>NC_083401.1:15100551-17500551 GCF_020745735.1 Hemiscyllium ocellatum
GATCACTGTGGGAATGTATTGATCAATGCGGGAATGTACTGTGGTAATGTACTGATCAATGCGGGAATTTACTATTCACTGTGGGAATGTATTGATCACTGTGGTTATATACCAATCACTGTAGAAATGTACTGATCACAGTGGGAATGTATTGATCAATGCAAGAATGCGGGAATGTACTGAGCACTGTAGGAATGTACCGATAATTGTGGGAATATACTGACCACTGCGGGAATGTACTGATCCGTGTGGGAATGTACGGAAGACTCTGGGAATATACTGACCACTGCGTGAATGTACTGATCACTTTGAAATGTACTGATCACTGTAGGAATATACTGATCACTGTGGGAATATATTCATCACTGAGGGAATGTAGTGAGTACTGAGGGCATGTACTGATCAATGTGGGAATGTACTGATCACTGTGGGAATGTACTGATCACTTTGAGAATGTATTGATCACTGCAGGAATATACTGATCCCTGTTGGGAATGCACTGATCACTGCGGAAAAGTAATGATCACAGTGGGAATATATTGATCATTGTGGAAAAATACAGATTACTGCGGGAATGCACTGAACACTGTGGAAATGTACTGATCACTGTGAGAATGTACTGATCACTTTTGGAATGTACTGATCACTGTGGAATATACTGATCACTGTCGGAATGTAGTGATCACTTTGGAAATTTACAGATCACTGAGGGAATATGTTGATGACTGTGGCAGTTTACAAACCAATTGATGGAATATATTGATCACTGTGGGGACATACTGATCACTGTGGGAATGTTCTGATCAATGCGGGAATGTACTGATCACTCTGAGAATGTACTTATTACTGCGGGAATATATTCATCACTGCCGGAATGTACAAACCACTTGATGGAATATATTGATCACTGTGGGAATGTTCTGATGAATGTGGGAATACACTGATCACTATGGGAATGTTCTCATCACTATGGGAATGTTCTCATCTTTGCGGGAATACACTGATCACTATGGGAATGTACTGATACTGCGGGAATATACTGATTGCTGTGGGAATGTACTGATCACTGTGGGAATATATTCATCACTGAGGGATTGTAGTGATTACTGAGGGAATGTACTGATCACTGCGGGAATGTCCGGATCACTGTGGAATGTACTGATCACGGTGGGAACGTACTGATCACTGTGGGAATATACAGATCACTGTGGGAATGTATTGTTCACTGTGGGAATGTCGTGATCACTGTGGGAATGTTCTGATCACTGCAGGAATACACTGATCACAATTGGAATGTACTGATCACTGTGGGAATATACTGATCACTGTGGGAATACTTCATCACTGAGGGATTGTAGTGATTACGGAGGGAATGTACTGATCACTGCGGGAATGTCCGGATCACTGTGGGAATGTACCGATCACGGTGGGAATGTAGTGATCACTGTTGGAATGTACTGATCAATGTGGGAATATACAGATCACTGCGGGAATCTATTGTTCACTGCGGGAAATACAGAACACTGTGGGAATGTACTTATCACTGTGTGAATATACTGAGCACTGCGAGAATGTAGTTATCACTGTGGGAATGTTCTGATCACTGTGGGAATATACTGATCACTGTTGGAATGTACTGATCACTGTGGGAATATACAGATCACTATGGGACAGTGCCAACCACTGTGGGAATTTACTGGTCACTGTCGGATTGTACTGGTCACTGCGGGAATATACAGACCACTGTGGGACAGTACCGACCACTGTGGGAATTTACTGGTCACTGTTGGAATGTACTGATCAATGCGGGAATGTACTTATCACTTTTGGAATATACTGATCACTGTGGGAACCAACTGATCACTGTGGGAATGTATTGATCACTGTTGGTATATACTGATCACTGTAGAAATGTACTGATCATTGTGGGAATGTATTGATCAATGCAAGAATGCACTGATCACTGCGGGAATGTAATGAGCACTGTAGGAATGTACCGATAATTGTGGGAATATACGGACCACTGCGGGAATGAACTGATCCGTGTGGGAATGTACAGATGACTCTGGGAATATACTGACCACTGCATGAATGCACTGATCACTTTGAAATGTACTGATCACTGTAGGAATATACTGATCACTGCGGGAATATATTCATCACTCAGGGAATGTAGTGAGTACTGAGGGCATGTACTGATCAATGTGGGAATGTACTGATCACTGCAGGAATATACTGATCCCTGTGGGAATGCACGGATCACTGCGGAAAAGTAATGATCACAGTGGGAATATACCGATCATTGTGTAAAAATACAGATCACTGCGGGAATGCACTGAACACTGTGGGAATGTACTGATCACTGTGGGAATGCACTGAACACTGTGGGAATGTATTGATCACAATGGGAATGTATTGATCACTGTTGTAATGTACTGACCATTGTGGGAATTTACTGATCACTGTGGGAATGTACTGGTCACTGCGGGAATGTACTTATCACTTTGGAATATACTGATCACTGTGAGAATGTATTGACCAATGCGGGAATCACTGTCCACTGTGGTAATGTAGTGATCAATGCGAGAATTTACTAATCAATGTGGGAATGCACTGATCCTAGCGGAAATGTACTGATCTCTATGGGAATGTATTGATCACGATGCGAATGTATTGATCACTGTTGTAATGTACTGATCAGTGTGGGAATATATAGATCACGGTGGGAATGTATTGTTCACTGCGGGAAATACAGAACACTGTAGGAATGTTCTTATCACTGTGTGAATATACTGGGCACTGCGGGAATGTACTGATCACTGTGGGAATATACAGATCACTGTGGGACAGTACCAACCATTGTGGGAGTTTACTGGTCACTGTCGGATTGTACTGGTCACTGCCGGAATATACTGATCACTGTAGGACAGTACCGACCACTGTGGGAATTTACTGGTCACTGTCGGAATGTACTGGTCACTGCGGGAATGTACTTATCACTTTTGGAATATACTGATCACTGTGGGAACCAACTGATCACTGTGGGAATGTATTGATCAATGCGGGAATGTACTGTGGTAATGTACTGATCAATGCGGGAATTTACTATTCACTGTGGGAATGTATTGATCACTGTGGTTATATACCAATCACTGTAGAAATGTACTGATCACAGTGGGAATGTATTGATCAATGCAAGAATGCGGGAATGTACTGAGCACTGTAGGAATGTACCGATAATTGTGGGAATATACTGACCACTGCGGGAATGTACTGATCCGTGTGGGAATGTACGGAAGACTCTGGGAATATACTGACCACTGCGTGAATGTACTGATCACTTTGAAATGTACTGATCACTGTAGGAATATACTGATCACTGTGGGAATATATTCATCACTGAGGGAATGTAGTGAGTACTGAGGGCATGTACTGATCAATGTGGGAATGTACTGATCACTGTGGGAATGTACTGATCACTTTGAGAATGTATTGATCACTGCAGGAATATACTGATCCCTGTTGGGAATGCACTGATCACTGCGGAAAAGTAATGATCACAGTGGGAATATATTGATCATTGTGGAAAAATACAGATTACTGCGGGAATGCACTGAACACTGTGGAAATGTACTGATCACTGTGAGAATGTACTGATCACTTTTGGAATGTACTGATCACTGTGGGAATATACTGATCACTGTCGGAATGTAGTGATCACTTTGGAAATTTACAGATCACTGAGGGAATATGTTGATGACTGTGGCAGTTTACAAACCAATTGATGGAATATATTGATCACTGTGGGGACATACTGATCACTGTGGGAATGTTCTGATCAATGCGGGAATGTACTGATCACTCTGAGAATGTACTTATTACTGCGGGAATATATTCATCACTGCCGGAATGTACAAACCACTTGATGGAATATATTGATCACTGTGGGAATGTTCTGATGAATGTGGGAATACACTGATCACTATGGGAATGTTCTCATCACTATGGGAATGTTCTCATCTTTGCGGGAATACACTGATCACTATGGGAATGTACTGATACTGCGGGAATATACTGATTGCTGTGGGAATGTACTGATCACTGTGGGAATATATTCATCACTGAGGGATTGTAGTGATTACTGAGGGAATGTACTGATCACTGCGGGAATGTCCGGATCACTGTGGGAATGTACTGATCACGGTGGGAACGTACTGATCACTGTGGGAATATACAGATCACTGTGGGAATGTATTGTTCACTGTGGGAATGTCGTGATCACTGTGGGAATGTTCTGATCACTGCAGGAATACACTGATCACAATTGGAATGTACTGATCACTGTGGGAATATACTGATCACTGTGGGAATACTTCATCACTGAGGGATTGTAGTGATTACGGAGGGAATGTACTGATCACTGCGGGAATGTCCGGATCACTGTGGGAATGTACCGATCACGGTGGGAATGTAGTGATCACTGTTGGAATGTACTGATCAATGTGGGAATATACAGATCACTGCGGGAATCTATTGTTCACTGCGGGAAATACAGAACACTGTGGGAATGTACTTATCACTGTGTGAATATACTGAGCACTGCGAGAATGTAGTTATCACTGTGGGAATGTTCTGATCACTGTGGGAATATACTGATCACTGTTGGAATGTACTGATCACTGTGGGAATATACAGATCACTATGGGACAGTGCCAACCACTGTGGGAATTTACTGGTCACTGTCGGATTGTACTGGTCACTGCGGGAATATACAGACCACTGTGGGACAGTACCGACCACTGTGGGAATTTACTGGTCACTGTTGGAATGTACTGATCAATGCGGGAATGTACTTATCACTTTTGGAATATACTGATCACTGTGGGAACCAACTGATCACTGTGGGAATGTATTGATCACTGTTGGTATATACTGATCACTGTAGAAATGTACTGATCATTGTGGGAATGTATTGATCAATGCAAGAATGCACTGATCACTGCGGGAATGTAATGAGCACTGTAGGAATGTACCGATAATTGTGGGAATATACGGACCACTGCGGGAATGAACTGATCCGTGTGGGAATGTACAGATGACTCTGGGAATATACTGACCACTGCATGAATGCACTGATCACTTTGAAATGTACTGATCACTGTAGGAATATACTGATCACTGCGGGAATATATTCATCACTCAGGGAATGTAGTGAGTACTGAGGGCATGTACTGATCAATGTGGGAATGTACTGATCACTGCAGGAATATACTGATCCCTGTGGGAATGCACGGATCACTGCGGAAAAGTAATGATCACAGTGGGAATATACCGATCATTGTGTAAAAATACAGATCACTGCGGGAATGCACTGAACACTGTGGGAATGTACTGATCACTGTGGGAATGCACTGAACACTGTGGGAATGTATTGATCACAATGGGAATGTATTGATCACTGTTGTAATGTACTGACCATTGTGGGAATTTACTGATCACTGTGGGAATGTACTGGTCACTGCGGGAATGTACTTATCACTTTTGGAATATACTGATCACTGTGAGAATGTATTGACCAATGCGGGAATCACTGTCCACTGTGGTAATGTAGTGATCAATGCGAGAATTTACTAATCAATGTGGGAATGCACTGATCCTAGCGGAAATGTACTGATCTCTATGGGAATGTATTGATCACGATGCGAATGTATTGATCACTGTTGTAATGTACTGATCAGTGTGGGAATATATAGATCACGGTGGGAATGTATTGTTCACTGCGGGAAATACAGAACACTGTAGGAATGTTCTTATCACTGTGTGAATATACTGGGCACTGCGGGAATGTACTGATCACTGTGGGAATATACAGATCACTGTGGGACAGTACCAACCATTGTGGGAGTTTACTGGTCACTGTCGGATTGTACTGGTCACTGCCGGAATATACTGATCACTGTAGGACAGTACCGACCACTGTGGGAATTTACTGGTCACTGTCGGAATGTACTGGTCACTGCGGGAATGTACTTATCACTTTTGGAATATACTGATCACTGTGGGAACCAACTGATCACTGTGGGAATGTATTGATCAATGCGGGAATGTACTGTGGTAATGTACTGATCAATGCGGGAATTTACTATTCACTGTGGGAATGTATTGATCACTGTGGTTATATACCAATCACTGTAGAAATGTACTGATCACAGTGGGAATGTATTGATCAATGCAAGAATGCGGGAATGTACTGAGCACTGTAGGAATGTACCGATAATTGTGGGAATATACTGACCACTGCGGGAATGTACTGATCCGTGTGGGAATGTACGGAAGACTCTGGGAATATACTGACCACTGCGTGAATGTACTGATCACTTTGAAATGTACTGATCACTGTAGGAATATACTGATCACTGTGGGAATATATTCATCACTGAGGGAATGTAGTGAGTACTGAGGGCATGTACTGATCAATGTGGGAATGTACTGATCACTGTGGGAATGTACTGATCACTTTGAGAATGTATTGATCACTGCAGGAATATACTGATCCCTGTTGGGAATGCACTGATCACTGCGGAAAAGTAATGATCACAGTGGGAATATATTGATCATTGTGGAAAAATACAGATTACTGCGGGAATGCACTGAACACTGTGGAAATGTACTGATCACTGTGGGAATAATCTGATCACTGCAGGAATGTATTCATCACTGAGGGATTGTGGCGTTTACTGATGGAATGTACTGATCAATGTAGGAATATACTGATCTCTGCGGGAATGTCTGGATCACTGTGAGAATGTATTGATCACGATGGGAATGTCCTGATCACTGTTGTAATGTACTGATCAGTGTGGGAATATACAGATCACTGTGGGAATGTATTGTTCACTACGGTAATATATTGATCAATGCGGGAACGTACTGATCATTGTGATAATGTAGTGATCAGTAATACTGATTACTGTGGGAATGTACTGATCACTGCCGGTATACTGATCACTGTGGGACAGTAGCGACCAATGTGGGAATTTACTGGTCACTGTGGGAATGTACTGGTCACTGCGGGAATATACTTATCACTTTTGGAATATACTGATCGCTGTGGGAACATACTGATCATTGTGGGAATGTATTGATCAATGCAAGAATGCACTGATCACTGCGGGAATGTACTGATCAGTGTGGGAATGTACGGGTGACTCTGGGAATATAGTGACCACTGCGGGAATATATTCATCACTGTGGAAATGTAATGAGTACTGAGGGCATGTACTGATGAATGTGGGAATACACTGATCACTGTGGCAATGTACTGAACACTGCAGTAATGTACTGATCACGGTGTGAATGTACTGATCACGGTGGGAATATCTTGATCACTGCGGGAATGTATTCATCACTTTGGGAATTTGCTGAACACTTAGGGAATTTTCTGATTAATGCGGGAATGTACTGATCACTTTGAGAATGTACTTATCACTGTGGGAATGTACTGATCACTGCGGGGATGTATTCATCACTGACGGATTGTAGTGATTACTGATGGATGTACTGATCAATGTGGGAATGTACTGAACACTGCAGCAATGTACTGATCACTGTGGGAATGGACTGACCACGGTGGGAATATCCTGATCACTGCGGGAAGGTATTGATCACTTTAAGAATGTACTTATCACTGCGGGAATATATTGATCACTGTGGGAATGCACTGATCACTGCAGGAATATACTGATCCCTGTGGGAATGCACTGATCACTGCGGAAAAGTAATGATCACAGTGGGAATATACTGATCACTGCGGGGATGTATTCATCACTGAGGGATTGTAGTGATTACTGATGGAATGTACTGATCAATGTGGGAATATACTGATCACTGCGGGTATGTGCGGATCACTGTGGGAATGTATTGATCACAATGGGAACGTATTTATCACTGTTGTAATGTACTGATCAGTGTGGGAATATACAGATCACTGTGGGAATGTATTGTTCGCTGTGGGAAATACAGAACACTGTGGGAATGTACTTATCACTGTGTGAATATACTGAGCACTGCGGGAATGTAGTAATCACTGTGCTAATGTACTGATCACTGTGGGACAGTACTGACCACTGCGGGAATATACTGATCACTGTCGGAATGTACTGGTCACTGCGGGAATGTAGTTATCACTTTTGGAATATACTGATCACTGTGGGAACCAACTGATCACTGTGGGAATGTATTGATCAATGCGGGAATGTACTGTGGTAATGTACTGATCAATGCGGGAATTTCCTAATCAATGTGGGAATGCACTGATCCTAGTGGAAATGTACTGATAACTGTGGGAATGTATTGATCACTGTGGTTATATACTGATCACTATAAAGGTGTACTGATCATTGTGGGAATGTATGGATCAATGCAAGAATGCGGGAATGTACTGAGCACTGTAGGAATGTACCGATAATTGTGGGAATATACTGACCACTGCGGGAATGTACTGATCCGTGTTGGAATGTACGGAAGACTCTGGGAATATACTGACCACTGCGTGAATGTACTGATCACTTTGAAATGTACTGATCACTGTAGGAGTATACTGATCACTGCGGGAATATATTCATCACTGAGGGAATGTAGTGAGTACTGAGGGCATGTACTGATCAATGTGGGAATGTACTGATCACTGTGGGAATGTACTGATCACGGTGGGAATATCCTGATCACTGCGGGAAAGTACTGATCACTTTGAGAATGTACTTATCACTGCGGGAATATACTGATCACGGTGGGAATGTATTGATCACTGCAGGAATATACTGATCCCTGTGGGAATGCACTGATCACTGCAGAAAAGTAATGATCACTGTGGGAATATATTGATCATTGTGGAAAAATACAGATCACTGCGGGAATGCACTGAACACTGTGGAAATGTACTGATCACTGTGGGAATATACTGATCACTGCGGGAATATATTCATCACTGAGGGATTGTAGTGATTACTGATGGATTGTACTGATCAATGTGGGAATATACTGATCACTGCGGGTATGTGCGGATCACTGTGGGAATGTATTGATCACGATGGGAATGTATTTATCATTGTTGTAATGTACTGATCAGTGTGGGAATATACAGATCACTGTGGGAATGTATTGTTCGCTGTGGGAAATACAGAACACTGTGGGAATGTACTTATCACTGTGTGAATATACTGAGCACTGCGGGAATGTAGTGATCACTGTTGGAATATACTGATCACTGTGGGACAGTACCAACCTCTGTGGGAATTTACTGATCACTGTCGGAATGTACTGGTCACTGCGGGAATGTACTTATCACTTTTGGAATATACTAATCACTGCGGGAACCAACTGATCACTGTGGGAATGTATTGATCAATGCGGGAATGTACTGTGGCAATGTACTGATCAATGCGGGAATTTACTAATCAATGTGGGAATGCACTGATCCTAGCGGAAATGTACTGATCACTGTGGGAATGTATTGATCAATGCAAGAATGTGGGAATGTACTGAGCACTGTAGGAATGTACCGATAATTGTGGGAATATACTGACCACAGGGTGAATGTACTGATCACTTTGAAATGTACTGATCACTGTAGGAATATACGGATCACTGTGCGAATATATTCATCACTGAGGGAATGTAGTGAGTACTGAGGGCATGTACTGATCAATGTGGGAATGTACTGATCACTGTGGGAATGTACTGATAACGGTGGGAATATCCCGATCACTGCGGGAATGTACTGATCACTTTGAGAATGTACTTATCACTGCGGGAATATACTGATCACGGTGGGAATGTATTGATCACTGCAGGAATATACTGATCCCTGTGGGAATGCACTGATCACTGCGGAAAAGTAATGATCATAGTAGGAATATATTGATCATTGTGGAAAAATACAGATCACTGCGGGAATGCACTGAACACTGTGGAAATGTACTGATCACTGTGGGAATATACTGATCACTGCGGGGATGTATTCATCACTGAGGGATTGTAGTGATTACTGATGGAATGTACTGATCAATGTGGGAATGTACTGATCTCTGCGGGAATGTCTGGATCACTGTGAGAATGTATTGATCATGATGGGAATGTACTGATCACTGTTGTAATGTACTGATCAGTGTGGGAATATACAGATCACTGTGGGAATGTATTGTTCACTACGGTAATATATTGATCAATGCGGGAACGTACTGATCATTGTGATAATGTAGTGATCAGTAATACTGATTACTGTGGGAATGTACTGATCACTGCCGGTATACTGATCACTGTGGGACAGTAGCGACCAATGTGGGAATTTACTGGTCACTGTGGGAATGTACTGGTCACTGCGGGAATGTACTTATCACTTTTGGAATATACTGATCGCTGTGGGATCATACTGATCATTGTGGGAATGTATTGATCAATGCAAGAATGCACTGATCACTGCGGGAATGTACTGATTAGTATGGGAATGTATGGATGACTCTGGGAATATACTGACCACTGCAGGAATATATTCATCACTGAGGAAATGTAGTGAGTACTGAGGGCATGTACTGATGAATGTGGGAATACACTGATCACTGTGGGCATGTACTAATCAATGTGGGAATGTACTGATCACTGCAGCAATGTACTGATCACGGTGTGAATGTACTGGTCACGGTGGGAATATCCTGATCACTGCAGGAATGTATTGATCTCTTTAAGAATGTACTTATCGCTGCGGGAATATACTGATCACTGTGTGAATGTACTGATCACTACAGGAATATACTGATCACTGTGGGAATGCACTGATCACTGCAGGAATATACTGATCCCTGTGGGAATGCACTGATCACTGCGGAAAAGTAATGATCACAGTGGGAATATACTGATCATTGTGGAAAAATACAGATCACTGCGGGAATGCACTGAACACTGTGGATATGTACTGATCACTGTGGGAATATACTGATCACTGCGGGAATGTATTCATCACTGAGGGATTGTAGTGATTCCTGATGAAATGTACTGATCACTGTGGGAATATATTGATCACGATGGGAATGTATTAATAACTGTTGTAATGTACTGATCAGTGTGGGAATATACAGATCACTGTGGGAATGTACTGGTCACTGCGGGAATGTACTTATCACTTTTGGAATATACTGATCACTGTGAGAATGTATTGACCAATGCGGGAATCACTGTCCACTGTGGTAATGTAGTGATCAATGCGAGAATTTACTAATCAATGTGGGAATGCACTGATCCTAGCGGAAATGTACTGATCACTGTGGGAATGTATTGAGCGCTGTGGTTATATACTGATCACTGTAGAAATGTACTGATCACTGTGGGAATGTATTGAGCGCTATGGTTATATACTGATCACTGTAGAAATGTACTGATCATTGTGGGAATGTATTGATCAATGCAATAATGCGGGAATGTACTGATCACTGTAGGAATGTACCGATAATTGTGGGAATATACTGACCACTGCGGGAATGTACTGATCCGTGTGGGAATGTACGGAAGACTCTGGGAATATACTGACCACTGCATGAATGTACTGATCACTTTGAAATGTACTGATCACTGTAGGAATATACTGATCACTGCAGGAATATATTCATCACTGAGGGAATGTAGTGATTACTGAGGGCATGTACTGATCAATGTGGGAATATACTGATCTCTGCGGGAGTGTCTGGATCACTGTGAGAATGTATTGATCACGATGGGAATGTATTGATCACTGTTGTAATGTACTGATCAGTGTGGGAATATACAGATCACTGTGGGAATGTATTGTTCACTACGGTAATATATTGATCAATGCGGGAACGTACTGATCATTGTGATAATGTAGTGATCAGTAATACTGATTACTGTGGGAATGTACTGATCACTGCCGGTATACTGATCACTGTGGGACAGTAGCGACCAATGTGGGAATTTACTGGTCACTGTGGGAATGTACTGGTCACTGCGGGAATGTACTTATCACTTTTGGAATATACTGATCGCTGTGGGAACATACTGATCATTGTGGGAATGTATTGATCAATGCAAGAATGCACTGATCACTGCGGGAATGTACTGATCAGTGTGGGAATGTACGGATGACTCTGGGAATATACTGACCACTGCAGGAATATATTCATCACTGAGGAAATGTAGTGAGTACTGAGGGCATGTACTGATGAATGTGGGAATACACTGATCACTGTGGGCATGTACTGATCAATGTGGGAATGTACTGATCACTGCAGCAATGTACTGATCACGGTGTGAATGTACTGATCACGATGGGAATATCCTGATCACTGCAGGAATGTATTGATCTCTTTAAGAATGTTCTTATCGCTGCGGGAATATACTGATCACTGTGTGAATGTACTGATCACTACAGGAATATACTGATCACTGTGGGAATGCACTGATCACTGCAGAAAAGTAATGATCACAGTGGGAATATACTGATCATTGTGGAAAAATACAGATCACTGTGGAAATGCACTGAACACTGTGGAAATGTACTGATCACTGTGGGAATATACTGATCACTGCAGGGATGTATTCATCACTGAGGGATTGTAGTGATTACTGATGGAATGTACTGATTAATGTGGGAATATACTGATCACTGCGGGAATGTCCGCATCACTATGGGAATGTATTGATCACGATGGGAATGTACTGATCACTGTTGGAATGTACTGATCACTGTGGGATTATACTGATCACTGTGGGAATATACAGAGCACTACGGGAATGTATTGATCACTGTGGGAATATTGTGATCACTGTGCGAACGTACTGATCAATGTGGGACAGTACTGACCACTGTGGGAATGTATTGATCACTGCGGGAATATATTCATCACTAAGGGAATGTAGTGATTAATGAGGGAATGTACTGATCAATGTGGGAACGTACTGATCACGGTGGGAATATCCTGATCACTGCAGAATATATTGATCACTTTGGGAATTTACTGATCAGTGCGGGAATATGTTGATCACTGTGGGTATTTACAAACCACTTGATGGAATATATTGATCACTGTGGGAATGTACGGATCACTGTGGGAATGTTCTGATAAATGTGGGAATGTACTGATCACGATGGGAAAGTACTGATCACTGTGCGAATATACTGATCACTGCAGGTATATATTGATCACTGTGGGAATATACTGATCACTGCGGGCATGTACTGATCACTGTAGGAATATAGTGATCAGTAATACTGATGACTGTGGGAATATACTGATGACTGTGGGACAGTACTGACCATTGTGGGAATGTATTGATCACTGTGGGAATATACTGATCACTGTGGGAATGTACTAATCACTGCAGGAATGCACTGATCACTGCGGAAGTGAACTGATCACTATGGGAATGTATTGATCACTGTGGTTATACACTGATCACTGTAGAAAGGTACTGATCACAGTGGGAATGAAGTGATCAATGCAAGAATGCACTGATCACTGTGGGAAAGTACTGATCACTGCAGGAATGTCACGATATCTGGGGGAATGTACTGATCACAGTGGAAATGTACTGAGGACTCTGGGAATATACTGTACAAATTACTTGATGGAATATATTGATCACTGTGAGAATGAACTGATCACTGTGAGAATGTACTGATCACAGTGGGAATGTATTGATCACTGTTGAAATGTACTGATCAATGTGGGAATGTACTGATCACTATGGAAATGTACTGATCACTGTGGAAATGTACTGATCACGGTGGGAATGTATTGATCACTGTTGGAATGTACTGATCACTGTGGTAATCTACTGATCACTGCGGGAATATACAATCACTGCGGGAATGTATTGATCACTATGGGAAATACAGAACACTGTGGGATTGTACTGATCACTGTAGGCATGTTCTGATCACTGTGGGAATGTAGTGATCAGTAATACTGATGACTGTGGGAATATACTGATCACTGTGGGACAGTACTGACCACTGTAGGAATGTATTGGTCTCTGTGGGAATGTACTGGTCACTGCGGGAATGTACTTATCACTGCGGGAATATATTCATCACTGCGGGAATATATTCATCACTGAGGGAATGCAGTGATTACTAAGGGAATCTACTGATCAATGTGGGAATGTGCTGATCACTGCAGGAATATACTGATCACTGTGGAATGTACTGATCACGGTGGGAATGTATTGATCACTCTTGGAACGTACTGATCACTGTGGGATTATACTGATCACTGTGGGAATGTACAGAGCACTGCAGGAAAGTATTGATCACTGCGGGAAATACAGAACACTGTGGGAATGTACTAATCACTGTGCGAATGTAGTGACCGTTGCGGGAATGTATTGATCACTGTGGGAATGTTGTGATGACTGTGCGAATATACTGATCACTGTGGAAATATACAGATCACTGCGGGAATGTAATGATCACTGTGGGAATGTATTGATCACTGCGGGAATATATTCATCACTGAGGGAATGTAGTGATTAATGAGGGAATGTACTGATCAATGTGGGAATGTACTGGTCACTGTGGGAATGTACTGATCACTGTAGGAATGTACTGATCACTGTGGGAATATCCTGATCACTGCAGGAATATATTGATCACTTTGGGAATTTACTGATCACTGCGGGAGTATGTTGATCACTGTGGGTATGTACAAACCACTTGATGGAATATAGTGATCACTGTGGGAATGTACAGTTCACTGAGGGAATGATCTGATCAATGTGGGAATGTACTGATCACGATGGGAATGTATTGGTCACTGTGGGAATGTAGTGATCACTGTGGGAATGTAGTGATCACTGTGCAAATATACTGATCACTGCGGGAATATATTGATCACTGTGAATATACTGATCACTGCGGGCATGTACTGATCACTGGGAATTTAGTGATCAGTAATACTGATGACTGTGGGAATATACTGATCACTGTGGGACAGTACTGACCACTGTGGGAATGTATTGATCACTGTGGGAATATACTGGTCACTGTGGGAATGTACTGGTCACTGCGGGAATGTACATATCACTTTTAGAATAAACTGATCACTATGGGAACATACTGATCACTGTGGGAATGTATTGATCAATGCGGGATTGCACTGATCACTGTTGTAATGTACTGATCACTGCGGAAATGTACTGATCACTGTGGGCATCTATTGATCACTGTGGTTATACACTAATCACTGTAGAAATGTACTGATCACAGTGGGAGTGTATTGATCAATGCAAGAATGCACTGATCACTGTGGGAAGGTACTGATCACTGCAGGAATGTCACGATATCTGGGGGAATGTACTGATCACAGTGGGAATGTACTGATCACTTGGAAATGTACTGATCACTGCAGGAAAGCACTGAACACTGTGGAAATTTACTGATCACTGTGGGAATATATTCATCACTGAGTGATTGTAGTGATTACTGAGGGAATGTACTGATCAATGTGGGAATATACTGATCACTGCGGGAATGTCCGTATCACTGTGGGAATGTACTGATCACTTTGGAAATTTAGAGATCACTGCGGGGATGTGTTGATGACTGTGGGAATGTACAAACCACTTGATGGAATATATTGATCACTGTGAGAATGTGCTGATCACTTTGGGAATGTATTGATCAACGTGGGAATGCACTGATCACTGTGGGAATTTACAGATTACTGCGGGAATGCACTGAAAACTGTGGAAATTTACTGATCACCGTGGGAATATACTGATCACTGCGGGAATATATTCATCACTGAGGGAATGTAGTGATTACTGAGGGAATGTAGTGATTACTGAGGGAATGTACTGATCACTGCGGGAATGTACTGATCACTGCAGGAATGTCACGATCACTGCGGCAATGTACTGATCACTTGGCAATGTACTGATCACTGTGGGAATATACTGATCACTGTGGGAATGTACTGATCACTGTGGGAATACACTGATCACTGTGGGAATGTACTGATCACTGTGGGAATGTACAGATCACTGTGGGAATACACTGATCACTGTGGGAATGTACAGATCAAAGCGGGAATGTGCTCATCACTGCGGTAATGCACTGATCACTCCGGAAATGTTCTGATCACTGCGGGAATACACTGATCATTGTGGGGATGCACTGATCACTGCGGGAATGCATTGATTACAGTGCGAATGTAGTGATCACTGAGGGAATTTATAGATCAATGCAGGAATATGTTCATCACTGTGGGAATGCATTGATCACTGTGGGAATGTTCTGATCACTCCGGGAATGTACTGATCTCTGTGGGAATGTCCTGATCAGTGCGGGAAAGTACTGAGCACTGAGGGAAAGTACTGATAACGGCAGGAATGTACTGATCACTGCGGGAATGTATTGATCACTGTGGAAATGTATTGATCACTGCGGGAAAGTACTGATCACTGTAGGAATGTACTGATCACTGTGTGAATACCCTGATCTCTGCGGGAATGTATTGATCAATTTGGGATTTTACCAATCACTGCGGGAATATACTGATCACTGTGGGAATGTACTGATCACTGTGGGAATGTTCTGATCAATGTGGGAATGTAGTGATCACTTTGCGAAGATACTTGCGAAGATACTTGCCAGAATATACTGCTCACTGTGGGAATGCACTGATCACTGTGGGAATGTACTGATCACTGTGGGAATACACAGATCATTGTGGGGATGCACTGATCACTGCAGGAATGTCACGATCACTGTGTGAATGTACTTACACTGTGGGAATATCCTGATCACTGCGGGAATACACTGATCACTGTGGGAATGTTCTGATCAATGTGGGAATGTAATGATCACTTTGCGAAGATACTTACCACTGTGGGAATACACTGCTCACTGTGGGGATGTACTGATCACTGCGGGAATACACTCAGCACTGCAGGAATGTCACAATCACTGTGGGAATGTACTGATCAATGCGGTAATGTACTGATCACTCGGAAATGTACTGATCACTGTGGGAATATATTCATCACTGAAGGAATGTAGTGATTACTGAGGGGATGGACTGCTCAATGTGGGATTGTTCTGATCAATGCGGGAATGTACTGATCACAGTGGGAATATCCTGATCACTGCGGGAATGTAGTGATTACTGAGGGAATGCACTGATCACTGCGGGAATATACTGGTCACTTTTGGAATACACTGACCATTGTGGGAACGTGCTGATCACTGTAGGAATGTATTGATCAAGATTAGATTAGATTAGATTACTTACAGTGTGGAAACAGGCCCTTCGGCCCAACAAGTCCACACCGATCTGCCGAAGCGCAACCCACCCATACCCTTACATTTACCCCTTTACCTAACACTACGGGCAATTTAGCATGGCCAATTCACCTGAACTGCACATCTTTGGACTGTGGGAGGAAACCGGAGCACCCGGAAACCCACGCAGACACAGGGAGAATGTGCAAACTCCACACAGTCAGTCGCCTGAATCGGGAATTGAACCCGGGTCTCTGGCGCTGTGAGGCAGCAGTGCTAACCACTGTGCCACCATGCCGCCCACCAAATGTACTGATCACTGTGGAAAGGTACTGATAATGATGGGAATATACTTATCACTGCAGAAATATATTCATCACTGAGGGAATGTAGTGATTACTGAGTGAATGTACTGATCAATGTGGAAATGTACTGATCACTGAGGGAATATCCTGAGCACTGCGGGAATACACTGATCACTGGGGAATGTTCTGACCACTGTGGGAATGTACAGATGTGTGTGGGAATATACTGACCACTGCGGGAATATACTTTTATATGTAAATGTACTAATCACTGTGGGAATATCCTGATCACTGCGTGAATTAATTGATCACTGTGGAAATGCACTCATCAATGCGGGAATATATTGAACGCTGTGAAAATGTACTGATCACATTGGGAATATATTGGTCACTGCAGGAATGTATTGATCACTGAGGCAATAGAGTGATCACTGTGGGAATGTACTGATCAATGTAGAAATGTACTGATCACTGTGGGAATGTACTGATCACTGTGGGAACGTACTGGTCACTGCGGGAATGTACTTATCACTGTGAGAATGTTTTGATCAGGGTGGGAATGTACAGATCACTGTGGGAATGTACTGGCCACTGTGGGAATGCTCTGATCACTGTGGGAATGTACTGCTCAATGCGGGAATGCATTGATAAATGTGGGAATGCACTGATCACCGCGAGAATGTACTGATCACTATGGGAATGTACTGAAGACTGTGGGAAAGTATTGATCACTGTGGTTATATACTGATCATTGGGGAAATGTACTGATCACTGTGGGAATGTACTGATCACTGTGGGAATATACTCATCACTGTGGGAATATGTTGAGCACTGTGGGAATATACTGATCACTGAGGGAGTGTACTGATCACTGCAGGAATGTGCTGACCAATGCGGGCATATACTGATCACAGGGGAAATGTACTGATCACTGCGGGGATGTATTGTCACTGTTGGAATGTACTGATCACTGTGGGAATATATTCATCACTGTGGGAATGCGTTAAAACTGAGGGAATGTACTGAGCAATGTGGGAATGTACTGATCACTGCGGGAATGTTCTGATCATTGCGGGAATGTATTGATCTCTTTGGGAATTTACCGATCACTGCAGGAATGTACTGATCACTGTGGGAATGTACTGCTCACTGCGGGAATACACTAATCACTGCAGGAATGTCAGGATCACTGCGTGAATGTACCGATCGCAATGGGAACGTACGGATGACAGTGGAAATATACTGACCACTGTGGTAATGTACTGATCACTTGGAAATGTACTGATCACAGCGGGAATGCACTGAACACTGTGGAAATAAACTGATCACTGCGGGAATATATTCATCACTGAGGGAATGTACTGATCAATGTGGGAATCTACTGATCACGGTGGGAATGTATTGACCCCTGTTGGAATATACTGATCACTGTGGGAATGTACTGATCACTGTGGGAATATACAGATCACTGCGGGAGTGTATTGATCACTGCGGGAAATACAGAACACTGTGGGAATGGACTGATCACTGTGCAAATATACTGGTCACTGTGGGAATATATTGATCACTGTGGGAACGTACTGATGCCTGTGGGAATGTACTGATCACTGTGGGAATATACAGATCACTGCAGGAATATATTCATCACTGAGGGAATGTAGTGATTACTGAGGGAATGTACTGATCAATGTGGGAATATACTAATCACTGTGGGAAAGTACTGAGCATTGTGGGAATGTACTCATCACTGTGGGAATGCACAGATCAATGCGGGATTGTAATAATAACTGTGGAATATAATTGATCACTTTTGGAATGTATTGATTACTGTGGGAATGTACTGATCACTGTGGGAATATACTGATCGCTGTTGGAATGTACAGATCAATATGGGAATACACTGACCTCTGCGGGAATATAATGATCTATGTAAATGTACAAATCACTTTGGGAATATCCTGATCAATGCGTGAATTTATTGATGGCTGTGGAAATGTACTGATCACTGCGGGAATATACTGAACACTGTCGAAATGTACTGATCACATTGGGAATATACTGATCAGTGCGGGAACACTGTAGGAATACAGTGATCACTGTTGGAATGTACTGATCACTGCGGGATTATACTGATCACTGCAGGAATATATTGATCACTGTGGGAATATAATCATCACTGAGGGATTGTAGTGATTACTGAGGGATTGTACTGATCAATGTGGGAAGGTACTGATCACTGTGGGAATTTCCTGATCACGATGGGAATGTAGTGATCACTTTCGAAATTTACAGATCACTGCGAGAATATGTTGATGACTGTGGGAATGTTCAAACCACTTGATGGAATATATTGATCACTGTGGGAAAGTACTGATCACTGTGGGAATGTTCTGATCAATGAGGGAATTTACTGATCACTGTGGGGATTTACACATCACTGCGGGAATGTCCTGATCACTGTGGAATATACTGATCACTGTGGCAATGTACTGTTCACTGCGGGAATGTCTTGATCACTGTGGGAATATACTGATCACTGCGGGAATGTATTGATCACTGTGGGAATGTCCTGATGACTGTTGGAACGTATTGATCACTGTGGCAATATTCTGACCACTGCAGGAATATACTGATATATGTAAATGTAAAAATCACTGTGGGAATATCCTGATCACTGCGTGAATTTATTGATCACTGTGGAAATGTACTGATCAATGTGGGAATATACTGAACACTGTGGAAATGTACTAATCACATTGGGAATATACTGATCAGTACAGAAATATATTGATCACTGTGGGATTATACTGATCACTGCGGGAATGTACTTATCACTGTGGGAATGTTTTGATCACTGTGGAAACGTACTGATCACTGTGGAAATGTACTGATCACTGCGGGAAAGTACTGAGCATTGTGGGAATATACTCATCACTGTGGGAATGCACTGATCACTGTGGGAATATACCGATCAATGCGGGATTGTAATAATAACTGTGGAATATAATTGATCACTTTTGGAATGTATTGATCACTGTTGGATTGTACTGATCACTGTGGGAATGCTCTGATCATTGCGGAAATGTACTGATCACTGTGAGAATGTATTGATCTCTGCAGGGATGTATTGATCATTGTGGGAATGTCCTGATCACTGTGGGAATATACTGATCACTGCTGAACAATACTGACCACTGTGGGAATTTACCGGTCACTGTGGGAATGCACTGATCACTGCGGGAATGTACTTATCGCTTTTGGAATATATCGACTTCTGTGGGAACACACTAATCACTGTGGGAATTTATTGATCAATGCGAGAATGCACTGATCACTGCGGGAATATACTGATCACTGCAGGACTGTCACGATCACTGCTGGAATGTACTGATCACAGTGGGAATGGACTGATGACTCTGGGAATATACTGACCACTGCGGTAAAGTACTGATCACTTGGAAATGTACAAATCAATGCAGGAATGCACTGAACACTGTGGAAATGTAGTGATCACTGTAGGAATATACTGATCACTGCGGGAATATACAGAGCACTGCAGGAATGTATTGATCATTGTGGGATATACAGAACACCGTGGAATGTACTGATCACTGCAGGAATGTATTGCTCACTGTGGTAATATAGTGATCACTGTGCAAATGTACTGATCACTGCGGAAATATACTGATCACTGCGGGAATGTATTGATCACTGTGGTTATACACTGATCACTGTAGAAATGTACTGATCACAGTGGGAGTGTATTGATCAATGCAATAATGCACTGATCACTGTGGGAAAGTACTGATCACTGCAGGAATATCACAATATCTGGGAGAATGTACTGATCATAGTGGGAATGTACTGATGAATCTGGGACTATACTGACCACTGCAGGAATGTACTGACCACTTAGAAATGTACTGATCACTGTGGGAATATACTGATCACTGTGGGAATATACTGATCACTGTGGGAATGTAGCGATCAGTAATACTGATCACTGTGGGAATATTCTGATCACTGTGCGAATATACTGATCACTGTGGGACAGTACTGACCACTGTGGGAACGTATTGATCACTACGGGAACATATTCATCACTGAGGGAATGTAGTGATTAATGAGGGAATGTACTGATCATTGCGGGAATGTACTGATCACTGTAGGAATGTACTGAACACTGTGGGAATATCCTGATCACTGCAGGAATATGTAGATCTCCGTGGGTATGTACAAACCTCTTGATGGAATATATTGATCACTGTGGGAATGTACGGATCACTGTGGGAGTGTTCTGATCAATGCGGGAATGTAAAGATCACTGTGAAGGTACTTATCACTGCGGTAATAAACTGATCACTGTGGGGATGTACTGATCACAGTGGGAATATACTGATGACTCTGGGAATATACTGACCACATTGGGATATACTGATCAGTGCGGGAATGTATTGATCACTGTGGGAATACAGTGATCACTGTTGGAATGTACTGATCAATTTAGAAATGTACCGATCACTACGGGATTATACAGATCACTGCGGGAATGTATTGATCACTACGGGAAATACAGAACACTGTGGGAATGTACTGATCACTGTGCGAATATACTGATCACTGCAGGAATATATTGATCACTGTGGGAATATACTGATCACTGCTGGCATGTACTGATCACTGTGGGAATGTAGTGATCAGTAATAATGATGACTGTGGGAATATACTGATCACCGTTGGGACAGTACTGACCACTGTGGGAATATACTGATCACTGTGGGAATGTATTGATCAATGCGGGAATGAACTGATCACTATGGAAATGTACTGATCAATGCGGGAATGTACTAAACACTGCGGGAATGCCCTGATCACTGTGGAAATGTACTGATCACTGTCGGAATATACAAATCACGGAGGGAATGCACTGAACACTGTGGAAATGTACTGATGACTCTGGGAATATACTGACCACATTGGGATATACTGATCAGTGCGGGAATGTATTGATCACTGTGGGAATACAGTGATCACTGCGGGAATGTACTGATCACTGCGGGAATATACTGATCACTGTGGGAATATACAAAGCACTGCAGGAATGTATTGATCACTGCGGGAAATACAGAACATCGTGGGAATGTACTGATCACTGTGCGAATATACTGATCACTGCAGGAATGTATTGATCACTGCGGGAATGTAGTGATCACTGTGCAAATACACTGATCACTGTGGGAATTTATTGATCAATGCGGGAATGCACTGATCACTGCGGGAATGTACCGATCACAGTGGGAATGCATTGATCAATGCAAGAATGCACTGACCACTGTGGGAATGTACTGATCACAGTGGGAATGTACTGATGACTCTGGGAATATACTGACTATTGCAGGAATGTACTGATCACTTGGAAATGTACTGATCACTGTGGGCATATCCTGATCACTACGGGAGTGTATTAATCACTTTGGAAATTTTCGATCACTGCGGGAATGTGTTGATGACTGTGGGAATGTACAAACTACTTGATGGAATATATTGATCACTGTGAGAATGAATTGATCACTGTGGGAATGTACTGATCATGGTGGGAATGTATTGATCACTGTTGGAATGTACTGATCACTGTGAGAATGTTCTGATCACTGTGGGAATATACTGATCACTGCGGGCAGGTACTGATCACTGCGGGCAGGTACTGATCAGTAATGCTGATGTCTGTGGGAATATACTGATCACTGTGGTACAGTACTGACCACTGTTGGAATGTACTGATCACTGCAGGAATGTATTGATCACTACGGGAAATACAGAACACTGTGGGAATGTACTGATCACGGTGCGAATATACTGATCACCACGGGAATATATTGATCACTGTGGGAATATACTGATCATTGCGGGAATGTACTGATCACTGTGGGAATGCACTGATCACTGTGGGAATGTACTGATCATTGCGGGAATATACTGATCACTGCGGGAATGTACTGATCACTACGAGAAAGCACTGATCAGTCTGGGAATATATTGATCAATGTGGGCATGTACTGATGACTGTGGTAATGAACTGATCACTGTGGGAATGTACTGATCACTGTGGGAATGCACTGATCACAGTTGGAATGTACTGATCACTGTGGGAATATACTGATCACTGTGGGAATGCACTGATCACAGTGAGAATGTACTGATCAACCTGGGAATGTACTGATAGCTGTGGGAATGGACTGATCAATATGGAAATGTACTGATCACTGTTGGAATGTACTTATCACTGCGAATGTACTGATCTCTGTGGGAATGTACTGATCATTGGGGAAATGTATTGATCTACGTGGGAATGTATTAATCACTGCGGGAATGTACTCATCAATGCGGGAATGTACTGACCACTGCGGGAATGTACTCATCACTGTGGGAATGTAGAGATCAATGCGGGAATGTACTGATCACTAGACATTTATTGATTACTGTGGAAATGTACTGATCACTGTGGAAATGTATTGATCACTGTTGGAATGTACTGATCACTGTGCGAATGTACTGTTCACTGAGGGAATGTACTGATCACTGCCGGAATATACTGAACACTGCGGGAATGTATTGATCGCTGAGGGAATTTACTGATCCTGGGGAAATGTACTGATCACTGCAAAAATGTACTGCTCACTGAGGGAACGTACTGATCACTGCAGGAATTTACTGATCACTGTGGGAATGTGCTGATCACTGTGGAACTATATTGATCACTGTTGGAATGTACTGATCACTGTGTGAATGTACTGATCAGTCTGGGAATGTATTGATCAATGCGGGCATCTACCGATAGTTGTGGGAAAGTACTGATCACTATGGGAATGCACTAATCACTGTGGAAATGCACTGATCAATGTGGGAATGTTATGATCAATGCAGGAATGTACTGACCACCGTGAGAATGTACTGATCGCTGTGGAAATGCACGGATCAATGTGGGAATGTTATGATCAATGCAGGAATGTACTGACCACCGTGAGAATGCACTCATCACTGTGGGAATGTACTGATCGCTGTGGGAAAGTATTGATCACAGTGGTTATATATTGATCACTGTGGAAATGCACTGATCACAGTGGGTAGGTACTGATCATTGCGGGAATGTACTGATCACTGTGGGTGATGGCTGTGGGAAAGCATTGATCACAGTGGTTATATATTGTTCACTGTGGAAATGTGCTGATCACTGTGGGTATGTACTGATCACTGTAGGAATGCACTGATCACTGTGTGAACTTACTGATCACTGTGCGATTGTATTGGTCAATGCAGGAATGTACCGACCACTGTGGAAATGCACTGATCACTGTGGGAATGTACTGATCACTTTGGGAATGTACTGATCACTTTGGGAAGATACTGATCAATGCGGGAATGTACTGATCTCTGTGGGAATGTATTGATCACTCTGGGAATGTATTGATCAATGCGGGCATGTACTGATCACTGTGGGAATGTACTGAACAAGGCGGGAATGCACAGATCACTGGGGAAATGTACTGATCACTGTGGGAAAGTACTGACCACTGCGGGAATGTACTCATCACTGCGGAAATGTAGAGATCAATGCGGGAATGTACTGATCACTAGACATTTATTGATTACTGTGGAAATGTACTGATCACTGTGGAAATGTATTGATCACTGTTGGAATGTACTGATCACTGTGCGAATGTACTGTTCACTAAGGGAATGTACTGATAACTGCCGGAATATACTGAACACTGCGGGAATGTATTGATCGCTGAGGGAATTTACTGATCCTGGGGAAATGTACTGATCACTGCAAAAATGTACTGCTCACTGAGGGAACGTACTGATCACTGCGGGAATTTACTGATCACTGTGGAAATATATTGATCACTGCGGGAATGTATTGATCACTGTGGGAATGTACGGATCACTGTGGGTATGAACGGATCACTCTGGGAATGTCTTGATCAATGTGGGCATGTACTGATCACTGTGGGAATGTACTGATCACTGCGTAAATATATTGATCACTGCTGGAATGTACTGACCACTGTGTGAATGTACTGATAAATGTGGGAATGTATTGATCACTGCAGGAATGTATTGATCAATGCGGGAATGTACTGAACATTGTGGGAATGTTCTAATCACTGCGAGAATTTATTGATCACTGTGGGAATGTATTGATCACTGCAGAAATGCACTGATCACTGTTGGAATGTACTGATCACTATGGGAACGCACAGATCACTCTGGGAATGTATTGATCAATGTGGGCTTGTACTGATAATTGTGGGAATGTACTGATCACTGTGGGAATGCAATGATCAATGCAGGAATGTACTGACCACCGTGAGAATGCATTGATCACTGTGGGAATGTACTGACCACTGTGGGAACATACTGATCAATGTGTGAATGCACTGGTCACTGCAGGAATGTACTGATCACTGGGGGAATGTATTGATCACTGTGGGAATGTCCTGATCACTGTGGGAATGTTATGATCACTGTGGAAATGAACTGATCAGGTGTGAATATACTGTTCCCTGTGGGAATGTAGCTATCATTGTGGAAATGTATTGATCACTGCAGAAAGATACTGAACAATGTGGGACTGTACTGATCCCTGTGGGAATGTACGGATCACTCTGGGAATTTTTTGATCAATGCGGGCATATACTGATCACAGTGGGAATGTATGATCAAGGTGGGAATGCACTGGTCAGTGTGGGAATGCACTGATTACTGTGGAAATGTATTGATCACTATGGGAATGTACTGATCAGGTGGGAATATACTGTTCACTGTGGGAATGTACTGATCACTGTGGGAACTTACTGATCACTGTGGGAATGTACTGATCAATGCGGGAATGTTCAGATCACTGTGGGATTGTCCTGGTCATTGCGGTAATGTACTGATCACTGTGGAAATGTACTGATCAGTCTGGGAATATATTGATTAATGTGGGCATGTACTGATAACTGCGGGAATATCCTGATCACTGTGGGAATGTTCTGATCTCTGCGGGAAAGCACTGATCACTGTGGGAATGTACTGATCACTGTGGGAATGCATTGATCACTGTGGGAATGTTCTGATCACTGGGGGAATGTTATGATTAATGTGGGAATATATTGATCACTCTAGGAATGGATTGATCACTGTGGGAATGTACTGATCTTTGTGGGAATGTACTGATCACTGTGGGAATGTATTGATCACTGTGGGAATGTATTGTTTTCTGTGGCAATGTACTGATCAATGTGGGAATATACTGTTCACTGTGAGAATGTACTGATCACTGTGGGAATGTACTGATCCCTGCGGGAATGCGCTGACCACTGTGAGAATGTATTGATCACTGTGGAAATGTTCTGATCACTGGGGAAATGTACTGATCACTGTGGGAATACATTGATCACTATGGGAACGCACTGAGCACTGTGGGAATGTATTGATCAATGTGAGGATATACTGATCATTGGAGGAATGTACTGATCACTGCGGGAATGTGTGGGAATGTACTGATCATTGTGGGACTGTACTGATTACTGTGGGAATGTACTGATTATTGTGGGAATATACAGATCATTGCAGGAATGAACTGATCACTGTGGGGAAGTCTTGATCATAGTGGGAATGTGCCGATCATTGCGGGAATGTACTGACCACTGTGGGAATGTACTGATCTCTACGGGAATGTACTGATCACTTTGGGAATGTACTGATCACTGTGGGAATATACTGATCACTGCGGGAATATGCTGATCACTGCGGGAATATTCTGATCACTGTGGGAATGCATTGATCACTGCAGGAAAGTACTGACCACTGTGGGAACAGAACGCCCCTGGTGCTCACCTTCCACCCTACCAACCTTCGTACAAACCAAATCATCTGCCGACATTCTGCCACCTCCAAAAGAACCCCACCACCAGGGATATATTTCCCTCCCCACCCCTTCCCGCCCTCCGCAAAGACCGTTCCCTCCGTGACTACCTGGTCACGTCCACGCACCCCCCCCCCCCACAACCCACCCTCCCATCCTGGCACTTTCCCCTGCCACCTCAGGAACTGTAAAACCTGTGCCCACACCTCCTCCCTCACCTCTATCCAAGGCCCTAAAGGAGCCTTCCACATCCATCAAAGTTTTACCTGCACATCCATTAATATCATTTATTGTATCCGTTGCTCTCGATGTGGTCTCCTCTACATTGGGGAGACTGGGTGCTTCCTAGCAGAGTGCTTTAGGGAACATCTCCGAGATACCGGCACCAATCAACCACACCGCCCCGTGGCCGAACATTTCAACGTGGCCCCTCCCACTCTGCCGAGGACATGGAGGTCCTGGGCCTCCTTCACCTCCACTCCCTCACCACCAGACGCCTGGAGGAAGAACGCCTCATCTTCCGCCTCGGAACACTTCAACCCCAGGGCATCAATGTGGACTTCAACAGCTTCCTCATTTCCCCTTCCCCCACCTCATCCTGGCTTCAAACTTCCAGCTCAGCACTGTCCCCGTGACTTCTTCGGACTTGTCTGACCTGCCTAGCCCCTTTTCCACCTATCCACTCCACCCTCTCCTCCCTGACCTATCACCTACATCCCCTCCCCCACTCACCCACTGTACTCTATGCTACTTTCTCCCCACCCCCACCCTCCTCTAGCTTATCTGTCCACGCTTCCAGCTCACTGCCTGAATTCCTGATGAAGGGCTTTTGCCTGAAACGTCGATTTCGCTGCTTGTTGGATGCTGCCTGAACTGCTGTGCTCTTCCAGCACCACTGATCCAGAATCTGGTTTCCAGAATCTGCAGTCATTGTTTTTACCAATGTGGGAACATACTGACCACTGTGGGAATGTATTGATCACTGTGGGAATGTATTGATCACTTTGGGAATGTACTGATCTCTGTGGGAATGTTATGATCACTGTGGAAATGTACTGATCACTGCCTGAATATGCTGATCACTGTGGGAATGTACTGATCACTGTGGGAATTTCTTATCACTGATCAGGTGGGAATATACTGTTCACTGTGGGAATGTACTGATCACTGTGGGAACTTACTGATCACTGTGGGAATGTATTGATCACTGTGGGAATGTACTCATCACTGTGGGAATGTACTGATCTCTGTGGGAATGCACTGATCACTGAGGGAATGTACTGATCACTATGGGAATGCACTGATCAGTCTGGGAATATATTGATCAATGTGGGCACATACAGATCACTGTGGGAATGCACTGATCACTGCGGGAATGCAGTGATACTGAGTGAATGTCCTGATTAATGTGGGAATGTACTGATCACTGTGGGAATGTACTGATCACGGTGGGAATACCCTGATCAGAGCGGGAATGTATTGATCACTTTGGGAATTTACTGATCACTGTGGCAATGTACTAGTCACTGTGGGAATGTTCTGATCAAAGCAGGAATGTACTGATCACGTTGTGTATGTACTTATCACTGCGGGAATATACTGATCACAGTGGGAACATATTCATCACTGAGGGAATGTTGTGATTACGGGGTGAATGTACTGATCAATGTGGGAATGTACTGATCACTGCGGGGATGCACTGATCACTGTGGGAATGTATTGATCACTGTGGGAATATCCTGATCACTGCGGGAATGTATTGATCACTTTGGGAATTTACTGATTACTGTGGGAATGTACTGATCATTGTGGAATGTTCTGATCAATGCAAGAATGTGCTGAACACTTTGGGAATGTACTTATCACTGCGGGACAATACTGATCATAATGGGAATGTACTGATCGCTGTGGGAATGTTATGATCAATGCAGGAATGTACTGATCACTGTGGGAATGTACTGATCAAAATGGAAATGTATTGATCACTGGGGGAATGTTATGATCAATGTGGGAATATATTGATCACTCTGGGAATGTATTGATCAATGTGGGAAAGTAATGATCATTGCGGGAAGATACTGACCAATGCGGGCGTATACTGGTCACTGTGGAAATGTACTGATCACTGTTGGAATATACTGATCATTGCAGGAATGTATTGATCACTGTGGGAATGTCTTATCACTGCGGGAATGAACTGATCACCGTGGGAATGTATTGATCACTGTTGAAATGTGCTGATCACTGCAGGAATGTCCTGATCACTGCGGGAGTGTACTGATCACTGTGCGAATTTTGAGATGACTGCAGAAATGTACTGATCACTGCAGGACTTTACTGATCACTGCGGGAATGTACTGATCAATATGGGAATATACTGTTCACTGTGGGAATGTACTGATCACTGCAGGAATACACTGATCACTGTGGACATGTCTTGTTCACTGAGGGAATGTACTGATCAGTGTGGGAATATACTGCTCACAGCAGGTGTTGGCTGGTCTCTCGGTGACTCGTGTTGGGTGTTGACTTTTCTCTCAGAAAGGCGAAAGTGAGGACTGCAGATGCTGGAGATCGGAGCTAAAAATGTGTTGCTGGCAAAGCGCAGCAGGTCAGACAGCATCCAAGGAGCAGGAGAGTCGACGTTTCGGGCATGAATCCTGAAGAAGGGCTCATGCCGGAAACGTCGATTCACCTGCTCCTTGGATGCTGCCTGACCTGCTGCGCTTTTCCAGCAACACATTTTCAGCTCTTGTCTCTCAAACATTAGTGTTGTATGTTGCCTGGTCACAGTGACTACTGTAGGCCGTTGGCTGGTCTCCCAGTGACTTGTGTTGGGTATTGGCTGGTCTCCCAGTGACTTGTGTTGGTGTTTGCTGTTCTGTTAGTGACTAGTGTGGGGTGTTGACTGGTCTCTCAGTGACTCATGTTGATTGTTGGCTGGTCTCTCAGTGGCTAGTGTTGTGTGTTGGCTGGTCTCACATTGATCTGTGCTTGGTGTTGGTTGGTCTCTCAGTGACTTGTGTTGAGTGTTTACTGGTCTCTCAGTGACTAGTGCTGAGTGTTGGCTGGTCACTCAGTGACAGTTTTGGGTGTTGGCTGGTCTCACAGTGATTAAAGTTTGGTGTTGACTTGTCTCTCAGTGAGTAGTGTTGTGTATTGGCTGATCTCTCAGTGTCTCATGTTGGGCATTCTCTGGTCCCTCAGTGACTAGTGTTGGGTGTTGCATGGTCTCTCGGAGACTACTGCTGGGCGTTGTCTGATCTTTCAGTGACTAGTGTTAGGCGTTGTTTGGTCTCTCAGTGACTAGTGTTGGGTGTTGTATGGTCTCTCGCTGACTAGTGTTGGGTGTTGTGTGGTCTCTCGCTGACTAGTGTTGGGTGTTGGCTGGTCTCTCGGTGACTAGTGTTGGGTGTTGGCTGTTGGCTGGTCTCTGACCTGTGCTTGGTTTTGGCTGGTCTCTCAGTGACAACTGTTGGGTGTTGCATGGTCTCTCGGTGATTAGTGTGGAGTGTTGGCTGGTCTCTTGGTGACTAGTGTTGGGCGTTGGCTGGTCTCTCAGTGACTAGTGTTGTGTGTTGCATGGTCTCTCGGTGGTTAGGGTTGGGCGTTGACTGTTCTCTCGGTGACTAGTGTTGGGTATTTGCTGGTCTCTCATTGACCTATGCTGGGTGTTGTCTGGTCTCTCAGTGACTAGTGTTGCGTGTTGCATGGTCTCTCGGTGGCTACTGTTGGGCATTGACTGTTCTCTCGGTGACTAGTGCTGAGTGTTGGCTGGTCTCAGTGACGAGTGTTGTCGTGTGTCTCAGTGGCTACATTTTGGTGTTGTCCATTCTCTCAGTGACTAGTGTTGGTTGTTGGCTGGTCTGTCAGTGACTAGTGTTGGGTGTTGGCTGGTCTGTCAGTGACTAGTGTTCGGTGGTGGCTGGTCTCTCACTGACTAGTGTTGTTGTTGGCTGGTCTCAGCGATTAGTGTTGGTGTTGGCTGGTCTCTCAATGACTAATTTTGGGTGTTGGCTGGTCTCTCAGTGGCTAGTGTTGTATGTTGGCTCATCTCTCAGTGGCTAGTGTTGGGTGTTGGCTGGTCTCTCAGTGGCTAATGTTGGGCATTGGCTGGCCGCTCTGTGACTAGTGTTGGGTAAAAACAATGACTGCAGATGCTGGAAACCAGATTCAAGACTAGTGGTGCTGGAAGAGCACAGCAATTCAGGCATCATCCGAGGAGCAGTAAAATCAACGTTTTGGGCAAACGCCCTTCATCAGGAATACAGGCAGAGAGCCTGACGGGTGGAGAGATAAGCGAGAGGAGGGTGGGGGTGGGGAGAAAGTAGCATAGAGTACAATAGATGAATTGGGAAGGGGATGAAGGTGATAGGTTGGTGGGCGGGGAGGGTGGAGTGCATAGGTGGAAAAGAAGATAGACAGGAACGACAAGTCATGAGAACAGTGCTGAGCTGGAAGTTTGGAAATGGGGTGAGGTGGGGGAAGGGGAATGAGGAAACTGTTGAAGTCCACATTGATGCCCTGGGGTTGAAGTGTTCCGAGGTGAGGCATTCTTCCTCCAGGCATCTGGTGGTGAGGGAGCGGCGGTGAAGGAGGCCCAGGACCTCCATGTCCTCGGCAGAGTGGGAGGGGGAGTTGAAATGTTGGGCCACAGGGTGGTGTGGTTGATTGGTGCGGGTGTCTCAGAGACGTTCCCTAAAGCACTCTGCTAGGAGGCGCCCAGTCTCCCCAATGTAGAGGAGACCGCATCGGGAGCAACGGATACAATAAATGATATTGGTGGATGTGCAGGTAAAACTTTGATGGATATGGAAGGCTCCTTTAGGGCCTTGGATAGAGGTGAGGGAGGAGGTGTGGGTGCAGGTTTTGCAGTTCCTGCGGTGGCAGGGGAAGGTGCCAGGATGGGAGGGTGGGTTGTAGGGTTTGTGGACCTGACCAGGTAGGAACACAGGTAACGGTCTTTGCGGAGGATGGAAAGGGGTGGGGAGGGAAGTATATCCCTGGTGGTGGGGTCTTTTTGGAGGTGGCGGAAATGTCGGTGGATGATTTGGTTTACGCGGAGGTTGGTAGAGTGGAAGGTGAGCACCAGGGGCGTTCTGTCCTTGTTACGGTTGGAGGGGTGTGGTCTGAGGGCGGAGGTGCGGGATGTGGACGAGATGGGTTGGAGGGCATCTTTAACCACGTGGGAAGGGAAATTGCGGTCTCTAAAGAAGGAGACCATCTGGTGTGTTCTGTGGTGGAACTGGTCCTTCTGGGAGCAGATACGGCGGAGGAATTGGGAATACAGGATGGCATTTTTGCAAGAGGTGGGGTGGGAAGAGGTGTAATCCAGGTAGCTGTGGGAGTCGGTGGGTTTGTAAAACATGTCAGTGACAAGTCGGTCGTCATTACTGGAGATGGAGAGGTCCAGGAAGGGGAGGGAGGTGTCAGAGATGGTCCAGGTAAATTTAAGGTCAGGGTGGAATGTGTTGGCGAAGTTGATGAATTGCTCAACCTCCTCGCGGGAGCACGAGGTGGCGCCAATGCAGTCATCAATGTAGTGGAGGAAGAGGTGGGGAGTGGTGCCGGTGTAATTACAGAAGATGGACTGTTCTACGTTGCCAACAAAGAGACAGGCATAGCTGGGGCCCATACGTGTCTCCATGGCTTCCCCTTTGGTCTGGAAGAAGTGGGAGGATTCAAAGGAGAAATTGTTAAGGGTGAGGACCAGTTCGGCCAAACGAATGAGAGTGTCGGTGGAAGGGTACTTTGGGGATGTCGGGAGAGGAAAAAACGGAGGGCTTGGAGGCCCTGGTCATGGCGGATGGAGGTGTAGAGGGATTGGATATCCATGGTGAAGATGAGGCGTTGTGTGCCGGGGAAACGGAAGTCTTGGAGGAGGTGGAGGGCGTGGGTGGTGTCTCGAACGTATGTGGGGAGTTCCTGGACTAGGGGGATAGGACAGTGTCGAGGTAGGTAGAAATGAGTTCAGTGAGGCAGGAGCATGTTGAGACAATGGGTCGGCCAGGGTGGTCAGGCTTGTGGATCTTGGGAAGGAGGTAGAACCGGGCAGTGCGGGGTTCCCGGACTATGAGATTGGAAGCTGTGAGTGGGAGATCTCCTGAGGTGGTGAGGTTCTGTATGGTCTGGGAGACGATGGTTTGGTAATGGGGGTTGGGGTCATGGTCGAGGGGGTGGTAGGAAGTGATGTCTCGTGTTGTGCATGAGGAATTGTGAGGGGCGGAAGTGGCTGAGGGAGTGACCATGATGGGGGCGGAAGTGACATCATCAATCAGCTGCACCTGTCTCATGGCTAATGGCATCCATGCAGTTCCAGAGGAATCTACTGGAATGTTTGAGGAGCGCTTGTTATAGAACATATAGAACATAGAAGGATACAGCACAGTACAGGCCCTTCGGCCCTCGATGTTGCGCCGACCGAATCCTACCTAACCTATACTAGCCCAATAACTTCCAAATGCCTATCCAATGCCCGCTTAAATGACCATAAAGAAGGAGAGTTCACCACTGATACGGGCAGGGCATTCCATGAACTCACAACCCGCTGTGTGAAGAATCTACCCCTAACATCTGTCCTATACCTACCACCCCTTAATTTAAAGCTATGTCCCCTAGTAACACCTGACTCCATTAGCGGTAAAAGGTTCTTAGTATCTACCCTATCTAAACCCCTAATCATCTTATACACTTCTATCAGATCTCCCCTAAACCTTCTCTTCTCCAATGAGAACAGCCCCAAGTGCCTCAGCCTTTCCTCATAAGATTTTCCTACCATTCCAGGCAACATCCTGGTAAACCTCCTCTGCACTCGTTCTAAAGCTTCCACATCCTTCCTATAGTATGGCGACCAAAACTGCACACAATACTCCAGATGAGGCCGCACCAGAGTCTTATACAACTGCAACATGACCTCAGGACTCCGGAACTCAATTCCTCTGCCAATAAAGCCCAGTACACCATATGCCTTCCTCACAGCACTATTTACCTGGGTGGCAACTTTCAGAGATCTGTGTACATGGACACCAAGATCCCTCTGCTCATCCACACTACCAAGTAGCCTACCATTAGCCCAGTAATCCATCATCTTGTTATTCCTACCAAAGTGAACGACTTCGCACTTAGCTACATTGAATTCCATTTGCCACATTTCCGCCCAGCTCTGCAACTTATCTATATCCCGCTGTAACCTACCACTTCCTTCCTCACTATCCACAACTCCACCGACTTTTGTGTCATCCGCAAACTTGCTTACCCAGCTTTCAAGTCCTTCCTCTAGATCATTTATAAAGATAACAAAAAGCAATGGTCCCAAAACAGATCCTTGTGGTACACCGCTAGTAACTGCACTCCAAGATGAACATAATCCATCAACTACTACCCTCTGTCTCCTTCCAGCCAGCCAATTCCTAATCCAAACCTCTAATGTATCCTCAATGCCGTACCTCCGAAGTTTTAGCATTAGCCTACCATGGGGAACCTTATCGAACGCCTTACTAAAATCCATATACACAACATCTACTGCTTTACCCTCATCCACTTCCTTGGTCACCTTCTCAAAGAACTCAATAAGGTTTGTGAGGCACGACCTGCCCTTCACAAAACCATGCTGGCTATCCCTGATCACGTTATTCCTACCCAGATGTTCATAAATCTTATCCCTTACCATTCTCTCTAAGACTTTGCCCACCACTGAAGTCAGACTCACTGGCCTATAGTTGCTAGGGCTATCCCTACTCCCTTTCTTGAACAATGGGACCACATTCGCTATCCTCCAGTCCTCTGGTACTATTCCTGTTGACAACGACGACATAAAAATCCAGGCCAATGGCTCTGCTATCTCCTCCCTAGCTTCCCATAGGATCCTGGGGTAAATGCCATCAGGCCCAGGAGACTTATCTATATTCATCCTTTCCAATATTCCCAAAACCTCTTCCCTGCATATTTCCAGGGCATCCATTCTAATTATTTGTGATTCCATATTCACATCAGCAACAGTGTCCTGTTCCTGAGTGAATACTGAGGAAAAGTACTGATTTAATGTCTCTCCAATCTCCTCCGCCTCCACACACAACTTCCCACTACTATCCTTGACTGGACCGATACCTACCCTAGTCATCCTTTTATTCTTGACATACCTATAGAAAGCCTTTGGGTTTTCCCTAATCCTACCAGCTAAAGACTTTTCATGTCCCCTTCTCGCTTCTCTTAGCTCCCTCTTTAGCTCCTTCCTGGCTACCTTATAACACTCAATCGCCCCTACTGAACCTTCACGCCTCATCTTTACATATGCCGCCTTCTTCCCTTTCACAAGGGACTCCAATTCCTTACTAAACCACGGCTGCCTCACAAGGCCCTTTACACCATGCCTGACTGGTACATACCTATCGAGGACACGCAGTAGCTGCTCCTTGAACACTCCCCACATCTCATTAGTGTTCTTCCCTTGAAGCCTGTTTTTCCAATCCACACATCCTAAGTCATGCCTCACTGCATCATAATTTCCTTGCCCCCAGCTATAGCTCTTGCCCTGCGGCACACGATTATCCCTCTCCATCACTAAAGTAAAAGTCACCGAGTTGTGGTCACTGTCCCCGAAGTGCTCACCTACCTCCAAGTCTAACACCTGGCCTGGTTCATTACCTAGAACCAAATCCAATATAGCCTCCCCTCTTGTTGGCCTGTCGACATATTGTGTCAGGAAACCCTCCTGCACACATTGTACAAACACCGACCCATCTAATGAACTCGAGCTATAGCTCTCCCAGTCAATATCTGGGAAGTTAAAGTCCCCCATAACAACCACCCTGCTACCTTCACTCTTTTCCTGAATCATCCTCGCAATATTATCCTCTACTTCTCTAGGACTATTAGGAGGCCTGTAGAAAACACCTAACAGGGTGACCTCACCTTTCCTATTTCTAACCTCAGCCCAAACTACCTCAGATGGCAAGTCCTCTTCCATCGTCCATTCCACTGCTGTGATACTGTCTTTGACAAGTAATGCCATGCCTCCCCCTTTTTTACCCCCATGTCTGATCCTACTAAAACATTTGAACCCTGGAACGTGCAACAGCCATTCTTGTCCCTGTTCTACCCACGTCTCTGTAATGGCCACAACATCGAAGTCCCAGGTACCAACCCACGCTGCAAGTTCACCTACCTTATTCCTTATACTTCTGGCATTGAAGTATACACACTTCAATCCACCTTTCTGGTTACAGGCACCCTCCTTAGAGATCGCTGCATTATTCCTAACCTCCCTACACTCAAGGTCCTGTACCCTAAAGCTACAGTCCTGGTTCCCATGCCCCCGCGGAGTTAGTTTAAACCCTCCCAAAGAGCACTAGCAAACCTCCCCCCAAGGATACTGGTGCCCCTCAGGTTCAAGTGTAGACCATCCTTTTTATAGAGGTCCCACCTTCCCCAGAAAGGACCCCAGTTATCCAGAAACCGGAATCCCTCCCTCCTGCACCATCCCTGTAGCCACGCATTTAACTGCTCTCTCTCCCTGTTCCTCGACTCTCTATCACGTGGCACGGGTAACAAACCAGAGACTACAACTCTGTTTGTTCTAACTCTGAGCTTCCAACCTAGCTCCCTGAAAGCCTGCCTTACATCCTCACCCTTCTTCCTACCTATATCGTTGGTGCCAACGTGGACCACGATCTGGGGCTGCTCCCCCTCCCCCTTAAGGACCCGGAAAACACGATCAGCGACATCACGTACCCTTGCACCTGGGAGGCAACATACCAAACGTGAGTCCCTGTCGCCCCCACAAAACCGTCTGTCTGTACCCCTCACTATCGAGTGGAGGTTGATTGATAAAAGGTTATAGTACTTACAGTTTTTGATGTTTAAGATGGAGTTGAAATACTGTTTGTTGAGAGTATGAATTCTCCTGAGGATGTAGTACAGAGTGGGTCCTTTGTAATTCTGACAGTGTGGCCCTCATTTGAGGCAGGGCAGACTGTGGAGAGGTTAGGTGCCGGCGCATTGCTGCGGGTGTGGAGCAGAGGATCTTGAAGGAGAACCATTGCTGGTGTTTTTGAATCTGTAGTCTGTATTGTTTGTCCTGTTTAGGTCCGAACTCTGTTGGTTTAAAGGTGGTCCGGAGTCTGCGTGAGATGAGTTGGTTACGGAAGCAGGCACTGAGGAAGCAAATGGGGCTTTGGTAGCGAGTGGGTGCTGACTCATTTCTCAGAGACTAGTGTTGAGTCTTGGCTGGTCTCTCAGTGGCTAGTGTTGGGCATTGTCTGGTCTCTCAGTGGGTAGTGTTGGGTCTTGGCTGGTCTCTCAGCGGCTAGTGTTGGGTCTTGGCTGGTCTCTCAATGACTAGCGTTGGGCGTTGGCTGGTCTATAAGTGGCTAGTGTTTGGTGTTGGCTGGTCTCTCATTTGCTAGTGTTGGGTCTTGGCTGGTTTCTCAGTGACTAGAATTGGTGTTGGCTGGTTTCTCAGTGACTAGAATTGGTGTTGGCTAGTCTTTCAGTGACTAATGTTGGGAATTAGTTGGTCTCTCTGTGGCTAGTGTTGGGTGTTGACTTGTCTCTCAGTGTCTAGTGTTGGTTGTTGGCTGCTATCTCAGTGACTAGTGTTGGGTGTTGCATGGTCTCTCGGTGACTAGTGTTAGGCGTTGTCTGACCTCGCAGTGACTAATGTTGGGTGTTGACTTGTCTCTGTGACTAGTGTTAGGCGTTGCATGGTGTCTCAGTGAGTAGTGTCGGGTGTTGTCTGGTCACTGCGTGGCTAGTGTTGGCTGGTCTCTCAATGACTTGTCTTGGGCATTGTCTGGTATCTCAGTGACTAGTGTTGGCCGTTGGCTAGTCTTTCAATGGCTAGTGTTAGGTGTTGGCTGGTATCTCAGTGACTAGCGTTGGGTGTTGGCTGGTCTCTCAGTGACTAGTGTTGGGTGTTAGGTGGTCTCTCAGTGACTGGTATTGGGTGTTAGCTGGTCTCTCAGTGACTGGTGTTGGGTGTTAGCTGGTCCCTCTGTGACGAGTGTTGGGTGTTAGTTGGTCTCTCAATGACTAGTGTTGGGTGTTGGCTGGTCTCTCAGTGACTAATGTTGGGTGTTGGCTGGTCGCTGTGGCGAGTGTTGGGTATTGGCTGGTCTCTCAGTGACGAGTGTTGGGTGTTGGCTGGTCTCTCAGTGACTAAGGTTTTGTGTTGGCTGGTCTCAGTGACTAGTGTTGGGTGTTGGCTGATCTCTGTGACTAAAGTTTGGTGTTGGCTGGTGTCTCAGAGACTCGTCTTAGGTGGTGCATGGTCTCGGTGAGTGGTGTTTGGTCTCTCGGTGACTAGTGTTGGTCGTTGGCTGGTCTCTCAGTGGCTAATGTTGGGCGTTCTCTGGTCTCTCTGTGACTATTGTTGATTGTTGGCTGGTCTCTCAATGGCTAGTGTTGGGCGTTGGCTGGTCTCTCAGTGAGTAGTGTTAGGCGATGGCTGGTGTCTTAATGACTAGTGTTGACTGTTGTCTTGTCTCTCAGTGACTAGTGTTGGGTGTTGTCTGGTCTCACATTGACCTATGCTGGATGTTGTCTGGTTCTCAGTGACTCTTGTTGGGTGTTGACTGGTCACTCGGTGACTAGTGCTGAGTGTTGGCTGGTCTCTCAGTGACTAGTGTTGGGTGTTGGCTGGTCTCTGTGGCTAGTATTGAGTGTTGGCTGGTCTCTCAGTGACTAGTGTTGGGTGTTGGCTGGTCTCTCTGTGACGAGTGTTGGGTGTTGGCTGGTCTCTCAATGACTAGTGTTGGCTGGTCTCTCAGTGACTAGTGTGGGGTGTTGGCTGGTCTCTCGGTGACTAGTGCTGAGTGTTGGCTGGTCTCTTGGTGACTAGTGTGGGGTGTTGGCTGGTCTCTCGGTGACTAGTGCTGAGGGTTGGCTGGTCTCTCGGTGACTAGTGCTGAGTGTTTGCTGGTCTCTCAGTGACTCGTGTTGGGTGTTGGCTGGTCTCTGCGGCTAGTGTTGGGTGTTTGCTGGTCTCTCAGCGACTAGTGTTGGGCGTTGGCTGATCTCTGTGACTAAAGTTTGGTGTTGGCTGGTGTCTCAGAGACTCGTCTTAGGTGGTGCATGGTCTCGGTGAGTGGTGTTTGGTCTCTCGGTGACTAGTGTTGGTCGTTGGCTGGTCTCTCAGTGGCTAATGTTGGGCGTTCTCTGGTCTCTCTGTGACTATTGTTGATTGTTGGCTGGTCTCTCAATGGCTAGTGTTGGGCGTTGGCTGGTCTCTCAGTGAGTAGTGTTAGGCGATGGCTGGTGTCTTAATGACTAGTGTTGAGTGTTGTCTTGTCTCTCAGTGACTAGTGTTGGTCATTGGCTAGTCTTTCAGTGGCTAATGTTGGGTGTTAGCTGGTCCCTCTGTGACGAGTGTTGGGTGTTGGCTGGTCTCTCAGTGACTAATGTTGTGTGTTGGATGGTCTCTGAGTGACTAAGGTTTCGTGCTGGCTGGTCTCTGAGTGACTAATGTTGGATGTCGGCTGGTCTCTCAGTGACTAAGGTTTGGTGTTGGCTGGTCTCTGTGGCTCGTGTTGGGTGTTGGCTGGTCGCTGTGGCTAGTGTTGGGTGTTGGCTGGTCTCTGTGGCTCGTGCTCAGTGTTGGCTGGTCTCTGTGGCTAGTGCTGAGTGTTTGCTGGTCTCTCAGTAGCTAGTGTTGGGTGTTGGCTGGTCTCTGTGGCTAGTGTTGTGTGTTGGCTGGTCTCTCAGTGACTAGTGTTGCGTTTTGGCTGGTCTCTCAGTGACTAGTGCTGAGTGTTGGCTGGTCTCTCAGTGACTAGTGCTGAGTGTTGGATGGTCTCTCAGTGAATAGTGTTGGGTGTTGGCTGGTCTCTGAGTGACAACGGTTTCATGCTGGCTGGTCTCTGAGTGACTAATGTTGGATGTTGGCTGGTCTCTCAGTGACTAGGGTTTGGCGTTGGCTGGTCTCTGTGGCTCGTGTTGGGTGTTGGCTGGTCTCTGTGGCTCGTGTTGGGTGTTGGCTGGTCGCTGTGGCTAGTGTTGGGTGTTGGCTGAACTCTGTGGCTAGTGTTGGGTGTTGGCTGGTCTCTGTGGCTAGTGTTGGGTGTTGGCTGGTCTCTCAGTGACTAGTGTTGCGTTTTGGCTGGCCTCTCAGTGACTAGTGCTGAGTGTTGGCTGGTCACTCAGTGACTAGTGTTGGTCATTGGCTAGTCTTTCAGTGGCTAATGTTGGGTGTTAGCTGGTCCCTCTGTGACGAGTGTTGTGTGTTGGCTGGTCTCTCAGTGACTAGTGTTGGGTGTTGGCTGGTCTCTCAGTGAATCGTGTTGGGTGTTGGCTGGTCTCTGAGTGACAACGGTTTTGTGCTGGCTGGTCTCTGAGTGACGAATGTTGGATGTTGGCTGGTCTCTCAGTGACTAACGTTTGGTGTTGCCTGGTCTCTGTGGCTCGTGTTGGGTGTTGGCTGGTCGCTGTGGCTAGTGTTGGGTGTTGGCTGGTCTCTGTGGCTAGTGTTGGGTGTTGGCTGGTCTCTGTGACTAGTGTTGGGTGTTGGCTGGACTCTGTGGCTAGTGCTCAGTGTTGGCTGGTCTCTGTGGCTAGTGCTGAGTGTTTGCTGGTCTCTCAGTGACTAGTGCTGAGTGTTGGATGGTCTCTCTGGCTAGTGTTGGGTGTTGGCTGGTCTCTGGCTAGTGTTGGATGTTGGCTGGTCTCTGTGGCTAGTGTTGGGTGTTGGCTGGTCTCTCAGTGACTAGTGTTGCGTTTTGGCTGGTCTCTCAGTGACTAGTGCTGAGTGTTGGCTGGTCTCTCAGTGACTAGTGCTGAGTGTTGGATGGTCTCTCTGGCTAGTGTTGGGTGTTGGCTGGTCTCTGGCTAGTGTTGGATGTTGGCTGGTCTCTGTGGCTAGTGTTGAGTGTTGGCTGGTCTCTCAGTGACTAGTGTTGGGTGTTGGCTGGTCTCTCAGTGACTAGTGTTGAGTGTTGGCTGGTCGCTCAGTGGCTAATGTTGGGTGTTAGCTGGTCCCTCTGTGACGAGTGTTGGGTGTTGGCTGGTCTCTCAGTGACTAATGTTGTGTGTTGGATGGTCTCTGAGTGACTAAGGTTTCATGCTGGCTGGTCTCTGAGTGACTAATGTTGGATGTTGGCTGGTCTCTCAGTGACTAAGGTTTGGTGTTGGCTGGTCTCTGTGGCTCGTGTTGGGTGTTGGCTGGTTGCTGTGGCTAGTGTTGGGTGTTGGCTGGTCTCTGTGGCTAGTGCTCAGTGTTGGCTGGTCTCTGTGGTTCGTGTTGGGTGTTGGCTGGTCTCTGTGGCTCGTGCTCAGTGTTGGCTGGTCTCTGTGGCTAGTGCTGAGTGTTTGCTGGTCTCTCAGTAGCTAGTGTTGGGTGTTGGCTGGTCTCTGTGGCTAGTGTTGGGTGTTGGCTGGTCTCTCAGTGACTAGTGTTGCGTTTTGGCTGGTCTCTCAGTGACTAGTGCTGAGTGTTGGCTGGTCTCTCAGTGACTAGTGCTGAGTGTTGGATGGTCTCTCAGTGAATAGTGTTGGGTGTTGGCTGGTCTCTGAGTGACAACGGTTTCATGCTGGCTGGTCTCTGAGTGACTAATGTTGGATGTTGGCTGGTCTCTCAGTGACTAGGGTTTGGTGTTGGCTGGTCTCTGTGGCTCGTGTTGGGTGTTGGCTGGTCTCTGTGGCTCGTGTTGGGTGTTGGCTGGTCTCTGTGGCTCGTGTTGGGTGTTGGCTGGTCACTGTGGCTAGTGTTGGGTGTTGGCTGGACTCTGTGGCTAGTGTTGGGTGTTGGCTGGTCTCTCAGTGACTAGTGTTGCGTTTTGGCTGGTCTCTCAGTGACTAAGGTTTGGTGTTGGCTGGTCTCTGGCTCGTGTTGGGTGTTGGCTGGTCGCTGTGGCTAGTGTTGGGTGTTGGCTGGTCTCTGTGGCTAGTGCTCAGTGTTGGCTGGTCTCTGTGGCTTGTGTTGGGTGTTGGCTGGTCGCTGTGGCTAGTGTTGGGTGTTGGCTGGTCTCTGTGGCTCGTGCTCAGTGTTGGCTGGTCTCTGTGGCTAGTGCTGAGTGTTTGCTGGTCTCTCAGTAGCTAGTGTTGGGTGTTGGCTGGTCTCTGTGGCTAGTGTTGGGTGTTGGCTGGTCTCTCAGTGACTAGTGTTGCGTTTTGGCTGGTCTCTCAGTGACTAGTGCTGAGTGTTGGCTGGTCGCTCAGTGACTAGTGTTGGTCATTGGCTAGTCTTTCAGTGGCTAATGTTGGGTGTTAGCTGGTCCCTCTGTGACGAGTGTTGGGTGTTGGCTGGTCTCTCAGTGAATAGTGTTGGGTGTTGGATGGTCTCTGAGTGACAACGGTTTCATGCTGGCTGGTCTCTGAGCGACAACGGTTTCATGCTGGCTGGTCTCTGAGTGACTAATGTTGGATGTTGGCTGGTCTCTCAGTGACTAGGGTTTGGTGTTGGCTGGTCTCTGTGGCTCGTGTTGGGTGTTGGCTGGTCTCTGTGGCTCGTGTTGGGTGTTGGCTGGTCTCTGTGGCTCGTGTTGGGTGTTGGCTGGTCGCTGTGGCTAGTGTTGGGTGTTAGCTGGTCGCTGTGGCTAGTGTTGGGTGTTGGCTGGTCTCTGTGGCTAGTGTTGGGTGTTGGCTGGTCTCTATGGCTAGTGCTGAGTGTTTGCTGGTTTCTCAGTGACTAGTGCTGAGTGTTTGCTGGTCTCTCAGTGCCTAGTGCTGAGTGTTGGATGGTCCCTCTGGCTAGTGTTGCGTGTTGGCTCGTCTCTGTGGCTAGTGCTGGGTGTTTGCTGGTCTCTCGGTGACTAGTGCTGAGTGTTGGCTGGTCTCAGTGGCTAGTGTTGGGTGTTGGCTGGTCTCTCAGTGACTAGTGTTGGGTGTTGGCTGGTCTCTGTGGCTAGTATTGAGTGTTGGCTGGTCTCTCAGTGACTAGTGTTGGGTGTTGGCTGGTCTCTCTGTGACTAGTGTTGGGTGTTGGCTGGTCTCTCAATGACTAGTGTTGGCTGGTCTCTCAGTGACTAGTGTGGGGTGTTGGCTGGTCTCTCGGTGACTAGTGCTGAGTGTTGGCTGGTCTCTTGGTGACTAGTGTGGGGTGTTGGCTGGTCTCTCGGTGACTAGTGCTGAGGGTTGGCTGGTCTCTCGGTGACTAGTGCTGAGTGTTTGCTGGTCTCTCAGTGACTCGTGTTGGGTGTTGGCTGGTCTCTGCGGCTAGTGTTGGGTGTTTGCTGGTCTCTCAGCGACTAGTGTTGGGCGTTGGCTGATCTCTGTGACTAAAGTTTGGTGTTGGCTGGTGTCTCAGAGACTCGTCTTAGGTGGTGCATGGTCTCGGTGAGTGGTGTTTGGTCTCTCGGTGACTAGTGTTGGTCGTTGGCTGGTCTCTCAGTGGCTAATGTTGGGCGTTCTCTGGTCTCTCTGTGACTATTGTTGATTGTTGGCTGGTCTCTCAATGGCTAGTGTTGGGCGTTGGCTGGTCTCTCAGTGAGTAGTGTTAGGCGATGGCTGGTGTCTTAATGACTAGTGTTGACTGTTGTCTTGTCTCTCAGTGACTAGTGTTGGGTGTTGTCTGGTCTCACATTGACCTATGCTGGATGTTGTCTGGTTCTCAGTGACTCTTGTTGGGTGTTGACTGGTCACTCGGTGACTAGTGCTGAGTGTTGGCTGGTCTCTCAGTGACTAGTGTTGGGTGTTGGCTGGTCTCTGTGGCTAGTATTGAGTGTTGGCTGGTCTCTCAGTGACTAGTGTTGGGTGTTGGCTGGTCTCTCTGTGACGCGTGTTGGGTGTTGGCTGGTCTCTCAATGACTAGTGTTGGCTGGTCTCTCAGTGACTAGTGTGGGGTGTTGGCTGGTCTCTCGGTGACTAGTGCTGAGTGTTGGCTGGTCTCTTGGTGACTAGTGTGGGGTGTTGGCTGGTCTCTCGGTGACTAGTGCTGAGGGTTGGCTGGTCTCTCGGTAACTAGTGCTGAGTGTTTGCTGGTCTCTCAGTGGCTCGTGTTGGGTGTTGGCTGGTCTCTGTGGCTCGTGTTGGGTGTTGGCTGGTCGCTGTGGCTAGTGTTGGGTATTAGCTGGTCGCTGTGGCTAGTGCTGAGTGTTTGCTGGTTTCTCAGTGACTAGTGCTGAGTGTTTGCTGGTCTCTCAGTGCCTAGTGCTGAGTGTTGGATGGTCCCTCTGGCTAGTGTTGCGTGTTGGCTCGTCTCTGTGGCTAGTGCTGGGTGTTTGCTGGTCTCTCGGTGACTAGTGCTGAGTGTTGGCTGGTCTCAGTGGCTAGTGTTGGGTGTTGGCTGGTCTCTCAGTGACTAGTGTTGGGTGTTGGCTGGTCTCTGTGGCTAGTATTGAGTGTTGGCTGGTCTCTCAGTGACTAGTGTTGGGTGTTGGCTGGTCTCTCTGTGACTAGTGTTGGGTGTTGGCTGGTCTCTCCATGACTAGTGTTGGCTGGTCTCTCAGTGACTAGTGTGGGGTGTTGGCTGGTCTCTCGGTGACTAGTGCTGAGTGTTGGCTGGTCTCTTGGTGACTAGTGTGGGGTGTTGGCTGGTCTCTCGGTGACTAGTGCTGAGGGTTGGCTGGTCTCTCGGTGACTAGTGCTGAGTGTTTGCTGGTCTCTCAGTGACTCGTGTTGGGTGTTGGCTGGTCTCTGCGGCTAGTGTTGGGTGTTTGCTGGTCTCTCAGCGACTAGTGTTGGGCGTTGGCTGATCTCTGTGACTAAAGTTTGGTGTTGGCTGGTGTCTCAGAGACTCATCTTAGGTGGTGCATGGTCTCGGTGAGTGGTGTTTGGTCTCTCGGTGACTAGTGTTGGTCGTTGGCTGGTCTCTCAGTGGCTAATGTTGGGCGTTCTCTGGTCTCTCTGTGACTATTGTTGATTGTTGGCTGGTCTCTCAATGGCTAGTGTTGGGCGTTGGCTGGTCTCTCAGTGAGTAGTGTTAGGCGATGGCTGGTGTCTTAATGACTAGTGTTGACTGTTGTCTTGTCTCTCAGTGACTAGTGTTGGGTGTTGTCTGGTCTCACATTGACCTATGCTGGATGTTGTCTGGTTCTCAGTGACTCTTGTTGGGTGTTGACTGGTCACTCGGTGACTAGTGCTGAGATGTTGGCTGGTCTCTCAGTGACTAGTGTTGGGTGTTGGCTGGTCTCTGTGGCTAGTATTGTGTGTTGGCTGGTCTCTCAGTGACTAGTGTTGGGTGTTGGCTGGTCTCTCTGTGACGAGTGTTGGGTGTTGGCTGGTCTCTCAATGACTAGTGTTGGCTGGTCTCTCAGTGACTAGTGTGGGGTGTTGGCTGGTCTCTCGGTGACTAGTGCTGAGTGTTGGCTGGTCTCTTGGTGACTAGTGTGGGGTGTTGGCTGGTCTCTCGGTGACTAGTGCTGAGGGTTGGCTGGTCTCTCAGTGACTAGTGCTGAGTGTTTGCTGGTCTCTCAGTGACTCGTGTTGGGTGTTGGCTGGTCTCTGCGGCTAGTGTTGGGTGTTTGCTGGTCTCTCAGCGACTAGTGTTGGGCGTTGGCTGATCTCTGTGACTAAAGTTTGGTGTTGGCTGGTGTCTCAGAGACTCGTCTTAGGTGGTGCATGGTCTCGGTGAGTGGTGTTTGGTCTCTCGGTGACTAGTGTTGGTCGTTGGCTGGTCTCTCAGTGGCTAATGTTGGGCGTTCTCTGGTCTCTCTGTGACTATTGTTGATTGTTGGCTGGTCTCTCAATGGCTAGTGTTGGGCGTTGGCTGGTCTCTCAGTGAGTAGTGTTAGGCGATGGCTGGTGTCTTAATGACTAGTGTTGAGTGTTGTCTTGTCTCTCAGTGACTAGTGTTGGGTGTTGTCTGGTCTCACATTGACCTATGCTGGATGTTGTCTGGTTCTCAGTGACTCTTGTTGGGTGTTGACTGGTCACTCGGTGACTAGTGCTGAGTGTTGGCTGGTCTCTCAGTGACTAGTGTTGGGTGTTGGCTGGTCTCTGTGGCTAGTATTGAGTGTTGGCTGGTCTCTCAGTGACTAGTGTTGGGTGTTGGCTGGTCTCTCTGTGACGAGTGTTGGGTGTTGGCTGGTCTCTCAATGACTAGTGTTGGCTGGTCTCTCAGTGACTAGTGTGGGGTGTTGGCTGGTCTCTCGGTGACTAGTGCTGAGTGTTGGCTGGTCTCTTGGTGACTAGTGTGGGGTGTTGGCTGGTCTCTCGGTGACTAGTGCTGAGGGTTGGCTGGTCTCTCGGTGACTAGTGCTGAGTGTTTGCTGGTCTCTCAGTGACTCGTGTTGGGTGTTGGCTGGTCTCTGCGGCTAGTGTTGGGTGTTTGCTGGTCTCTCAGCGACTAGTGTTGGGCGTTGGCTGATCTCTGTGACTAAAGTTTGGTGTTGGCTGGTGTCTCAGAGACTCGTCTTAGGTGGTGCATGGTCTCGGTGAGTGGTGTTTGGTCTCTCGGTGACTAGTGTTGGTCGTTGGCTGGTCTCTCAGTGGCTAATGTTGGGCGTTCTCTGGTCTCTCTGTGACTATTGTTGATTGTTGGCTGGTCTCTCAATGGCTAGTGTTGGGCGTTGGCTGGTCTCTCAGTGAGTAGTGTTAGGCGATGGCTGGTGTCTTAATGACTAGTGTTGACTGTTGTCTTGTCTCTCAGTGACTAGTGTTGGGTGTTGTCTGGTCTCACATTGACCTATGCTGGATGTTGTCTGGTTCTCAGTGACTCTTGTTGGGTGTTGACTGGTCACTCGGTGACTAGTGCTGAGTGTTGGCTGGTCTCTCAGTGACTAGTGTTGGGTGTTGGCTGGTCTCTCTGTGACTAGTGTTGGGTGTTGGCTGGTCTCTCAATGACTAGTGTTGGCTGGTCTCTCAGTGACTAGTGTGGGGTGTTGGCTGGTCTCTCGGTGACTAGTGCTGAGTGTTGGCTGGTCTCTTGGTGACTAGTGTGGGGTGTTGGCTGGTCTCTCGGTGACTAGTGCTGAGGGTTGGCTGGTCTCTCGGTGTCTAGTGCTGAGTGTTGGCTGGTCTCTCAGTGACTCGTGTTGGGTGTTGGCTGGTCTCTGCGGCTAGTGTTGTGTGTTTGCTCGTCTCTCAGCGACTAGTGTTGGGCGTTGGCTGATCTCTGTGACTAAAGTTTGGTGTTGGCTGGTGTCTCAGAGACTCGTGTTAGGTGGTGCATGGTCTCGGTGAGTGGTGTTTGGTCTCTCGATGACTAGTGTTGGTCGTTGGCTGGTCTCTCAGTGGCTAATGTTGGGCGTTCTCTGGTCTATCTGTGACTATTGTTGATTTTTGGCTGGTCTATCAATGGCTAGTGTTGGGCGTTGGCTGGTCACTCAGTGAGTAGTGTTAGGCGATGGCTGGTGTCTTAATGACTAGTGTTGAGTGTTGTCTTGTCTCTCAGTGACTAGTGTTGGGTGTTGGCTGGTCTCACATTGACCTATGCTGGATGTTGTCTGGTTCTCAGTGACTTGTTGGGTGTTGACTGATCACTCGGTGACTAGTGTTGAGTGTTGGCTGGTCTCTCAGTGACTAGTGTTGGGCATTGGCTGGTCTCTGTGACTAAAGTTTGGTGTTGGTTGGTCTCTCAGTGGCTAGTGTTGTGTGCTGGCTGGTCTCTCGGTGAGTGGTGCTGGCTGGTCTCTCGGTGAGTGGTGCTGGCTGGTCTCACAGTGACTCGTGCTGAATGTTAGCTGGGCTTTCGGTGATTAATGTTCAGTGTTGGCTGGTCTCTCGGTGACTAGTGTCGGGTGTTGGCTGGTCTCTAGGTGGCTAGTGTCGGGTGTTGGCTGGTCTCTCAGTGGCTCGTGTTAGATGTTGGCTGGTCTCTCAGTGGCTAGTGTTAGATGTTGGCTGGTCTCTCAGTGACTAGTATTAGGCATTGGCTGATCTCTGTGACTAGTGTTGGGTGTTGGCTTGTCTCTCCATGGCTAGAGTTGGTGTTGACTGGTCTCTCCTTGGCTAGAGTTGGTGTTGACTGGTCTCTCAGTGACGAATGTTGAGCATTGGCTAGTCTCTCAATGGCTAGTGTTGGGTGTTGTCTGGTATCTCAGTGACTCGTGTTGGCTGGTCTCCCAGTGACTAGTATGGGTGTTCGCTGTTTTTTTAATGGCTAGTGTTGGGTGTTGGCTGGTCTCCCAGTGACTAGTGTTGGGTGTTGGCTGGTCTCTCAGTGAGCAGCGTGGGGCGTTGGCTTATCTCTCAGTGACCAGCATTGGGCATTGTCTGTTCTCTCAGTGACTAGTGCTGGCTGGTCTCCCCGTGACTAATGTTGGGTGTTGGCTGGTCTCCCAGTGACTAGTGTTGGGTGTTGGCTGGTCTCATTGACCTGTGCTTGGTGTTGGCTAGTCTCTCAGTGACTGGGCGTTGGCTGGTCTCTCAGTGACTGGACTTGGGTGTTGGCTAGTCTCAGTGGCTCGTGTTGGGTGTTGGCTGGTCTCACATTGACCTATGCTGGGTGTTGTCTGGTCCCTCAGTGACTAGTGCTGAGTGTTGACTGGTCTCTCGGTGACTAGTGCTGAGTGTTGATTGGTCTCTCAGTGACTAGTGTTGGTCATTGGCTGGTCTCTCAGCTGCTAGTTTTGGGCATTGGCTGGTCTCTCAGTGGGTAGTGTTGAGTGTTGACCAGTCTCTTGGTGATTAGCGCTGAGTGTTGGCTGGTTTCTCTGTGGCTAGTGTTGGGTGTTGACTTGTCTCTCACTGACTAGTATTGGTTGTTGGCTGGTCTCTCAGTGACTAGCGTTGGGTGTTGGCTGGTACCTCAGTGTTTAGTGGTGGGCATTGGTTGATCTGTGTCTAGCATTGGGCATTGTCTGGTCCCTCAGTGACTAGTGTTGGGTGTTGCATGGTCTCTCGGTGACTTGTCCTGGCCATTGTCTGATCTCTCATGACTAGTGTTGGGCGTTTGCAAGTCTCTCAGTGACTAATGTTGGGTGTTGACTTGTCTCTCGGTGACTAGTGTTGGTTGTTCGCTGGTCTCTCAGTGACTAGTGTTAGGTGTTGCATGGTCTCTCAGTAAGTAGTGTTGGGTGTTGGCTGGTCTCATGGACCTGTGCTGCGTGTTGGCTGGCCTCTCAGAGACTAGCATGGTGTGTTGGCTGCTCTGTCGGTGAGTAGTATCAGGTGTTGGCTGGTCTCTCAGTGGCTAGTGTTGGGTGTTGGCTAGTCTCTCAGTGACTAGTGTTGAGCATTGGCTTTTCTCTCGGTGACTAGTGCTGGGTGTTGACTTGTCTCTGTGACTCGTGTTGGGCGTTGGCTGATCTCTCATTGGCTAGTGTTTGGCGTTAGCTGGTCTCTCAGTGACTAGTCTTGGGCATTGGCCGGTCTCTCAGTGACTAGTGTGGGTGTTCGCTGTTCTGTTAATGGCTAGTGTTGGGTGTTGGCAGGTTTCCCAGTGACTAATATCGGGTGTCGGCTGGTCTGTCAGTGACTAGTGTTGAGCATTGGCTTTACTCTCGGTGACTAGTGCTCAGTGTGGACTTGTCTCTCAGTGACTAGTGTTAGGCGTTGGCTGATCTCAGTAGCTAGTGTTGGGTGTTGGCTGGTCTCTCAGTGGCTTGTCTTGGGTGTTGTCTTGTCTCTCAGAAACTAGTGTTGGGTATTGGCTGGTATCTCAGTGACTAGTGTTGGACGTTGGCTGATCTCTGTGTCTAGCGTTGGGTGTTGGCTGGTCTCTCAGTGACTAGTGTTAGGTGTTGCACGGTCTTTCGGTGACTAGTGTTGGGTGTTGGCTGGTCTTTCATGGACCTGTGCTGGGTGTTGGCTGGTCTCTCAGAGGCTAGCATGGCGTGTTGGCTGCTCTGTCAGTGAGTAGTATTGGGTGTTAGCTGGTCTCTGCGTGGCTAGTGTTGGGTGTTGCCTGGTCACTCAGTGGCTAGTGCTGGGTGTTGTCCGGTCTCTCAGTGACTAGTATTGGGCGTTGGCTGGTCTCTCAGTGGCTAGTGTTGGATTTTGGCTGGTCTCTCAGTGGCTAATGTTGGATGTTGTCTGGTCTCTCAGTGACTAGTTTTGGGTGTTCGCTGTTCTGTTAGTGGCTAGTGTGCGGTGTTGGCTGGTCTCTCACTGGATATTGTTGGATGTTGGATGTTGGATGGTCTCTGTGGCTAGTGTTGGGTATTGTCTGGTCTCACATTGACCTGTGCTGGGTGTTGTCTGGTCCCTCAGTGACTATTGTTGGGTGTTGACTTGTCTCTCGGTGACTAGTGTTGAATGTTGGCTGGTCTCTCATTGACTAGTGTTGGTTGTTGGTTGGTCTCTCAGTGACTAGTGTTAGGTGTTGCATGGTCTCTTGCTGACAATTGTTGGGCGTTGGCTGATCTCTCAGTGACTAGTGTTGAATGTTGGCTGGTCTCTCAGTGATTCGTTGGGTGTTGGCTGGACTCAGTAATAGATGTTGGGCATTGGCTGGTCTCTGTGACTGATATTGGGTGTTGACAGGTCTCTGTGACTAAGGTTTGGTGTTGGCTGGTCTCTCTGGCTAGTGTTTGGCATAGGCTGGTCTCTCAGTGACTTGTGTTGGTCGTTGTTTGGTCTCTCAGTGACTAGTGTTGAGTGTTCGCTGTTCTGTTAGTGGCTAGTGTGGGGTGTTTTATTTTGTCTCTCAGTGGCTAGTGTTGGATATTGGTTGGTCTCTATGACTAGTGTTGGTTGTTGGCTGGTCTCTCAGTGACTAGTTTTGGGTGTTCGCTGTTCTGTTAGTGGCTAGTGTGCGGTGTTGGCTGGTCTCTCAGTGGATATTGTTAGATGTTGGCTAGTCTCTCAGTGGCTAGTGTTAGCTTGTCTGGTCTCTCAGTGACTAATGTTGGGTGTTGGCTTGTCTCAGTGGCTCGTGTTGGGTGTTGACTGATCTCTCAGTGACTATTGTTGGGCATTGTCTTGTCCCTCAGTGACTAGTGTTGGGTGTTGGCTGGTCTCACATTGACCTGTGCTGGGTGTTGTCTGGTCCCTCAGTGACTATTGTTGAGTGTTGACTTGTCTCTCGGTGACTAGTGCTGAGTGTTTGCTGGTCTCTCATTGACGAGTGTTGGTTGTTGGCTGGTCTCCCAGTGACTAAGGTTTGGTGTTGGCTGGTCTCTCAGTGATTCATGTTGGGTGTTGCCTGGTCCCTCAGTGGCTAGTGTTGAGTGTTGTCCAGTCTCTCTGTGATTCGTGTTGGTCGTTGGCTGGTCTCTCAGTGACTAATATTGGGCGTTGGCTGGTCTCTCAGTGACTAATATTGGGCATTGGCTGGTCTCTCTGAGTAATGTTGTGTTGGCTGGTCTCTCAGTGACTAATGTTGGGTGTTGCATGGTCTTTCGGTAAGTAGTGTTGGGTGTTGGCTGGTCACTGCGTGGCTAGTGTTTGTTGGCTGGTCTCTCAGTGACTGATTTTGGGTGTTGGCTGGTCTCTCGCTGACTAGTGTTGGGCGATGGCTGGTCCCTCAGTGACTATTGTTGGGTGTTGACTTGTCTCTCGGTGACTAGTGCTGAGTGTTTACTGGTCTCTCAGTGACTAAGGTTTTGTGTTGGCTGGTCTCTCAGTGACTCGTGTTGGGTGTTGCCTGGTCACTCAGTGGCTAGTGTTGGGTGTTGTCCGGTCTCTCTGTGACTCGTGTTGGTCGTTGGCTGGTCTCTCAGTGGCTAGTGTTGGGCATTGACTGGTGTCTCAGTGGCTAGTGTTGGGTGATGGCTGGTATCTTAGTGACTAGTGTTGAGCGTTGGCTGGTCTCTGTGACTAAAGTTTGGTGTTGGCTGGTTTCTCAGTGACTTGTGTTAGATGTTGTAAGGTCTCCCGGTGAGTGGTGTTGGCTGGTGTCTCATTAGCTAGTGTTGGTTGTTGTCTGGTCGCAGTGACTGGTGTTGGTTGTTGGCTGGTCTCTCAATGACTGGTGTTGGTCGTTGGCTGGTCTCACATTGACCTGTACTGGGTGTTGGCTAGTCTCGGTGACTAGTGCTGAGTGTTGACTGGTCTCTCGGTGACTGGTGTTGGACATTGATTAGTCTCTCAATGGCTAGTGTTGGGCATTGGCTGGTCTCTCAGTGAGTAATGTTGTGTTGACTGGTCTCTCGGTGATTAGCGCTGAGTGTTGGCTGGTCTCTCAGTGACTAATGTTGGATGTTGCATGGTCTTTCAGTAAGTAGTGTTGGGTGTTGGCTGGTCACTGTGTGGCTAGTGTTGTTTGTTGGCTGGTCTCTCAGTGACTGATGTTGGGTGTTGGCTGGTCCTCAGTGACTGATGTTGGGTGTTGTCTTGTCCCTCAGTGACTAGTGTTGGGCATTGGCTGGTCTCACATTGACTTGTGCTGGGTGTTGTCTGGTCACAGTGACTATTGTGTGTTGGCTGGTCACTCAGTGTCTAGTTTTGGGTTTTGGCTGGTCTCTCAGTGGCTAGTGTTGGGCATTGGCTAGTCTGTCAGTGGCTGGAGTTGGGTGTTGACTGGTCTCTCAGTGGCTAGTGTTGGGCGATGGCTGGTGTCTTAGTGACTAGTGTTGGGTGTTGGCTAGTCTCACATTGACCTATGCTGGGTGTTATCTGGTCCCTCTGTGACTAGTGTTGGGCGTTGGCTGGTCTCTGTGACTAAAGTTTGGTGTTGGCTGGTTTCTCAGTGACTTGTGTTAGGTGTTGTAAGGTCTCCCGGTGAGTAGTGTTGGCTGGTCTCTCAGTGGCTAGTGTTGGTTGTTGTCTGCTCACAGTGACTGGTGTTGGTCATTGGCTGGTCTCACATTGACCTGTGTTGGGTTTGGCTGGTCTCGGTGACTAGGACTGAGTGTTGGCTGGTGTCTTAGTGACTAGTGTTGGGCATTGATTAGTCTCTCAGTGGCTAGTGTTGTGTGTTGTAGCATTGGCTGGTCTCACATTGACCTATGCTGGGTGCTGTCTGGTCCCTCAGTGACTATTGTAGGGTGTTGTCTGGTCTCTCGGTGATTAGTGTTGGGTCCTGGCTGGTCTCTCAGTGACTGGTGTTGGGCATTGGCTGGTCTCTCCGTGTCTAGTGTTGGGTGTTGGCTGGTCTCTCAGTGACTCGTGTTGGGTGTTGACTGGTCTCTCAGTGGCTAATGTTGGGTTTCGGCTTGTCTCTCAGAAACTAGTGTTCAGTGTTGTCTGGTCACTGTCACTACTTTTGGGCATTGGCTGATCTCCCAATGACTAGTGTTGGGTACTGGCTGGTCTCTCAATGACTTGTGTTGGGCTTTGTCTGGTCCCTCAGTGACAGTGTTGGGTGTTGGCTGGTCTCTCAGTGACTCGTGTTGGGTGTTGACTAGTCTCGGTGACTAGTGCTGAGTGTTGGCTGGTCTCTCAGTGACCTGTATTGTGTCATGGCTTGTCTCTCAGTGGCTAGTGTTGTGTGTTGACTGGTCTCCAAGTGGCTACTGTTGGGCGTTGGTTGGTCTCTCTGTGACCAGTTTTGGGTGTTGGCTGGTTTCTCAGTGACTAATTTTTTGGTGTTGACTTGTCATTCAGTGACTAGTGTTGGGTGTTGGCTGGTCTCTCTGTGATTCGTGTTGGCATTGCCTGGTCTCCCAGAGGCTAGTGTTGGGTGTTGGATTGTCTCTCAGAAACAAATGTGTGGTGTTTTCTGGTCACAGTGACTACTGTTACGCATTGGTTGGCCTCTCTGTGACTAGTGTTGGGTGCTGGCTTGCCTCTCAGTGGCTAGTGCTGAGTGTTGGCTGATCTCTCGGCGAATAGGGTTGGGTGTTGGCTGGCCACTCAGTGACTAGTCGGGTGTTGGCTGGTCTCTGTGCCTAGTGTTGTGTGTTGGCTTGTCTCACGGTGACTAGTGTTGGGTCTTGGCTGGTTTCTTAGTGACTAGTGTTGGCTTGTCTCTCAGTGGCTAGTGCTGAGTGTTGGCTGATCTCTCGGCGAATTGGGTTGGGTTTTGGCTGGTCTCTCAGTGACTAGTGCTGGGCGCTGGCTGGTCTCTGAGAAACAAATGTTGGGTGTTTTCTAGTCACAGTGACTAATGTTGGGTGTTGCCTGTTCTCCAAGTGGCTAATGTTGGGCGTTGCCTTGTTCTCCAAGTGGCTAGTGTTGGGCGTTGGTTGGCCACTTGGTGACTAGCGTTGGGTGTTGCCTGGTGTCAGTGACTAGTGTTGGCTGGTCTCTCCGTGACTAGTGTTGGATGTTGCCTGGTGTTGATGACTGGTGTCAGGTGTTGGCTGGTCTCTCAGTGACTAGTGTTGTGTGTTGGCTAATCTCATGGTGACTAGGATTGGGTGTTGTCTGGTCTCTCGGTGACTAGTGTTGGGCAATGTCTGGTCTCTCAGTGGCTAGTGTTGGGTGTTGTCCGGTCACTCAGTGACTACTGTTGGGTGTTGGTTGGTCACCCAGTGACAAGTGTTGGGTGTTCTCTGATCTCTCAGTGACTAGTGTTGGGTTTTGGCTGGTCTCTCAGAGACTAGTATTGGGTGTTGGCTTTTCTCTCAGTGGCAAGTGTTGGGTGTTCTCTATTCTCCTATTGGCTAATGTTGGGTGTTGGCTGGTCTCTCAGTGGCTCATGTTGGGCGTTGGCTGGTCTCTCAATGACTGGTGGTGGATGATGGCTTGTCTCTCAGAAATAAGTGTTGGGTGTTTTCTGTTCACAGTGACTAGTGTTGGACGTTGGCTGATCTCCCAGTGATGAGTGTTGGGTATTGGTTGGTCTTTCTGTTACTAGTGTTGGGTGGTCTCTGTTCTGTTAGTGGCTGGTGTTGGCTGGTCTCTCAGTGATTAGTGTTAGCTGTTACCTGGTCTCTCAGTGACTAGTGGTGTGTGTTGCCTGGTGTTAGAGACTAGTGTTGGGTGTTGACTGGTCTCTCAGTAACTAGTGTTGTGTTGGCTGGTCTCACGGTGACTAGGATTGGGTGTTGTCTGGTCTCTCGGTGACTAGTGTTGTCTGTTGGCTGGCCACTCAGTGACTAGTGTTGGGCGAAGTCTGGTCTCTCGGTGACTGGTGTTGGGTGTTGGTTGGTCATAGTGACTAGTGCTGGATGTTGGCTGGTCTCCCAGTGACTAGTTTTGGGTGTTGGCTTGTCTCTCAGTGGCAAGTGTTGGATGTTGGCTGGTCTCTCAATGACTAGTGGTGGATGATGGCTTGTCTCTCAGAAATAAGTGTTGGGTGTTTTCTGTTCACAGTGACTAGTGTTGGGCGTTGGCTGATCTCCCAGTGATGAGTGTTGAGTATTGGTTGGTCTCTCTGTTACTAGTGTTGGGTGGTCTCTGTTCTGTCAGTGGCTGGTCTCTCAGTGACTAGTGTTGGGTGTTGGCTGATCTCTGTGACTAGTATTGGGCATTGTCTGGTCTCACATTCACATGTGCTGGCTGTTGCTTGGTCTCTCAGTGACTAGTGTTGGGCATTGGCTAATCTCTCAGTGACCAGTGTTGGGTGTTGACTGGTCTCTTGGTGACTATTGTTGTGTGTTGTCTGGTGTCTCGGTGAGTAATGTTGGGTGTTGTCTGGTCACAGTGACTACTGTTGGGTGTTGGCTGGTTTCCCAGCGACTAGTGTTTAGGTGTTCTCTGTTCTCTTAGTAGCTAGTGTTGGTTGTTGGCTGGTCTCTGACTAGTTTTGGGTGTTGGCTAATCTCTGCAACTAGTGTTGGGTGTTTGCTGGTCTCTCATTGACCTGTGCTGGGTGTTGGCTGGTCTCTCAGTGACTAGTGCTGAGTGTTAGCTGGTCACTCAGTGACTGGTGTTGGGTGTTGGCTGGTCTCTCAGTGATTTTTGGGTGTTGGCTGGTCTTTCAGTGGCTGGTGTTGGCTGGTCTCTCTGGCTAGTGTGGGTGTTTGGTTGGTCTCTCAGTAACAAGTGTTTGGTGTCAGCTGGTCCCAGCCGCTAGAGTAGGATGTTGGCTGGTCTCCCAGTGGCTAGTGTTGGGTTTTGGCTTGTCTCTCAGAAACTAGTGTTCAGTGTTGTCTGGTCACAGTCACTACTTTTGGGCGTTTGCTGGTCTCCCAATGACTAGTGTTGGGTACTGGCTGATCTCTGACTCGTGTTGGGTGTTGGCTGGTCTCTCGGTGACTCATGTTGGGTGTTGACTGGTCTCTCGGTGACTAGTGCTGAGTGTTGGCTGGTCTCTCAGTGACCTGTATTGTGTCTTGGCTTGTCTCTCAGTGGCTAGTGTTGTGTGTTGGCTGGTCTCTCAGTGGCTAGTTTTGGTCATTGACTGGTCTCCAAGTGGCTAGTGTTGGGAGTTGGTTGGCCTCTTGTGACTAGTGTTGGGTTTTGACTCATTTCTGAGACTAGTGTTGGTTGTTGGCTGCTCTCTCAGTGGCTAGTGTTCAGCGTTGGCTAGTATCTCAGTGACAAGCAGTGTTGGCTGATCACTCAGTGGCTAGTGTTGGGTGTTCGCTGGCCACTCAGTAGCTAGTGTTGGGCATTGGCTGGTCTCTCAGTCGCTAGTGGTGGGTGTTGGCTGGTCTCAGTGATTAGTATTGTGTGTTGGCTGGTCTCTCGGTGACCTGTATTGTGTCATGGCTGGTCTCTCGGTGACTAGTGTTGGGCGTTGCCTGTTCTCCAAGTGGCTAGTGTTGGGCATTGGTTGGCCTCTCTGTGACTAGTGTTGGGTGTTAACTCATTTCTCAGAGACCAGTGTTGGGTGTTGGCTGCTCTCTCAGTGGCTAGAATTCAGTGTTGGCTGGTCTCTGTGTCTAGTGCTGTGTGTTGGCTTGTCTCTCAGTGATTACTGTTGGATGTTGGCTGGTTTCCCAGTGACTAGTGTTAGGTGTTCTGTTCTCTTAGTGGCTAGTGTTGGGTGTTGGTTGGTCACAATGACTAGTGCTGGGTGTTTGCTGGTCTCTCAGTGACTAGTGTTGGGTGCTGTCCGGTCTCTCAGTGACAAGTTTGGTTGTTGTCTAGTCTCTCGGTGACTAGTGCTGAGTGTTGGCTTGTGTCTCAATGACTAGTGTTGGTTGTTGGCTGGTCTCATTGTCAAAATTTGGTGTTGGCTGGTCACTCAGTGTTTAGTGTTGGGTGTTGTCCGGTCTCTCAGTGACTGGTGCTGGGTGTTGGCTTGTCTCTCAGTGACTATTGTTGTGTGTTTCTGGTCTCTCGGTGACTAATGTTGGGTGTTGGCTGGTTTCCCAGCGACTAGTGTTAGGTGTTCTCTGTTCTCTTGTTGGCTGGTCTCTGTGACTCGTGTTGGGTGTTGGATGTTGGCTGGTCTCTCAGTGGCTAGTATTGGGTGTTGGCTGCTCTCTCTGTGACTCGTGTTGGCATTGCCTGGTCTCTCAGTGACTAGTGTTGGGTGTTGGCTGGTCTCTCAGTGGCTTATGGTGGTTGTTGGCTGGTCTCCCAGTGGCTAATGTTGGGTATTGTCTTGTCTCTCATTGATCTGTGCTCGGTGTTGGCTAGTCTCTCAGTGACTAGCGTTAGGTTTTGGTGATCTTTCAGTGTCTAGTGTTGGGTGTTGGCTGATCACTCAGTGACTGGTGTTGGGCGTTGGTTGGTCACAGTGACTGGTGCTGGGTGTTAGCTTGTCTCTCGGTGACTAGTGTTGGGTGGTAGCTTGTTTCTCAGTGGCTAGTGCTGAGTGTTGGCTGATCTCTGGGCAAATAGGGTAGGGTTTTGGCTGGTCTCTCAATGACTTGTGTTGGATGCTGGCTGGTCTCTCGGTGACTAATGTTGGGTATTGGATGTTGGCTGGTCACTCAGTGGCTAGTGTTGGGTGTTATCCGGTCTCTGTGACTAGTGTTGGCCGTTGGCTTGTATCTCAGTGACGAGTGTTGGGTTTTGGCTTGTCTCTCTGTGGCTAGTGCTGAGTGTTGGCTGATCTCTCGGTGAATTGGGTTGGGTTTTGGCTGGTCTCTCAGTGACTAGTATTGGGTGTTGGCTGGTCTCACGGTGACTAGGATTGGGTGTTGGCTAGTCTCTCTGTGGATAGTGGTGGGTGTTGGCTGGTCTCTCAATGACTAGTGTTGAGCATTGGTTGTTGTCTCAGTGACTAGTGTTGGCTGTTGCCTGGTGTTAGAGACTAGTGTCGGATGTTGGCTGGTTTCTCATTGATAAGTGTTGGGTGTTTGCTTTTCTCTCAGTGGCTAGTGTTGCGTGTTCTCTGTTCTCTTAGTGGCTAGTGTTGGGTGTTGTCTGGTCTCTCAATGACTAGTGGTGGGTGATGACTTGTCTCTCCGAAACAAGTGTTGGGTGTTTTCTGGTCATAGTGACTAGTTTTGGGAGTTGGCTTGTCTCCCAGTGACTAGTGTAGGGCATTGTCTGGTCTCTCTGTTACTAGTGTTGGGTGTTCTCTGTTCTGTTAGTGGCTGGTGTTGGCTGACCTCACATTGACCTGTGCTGGCTATTGCCTGGTCTCTCAGTGACTAGTTTTGGGTGTTGGCTGGTGTCTCAGTGACTAGTGTTGGGTGTTGGCTGGTCTCTCATTGACCTGTGCTGGGTGTTGGCTGGTCTCTCAGTGACAAGTTTGTCGGTTGTTGTCTGGTCTCTCGGTGACTAGTGCTGAGTGTTGGCTGGTGTCTCGGTGACTAGTGTCGGCTGAACTCAGCCGCTTGAGTTAGGTGTTGGCTGGTCTCCCAGTGGCTAGTGTTGGGTTTCGGCTTGTCTCTCAGAAACTAGTGTTCGGTGTTGTCTGGTCACGGTCACTACTTTTGGGTGTTGGCTGGTCTCCCAATGAGTAGTGTTGGGTACTGGCTGGTCTCTCATTGACTAGTGTTGGGCATTTGCTGTTCTCTTAGTGGTTAGTGTTAACTGATCTCTCAGTGACTAGTGTTGGGCTTTGTCTGGTCCTTCCGTGACTAGTGCTGAGTGTTGGCTGGTCTCTCGGTGACTCATGTTGGCTGTTGACTGGTCTCTCGATGACTAGTGCTGAGTGTTGGCTGGTCTCTCAGTGACTTGTGTTGTGTCTTGGCTTGTCTCTCAGTGTCTAGTGCTGAGTGTTGGCTGGTCTCTCAGTGGCTAGTTTTGGGCATTGACTGGTCTCCAAGTGGCTAGTGTTGGGCATTGGTTGGCCTCTCTGTGACTAGTGTTGGGTTTTGACTCATTTCTCAGAGACTAGTGTTGGACGTTGGCTGCTCTCTCAGTGGCCAGTGTTCAGTGTTGGGTGGTCTCTCAGTGACTATTAGTGGGTGTTGCCTGGTCTCTCAGTCACTAGTATTGGGTGTTGGCTGGTCTCTCAGTGGCTAGCTTTGTGTGTTGGCTGGTCTCTCAATGAGTAGTGTTGGGTGTTGGCTTTTCTCTAGTAGCTTGTGGTGGGTGTTGGCTGGTCTCTCAGTGACTAATATTGGGCATTGGCAGGTCTCTCATTGACCTGTTCTGGGTGTTTTCTGGTCTCCTACTGACTAGGTTTTTGGGTTTTGACTGGTTTCTCGGTGACTACTGCTAACTGTTGGGTGGTCTCTCAGTGGCTAGTGCTGAGTGTTGGCTGATCTTTTGGCGAATAGGGTTGGGTGTTGGCTGGTCTCTTGGTGACGAATGTTGGGTGTTGGCTGGTCTCTCGGTGAATAGTGTTGGGTGTTGGCTGGTCTCACATTGACCTATGCTGAGTGTTGACCGGTCTCACTGACTAGCGTTGGTTTTTGGCTGGTCTCTGTGGCTAGCTTTGTGCGATGGCTAGTCTCTCAGTGACTCATGTTGGGTGTTGGCTGGTCTCAGTGGCTAGTGTTGGGTGTTGGCTGGTGTCTGTGACTAGTGCTTAGTGTTGGCTGGATTCTCTGTGACTATTGTTCGGTGTTGGCTGGTCTCTCGGTGCCTAGTGTTGGATGTTGGCTTGTCTCTCAGGGACTACTGTTAGGTTTTGTCTGGTCCCTCAGTGACTAGTGTTGGGTGTTGGCCTGTCTCTTGGTGACTAGCGTTGTGTGTTGTCTCGTCTCTGTGACTAGTGTTGTGTGTTGTCTCGTCTCTCAGTGACTAGTGTTGGGTATTGGCCTGTCTCTTGGTGATTAGCATTGTGTGTTGTCTCGTCTCTCAGTGACTAGTGTTGGGTGTTGGCTGGTCTCTCGGTGGATCATGGCCGAGTCTCCGTTTGGAGTGTGAGTGGATCCTGCCCCGGCATGTTCCTGAGGCCCTGGGGGAGATGAGTTGCAGCAGTTTCAGTAGCAATATTTGCAGTATTGGTGTCAAGACACACAGCAGAGCAGGATAGGCGGAGGACTCATTAAAGACTGTTGAACTTTTAACTTATTCCTTTATTATCCTTGTTTAGACTACGAAAAACTTTAATGTAAACTATTACCTATTTCTTTACATTTCTTCTAATGTGAAGTAATGCTAAACGTTTTGACTCTCGGTTCTTTTACTATCTTGTACCTAAGCTTTTTTTGTACCCAGGTACTTGGTTACTTACCAAGTGTGGTGACATTACACTGTACTTCTGTACTTGATTACATGTGACAATAAACTCTAAAATCTAAGTATCTAAATCTAAGGAATGCAAGTGACTATGCAGGAATGTATTCCACTTGCTGTTCACTTTTAGAGTCATACCGCAAGGAAACCACCCCTTCGGTCCAACCAGTCCACAGTGACCACGTTCCCAAACTAAACTAGCCTAATTGCCTGTGTTTGGGTCATATTCCTCCAAGCCTTTCCTATTTGTGTACTTATCCAAACGTGTTTCACATATTGTAACTGTACCCACATCCACTGCTTCCTCTGGCAGTTCATCCCACACACACACACACCACTCTCTGGGTAAGAAAGTTGTCCCTCATGCCCTTTTAAAGACTTTCTCCTCTCACCGTCAAAATGTGTCCCCTTGTTTTGAACTCCCCTACTCTGGGGGAAAAAGACCTTTGCCATTCACTGTATCCTTGCCCCTCATGGTTTTATAAATCTCTATTAGGTCACCCCTCAGCCTCCCTGTGCTACAGTGAGAGAAGCCTCAGTCCAGCCAGAGGTGTATTTAAGTCCTGGTTGTTTTGTTTTTTGAACAGATGTTTGAAGACAGGGGTGAGGAGCTGTCTATTTGTAACAAATAACGACCCATCAGGCTTCACAATCAGTACGACCAGTGCTGCCCATTACCCAGAATGCTCTGGTTTGACCATCCCTTCACTTTCCAGCCTCCCGATTTCTGCCTCTACTTTTATCCATGAGGCACATGGCACTGGGTAGAACTTACTGAATCATGTGATTGCTTCCTGGTCAATACACGAAGTGGCCTTGCCTCCTTTGATAGTCTCAGAAACTTTCTGATAGATTTCTGAGTATTTAATTAGAACTTTACACAGGCTGACATTTTTTAAATTGAAAGCTGTTGATCCAATCAAGGTAAATCTCTCTCAACCAGTTTCACCCCATCAGGCTTGGGTCTGAGTCTTTTACAACAATCAGTGGGAACTGAACCAGCTGCTTCTCATACAAGACCAGGTCTGAAATTGTACCCTTAATCTGTAAAGGTTCCCTAGAATAGGGGTGGAATGGTGGCTCAGTGGTTAGCACTGCTACCTCACAGTGCTAGAGACATGGGTTCGATTCCAGCTTCGGGCCACTGTCTATGTGGAGTTTGTGAGTTCTCCCGTGTCTGTGTGGGGGTGCTCCAGTTTCCTCCCACAATCCAAAGATGTGCAGATTAGGAGAATCTGCCATGCTAAATTGTCCATCATATTCAGGAATGTGTAGGTTAGCTGCATTAGTCAGGGGTAGGGAATGGGTCTGGGTGAGTTACTCTTCGGAGGGTCAGTGTAGACTTGTTGGGCCGGAGGGCCAACTAGAATCTAGGGATTCTAGTTCCTCAGCCTGGCCAACATCTTACGCAAGCTTAATGGTTGGAGTCCTGAGTGAATGTTGTTAAAAGATGGTTCTGCAATCACTGATTATAGCTGCACCAGTGTTGACCTCCATTAAAACTAGGTGACCATTTAACCAGACATTGCTTAGCAACGTCCACAAAAGAACTAATCATAATCAACATAACTGTTCCAAACCAGCTTTGGTAGTGGTCTTTCCAAGGTGTGCACTCTTCTGGATTCCAGCCTATGAGTTCTGTGCCCCACTAAAGCCTAGTGGGACTTCATTGCTATCTTGAATCTATAAACCAGCAGTAATTACAATGGCTTGCCAGCCCAGAACCTGAAGAAAAGTTTAACTGTTTGGCCAAGGTCTTGTTTTGGGATTTTGCTGTGGGCTGACCTAGATTCCTTCTGTTGGAAGTCCAGTTAGACTTCAGCTAGACAGCACTTTCACATGGTTACATCTTTAATCCCAAATACCGAAGGATCGATCTCTCAGCATCTCATTAAGGGTGAAACCAAAGTCACAAGCCTCTATCAGTCATTTTAACCCTGTCAAAACTCCCAGTGCAGATTCCCCTGGTTCATGAATTGCCGGGTAAAACCAACAGCCTCTCAGAATTTGACAAGGCTTTGGGTCGTAATCTCTAGAAAGGTTTTAGTTTCTGGTGCCTCGGGGAAAGTTATGCTGCCAATAACCAAAAAAGCTGCGGGTCCACAAGCTGTCAGGAGAATTATTTGTTGTCTCTCAGCTGCCCCAATGTCATTTTGCCCAGAAGAAAAACACACACACTGAGCCCAGTCTTCAACGACAGGATCGAAGCTTCTTAAATAACAATGGTGCCAGAAATGCTCACTCCAACTCAAAGATGACCGTCGCAAGCAGGTTTCCTCAGGAACATGTTTTTCTATCTTCGTCACTGAAATAACTCCAGAGGCCGGAATCCCTTCAGCAACTCACACATGAAAAACCCTTGACACTGACCCAGAGCCAGCACCCAGAGTGTCAAGATGTCTGACACTCCTCTTTTTACCTGTCAGCCAGAGCTCCATGATTGGATCAGATTAACAGCCCCAACCAGGGAACTCATATTCTTTGAAGTCCATCTGGCTGACCTCATTACCATCACTACAGGTAATCTGCAGGAGGTTTCTTTGCCAGTGTTTGACTCCATTGAGTCCGTAACCAATGTGAGGACTCCTAGAGTAATCCCTCCCACTGTGGCTGCCATTGTACCACCATCTGTGCTGGGCCTGGTTACCAGTGGGACAGGATATATCCATGGGTGCTGATGGTAGTCTCTGGGATATTGCCTGTAATGTTATTCAGTTATTATGTCTACATTAGCTGTTGCTTGACTAGTCTGTGAGACAGCGCTCCCAAGTACGCACATTGAAAGAAATTACAGCACAATGAAAGAACAGGCTGTGCTGTGAAGGAATATATCGCACCTTGAAAGTAGGTAGCACACACTCAGGGACCCTGAGGGAATGTGCAGCACACAAGTGGATTATTCAGCACTTTGACAGAATCTACTGCATTTATAACATGTAACACAAACTGCAGAATTAAGGTACACATTATTGGAATTTTCTGCACAACTGATGGAAAGTACTGACCGCTACAGAAGTATGCAGCATCTTTAAAGAACATAGAACATAGAACATTACAGCGCAGTACAGGCCCTTCGGCCCTCGATGTTGCGCCGCCCTGTCATACTAATCTGAAGCCAGTCCCACCTACACTACTCCATTTCCATCCATATGCCTGTCCAATGACGACTTAAATGCACTTAAACTTGGTGAATCTACTACCATTGCAGGCAAAGCATTCCATCCCCTTACTACTCTCTGAGTAAAGAAACTACCTCTGACATCTGTCTTATACCTATCTCCGCTCACTTTAAAGTTGTGTCCCTGCTGTTTGTCGTCCCCATACTTGGAAAAAGGCTCTCCCTGACCACCCTATCTAACCCTTTGATTATCTTGTATGTCTCTATTAAGTCACCTCTCAACCTCCTTCTCTCTAACGAGGACAGCCTCAAGGCCCTCAGCCTTTCCTCATAAAACATTCCTTCCATACCAGGCAACATCCTGGTAAATCTCCTCTTCATCCCTTTCCAAAGCTTCCACATCCTTCTTATAATGCAGTGACCAGAACTGTACACAATACTCCAAGTGTGGCCGTACCAGAGCTTTGTACAGCTGCAGCATAACTTCCTGGTCCTGGAATTCAATCCCTCTATTAATAAAGGCCAAAACACTCCAGGCCTTCTTAACAACCCTGTCAATCTGGGTGACAACTTTCAGGGATCTGTGTACATGGACACAGAGATCTCTCTGCTCATCTGCACTCCCAAGAAACCTACCATTAGCCCAGTACTTTGCATTCCGATTACTCTAGCCAAAGTGTAGCACCGCACACTTGTCCACATTAAACTCCATTTGCCACCTCTCAGCCCAGCTCTGCATCCTATCTATGTCTCTCTGCAACCTACTACATCCTTTGTCGCTATCCACAACTCCACTGACCTTCGTGTCGTCTGCAAATTTACTAACCCACCCTTCTAAACCCTCATCCAGGTCATTTATAAAAATGACGAACAGCAGTGGACCCAACATCGACCCTTGCAGAACACCGCTAGTAACTGGACACCAAGATGATCATATTCCATCAACTACAACCCTCTGTGGGTTTTTTTCAGCAAGCCAATTACTGATCCAAACTGCTATGTCTCCCACAATCCTATTCCTCCGCATTTTGTATAATAGCCTACTGTGGGGAACCTTATCGAACACCTTGCTGAAATCCATATACACCACATCAACTGGTTTAGCTAGGGATCTCACATCAATAACCTACTGGCTTAGCTAGGGATCCCACTTACTTCCTCAGGGAATGTACTGTATTTTGTAAGAATGTGTAGGAAGGTTAATGTAGACTTTGTAATTTATATATAATTATTTGCAAGTTTGGGCTTTTGTGTTAGTGATATGTATGTTTTCCATGTATTTGAAGTTAATGATTAAGTTGTAAGTGATTCTGTAGCCATGGTGATTTCTGAGAGTACTTGCACACATCTAATAGATTCTTTGGTGTACCTCATGTTTTGCAGCCCAGCAATGGACCCTTAAGGTTTAATGAGATTTCTGGAACTTTATTTCTTTCAGCCTTGGGGAAAACACTCAACTTTGAGAGAGTTTTTTCTAAGGTTTACTATAAGGTTTGAGCAGTCCAATGAAGTCTTCTGATGATGATGCATGTATAAACCAATGCTCTTGAGAAAGGAAGTCTCAAGTGAAATGAGGTTAACTCAGAGTAAAGAGTTAGTGTGAGTCCCAGTCAAAAAGTGTTGGGATAACACCCTGAAGAGGTTACTGAAAAAATGAGTATGCTCAGTGCATGAATAGCTCAAGGAAGCCACAAACTGACATTTCACTCTATAAATTAAAGTCACAAGTGAATTAAACCCAGATGGGTGTTAAAGACAGAGACTCTGATTTGTATGTTGTGTGAAGGGTATATTTAGGTGCGTACCGTGGGTGTGCTTTGTGAATAATGCATAAAACATTGTTTCGTTTTCAATTTAGAAAAATGTTATGGGATTAATGAGGCAATAATTTGACAGTGTGTTTGAAAATCTTTTACATCTGTAACCATATAATGTACACATGTGAATGCATTGCCCAGTAGGGAAATGTTGCACACTGAACTCTGAAGGAAACTAGCACACGTGGAAGAAATGTATTGAACTCTGGAGGAATTTATGATATTCATTGTTGGCAGTACTGAAATTTGAAGTACTGAATCCTGGAGGAACACACTGAGCTCTGAGAATTTGTACTTTGCACTGACATCATGTATTACACAGCATCCACCACAGTATAATTTCCAATGTACAACTTCCATTAACACTCCAAGTGTTCGCAACCATTTGCTGTCTGATCACGTTTCTTTAAGAGAAGAATCTTCACATAAGCCACTATTTGAAATCCGAATATTATAACATATTGGATGTAGGTTTGCTCGCTGAGCTGGAAGGTCCATTTTCAGATGTTTCATCATCATTAGGTAACATCTTCAGTGAGCCTCCGGATGAAGCACTGCTGATGTTTCCTGCTTTCTATTTATGTGTTTGGTGATGTAATTTCCTGTGGGGACGTCATTTCCTATAGTGATGCCTTTTCCTGTTCTTTTTCTCAGGGGATGGTAAATGGGATCCAAATCAATGCATTTATTGATAGAGTTCAGGTTGGAATGCCACGCTTCTAGGAATTCTCATGTAGGTCTCTGTTTGGCTTGTCCTAGGATGGATATGTTGTCCTTATCTGTATGTAAGGATACTAATGAGAGAGGGTCACGTCGTTGTGTGGCCAGGATGCATGAACATCAACTAGCCACAAAATGACATGACCCTCTCTAACTAGTATCCTTATATAAACAAACTAATTGATTTGGATCCCATTTACCACCCCCTGAGAAAAAGAATGGGAAATGACATCACCACAGGAAATGACATCATCAACCCAAGGAAACCCAAACATGCAAATAGAAAACAGGAAACACCATCAGTGCTTTGTCTGGAGGCTCACTGAAGATGTTACCTTGTATGGTGATGAAACAGCTGACACTGAACCTTCCAGCTCAGCGAGCAAGCCTACATCCAGAACCTCAACCTGAGCTACAAATCTTCTCAAAAGTTACGGCGTATATATAATATATAAAATCACATGCCTTTTATCACACCAACTAACCAGCATTCTCTTGGATGACTTAGAAATGAAGAACAAGGAAACATTGAAGCAGGAGTAGGCCATTCGGCCCTTCAAGATTGCACCACAATTGAACAGGATCAAGCTATATTCCTGCTTGATGCCTTAAAATCCTCAAACTGTATCTCTCTCTTTCCTGACTATGTTCAGTGATTTGGCCCTCCACAGCATTCTATGGTATAGATTTCCACAGGTTCACTCCCCTGTGAGTGAAGAAATGTTTCCTGATCTCAGTCTCAAATGGTCTATCTCGCATCGTGATGTGATGATGCTGCTCCTTTAACAAGATTATGCTGTCCTTGGCTTTTTTTTCAGAGAGGTCATAAAAGCAGTGCTTCCGAAACATCTGGGTTTGAAGGTTTTTTAGGGCCTGTTTGATTATAGCTATTGGTACTGCCTCAGACAAAAGGCTTTCAAGTTTTAAAAAAAACACTTGCTCTATGAAAGGGGAATGGCCAGTTCTCCCAGCTCAGTTTTGGTTTGGTTTGGTTTTAGCAGTCTGGCTGTTCACTGAAAGCAGTGTCGAAGAGTGTGGTGCTGGAAAAGCACAGCTGGGCAGGCAGTGCCTGAGGAGCAAGAGAATCGACGTTTTGGGCATAAGCTCCTGATGACGAGCTTATGTTCATAACGTCCACTCTCCTGCTCTTCGGATGCTGCCTGACCGGCTGTGCTTTTCCATCACTACTCTCTTCGACTCTGATCACCAGCATCTGCAGTCTCACTGAAAGCAGCCAGGCAGTGCTGAGGCTGCTGGTCCAAGAAATAGCTACATAGAAGAAGGTGTTCCACACTGAATCTTTCTGCCATCTCTTCTCTCTCTCTCCTGTAAGACCTTGTGTTTGATTTGACCTTTTGTGCCAAGCAGTGTTCGTTGGGAATGTTGCAAGTATTTGCAAGAGCATCATTAAGTTGGGATAATCTGTTGGGTTTTCAGATAGGTTAAGTTATTCTGCATTCTGTTCTCTTTTATTTGTGTTTCATTTGGCAATCTTGTAAATAAATTCTGTTTTGTTTATAACTAAGTGGTTTGACAAACTGCGTCGCTCCTGGAATATCCACTATACACCTGCTTAAAACAACTTGCAAAGTTAGGGTCCGAGCTACTTTCTTGAGATGTTTTGAGGGTGTCTGGCCTGGCCCATAACAGACTGGGGGCTCCTGGTGGGATTTGCACTATAGTTCCGATTGGGATGAGGGTTGTTGGACTCGAAGGCAGCAAGTGGTAGGTGTTTGTGACTTTTGTTCGGGGTATTGAATTCAACTGGTATAAACAGTGCTTGGGGTAAGTAATGGCTCTTTCAGTTACCAAGAGTATTCTGGGGGTGGAAGAAGTGACTTTGCGGGCCTTAGAAAAGGTGATTAAGCCCAAGCTGCTGGAGCTGGAGCTGCCTCCTACCATTAGAAAAGGAGAGATAGTCACAGCAATAGCTCAGCGTTTAAGTTTCCTGGGAACACCATCGGAATCTTTGGAGATGGTTCAATGTCAATTTAAAATGAAGCAGCTTGAGTTAGAGGCAAAGACAAGGAAAGGGCAACAGCAATTAAACGGAGGAAAGACAGAGAGAGAAAGAAAGTGAGAGGAAAGGATGAAGGAGAGAGATTTTGAACTTTAGAAATTGGCACTTAGACAGGAAAGTCAGCTGAAAAGGATGGAGATGAAGGCTGAAGGTAAACTTAGTGAGGATGAGCAACCCATGGTCGCCAAAGGCCTGGTGAGAATTTGTTTAAATATATTCACGCATTGCCTACATTTGATGAAAAGGATGAATGGGATGGTGGCTCAGTGGTTAGCACTGCTGCCTCACAGCACCAGCCACCCAGGCTCCAACTCCAGCCTTGAGCAACTGTCTGCGTGGAGTTTGCACATTCTCCCCGTGTCTGTGTGGGTTTCCTCCGGGTGCTCCGGTTTCCTCCCAAATTCCAAAGATGTGCAGGCTGGGAGAATTGGCCATGCTAATTTGCCCATAGTGTTGGGTGCATGAGTCAGAGGGAAATGGGTCTGGGTGGGTTATTCTTCGGAGTGGACATGTTCACTCAGGGCCTGTTCCCATACTGTAGGGAATGGAATCTAATCTCAGAATGTTGAAGCATTTTTCATCTCATTTGAAAAAGTGATCATTTGGGTATTGTTGGTCCAAACAAAACTTGTAGGCAGAGCAAGTGAGGTACTCACATCACTATCAGAGGAGGTAGCTGGCATGTGTGAGGACGTGAAGGAAGCCATTTTAAGTGCATATGAGCTTGTGTCAGAAGCCGACAGACAACGTTTCAGGAATTTAAGGAGGGACCCCGGTCAAACCTACACTGAATTTGAAAGGATCAAACAAAGTCATTTTGATAGGTGGATAAGGGCATTAAAAATATGAAAATATAAAAACCTATGATGCTCTTAGAGAGATTATTATTTTGGAGGAGTTCAAAAATTCACTCCCTGAAGTAGTGAGAACTCATGTGGAAGAGCAGAGGGTTAAAATAGCAAGATGAGTCACTGAAATGGCCGTTGATTATGAATTGGTTCATAAATCAAGGTTTGATTTCCAGAATCAATTTCAATTTCCGCAGCATAGAAATTGGGGAAGAGAGAAATCCTCAGGTGGTAAAGGAAAGGTAGATCTCGGTGAAGGTAATGAGGATAACTTACCACAGGGTAAAAAGGAAACCCTCGAAGGGAAAACAACTTAAAAGCTCTAGCATTTTCACTGCAATAAAGTAGGCCACATGAAATCACAGTGTTGATGAATTAGAAAAAGCACTGGGAACCCAGATGTCGGAAAACAGGATAAGCCAGTGCATTTTGTTGGAGTGGTAACGGAGCACAGTGGAGTCTACAAAAGCTGCAGCAGAATGTTCAAACTGGTCAAAGGTTGGTTCTCAAGGAAGTGCCAGATCTTCTTAAACCATATAACCTCTGCGAAGGTAGAGTTTACTCGAGCAGCAGATAAAGAGGTTACAACATTAAGAGATTCAGGATCCTCTCCATCTGTGATGTTGAAAACTAAGATATGTAACTCTGAAGGAGTATTGCCGGAAAAGTTGCTAGTAACGTGAATTCATGGTGAGACAAGAAGCACTCAGTTATGCAAAGTGAGGTTAGATTGTCAAGTGAAGAGTGGGGAAGTCATGGTAGGAGTACTGGACAGACTCTCAACTCCAGGAATACAATGTGTCCCTGTTAATGATATAGCTGGTTCCCAGGAAAGAGTGATGCCTAATGAGACTGAAAAGCCAGTGGAAACTCAGGCAACTGAGCAATTGCAGGGTACATATCCTGGGATTTTTCCTGACTGTGTGGTAATGAGGTCACAGTCACCAGTTGAAACAGGAAACACCAAAGAGTACAGATAAGAAAGTTGAAGTGAAATTAGCAGAGACCCTGTTTGATCAGGTGGTGGAGACAAACCAGGAGCAGATAGGTTTCACAGCAGATATCTTCAGATCAGATGAATTAACTTAGTTATAGTAGAAAGATGAAAATTTAAAGAAATTGTATCAAAAGGCATATACAGAAAAAAAGAATCTGTATGTCTCCCTGAATGTTATTATCTTTAAAATGATGTCTTAATGAGGAAATGGAGACCATCACATGTTCAGGCAGATGAGAAATGGGCAGACGTTCATCAAGTTGTATTGTCAGTGGGTTATAGAAAGGAAATGTTGCAGGTGGCACATGAACTATCAATAGGGGGTCATTTAGGATGGATAAAAACTCAAGCTAAAATACAAGACCATTTTTAGCGATCTGGAATGCAGTTGAATTTTGCCAGACACGTCATACACGGCAATTAGATAACCACAGGCAGTAATAAAACCTGCACCTTTAATACCTACCCTTGCATTTGAGGAGCTTTTTACAAGAGTCTTAATTGATTGTATAGGACTCCAACGAAAACAAAACGTGAGAATCTGTATTTGTAAACAATAATGGATGTCACCACTCAGCTCAGCTGTTTGCTTCACAGCAGTGTTTTATAGAGGAATAAGATGGTGTTATTTTCTGGGTCTGTAGATTGTGAAGGAGCAAAAATGGCCTTGTACTTCTTGCCAGATGTGGGAGTTTAAAGAGAGTTTAAGGGTTGCTGCGGATTGTATTTGCCATAAATACTGCTGGATGCGAATCTTATCAGATCGAGTGGATCGGTTCGAGAGACAGAAGCGATGAGGAATTTACAACAGCAACAGTATGTGATGGATGGCAGTTAAAGGAAGGGGGGGAAACTCTCAGATACAGTCACATAGATGGGTTAACTCCAGGAAGGGTAAGAGAGGTAGGCAGCTAGTGCAGGAGTTTTTTGTGGATATACACATTTCAAACAGAGTGCTGTTTTGGAAAATGTAGGGGGTGATGGATTCTCAGGGGAACGTAGTATGAACAAGGGCTCATGCCCGAAATGTCGATTCTCCTGCTCCTTGGATGCTGCCTCACCTGCTGCGCTTTTCCAGCAACACATTTTCAACGTAGTACAAACAGCCAAGTTTCTGGTATTGAGACTGGCTCTAATGCAACAAGGGGTACGTTGGCTTCCAAGAAATCAACTGTGTTAGGGGATTCTGTAGTCAGAGGTACAGGCAGACGTTTCTGTGGCCAGCAGAGAAAAAGCAGAATGGTGTGTTACTTCCCTGGTGCCAGGATCAAGGATCCCTCAGAGAGGGTGCAGAATGTTCTCACAGGGGAGAGGGGCCAGCAAGAGGTCATTGTCCACATTGGAACCAACGATATTGGAAGGGAAAAGGTTGAGATTCTGAAAGGAGATTATAGAGAGTTAGGCAGAAATTTAAAAATGAGGTCCTCAAGGGTAGTAATATCTGGATTACTCCCAGTGCTACGAGCTAGTGAGGACAGGAATAGGAGGATAGAGCAGATGAATGAATGGCTGAGGAACTGGTATATGGGAGAAGGATTCACATTTTTGGATCATTGGAATCTCATTTAGGATAGAAGTGACCTGTACAAGAATGAAGGATTGCACCTAAATTGGAAGGGGACCAATATACTGGCAGGGAAATTTGCTAGAACTGCTTGGGAGGATTTAAAATAATAAGGTGGGGGGTGGGACCCACGGAGATAGTGAGGAAAGAGATCAATCTGAGACCGGTACAGTTGAGAGCAGAAGCGAGTCAAACAGTCAGGGCAGGCAGGGACAAGGTAGGACTAATAAATTAAACTGCATTTATTTCAATGCAAGGGGCCTAACAGGGAAGGCAGATGAACTCAGGGCATGGTTAGGAACAGGGGACTAAGATATCATAGGAATTACAGAAACATGGCTCAGGGATGTGCAGGACTGGCAGCTTAATGTTCCAGGATACAAATGCTACAGGAAGGATAGAAAGGGAGGCAAGAGAGGAGGGGGAGTGGCATTTTTGATAAGGGATAGCATTAGAGCTGTGCTGAGGGAGGATATTCCCGGAAATACATCCAGGGAAGTTACTTGGGTGAAACTAAGAAATAAGAAAGGGATGATCATCTTATTGGGATTGTATTGTAGACCCCCTATTAGTCAGAGGGAAATTGAGAAACAAACTTGTAAGGAGATCTCAGCTATCTGTAAGAATAACAGGCTAGTTATGGTAGGGGATTTTAACTTTCCAAACATAGACTGGGGCTGCCATAGTGTTAAGGGTTTAGATGGAGAGGAATTTGTTAAGTGTGTACAACACAATTTTCTGATTCAGTATGTGGATGTACCTACTAGAGAAGGTGCAAAACCTGACCTACTCTTGGGAAATAAGGCAGGGCAGGTGACTGAGGCGTCAGTGGGGGAGCACTTTGGGGCCAGCGACTATAATTCTATTAGTTTTTAAATAGTGATGGACAAGAATAGACCAGATCTAAAAGTTGAAGTTCTAAATTGGAGAAAGGCCAATTTTGACAGTATTAGGCAAGAACTTTTGAATGCTGATTGGAGGCAGATGTTCGCAGGCAAAGGGACAGCTGGAAAATGGGAAGCCTTCAGAAATGAGATAACGAAAATCCAGAGGAAGTATATTCCTGTCAGGGTGAAATGGAAGGCTGGTAGGTATAGGGAATGCTGGATGACTAAAGAAATTGAGGGTTTGGTTAAGAAAAAGGAAGCATATGTCAGGTACAGGCAGGATAGAACGAGTGAATCCTGAGAAGAGTATAAAGGAAATAGGAGTATACTTAAGAGGGAAATGAGGAGGGCAAAAAGGAGGACATGAGATAGCTTTGGCAAATAGAATTAAGGAGAATCCAAAGGGTTTTTACAAATACATTAAGGACAAAAGGGTAACTAGGGAGAGAATAGTGCCCCTCACATCAGCAAGGCAACCTTTGTGTGGAGCCACAGGTGATGGGGAGATACTAAATTAATATTTTGCATCAGTATTTACTGTGGAAAAGGAGATGGAAGATAGAGACTGCAGGGAAATAGATGGTGACATCTTGCAAAATGTCCAGATTACAGAGCAGGAAGTGCTGGATGTCTTGAAATGGGTAAAGGTGGATAAATCCCCAGGACCTGATCAGGTGCACCCGAGAACTCTGTGGGAAGCTAGAGAAGTGATGGCTGGGACTCTTGCTGAGATATTTGTATCATCGATAGTCACAGGTGAGGTGCCGGAAGACTGGAGGTTGGGTAACGTGGTGCCACTGTTTAAGAAGGGTGGTAAGGACAAGCCAGGGAACTATAGACCGGTGAGCCTGACGTCAGTGGTGAGCAAGTTGTTAGAAGGAATTGTGAGGGACAGAATGTACATGTATTTGGAAAGGCAAGGACTGATTCGGGATAGTCAACATGGCTTTGTGCATGGGAAATCATGTCTCACAAACTTGATTGAGTTTTTTGAAGAAGTAACAGAGGATTGATGAGGGCAGAGCAGTAGATGTGACCTATATGGACTTCAGTAAGGTGTTCGACAAGGTTCCCCATGGGAGACAGATCAGCAAGGTTAGATCTCATGGAATACAGTGAGAACTAGCCATTTGGATACAGAACTAGCTCAAAGTTAGAAGACAAGGCTGGTGGTGAAGGATTGTTTTTCAGGTTGGAGGCCTGTGATCAGTGGAGTGCCACAAGGATCGGTGCTGGGTTTGGATTTGGATGTGAGCATAAGAGGTACAGTTAGTAAGTTTGCAGATGACACCAAAACTGGAGGAGTAGTGGACAGCAAAGAAGATTACCTCAGATTACAACAGGATCTTGATCAGATGGGCCAATGGGCTGAGAAGTGGCAGATTCAGTTTAATTCAGATAAATGCGAGGTGCTGCATTTTGGGAAAGCAAATCTGAGCAGGACTTATACACTTAATGGTAAGGTCCTAGGGAGTGTTGCTGAACAAAGAGACCTTGGAGTGTAGGTTCATAGCTCCTTGAAAGTGGAGTCGCAGGTAGATATGATAGTGAAGGCAGCGTTTGGTATGCTTTCCTTTATTGGTCAGAGTATTGAGTACAGGAGTTGGGAGGTCATGTTAAGGCTGTACAGGACATTGGTTAGGCCACTGTTGGAATATTGAGTGCAATTCTGGTCTCCTTCCTATTGGAAAGACGTTGTGAAACTTGAAAGGGTTCACAAAAGATTTACAAGGATGTTGCCAGGGTTGGAGGATTTGAGCTATAGGGAGAGGCTGAACAGGCTGGGGCAGTTTTCCCTGGAGCATTGGAGGCTGAGGGGTGACCTTATCGAGGTTTACAAAATTATGAGGGTCATGGATAGGATAAATAGACAAAGTCTTTTCCTTGGGGTTGGGGAGTCCAGAACTAGAGGGCATAGATTTAGGGTGAGAGGGGAAAGATATAAAAGAGACTATAGGGCAACTTTTTCAGGCAGAGGGTAGTGTGTGCATGGAATGAGCTGCCAGAGGAAGTGGTGGAGGCTGGTATAATTGCAACATTTAAGAGGCATTTGGATGGGTATATGAATAGGAAGGGTTTGGAGGGATATGGGCTGGGTGCTGGCAGGTGGGACTAGATTGGGTTGGGATATCTGGTCGGCATGGACGGGTTGGACTGAAGGGTCTGTTTCCATACTGTACATCTCTATGACTCTAAGTGTGATGTTTTTTAAATATTTCAACACACTCTGCATGTTAAGCCCTTGCCGGCTTTCACTTTCTCTTAAAGGTACAGTACACACATACAACTTCAGAGCAATACCGTGTTGACGGCTCATAGACAAGACTATCCAGATAAGAGAGTTCCGTTTATAGTTTTTTGCGATCAGAGATGCACCAAATAATTCGACCAAGTTCAGTCCACTTGAATTAGTTTTTGGGCATGAAGTAAGAGGACCGTCAAAATTGATTCAGGAGAAACCGGTAAGTCAGAATTCAGAGACTGCACGTTCGGACTGTGTTAAATTTTAGGGAACGATTAAATGGAGCAGTCGAGTTGGCTAGACAGCATTTAAAAGTATCACAGCGTGCAATGAAAGAGAAGCCGACAAGAAATCAAAAAAACTGATTTTACTATCGGGGATAAGGTTACTTCCACTGATAGGTGAATGTTTATAAGCCAGGTTTAGTGAACCTTGTCAAGTTGAACCACAATTGAAGAAGGTGAACTATTTGATAAGGATTCCAGACAGAAAGAAATCTCCCAGAGTGTGTCATGTGAATATCTCGAAATGTATATTGATCGGGAAGGAAAGCAAGAGGAGAAGGTGGGAATGATTACAGCACAGAAGGAAGAAACCAAGTTCAGAGGATTCTGAATTTGACATTCCTCAAATCAAACTGGACAATGAGGAAGTCGTCAAAAATTGGGATAAATTGTTGAGTTAACTTGCAGGGGAAAATTGAAATATCCTGAAAGAGTTGTTACTATCACATGGGGAGATATGTGGAAATACGCTGGGAAGTATGAACCTAATTATGCATGATGTAAATATAGGAGATACTGTTCCGATTAAGCAACATCCTTGCAGGCATAACCCTCTAACGTTGGCACAGGTTCAAAAGGAGACTGAACGCATGCTCCAAGATGGCATAATCGAAGTGAGTTACAGAGACTGGGGCTCACCCATAGTAAATGGTGTCAAAACGAGATGGTACCCAATGGTTATGTGGGTCGAGAGTGTGGTGCTGGAAAAGCACAGCAGGTCAGGCAGCATCCGAGGAGCAGGAGAATCAACATTTTGGGCATAAGCCATTCATCAGGAATGAGGCTTGTGGGCCGAGGGGCTGAGAGATAAATGGGAGGGGGGGGGGGGGGGGGGGGGCTGGAGGGAAGATAGCTAAGAATGCGATAGGTGAGGGAGAAGGTGATAGGTCAGAGAGGAAGGTGGAGCGGATAGATGGGAAAGGTTATGAACAGGTCAGAAGGGCAGTGCTGAGTTGGAGGCTTGGAACTGGGATAACGTGGGAGGATGGGAAATGAGGAAACTGGTGATATCCACATTGTGTGGTTGCGGGGTCCCAAGGCGGAACATGAGGTGTTCTTCCGCCAGGAATGGGGTGGTAACGGTTTTCCAGCACCACACTCTCGACTCTGATCTCCAGCAACTGTCATCCTCACTTTCTACTACCCAACAGTTATGTGTAGGCTATTGCAAAGTCAATGCCATTACAAAGACTGTGCACATCCGATTCCAGAGTTGGAAGACTGTGTTTAGAAGGTGGGATAAGCAACCTATATTTCAAAGTTGGACTTGCTCAGAGGATACTGGCAGGTACCTTTGTGTGAAACAATGAAAACAAATGCAGCTTTTGTAACGCTGAATCAGTTTAAAGTCATGCTGTTTAGTATAAAAAATGTGCCAGCCTCATTTCAGACACTAACCAATAAGGTCATTTCGGGAATACCCAACTGTGTCATATATCTACACGACCTTGTGATTTTTAATCACACATGGAAGGAATTTTTGCAAAGTTTATCGGGCGGCACGGTGCCTCAGTGGTTAGCACTGCTTCCTCACAGTAGCAGGGTCCCAGGTTCGATTCCAGCCTCGATGACTGTCTGTGTGGAGTTTGCACATCCTCCCCTTGTCTGCATAGGTTTGCTCTAATGCCCTCCCACATGTTCAGATTGGGTGAATTGGACATGCTAAATTACCCATTGTGTTAGGTGCATTAGTCAGAGGGGAATGGGACTGGGTGGGTTACTCTTCGGAAGGTCAGTGTGGACATGTTGGGCCGAAGGGCCTGCTTCCATACTGTAGGTAATCTAATCTTGTTTGGTTGACTCCAGGAGGCAAGTTTGGTGATAAACCCGATTAAAAGTAAATTTGCCAAAGCCCAAGTTACCTTCCTGGGTCATGTTATTGTACACGGACAAATGGTCCTACGGGTTGCAAACACAAAGGTAACTGGGTCCCATATCATTGACAAACACAGCAGTTCTGCAATTCCTGGGATTGAGTGGATTTTGTTGAAAATTCGTACCAAAGTTAAGCAATGTGGCTGCTCCACTCACTGAATTGCTAAAGAAAGGCAAGAAGTCTCAGGGGCGAGCAGACGGTCGGAAGGCATCTGACAGCCTGAAAGCTGTGTTAGCACTGCCCCAGTGTTAGCCACACCTAATTACGCAAAGTCATTCAATGTAGCTATCGATGTGAGTGCTGTGGGTGTCAGTGCTGTGCTCCTGCAGGAAGATGGCAAGAAGATACAAAGACCTTTCGGATATTTCTCCAGGAAATTGAACATTCATCAGCAGAAATATTCAACAGTTAAGAAGGAGACTTTGAGCTTGGTGTTGGTATTGCAACATTCCAATGTTTACGTTAACAGTAATGTTTTTGAAGCAAGTTTGCAGATGATACAAAAGTCGGTGGAGTTGTTGACAGTGAAGAAGGATGTGGCAGGTTACAGCGGGATATAGATAAGCTGCAGAGCTGGGCAGAAAGGTGGCAAATGGAGTTCAATGTTGCTAAGTGTGAAGTGATTCACTTTGGTAAGAGTAACAAGAAGATGGGGTACTGGGCTAATGGTCGGATACTTGGTAGTGTGGATGAGCAGAGGGATCTTGGTGTCCATGTACACAGATCTCTGAAAGTTGCCACCCAGGTAAATAGTGCTGTGAAGTAGGCATATGGTGTACTGGCTTTTATTGGTAGAGGAATTGAGTTCCGGAGTCCTGAGGTCATGTTGCAGTTGTATAAGACTCTGGTGCGACCGCATCTGGAATATTGTGTGCAGTTTTGGTCGCCATACTATAGGAAGGATGTGGAGGCACTGGAACGGGTGCAGAGGAGGTTTACCAGGATGTTGCCTGGTATGGTAGGAAGATCGTATGAGGAAAGGCTGAGGCACTTGGGGCTGTTTTCATTGGAGAAAAGAAGGTTTAGGGGTGACTTGATAGATGTGTACAAGATGATTAGGGGTTTAGATAGGGTTAACCATGAGAACCTTTTTCCGCGTTTAGAGTCAGATATTACGAGGGGGCATAGCTTTAAATTAAGGGGTGGTAGGTATAGGACAGACGTTAGGGGTAGATTCTTTACTCAGCGAGTCTTGAGTTCATGGAATGCCCTGCTAGTAACAGTGGTGGACTCTCCCTCTTTATGGGCATTTAAACGGGCATTGGATAGGCATATGGAGGAAAGTGGGCTAGTGTAGGTTAGGTGGGCTTGGATCGGCGCAACATCGAGGGCCGAAGTTTTTAATCTGTAAAAACTGTATTTTTCTATGTTCTATGTTCTATGTGCACCGATCATAATCCATTGACGTTTGTGGAGAAATTTGTGGACAAAAATGCCAGACTGGTTAGATGAAGCTTGTGGTTACAGCTTTTCAGTTTGAAAACTGTGCATGTGGCAGGCCTGGCTGTTCACTGAAAGCAGTCAGTTCAGCTTGAGGCTACTGGTCTAAGAAATAGCTACATGGAAGAAGGTGTTCCATACTGAATCTCCCTGCCATCTCTCTCTCTCTCTCTCTCTCTCTCTCTCTCTCTCCCCTATAGGACCCTCTGATTGATTTTACCTTGTTTGCCAAGGGCTTGTTCATGGGGATTGGTGCAAGTATTTGGAACAGCATCATTAAGTTGGGAGAATCTGTTGGGTTTTTTGATCGGTTAAGTTATTCTGCATTCTGTTCTCTTTTGTGTTTCATTCGGCAATCTTGTAAATAAGATTAGATTAATTTACTTACAGTGTGCAAACAGACCATTTGGCCCAACAAGTCCACACCAACCCTCTGAAGAGCAACCCACCCAGATCCATTCTCCTGCATTTACCCGTTCACCTAGCACTACAGGCAATTCAGCATGGCCAATCCACCTAACCTGCACATCTTTGGACTGTGGGAGGAAACCAGAGCACCCGGAGCAAACCCACGCAGACACGGGGAGAATGTGCAAACTCCGCAAAGACAGTTGCCTCAGGCGGGAATTGAACCTGGGTCTCTGGTGCTGTGAGGCAGCTGTGCTAACCACTGTGCCACCATGCCGTCCAAAATTCTGTTTTGTTTGAAACTCAGTGGTTTGACCAGCTGCATCCCTCCTGGAATATCCACTTACGCCTGCTTAAAACAACTCCAAAAGTTAGGGTCTGGGCTACTTTCTTGAAATGTTGTGAGGGTGTCTGGTCTGATCCATAACATGAGACCCTTGATGTTGCGCCAACCTGTGAACTATTCTCAGTTCATTCCCCTACACTATCCCATCATCATTTGCTAGCCAAAAGAGGACAGAGTGGGATGTAACTAGTGGTGTCATAGTGATCAGAGCTGGGGCCACAACCTTTTATAATGTACAAAATGTTAATAACTTGGATGAAGAAAGTGAATTTAGAATTCAAAATTTATGGATGATGCAAAAAGTAGGTGGTGAGAATGAAAGTCTGGAAGAATCAAGTTAAGTGAATGAGTAAAAACTTAGCATACAGTCATAGAGCTGTACAGCATGGAAACAGAGCCTTTGATCCAACTTATCCACGCTACAAAGATAATAGTTGCACTGTAGAAATTTTCCAAATATCTTTATATTCTGGGAAATTCAGAGTATTGAAAAACTGTCATTATAATATCATTAATTAAAAAGGGAGGAGACTAAAAATAGATGACTATAAGGCAGTTGGCTTAATTGTATCCCAGATGTTAGGAAATTAGCCATTATAAAGGATACAATGGCAAAGCATTTAGAAATATGTATGATCAGCATAACTTCATGAAGGGGAAATCATGCCCAACAAAGTTAATAGAATTTTTTCAGGAGGTAGAAAGCAGGATCAATAAAGGCAATCCAGCAGCCTTTCAGAAGGTGTTTGATAATGTTCCACCCTGTTAGAATTTTATATGTTTCAATCAGATCCCTCTCATCCTTCTAAACTGTTGTGAATACAGGCCCAGTCAAATCCACTCTCCCCTTGGGAGACTCCTGTTATCCCCAGGACAACCTAGTGATCCTTCACTACACTCATTCTAGGACAAGTATATCCTTTCTTAGGTAGGGACGCCCAATCTACATGCAATATTCCAGGTGTCGTCTCACCTGTACAATACATCCCTTCTTCTGAACTCAAATCCTCTTGCAGCAAAGGCCAATATATTATTTGCCTTCCAAATTTCTTGCTGCACCTGGCTGTTTACTGTCATTGACCAGCATACAAGGATAACCAGATTCCTTTGTACAATTGCCCTTCCCAATATATTACAATTCAGATAATATTCTGCTCCTCTGCTTTTCACACTGAAATGTATAACATCACATTTAGCCACGTCATTCTATATTTCCAGTGTTTTCCCACTCAACTTGTTTACATCATCTTGTGGCACCCTCCTCACACACACAGACCCATCTGATTCTGTGTCATCTACAAACTTGGATAAGGAAACTAAATGCAACATTTCCAAGTCATTGATATAGATGCCATAAATAGCTGGAACCCAGGCACTGATCCCTGCTGTACCATACTATCCACAGCCTGTCATCTGGAAATAGGCCCATATATTCACGTTCCCTTTTTCCTGTCGGTCAAACAATTCTCAATTCTTGCCGATATGTTACCCAATTCCACGTACTTTCCCTTTGCCTACTCACGTCTTCTTGAAGGTTCTTATCAAAAACCTTCTGAAAATCCAAATACACCACAGCTGCTGGTTCTCCCTTATCTATTCTAATAGGTACATGCTCAACAAAATCTCCATCAGGTTTGTTAAGCATGATTTTCATGAACCCGACTGGCTTGGCCCAAACCAGTTAATGCTTTCCAAATGTTCCATTGTTACATCTTTTATAATAGGCTCTAGCATTTTCTCCAATATTGATGTTTGGCTAATTAGCCTAGAACTCTGTTTTCACTCTCTCCCTTTGTAAATAGTGATGTTACATTTTCAATTCCACCCTCTCACTAAACCTTCGGTTCCTTAATATTTTTGAGAGATTACTTGTGCCCTCTTTTGTGAAGACAGAACCAAAATTTGTGTTCAATTCTTTTGCCATTGGTTTGTTCCCTGTTACAATTTTCCCAGCTTCTCACTGTAAGAGACAATTATCTGTCATTTCTAATATTTGTTTGTTCACATATTTATTTCAATAGGTTTCTATGTTATCTGCAATTTTACTCTCGTATTCTATCCTTTTGATCAAACGTTTTATCCTCTTTTGCTAAATTACAAAACACTCCCTATCCATGATCTTTTTTGTGACAATTTTATATGTCTCCTCTTTAGATCTAATACTCTCCCTAATTTCTTTTATAAGTCATAGATGAGTCATATTTCCTTTTATACTTTTACGCCAGGCAAGTATGAAGAATTGTTGTAATTCATGCACACTTCCTTTAAATGGGAGCCATTGCTGAGTCTTTGTCAACTCCTTTGATAAAGATTCCACAATCCATCCTTGCCAATTCACTCCTCATACCATTGTAGTCCTTTTTATTTAGGTGCAGGACTCTAGTTTCAGATCTGATGACTTCGCTGTCTGCCATAATAAAGAATTCTATCATATTATAGTCACTCATCTCCAGGAGGTCTCACACAACAAAATTGCTAATTAATCATTTTTCAGCACTCAGTATCCTGTCAAAACCTGCTCTCTGTTTGCTTTCTCAACACGTGGATCAGAGCAAATTCCTTCAAAATATACTAAGAAGGTAGTCCCAACCTTAAGTTTTTCTTATTTCAAAGATAAATGCAAGGTGCTATGTACAAGATGCAAATTGTTTTTTTTTTCTGAATTTGCCTTTTAGTCACAAGTGTGTTATGGGATTAAGCTTTTGAATAAACTTAAATTATTCCATGTTCCTCATTCTTTTGCTGTATTTTACCTTTTAATGTTTGAATATATTGTGTCTTGCTCAACATCAGGTAGTTTGACCAATCGAGTGCCTCACATGCAGGTCTCCAATCCAGGATGAAAGAACATCAAAAGACAGTCTGGCAGAAAAACTGAGAGAGAGACAGAGTATATGTAGCAGCCGGAAAAGATTCATTGCCTTTCAATCCTGCTGAGAACTCAGCAACAACTGCTGAAAGCTAACTAAAAATCCTGGATCTTTGACAGCTTGACCACACCCTCTCAGGCAGCCTCTATTGTTCCAGCTTTAAAAAATAGAGCCAAGGTCTTACAAGTGGTTTATCTTCTCATAGACTGCAGGAGACCTATCCCTCAATCTTTCATTCTAAAAGAAACCAGACAAACACACCCTTTAAAGCCACATATCATCTCAAAACAAATCATTTGAATATTCCAGGAAATCCTCCTCAACTATACCATTGCTGGTTTGGTATCTTTACTGCCAATCAGCATTCCCTACAAATAGAATATAAAATGTTTTAACCCTGTCCCAAATCTATCTTTTATCAGCAATGCTCAAGTTCTAAATCAGTTAGGGCACGTGGAGGGAATGGACTGCAGATTAGACGAATTCAGCTTTTTAAGAGATGTAGCTGACAGTTTGGGAATTTGTGGAACACTGTTAGATTGCAAAACGCACTTGAGAGATATAAATGATTCACACTTTGGAAATGTATGCTGACATTGTAAAAAATATTGAAGGACTTTGCAGTAGACTGAATAAAGGCCAATTAGGGAAGTCCAGCACATGGAGAAATTGTCATTACAATGATCTGATCTGCCCTAAATTCAGGGATGGTCTTTTTGCCTTTGGCACTGTATTTGTACCTGATGAAGCAACACTTATGTTAGGTTGTATAACATAAGAATCAGACGTGAGTACCACAATACTAAAAAATCTTTATTACAGCTCCTGGTATATACTCCTATATTAAAATAAGAGGCATTGTCATGTCTGGGTGAGTATTGAACAATTTGGTTACGAACTATATGCAATTAGCTCAGTAATGCTGCAAGTAGCCCCAGTATAATGAAAACTCTATTTTTATATTTCAGAAGGCATCTGATAAGATACCTCCCCCCCCCCCCCCCCAATTAGTCGACTGAATACGGTCAGAGACCATGGTATGGAAAGTAGTGCATTAGCATGGACAGAGGATAGGTTATCTAATAGAAGGCAGTGTTGGGACAAAGGCACATTTTAGATTTGAACTAGTGGAGTGCCACAGGGGTCAGTGCTGAGGCCACAATATTTTGCAATAAATATTAATGACTTGGGTGAGGTACCATTCAAGATCGGAGACAGTTACAGAGAACTCGGTGAACTCAGCCCAGACAATCACAAAGGCCAACCTCCCATCCATAGAATCGATCTACCAGCCCGCTGTCAAGGAAAGGCCGCCAGCATTCTCAAAGATCCAGCCCACCCTGGCAATGTTTTTCCAAAATCTGTACCATCAGGGAGAAGGTACAGAAGCCTGAACACACGCACCAGCCAGTTTCAAAACAGTTTCTACCCTCCTGTTGTTAGAATAATGAATGGACTCACAAACTCTTAGCATTCGCCTGTACCTGTGTTTTGCTTTTGCTGCTGTTTACCTAGTATTTACTATCTATACTACTTTACTCTGTGATCTGCCTGTATTGCTCGCAAGACAAAGCTTTTCGCTGTGCCTCGGTACACATGACAATATATCCAATTCAATTCAATGTTCTGTTGCCAGGTTTGCATTTGACACAAAAATAGGTGGGAAGGCAAGTGGTGAGAATGACACACAGAGTCTACTGAGGGATATAGACAGGTGAAGTGAGTGGGCACAAAATGTAGCATATGGAAAATAGAAAGCCTGAAGAAACAATGCAGCAAAGGCATTTGGGAGATACAGAGAAGATATGAGCAGGAGTAGGCCATTCAGCCCCTCAAACCCGTTTTACCTTACGATCATGGCTGATCTTCAAGGTCAATGCCCTAATCACACCCTCCCCCCAGATCCTTTAATCCCTTTAGCCAGGGGGATCCCTTTGATCCCTTCCCGTGGTAATGAATTCCACAGGCTTGCCACTCTCTGGGTGAAGACATTTCTCATCTATGAGTTCTCACCCATCAATCATAAAAAAAGTGAGGATTCCCAAGTTCAGCGTGTACTAGAGAAGGAGAATGGAATGTTGGCCTTTAATTCAAAGATAATGATTAAAATGAGGTGGTTTTGCTGAAAATCTATAAAGCACCAATCTGACCACGGCTGGAATACAGTGAGCACTGTGTTATCTTATCTAAGGTAAGATGTATTGGCTTTGGAGGTCGGAGGCCATAAGATTATAAGGCCATAAGAAACAGCAATAGGAGGAGACCATTTGGCCCTTTGATCCTGTTCCTTTATTCAACAGGATCATGGCTCACCTCTATTTTCCTGCTTTTTCCCCATAACCCTTGATTTCCCATTCTCACCAACTATCTCTGCCTTGACTATTCATACGGACTCTGCTTCCAAAGCTCTCTTTGCAAAGACTCACAACCCTCGAAGAGAGAAAAAAAATCGTCCTCATCTGAGCCTTAAGTTGGTGCCCCTTTATTTCCAGGCTATGCCCTCTAATCCTAGACTCTCTGATGAGGAGAAGCATCCTCACAGCATTGGCAGCCTGCAAGGCTGCATGCTCATCTCCTAACTTTACTCCCTGTACATTCATGGCTGCATTGCCAAATTTCACGAGTTCTATCCACGAGTTCACTGATGACACCACCATTGTAGGCCAGATCTCAAACAATGATGACACAGAATGCAGAAATGAGATAGAGTGCTTGGTGGCGTGCTGTAAAGATAACAATCTCTCCCTCAACATCAGCAACGTGAAGGAGCTGCTCATTGGGTGGCACAGTGGTGAGCACTGCTGCCTCACAGTGCTGGAGACCTGGGTTCAATTCCCATCTCAGGCAACTGTCTGTGTGAAGTTTGCACATTCTCCCCGTATCTGCATGAGTTTGCTCCGGGTGTTCCGGTTTCCTCCCACAGTCCAAAGATGTGCAGGTTAGGTGAATTGGCCATGCTAAATTGACCGTAGTGTAAGGTGAAGGGGTAAATGTAGGGGAATGGGTCTGGGAGGGTTGCTCTTCGGAGGGTTGATGTGGACTTGTTGGGCCGAAGGGCCTGGTTCCACACTGTAAGTAATCTAATTGACTTCAGGAAGTAAGGTGGCGGACACGCCCCCCTCTGCATCAATGGTGCTGAGGTGACAATGATTAGGAACATCAAGTTCCTGGGAGCGGTGATCATCAACAATTTGTCCTGGTCCACCCACATCAATGCAGCAGTCAAGAAAGCTCAACAACATCTCTCCTTCCTCAGGAGGCTGGGAAATTTGGCATGTCCATGAAGTCTTTTATCAATTTTTATTGATGTGCCGTAGAGAGCTTTCGAATGCATCACAGCTTGTTTTGGCAACTGCTCTGCCCAGGACCGTAAGAAATTACAGTGTGTTGTGAACACAGCCCAGTTCAACACGCAAACCAACCTTCCATCCATTAACTCTGTCTACACTTCCCTCTGCCAACATAAACAAAGACCCCCTCCCACCCCGGTTATAACCTCTTCCAGCCTCTTCTGGCAGGCTGAAGATACAAAAGCTTAAACACAGATACCAACAGATTTCAGAACAGCTTCTTCCCTGCTGTTATTAGACTTCTGAATGGACCTCTCAAATTTTAAATTTAATGTTGATCTTGCTCTCTGTGCACCTTCTCTTCAACTGTAACATTATATTCCTTGCTCTGTCCTACTACCCTGATGTACTTTGTATGGTATGATCTATCTGTGCTACGCACAAACAAACGTTTCACTGTACCTAGGTACATGTGACAATAATAAATCAAATTCAATCAAAAGCCCCATGAAACCCCTTAAGAATTCATTCTTTATTAAGATTCTCTTTTATCTCACTTCTAACTTGACTCATTATCCCTCGGTATACAAATATCTATCAAACTCGATCTTGATGTTACCACTTCAGCGTCAACTATTTTGGAGTGGGACTGGAGTCACATAAGAGCCAGACCAGGTAAGGAAGTAGGTTTTCCTCCCTAAGGAGCTTCAGTGAAACTGTTGAGCTTGTACTCCAGCAGACTCCTGAGAGTCTTTGTTACTGATTGCTTACTATTATTTAAACTGAATATTTAAGCTACCATGGTGGGACTTGAATTGATCCCCTTGTTGGAACAATTAGTCCAGGCCTCTGTTCTACTAGTCCATGAACATAACTGCTACTCTATCTTGCCAATGTTGGAAGCAGTAACTCATTGGACATGAGCGTTTAATGGGAATATAAAAGCCCATAATTCACACACCCAGACTACAGAGACAATTTAAAACGTGTTTCTCATTGCCCCAGAGAGATGAGAAATGGGATGACCCCTGACCTTTAACCTATCCTCAATTGTGGCACTCCTACTGCACCAGGAGGGATTTAATCTGCCAAATGATTGCAATTAAAGAACATTAAATCTTCATGGGGCTTTTTAAAAGTGCTGTCAACTGATTCCCACCAGTTTACTGAGCACCTGGCCCGGGAGAAAAGGGAGAACTTAGAAACCGATGAATGTCAGGATCTGAATAGACTAATTAAATGGAATTCCTGACAATTAATAGTGTGTTGGTGCACAACAAACATGGAAGTAACGTTAATAAATTACAAGGCTAAGGTAATCAATAGTACATGTGGGAAAATGAGAGCCACGTAGGGCATTATCACAACAGTTCGAATCGTGTGATTTAATATCATCACATAGCACAGTGTCATCATGGAGTCACATTGCACTGTGTTGTTGTGGGGTCACAGTGTCATCAGGGTCACATGGTATAGTGTCACCTTGGAATCACATGGCACAGTATCATCATTGAGTCTCATGTGCAGTATCGACAAGGAGATATGTGGCAGGGTGTAAGAGAGCATTGTAACTAATATCTGGAGTCATTTGTGGGTTTAGAGTTTGTTGCTGGTAAAGCACATCAGGTCAGGCAGCATCCAAGGAGCAGGACATTTTGGGCTGGAACCCTTCATCAGGAATGAGATTAGTAGCCATGGGGCTAGTGAAGGAGAGATAAATGGGAGGGGATGGAGCTGGGGAGAAGGCAGCTGAGAGTGCAATAGTTGGATGGCGGTGTGGGTGAAGGTGATAGGTCAGAGGGGAGGGTGGAGTGGATAGGTGAGAAGGCAGATTGACAGGTGGGATGGATCATGAGGGCGGTGCTGATCTGGAGTTGTATGATTGTCACGTAATCACACATTACAGCTATGCTGTGGAATTGTGTAGGTGTGGAAGCTGAACCAAAGGAGGATTAAATTTTCCCATCCAAGTGAGAGGGAAATTATTTGCTGTGATAAATAGCATTGGGCATCTGCTTGGCACCTCCGTGAATTATAGACTGAAAGGCTCCTTTCACTTTTGCTCTGGGTGAAACAGAGAGATTAAAGGTCTGGGCTGCGGTACACTTGATTGGATTGGCTGTGTTGTCCATGCTCATAGACTTGGGCTAAAGGTTGCACTTGAGTAGATGTCCCAGGCCAGTCTCAGTTTCCATTTCCAAGGTAGCTGAGACCCCACCCAACATCATAACCTCTGAGATGTGCCATCCACCTTGGGTGAAATAACATTTGCCTGGCAACTTTCCTCTTTAGTTTTCTTGAAATAACTCAAAAACATTGGAATTCCCATTTTGAAATAGAAACATGCAAATATCAAAAGAAAGAGCAGGAGCAGGGCATTCGCTCCTTTGAGTTTGTTCTGACATTCACCATGTAGTTTGTTCCCACTTTTCCTCCATATCCTTTGATCCCAAGTGCTGTATCAAATTCATTCTAGAAATCAGAGATTTTTTTTTGCCTCGGCTGCTTTCTGTGATCGTGAATTCCACAGCCTCACCACTCCCGTCCACAGTCAGCTCACTGGCTGAAGAAAACATCACTAACCAGGGTGGGCCATTCAACACTATGGTGAAAGTGGAGATGCTGGAGATTAGAGTCAAGAGTGTGGTGCTGGAAAAGCACAGCAGGTCAGGCAGCGTCTGAGGAGCAGGAGAATTGACCTTTCGGGCACAAGCCCTTCATCAGGAGTCAACACCTTGGGCCTACTCTGGCCCTCAATTTGATGTCTCCTGATTTTCACCTCAACTCCACTTAACTCAGGATTAATAATTGATGTCAAGAAGCGTGGTGCTGGAAAAGCACAGCAGGTCAGGCAGCAACCGAGGAGGAGGAGAATCAACATTTCAGGCACCAGGCCATCGCAAAGAATGTTAGACTTTATGATAAATGATGTAATGGAGCATTTCGAAATTCATGATGCGATCAGAGTCAGCATGGCTTCATGAGGGGATGTCATGCCTGACAGATTTTCTAGAGTTTTCTGAGGAGGTAACAGGCAGGACAGATATTGGGGAAGCAGTGGATGTAAAATATTTGGGTTTTCAGAAGGTGCTACACGTTAGGCTACTAAGAGTCCATAGTATTGATTATAGTACATTGTCATGGCTAGAGGATTGGTTAGCTAATGGGAGACAGAGCACTGGGTTAAAATGACATTTTCAGGTTTGTGATCTACAACTAGTGGAGTGTGTTTTCCCCATAAACCTTCATTCCCCTATTGATATAGAATCTATCTCTTCCAGCCTTAAATATACACAAGGACACTGTCCCCACAGCACTCTTTGACAAGGAGTTCTAAAGGCTCACAATCCGCTGGGAGAAGAAATTCCTTCTTAACTCAGCTTTAAATTAGCACCCTTTATTCTGAGATGAAGGACTCTGGTTCTAGACTCTCTCATCCCCTATGTACTTACCCTGCCAAGCCTCTTCAGAACCCTGTATGTTTTAATGATGTCACCTAAACTCCAGTGAGTAGAGTCCCAAACTGCTTAGCTTTAGCTCATAAGACAATCCCTCCATAGCTTGGACCATCCCAGTGAGCATTCACTGAACTGTCTCCAAATGAAACAATCTTTCCTCAGATAAGGGGACCAAAACTACACACAGTGCTCCAGATGTGCACCTTGTACAGCTGCAGTAAAACTTCGCTACTCTTATACTCCAACTCCTTTGAAACAAGGCCCAACATTCCATTAGCCTTCCTGATTACCTGCTGTGTCTATGTGCATGCTTTCTGTGTTTTGGGTCTCCTAAGTCCCCTTTTGCGTTGCAGCTTTCTGCAGTTTTTTCTGGTCTTTTGTTCTCTCTTCCAGAATGAACAATTTCACATTTTCTCAAATTATATACCATTTGCCAACTTTTTTGCCCAGTTACATAACGTATCAATATCTCCCTGTAAACTGGATGCATCCCCTGTGCAACTAACCTTTCCATCTGGAAGCAGTGTCGGACATTCATGCTGTTGATATCAGGTTTGAGGCGAGATTGAGTAGGTTAGGCCTGTACTCGTTACAGTTGAGAAGAATGAGAGGCGACTTTCTGAAAACATATATTATTATTTAGAGGACTTGACAGGCAGATTTCCTGACGGAGGGCTCATGCCTGGAACGTCGTTTCTCCTGCTCCTTGGATGCTGCCTGACCTGCTGCGCTTTTTCAGCAACACATTTTTCAGCTCTGATCTCCAGCATCTGCAGTCCTCACTTTCTCCAGGTAGATGGGGAAAAATTGTTTCTCCCTACGGGAGAGTCCAGGAGCAGACGGTATAATCTCAGAATAAGGGGTCGCGCATTTAAGTCAGAGATGAGGAGATCGTCAAATCTGTGGAATTCTTTACTGTACAGAGCAGTTGAGGCTGACTCATTAAGTATAGATTCGAGTGGTGCTGGAAAAGCACAGCAGGTCAGGCAGCATCCGAGGAGCAGGAAAATTGATGTTTCGGGCAAAAGCCCTGCAACGGAAATTTTCCTGCTCCTCGGATGCTGCCTGATCTGCTGTGCTTTTCCAGCATCATTCTAATCTAGACTCTGATTTCCAGCATGTGCAGCCCTCACTTTTGCCTCATTAAGTATATTCAAGAATGATATCAACAGATTTTTAATCAGTAGAGAATCATGCATTCCTGGGAAAAGGCAGGAAAGTGGAGTTGAGGATTATTAGATCAGCCATGGTCTCATTGACTAGCAGAGCAAACTTAATGGGCTGAATGGCCTACATCTGCTTTTATGCCTTATTATAGCCTACACTAGATTCCAGAGCACTTTGAGGTGGTGGGTTCCATATAACATCCCTTGTCTTTGAATAAATATACAATGCTTCATTGCAAGTGTACCAATTATCATCTAATTTCTATTTAAAGTAAACATTGCTGATGAACATCTCCAAGTAAACTGGTCACCTAAGAATTTTTTATAGCTTGCTTTCATTTCTAAGATGTATTTCTCACTTCAGGATTGTAAGATGTTGTTTTCACTACAAAGGGGAGGTGATGGCCTGGTGGTATCATCACTGGACTATTAATCCAGACACCCAGGTTGCTGAGGGGATAAGGTAGCAGTTGGGTGAAAGCTGCGTAGTGGCAGCTATGAGTTAGAATCATGCGATCCCTGGAAGCCGGCCATTTGGCCAACCGAGTCGACACCAAACCTCTGAAGACCCATCCCTATCCTTGTAACCCTGTATTTCCCAGGGTTAATCTACCCAGCCTGCATATCCCTGGACACTATGGGCAATTTCCCATGGCCAATCCACTCTAACCTGCACTTCTCTGGACACTATGAGCAGTTTAACATGGCCAATCCACCCTAACCTGCACATCTCTGGACACTATGGGAAATTTAGCATGGCCAATCCACCCTAATCTGCACATCCATGGACACTATGGGCAACTTAGCATGGCCAATCCCCCCTAACGTGCACATCACTGGACACTATGGACAACTTAGCATGGCCAATCCACCCAAACTGCACATCCCTGGACACTATGGGCAAATTAGCATGGCCAATCCACCCTAACCTGCACAAGTTTGGACCAATGGAGGACACTGGAGCACCTGGAGACAACTCCTACAGATGCAGAGAGAATGTGCAAACTCCACATAGACAGTTGCCCAAGGCTGGAATCAAACCCAGGACCCGGCACTGTGAGGCAGCAGTGCCAACCACTGAGCCACCGTTCCACCCCGAGTTGGGTAAGATGGAAAATGTGAGGGTGTGTTGCTGGAGAAGCATGGCAGATCAGGCAGCATCCGAGGAGCAGGAAAATCAACATTTTGGGCTGGAGCCCTTCTTCAGGAATGGAAGGAGATGTGGCTATGATAGCGAGTCTGCTTGAAGAGGGACTCCAGCCCAAAACAATGATTCTCCTGCTCCTCAGATGCTGCCTGTCCTGCTGTGCTTTTCCAACAACACACTCTCAACTCTGATCTCCAGCACCTGCAGACCTCACTGTCTCCTAAGGTGGAAGATGGATGAGGGCTGTCCATACGTATAGGGATAGGATTTGTGACTATTTGGCAAAGCATAACATGATTAAAGGCAGTCAGTATGGCTTTGTGAGGCGCAGGTCATGCCTCACAAATCCTATTGAGTTCTTTGAGGATGTGAAAAGACAAGTTGACGATGGTCGAGCAGTGGATGTGGACTTCAGCAAGGCATTTGGTTCCCCATGGTGGGTTCATTCATAAAGTCAGGAAGTATGGGATACAGGGAGATTTGGCTATCTGGATTCAGAACTGGTTGGCTGACAGAAGGCAGAGAATGATTGTAGATGGAAAGTATTCTGCCTGGAGGACAGTGTTGAGTAGGGTTCCACAGGGCTCTGTTCTTGGGCTTCTTCTCTTTGTCGTTTTTATAAATGACTTGGATGAGTAGGTTGAGGGATGGGTTAGTAAATTTGCAGATTACACAAAGGTTGGAGGTGTCGTCGATAGTATCAAGGGGTGTTGTAGGCTGCAGCACGACAGACAGGATGCAGAGCTGGGCTGAGAAATGGCAGATGAAGTTCAACCTGGATAAATGCAAAGTGATGCATTTTGGAAGGTCGAACTCGTATGCTGAATATAGGATTAAAGACAGGATTCTTGGCAGTGTGGAGGAACAGAGGGATCTGGATGTGAAGGTACATAGATCCCTCAAAGTAGCCACCCAAGTGGATAGGGTGGTTAAGAAAGCATATGGTGTTTTGGCTTTCATTAACAGGGGGATTGAGCTTAAGAGCCGCGAGGTTTTGCTGCAGCTCTACCAGTCCCTGGTGAGACCACACTCGGAATATTGTGTACAGTTCTGGTCGCCCTACTATAGGAAAGATACAGAGGATTTGGAGAGGGTGCAAAGAAGGTTTACTAGGATGCTGCCTGGACTGGAGGGCTTGCCTTATGAAGAGAGGTTGAATAAGCTCGGACTTTTCTCTCTGGAGCGAAGGAGGAAAAGAGGAGACCTGATAGAGGTGTACAAAATAATGACAGGAATAGATTGAGTCAATAGCCATAGATTTTTCCCCAGGGCAGGATTGACTGGTACGAGAAGTCATAGTTTGAAGATATTAGGAGGAAGGTATAAAGGAGACATCAGAGGTAGGTTCTTTATGCAGAGAGTTGTGAATGCATGGACTGCATTGCCAGCTGTGGTGGTGGAAGCAAAGTTATTGGGGACATTTAAGCGACTGCTGGACATGCACATGGAGTTAAGGGATGCATAGGTTAACTTACTATATTTGACATTAGGATTAAACCTCGGCACAACATCATGGGCCAAAGGGCCTGTTCTGTGCTGTACTTTTCTATGTTCTATGTATCATGTGGCTCAGATGGTGTCAGGTAGAGGGGGCAGGGAATTGTTCGGTATTGGTTCAGAGATGTTTGGGTTGGGGGTATTGGGTTGAGATGCTGATAATGTCCAGAGATTGTGATTGGGTAGGGAGTAGTCTCCCCTAATCTCTCTATTTCTGGCCAGTGCAGGGTATTGAAAATAAACCAGGCATGAATACCCTGAAGTCTAACTTTCTAACGATCCTTTTACTACGTGAGAATATTCCCTCAATGTCTGATTACCTCTACATCAACAATATGACTGAATCAGATGGGTTCTCACAGCCATGAACAATGGTTAATATGGTTAGGATGACTTGGGTTGCTTTACATTCTTGATTTTAATGAACTGAATTGGTTAGCACTAGTTTCCAACAGTGGTTAGCACTGCTGCTTCACAACACCAGGGACTCAGCTTTGATTCCAGCCTCAGGTGACTGCCTGTGTGGGGTTCGCACGCTCTCCCCGTGTCTGTGCTGGTTTCCTCTGGGTGCTCCGATTTCCTCCCACAGTCCAAAGATGTGCAGGTCAGGTGAATTGGCCATGCTAAATTGCCCATAGTGTCCAGGGATGTGTTGGTTTGGTGCATTAGGCAGGGGTAAATATAGAGTAGGGGAATGGGTCTAAGTGGTTACTCTTCAGAGGGTCGGTGTGGACTTGTTAAGCCAAAGGGCCTGTTTCCCCACTGTAGGGATTCTAATTCTAATTCTAATATCAAGGTGTACCACAGCCTCATGCAGAGTTGGTGAGATTATGGTTATTTCATTGGGCTGGTAATCAAATATTTTAAGAACAGGGGTTCAAGTCTCACACCTCCCAACTGAATTCAAATTCAGTTAATGGGGCGGCACGGTGGCACAGTGGTTAGCACTGCTGCCTCACAGCGCCAGGGACCTGGGTTCAATTCCCGCCTCAGGCGACTGACTGTGTGGAGTTTGCACGTTCTCCCCGTGTCTGCGTGGGTTTCCTCCGGGTGCTCCGGTTTCCTCCCACAGTCCAAAGATGTGCGGGTCAGGTGAATTGGCCATGCTAAATTGCCCGTAGTGTTAGGTAAGGGGTATATGTAGGGGTATGGGTGGGTTGCGCTTCGGCGGGTCGGTGTGGACTTGTTGGGCCAAAGGGCCTGTTTCCACACTGTAAGTAATCTAATCTAATCTAAAATCAAATATGTAAAGCTACCGAAGTCACGGTAACCATGTCAACAATTGTTCATTACTGTGAAAACCCATTTTATTCATTCACGAATCTTTGAGGGAAGGACTTTCCAGACTCCAGACCCACAGCAATGTGTCTGACTCTTAACTGGCTTCTGAAATGGCAAGCCAATCAGATCAAAGAAATATGGGGATGGGGAATAAGTACTGGCCTTACCAGTGATGGCCACCTCCCATTAAAGAATAAAACAAAATAGAATAAAACAACGACAAAGGATGAAAAAAAACCCCCAAAGAATACAATGGAGAGGCGATGGCCTAGTGGCATTGTCCCTGGGCTGTTAATGGAGAGAGCTAGGTAGCATTTTGAGGAAGGGGGTTATAATGCCACCACAGCATTAAAAAAATCTGGATTCGGGCATCAAGCAATGATCATGAGCCCATTGCCAATTGCTGGGAAAATCCCATCTGGTTCACTATTGTTCCTTAGGGAAGGAAATCTTCCATCCTTACCTGATCGGGCCTACAAGTGACTCCAGACCTATAGCAACGTAGTTGACTCTTAACTGCCCTCTGGGCAATAAATGCTGGCCTAACCAGCAAAATGCCGTCATCCTGTGAATGAATAATGGTCAAAGAGAAGCCTCCCTCTCCAGAATGTGAATGACTGGAGGGACTAAGTGGTTTGGCTTTTGTTCCTGATGTTCGCAGACGTTGGCTGCATTGAAGTCACGTGGGGCACAACTCAGATGAGGGTAAAATGAAGACGTTCACTTAAATTGAATGTGGCGCTGCTTGTTACAAAGAGAGAAGGTAAGGCGTTCAAAAAAAAATCTTTTGTTTTCCGCTTTTTAGTCCTCCCCATTTGTTATTCCTCCAGGCCCTCAGAGACTCCCCATAATTCATTTCTATCACAGAAGGAGGAAGAAGGGAAAGGGTGGTTGGGAGGTTGGGGGGGTGTAGGGTCAGGTGGGTTTTGTCAGAGTACTAAACTTTAATACCCTGACCTATATGCCTGCGGAGTGCACACACAACCTGTCAGCACCCTGCACAATCATTCCCTCGTTGTTTTCTAATACGTAGACAAAGTACATTGATCAAATCTTAATCAAACCCTCATGTTTTGAAACATCTTGCTTTAAAAGAAATGAACACCAAATGCTACAAATTTTGAAAAAATAAAAGTAAATGTAACTGAAATACTGGGTGCGTCTTTCATTCGAAATGTGTTTTTATAATTGCTGTTCGGTTATCATGTGTTAGGATTTCTCTATTTGGTTTATTTATAAGGTGGTCTCATAAAAATCTTTTAAAGTTCACATTTTCATGAACGTTATCAAACCCCCAACATCCTAATAATCTAATTCGGTTTGCTCTCTACACAATCCAGTTTAAGACCTTATAAACACTTGCACACTGTAGATGGGCTAGGCTCACCTTTTTTTTAACCAGTTCAATCAGAAATTCATTTCTATAGTAACTTACAGTAGTCCTAGGATGTCCCGACGTTGTTCAAAACCGAGTTGGGATGTCATGGTGGCACAGTGGTTAGCACTGTTGCCTCACAGCGCCAGGAATCCGGGTTCGATTCCAGCCTCAGGCGACTGACCGTGTGGAGTTTGCACGTTCTCCCCGTGTCTGCGTGGGTTTCCTCCGGGTGCTCTGGTTTCCTCCCACAGTCTAAAGATGTGCACGCTAGGTGGATTGGCCATGCTAAATTGCCCCATAGTCTGCATGGTTATGGGGGTGAGTCTGGGTGGGATGTGCTTCAGAGGGTTGGTGGATACTTGATAGGCCGAATGGCCTGCGCCCACACCGTAGGGATTCTTATCAGGTAAAGGTGGTAAATTTGTTTCCTTGACCAGATGGGATTTTACAATAATGGTCACCATGATTGAGAATAGATTGTAGTATGAGGGGATGCTAGAATGTTTGCTCATACAATCATAGACTCAACAATACGGAAACAGACCCGTCAGCCCAACTCATCCATGCTGAGCAGGTTTCCTGAACCAATTTAGTCCCATTTGCCCACATTCAGCCCATATAGTTCTAAATCATTGCCAGCCATGTCCCTGTCCAATTGTCTTTTCAATGTTGTTCATCACTTTGTTTTGCAGATCGTTCCATGCACGCACCACCCTCTGAGTGAAAAAGTTGTCCCTCGGGTCCCTTTTAAATCTGTCTGTGCTCACTTTAAACCTATGCACTCTAGTTTTGAACTCTTCCATCCTGGAGAAAAAGCTACTCACCCTATTCATGCCCCTCATGATTTTGTAACCTTCTATAAGATCACTCCTCAGGGTCCTACGCTCCAGGGAGAAACAGTCCCAGCTGCCCAAAATCTCCTTATAACTCAAGTCCTTTAGTATCAGCAACATCCTTGTAAATCTCTTTTGCACTCTTTCCAGTTGAGTAACATCCTTCCTGTAGTAGGTTGACCCAGAATTGTACAAAGTCCTCCAAATATAGCCTCAATAATGTCTTGCATAGCCGTCACATAATGTCCCAATGACTATACCCAATGCTCTGACCAACAAAGGGAAGTATGCCAAATTCTTCCCCATCCTGTCTACCTGTGACACCACTTTCAAGGAACTGTGCACCTGCACCCCCTAGGTCTCTCTGTTTGACAACACTCCCCAAGGTCCTACTATTAACTATGTAAGTCCTGCCCTGGTTTATCTTACCAAAATGCAACAACAAATTGTATTTATCCAAATTAAACTCCATCTGCCATTCCTTGACCCAATTGCCCATTTGATCAACATCCTGTATTACTGTGAGGTAACCTACTTCACTGTTCACTATGCTATCTACAAACTGACCACGCTTCCTATATTCTCCTCCAAATTGTTAATATAAATGATGGACAGCAGTGGATCCTTGCAGCACACCACTGATCACAGGCCTCCAGTCTGAACAACAACCCTCTACCACCATTCTCTGTCCCCTATGGTCAAGCCAACTTTTTTATCCAATTAGCTAGCTTCTCCCGCACCCCCTGCCCCCCCCACCGGTGATCTAACCTTACTAACCAGCCTACCCAATGTAACCCTTGTTGAAGATCTTGTTAAAGTCTGTGTAGACAACATCTACCACTCTGCCTTCATCTTTCTTCTTGATCACCTCTTCAAAATGTCCCTGGGAGATGACACCACTTCTGGACTATTATGTACAATTCTTGTCGCCCAGCTACAGGAAGCATATTATTAAATTGCATAGGGTTCAGAAAAGATTTACCAGGATATTGCCAGGACTGAAGGGTCCAAGTTAGAAGGAGAGGCTGAATGGACTTGGACGTCTTTCCCCTGAGTGAAGGAGGTTGAATGGTGACCTCATAAAGCTTTATACAATCATGAGAGGCGTAGATAATCTGAATAGCAAAGTAGGGGAGTTCAAAACCAGGGGGCATATTTTTAAGATAAGAGTTAGAAGATTTAGCATGGATCTGAGGGACAACAAACACTACATTGTACAGAAAACTAGCCACCAGGATACAGGAACATCAACTAACCACAAAAAGCCATGACCCCCTCTCACTGGTGTCCTTGCATACAGATGAGGAAGGACACCACTTCGACTGGGACAACACATCCATCCTAGGACAAGCCAAACAGAAACACACACAAGAATTCCTGGAAGCATGGCTTTCCAACCTGAACTCTATCAACAATCACATCTGCTTGGACCCCATTTACCTCCCTCTGAGAAAAAGAACAGGAAATGGCATCACTAACACAGGAAATGATGTCACAAACTCTAGGAAACCTAAACACATAAATAGAAAGCAGGTCACTAACACCAGTGTTTCATCGGAGGCTCACTGATGATGTTACCTGGTATGGTGATGAAACATCTGAAAATGAATCTTCCAGCTCAGCGAGCTAACTTACATCCTGAGGGACAACATTTTCACACAGAGGCTGGGTCACATGTGGAATGAACTGTCAGGGGAAGTGGTCGATGCAAGTACAGTCACAACATTTAAAAGACCTTTGGATACATCCATGAATAGGAATAGCTTGGAGGGACATGGGCCAAACACAGGCAGGTGGGACTGGTTCAGTTCGGGAAACTTGGTCAGCATAGACGTGTTGAACTGAAAGATCTATTTCCGTGCTGTATGACTCTATGATTCTATATTTTCGCAATAGTACCTGTCTGTGCCAGCACTAGCAGAATCTCTTTAAGTGGGCTCGGTGCTGGCAGGTGGCAGTATAGTGGGTTGGGATATCTGGTTGGCATGGACGAGTTGGACCAAAGGTCTGTTTCCGTGCTGTACATCTCTACGACTATCACTCTAAGCTGTTTTTCTGCAAGTAGCACGGAGTTAGCAGTAAGAGACAATTATGTATCTCAGGCATAATATAACTAGCTCCTAAGTGCAGGATAATAAACTTTGTTGTTTTTCCAAATTGACCCTACTTCTGCTGAAGATGGGGTCAGTAAAACCAGAAAAGGGAGGGTTAAGGGAAATGGCACCAAAACCAGAAAACACTTCCTTACACAGCATGGTGTGATCTAATAACTCCACATTTCGTGGCCACTAGACATGCTGATAATCTGAGCAACCCCAATATAAATGTAAAAGATCCCAGAATGAGGCAACAGTGGAGGAAATTCAATGAAAAGCAAAATACTGAAGATGCTGGAAAATTAGAACGAAAACAGAAGGTGCTGGAGAAACTCAGGAGGTTTGGCAGCATCTGTGAAACAGAATTATAGTCATAGAGTCATAAACTCAAAGACTCACAGAGTCATAGAGTCACAGTGTCACAGAATCACAGTTTCATAGAGATGTACAGCACAGAAACAGACACTTCAGTCCAACTTGTCCTTGCTGACCAAATATCCTAGTCTCATCTGGTCACATTTGCCAGCACTTGGCCTATATTCCTCTAAGCCCTTCCTATTCATATACCCATCCAGATGCCTTTTAAATGCTGTATTTGTACAGCCTCCACCATTTCCTCTGGCAGCTCATTCCGTACACGTATACAATCCTCTGCATGAAAAAGTTGCCCCTTAGGTCCTTTTTAAATCTTTCTCCTCTCATCCGAGATCTACGCCCTGGACTCCCTCACCTCACGGAAAAGACCTTGCCTATTTGCACTATCCATACCCCTCATGATTTTATAAACCTCTCTAAGGTCACCCCTCAGCCTACGACGATCCAGCTAAAATAGCCCCAGCCTGTTGAGCCTCTCCCTCTCACTATGAACAGAAGAGCTCGGATCAAGAGGAGACAACTCGGCCTCTCGAGCCTGGTCTGCCACTGCATAAGATCACGGCCCACCTGATTACACCATAATCCCGCTTGTGTCCAATCACCTTCCACCCTTCAAACATCAAGAATCCATTTACGTCCATCTTAGAAATATTCCAAGGCTCTGCGTCCACCCCCTTTTGAGGAAGAGCGCTCCAAGGATTCACGACCAGCTCTGAGGAAAGGAAAAGGCTGGTTTAGGTGAGCATCATGGGAAACATAGAATCCCTACAGAATGGAAGCAGGCCATTCAGCCCATTGAGTCCACATCAACCCTTCGAAAAGCACTACACTCATAGTCACCCTCCTAGCCTATCCCTCTAACCCTGCATTTCCCATGGCTATCCCACCTAGCCTACACATCCCCTGGATACCATGGGGCAATTTAGCCGGGACCAATCCACTGAACCTGCACATCTTTGGACCAGTAGCTCTCTGCCACACCAGATGGGAATGGTCTAAACTGTCCTCCAGCCAAGATTCGGTGTAGGGATGTGCAGGCAATCAGGGCTGATATGCTGGATGCAATGGGAAGGTCAACGGTCTGATTGCTTCATACTGTTGGAATTTTCCAACCAGCCGCTGGAGACGACAGGGAAGGAGAATTTATTGAAGGCAGGGCGAAGCTCCCTTTGTTAAAAGTGATTGCGTTTTCCAGGGCTGCAAAGTGGGATCGAGATCTAACAGAAAAGGAATTCCACAGCAATGAGAGGGGAGTTCATCGTTCATCGCGGAGTCCCTCATAAAAACGTCTCCCTGACACCAGATGCAGCTGCATATAGAGTGTCCAGCCATTGCACTTAAAGCTGGTTAAAGACAGATTACAACATGCTTCCAACATATGTCTCCTTCTCTCCCAGCTGAACCCCTCAGCCCGATTCGAGCATCGCTCCTGAGCATTTATTGCCCGATATATGTCCACAGAACTCCGCAAATGGCTTTGAGCCCCCCCTGGGTATCCATTATTTTATTTTACTTAAAATCACCTAAACATTTTAATTATGTTCCAGTTTGTAATTCATTCATGGATGCTCGTTATTCTGTTTATAGACCATCTGAAGGATAGATACTGGGGTGTGATTCAGGCTGCAAACAAATCAAAGGGCTCTCAGCAGTTAATCATGGAATAACAGCTAGTCAGGAGTGAATTACAGGTTGGAATCTAATCAAAGGGTTCAGGTGGTTTAAATTCCAAATAACTAATATACCCAGGAGTGAGTTGGGCTCTTGTGGTGCAGTGACAGTTGCCTTAGGGAGGTAATGGTCTAGTGGTATCATCACTGGGCTCCTAACCCAGGGACCTGGGTTCACAATCCTGTCCTGAGGGGATGGTGGAATTTGAATTCAATCAATACCTGCGATGACAAGTCTAGTGATGACCATAAATTGTTTGTTGATTGTTGGAAAATCCCATCTGGTTCACTAATGTCTTTTAGGGTAAGAAACTGCCATCCATCCTTACCTGGTCTGGCCAACATGTGACGCCAGACCCATGGCCACATGGTTGACTCTGAACTGCCCTCTGGGTAATTAGGGATGGGTAATAAATGTTGCTTGGCCAGTGACACCCTCATAGTGTGAACGAACTTTTAAAAACCCTGGACTTAGAGACCTGGGTTCAAGTCCAGCTTGCTCCAGAGGTAATTAATAACATCCCCGAACAGGTTGATTAGGAAAAATAGGTTAAAGAGAAAAAAAAACCCAGCCGTGAGTTAGGTTCTTGTGGTGGAGTGGTACTATCTTCATCCTTTTCGGGTTCAAGTTCCACCTGCTCCAGACGTGTGGTGTAACATTTCTCAATGTGTTGAATTAAAAATAAAACCCAGGAGTGAGTGTTACAGGACAGTATGCACTCAAGGGATTTGGGGTTTACATATAGAACAATGGATAGCTAGGACAGAGGGGTGTGCAATGCTGGCACATCTACTGTAGATACAGAAAGGAGCTAAATTGTGTTTGCAAACTGAGTCTGCTAGAGAAAGTGAGGATTGCAAATGCTGGAGATCAGAATCGAGAGTCTGTTGCTGGAAAAGCACAGCAGGTCAGGCAGCATCTGTGGAGCAGGAGAATCGACATTTCGGGCATAAACCCTTCATCCTTCCTATTTCTCCTGCTCCTCGGATGCTGCCTGAGTCAGGTAACAAGCACTACACTCTCAAACCGAGTCTGCCCATTGCCAGTTTGATTGATTGATTGATATATCGTTGTGACAGGTACTGAGATACAGTGAAAAGCGTTGTTTTGTGTGCTATACAGGCAGGTTGCGCATACAAAGTACCTCAGGGTAGCAGAACCGAGTGCGGAGTACAGTGTTACAGCGACAGAGAAGGTGCACAGACAGAGATCAGAATTAACATTGAGTTGAGGTCCAGTGCAGCGTGTTAACCTACATTCACCCAGTGTTGCCTTATGAGCTGTAACACAGTTCAAATAGTTTTCCATTTTCAGCTGTGGGCTGATCTAATCTTTTGCCTCACTGCTTTTAACGAGTTGAACAAGTTGTCAGTTGCGCCCCAAGAATTAGTGCTGATTAATGTGTCTGTAAACATTGCAATGGAATGGAACATTCTTCAGGTCCGGCCAAGAAAAGAATGGGACAGAGTAATAAATGTCAATTTGGCTTTCTTCATTATTAATCCAAACAGCTGAAGAACTATAAAGGCAACTTTGGACTTGCTCTGGTGGCGATGGGAGTTGAGTGAAATGTTGCTGTCCAAATCTCAAAGCACAAAAGGCCTTTCAGCCCTTTAGATTTATACAGGCCCAACCTGTTCACACCTTCCTCATAAGGCAACCCTTCATGCCAGGTGCCAGTCAAATGAACATGTTTTGCATTCAAATGAATTCAGTGCGATGATATTCTTTCTTAAATAAGGAATTCAAATCAATACACATTACTCCAAATGCAGTCTCAACCAGACTCTACTTTTGTATTCTATTTCACCTGTAAAGCACAAAAAGGTTCAGTTTGCTTATCTATCTGCACACTAATATTTTGTGACTCATGTACCAGGACAGTAGATCTCCATTTTAATATGTTGTTTCTCTATTCTTCCTGCCAAAGTGGACAATTTCACATTTCCTGAGCTAAAAAATGTATTGCTGGAAAAGCGCAGCAGGTCAGGCAGCATCCAAGGAGCAGGAGAATCGACATTTCGGGCATAAGCCCTTCTTTAGGAATGAGGAGGGTGTGCCAAGCAAGCTAAGATAAAAGGTAGGGAGGAGAGACTTGGGGGAGGAGCATTGGGAATGCGATAGGTGGAAGGAGGTTAAGGTGAGGGTGATAGGCCAGAGAAGGGATTGCGGCGGAGAGGTCGGGAAAAAGATTGCAGGTCAAGAAGGCGGTGCTGAGTCTGAGGGTTGGGACTGAGAAAAGGTGGGGGGAGGGGAAATGAGGAAGGTAGTGAAATCTGCATTCATCCCTTGTGGTTGGAGGATTCCTAAGCGGAAGATGAGGAACATTTCCCCTATATTACCGTTCCTGCCCATTGGCTTATAGAGTTGTTGAGTCATACAGCACAGAAACAGACTCTTCGGTCCAACTCATCCATGCTGATCAGATATCCTAAATTAATCTAGTTTATTCCTTACTAATTCCTAAATTGTTCCTTTGCAGATTCCCCTTCACAATTTCCTCTCCCATTAAGGCTTCCAGACAACAGCTGCCAAAGAGACTTCCACCACAAACTCAAGGGCAAGGACAAAGGTCAGACATATGATGTGCCATGACGCATATCGTGAAAGACATCATGAGAAGATAGACGATCTACTGAATGGGCAGACACATGACGTGCAATTGAATGGAGAGAAGTGAAACACTTTCTGGCTGGAAAAGTGAGGAATGCTGATATCAAACAAAAGGTACAATTCTGCACTGTTCCTATAGGAGGCAGTGGAGAGACATGAAGGAGCTCAGCAGGACCAAGAATCTTCATGTCAAGGCATGGGTGGACTGGGAGACAATGCTAAAATCCACCAAAGAAGTTCTAAACCCACGACCTCTTCCAAATAAAAGGATCAGGGTAGTTGGAAGCAGTTACCCTCCAAGCCACTCACCATCCTGACTTGGAAATATATTGCTGTTCCTTCATTGTCACTGGGTCAAAATCCTGGAATTCCCTCTCTATGGGTACCGTGGGTCAACCCACAGCAGGTGGACTGCAGCGGTTCAAGAAGGCAGCTCACCCCCACCTTCTCAGGGGGCAATTAGGGACGGGCAATAAATGCTGGGCCCAGTCAGAGATGCCCTCATCCCACAAATGAATAAAGAAAGACCACCAAGTACAGGTGGGCAATGAATGGATGAGGTGGACGTGGCGCTGACAAGTTGTAATGCAAGTTGTTGTTGTACTTCAACTGATGCATCGGACCATGAGCTCCAGTCTGTGCTGGCACATGGTTTGGTGTTCTTAACTTTACTCCATCTGCAGAGAGTTTGACTGCATTCGCAAAGGCACATCAGCAAAGAACAGTAATGCTTACAGACAGGAAACTGCTGTGTGGCATAATGAAAGACACGTGCTGTTCTGCTTCACATTTGTAGCTTTCATCATCGTAAGTTATTCCAGAGACTTTCCAAGCATATGATCCAACTGTGACTCCCAGTGCAGCACTTAGGGAGTGCTACTTTGTAAGAGGCACAGTCTGTCAAGTGAGATCTTAGGCTGAAGACCGATCTGCCATCTGAGGTGGATTTACAAGTCCAATGAGCCTGGATGAAGGAGAGGAGGGGAATTCTTCCCCCATGTCCAAAAAAATCATAATCTCCCAAAACATCACGAAAGCACGTTCACACTGTGATTTGTCACAAACGTGAGACATCCCAAAAAAATGTTTACAAGTAAAGACTTAATTTGAAGGAAGGAAAGCAGAGCAAGAAAACTGCACACAGTAAGGTACCTCAAACAATGAGGCAGGAACGACCAGATCATCTCAAAGTTTTCTTTCTTCCTGTGTTTATTTTTGGCAGAAATCGTAGGATATTGGGATCAGGAGAAACAAGGCCTGGAGTGTGTGTGTGTGTGGGGGGGGGTAGGGTAGGGTAACACATGGGAGAGCTCAGGCCTTAAAGTTGTTGAACTTGATGTTGAATCCAGAAGGCCATTGAACTCTCAAGCAGAAAGTGAGCTGTTGTTCTTTCAGATGGCGCTGGGTCCAGAGAAAAGAATTTTACTCAAAAACTTGTATTTTGCTTATTGTGTCCAACCCTACCACCACCCCATCACCTACATAAACCCATAAGGTACCATTGAAGTACTTCCAAAACTAAGATGTATACACCTGGGTGATTTCCCATTGTTTTACCCTTCCTAAATTTGAACTCATCCAAATCCTGTCTGCAAAAAAAAACCTTGAGTTTCCAGTTGCCTGTCACTTTAACCCACCACCCTGTTCCCTGGCCAACATCTCTGTCTCAGGCTTGCTGCAGTGCTCCAGTGAAGCTCAGTGCAAGCCGGAAGAACAGCACCTCACGTTCTGCTTGGGAACTCTCCAGGCTTCTGGGCTCAACACCGAGTTCAACAACTTTAGGGCGTGACCTCTCCCACACCCTTACCCCCAACTCCCACTCACCAGGCCTCCTTCTCACATAAAACCTGACAGACCCGTGGAAGCTGGCAATCAGATGCAAAAACAGAAATGGCTGGAAAAGCTCAGCAGGTCTTGTAGCACCTGTGGTGAGAACTCAGAGTTACCATTTCGGATCTGGTGACCCTTCCTCAGAACTTGCTATCACATAGTTTGCTACTTCACACAACCATTGTTAGCCACTAACAGACCCCATCAATAGCCATTCACCTTCCCAGGCAGGCGTTATCCACTCCTCTCTCTGTCCCTTTATCCTTCTCTCTCTTTGGTCTCTATCCCTACCTATCATTTATTCCTTAATCCCTCTCCCCACCCTATCTTCTGCATATAAACCAACATTTTCTGAGCTACCATCAGCTCTGAGGAAGGCTCACTTGACCAGAAACTTTAATTCTGATTTCTCTCCACAAATGCTGCCAAACCAGCTGAGCTTTTCCAGCAATTTCTGTTTTTTTATCCGAGTCCTGGTGCCCATGTCACACTAACACAAGCCTTGTTCACCTGTCATCCTTCGGCTCACTACATTGGTTTCTGGTGAAGTCATGTCCTAATTTAAAATTTCTTAATCTTGTTTTCCAATCCCTTCATGGTCTTGACCCTGACAATCTCTGTAATCTCCTCTAACTCTCCAAGATGACTTTGCCCTGGGGTTCTGGCCTCTTGTGCATTCTCAGTTCTAATTGCTCCACCATTGGTCCTTCTGCCTTCAGTTGCCTAGGCCCTAGCTTGGTGTCATAGTTTAATTTTTAATCCACCTTTGTTAAATTAAAGGTGCTATATAAATGTAAGTTGTAGAGTCCTACAGCACGGAGAGAGGCTCTTTGGCCCAAACTGGACCACACCGACCAAAATGTCCAGCCACACTAACCCCATTTCTCTGCACTTAGCCCAGGTCCTTCTAATCCTTTTCTATCCATGTATTTGTCCAAAGCCTTTTAAATGTTGTTAATGTACCCACAGCTGAAAATGTGTTGCTGGTTAAAGCACAGCAGGCCAGGCAGCATCTCAGGAATAGGGAATTCGACGTTTCGAGCATAAGCCCTTCATCAGGAATGAGAGAGAGTAGCCAAGCAGGCTAAGATAAAAGGTAGGGAGGAGGGACTTGGGGGAGGGGCGATGGAGGTGGGATAGGTGGAAGGAGGTCAAGGTGAGGGTGATAGGCCGGAGTGCGGTGGGGGCGGAGAGGTCAGGAAGAAGATTGCAGGTTAGGAGGGCGGTGCTGAGTTGAGGGAACCGACTGAGACAAGGTGGGGGGAGGGGAAATGAGGAAACTGGAGAAATCCGAGTTCATCCCTTGTGGTTGGAGGGTTCCCAGGCGGAAGATGAGGCGCTCCTCCTCCAGCCGTCGTGTTGTTATGTTCTGCCGGTGGAGGAGTCCAAGGACCTGCATGTCCTCGGTGGAGTGGGAGGGAGAGTTAAAGTGTTGAGCCACGGGGTGGTTGGGTTGGTTGGTCCGGGCGGCCCAGAGGTGTTCTCTGAAGCGTTCTGCAAGTAAGCGGCCTGTCTCCCCAATGTAGAGGAGGCCACATCGGGTGCAGCGGATGCAATAGATGATGTGTGTGGAGGTACAGGTGAACTTGTGGCAGATATGGAAGGATCCCTTGGGGCCTTGGAGGGAAGTGAGTGTGGAGGTGTGGACGCAAGTTTTACATTTCCTGCGGTTGCAGGGGAAAGTGCGGGGGTGGAGGTTGGGTTGGTGGGGGGTGTGGATCTGACGAGGGAGTCACGAAGGGAGTGGTCCTTGCGGAACGCTGATAGGGGAGGGGAGGGAAATATATCCTTGGTGGTGGGGTCCGTTTGGAGGTGGCGGAAATGACGGCGGATGATACGTTGTATGCGGAGGTTGGTGGGGTGGTAGGTGAGAACCAGTGGGGTTCTGTCTTGGTGGCGGTCGGAGGAGCGGGGCTTAAGGGCGGAGGAGCGGGAAGTGGAGGAGATGCGGTGGAGGGCATCGTCAATCACGTCTGGGGGGAATCTGCGGTCCTTGAAGAGGGAGGCCATCTGGGCTGTGCGGTGTTGGAACTGGTCCTCCTGGGAGCAGATGCGGCGGAGACGAAGGAATTGGGAATATGGGATGGAGTTTTTGCAGGGGGCAGGGTGGGAGGAGGTGTAGTCTAGGTAGCTGTGGGAGTCAGTCGGTTTATAGTAGATGTCTGTGTTGAGTCGGTCGCCCGAGATAGAGATGGAAAGGTCTAGGAAGGGGAGGGAGGAGTCTGAGACAGTCCAGGTGAATTTAAGGTCGGGATGGAAGGTGTTAGTAAAGTTGATGAACTGTTCAACTTCCTCATGGGAGCACGAGGCAGCGCCGATACAGTCATCGATGTAGCGGAGGAAAAGGTGGGGGGTGGTGCCAGTGTAGTTGCGGAAGATGGACTGTTCCACATATCCTACGAAGAGGCAGGCATAGCTGGGGCCCATGCGGGTGCCCATGGCAACTCCTTTAGTTTGGAGGAAGTGGGAGGATTGAAAAGAGAAGTTATTCAGGGTGAGGACCAGTTCAGTCAGTCGAAGGAGGGTGTCAGTGGAAGGGTACTGGTTGGTGCGGCGGGAAAGGAAGAAGCGGAGGGCTTTGAGTCCTTCGTGATGGGGGATGGAGGTGTACAGGGACTGGATGTCCATAGTGAAAATATGGCGTTGGGGACCGGGGAAGCGAAAATCCTGGAGGAGGTGGAGGGCGTGGGTGGTGTCCCGAACGTAGGTGGGGAGTTCTTGGACTAAAGGGGACAGGACCGTGTCGAGGTATTAGGTGAATTTAAGGTCGGGATGGAAGGTGTTAGTAAAGTTGATGAACTGTTCAACTTCCTTTCCAGGTGAATTTAAGGTCAGGATTGAAGGTGTTAGTAAAGTTCCAGGTGAATTTAATGTACCCACCTCAACCACTTCCATTGGCAGCTCATTCTATTTGCATACTCACCCTCTGTGGAATAATGTTGTCCCTCAGGTTCCCTTTTATTCTTTCCCCCTTAACCTTAAACTGATGCCCTCTAGTCCTTGATTCCCCAACTCTGGGAAAAAGACTGAGTTTGTTCACCTTATCCATGCATCTCATGATCTTATACACCTCTATAAGATCCGCCCCCCACCCCCTCACCCCGCTCAGTCTCCTACACTCTAAAGAAAAATGGCCCAGTTCATCCAACGTCTCCCTACAACTCAAACCATTGATACCTGGTAACATTCTTGTATATTTCTTCTGCACTCTTTCCAGTTTAATAACATCCTTCATGTAGCAAAGTGACCAAAACTGAACACAATACTCCAAGTGCAGCTTCACCAACGTCCTGTACAACTGCAACATAACTTCCCAACTTCTATACTCAATGCTCTGACTGATGACGACCAGTGTGCCAAAAGCCTTCTTCACTGCCCTGTCTACCTGTGACTCCAGTTTCAGAGAACTGTGAACCTGAACTCCAAGGTCCCTCTGTTCCACTACACTTCTTAAGGCCCAGCCATTCACCATGAAACTCCTACCTTGATTTGACTTTCCACAACACGAGAACTCACACTTATCTATATTAACCTCTATTTGCCATTTCTCAGCTCATTCCCCAGGTGATCCAGGTCCTGCTGCAATTTCTGATAACCTTCCTCACTGTCCACGATACTGCCTATTTTAGTGTCATCTCCAAACTTACTGATGATGTCCATTCTCATCCAAATCACTGTTATAGATAACAAACAGCAATGGGCCCAGCATTGATCCCTGAGGCATTCCACTCATCACAGTTGTTGCTGAGGAAGCATCAGGGTGCACTGAGTAGTTGCACCACTTTCAGTAGATTCCTGATCCACTGAGTACAGAGGGGCAATTTTCCATTCAGGACGGCGGTGGGGTGGGGGGGAGGAGCACATGAGACATTGACTCCTGTTGCCCTGTGGTTATAAATGGTGTCCTTCTGGCACAGAAACATAGTGTTCACTATCTCCTACCATTACCATTCCTGTCTAGAGGTCCTACCGGAAGCATTGACGTGGAGAATGGAATGAGATCTGATGGGCATGTCTGGCGGCCCCAAGAATGGATGGTCAACAAAACTCGCCGATGGGGTGTAGCTGCCTGAAGTCAGATCCCATGAGATAAAGTGAGGACTGGAGGTCTGAAACAAACAAACAACATCAGCAAGTTTAGATTAGATTAGATTTCCTAGTGTGGAAACAGGCCATTCAGCCTGACAAGTCCACACCGACCCTCTGAAGAGTAACCCGCTCCCCCTCTGACTAACCTAACCCCTGACACAGGGAGAATGTGCAAACTCCACACAGACAGTTGCCCAAGGCTGGAGTTGTCTTGGAGGAACTCAGCGGGTCTGGTAGATAGCAGAGTGAAGAAAGAAACAGAGTTAGTCCAGTGAGTGCAGAGTTCTGAAGAGAGGGTCACTGGATGTGAAACTTCAGCTGTTTCTCTCTCCAGAGATGTTGCCAGACCTGCTGAGTTGTTGCCTCAGTGATTTCTGTTTTTATTTCATTCAAATCTCATTCTGAATGCTGAGGAATTTAAGTTTGATTAATTAACTAAACTTGGAATTTAAAATATAATTAGTTAAAGTAATTGCGAACAGATTGACTTCGAACCCTTACAGCATGGAAGCAAGCCATTTGGCCCATCAAGTCCACACCAACCCTCTGAAGAGTATCCCACCCAGACTCACCCCTGTACCATGTTCCTGTCACCCTGCATTTCCCATGGTGAATCCAGCTAGCCTGCAAATCCTGGAAAGTTTAGCATGGCCAGTCCACCCAACTTGTACACATGGGAGGAAACCAGAGCATCCAGAAGAAACCCACGTGGACGCAGGGAGAACTTGCAAACTCCATACAGACTGTCACGCGAGGCTGGAATCAAACTCGGGTCCCTGCTGCTGTGAGGCAGCAGTGCTAACCACTGAGTCACTGTGCTGCCCTAAAAATCCGAAGTATAGAAACTAGGAGCAGGGGTAGACCATTTGGCCCTCTGAGCCTGTCCCACCCTCCAATATGATCATGTCTGATCATCCATCTCATCCTCACATTCTTGTTTTCTCTGCATGCCCCTTGATGCCTTTAAAATCCTAGAAATTATCGATCTGTCCTTTCAGGAGAGAAATCCGTACTCCCTACCTTGTCCAACCTGTAAGTGACTCCAAACACGCAGTAATGTGGCCGAGTCATAGAGTCACATAGCACAGAAACAGACCCTTTAGTCCAAGCTGACTATAATCCCAATTTTGCCCAACTTGAATTACATTTCTTATTCATGTAATTATCCAAATGTCTTTAAACATTGTAACTGTACCTGCATCCTTCACTTCCTCTGGAAGTTCATTCCACACCGTTGACTCTTAACTGCATTTTGAAATAGTTGGCATTAAACTGCTCCAGAAAAGTCAACTCTCTATGTGTAATACAGATGGGCTGCAGCAGTTGAGGAAGGCAGATCATTACCCCTTAGCCAAGGGTAATTTGGGACAAATAACAAATTGCTCCCCAGCAATGGTCACAGACAAATGACCGAATTGAAGAAAATCCCAAGGAAATCCAGCCCCTCAGCACAATCGGCGAGTGATGTAACCTTTAAAGACCTGAAAGAATCCTGGAACGAACAACGGCTGAAGCACTCCCTCTGCAACAAGGCAAGGTTGGGTAAGGCAGCTGTCACAAAAAGCACAGAGTGGCTGAAATCCGAGACTAAGGAAACTTATTCACCGCGTCTCTTTCCTACACAATAAAAAAAATTGGGTTCAATAGTTTACCGCTGAACAGATTACTCAGCCAAGTGATTTCCTGTGCTCGTGACTTAATAGCGCAGATATCCAGTTCATTGTGTAACACTCCGGAGACGCAAGGCCAACTTCTCACCTGGATGACTATTTGCAGGGCTATCTCAAAGACATCATGTCATTTTTAATCCCCAATACAGGTTTAAGAAGGGAGCAAAGCAAAATACTCTGAAGCTGCAACCAATGGAGGGATTGATGCTTCTGTATGGTACCTGGGCTTGAGTTACAAGAGGGGAATTTTAATCAGGGTCCCACATTTTGGAGCAGATACCTGACTTGCAGACTGGAATCTAATTGAAGGGGTCCAGGGTGTCCCCAAGAGGCTCCCCAATTTACAAACATCTGACTTCTGAACACTCATACTTACTAGCGCAATCCTATACAGGGATGTAATTTTAAATATCTGACATGTGAACATTTCCTGTACTTATGAATGGCTGCTTTATATTATCCGGCATTGTGTTCTGACTTGCGTACAAATTGACTTGTGAATGGACTCAGGAACAGAACCTGTTTGCAACAGGGGGACTGCCTGCATTGAATAATCGATACACCAAGCTGTGGTATAGGACAGAAACATAGAACACAGGAACAGGGCAGTCAGCGCTTTGAGCGTGCTCCCCCTTTCAATATGAATGTGGTTGATCATGCAACTCAGAACATTTCTCCCATTATCTCTATAAACTTTGATTCCTTTAGGCTGAAGAACTGTATCTCAACCTTGGAAGTTTTGCCCTCAACGGTTGTCTGTGGCAGAGAATTCCATAGACTCGTAACCTATTTCTCATCATCTCAGTCCCAAATGGCCTAGCCCTTATTCTTAGACTATGAGCCCTGGTTCTCGACTGGGGAAGGAACACTCAACTCGAAATGTTAACTCTGATATCTCTCCACAGGTGTTGCCAGGCCTGCTGAGTTTTTCCAGCAATTTCTGCTTTTTTTAAATTACTTACAGTGTGGAAACAGGCCCTTTGGCCCAACAAGTCCACACCGACCTGCTGAAGCGCAACCCACCCATACCCCTACATTTACCCCATTACCTAACACTACAGGCAATTTAGCATGGCCAATTCACCTGACCCGCACATCTTTGGACTGTGGGTTTGTTCCCTGGTTCTGAATTCCTTCCTCTATAGAAACATCCTTCTTATTTTTACTCTGTCTAGACCTGTGCAATTTTATGCGTTTCTCTGTAATCAGTTGAGTAATTGAGAAAGTTTAAAAATGACGATCACACAGCTGCTTATATATTACAGACCGCCAAACAATCAGAAAACGATGGAAAAGGAAGTGTTAAGAATTCTTAAAATGTGTTCAGCAAACCCGTCTCAGCTAATGAGTATCAAACCCAATAAGAAAAGAGGGATTCTGCGCTTGAGAATAAAGCCAGCTAGGTGGAAGGGGCTTAATTGGGGAAGCATTCTTGTTGCAGTGATCATAATTCAGTGTGTTTACTGTTAACTACGGCAAAGGATGAAGGTAGAGATAGAACAAAAGCTCTAAATTGGAAAAAAATCTCGCTTCCACTTAACCTGAGACGTGGCTTAGTAAGCTGGACTCAAAACTGATGGCGTCAGAGCAATGTGACATTCTCAAAGAGGAGGTAGGGAGGGTACAAGAACATACAGAAGTGGATAAGGGCAGAAAGGAAGCCAACGCCAGTTGGAAAAGTTCAGTACTGCAGGAAGCCTAAAATAATGGGAGATAATCACACAAGCAAAGAAAAGGATTAGGAAACAATATTGACAAATAAAACAGTGTACGAATATACCTGGAAGGTTCTAGCAGGTGTAGGCAGGTTAGACACAGAAAGGATGTTTCCTATAGTGAAGGAGTCGAGAACCAGTGTTCACAGTTTCAGGATAAGGGATAAACTTTTTAGGATTGCAATGAGCAGAGGTTTCCTCACCCAGGAAGGGGTGAACCTGTGGAATTCGCTACCACAGAAAATGGTTGGGGAGAAAACATTGTGTTTTCAAGAAGGAGGGTAGATACAGCTCCTGTGACCAACGGGATCTAGGGAAGGGTGGCTCTATGATGTGCAATGATCTTAGTGAATGGCGAGTCAGGCGTGGGCGGGCCAAATGGCCTCGTCCTGCTCCAATCTCCTCTACTCCTACGTTTTGAAGTGCAAGAGGATATTTGTGGAAAGAGCAGGGTCTATGAAGAACTCAAAGGTGAGTGGAGGTATTTGGAGGAGGATAATGTGAAAATGCCTCCAAATGAATGAATTTGTCTTCATAAAAGGGGAGAGTAATACAGTCATTGTAATGAAACAACAAAAGAGCAATAAACACAGCCCAAAAGGAATGTATCTTGGGTTGCCAAGAGAAACAAGACAAGAAGCAATTGAGGACTTGACCATCGTTTTCCGATTCTCCCAGTTTGCCAGCTGGAGAACTGATAAACCCTCTGATGGTAAAAAGGGAGGAAGGTGAAACCTGAGTAATTACAGGTCAGTCATCCGCCCGACATAATTACCGGGAAGTGGATCTGAAGAGCGGCATAAATCATCATTTCGAAAGGCATGGATAAACCAGGGCGGGTTTCAGGAACTAGGTTCAATAGCTTGAAGTGACAAAGAGAAGCTCAGGGTAGCACACTCCAGGTGGAGTTTGAGACATGGCTTTCAGTAAAGTTCCCCATCCCCAGTCAGAAAGTAAAAGCTCATGGGGCCTGAGAGAAAGTAACAAAATGAATCCAAAATTGTTTTGGTGGCAGAGAGTAAAGGGTAATGAAATTTAATCTGGAGATGTATGAAGTAATGCATTTGAGGAAGTCAAGCAATGCAAGGGAGTACATAATAAATCAAAGAATTCAAAGATGTTTAGGAACAGAGAGAGAGTGAGAGACATAGGATTTGATAGAACCTACTGCACAGAAAGTCATTTAGATAAACCAATTGGTCTCTAAGTCCACTCCAGCTATCCTGTTTTACCTACATCTGCCATCTCAACTATTTAAACCCTTTTCCTCATCTGCTTGCTTAGGTTCTGTTGAATGCATCCATACTATTTCATCCTGAAGGGAATGATTGAAGGAAATAGTATGGACGTTTTCAACATGAAGCATGTTCCACATCATCATCACTCTTCTTAGTGAAGACCTTTTTTTCCGAATATCTGGTTGGATTTCTTGGTGACTCTGTATATTGATGGCTTCTTTATAGGGGGCCATGATCCATGTTAACAATCACACAGCAACCAGCCATCCCCCCAATGCTACCACCCCCTCCCCTCCCCAACAACCCTTCTCCACCCTGTCCCCCAATCACCCCTGCCCTACCATCCCAGTCAACCCCTATCTGACTCAAAGGTCAGGGGTCAGAGCCTGTTTCCAGTCCTGATGGCAGTCCCACATCAATTTAATGCTGGGGGCGTGATTAGTTGACGTAAGGTGATTCCTCTACTCCTAAACGAAGAAACATTTTCAACTTTTATAGGCAGCTCTATAGGACTGGCAGTGCTGTGAGGAGCCCCTGTTGGGACTGCAACCACCAACCCCCCTCCCCCCTCTGCCCCTCTGCAGTACTGAGGAGCCCAAAGTGGCAGCGAACTCCAGGGTCAGTAATTTTTGTGAAGAGGTTGACTAGTGATTGAGGTAGAATGCAGGACAAGTTCAAGAGAATTAAAGGATGTACACCTCAAAGGCTAGAGGATTGTATCAAATAGCATGACCCTTCGTCTGTTCTCCATAATAATTTACTGACCATACCCAACTTTCCCTCACTTGTGAACCTTGTAACACAGATGCCATTTGAGTGACTCTGCAGGTGGACAGCATTTAGAGTCAGAGGGTCATAGAGGCACAGCAGGGAAACAGACCCTTTGGTCCAATTTGTCCATGCCAAACAGATTTCCTATATTAATCTAGTCCCATTTGCCAGCATTTGGCCCATATCCCTCTAAACCCTTCCTATTAATATACCCATCCAGATGCCTTTTAAATGTTGTAATTGTACCAGCCTCCACTACTTCCACTGGCAGCTCATTCCATACACGCCCCACCCTCTGTGTGAAAAGGTTGCCCCTTAGGTCCCTTTTAAATCTTTCCCCTCCCACCTTATACCAGTGAGGCTGCACTTGGAGTACTCTGTTCAGTTTTGGTCTCCTTGCTATTAAATTGGAAAAAATACGAAAGACATTTACAAGGATGTTGCCAGGACTCAAGGGTCTGAGTTATAGGGAGAGGTTGGGCAAGCTAGGACTTTTTTCTCTAGAGTGTAGGAGCCTGAGGGGGGATGTCATAGATGTGTATAAGATCATGGATAGGGTGAATCCACTCAGTCTTTCTCCCAGGGTTGGGGAATCAAAGACTACAGGGCATCAATTTAACATTGGAGAGGAAAGAATAAAAGGGAACCTGAGGGGTAACCTCTTTACACAGCTGGTGGTACCCATATGGAATGAGCTGCCAGCAGAAGTGGTTGAGGTGGATACATTAACAACATTTAAAAGGCATTTGGGCCAATGCATGGATAGGAAAGGATATGGGCCAAGTGCAGGGAAATGGGGGTTAGCAAGGCTGGACAGTTTGGTCGCATGGACCAGTTTGAGCCAAAGGGCTCTATGCCATCTAGTTTCGAACTTCCCTACCCTGGGGAAGAGATCTTGAGTATTCACCCTGTCCATGCCCCACATGATTTTATAACACTCAGCCTGTAACACTCCAGGCAAAATAGCCCCAGTCTATTCAACGTCTCCTGATAGCTCAAACCCTCCAACCCTGGCAACATTCTTGCAAATCTTTTCTGAACCCTTTGAAGTTTCACAACATTTTTCCTATATCAGGGGGACCAGAATTGAATGCAGTATTCCAAAAGTGACCTAACCAATGTCCTAACCAATACAGCCACAACATGGCCTCCCAATTCCTATATGCAATGCACTGACCGATAAAGGGAAGCATATCAAATGCCTTCTTCACTATCCTGTCTACCTGTGACTCTACTTTCAAGGAGCTATGAACCTGCACTCCAAAGTCTCTTTGTTCAGCTACACTCTCCAGGACCTTACCATTAAGTGTGCAAGTCCTGTCCTGATCTGCCTTTCCAAAATGTAGCACCTCACATTTATCTAAGTGAAACTCATTTGTCACTCCTCGGCCTATTATTTGCTGACTAGTCCTGAGTGGGTAAAGAATTATGCTGACAAGAATTATGTTGACTACCAAGTTAGAATGGTCAGCTTGCGCTGTGGGTCCCGGAAATGACTTTCATTTATAGCCAGGCTCCTAATCTTTGCAGACAGAAAGAATAAATGCATATAGTGTGCTATTTCAACTGGTTCATTTCTCACGACAACACTTGAACCAATCAGAGTCAACCTGCCCCCTACACTAAATGATTGCAGCGGTTCAAGAAGTCAGCAACCACCACCTTCTCGATGGTAAATTGGGATGGCCCAGCCAGTGACACCCACATCCCATGACTGAATTTTTTTAAAAATGCAGCAAAAGATTATCAAAAATGACAACAGCAACATCTCTATTATATTATATAGCAAATTTAAAAGGATAAAACTTTACTAAGCACTTCACAACAGTGTTATCAAGTCAAGTTTGATACTGATTTGACTCAAATTCAGCTCTTCAGTCCTGCTACATTCAGCTGTGAATGGTAGTGGACAAATAAACAATGAACAAGTGAAAGTTTCCATGACAATGGAGTCCGGCACATCAGTGCAAAAGGAAAGGCCTTTGAATCCACCTTCGGCCAGAAGTGTTGAGGGGACAATCCATCTCAGCTTCTTTCTATGCTCCCTGACAACATTCTGTTATAATAGTGAAGATTTGGGCTCAAGAATTAGCCACATCCCTCACAAATCTGTTCCAGTATAGCAATGGGAAAAACTGCCCAATGATGTTCTCTTGCAAAAAGAAGGACAAATCAAAGGTGACCAGTCACAAATCTATCAGTCTACTCTAAACTTACAGCAAAGTGTTGGAAGGGATTATCAACAGTACTTTTGAGAGATACTTCTTGAACAATAATCTTCTCACTGATGTGCGGTTTGATTTCTGCCAGGTCCTCTCAGTTTCTGGCCCCATTAAACCCTTGCTCCAAACATGGGCACAGATTATGAACTCTAGCCAGAAAGGGAGAGACTCCCCTTGCCATCAGTTGGCAGGAAGCAAAGTTTGAGGAAAACTCGAGTCAATTGGGAGGAAAAAACTGACTGCTGATTGAAGTCATACCAAGCACAAAGGAAGGTAATTGTGGTTGTTGGAGGTTAATCATCCCAACTCCAGAACATCACTGCAGGAGAAAGAATGTAGTGTCGGAGAATATATGGGAATGAAAGTTGATAAGATGCTAGAGAAAGACAACAGCTAAGTACAGACTACTAGACTTACACTGGTTGTAGGGAAGAACTAGAATATATTGTAAAACACATCATAAGTAGGCACTTAATAATGACCTGATTAGGTAATGGAGTCATGAATGGGCAATTGTGTTGGACAAACCTTTTGGAGTTACATTGAGAATATTTCTAACAGAATTGATAAAAGGAAGTCTTGTAGACTTGGATTTCAGAATACTTTTAATAAAGTATTTTGCAGGAGGTTGCTTGGCAAAATGGAATAGAAGGTCACAAAGTGGCACTGATTAAAGATTGGCCAACAGGTAGAAATCAGACCAGGAATAAAGAGATCATTCCCATGTTAGCAGCCAGTGGCCAGTGGGGTACCTCAAGAATCAATACATGGAGCTGGCTGTTCATGGAACAATGACTTGGAGGTGGGAAAATAGGAATTGGAACTCCAGAGTTTAGTGCTATGACAGACGCAGGCCTGACCATCAATCATGGAGCAATTAAAGTGGGATTTATACAAGAGAACAATCTTAGTGAAGTGCAGAACTCTGATTGCTGTGGGCTGGGAGGAGATTACAAACATAAGCAGAAGAGGACCAAATATGAACATTTTAATGTTAGTTTGGTGCACAGCCAGTAGTCAATATAGGGCAGTGAGCACAGGGGTAATGGGTGAATGGAACTTGGCAGCATTTAGGATGTGGACAACATAATGAGGTCAAATTTACAAAGAGTAGAAAATAGGTCAGTCAGGAGAGTGTTTGAAAAGTGAAGTCTAGAAGTAGCTAAGACATGGATAAGGGCAGCAGCCAAAAAAAGGCTTTGAATTAGAATGCATAATACCTATAAATTGAATTCCTTTTATGTATCTGAAGCATTGAAGAATAGTCAATTGAATGAAATTAAATGTCCCTGATGTTTCATAATTCAATCTCCCTACTTTGAAATTAAACAAATTTCTCATGCATTTGAAGGGTTTTAGATTACAGATTGATTTCTTTTTCCCCAGTTGCTTGAAATTAATTTCCTACGAATTCCCTTGCACAGTACGGTTGCAGAAAAAAAAAATCAAAAGGACAAGAAGCAATGTCCTGCTCACAGATAGCATTCCTGGCAACAAAACCTAAAACAAACTGTCCTGTCAAAATATTTGCAATTGTTGCAAAATAAAAGGAATTCCTTGTCACACATCTTACAAATTCCACGCAAACTGCCTTTGAGCTCACAGTGTTATAGGAAGTCATCAAGCCCATCAAAACAATCGTTCCATATTTTCTTCAAATAAACAATAAATCCAGTTTCTACAAGGTAAAGTGGAGATTAATAGCTTTAGGTATTTGTCTTTCTTTCAACAGAATAACATATATCAATATTCCAGTTTCAAATGACGTAATGGAAATTCATTCATTTACAAAGTCAACCCTCTTAGCTCAGATAGTTTAGGGGTTAGGTCTGTAAAACTCAGTGTGAACTTCAAAAGCTTGTGACCATCGTTTCACTAGAGAAACAAAACCAGGCAAATCTTTATCAATGCATCACATCACAGCACAATTTGACTGGGACTGTGCACCCCTGCCTCCTCCCTCCAATACCTAATATTTTTCTTCATTTGCTGCTCTTCTTTTTACCTCTTCTTCACCTTTCTTTTTTCGCTCTTGCTTCTTCTTGCTTTCTGCTCCCAGGGGAAGTAATAGATGCAATTTTACCAGATATAATAGAAATACAAAAGCCCAGGTTTTCTTCATTATTTTTCTCAGTCAGTGCATCTTCAATATTGCATTTCTCAATCATGTACATTCCTTAAAATTACTGACTGTAATATTAGTGCTGGAATAAATAAACCCATTCTGATCAACTTCCTTTAACAATATTTTGATAGAGGTTTGAAGTACGTCATTTAATCAGGGCAGTTTAAGGATAGCATTTATTTACAATCCCAGGAGATATACAGCAATGTGTAATACACAATGTGTAATACACTATGTAACATTGTCTCTAACCTGTCTCCATCAAACACTCCAAGAGCACGTACAGAACAGGGTGAGATTCAGAGTAAAGCTGTCTCTACACTGTCCCTGGGTACAGGAAAGGGATGACGTGGGTTAGATTCAGATTAAAGTTCACTCTGGACTGTCCCATCAAGCGCTTCCAGGACAGCTACAGCACAACATTAGATGCAGAGTAAAGCTTTCTCTACTCTTTTAAACTGAATGTAAAAGTTCTTCACTAGTGTCCCCATCAAACACTCCTGGAACAGGTACAGTGCAGGCTTAAATATGAAGTTCCACCTGCACTTCTAAAGTGAATGTATATTTTACATAAATCTCCTTTGTCTCTGTCCAGGTCAGGGACAGCTCAGGGTTCGATACAGTGTAAAGATTCTTCCACTCCTTCAAACTAAACTAAACTAAACAGTATGCAAGTCACCCCTCTGTTCTTTTAAACTGAAAGTAAAGCTCATCTACACTGTCCGCATCAAACACTCCCAGGATAGGACCAGCACGGGGTTAGATATCACGTGAAAATACTCTCTACTCTTTTAAAATGAAAGCAAAGCTCCCTCTACTCTTTGAAACTGAAAGTAAAGCTCCCTCGACACTGTCCCATGAAACCCTCTCAGAAGAGGATGAGCATGGGGTTAGATATAGTGTGAAAAATACTTTCTACCTTTTTAAAGTGAAAGTACCAGATCAAGCCCCTGTTCTGTTTGTTAGTTCATTGACTAATACGGCCAAAGAAGTATCAGGTTTTACAACTCCGGATATACTTTATCAAAGCAAAGTCATACGTTTAGAACAAAAAGCTGCACTAACAGCATTTCAACTACTAGGCAGTAAGTGGACTATGTAACTGCATTAATTACTTTGATGACTTAGTTGTATTTAATGAAACCTCAGGACAACACTTATGCCACATGATTGAGCTGAAAACCCAATGTGGTTCTAACGTCAGATGAGAGAGACTTTGTCCAAGCAAAGGTGACTTACTTGGGCCATCCTGTAGGACAAGGCCATGAAGTACCTGGAGAGGTGAAAATATGAGCTGTGTTTCATTATCCTCTGCTATGGACATAATGTGAAACATTGTGATATATTGACATGAGTGGATTTCCTCCAAAGTTTGTTCCAAGAATCAGTGCTGTCAGTGTAATTTGTTAAAGAAAGACAGAAAATTTCAATGCACACGAAAGTGTCCAAGTGCCATTGAAATCCTGAAAGCTGTGCTGACAGCCTTATCCATTTTAGGCATGCTGAATTATGTGAAACCATTGAAACTTGACTGTTGATGCCAGAAACATTGGTGCAGGGGCTATTTTTACTGCAAAATGATGAGTTGGGAATTGAAGAAGCTGTCAGGTATTTTTCAAAGTAACTGACTGCATGTCAGCAAGCATATTCTGCACTGGAAAAAGAGACGTTGAGTCTTGTGATGGCTCTACATCAGTTTGGGATTTACATCATCAACAATTTGGAGCAAAGAGTTTTATGGAACACAATCATTTAATTTTCTTAGAAAAAGAAAATTCAGACAGAGACCTATGATAACTTGAATGGAACTTACCTCCCCAACCATAAAATTTAAAAATCATTAAAAACAAAATGTAATCGTGGAAACTTTATCGAGAGCACATTTAGACTAGACCAGATTAGATTTGTTTCCTTACAATGTAGAAACAGGCCCTTTGGCCCAACAAGTCCACACCGACCCTCCGAAGAGCAACCCACCCAGACCCATTTCCCTCTGACTAATGTACGTATCACTATGGGCAATTTAGCACGGCCAATTCACCTGACCTGCACATCGTTTGGACTGTGGAAGGAAACCAAGGCACCCGGAGGAAACCCATGCAGACACAGGGAGAATGTGTAAACTCCTCACAGACAGTCGCCTGAGGCTGGAATTTTACCTGGAACCCTGGTGCTGTGAGGCAGCAGTGCTAACCACTCAGCCACCGTGCCACCCTATTTGAAGAATGCTGATTGTTGTGCCATCTTTTAACTTCTGTAACTGTTGTTGTATGTTTTATTGCTACATGTTACCCCTGTTAGTGTGGCATAGGAGTATTGTTCAGATCATTTTTGATGAGGATTATAACATATATATTTTCATATTTTTACATATATTTTTTCTTACGTATATATTTTCACTTTTCAAAATCCTTAAGCATGTGTGTATGTAAATCTTTTTTTCATTATATATTATATATATTTTTGTGCCTTAGTCTTCTCTCTTGTTGTTAAATGAAGCTTCAGCATTACATATTTATGTTCCATTCATGGACCAACTCGGCAAAAGACGAAATAAAACCTAACAAGCCAGATTTCAGTTTGGGATCTGACCTGTCTATTAATAAAACGATCTCAGGTCATAACACTATTTTGCTGTTTTTCTTTAAATGTGTTATCATCAACATCATGATCAACATTGCCCTGAGTAAACAGCTGTGAAGACCTTATTTGGCAGACATTGCAGGTAGCTGAACATTGTGACCAAGTTATGTAAAAATGAGCCCAAACATAAGTCTACCTCATGTTAATTTGAATGAACAGAGCACAGAGACTGGATACTACTTGTTGCAAATACTTCAAGCATCATCATCAGTCTTGTCATCATTATCATCATTGTCATCATCTATATTATCATCAACATCTATAACATTGTCATTAACATCAGCATTGCCATCATCATTTACATTATCATCTACATTATCAACAACAGCATCACTGTCATCATCAACAATATCCTCATCATCATCACCAACATCGTCATTATCATCATCATCTCAATGTCATCATCTATATCGAGAGTGTGGTGCTGGAAAAGCACAGCAGGTCAGGCAGCATTCCAGTAGCAGGAGAGTTGATGTTTCAGACATAAGACCTTCATCAGGATCATCATCTATATCATCATCATCATCATCTACATCATCTTCAAGCAACATCATTGTTATCATCCTCCTCATCATCAACATGGTCATCTTTGCCTTCATCAACATGTCATCATTAATATCATCATACACATCATCATCAGCATCATCACCCTAACCATCATTAACATCATCATCTTCACCATTATCAACATCATCATCCTTGTATTCATTGATATCATCATCTTTATTTACATCATCATCCATGTCACCACTAATATAATCAATTTTGTCACCATAACCATCATTAACAGCATGATCCTCATTATCATGAACAACCTCATCATTGAGATAATTCAAATCATTATTATGGGCATCATTAACATCATCCTCCTCATCATCATTAAAATCATCATTCTCATTGGCTTCAAGGTCATTCTCATCAACATCAACATCATAATCCTCATTTTAGCATCATACTGTTCATCATCAATACCATCAACCTTATCGTCATAATGTGGAAAAATATGAAGTAGTTCATTTTGGAATGGAGTACAAATGAACAGAATATGATTTACAGGGAGAAAAACTGCTAATAACTGCAACAAAGTAATACTTGGGGTCAAAACACAGAGTAAACACACAGGTACAGCAGTTAATAAGGAAGGGTAATGGAACGTTGGCCCTTCTTTCAAGGATTTTGGAGAATAAGAGTAGGGGTACAAGTTGCTGGTGTGACCATATCTGCATTAGTCTGAATAGTTTTGATTACCTGATTGAAGAAAAGATATTGTTTCATTGGAGGTACTTCGAAGCAGGTTCATGAGAATGATCCCTGGTATGGTGGGATTGACTTATGAGGAAAGATTAAACAGGTTGAGACTCTATTCATATGATTGGAAGAGTGAGAGGTGATCTCATTGAAATGTATTGGATTCTTAAGTGGCTTCGAAGAGTATGGTGCTGAAAAAGCACAGCTGGTCAGCCCTTCTTATGGGGCTTGTCAGGGTAAATGCTCAGAGGATGTTTCGCCTCATGGGAGAGTCTAGGACCAGGTGGCATAGCCTCAGAATAAAGGGGCACCAATTTTAGATTGAGATGAGGAGGATTTCATTCTCTCGGTTGGTTGTGCATCTTTGGAACTCCTTGCTACAGACAGCTGTGGGAGCAGAATCCTGGTGTATATTTATGGCTGCAATACATAGATTCTTGATCAATTGGGGAATCAAGGATAACAGAGATTAGCAGGAAAGTGGATTTAGGGAACACCAGATCAGCCATGATCCTGTTGAATAGTAGAGCAGGCTCAAGGGGCTGAACAGCCTTGTGCCGTTCCTATTTCTTATGATCTTACCCTCATGAACATCATCCTTGGAACTTCACTATTATCAACATCATCATTCTTGTCATCATTAACATCACCCTCTCCATCACTAATATAATCATCCTCATTATGATCAGTATCATCATCCTCTTCTTTGACATCATCATTCTCCTCTTCACTACCGTCAGCCTTATCATCATTGACAGGAAGGTGATGGCCTAGTGCTGTTATCGCTGCACTGTTAATCCAGAGACCCAGGTAATGTTCTGGTGGCCTGGGTTCTAATCCTGTCTTGGCAGATGGTGGAATTTGAATTCAACAAATATCTGAAATTAAGAGTCTAATGATGATCATGAATCGATTGTTGCAAAAATCCATCTGGTTCACTAATGTCCTTGAGAGAAGGAAACTGCCATCCTTACCTGCACAATCTGGTTGATTCTTAATTAACCTCAGGGCAATTAGGGATGAGCAATGAAAGCTGCCCTAACCAGCGATACCCTCTTCCTGTGAACGAATAAGAAAAAAAATCACCAACATTACAATTCTCATCATTGCTCAAATCATCATCCTCCTTCTCATCATTATCAAAATCAAAATGTCAATCAGTATCAGCATCAATCAACACCATCCTTATCACTGTTAATATCATCATCCTCACGCTTCATCATCATCTACACCATCAACCTTGCCATTGTATACATTGTCATCATAATTATGAACAACTTCCTCAGAAACATCAACATCATCCTCATCATCAACAATCATTATCCTCATCTTTATTAACCTTTTCATCCTCATCATCATTGACATCAGCATCCCCATCATCTTCAACACCACCATCTCATCATCAACACCCTAGCAATCAACATTATCATTCTCATTTTTATTATCATCATTATTAACATCAACATACTTGTGATCATGAATATAATCATCATCATTATCGTAAATTGTCGTCATCATCAACATTTTCATCCTCACAGCATTAACATCATCATCCTAGTCTTTACTAACATCATAAACCTGTCGTCATTAACATGGTCATTATCATCATCATCATTATTAAGATAAATATTCTTCTCATCATCATAATCCTTGCTATTATCTACATACTCATCCTCATCATCACTAACATCATCAACACTGTCTTCCTCATCAACATCATTGATATTATAATTCCCATCAACATTAGCATCAATATTAACATGTCCAACATCATCCTTAATATCATTTTCATCCTCATCACCATCATCATCATTAATATCATCATCATCATCCTTGATATCATTAACATCATCATCCTCATCTTCATTAGCACAATTCTCATCAACAAAATCATCATTTTTGTCATCATTTCCATTATCACCACCATTATGAGCACTGCCTCATTGTCTTCAACTTCATCAAAATCCTCATTATCAATATAATCATTCATGTCTTCATTAATATTTTCATCCTCATCATCATGATGATCATCAACATAATCATTATTGTCTGCATCAATATCCTCATTTTTGTCATCAATTTCATCATCCCCACCCACATTAGTAACATTATCATCCTCATCAGCCTCAACAGCATATTTATCATCATCATTAACATTATTATGCATTTCATCAACAACAATATCATCTTTATCATCAACATCATCATCTTATCATGATTAACATCATCATCCTCATCCTCATTAATATCATCAACTTATTCATCATTAAAAGTCATCTTAAGCATCTTCAACACTAGTATCCTCATCATCTTCAAAATTATCCATGTTGTGATCAACATCATCAACTTTGTTTCTTTAAAATCATTGTTTTTGTCATCATTAACATCATCATCCTGGTCATTGTTAATCTGATTATGATCAACAGCAATATCTTCATCAGCATTATCATCCTTGCCATTAGCATTATTATGAACATCATCCACATAATCATCAAATTTATTATCAATAACATTCTCATCCATTAATATTAGCATTAATATGCATTAATATAACTAACCCGATGATCAACATTATTTCATCATTAATATCATCCTTATCGACTCAACATAATCATCCTCACCTTTATTAACATGGGCATGTGTCATCACAACATCCCCATCATCATCATTAATATCATTAGCATCAATATCATCATCCTCACTATCAGCCATGTCATCATTATCAGGACATTCTCATTATCTCCAAAAATCATCCATGTCTACGTCATTATTATGAAGATCATCTTTATAATTGTCAGCACTATTACCCTCATCATTATCATCCTCAACTTCATCCTTGTCATCATGAATGTTGGCACCTCCATCATCAACTTCACCTCCTCATCATTAACATCATCAGTACTGATATAATTTTTCTTGTTTTTATTAACATCATCATCTGTGTTGTCACATCCTCATTCTCAGGAAGATGTTACCTAGTAAGGTAACAAAATGTCTGGAAATGAACCTTTCAGCTCAGTGAGCAAACCTATTTTCAAAATGATTAAGATGATCTTGATGATGATGGTGGTGAAGCTCATGTTAATTAGGTTGATAACACTAATGATGACAAAGATTATGATGTTAGTGAAGGTGAGGATGATGAGAACGTTGATTACGTTGATATTCATAATGACAAGGATGATGATGTTAACATAAAAACTACAGAAGCAATCATCCCAACACCCACAAACGAAGCTGCATCAGAACATTATTCCAATGAGCCGCCACACACTGCAGCATAGAGGAACTACACAGAGCAGAGGAAAATCACCTATACCATGTATTCAAAAAGAATGGGCACCCAATGAACACAGTCCACCAATTTCTCAGCAACAAACCCAAACAAGCAGACAAAACACATCCAGAATCCCTAGCCGCTCTCCCCTACATCAAAGACATCTCGGAAATGACTGCCAGACTACTCAGACCCCTTGGCATCGTGGTAGCCCACAAACCCACCAACACACTAAACAGCAGCTAATGAACTTGAAAGACCCTATACAGACAATGAGCAAAACTAACATAATTTACAAAATACCATGCAAGGACTGTAACAAAGATTACATTGGACAAACAGGCAGAAAACTAGCCACCAGCCTACATGAACAACAACTAGCCACAAATAGACATGACCCTCTCTCACTAGTGTCCTCACATACGGATGAGGAAGGACACCACTTCGGCTGGGCAATACATCCATCCTAGGACAAGCCAAATAATGACACGCACGAGAATTCCTAGAAGCATGGCATTCCAACCGGAACTCTATCAACAAACACATCGAGTTAGACCCCATCTACCACCCCCTGAGAAAAGGAACAGGAAGTGACTTCATCACAGGAAATAACATCACCATGGGAAATGACATCACCAACCCAAAGAAACCCAAAAATATAAATAGCAAGCAGGAATTTTCAGCATTGCTTTGCATGAAATCCACTGAAGATGTTACCTAGTAAGGTAACGAAATGTCTGGAAATGAACCTTTCAGATCAGCGAGCAAACCTACATCCAAAACCACAACCTGAGCTACAAATCCTCTCAAAACTCGCTAAAATCCTAATCATTGTTAATATCATCATCCTCACAATCATCAATATCACCATCAACTTCATTTTTGTCATCATCAAAATAATAATCCTCCTCATCATCAACAATTTTATCTGCATCATTAATAACATCATCATTCTCATTATCATTAACATTATCATCCTCATCAGAATCAACATCATCCACATCATCATTAATATCATCACCCTCACCTTCATTAATATCGTTCTTATCGCAGACATTGCTATCATTGTCATTATGAGCAGCATCCTCATAATCTTCAACATCACCCTCATCATTAACAATGTTATCTTCAACTTCATTAATATTGTCAGCCTCATCATTATTACCATCGTCATCCTCATGAACATCAGTGCAATCATTGTCTTCCTCGTCAACATCATCATCCTCATCAGCATTAGCATAATTCTCATTATCATCACTATCTTCCTGATCAGCAGTAACAATAACATTTTCATCAACATCATTATCCTCATCAAAATAATAGTCCTTGTCATAATCAACATCTTCATTCTCATCATCAACATCATCTGCATCATCATTATCATCATCCTTGCGTCAATAACATTGTCCTCATCAGCATTAATGTCATTCTTATCATCATTGACATCACGATGAACAATATCATCAATATCACCTGATGAAGGTGATCAACAATATCAACAATATCACAACCACCTGATGAAGGAGCGTTGCTTCGAAAGCTAGTGCTTCCAATTAAACCTGTTGGACTATAACCGGCAGCTCCAAATCAATATCACCATCATCCTCATCATAACATCATCTGCATCATCATTATTATCATCTTCAACATCATTAATATCATCCTAGTCACCATCAACATCGCCCTTGTCATCATACATATTGTCATCATCATCATGATAAACATCATCCTAATAATCATCAATGTATCCTCATCATCAACATTATTAGCCTCACCACTATTAACATCATGCTTGTCATCACATGGCAGCACGGTGGCACAGTGGTTAGCACTGCCGCCTCACAGTGCCAGAGACCCAGGTTCAATTCCCGACTCAAGCGACTCTCTGTGTAGAGTTTGCACATTCTCCCCGTGCGTGGGTTTCCTCCGGGTGCTCCGGTTTCCTCTCACAATCCAAAAATGTGCAGGTTAGATGAATTGGCCAAGCTAAATTGCCCGTAGTGATAGGTCAAGGGGTAAAGGTAGGGTATGCGTGGGTTGCGCTTCGGCGGGTCGGTGTGATCTTGTTGGGCCGAAGGGCCTGTTTCCACACTGTATGTAATCTAATCACCAACGTCATCCACAACATCGTCATCATTATCAGCATCACCATCCTGGTCATCATTAATCTCATCATCGACATCAATATCATTGTCCTTATCATCATCCACATCATCTTCGATATCATCCTCATCAACGATCATCATTTCATCATTATTGATATATCCTTACCATAATTAACAACATCTTCCTTGGCAGCATCAACATCATTATCCTCATTAGCATCAATGATGATGAGGATGACAATCATGAGGATGGTGATTTTAGTGATTATAAGGATAATGATGTTAAAGAAAATGAAGATGGCAATACTTATGATGAGCATGATGATGCGGATGACAAAGTTAGTGGTGATAAGAATGATATTGATGAGATGATTTTAATAAACACAATGATGACAATATTACAGAAGATGATGATGATATTACTGAGGAGATTTGTTGTTAATGATGACAAAGTAGAAGGTGATGACAATGTTAATGATGAAGAGATTGACAATGATGATGAGGATGGTGATTTTAATGACCATGAGAATGATGATACTAAAGATGGGGATGATGATTTTATTGATGGTGGTAATGATGTTGATGCTGATGAGGATGGTGACATTGATGGTGCTGAAGTTAATGTTAATGATGACAAAGATGATGGTGCTAATGATGATGAGGGTGAAGATGAGGATATTAATAAAAACAAGGATATCTATAAAGATGAGAATAAGGACATTGATGATGATGAGAATGATAATGATGAATATGATAGTGATATTCATGAAAACACAGATGATGTTGTTAATTAAGTTGCTAATGTTGATGAAGATGATGTTTATGTTGACGAGGATGGAGATTTAAACCGTGATGAGGACAACGCTGATGAAGTGGACAATATGGTTGATTATGATGATGATGATATTGATAATGGTGATGGCAAGGATGATGATAATGAGGATGCTAGTGTTAATTATGATGAGGACAATGATAGGTTGAAAGCAAGAATGATGTTGAGAGGGTCAAGACTTTCACGTTCCTCGGAGTGACGATAACTGACCATCTGTCCTGGACTTCCCATGTAGATGTGAGGGGCACAACAACTCTTCTTTCTCAAACAGCTCAGGAAATTTGACATGTCCATAAGGACGCCCACCAACTCTTACAGATGCACTATAGAAAACATTCCATCTGGGGAATTATTGGCCTGGTACGGTAACGGAAACAAAAGCAGACATTGCTGAAAAAGCTCAACAGATCTCACAGAAAGGGTCACCAGACCCAAGGTGTTGACTTTGATATCTCTTCACAGATCCCGCCAGATCTGCTTTTGTTTCTGATTTGCATCATCTGCTGTTGTTTTGGTTTTTATTTGGTATGGTAACTGCTCTGTCCAGGACCCTAGGAAAACTACAGACAGCTGCATGCACAGCCCAAACCATCACAGAAGCCAACCTCCCATCCACAGACTCCATTTATATTTATTTTCTGTAAAAGTCTGTCAACATCATCAAAGACCCCTCCCACCCGAGTAATGCTCTCTTCCAACTTCTTCCATCAGGCAGGAGATACAGAAGCTGGAACACATGCACCACCGGTTCAAGTAAAAAGTGAGGTCTGCAGATGCTGGAGATCACAGTTGAAAATGTGTTGGTGGTTAAAGCACAGCAGGTCTATTCCTTGGATGCTGCCTGACCTGCTGTGCTTTAACCAGCAACACATTTTCAACCACCACCGGTTCAAGAATAGCTTCTCTCCTGCTGTTAGTAGCTTGTTGAATGGAAGTCTCTAACTTCAAATAATGTGTATCTTGCTAATGTTAATTTTGCTTTGCTCACTTCCTATGTATCTGTAACATTGTATGCCTCACTCCGTATAAGCACCCTATGATCTGAATGTCTTTATTTGCTATGAACTGTTGGTTCTGCTCACCGTGCTTGGGTACATATGACTACAATAAATTAAATCAAATCAAATGATATTAAACAGGATGAAGCATAGATGGTAGCCTGGATGAAGAATTTAATGCTGTCAAAGGTCATGATATTAATGAAGATGAGGCTGATGATTTTGATGATGCTGAAGTTAATGGTGTTGCACATGAAGATGTTAATGACGATGATGATGACAATAGTTAATGATCAACATTATCTGCATTTACCTCAATATCATCATTATCATCAACATCATCCTTGACATAATTAACACCATGTGTGTCATCATTATCATCATTCTTTCTATCATCAACATTATCATCCATTTCCTCAGATTATCATTTTCATTAACATCAACATTATCAGCCTTGTCATCATTAACATATTTCTCATTATCGTCAGCATTTTCATCCCTGTCTTTATTAGTATCATCCTCATCAATATTGCCATATCCTTATCTTCATTATCATCATCCTCAATATCGTACACATCACTGTTGTTGTCATCATTGATGTCACTCTTGATATTATCATAATTGTCAGCATCTTCTTTGACATCATCATCCTCATCATCACCAATTTCTTAATCATCATCCTCATCATCAACATTATTATCCTCGTCATGGATACCATCTTCATTTACATCATCCTCATCAGCATCATCATTGTTATCATCATCTGCTTCATTGACATCATCATCATGTTCATCTTCATCATCAATAATGTCATCATTCCCAACTTCATTAACATCAACTTCATCATCATGAACATTATTTTCATTACCATCATCATTATCATCATTGCTTATCATACTCATCGACCTGATCTTCATCACCAATATCAACCTCATCATCATTAACATCGTTAAAAATCATGCAACACCAGTTATAGTCCAACAGGTGTATATGGAAGCACTGGCTTTCAGAGCACTGCTCCTTCATCAGGTGGTTATCATCACAACTACCTGACAAAGGATCAGTGCTCGAAAGACTAGTGCTTCCAAATAAACCTGTTCAACTATAACCTGGTGTTATGCTATTTTTAACTTTTTACACCCCAGTCCAATACCGGCACCTCCAAATCACTATTAGCATAATTGTTCCCAACTTCACTAACAATATTCTAACCATCATACACGTCATTCTTATTGTCATCATCTTTTTCATTAACATGTTCAGGGATGTATAAGTTTGGGTGGATTGGCCATGCTAAATTATCCCATAATGTTCAGGGATGTGCAGGTTAGGTGCATCAGTCAGGGGTAAATGTAGAATAATATGGAAGGGGAATGGGTGTGGGTGGGTTACACCTCAGAGAGTCAGTGTGGATTTGTTGGGCCGAAGGGCTGTTTCTACACACTAGGGATTCTATGATTCTATGATTATTATCATCTTCATTGACATAATCACCAAATGTCTTCTCATCATCATCAGGCTCAGCATGATTTTCACTGTCAACATCAAACTTGTCACCATCAACATCATCACTGCCATCATCCTCTTCATCCTCTGTAACATAACCATCTGTGCCACTATCACCTTCATCCTCCTCATCATCAACATCTTCATCCTCACTTTCATAACCTTCATCTTTGTCATCACCTGCATCCTTGTCATCATCAGTATCATTATTATCATGCTTATCATTAAATTTATCATCCATGTCTCATCAACACCATCATTCGCATCATTATATTGTCTTCTTCAGCATCATCCTCATCATCAAAATCATCATCATCATCATTAAAATCATCAACACCACCATCCATATAACCATCATCATCAGGGTCACCATCTTTGCCACCATCAATTTCAAACTCATCAACATCAATATCATCATTATAATCATCTTTGCCATCAATATCACTATCAGCTTCTTCATCAAGCTCATCTTCATTAACACCTTCTGTGTAAAGTACTTTCCATGTGTATCCCCAGTAAACTGTTCTCCTTTCACCTTGAAGCATCCACATCCTTTTGGTAATACGGTGACCAGACTGTATGTAGTATTCCAAATGCAGCCAAACCAAAGTCCTATACAACTGTTATATGACTTGCTAACTCTTGCACTCAATGCCACGTCCAATGAAGGAAAGTATGCAGTATGCCTTCTTAACCACTTTACTGACCTGCATTGCCACCTTCAGGGAACAATGAATCTGATCACCCAGCTCTCTCTGTACGTCAATTTTCCCCAGGACTTTTCCATTTACTGTACAGTTCACTCTTGAATTAGATCTTCAAAATACATCACCTTGCATTTGCCTGGATTGAACACCATCTGTCATTTCTCTGCCCTACTCTCCAATCTATCTATATTGTGGCGTATTCTCTGACAGTCTCCTTCACTATCTGCTACTCCACCAATCTTGGTGTTATCTGCAAACTTATATATCACAAAGAGTGGCCCCAGCATAGATCCCTGCAGAAAACTACTGGTCACAGGTCATTTTGAGAAACTCCCTTCCATTACTACTGTCTGTCTCCTATTGCCCAGCCAGTTCTCTATCCATCTGGCTAAAGCACCCTGGGCCACATGTGATTTCACCTTCTCTATCAGCCTATCATGGGCAACCTTATCAAACACTTTACTAAAGTCCATGTATATGACATCTACTGCCCTTCCCTCATCAATCAACTTTGTAACCTCCTCAAAGAATTATATCATGTTTGTGACACAGGACTTTCCTCGCACAAAACCATGCTACTTATCACTGATAAGCCCATTTTCTTTCAAATGGGAATAGATCCTATCCCTCAGTATCTTCTCCAGCAGCTTCCCTACCACTGACGTCAGGCTCACGAGTCTATAGTTACCTGGAGTATCCTTGCTACCCTTCTTAAACAAGGGGATAACATTAGCAATTCTCCAGTGTTCAAGGATGCTGCAAAGGTATCTGTTAAAACCCCAGCTATTTCCTCTCTCATTTCCCTCAGTATCCTAGGGTAGATCCCATCCAGACCTGGGCACTTGTCCACCTTAATGCCTTTTTGAATACCCAACACTTCCCTCCTTATGCCAACTTGACCTAGAGTATTCAAATAATCTATCCATAACCTCAACATCCATCATGTCCTTCTCCTCAGTGAATGCCAATGCAAATTACTCGTTAAGAATCTCACCCACTTTCTCTGACTCCATGCATAACTTTCCTCCTTTGTCCTTGACTGGCCCAACCCTTTCTCCAGTTACCCTCTTGCTCCTTATATGAATAAATGGCTTTGGGATTTTCCTTAACCCTGTTTGCTAAAGGTATCTCATGATCCCTTTTAGCCCTCTTCATTCCTCATTTCAGATTGGTCCTACAGTCCCGATATTCTTCCAAAGCTTTGTCTGTCTTCAGTTGCCTAGACCTTATGTACGCATCCTTTTTCCCCTTGGCTAGTCTCACAAGTTCACCTGTCATCCATGGTTCCATAACCTTGCCATTTCAGTCCCTCATTTTCACAGGAACGTGTCTCTCCTGAACTCTAATCAAACCTCTCTTTAAAAGCTGCCCATATATCGAATGAGGATTTACCTTCTATCTATGTTCCCCAATTCCTGTTGAATTTTGGGAAAGTTGACCTTCCCCCAAGTTGGTCTCCCTTTAAGGCCACTCTTGTCTTTGTCCATGAGTATTCAAAAGCTTATGGAATTGTGATCACTATTCCCAAAGTAATCCCCTATTGAAGCCCCTCGTGATTTTGTAAACCTCTATGAGGTCACCCCCTCAGCCCCTGACACTCCAGGGAAAACAGCCCCAGCCTGTTCAGTCTCTCCCTATAGCTCAAATCCTCCAACCCTGGCGACATCCTTGTAAATCTTTTCTAAACCCTTTCAAATTTCACAACATCTTTCCAATAGGAAGGAGACCAGAATTGTACGCAATATTCCAACAGTAGCCTAACCAATGCCCTGTACAGCCATAACATGACCTCCGAACTCCTGTACTCAATACTCTGACCAATAAAGGAAAGCATACCAAACGCCTTCTTCACTATCCTGTCTACCTGCAACTCCACTTTCAAGGAGCTATGAACCTGCACTCCAAGGTCTCTTTATTCAGCAACACTCCTAGGACCTTACCATAGGAAGGATTTGGAGGGATATGGGCTGGATGCTGGCAGGTACGACTAGATTGAGTTGGGATATCTGGTTGGCATGGACCGAAGGGTCTGTTTCCATGCTACACATCTCTATGACTCTATGACTTTATAAGTGTATAAGTCCTGCTAAGATTTGCTTTCACAAAATGTAGCACCTCACATTAACCTGAATTAAACTCCATCTGCCACTTCTCAGCCATTGGCCCATCTGATCAAGATCCCGTTGTAATCTGAGGTAACCTTCTTCACTGTCCACTACACCTCCAATTTTGGTGTCATCTGCAAACTTACTGACTGTACCTCTTATGCTCACATCCAAATCATTTATATAAATGACAAAACGTAGTGGACCCAGCACCAATCCTTGTGGCACTCCATTGGTCACAGGCCTTCAGTCTGAAATGCAACCCTCCACCACCACCCTCTGTCTTCTACCTTTCAGCCAGTTATATATCCAAATGGCTAGCTCTCCCCATGTCAAATGCCTTACTGAAGTCCATACAGATCACATCTACCACTCTGCCCTCATCTATCCTCTTTGCTACTTCTTCAAAAAAATCAATCAAGTTTATGAGACATGATTTCCCAAGCACAAAGCCATGCTGACTATCCCTAATCAGTCCTTGCCTTTCCAAATACATATACATCCTGTCCCTCAGGATTCCCTCTGACAACTTGCCCACCAACGAGGTCAGGCTCACCGGTCTATGGTTCCCTGGCTTGTCTTTATCACCTTTCTTAAACCATAGCACCACGTTAGCCAAACTCCAGTCTTCTGGCACCTCACCTGTGACTAACAATGATACAAATATTTAAGTCAGAGGCCCAGTAATCACTTCCCTATCCTCCTACCGAGTTGTCGGATACACCTGATCAGGTCCTGGGGATTTAACCACTTTTATGCATTTCAAGAAATCCAACACTTCCTCTTCTGTAATATGGACATTTTTCAAGATGTCACCATCTCTTTCCCTACAGGCTATATCTTCCATGTCCTTTTCCACAGTAATTACTGATGCAAAATACTCATTTAATATCTCCCCTGTTTTTTGTGGCTCCACACAAAGGCCGCTTTGCTGATCTTTGAGGGAGTCAAGATTAGAGTTGGGTTGGAAATGTACAGCAGGTCAGGCAGCATCCCATGAGCAGAAAAATCAATGTTTCGGGCAAAAGCCCTTCATCAGGAATGAGGCTGATCTTTGAGCGACCCTATTCTCTCCCTAGTTACCCTTTTGTCCTTAATGTATTTGTAAAAACCCTTTGGATTCTCCTTAATTCTATTTGCCAAAGCTATCTCATATCCCGATTTTTGCCCTCCTGATTTCCTTCTTAAGTATACTCCTACTTCCTTTATACTCTTCTAAGGATCCATTCGATCTATCCTGTCTATACCTTACATATGCTTCCTTCTTTTTCTTAACCAAACCCTCAATTTGTTTAGTCATCCAGTATTCCCAATCAAGGAAGGTTTCGTTTTTCATGAGTTCCCTTGTTGCAAAAAGCAGGGAAATCCCTCTACAGTTGTCACAATCAGTCTGATCTCATTTCTGAAAATGGTCACAATCACAGCATCTCAGAAACTGCTGGCAAGTGCTCCTCCTTCCAGAAGAGGTAGATATAGTCATGTATTCATGCCGAAAGTGCTTCTCTGCTGTATATAGCATTTTGACATGGATGCCCCCTATTGCAATGATCATGTTGGCTCTCAGTGATGCCCATATAAACTCATGCCAAGCAGGGTGGCACATTGTGGGGTGTGTTCAAAGGCATTCACAAATGAGTCACAGTTGAGGAGATTCTCAATGAACTCCTCCCATCAGTGCTGACTGCACTTTGCCTTGATGTGTGTCACACCACTGTTAGCTCTCAGTGGGATAGATCCATAAGTGGTTGTGCTGTGGGGACCTGTGATGGAAAGTCCAGAGCACATTGTAGCTGCCAGTGAGCTTTCTCTAAGCCCAATCCTAACCCCAACCCTAATATTGGCCCTAACCCTAATACTAACCCTAACAGCAACTCTAACTGTAACTCTAACCCTAACCCTAACCCGAACCCTAACCTTAACCCTAACCCTAACCCTAAGCATAACTTTAATCCTAACCCTAACTCGAACCCTAACCTTAACCCTAACCCCAACTGTACCCTAACCCTAACCCTAACTCTAACTGTACCCTAACCTTAACCGTAACTCTAATCCTAACCCGAACCTTAACCTTAACCCTAAACCTAAACCTAACCTTAACCCTAACCCAAACTCTACCCTAACCCTAACACTAAGACTAAGGCTAACCGCAATCTAAACCCTAACTCTAACCGTAATCATCTTTTGTTTAATCATGCATGTTCTGTTTATTGGAACACAATCTCCATTTATCATAGAGTCAGTTTGCCTGTGATCAATTCGGATAGTAACATGTATTGAATAATTGTCTATACTGTCAAGCACTTCGATATTGATGAATTTGGATATTCCTGTGTAATGTTTTGCTGGTTTAATATCTTGAATGATATCGAAACTGTATAATATCAGCAAGTTATTCAGTGCAGCCATGTCCTATCATTTTTTCTTCCAACAAGCAATTGTTCTAATCCAACATACTCTCTTTGTTTCCATGCCCTTCATTTCTCTTGTCTTTCAATCACATTTCCAGCCTATTCTTAATTCTTGAAAAACATTTTTTGTGTTCACAATTTCCTATAATTTCTTAAGCATAAGCACATGTGTCAAACCAATATATAATGGCTTCTGTTTTGATTAAAAATAGGCTTTTTTTCAAAATTTTCATCATTTTTCTATTTCCTCCCAGGTGGCACCCTTGCCAATCTGTACTGTATTATTTCTATTGCCTCTGTGCCCTTCCCCTAACACGTGAGATCATTATTTGCTCTATACATCTGCTAGTTGCTTATATAGCAGTATTTCCAATTGCATTTGCTTGTTTCTATGTTTATACAGTTTGTACAGTTATCCGTATTTGTGGGTTATTTCTGTATTCTATCTGTGTTATTTGCATAATTTCTTGCATCTGTCAATTGTTTGGATAATTATATCTGGCTGTCAGATACTGCGATGATTCATTATATCTGTGCCTCAATTTTAAAATTCTATTTCTGCATTTGAATCATTCCATGGCCTTGCTCCCTAGTGAGCTCTGTAACCTCCCCTTTCCTTGGACCTGTTTAAAATCTCTGCACTCCTCTGATCTGTGCCTCCATACATTTGCAATTTACTTGAATTTCTTCCCTGAATCTCTTGTGGTTACCTAATATACCATACTGTGAAGCACGTTGGGGTGTTTTACAATGGGAAATGTGCTAATAAATATGGGTTATAGTAAAAAGGTACATTCATCTGCCTTCCCTCAATAGAAAATAACTTTGGTCACAATAATGAGTGACAATGTCCTCATCATTTCCCCCCAAAATACTGTGCATTCACAGCTTAATGTGATTGCCCACCTTCCCAGATATGTTGGTTTGTGCTTGGCTGAGACAGGAAGAGTGACTGGATTTTTAAAGAATGCATATATTTAGGTCAAGTCAATTAAATGATTTTTTTAATGTCTGTGTGAGGGAGGAACAGAACAAAGTGGAGAAAAATAAACTAGATGGTGAAAGCATGTTGCAGGAGATTGAGAGTAATGCAGTCTGTGAGGTATGGAGACAAACTGATGGAGTAAAGAGTCTGAGACAAAAAGCGAACGTGTGAGAAACAATATGTCAAAGGGAGACTCTGAGATAATTAAGCGTGCAACACATGATACAAAATGGTGTGAAATCAAAATCACAATTCATACAGTGAGACAGTGTGCTCCAGTCGCTAAGACAAGTGGCCTTAGAAGTTTAGATCGTAAATAAAAAAAAATTGAGTGTGTCTTGTGAATTCTTTGATAGTTTTTGAAATACAAAGTGAACTCACATATTTGCACGCTTATGATTTTTGTTATGGGTTAAGAGCATATTCATGTGTTCACGTGCTAAAGCATATATTGTATTGTGTGTATGGCAGTGTGTGTGCATTGGCAATGCACTACCGTGCATGTGTGTAAACTTACACGCACACTGATTATTTGATTGATTCATTCATTGTGTATTTGTGACATTTATTTGTTACAAATACAGTGGAAAGTGTTGTATAATGTCGCCACTCTCCTGCGCCATCTTTAAAACACCAAACTAAATCAGACATAAAGTTTAAAGGTAGAAAAATCAAGACAGAGGTTAAAAGTTCAACAGTACAATCCTTCTGAAGGAAACTCAACAGAGTAGATAGTGAGAGACCTGATGAAGGGCTTTTGCCCGAAACATCGATTTCGCTGCTCGTTGGATGCTGCCTGAACTGCTGTGCTCTTCCAGCACCACTGATCCAGAATCTGGTTTCCAGCATCTGCAGTCAATGTTTTTACCTAGATAGTGAGAGAACCTTTTCCCTTAGTATGGAAGTTTGAACACAGCATCATAACATCAGAATAAGAGGTCACTTGCTCAGCAGACTAGACTTGTTTTCACTTAGGGGCTTGTGGAATGGAATTCTTGATCCGAGAGAGCTGCGGATGCTCAGACCGATTCGGGCAAGTTCAAGACCGAGATCGGTAGGTTTTTTTTAGCCGCGAGGGTGATTATGTGATCGTGCGGTAGTCTGAGAGATTGGGAAGTCAGCCATGAACTTGTTGAATGGTGGAGAAGGCTCAAGGGTCTGAAAGACTCACTGCAGCTCCTAACTCTGAGGTGAAAGGAGAGTAGGACAGAGCTATTTAATGGAATGAAACCGTAGGTTTCAGTGTGTGTGGATAAATTGGACTACGTAGGGTTCCGTTCCTGCTCTAGCCATTTTTTTAGTATAAATTATCCAGGGAATGTGGGTTTCAGTCGCTGGCTCAATAATTATCCGTCCCAAAGTGCGGTAGTCTGAGAGATTGGGAAGTGTATATGTACGTGTTGTAAGTAATCGTGTATTTACTAGTGTGGGTGTGTATTCACTAATGTGGGTATATATTGGTGTGAGGCAGCCTTGAAGTTCAGTTTGCTCAGTCTTGCTATTTATATCTCTGCCTATCGCTGTGCGTGTGTATGTGTGCGTATACGTGTATGTGTGTGTATATATATGTGTGTGCGTGTGTGTATACGTGTGTGTATGTGCATATGTGTGTGTATATGTGTGTGTTTATATGTATGTGTGTATGCAAGTGTATGTGTGTGTGCATGTGTATGTGTGCATGTATGTGTGTATATATGTGTGCGTATGTGTGTATATATGTGAGTGCATATGTATGTGTGTATATGTGTGTATGTGTGTATATGTATGTGTGTATTTTTGTGTGTGTGTATGTGTGTGTGTGTGTATGTATGTGTGAGTGTGTGTGTGTGTTTTGAGGTGTGAGAGCCTATCTTTCAGTCGCTGCCTGTCATTTCCAATCTAACCATGTTCCGGGCTGATCCAATTACACCGTGTCATTGTGTTTGGCTTCATTTTTGTCCCAACATGCGCGTCACCATATGGCGCTGTTGGAGGAATCAGTCAGGTCGTGGCCAAAGCCTGTACACGTTGGAGAAAACGGAACATCTATCATTGGGAACCGATTGGCACTTCAGCCGCTGGGGAAGGGTTCCTCTGGAGGATTGTTCATTTGATCACTGGCCACTTACTTTCCATTGACTGTGGGGAGGGCTGGGAGGTATTTCAAATTCAATAGACCAGAGCGTTATCCGCTTTAGGAGCAAAATTCGATATTAGGAACTGAACTCAAGCATTGAACTCAATAGGCTGGAAAATATTAAGTGTTCGGTGTTTTTCGGCTTGTGACCGTCATACACTGTACACCTTTCAAACAGGTTTCATCGAATATGAATGTGCCCTATCGAATTTTAACGATTTTTTTTGTTGTTTAAAAGACGCCTTTAATTAACGATAATTCCGGGACAATCTCAAAATGAGCTGGATTCCCTCACAGGGAACATGCAGAGTTTTAACTTAGCTCAAAACAAAGAGTAATTATCGATATTAATTTGCCAGGAGCAGGTTCAGCATTTCTGGAGAAAATTGATGAACTAACATTTCAGATTTGGAGTCCCGGTCCAGCGTGTCTCTGTAAAGGCTGCACAATCAGACCACGCTCCCTCTGCTACATTTACTCGTCCGGCTGGTGATATCAAGACGGCAGGGCCTGGCTGAAATGGCACCCCTCGGCATTTCGAAATAAACAAAAATGTGAAGCTTTTGGCCTGTGCAATGGATGTGAGATATGGGTCCATTGCAAATATATCTTCATACATCCCAGGCCGGTGTTCATCCAAAAATACACACTTGAATATTGGATGTCTGAGTGTCTCTTTCTTTTGTCTCTGGGCACTTTGCGAGTGTGCTGTACTCCAGAGAGTGAATATCTGTTTGTGTGTATGGCTGCGTGTGTTTCTGTTAAGTATGCCTGTCTGGATAAGTTTGTGTATCTCAGCGTGTATATCGGTGTGTCCAAGTATCTATGTGTATCTGTGAATGTGCATTTCTGCATCCATTCCTACCCATGTAGTGTGTGAATATGCATGTCTGTAACGTGTGTATATGTGAGTGAATGCTTCAGTTGAGTACATCTGTGATTGTGTATCCATTAGTGGGTTTGTCTGAGTATACACATCTATAAGTCTGCACCTGAGTGTGGCTATGTATCTCCCTGAGTATCAGACTGTGAATGCTCCTGAATGTGTACAATTGTGGGTGTATATTTCTGTATGCATCAGATAGGGTATATCTTTGAACATGTACCTGTCGATGTATGTGCCTGAGTATGTTTATCTATGGGTATGTACCTGTCTATGTGTACACCTGGGTATGTATATCTGTCAAATGTGTGTTTTTATAAGCTTGCACATCTTTGTGTGTGTGCATGATCTGAATATGTATCTGCGTTTTTGTCTAAGTTATAGATCTCTCTGAGTGTGTATGCATCTTTGTAACTTTGTACGTGTCTTTCTGAATGTGTATCTGTCCTTGGGTGTGTCTGGGTGTTATATTTGAGCTGACACTCCTATTTTCTATGTTTTTAAGTGGTGATAATGGTGACATAATGTCTGCATGTTCAAAGTGTGTCTAGCTCATGTGTGGTTGGATTGAATGATTAAATACTGTATTGTCATCTACACTAACCAGAATAGGAGCTGATAATGTTTGCAGCACTTTGGAATGCCTGGCAGCCTTTGCCCACACTCGAATTATAACTGGAGATATTTACCCAAGTTCTACAATCCAACAAAGTATGTCTACAAAATACCGAGATTATTTTATGCGGCTTCCCTCCACCATCAAATTTAATCTTACTCTCAATCTTTATATTGCACAAGTCTCTTGATCATATTTTTAACTGACAATTCTGGAGGAACAGACATAGAGAAGATCAAGGGAGGTGGCTGAGGGTGACATTAAATGTGTTTCAACCAACAGGAACCTGAAGCCAGTTCTCTGGTTTCCATGTAAATCTATAAAGGCTGGGAGGCTGGCGGGTTTCAATAACAGACAGGAGCCAGAGGGACTAGAAACAGTCACTCAAATACTGTTTTTCACCTTGACCCCTGAACTGTTAGGTCAAAGAGTCAGGTTGAATTGGGGCTAAGGGTCAACCTCTAACTAATATTAGACCACTCGCCCAGGATATTGTCCAGTCCATGACTCTCATTTAATGTATACTTAACCATATGGACGCTAAAATAAAACAGGTTAGAATTGTGTTGTGGGTAAATGTGTGCAGGTGCATCTCTGTCACTTTGTGTGTGTGTGTGTGTGTGTGTGTATATATACAACTGTGCGTCTGAGTAACTCTGTGTGTCTGACTATGTGTGTGGCTCTATATGTGCATGTGCATGAATTGTGTGGCTCGCTATATGTGTTACTTTGTGTATTTTTTCTGTGTACTGAGTGCTTGTGCATATCTGTCTGTCAGTCTGGGTGAGTGCTTGCAGCGTTTGTGCTGGGCTATTTGTCTTTATATCTGTGTGAATGTGTGAGTGTTTCTGCATGTGTCTGTGTGTCTGTTCTATGTGTGTGTGTCTGCGTGTGTGTCTGTTCTGTGCATGTGTGTGTGTCTGCATGTGTGTGTCTGTGTGTCTGCATGTATGTGTCTGTGTGTCTGTTCTGCGCACGTGTGTCTGTGTGCCTGTTCTGTGTGTCTGTTCTGCGTGTGTGTTTGTGTGTCTGTTCTGTGTGTGTCTGCATGTGTGTGTCTGTTCTGCGCACGTGTATCTGTGTGCCTGTTCTGTGTGTGTGTCTGTTCTGCGTGTGTTTGTGTGTCTGTTCTGTGTGTGTCTGCATGTGTGTGTCTGTTCTGTGTGTGTGTCTGTGTGTGTGTGTCTGTGAGTGAGTGTGTGTGTGTGTGTGTGTCTGTATGTGTTCTGTGTGTCTGTTCTGTCTGTGTGTGTTCTGTGTGTCTATGTCTGTTCTGTGTGTCTGTGTGTCTGTGTGCCTATTCTGTATGCATGTGTCTGTTCTATGCGTGTGTCAGTTCTGTGCATGTGTGTGTGTGTCTGTGTGAGTGTGTGTGTGTGCCTGTGTGAGTGTGTGTGTGTTTGTTCTGTGTGAGTGTGTGTGTCTGTGTGTGTGTATTCTGTGTGCCTGTGTGAGTGTGTCTGCGTGTGGATGCCTGTGTGTCTGTGTGTGGGTGCCTGTGTGTCTGTGTGCGTGTGTGTGCACACGCACTCCAGGGCCTAAACCTCCCTCTTTTATCAAACATTTGATCACCTCCTCTAATATCCCTATTCCACTCTCGTGTCAAATGCTGTTTGATTTTGCTCCTGTGAAACTCTGAGAATACTTTTTCCCAAAATTAAAGGTGCTATATAAATACAAACTGCGTCATGTATTAGTGTGGTTCCATAAAATAACGTGCCATGACCACGGAATTATTAAATACAGTGAAATCAAATAGATTGCTTTATAACCAGACTTCAATTGAACCAACTGCTGACCCATAAGAAGAGAGCTGACCTGTTTACTGTTTACATTTAGCCAGGCTCCTGTCTCCAATTATTTTAAATTATTGCATTTCAATGTTTTCAATTCCACCTCATCCATTACGATTACACAGACAGGACACTATTTATACTGTATGACAAATAATAATTGTTTATTCTTTTTTAAAAAAAAATCAAGGTACCATTGGAATTAACCTGGGTTATTGTCTGGATTTCTCATCAGTGTTTTAAAGATTTTTCTTAGCAAAGTTTTAAATTTAAACATACTAAAATACTCAGACTTTAAAAAGTGTTTTCCAAAATAAAACGCCAAAAGCAGAGGACAAAGATATTTAATTAAGAAAACAGGAAAAGTTGTCACCTTAACGGACAAAACCACATTGCAAAACCAAATACTTTTTAAAAAAACAATACAAAATAAAGACCACAAAAAGGAGAGGGCAACACAAGGGTTGTAAAAAGTATAAAATCTATGCATATATCTGTGCAGTCTACTGCACGAAATCAAATAGTCTGTTTAAAAACACAAGCTAAAGAACACAGGCTGCAAAAACCGAGACTGTAGAGCGTGCGATCGGCATAAAATAACGTGCAGAAACACGGTCTGTACAAAAAAAAATGTTGGCTGCATAAAAATGCAGACTGCAAAACAAAAACTACACACAAAAAAACACACAATGCAAAATATACGGACTAGCGAAAAACAGATTGCAAAGAAAAAAAAACCCTCCAAAATCAAAGTCAGCTAAAAGGGACAGAAAAAGGCAGATCGCAAATTTTTAAAAAACTGAAGAAATTATAGAGAGCAAAAAAATACACAAACTGCAACAAAAAAAGATTGAAAAACAACAGACTTCAAAAGCGAAGGCAGCAAAAGAGACAGACGCCAAAACGAACGGAAAAAAAAGATATCAAGTAAAACATTTCTTAAAATGTGCAGACATTCAAATAAAAGCATTTGAATTCAAAAATGATATTTTTTGAATTAAAACGAGCACCATGATATAGTGACATCCAAATAAATAAGAAGCAGACACTATCAAATAGTTCTCGCTGCTGTAGGCACAAGCGCTGAATTCCTGTGGCGATGTGGAGTCCCGCTGATTCCGTTTGGTTTCATCGCTACAAGCGCTGAGTGCAGACCTAGGACCTTAAAAATTAGTACAGAAAATGTGACCAGGAGGGGAACGGCCAGTATTTTGCAGAATTTCCCCGGGTTCGTGCCCAACAAATATCCCGTTCACTTAAAGAAAAGTTGTTTAAGCCTATCTCCCATATCAAACTGATGTTTGTTTTTATACCAACACACATTCAGGTCGACATTATCGATGCCCTCACTTAAATGTCACGCAAAAATGTTCCAAACTGCTTCAACGAATTATGAGTTTTTTTGATACACACACCGCTTGAGTAATTCCTATCTAAAGAGAGGAGTCGGTTCTGTCAGTGTTGACTGTGGGTAATATTATCATCTACGGGTTGTGGCACTTTTTGTTTGGATTTCAGGGTACTTCAGGCCAATCTGCTATGAGTTCCTTTTTATTATTATTTCAAAACGCAAGTGCATGAACGAACGTGAATTTAGTTATTTTTATTTAGAAACAAAGGTGCATTCAGAACGATACTCACATTTACCTACACCTCAAGGTCTGTCTCAAAGTACATAATTTTGAGAAATCGGATTCAAAATGATACGTAAAACTTAAAATGATATCTCTAATATAAACATGCTCCCCTCCCCTGTGGACGTTCAGCAGAATTTTGTTCTTGAACTGAGGCATCTTGCTTGGCCAACTCTGAAATCTTGTCATTTTTTACTGTAAACTTATATTGTTCTATACCGGCTCTTCCCACTGAACGCGCCTCCCTCATCTCTGATCTGTGGCTTGTGTGTACTGCATGCTACGATGAGAATCATTCCGGGACTCTCTCTCTCTCTCTCTCTCCTTTATTCTGTGAAGGAAGGGGACTGAGAGGTCGAGTTCACCTGAGTGCAAGATCTCGTCAGTAACGACACACATCTGGCGAGTCGTTTTGTGAAGGGGAAAATAAAGGGGTCACTATTAAGAAGCCAAGTGATATATCACGCGGCCCTATTTGTAACCGTTCTTTATTGTCTGTTGGTCAAATGTAACTCAAAACTCGCCTTCTTCCCCTCCCCGAAGTTTAAAAAGAGCAGGATTTCCCCAGTAATGATTTCCATCTTAAAATCTGTGCTTTTGATGGTGCTAAGTTGGATACAGCGACATTTATATCTGGAAAATATTTTTTAAAACTGTTACTAATCTGGTTCTACACTTTTTCACGAGCTTGTAAAAGTTCTCTTTTTTTCTTCTTATTTTGGCTCCCAAGGCTTGTAAATAACATTATAATTGGTACAAGGGAAGTGAGGCAATTTATATCTTCCCCGGTGTTGGAAATTCGTTCTCAATCAAGAGTCGAATTTAACGAGAGAGCGAGCTCTAAACTGGGTCTGATATATGGGCGGGATGATTGGCTTTAATCGGCTGGGTTCAGAGTTAAAAGGGGGCATCTGTCATTAGAGAGGGTTTTGGTTTAAGTATTTATTCTCTGCCCTCTCCACCTTCCCAGAAAAGCATCTGCTTTCCTTTGATTGTTTACAATTGCTCCTGTGGTAAATTGCAGGGATTGAGGACACAGAGAGAGAGAGACATTCAAGGCATCGATGAAACCATCACCGTGTCCCGCTCGAGTTAAAGCTCAGAAATGTCCCCTGTCCTGCCCACACTTGTGCCACTCTGAGTAATCCATCGAGAAACTACAAGCGTTGTGTTGTGTCTGTGTTGGCGGGGAAGAAGTTTTTTTTCTCCTTAAAAAATAACAAACAAAACCTGCATGGACACAAAACAAAAGCAAACTCGAAAGACACAACAAGGTGTATGGGGGGGAGGGGGTGCAAACATCGAAATTTGTGGAAGAAATCGGGATGAAACAGGAGAAATCGAGCGTCCAATTGCAGTAATAAACAGACTTGTCTCATATTCCTTTCAGCCCGTTCTCTGTGGGGCACACGCTCACATCATACACTGACAGTGTACATTTACAAAGATGTATTTAAATAAATATAATTGCACTGGGATGTAGGCTACGCCTGTTTATCTTATATACATGTGTGATATTTCCTATCTGTGCAAAAGACACGTTATATCTGAGCATCGGCTATAATTAATAAGAATTCCCTTTATTTGGGCTGTAAGGATGGCACAAGTGAGATCCAAGTTAGCCAGGTGGGTTTGGCCAGGTAAGGGTCAGGTGGCAGGAGACCCGAATAGGCCACTTCAGGTGTATTCAGCCTGCCCTTGTGCTCCATTGACCCGCCTCGCTCATTTAAGCTCACGCCTGCTGGTCATGTGGAGACCACACGCTGAAGGTAATGATCTGACAGCGCTCCTGATGCAGAATTAATTTGTTTCCAGTCGATTTCAGGAATAAATTCAGGAGTAAATTTAAGGGGTTTAATTTTTAGATGAATGTTTTGATGCTTTTTTTTGCAAAATGGCAAGAGTTTCGGGACTAATAAAAATGGGGAGCAGGTTTTGAAGTTACGAATCGAAAATTCTCTCTCTCTCTGCTCAAAGGAGCCTGACATGGGAAGAGGAGGGGTAGGTAAAAATCTACCCTCACTAGATGGAGAGAGGTACAAATATTTACCCAGCCTCTAAAAATTATAACCAAAACAATAAGATCTGCACGGCCTATTATAACGCCGATGTTAGTCCTGTTCAGGAAACCCCTCGGAAATCGGCGCGGTTAACGATCAGAGCTTTGAAGGTAAAATTTGATTGACTACATACCTCTCGGAGTCGCGTTTTGACTCGATTTGAGTTTGCAGACTTTTGAACTAGATTGCAATCGACTGCTCCGAGACTGTTCACTCTGTGCGGGTGGCAAACAGATAAAGGAAGAAATGTAAAAGTCTGCACATGATTTATCGACCATTGCAATTGGCTGGGTGGAAGATTTAAAAGTTCGCTAATAAGCCGGCGCTTGGCGGTTAGCACCCCTGGCGCTACGTCATTGCAGCTGACAAGTGAGGGTAATTTCACCCCCTCCCTCAAAGCCCCCCTCCCCCAAAACCCCACCAACATACACCTCTGTTCTTGCCCATATCCCACCTCTCTGACCCACTTCCCCTTCCCAACACAATTCCCCGCAACGTTACTACTACATACCCCCCTCTGCTCCCTCTCCCTGCTCACACACCCACTTCTGACCCCCGCCAGCCCATGTCTACTCACCCTTGTAGCTCTTGAGCCATATGTCCACCTTCCCTCACCCTCTCTATCTCCCCTCAATTCTCCCCACCCAGCTCCCGCCCTCACCCCTTATATCTTCCCTCACCCCAACCCCATCTCCCTCCCTCACCCCTCTATCTTCACTCACCCTCCCAGCTCCCTCCCTCAGCCTTTATATCTCCCCTCCTCCCCATCTCCCTCCCTCACCCCCTCTACCTTCCCTCATCCCCATCTCCCTCCCTCACCCCTCTATCTTCCCTCATCCCCATCTCCCTCCCTCACCCCTCTATCTTCCCTCATCCCCATCTCCCTCCCACACCCCCTATCTCCCCTCACTCCACCCTCTCATCTCCCTCCCTCACCCCTCTATCTTCCCTCACCCCACCCCCCAGTTCCCTCCCTCACCCTTTATATCTCCCCTCATCCCCATCTCCCTCCCTCACCCCCTCTATCTTCCCTCATCCCCCATCTCCCTCCCTCACCCCCTCTATCTTCCCTCAATCCCCATCTCCCTCCCTCACCCCCTCTATCTTCCCTCATCCCCATCTCCCTCCCTCACCCCCTCTATCTTCCCTCAATCCCCATCTCCCTCCCTCACCCCCTCTATCTTCCCTCAATCCCCATCTCCCTCCCTCACCCCTCTATCTCCCCTCACCCCACCCTCCCTCACCCCTCTATCTCCCCTCACCCCACCCTCCCTCACCCCTCTGTCTCCCCTCCCGCAACCCCATCCCATCAGTCCAACCTATATTGTCTCCTCTCTCTCTCTCTCTCTCTTACCCTCACGCACTCGCCTCTCCCTCCCGACCCATATCCCCTCTCCCTCCCCAATACCCTCTCCTCGGCCACCTCCATCTTCCCTCAAGCCTACAACTCACTCACTCTCCCATCGTCCTTTCTCCCACGCTTGGCCCCCTTCTTTCTTCATCTCCCTCACACCCCTCCCGTTCCCCATTCGTCCAGCACTCTATCACCGTCCCTTCCTCCCCCCCCCCCCGCCATCCCCCCGCAACCCGCCAGCAAACAGCTTTTGTCACAGACACTAAAATTACATGCACACATACTCCCTCTCACACAGCTCAGGAACACAATACCAGCAGAGACAGGAGGGGAGAAATACAGAGAGAGCAAAAGTTTGCAAACACTAGCTCTAACTCCTCCCATTGATGTGCCCAATTAATTAATCTAAGTAGACTCCTTGAAGACGCCTTCCTCTGGCCAATAGCCCTGTGATAACTGATTTCCTTCCAATCAACGGTACGATTGAGCGGCCGGTTTCCCTCCCGAAACTTAGTGCTTTGTATTGGCTTCCCTGGAGTTTTTTTCTCTCTCTGTTAAAGAGGGGCGGGCGCTCGGGAGGGAGGGGGAAGAGAGAGAGAGAGAGAGAACAAGCTGAGTGTGTGTGTGTGGGTGAGAGAGAGAGAGAGAGAGTTTCCCTTCCCCAGGTAGGACAGTCGTTTACAGACAGAGACAGAGACAGAGAGGCACTTTACTAAATACAGGCTGAGGGCTGGTACAAATTGAGTCTTTCAGGCCTGGAAATGAGGACGCCTCGTTCCAATGAGTGAGGCATCTTGTAAACTTGGCGAAGGTTTCAAACTGCCCCTAAATCAGCGGGGGCAAGGGGGCGGAAAGTGACCCCCCCACCCCTCCACCAAGAAATCCCCATGTAACAGTTGGGGAAAGAGTTTCAGCAAAGCTGTTTCCTCCCCTCCCCTGCAATTTCGACGGAAAGAAGCATTGAAGGGACAATTCTCGCTTCTTCTTCTCTCTCCTCCTCCACCTTCCTCTCCACTCCCCCCTCCCCCCTCCCCCTCCACCCACCCCCCTAGAATGACGTCTGGGGTAAATCTGAAATCGAACCCGGCTTTGGTGCCCCGAGTCGAGGAGCGAAGACGCCGCAGTCCCCTGGATCATTTCCCCCCTCCGGCCAACTCCAACAAACCGCTGACCCCCTTCAGCATCGAGGATATCCTGAACAAGCCGTCGGTGAAAAAAACATCCCATCTCTGTTCCGCCAACCATCCGGGCGGCCCCGAGAAGGTATCGGGTCCCGCGGTGGTCAGGAACGGGCTGCTCTCTGAAGCCTCGCCTCTCTGCGCGCTGGAAGAACTTGCCAGTAAAACTTTCAAAGGCCTGGAATTGAGTGTGATACAAGCGGCCGAAGGTATTCAACAGAGCTTTTATTTACTTATCTTTAAAACGGTTAAATTGGAATACGAGTTACTTCCAAGAGATGGAAAAAACAAATACCTTAGATACATGGATATTTTAAATATATATAATTTAGCCTAACGATTCTTCCACATGGTATTTAAGCAGGGCAAGATTTAAAACCCGCCCATAAACTATTTAAAATTAAAATATGCTTCTGTTAAGTTTCACTACAAGGGGTTGAAAAGTTGCAGCTTTTTTCATTTTAAAACATGTTTCTGTGTGTGCCTTTCAAAATCACTATCAGGCAGTTTTTTATTTGTGGTATAAACACAGCCCGATAGTAAATTAGCCCGTCTGTGTTGAGCAGAGCGTTGTTTAAAACGGGGAGGGAATTTCTTACGGATCCTGGCTGGGATAGAGTTTTCCCTCTTGATGTGCATTTTTATTTTTGTTAATTTCTCTCGCACAGGACAGCACTGCATAGCCCCAATTCCTCAGCCACACCATAACCAGGCGGTAAACTTCACTCTATATCAAATCTGGTTTCTAAGGGAGTGTGAGAATTATCTCGGTAGCTTTTTCGACCACTCGCCACGAACCGAGATTGAAATTATTTGAATGAAGAAAAATATTGAGTGAGCTTTCTCGTCCGTCTGAATTATCCTAGCTGTTTATATTAAAAACCTGTGTTGTTCACTCGTGGACCTTGTTATTAACGCTCAGTTCCTGCTTAGTCCGAAAGATGTTCTAATGCCTTAAGAGCTAGTGTACCTCAGTCCCTGTCACAGCTCAACTCCATAAACCTTTATGATTTGAACAAATATTAATGCTTTCATAGCAAGCTCGGCCACTGACAAAAAAAATACCGTAGGACTAAAATGTTTATGTGCCAAAAATAATTTTGATATCTTTTTCAGTCTCCTGAGTAGATATAAATATTATACATTACACGACTGTGCATGTATTTAGATATTAAGAGGTTTACCCCTTCATTCTCACATTTAATCCAATCAATTCTTTACAATTATTTTTTTAAATGTAAGATTATAAGTTAGGAAATCTGAATAATTTGCATCCACATATAAACAGCGTGTAGTTCGGAACTCAATAGACGTAAATTAAACTATTACATGGAAGTTTTATACCCCAGAACTGCAGCTGATATTAAACATATGTGCGATAGACGTCTTTTTTTTAACAACAGAGAAACAATATTTGCTATTTTGGGGCACTTGTAAGCTTTGAAGAAAAAGCGAGGGCCTTTCATACTTTGTGCATCCTAAGAAAGGATTTGTTTTAAAAAGCTGTAGAATCAAGCAGGTCACGATTTTGCAGCAAATGATGTTTAACCTTACACACGGGGGAAACAAAAGTATTTATGAGTCAGGGTTGAGGGGTGAGGAGGAAGAATAGTCAACTTCGGGTTTTTGTGTGTGTGTGTGTGTGTGTGTGAAAATATTTGTAACAGCCTCGCGCCTGAGATAGCACTTAACAGGAAAGGTAACATCTCACTGAGTTTGAAAGGGGAAGGATGCGCCTGTTATAGTTAGTTAGCCGAAGCAAAAAAAAACATGAGCTTAATCGCGTATCGGTGAGATTCACATGTAATTGCTAGCCCAGTGATGGGGAAATTGAAAATAAACTGCACACGCAGCCGTTAGCGTTGGAAAATATATCAACACAAGCGGTGTGTATCCATCAAGTATTAGCAATCATTATCCTCAAGTAATTATGCTTACAATTCCTATAGACTTTTTAACCTGATGTCATGTATATCTGGTGCGCAAATACAAGAAAGGGGGTACCTTCAGGTACACACAAACTCAACCTTTGAACAAATAGGCGACGCAGAAAAGATTTATAAACCCGCGCGGTGTGACATTCTTCATAGGGACACTACACTCTGCATTCGGCTGATGGATAGAAGCATTGAGACGTGCGAGTAAATGTCGAATTGGGCTATCTATGGGCACACAGATTTCTGTCGGTGTGGCCCCTGCTCAGAAATGCGCAACTTAACGAATTCTCCGGCCGTGACAATTATTCACAAACCCCTAATTCGTTCCAAACTGAAACTAAGAGCAACCCCATCCTTGCGGCGGGAGATTGTTGTTAAAAATAAACAACACGCAAGAGGGGAGGTTGCAGAATAATACGGATGGAGTGTTGAGGTGAAGGAGTGCCATGTTTTGGGGGGGATTTGTTGCGCGCCTGTGTGTTTTATAATAATGGCCACATACAATATGTCCTGTCTGCCTCTCTTTATTTCCAAGGCCGGGATCATGTCACCACGTTTGGTCAGAGGCAGCCCTCCAAGAAGAGACGGAAGTCCCGCACTGCCTTCACCAACCACCAGATTTACGAGCTGGAGAAGAGGTTCCTCTATCAGAAGTACTTGTCCCCTGCCGACAGGGATCAAATTGCCCAACAGCTGGGCCTGACCAACGCCCAGGTGATAACCTGGTTCCAGAACCGGCGGGCCAAGCTCAAGCGGGACTTGGAGGAGATGAAAGCCGACGTGGAGTCCCTGAAGAAGCTGCCGCCCCAGCAGCTGGAGAGACTGGTTCACATGGAGGTATTCCCGGAGGACGGGGCCGGCTCCAAGTGCGACACCACGGACCTCTCTCCCAAACCGTCCCCGGCGCCTGGGCTCGGGCCCTTCCCCAGTTCGCCGCAGTGCTCCTCCAGGGATCAGACTACGGACGAGTTCTCTGAAGACGAGGAAATTGAGGTGGACGATTGACTTGAGATGAAGCCAAAACTATATTTGAGTATCTTTAAGTGAGGAACTGGGGGGGTGGGGGGGGGGGGAACGACACAGAGAGCGGACTCTGCCAGTGAATGGGAAGGAGACACACATGGATTTAACTGCTTACAACTTCTGTGAAAATAAAGCAATTTATTCGTGTCCTTTTTAAACTTTTTGACATTGGAATCTCTGCACGTTGTTGAATCTCTCGGAAGGAACACGTACATTCGGCCACAAGGCGATACAGACTTTCTCCTCCGCGTTATATGTAAGAAGCTCTATCGGTTTAATTTCTTTGGACGGGGAAATGAGTGCAATTCTATACATACATTAACTTGTTTTCTGGGTTTGTTTTTTGTTTGTTTGTTCGTTTAATTTGACCGGTCAGAAACCTGGACTAAGTCCTCACGCTTTTATGTGCACTGCTCAGCAGACCCAGCCTCCTGTTCATAATCTCTTTCACACACACACACACAAAACAAAGTGTTCATGTAGGCTGGAGGTTAATACACGTGGTTAATTTATCTCCGAGGAAAGCAAGACCCACTTTATTTTTTTCTCTCTCTCACATGCTTTCCTTCCCCATTCCCCGTGTTGCAAAAGTTGCTGTACACTTTACCCCCAAACTGCTCTTGATAAACACAAAAAAAAATCCCCCGTTCTGTTTCGTTATCTCTCGCAGCAACTTAGAAATTACCAAATCTAATCCTTTAAGTTATTGAAGTATTATTAAACTGACGGGATTGGGGGTGGGGGTGAGGGTGGGGGGAGTTGGAATCGCGGGATGAAATGGCTGTGTGTATATATTTTGAATAAAGACAGAAGAGCCGAACTATAGCCAGCTACTATGCCCTGCTCTTTCTTATAAACTACAGCAGCAGCCAAAGGAGAAACAACGGTTCCAATCTGTGCAGGTCTCGCTGAGAAAATTGCAGGTTCAAGCCTAGATTTGAAGACCATTGCACAACTCTTGTTGACGTGTTTCTTGCTCCCGGAGTTGTTTTCATTCGCCTGGCGCCTGGTTAAAGCGACCGGCCCACAGCAAATAAAAATGGGAATTTCCCGTCGGCGGTCCTTCCCAGCCAATCCCACAGCTTCAACAATGCGCCTGGCTCTTCTCACTGATCGGGGTGCATCCTCATTCCCCATCTCCCACCCCCACACCCACACCGGCGGCGGTCCCAAATCCAGCTCGACCTGACCCTAAAGCTGGAGGGTGAGGGACACAAACACCCATTGCAAGTCCCCCCCCCCCCACCCAGCCCTAAATCCAACCGGTTCAGGGTTTTTTCTGGTCCCAGATAACGCGGGGACCAGCCCCTGCCACCCAGGGCAGTGGAGCCCGAATGTGGTTGTAGGCTCTGCAGTCCCTCGCTGCGACGGGTGCACTGGCTTTCCAGAAAGCCGCTGGGGTACAGGCTGCGGTGTGATCCGGAATTCCCGGGCTCACCTGCTCCCGGGGGGTGTGTGGTAACATCCTGAACGTGCTGTTTGTAGGCAGGGAGATGGGGCGCTAAAATGTGGACCTGGATACAGCAGGGCAGCTCAGGTAGCATCAGCGGGACAGCAGGAGGTGCCATCCCGGAGCACCGACCCCCTGCCCCTCTGATACCGCTTTTCCCAGCTCTACATTTGAGCGACTCTTGACTTTCCAGCATCTGCGGTCCTCACTGTCTCCAAGAGGCGGTGGGTAATGTCCCCATCTCTAGATAAGGCGACTCAGGTTCAAGTAAAAAGTGAGGTCTGCAGATGCTGGAGATCAGAGCTGAAAATGTGTTGCTGGTTAAAGCGCAGCAGGTCAGGCAGCATCCAAGGAACAGGAGATTCGACGTTTCGGGCAAGGCCTACCTGCCTCAGGGGTGTGCAACATCTCTAAGCAGGCTGATTAGAACACAGACCAAACCCATTCGGCCCATCAGCCGTGTTTAAGCTCTTTGGAGTTGCGCCTGTCCCTGCCACAGCCATTTCAGACAATGCATTCAGCACCTTTGCTGATTTTGTTTTAACAATTCTATGCCCTGGCAGAACTTCCCAATGACTTCCACTTACAGTTTCTTAAGTGTGGAACTGATTAAACTAGGACTGGCCAGCGGAAACCCCGTCTTGCCCACAAGATAGAAGGTTCACTTCAAACGCCAAACACACTAACGCTGTTTCTCTCTCTCCACAGATGCTGCCAGACCTGCTGAGTTTCTCCAGCAATTTCTATTTTTGCTATCCACACATTTTAAGTGATTTTTTTCCCCGGTAAAACGAAAGTATTTGTACGCAATCGCCTCTTGCCTAATGCAAACGACCCGTCTCAGGCCGAGGGGCGACTGTTGGCGAAAGGGCAACGAATTCATATTTATCCAAGGAGTCTGACCGTATAATCGAATCACGTAAAGATGTGAGCCGTTAAAAGCAGAGATGGACCCGCTGAAAACAACAAGACGCGTGTTTTGTGTATTTAACCAGGAAGCGGGAAAAGGCAGGCTCACGGTAAACGATTAGCAGTTTGATAACCAGTTCTGCTTCATTATCCGACAAAAATACTTTCGAGATGAGACCAGGCTAATTAAAAAAAAGTGGGAGACAGAGGGAAAGGAGGGAGCGCGATGGTTAAATCGATTTGTCTTGGGGCCGGAAGGCGGACTCTGGAGAAGTTAAGATGGTCTAGATTATGATTCAGTTGGTATTGGCTGGACAATTCACCGGGGGTCGGCGGGAGGGGGTGGCTGGTGAGTGCTAGTGGTGAGCATGATTAGGGAGAGGTTCCTTCAAGATGCACTCGGTAGCACTACTGTTTTAACACACGCACATTGCGTGGAAACAGCTCGGCGCCATATGTTCCCTAAACTTCGCTAATACAACTCAAGTCAATGTTGATGGATTGCGCGGCCCCGCCTCTCCCCGTTGAACAGTTTCAGTCGGGCCCAGCAGTGAGCCGGCTCCCCTATCTGCTGAACATCTGTGCCCCTCTTGTTTGCTTTTTAAAGAAGATAGAGAGGGAAAAAGACATACACCCATGAATAACAAATTGATTAGCTGGGGGTTGTTGCAATGAATACAATTTCGGCTGCGCAGCTCCGTGGTGCTGCAGCCTGTCCCTCATGAAACCAGCGTTTGGCATTTTCACTCGCAGGAGAGATCCCTTGTGTTTCTCTTAAATGAGAGCAGACTCATGGACCCATTGAATTAAGACGTTCGTATGCAGGGAAAATGTCAGTCTGTCCTTCCTTCCCTGAGGAGGGGGAGCCTGAAGAACCAGAGAAACGTCAAAACACACACAGACACATACACATACACATACTCACACAGACACACACACATACTCACACAGACAGACACACGCACAGACACATACACATACTCACACAGACACACATACTCACACAGACACACACAGACAGACACACACAGACATACTCACACAGACACACACAGACACACACAGACACATACACATACTCACACACAGACACACACATACTCACACAGACAGACACATACAGACACACACAGACACACGCATAACTAACACAGACACACAGACACACACATACTCACACAGACACACACACATACTCACACAGACACACAGACACATACTTCACACAGACAGACACACACATACTCACACAGACAGACACACACACAGATACACACACATACTCACACAGACTGATGCACACATACTCACACAGACACACACACACATACAGACACACACACCCATCAACAGACACATATATAGATACACATGTACAGACACATACATGCACACACATACAGACATGCAGTTACAGGCACACATACAGACACACACATATAGACACACACACACATACAGACACACATACAGACACACACATATAGAGACTCACATATGCAGACATATACACATATGAACACACATACAGACACACATATAGACACGCACACATATAGACACACATACAGACACATATAGGCATACACACGCAGAAACAATCATATAGACACATACATGCAGACACACGTACAGACACACACATACATACACATATAGACATACGCACATATAGACACAAAGACATAGACACAAATACACACACAACACGCACATACAGACACGCACATACACACAGACGTGCACACAATCACAGAATCATTACAGTGCAAGAGGAGACCATTCGACCCCCTGTGAACATGTGTGCGCGCACACATAATCACCGAACTTTGAGTGTGCAAACGAATGCTATTCGGCCCACTTCTCTGTGTGCGCGCACACACAAAATCACAGAATCATTACTGAGCAAGAGGACGCTGTTCTTTCCCCTGGTCTCTCTTTCACACACGCTAATAAACTAACCGCGGTGAATTACCGGATCCCCCAGCGGTCAAGAATTCACAACAACTGTGTAGAGGACAGTGCCCCTCTTTCTTTCACCCTCTTCCGCCCTCCCTCTCCCACACCCTCATTCCCCCCATTCGAATTTGATCATTTTATTCTGAGGAAGGGTCACTCGACGTTAACTCTGATTTCCCTCCACAGATGTTGCCAGACCTGCTGAACCTTTCCAGCAATTTCTGTTTTTGTTTCTGATTTCCAGCATCTGGGGTTCTTTGTGACATTTTAATTTTAAAAAAATGATAATTTTATTATTGTGTTTCATTCCTGACTTGTCTGTTCTCCGAAATTCGTTTCTGTTCTCAAATCAAACTTGGAGTGAAAATCGTGCCTTCCCAGAAATTTTACTTTCGGCTCCCGCCTCACTGAGGGCTGGGGATTGACTGCGCTGCCTGAACCACTTAGTTTGCTTTCTAAACAGGATTCATTACCCTTTGGACGTATGGTTACTGGATACGCTGCCCGTTTAGTCAGATAGTGGATTGGCCACTGATCCACTGGCGGAACAGTTTCGACGGGCTGAATGGCCGATTACTGTTCCTGTTAACATTTGGTGGCATTAAGACAAGGCGCTGTCAGGTGAAGGCCCGCTCTCTATTTGGAGGTGTCGACGGTTTGAGAGACACTGCACTTTTTTGACTTAACACTGCACCCAAACATTAACCCCGTGTCTCTTTCTCGACAGATACCGAGTAACCCCAATACCTTTTTTTTCAAACTTTATTTCCAGCATCCGCGGAATTTCGCTTGAAGGACTTGATTCCAGGAAACTGTGGAGGGAATTCTTCAATCTCCCCACACAGAACCGGGAGAGGGGGCTGTCTGAGTGAGTTTTCCAGTTAACCTCCGGCTCTCTCCCCACCGAATTCCCTCCAGTGCAGTTTCATTCACCACGATGTGTCCAATTCCCTTTTGAATTTTCCCAGTTCACTCGACTTTCGAAACTGATTTCTCTGCAAGGTGCTGCCAAACCTGTTGAGCTTTTCCAGCAAGTTTTGATTTTGTCTTTTATGAATATTGAACCCATGCACCCTCGACCCATTGCGTTTTAATATCGAAACGGTTCTCCCCTGCACCCTCGAGTTTCGTTTTAATTTTGTTTGTTGAAGTGGCGTTTAATTTTGCGTCGTATTTTTTTTGTTGTTACGTAGATTTTGAATTCGTCCTCGTTTGCTGTTTGTAACTTGCTTTTATTTTGTAACTCGATTAGTTTGCTCCCTTTCCTTTCAGTGGTATTTATCAGTGAACAAGCCCAAAAGCCGTCAACCTTCCACCCTAGGCAGAGAAGTTCGCAAAATTCGTGATCGACCGTTCGTTGCCCATAAACCTGCGTTAGCGCTTTTGTTGAGCGCGGATCGTCTTTAACAGCAGGGTCTTTAAGAGGGACACACCACCCCAATTTTTGTGTGTTTCAGACATGACCCGAGGGTACCGAGATTATACACAATTATGAGGGGCATAGCCAGGGGAGATAGGACGCAGTAGTTATCCTTAGTTTAAAGGATTAGTAATGAGGTGCGGAATTTTAAAGTGAAAGGTTTAAAAGGAGAGTTGAGGAAAATATTTTGGACTCAAGTGAGTGGGTGGTGGTTGGGTTCGGGGGGAGTGGGGGGAGTGATCTAGAATGAACTGCCTGGGACAGTAGTTGAGATGGGTCACCTCACGCAGCCTTTAAAAAAAAGCATTTTTATCATAGACATCCTCCAGTGTGTGAAAGCAGGTAATTCGGCCCATCGAGTCCACACCGCCTCTCAGAAGAGCATCCTCACAGCCCCCTCCCCACCCCCAACCTTGCATTTCCCATCTGCTAACCCACCTAACCTGCACACCCCCTGGACACTACGGGCAAGTTAGCATGGCCAAGCCAACCTAACCTGCACATATTTGGACTGTGGGAGGAAACCCACGCAGACACGGGGAGAATGTGCAAACTCCACACACATAGTTGCCCGAGGCCGGAATCGAACCCGGGCTCCCAGGCGCTGTGAGGCCGTTTTTGAACCCTAGAAACGCCATAACACTCAAGGTTACTGGCCAAGTCATAGAGTCACGGCGTGGATAGGCGCACTGTGACTCAATGGGCCGAAGGGCCGCTTCTGCGCTGTGTCGCTTGACAAGTCCGAGCCGGCAGAGAGGGCTGTGCTCCGAGAAAGATTGGGTTGGTGTGGTGTGTAGTAACACCAGTTTTGCCCTAGCCCTTGGAGACAGACAGGTATGGGTGAAAAATCATGATTGGTTCCTCTGGGAGAGAGTGAAAATCTTTGGCGAAAATGACAAGGGGGTGGGGGGAAGCTGTTAAAAAAAAAGCCTTGTTTGTTTTGACATGTTCTGTTTTGGTTTGGAACTGGAATGTGTTGTCTGGAAGCGCGGTGGAAACAGACACAGTGACAATTTTCAACAAGCGAAATGATTGGCGAGAGGAACGAAATTTGGAACAGGCCGTGGGGCGGCACGGTGGCTCAGTGGTTAGCACTGCTGCCTCACAGCACCAGGGACCCAGGTTAGATCCCGGTCTGTGTGGAGTTTGCACATTCTCCCCCTGTCTGCGCGGGTTTCCTCCGGGTGCTCCGGTTTCCTCCCACAGTCCAAAGATGTGCGGGTCAGGTGTATTGGCCTAAGGTGCAGTGTTAGGTGTGTTAGTCAGAGGGAAGTGGGTCTGGGTGGGTTACTCTTCAGAGGGTCGGTGTAGACTTGTTGGACCGAAGGGCCTGTTTCCACACTGTAGGGAATCTAATCTAAAATGCTGGAGAAGTCATACAGCCACTGGAAACGCCAACTCTGCTCCTTATTCTCTCTCCACAGACCTGTTGGTTTCTCCAAACCTCTGTGAATGTGTGTGTGTGGAAGTTGGAGCAGAAACAGAAAATGGGGGAGAAACTCAGCAGGGCTGACCGCATCCGTGGAGAGAGAAATTGTCCCTGATTATTTCTCAGAGTCTTGCAGCCGTATGGAAGTGGGACTGGGATGGGGTGTGGGAACTCTGAGCTATCTCATGGTTGGGCGTTGCAAGAGCCATCCAGCCACCCCACCCGTATACACACACACACTACACTCACACACACTCACACTACACACACACTCCGTCCGCCTTCCTTATCCACCTCTGCATTAACACGGGCATGGAAACCCCGGCAGTAGTCTCCAACCCCCGAACGGAGCTAAGAAATGGCATTTTTGCGAAAGGGATTGTGACTGGAAAGGATGTCGGTTTCACACACACACCGCTCGATTACTGACAATTGCAGAAATACAGGCAAACTCCCTGAGGGGTAAGAGGTGAGTTTATATATGAACAGATCTAAACACATGGCTGCGCGCACAAAGCTTGCACACAGGACAATTACATCAGTCCTTACTACGATTTTCTGTCCTCTCTTAGAGGGTGCAGAAGCTATATCTGCACATAAGCTCCTCGGCAGGGTGGGTTTTGAGTACAGTTAATAAAGCATTGGGCTTTATCAAGAAGGAGTTATGACTGGGTAAAAGTTATCATAGTCTTGCTAGACCACAGGGTTGGTGGGCCTGTGGAATTCACTGTCACGGGGCACAGTGGAAGCAGGGACATTAAGTGTCTTCAAGGCAGAGATTGGTAAATTCTTAATCTTGCAAGGAATTAAGGAATATGGGGAGAGTGCGGGTAAGTGGCGTTGAAATGCCCATCAGCCATAATTGAATGGCAGAGTGAACTTGATGGGCCCAGTCGCCTTACTCCCACTCTTATGGTCTTCTTATGGTCTTTCATTACAGAGAGAGAGAGAGAGAGAGAATCGGTGGTTATTTAGTCTGAGGGTCACCCATACCTCAGGCAAGGGAAAAGGGTGAGAAGGAGAGACCTTCATGATAACCTCAGCTGGTGTGGCAATGGAACCCCCATTATTAGCATCACAAACCAGCCATCCAGCCAACTGAGCTAACCAATCCCAGTGCACCAAAACTGTAATCATACAATCTCGACAGTTTTGAAGCAGGTCATTCAGACCATCCAGTTTAGACTGAAACTCTGAAGGGCATCCCATCCCATTCCCATAGCCCTGCATTTACCATGGTCAATCCACCTAATCTGCACACCCTTCAACTGTGGGAGGAAACTGGAGCACTTGGAGGAAATCTGTGCAGATGCAGGGGAAAGGTGCAAACTCCACACGGATAGTCAAACGAGGATGGAATTGAACCCAGGTGCCTGGCACTGTGAGGCAGCAGTGCTAACCGGTGAGCCACCGTGCTACCCCCAAGTTATGGTAAAGTTGTATAGTACATTGGTTCCACTGTTCAGTGAATACTGTGCACAGTTCTGATAAATGCTTTACAGTGTGTGCAGATCAGATTATGAGAATGGTTATCAGCGAGGAACTTCAGTTATGAAGAGAGCTTGGAAAAATTGAGAGTTTTCCTCCGAAAGAAGGTTGAGACAAGATCTTATGGAGGTGTTCATGGGAACCATGGGAACAAGGTAGAGAGAGAGAAACTGTACCCATTGGTGGAAGCATTAGGAACCAAAGGAGTCAGATTTAAGGTCATTGGCTGAAGGAGATATCATGACATGAAGAAAACAAACCTTTTCCCAAGGAAGAGATTAGGATTTTGAATGTGCTGCCTGAGACTGTGATGGAGGCAGCTTCCACTGAGGCATTCAAAGAGGAATTGGAATTGTTATCTGAAAGGAAAGAATGTACAGGGTAACAATAGCAGGTAAGCACTGTTTGTTCAGAGAGCCAGTGAAGAGAAGAGAGACTGAATGGCCTCCATCGGTGCTGGACTAATTCTGCGTCACCGCCATACATGCAGTACATTCAGATTCACTTATGATTCTCATTTCCATAGTAACATAGCATCAGGGGGCATGCAGTTGAATAGAAGGAGATTATCCAGCTCTTTAAGCTTGCTTCACCTTTCAGTTAGATCATGGGTCATCAACTCCTTGATGTATCTCAACCTCAATCTTAGTTCCTTATCTCTTGATGGCTTTCAGGAGTCTTTGTAACAACTTCCTGTCCCTAGAATCCATAGCCTTTTAGTGGAGAAAGTTCAAGATTCATTTTCCCGTCTGTATGAACCATTTCTGAATCTCAAATGGGCTGACTTTCACTTTTGATATTTTCTTGCCTTTTTCTTGATTCCCAGTATCAACTTGATTTGATACAGCACCTTTAATGCAGTGAAACACTAAAGATGCTTCAGAGCAGCATTATCAGACAACACTTTGAGGGTGACATGGTGGCACAGTGGTTAGTACTGCTGCCTCACAGCGCCAGGGGTCTGGGTTCAATTCTCGCCTCGGGCAACTGTCTGTGTGGAGTTTGCACATTCTTCCTGTGTTTGCGTGGGTTTCATCCGGGTGCTCTGGCTTCCTCCCACAGTCCAAAAATGTCCAGGTTAGGTGAATTGGCCATGCTAAAGTGCCCATAGTGTTAGGTGAAGGGGTAAAGGTAGGGGAATGGATCTGGGTGGGTTGCTGTTCGGAGGGTCGGAGTGGACTTGATGGGTCGAAGGGCCTGTTTCCACACTGTAGGGAATCTAATCTTATCCACAACTTGAAACTAAAACACGAGATGAGACTAAGACAGGTAGCCAAAAGCTTGGCAGAACAGCAGATTTGAATGAGGTTTTAAAGAATGAGAGAGAGTGAGAGAGGTGGAGGGTGGATGTAGGGACAAAAACAGAAATCGTGGGAGAACCTCAATGGGTTTGGCAGCATCTGTGGGGAGAGATCAGAGTTAATGCTTTGAGGCCAGCGACTCTTCATCAAAACAGACAGCAGCTCAGAAAAAAAAGTGGTATTTATGATGAAGACAAGGTGGTGGTGGGGAGAGGGGTGGTATGCAGGGAAATTGAGCGGATAGTGGAGACAGAGCCTAAAGAGAGAGAGATATGAAAGGAGGATGTAGGGAGGCAGATAAATCAGGTGAAGACATAGCTGCCAATGGTGAAGCAATGTGGGGAATGCACAAGAGACAAAAATTGGCTGCAGAGTTGGAGGAGATCGCAGAGGTGGGAAGGTTATGGAAGGATTTGGACCAAGGCTGAACATTTTAAATTTATTGTTGTTCATTCCCTTCACAAAAGCAAATCCAGCCTTTATGTCTTCTAATGTGTCGATGGATATCTGTGGTTCCATCACTTGTAAAAGTTAACTCTGTAAACTCAAAAGAGACAAGTTGACTTAAGAGGTATAAAATTACTTCACTCTGAGCTAGGGGGACCTTACTCAAACATATAAACCAAGGTGAGAAGGATGGTGTGTCAGTTGCTGTGTTATTGGGTGTTGTAACAGAGATTCTGACTATGCCAGTGTAATAGATAACAATGTTTAGATCCAGTCTGGCCTCTGGGATTCGATGTAGCTGGGCTGGTTTTGTAGATGTGAAACAGCAATGACAAACTCACCTACAGCAGCCACAGTATTCAAAAGAAAGTATTTCTGTTTGTCTTTGCATGTGATTCTTATTTTCCAGGAAATGTATTATAAAACGGCAGGAAAAATACCAAGTTTAAAGGAGTCAGACCAATGCAGTGACACAATGGCAGAATGGTCTCCTTCATGCTGTGCCTAAATATAACTCCATGATTAACCAGTTGAAAATTTAATTGATTAAACAGTAAATGTCAGCTAGAGTCAGAGAAAGCAGCCTTTTACTTGGGTCCAAACAGATTAGATTAGATTACTTACAGTGTGGAAACAGGCCCTTCGGCCCAACAAGTCCACACCGACCCGCCGAAGCACAGCCCACCCATATCCCTATATTTACCCCTTACCTAACACTACGGGCAATTTAGCATGGCCAATTCACCTGACCCGCACATCTTTGGACTGTGGGAGGAAACCGGAGCACCCGGAGGAAACCCACGCAGACACGGGGAGAACGTGCAAACTCCACACAGTCAGTCGCCTGAGTCGGGAATTGAACCCGGGTCTCAGGCGCTGTGAGGCAGCAGTGCTAACCACTGTGCCACCGTGCCGCCCACAACTGACATTAAATCTCACACAGTCACACTCAACATCATATATTCATATTCAAATGGGAATGCCCTATCATCTGCAGGCACAAGTCAGAATTTTGATGGAATACTTGCCTAGATGATGAAATCTCCAACAACACTCAAGAATCATGAACAAACCAGCCCATCTGATTAGCACTGCATCCACAACATTCAATCCCTCCATTTCTAACACTCGGTCGCAGCAGTGCGTGCAAGTTACAAAAATGCACGTAGAAACTCTCCAAAGCTCCTTAGATCGCACCTTCCAATCCCATGACACTAGCTGATGAAGGAGCGTCGTTTCTAGTGAAGGAGCGAGCTAGTGTGCTTCCAATTAAACCTGTCAGACTATAACCTGGTGTTGTGTGATTTTTAACCATTACTTCAGTGTGGCTGGGTCAAAATCATCTTGAATAGCATTGCAGGTCTACTGAGACTACAAGACTGAAGACAGCTCACCACCACCTTCTCAAAGCAACTAAGGATGAGGAATATATGCTGGCTCAGCCCAAGCTACCCATATTCTATGAATGAATAAATAAAATCTCACAAAGTCACACACAAACATGTAAAATCAAACTCAAATCCACACACACACTCATATACTAAAAACACAATTACACACTTTCACAACAGGAACAGCTAATATTTATATGATGTCTTTAATCATTTGTTTTAATTTATTCATTGGATGACTAGACTAGAATTTATTGCCTGTTTCTAGATGCCCATGAGCTGCCTCTTTGGATCATGATGAGGAGGTGTCGGTGTTGGACCGGGATGGACAAAGTTAAAAATCACACAACACCATGTTATAGTCCAATAGGTTTATTTGGAAGTACTACCTTTCGAAGCACTGCTTCTTCATCAGGTAACTAGCTAACTAGAGGGGACGTCAGAGGTAGATTCTTTACACAGAGAGTTGTGAATGCATGGGATGTGTTACAAGCGATGGTGGTGAAAGCAGAGTCATTAGGAACATTTAAGCGACTGCTGGACATGGGCATGGACAGCAGTGAATTGAGGGGTGCATAGGTTAGGTTATTTTATTTTAGATTAGCAATAATCTTTGACACAGCATCATGGGCTGAAGGGCCTGTTCTCTGCTGTACTTTTCTATGTTCTATGTTCTAACTGACGAAGGAGCAGCGCTCCGAAAGCGAGAGCTTCCAAATAAACCTATTGGATTATAACCTGGTATTGTGTGATTCTTAACTTCATGAACCATAGCAGTACTTGATCTTGGTGGAGTCCGGATCATTGAATATTTTTAAGGGCAAAGGTAGATAGGTTCTTGACTAATAAAGGAGTCAAAGAATATAATGTGTAGCAAGAAAAATGGAGTTGAGACGACGATTAGATCAGCTGTAATCTTATTGATAGGCAGGAGGCACAGCAGACTGAATGACCCAGTATTGCTCTTTACTTGCACGTTCACATGGATGCATTCACACATAGGATACCTTGACACATAAACACCCCCCACATTCACATTCACTTAAAGAACCAACTGTAATATGAGTCAGATCCCACAGTGTACCTGGATCTGGTCGAGGGGTTCCACTGACTGCAGCAGAAGACAGAATAGTTTTAACTCAGTTCAACGTCACTCATCATTGTTGACAACTTCAGAATCTATAACCTAATGGGAGCTCTTGAACATGGTTATTGGATCGATCTTGAACCATGGTTAGGCCACATTTAAAATAGGTGAACGTGCTTATTGCAGATGCTGGAGATTAGGGTCAAGATTAGAGTAGTGCTGGAAAAGCACAGCAGGTCAGGCAGCATCCGAGGAGCAGGAAAATTGACGTTTCGGGCAAAAACCTTTCATCAGGATCATCCTGATAAAGGGCTTTTGCCCAAAACGTCAATTTTCCAATTCCTCGGATGCTGCCTGACCGGCTGTGCTTTTCCAGCACATTTAAAATACTTCATGCAGATCTCAATGTCATACTCTTCAACAAATTATAGAGACACCAGAGAGGGTGTTGTAAAAAAAGGAAGGTTGAGGGGGCAATCAAATGGAAGTCTTTAAACATGAAAGGCTTTAATAGAATGGATGCAGAGAGTTTCTTCTCGAGGGGCAAGAACATGGCTAGAAAATTCCTCACCCAAAAAGTGGTACAAATTTGGAACTAGAGGAAGTGATTGAAGTGAATAAATGAGATGCATTTAAGAGGAAAGTAGACAATTATTTGAGGCAAAAGGGAATAGATAACAAAGTAGATTTAGATGAGAAAAGATGCTTGAGTGAAGCATAGCTGCCAGCATGGACTGGATGGGCCAAATGGTCTTTTTCTGTGCTGTGTACCTGAATTTGATATGTGTTTTTTTGCCTAAAATCATTACGATGCTATCCCTTGTTCTCAGCTAGGAAAAATGAACAAGGAAAGCTCAGCACAGTGATCCGATGTTCGGAATGATTATAACCAATGAATTCGAATGATTCAAATGCCAGACACTTTCAAATTGTTTTTAGAATCCCTACAGTGTGGAAGCAGCACTTTCAGCCCATTGAGTCCACAAAAACCCTCTGAAGAACATTCCACCACACCCACCCTAACACCCTGCATTTTCCATGGCTAATCCACATACCTTTGGACTGTGGTCAGAAGCCCACACAGAAACAGGGAGAATGTGCAAACTCCACACAGACAGTTGCCTGAGGTCCCTGGTGCTATGAGGTATCAGTGCTAACCGCTGAGCCACTTTATTATAATGCACCAGCTTCATTTAAAAGAGCTGGAAATTGCTTAGTTATAAAGTACACTGGGGTTTCTACACAAGAGCTTTTTATGTGGAGTCACAGAGTCATACAGATGCAGAGCATGGAGACAGACCTTATCCTGACCAGATATCCTAACCTAATCTAATCCCATTTGCCAGCACTTGGCCCATGTCTTTCTAAACCCTTCTCATTCATATACCCATCCAGATGCCTTCAAATGTTGCAATTATACCAGCCTCTACCACTTCCTCTTGCACCTCATTCCATACACGCACCACCCTTTGCATGAAAAGGTTGTCCCTTAGGTCCCTTGTATATTTTTCTCCTCTCATTTTAAACCTATGCCCACTAGATTTGGACTCTCCTACACTGGGGAAAAGACCTTGCTTACTTACCCTATCCATGCCCCTCAGGTCACCCTTCAGACTGCAGAAAAAATAGCCTCGGAAGAAGGTTACCTCAGAGTGCAAAAGGATCTTGATCAAATGGGCCAATGGGCTAAGAAATGGCAGGCGGAGTTTAATTCAGATGCGAGATGCTGCATTTTGGGAAAGCAAATCTTAGCAGGACTTATACACTTAATGGTAAAGTCCTGGGGAGTGTTGCTGAACAAAGAGACCTTGGAGTGCAGGCTCAAAACTCCTTGAAAGTGGAGTCACAGGTAGATAGGATAGTGAAGAAGGCGTTTGGTATGCTTTCCTTTATTGGTCAGAGTATTGAGTACAGGAGTTGGAAGATCATGTTGCGGCTGTACAGGACATTAGTTAGGCCACTGTTGGAATATTGCGTGCAATTCTGGTCTCCTTCCTATCGGAAAGATGTTGTGAAACTTGAAAGGGTTCAGAAAAGATTTACAAGGATGTTGCCAGGGTTGGAGGATTTGAGCTACAGGGAGATGCTGAACAGGCTGGGGCTGTTTTCCCTGGAGTATTGAAGGCTGAGGAGTGACCTTATAGAGTTTTATAAAATCATGAGGGGCATGGATAGGATAAATAGAGAAAGTCTCTTCCCTGGGGTGGGGGAGTCCAGAACTTGAGTGCATAGGTTTAGGGTGAGAGGGGAAAGATATAAAAGAGACCTAAGAGGATGGTTCGTGTATGGAATGAGCTGCCAGAGGAAGTGGTGGAGGCTGGTACAATTGCACCATTTAAAAGACATCTGGATGGATATATGAATAGGAAGGGTTTGGAAGGATATAGGGCGTGTGCTGGCAGGTGAGACTGAATTGGGTTGGGATATCTGGTCGGCATGGACGAGTTGGACTGAAGGGTCTGTTTCTGTGCTGTACATCTCTATGACTCTGTGACTTTATGACCCTATGACTCTCCCTATAGTTCAAACCCTCTAACCTTGACAACATCCTTCTTCACCTTTTCTGAACCCTTTCAAGTGTTCAACATCCTTCCTATAGCAGGGAGAGCAAAACTGTATCCAATGTGGCAAACCAATGTCCTGTACAGACACAACATGACCTCCCAACTCCTGTACTCAATACTCTGACCAACAAAGGCAAGCATGCCAAACTCCTTCTTCACCATCCTATCTACCTGCAACTCCACTTTCAAGGAGATATGAACCTGCACTCCAAGGTCTCTTTGCTCAGCAACACTCCCCAAGACCTTGCCATTAATTGTATAAGCCCTGCCCTGATTTGCCTTTCCAAAGTGGGGGGCCACAGTGGCTCAGTTGTTCACACTGCAGCCTCAGACAGCCAGGGACCAGGTTCAATTCCCGCCTCGGGTGACTGTCTGCGTGGAGTTTGCATGTTTGCCCTGTGTCTGCGTGGGTTTCTTCTGAGTGCTCTGGTTTCCTCCCACAATCCAAAGATGTGCAGGCTAGGAGAATAGGCCATCCTAAATTGCCCTTAGTATCAGGAGTAAAGATAGGGAATGGGTCAGTGTGGACTTGTTGGGCTGAAGGGCTTGTTTCCATACTGTAGGGAATCTAATCTTAAAAAAATGCAGCACCTCACTTTTATCTAAATTAAACTTCATCTGCTACTTTTCTGAAAAGACTTTGAATAGCCTCAGTGAGGTGGTGCCACCCATTCTGAAGAGAGAAGGAGTGAACAAGGAGTCAGACAGGCATCACAGCTGTCCGAGAAAGCAGGGCAGAGTGGCACAAATGGAGAGGTCACTTGAAGAACTGACAGACATGATGGTCTGAGCAGCCCCCTCCCATGCCAGCTGACTCTATCATTCTATTTTTTAAATGGCCAGATCAGTAACTGATTGCTAATTGAAAGGGTAATGAATAACATAGCCATGAGGGTCTACATGGGTACACATACCATTGGAGCAGAAGTACACTTAACCTTACCTGAGAGCATGGCTGCACAGTGGTTATATGTGACTAGACTGGTAATCCAAAGACGTGGACTAAGGCTCTAAAAACAGGAGATTGAATCCCACCATGACAGCTGGGGATTTTTAACTCACTTATTCAAACAAATCTAGAATGAAAAGTGAGTGTCAGAAATGGTGATCATACCACTGGGTTGCGGTAAAAACCTGCCTGGTCTATTGATACCCTATAGGGAGGGAAACATCTATTCCTTGACTGAAAAGCAGAGGGTGCTCTGTTTGAACTTCACTTGAAAACTTTTGAATCCCACCTCCCATTGCCACTATCTCTTACTACAACAAGACAAAAGGAAACGTGCGATGGAATTAGGGAGAGAGGATACATTCTGCAAACATGACGTAGAACAAAGAGACTATAAGGCAGCCCAATCCTCTATTTCACAAGATTTACATGTTGTGGGTATCACAGAGACATGGCTGCAAGGGGATCAGGTCTGGGAACTAAATATCCAGGGATACGCATCCTATCAAAAGGACAGGCCAAGGGAAGAGGTTGCCTTGTTAGCAAAAACTAAATTTGAATTGAAAGCAAGAATGATACAGAGTCGGAAGATGTAGGATCATTGTGGGTAGATTTATAAAGTCAGAGAACCATAGAGTTGAACAGCACAGAAACAGACCCTTCGGTCCAACTCATCCATGCAGACCAGCTACCCAAAATAAATCTAATCCTATTTGCCAACATTTAGCTCATATCCCTCTAAGCCCTTTCTACTCATATACTCATCCAGATGTATTTTAAATGCAGTTATCATACCAGCCTCCACCACTTTCTCTGACAGCTCATTCCATACACGCATCACCCTCTGCATGAGTAATCGCACCTTTGAAATCTTGCTTTAAACCTATGCCCTCTAGATTTACACTGTCCCCACTCTGGGGAAAAGACTTAATCTATTTACCCTATCCATGCTCCTCATGATTTTATAAAGCTTTATAAGATCATCCCTCAGCCTCAACACTCCAAGGAAAACAGCCCCAGCCTGTACAGCCTCTCCCTATAGTTTACATCCTCCAACCCTGGCAACATCCTTGTAAATCTTTTCCAAACCTGAGGAACGGCAAAGGGAAGAAGGCCCTGATGGCAGTTATGTCCAGGCAGTAGTCAGGATGTGCGGAAAAAATAAATCAAGAGATAGAAAAGGTATGTAAGAATTATTACAACACTAGATGCAGGCAAGAGGGATTAGATTAGTTTGGCAACATGGTCAGTGTGGATTGGTTGGACCAAAGGGTCTGTTTTCATGCTGTGTGACTCCATGACTCTACTATCATGAGGGACTTCAATATGCAGGTGGACTGGGAAAATCAGGACGGTAGTGAATCGCGTGAAGATAAACTCACAGAGTGTTCTACGAGACAGTTTTCTGGTGCAGCTTGTGGTAGAGTCCACAAGAGGACATGCAATTCCAGATTTGTAATAAGACAGACTGGATTAGGGAGCTTAAGATGTACGAACCCTGTGGTGACAGTGACCATAATATGATCGAAGTCACCTTGCAGTTTGAGGTTGGAATCAGATGTAATGGTAGTAGAATTGAGTAAAGGTAACTAACAAAGACTTGAGGAAAGAGCTGGCCAAAGTTGATTGGAAGGGGGTGGGGGCCTAGCAGGGAAGATGATAGAACAGGAGTTTCTGGGAGGCACAGCTGAAATCCATCCCAAGGAAGAATAAACACACTTAGGGGAGGACGAGGCAACCATGGCTGACAAGGGAAGTCAAAACATAAAAGCAAAAAAAAGCATAAAATATGGTGAAGATCAGTGAGAGACCAGAGGATTGGGAAGCTTTAAAAAGCAGCAGAGGAGAACTAAAGAAACTGTAAGGGGTGAGAAGATGAAATATGAGAGTAAGGTCACTATTAATATAAAAGAAGATTGCAAGAGACTTTTTTGATATCTAAAAGGTAAGAGAGAGGCAAGGGTTGATGCTGGACCACTGGAAAATGAGGCTGGAGAAGTAATAATAGGGAACATAGAGATGGTGAAGGAACTGGGGAGGTACTTTCTAACAGTTTTCATATGGAAGACACCAGCAGCATACAAGAGAGGCAGGGGGCCAGGGGTGAGTGTAGTGTCTATCACTGAGGAGAAGGTGCGGGGGAAGCTGAAAGGTCCGATGGTGGATGAATCAACTAGACTGGATGGATGACTATGACTATGACTACATCCCAGGAGATAGCTGAGGGGAGATTGTAGATGCAATGGCAGTGACCTTTCAGGAGTATCAGATACTGGAGTGTCAGAGTCAAAAAGTATGGTGTTTGAAAAAGCACAGCAGGTCAGGCAACATCTGAGGAGCAGGAGAGTCGATGTTTCAGGTATAAGCCCTTAATCAGGAATTTAGGGGGTAATGGGACTGAGAGGTAAATGGGAGAGGGGAGTGGGGGTGGGAGGAAGGTAAGTGGGAAGGCGATGTGCAGATATAGTTGAGGAGGTGATTGTGATAGGTCGGTGTGGAGGGTGGATAGGTGGAAATGAAGATGGACAGGTAGGACAGGTCAAGAGGGCGGTGCCGAGTTGTAGGGTTGGATCTGGGATGAGGTGCGGGGAGGGGAGGTTTGGAAACTGGTTTCAACTGCAGGGTATCAACATCAACTTCACTAGTTTCCTAATCTTCTCTCCCCCCACCTCATCCCAGATCCAACCCTCCAATTCAGCACTGCCCTCTTGACTCGTCCTACCTGTCCTTCTTCCTTCCATCTATCTGCTTCACCCTCCCCACTGACCAATCACCATCACCCCTCTCCCCCCCACCTGCATCTACCTATCGCCTTCCCAGCTACCTTCTCCCCACCCCTCCCCTCCGATTTATCTCAGCCCCCTTGCCCATCCACACCCCCTGCATCCCCCATCCCCCCCACTCCTCCCCCTACATGCCTTATGCTCAAAACGTTGACTCTGCTGCTCCTTGGATGCTGCCTTACCTGCTGTGCTTTTCCAGCGCCACACTCTTCAACTTGGAATCACTGGAGTCAGGGAAGGTCCCAGAAGACTGGAAAATGGCTAATGTAACATCCCTTTGAAGAAAGAAGGCAGAAGGCAGAAATCTATAGGCTGTTTAGCCTGGTCTTGGTTGTTAGTAAGCTTTTATATTTCATTAATAAGTATGAGACAATAAAGTACTTGGAAGTGCATGGTAAAATAGGGCTGAGCCTGTGTTTCATCAAGGGGGAGGTCATGCCTGATAGAATTCTTTGAGGAGGTAATGAGCAAGTTAGACAAAGGAGACCCAGTGGATATAATCTATTTAAATTTCCAAAGGGCCTTTGATAAGGTGCCACACAGGAAGTTGTTAAATAAGATAAGAGTCCATGGTGTTAGGGACAAGATACTGGATAGAAGATTGGCTGACTGGCAGAAAGCAGAGAGCAGGAACAAAGGGGTCTTTTTCAGGATAATAATTAATGGCTAGTGGAGTTCAACAAGGTCAGTGTTGGGACTACAAGTATTCACATTATACATTAACAACCTGGATGAAGGAAATGAAGGTGTTATAAGTTTGCAGATGACACAAGGGTAGATGGAGGGACAGGGTAGTGTTGAGGAAGCGGGAAGGCTGCAGAGGACTTGGACAGGCTAGGAGAGTGGGCAAAGAAGTGACAGATGGAATATAGAAGCGAGTCCTGTTCTCTGCAATAAGATCTGGACATAATCCAGGCTTGGGCTGACAAGTGGCAAGTAACATTTGTGCCACACAAATGCCAGGCAATGACCATCACCAATAAGAGAAAATCTAACCACCACCGTTGATATTCAATGGTGTTTCATTACAGAATTCCCCTTTATCAACATCCCAGAGGTTACTATTAATCAGAAACTCAACTTGACTCAGCACGTAAACACAGTGGCTACAAGAGCAAGTCGGAGGCTGCAAATACTGTGGCAAGTAACTCACCACCTGCCTCCCCACAGCCTGTCCACTATCTACAGGTACACTGCAGAAATTCACCCAAAATCCTCAGACAGCTTCTTCCAAACCCACAACCACTTCCATTTGGAAGGAGAAGGGCAGCAGATACGGGGGAACACCATCCCCTGCAATTTCCCCTTCAAGCCACTCCCCATCGTGACTTGGAAACATATTACCGTTCCTTCACTGCCGCTCGGTCAAAATCCTGGAATTCTTTCCCTCAGGGCATTGTGGGTCAACCCACAGCAGGTGCAGTGGTTCAAGAACTCAGCTCACCCCATCTTCACAAGGGGCAACTAGGGATGGGTGCATCTGTGAGATGTGGGTGTCACAGGCTGGACAATAAATGCTGACCCAGCCAGTGACACCCACATAGTGTCATAGAGATGTACAGCACAGAAATAGACCCTTCAGTCCAACCCGTCCATGCCGACCAGATATCCCAACCCAATCTAGTCCCACCTGCCAGCACCCGGCCCATATTCCTCCAAACCCTTCCTATTCATATACCCATCCAAATGCCTCTTAAATGTTGCATTTGTACCAGTCTCCACCACATCCTCTGGCAGCTCATTCCATACACACACCACCCTCTGCATAAAAATATCACAGATGAATATTTTATAAACTGTGAGGTTATGCACTTTGATGGGAAGAACAGAAGCATAGACTAATTTTTCAATAGGAAAAGGCTTTAGAAATCTGAAACACAAAGGGACATAGGTGTCCTAGTCCAAGCTCTTTTCAGGATAACAGGCAGATTCAGGTTCCAGTTAGGAAGGAAAATGCAATGTTAGAAATAAAAACAGAAATTGCTGGAAACACACACCAGGTCTAGCAGCATCTGTGGAGAAAAATCAGAGTTAATGTTTTAGGTCCAATGACCCTTCCTCAGAGTTAAGTCCGATTTCTCTACACAGACGCTGCCAGACCTACTGAGCTTTTCCAGCAATTTCTGTTTTTGTTTCTGATTTCCAGCATCTGCAGCTCTTTTGGTTTGTAAATGCAATGTTAGCATTCATTTCAAGAGGGCTACAATACAGGAGCAGAGATTGACTGCTGAAGCTGGATAAGGCTCTGGTCAGACCTCGTTTTGAATATTGTGAGTAGTTTTAGGCCCTGTACCTAAGGAAGTACGTGTTGGAATTGGAGGGGGTCCAGAGAAGGTTTACCAGACTAATACCAGGGATGAAGGGTTGTTATATGAGAAACATCTGGGATGTGTGTGTGTGTGTGTGTGTGTTGGGTTTGAGATCTGATTGAAGCATATAAGATACTGAGAGGCCTAGTCATGGAGAAGATGCTTCTACTAGTAGGAGAGACTGGGACCCAAGGGCACAGTCTCAGCATGAAGAGAGATAAGGAGGAATTTCTTCATTGAGAGGGTAATGAATCTGTGGAACTCATTGCCACAGAGGGATGTGGAGGCCAAGTCATTGAGTGTTTTTAAAACAGAAATAGATTAGTCGGGGGTTCTTGATTAGTAAGAGGTCAAGGGTTACGGGGAGAAAGCAGAAGAAGAATGGGGTTGAGAATCACATCAGCCGCGACTGAATGGTGGAGCAGACTCAATGGGCCGAATGGTCTGATTCTGTTCCTATGTCTCATGGTCTTATGGTTTTGTTGAATCCATGTCTAGTCTTAAGGAAATGGGCTCTGAATGATCATTCTGAATCAAATGAACTGTATAACTATCAGACATGGCAGTGGAGTTACTGAAAGGAATCTAGTGTATTAATTTACAGAGTCATTTTTGCCTTTTCATTATTGAAGCTATTATTAGTGTGAGTAAAGTAAACATCTTCTCATGTTAAGGCGGCCTGGATTACTTCGACTGGAGATTCTCAGCAGTTTACTCCAAATATTAAACAGGACAGATCCACTTTTTATGAGGTGATCCTTGACAAATCTTCCCAGCACCAATTGTCTGACTCTATGAGTTTGCAAATCCTGAGTTTAGTTCAGATTTCAAATGTTTTCATCTTTAATTTCCTTCATGTAATATTGGCGAGCAATGTACTTTTTGAATTAAAGTGTGGTGTTTGATCGATTCACATTACCGGCTATTTGTCACAAATGCTTCAAATACAATTAATAATCCGAAGCTGAATGTCTAAATCTCACTCTCTCTCACTCACACACACACACTTACACATCACAGATAGACACATGCACACACACACACACACACACACACACACATAGATAGACACACAGATACACACATGCATACACACACAAACATACACACACTGATAGACACATGCACACAGATACGCACACACACACACACACAGATAGACACACACACATGCACACACACACATGCACACACACAGACAGACAGACACACACACGCACACACACACAGATAGACACACACACACACTCTCACACACATACACAAATGCAGACACACACACACACAGATAGACACCAACATACATACACCCATGCTCAAACACACACATACATGCACATATATAAAACACAAGAAACAGGTGCAAGGCAGATACCAAAATGAATGCAGAATGTACATAAACAAGTGCACCCTCATACACAAACATTGACACAGAGAGAAGCCATTGGAAACAATGTTTGGAAGGGACTCAAGGATTACAGGGAAAAGGCAGGAAAGTGGAGTTAAGGATTATCAGATCATCCACGATCTTATTGAAAGGCAGAGCAAACCCGATGGGCCAAATGGCCTACTGCTGCTCTGTGTCTTATGGTCTTAATCTTGAATTGAAAAGCAATGTTTCTTGTTCCTTATATGAATAAATGAGTTTTATTTTGTCTGACCACCAGAATTATTAGAATAAAAAAAGTCTTAGCAAAATATTTTTGAGTGTGTGTCTGTTGCATTAAGGAGAAGGTGCTTGCCCTGGCAGACCTGCCCACAAATTAACAATTCATTTAAACTAATCAGCAAAAGGTTCAGGGAGAAGATGACACTTCTTTTATAACATTGTGAGTTGTTAGCATCTCGAATGCATTGTCTGAAAGAGTGGTGGAAACAGTTGCATTTCAGAAGGGACTGGGATAAACATTTCTGGAGAGGGATCTGTCCAGATTTATTGGGAAAGGACTCTAATTATAATCTGCCAATCTACAAAGAGGAAAGGAGTAGGTACGATGGGCTGAATAGTCTCTTTCAGTACTGTGTAATTCTGTAAATGTTTTCTGCATTGGCTGTCTGTCAGTGACACTGTAAACACACTGGTTACACTTCCTTCACTCTCAGCATGTCACTAACACTCTATACACACCATAAAGATTCAGTGTGGCCTCTATGTGTAAGTGACGCCATGAATACTGAGGAGACCTCTTAGTCTCCATGTGCTTTTTAAATTTTGAGTCAATCCCTAATCCACCCTTCATTCATTCTAACATGTTACTCCAATATCATGAGCTCTTATGTTGTATAATAATATTTGATGAGGCACCTTGCCAAAAGCCTTTTGAAACCCAAGAACTGTACACCATATAGAGTAATAGTTTCATAGCGTGGAAACCGGGCCTTTGGCCCATCACATCCATGCTGACCAGGTTTCCTAAACTGAACTAATCCTATTTGCTTGCGTTGGGTCCATATTCCTGTAAACCCTTCCCATCCATGTACCTGTCGAAATATCTTTAAATGTTGTACCTACTTGTACCAGTTCCTCTGGCAACTCATTCCAAATATGCATCACCCTGTATCTAAAAGCTCCACCTGATCTGCCTTGTTTCTTACATTTTTTAGATTAGATTCCCTATAGTGTAAGGAAACAGGCCCTTTGACCCAACAAGTCCACACTGACCCTCCGAAGAGTAACCCACCCAGACCCATTCCCCTACTCTATATTTCCCTCTGACTAATGCACCTAACACTATGGGCAATGTAGATTGGCCAATTCACCTGACCTGCACATCTCTTCGATTGTGGGAGGAAACCAGAGCACCCGAAGCAAACCCACGCAGACACAGGGAGAATGTGCAAACTCCATACAGACAGTTTTCAATGAACATTGATGAATTTATCAAACACCACTTCCCTTTCACTGCTTTGTCTTCATCATTGCTGGGTTAAGATCCTAGAACTCCCTCCCTAACAGCACTAGAGGAGTCCTTACACCACATGGACTTCAACAGCTCGAAAACATGGCTCACCATCATTTGGGACCAATTAACAATGTGCACTAAATACAGATTAATTAAAAAAACAAACAGCCTTCAACACAGACTGGACAAAAATAAAAAGCATAGGGGATCAAAATTCTCGATATCATAGAATCCCTAAAGTGCAAAAACAGGCCATTCGGCCCAACAACCCATTCCCCTACCCTATATTTACTGCTGACTAATGCACCCAACCTACACATCCCAGAACACTATGGGCAATTTAGCATGGCTCAATTCACCTAATCTGCATATCTTTGGATTGTGAGAGGAAACCCACACAGACATGGCGAGAATGTGCAAACTCCACACAAACATTCACCTGAAGTTGGAATTGAACCTGGGTCCTGGATGCTATGAGGCAGCAGTGCTAACCACTGAGCCACCGTGCTACCCCCTACTGAATGTGGCAGGATTGGTTAATAGGGTGGTTAAAGAAAGCATTCAGGACTCTTGCTTTTACCAGTTGGAGCATAGATGACAAGAGCAGGGAGGTTATGTTCGAGCTGTCCAGAAGTTTGGTTTGGTCACAGTTGGAGGACTGTTCTGGTCACCACATTATAGGAAGGATGTTATTGCATTGGAGAGAGTGCAGAGGAGATTCACCAAGACGCTGCCTGAGACGGAGTGGTTTAACAATGAAGAGAGGCTCAACATTTTTTTGTTGGAGTAGAGGAGGAGCCTTCTTGAGGTGTATCAGATTATGAGGGGCATGGACAGGGTGGATAGAAAGCAACTTGCTACGCCCCTGTTGAAGGGTTAATATCAAAGTGGGAGTTTTAGACAGGATGTGAGGAAACATTTTTTCACCCAGATGGGAATCTGAAATACACCGCCTGAGAGGGCAGAAGGGGCAGGACATTGCACAAACTTTTAAAAAAAACTCACTTGGGCACTTGAAACATTCAAGACTATAAGCCAAGTGCTGAAAAGTGAGGCTAGGTTTGCAGAGACTCAATGGGCTGAAGGGACTGTTCTGTGCTGTATGAAACCTGATTGAAGATTTGTAGCTCGGGTATCCGTTGTTGTGGTTCTGCTCGCCGAGCTGGAAGTTTTTGCTGCAAACGTTTCGTTCCCTGGCTAGGGAACATCATCAGTGCGGTGGGAGCCTCGTGTGAAGCGCTGCTTTGATGTTTCTTCCGGTATTTACATTGGTGTGTTCTTGCCGCTTCCGGGTGTCAGTTTCAGCTGCAGTGATTTGTATATGGGGTCCAGGTCGATGTGTCTGTTGATGGATGTTCTTGCCGTTTCCGGGTGTCAGTTTCAGCTGTAGTGGTTTGTATATGGTGTCCAGGTCAATGTGTCTATTGATGGAGTTTGGGGATGAATGCCATGCTTCTAGGAATTCTCTGGCTGTTCTCTGTCTGGCTTGTCCTATGATAGTGGTGTTTTCCCAGTCAAATTCATGTTGCTGGATGTCTGAGTGTATGGCTACTAGAGATAGCTGGTCGTGTCGTTTTGTGGCTAGCTGATGTTCGTGGATGCGGATTGTTAGCTGTCTTCCTGTTTGTCCTATATAGTGTTTTGTGCAGTCCTTGCATGGTATTTTGTAAACTACGTTAGTTTGGCTCATGCTGGGTATTGGGTCCTTTGTTCTAGTGAGTTGTTGTCTGAGCGTGGATGTTGGCTTGTGTGCTGTTATGAGTCCTAAGGGTCGCAGTAGTCTGGCTGTCAGTTCTGAGACACTCCTGACGTATGGTAGAGTGGCTAGTCCTTTTGGTTGTGGCATGTCCTCGTTCCGTGGTCTATCTCTTAGGCATCTGGTGATAAAGTTGCGTGGGTATCCGTTTTTGGCGAATACCTTGTATAGATGTTCCTCTTCCTCTTTTCGCAGTTCTGGTGTACTGCAGTGTGTTGTGGCCCTTTTGAATTGTGTCCTGATGCAGCTTCGTTTGTGTGTGTTGGGGTGGTTACTTTCATAGTTTAAGACTTGGTCTGTGTGTGTTGCTTTCCTGTGTATCCTTGTGGTGAATTCTCCGTTGGGTGTTCTCTCTACTAACACGTCTAGGAATGGGAGTTGGCTATCCTTTTCTTCTTCTCGTGTGAATCGGATTCCTGTGAGTGTGGCATTGATGATTCTGTGTGTTTTTTCTATATCTGTGTTTTTGATGATTACAAAGGTGTCATCAACATATCTGATCCAGAGTTTGGGTTGGATTTGTGGTAGGGCTGTATGTTCTAACCTTTGCATAACTGCCTCTGCTATGAGTCCCGAGATTGGTGATCCCATGGGTGTTCCGTTGATTTGTTCGTATATCTGATTGTTGAATGTAAAGTGTGTGGTGAGGCACAGGTCCAGTAGTTTAAGTATGCCGTCCTTGTTGATAGGTTCGGCCTCCTGTGTTCTGTTATGTATGTCCAGTAGGTTGGCTATTGTTTCTCTGGCTAGGGTTTTGTCAATTGAAGTGAACAGTGCCGTCACGTCGAATGATACCATGGTTTCTTCTTTGTCTATGTGTGTCTTCCTGATGACGTCCAAGAATTCCTGTGTTGATTGTACGGAGTGTTTGGATCCGCTGACTAGGTGTTTCAGTTTTTGTTGTAGTTCTTTGGCCAGTTTGTATGCTGGTGTCCCTGGTAGTGATACTATGGGTCTGAGTGGGATGTCTGGTTTGTGTACTTTGGGTAGTCCATAGAATCTGGGGGTGTTGTTGCTTTCAGGTTTCATTCTTTGCTGGTCCGCTTTGGTTATCTGTCCGTTTTTTTGTAGATTCCTTAGTGTGTTGATTATTCTATTGGTGAGTTGTGGTGTGGGGTCGGAATCCTTCATTTGGTAGGTGTTGGTGTCTGCGAGTAGTTGTTGTGCTTTACTGATGTAGTCTGATTTATCTAAGATGACCGTCATTCTGCCTTTATCTGCCGGTAGTATGATTATGTTTTTGTCATTTTTCAGTGCTTTCAGTGCTTCCCTCTCCTTGGTGTTGAGGTTATGTGTTTGTCGTTTTCTTATCATCATAGGTACTACAGTTTGTCTCACTGTTTGTTGTGTCTCTTCTGTCAGTCCATTGTTCCTGAGTGTGCTTTCTAGTGCTGCTAGGAAGTCTGCTGTGTTGGCATCCCTGTGGTTGTATTTGAGTCCCTTGGCCAGTATCGTTCTTTCCATGTCTGTGAGCTGTCTGTGGGAGAGGTTTTTAACCCAGTTGTGTGTTGTAGTGTCCTTCTTTTTGTGTGTTAGTTTGTCCATTTTTTCTCTTAGTGCTGTTTTTTTGCGGAGTGTTGTCCTGTTCTGTCCTATAGTGATAGCCTGTTCTATGGTCCGGGTCCATTCCTGATTAGTGGTTTTTGAAATTAACGACTTTTGGCGTGCAATTTCTTGCTTGTATCTGTGCAGTCGGTTGTGAGCATCTGTGATCATTACCTGGATGTCTGTGCTGTATGACTCCATGACTATGAGCTGGGTGACTGTTGAGGTCCCAAAGGCCATTTTCCCCCTTGGCGTGTGGCCTCCTCTTTGGAACTTGCAGTAAACAATATCCAAGGCTCAGTCAGACAGGGTTTTGATGAACTAGGGAGCCCAGGCTCATGGGGAACAGGCAGGAGAGTAGAGTGTAAGCCAGGGGGAGCCTACACTACCATCTTATTGAGTGATTGAGGAGGTTGGAAAAGGCCAAAGACCTTCAGAGGGAGCAAGGCTTACTCCATTCAGCTTGCAGGATCCTCCGCTTAGTGGAAAGGGGATGGTGGGTGAGTGCTCCACATCAGCAAATATGGCAGAGGTTCCACAGGTATGGGTCACTTAAGCATGAAAATTAGCAGCTCCCTTACAGCTCAATCCTGAGTGTGGCCCAGTTAAAAACTGCCGCTCACAGAGAGATGCATGGAGAATGTCCCAGGTGGTGGTCTTCAAGAGAAAGGTCGATTGCAGCTGTGCATGTGACACACACATAATGCAAGTGCTTACCCTCTAAAAATAACATGGATGAGCCAACATTGGAATTGTAGATTGTGGAAAGAAAACCTAGAAAGAAAGCCTATCCTACCATCTCCAAGGCTCAGGTCAGGAGGGTGATGGAATACTCCCCACTTGCCTGGATGGGTTCAGCTCCAACAACACTCAAGAAGCTCAACACCATCCAGGACAAAACAGCCCGCTTGATTGGTACCACATCCACAAGTATCCACTCCCTCCACCACCGACGCTCAGTAGCAGCAGTGTGTATCATCTAGCAGATGCACTGCAGAAATTCACCAATGATCCTCAGACAGCACCTTCTAAACCCAAACCAACTCTCTAAAAGGACAAGGGCAGCAGATACATGGGAACACCACCACCTCCAAGCCACTCACCACCCTGACTTGGAAATACATTGCCTTTTCTTCACCGTCGTGGGTCATAATTCTGGAATTCCTTCCCTATTGACATTGTTGGTCTACCCTACAGCACCTGGACCACAGCGGTTCAAGAAGGCAGCTCACCACCACTTGCTGAAAAGTAACAATGGACAAGCAATAAACGTTCGCCCTGGGAGTGATGCCCACATCCTACAAGTGAATAAAAAAGATAGTGAGCAGTGTGTGGGTAAGCAAACTCATAAAGGGAATTCACGTGAATACTGGGGCTTTATTGTGTTGCTAGTCCAGCCTAGCTCACCCAAATTCTCAGATCATGTGAGTTGTTGGGGTGGGGTGGGGGGGGGGCGGAGGGAGGGGGGTGTTGATTGGACCTAACCCTATGATTCTTTAGATTTCACAATTCTACCCTTGGATAAATACCCACATGGTCAGAATGCCCTTTCAACACACTCCCCACTTCTCTTACCACACCTTTGCCTTGTGAGAACCAGAACTGAATCCAGAAATAGTTGGGCTGTCTTACAAAGAAAGGTTGAACATATCCTTGCATCCATTGAGATTTAAAAGAGTAGGAGATGACATGACTGAAATATATGAGATCTTAAGGGTCTTGACAGGGCAGATGTGGAAATGTTTGTGTCTCTCTGTGGGGAGAATCTAGAACAAGGCATCACTGTTGAAAATAAAGAGACTTCCATTTAAGACAGAATTTTGAGAATGTTTCTCTTACAGAGGGGTCTCTCTTCATTCAAAGGTATCAGAAGGAAAGTTTTGAATATTTTTTAAGGCAGAGATAGATTTTTGGTTAACAAGGGTTGAAAATTTATGAAGGACAGGCAGGAAATTGGAGTATTCAACCCCAGGGCATCAATGTGGACTTCAACAGTTTCCTCATTTCCCCTTCCCCCACCTCACCCTAGTTCCAAACTTCCAGCTCAGCACTGTCCCCATGACTTGTCCGGACTTGTCCTAGCTGCCTATCTCCTTTTCCACCTATCCACTCCACCCTCTCCGCCTTGACCTATCACCTTCATCCCCTCCCCCACTCAACCATTGTACTCTATGCTACTTTCTCCCCACCCCCACCCTCCCTCTAGCTTATCTCTCCATGCTTCAGGCTCTCTGTCTTTATTCCTGACGGAGGGCTTTAGCCCGAAACGTCGATCTCGCTGCACCTTGGGTGCTGCCTGAACTGTTGTGCTCTTCCAGCACCACTAATCCAGAATCTGGTTTCCAGCATCTGCAGTCATTGTTTTTACTAGGAATTTGGAGTAATCAGATCAGCCATGTGACCTCCTCCTGTTTTCAATGATATGTTCAAACTTAGTTTGAAAACAGGGAGGTTATGCTGCAGCTGGTGAGGCCACACCTGGAGTACGGTGTACAGTTTTGGTCTCCTTACTTGAGAAAGGATGTACTGGCACTGGAGGGGGTGCAGAGGGGGTTCACTGGGCTGATTCCGGAGATGAGGGGGTTGGCTTATAAGGAGAGTTTGAATTGATTGGGACAATACTCATTGGGATTTCGATGAATGAGGGGACATCTCATAGAAACATGCAAAATTATGAAGGGAGTAGATAAGATAGAAGCTGGGAGGTTGTTTTCACTGGTGGATGAAACTAGAATAATGGGGAGGAGATTTAGGACTGAGTTGAGGAGGAACCTTTTCACCCAAAGGGTTGTGAATCTGTGGAATTCCCTGCCCAGTGAAGCAGTTGAGGCTACCCCGTTGAATGTTTTTAAGGCAAAGATAGATTTTCTTGAACGGTAAAGGAATTAAGGGTTATGGGGAATGGGTGGGTAAGTGGAACCGAGGCCATGAAAAGATCAGCCATGATCTTACTGAATGGTGGCGCAGGTTCAAGGGGACAGATAGCCTACTCCTGCTCCTAGTTCTTATGTCTTTATGGCCTTATATAGGGGGAGAAAAAGGTGAGACCTCAATAAATGGAGAGCCATGATGTCATAGAGTCCTACAGCATGGAGACATGCCCTTTGGCCCAAAGTGCTCCATGCTGACCAAAATATCCTGATAAAGGGCCTTTCCCCGAAACATCGATTTTCCTGCTCCTCGGATGCTGCCGGACCTGCTGTCTTTCTCCAGCACCACTCCAATTCAAAATGTCCGTCATTCTAACCCCATTTCCCTGCACTATCTTTTTATTCCTTTCCTATCCATGTATTTTAAATGTTGTTATTCTACCCGCCTCAACTACTTTTGCTTATTCCATCTACGTACCACCCTCTGTGTAAAAATGTTGCCCCTCAGGTTCCCTTTTATTCTTTCCCCTCTAACCTTAAACTGATGCCCTCTAGTCCTCAATTCCCCAACCCTGGGAAAAAGACTAAGTGCATTCACCCTAACCATGCCTCTTATAACTTTATTCACTTCTATAAAATACTCCCCCCACACCCCTCAGTCTCCTACACTCTAAAGAAAAAAAGTCCTAACTTGTCCAACCTCTCCCCATAACTCAGATCGTTGATTCCTGGCAACATCCTTGTAAATTTCTGCTGCACTCTTTCCAGTTTAATAACATCCTTCCTATAACAAGGTGACTAAAACTGAACACAATACTCCAAGTGCAGTCTCACCAACGTCCTGCACAACCGCAACATAATTCCCAACCTCTATACTCAATGCCCTGACTGATGAAGGCCAGTGTGCCAAAAGCCTTCTTCACTGTCCTGTCTACCTGTGACTCCACTTTCAAAGAACTGTGAACCTGAACTCCGAGGTCTGTCTGTTCCATCACACTCCTTAAGGCCCAACCATTCACCATGAAAGTTCTACCTTGATTTGACTTTCCACAATGCAAGACCTCACAATTATCTATATTAAACTCCATTTGCCATTTCTCAGCCCACTTCCCCAGCTGATCCAGGTCCTGCTGCAATTTCTGATAACCTTCCTCACTGTCCACGATACTGTCTATTTTAGCGTCATCTGCAAACTTACTGATGATGTCCATTCTCATCCAAATCACTGATATAGATAACAAACAGTAATGGGTCCAACACTGACCCCTGGGGCACTTCACTAGTCACAGGCATTCAGTCTGACAAGCATCCTTCTACTATTAACCTCTGCTTCCTACTATCATGCCAATTGTGTATCCATTTGCCAGCTCACCCAGGATTCCATGCGATCCAAACTTCCAGAGCGGCCTACCATGTGGAACCTTATTAAAGACCTTACTGAAATCCATACAGAATATGTCTACTGCCCTGTCCTTGTCAACTTTCCTGGTCACCTCATCAAAGAACTCCAACACGCACAAAGCCACGCTGACTACTCCTAATCAAACTCTATCTTTCCAAAGTTAAAAATCATACAACACCAGGTTATAGTCCAACAGGTTTAATTGGAAGCACACTAGCTTTCGGAGCGACACTCCTTCATCAGGTGATTGTCACTTTCGGAGCGACGCTCATATGAAGGAACGTCGCTCCGAAAGCTAGTGTGCTTCCAATTAAACCTGTTGGATTATAACCTGGTGTTGTGTGATTTTTAACTTTGTACACCCCAGTCCAACACCGGCATCTCCAAATCATATCTTTCCAAATACATGTATATCTTATCTCAGAATCTTCTCAAATAACTTACCTACCACAGATGTTAGGTTTACTGGTCTATAGTTGCCAGGTATTTCTTTACAATCCTTCTTGAATAAGGGCACAACATTCACTAGCCTCCAGTTTTCTGGGACCTCGCCCGTGGCTAACGATGATGCAAACATATCAGCCAGGGCCCCTGCAATTTCTTCTTTAGCCGCTTATAATGTTCTTGGATATACCGGGTCAGGACCAGGAAATTTATCCAACTTTATTCAATCTAATATGTCCAACACTTCCTCTACTGTGATATGGACTGTCCCTGAGATATCACCGCTAAGTTTCCCAAGTTCCCGAGTCTTTCTCCACGGTAAACACAGAGGAGAGAAATATTCATTGAGGACTTTGCCCATCTCCTGTGGTTCCACACATGCATGTGCAGAGTGAAAGATAAGTGAGCTGTAGAATTTGTCTTGCGATTATATCATAATTTCCATACCTCAGGATTCCGCAGACTGCTTTATAAGATATTTTTGAAGTGATGCCATTATGTGGGAAAGATAGAGCAAAAAGAATGCGAGTAACCTTAGAGGCAGAATGAGTTCTCTACATGTTCCCATCTTTAAACTGGCTGGTGTTCATTGAGCTTTGGTTGGAGAATAGGGTTTGCTCTTTCATCCACTCAAATAAACTGACTAACAAGGTGGCTGAGGCCAAAGCTGGCCTCATTAAAAGTTGGAAATATAAATAATTTCTCACTGTTACAACCAAATGGAACTAAAGGTGTGCCAACAATAACAAGCCTGCGCAGTGTTCTGGTCAGGCTCTACCACAAGCACAATATGAGCTCCCAGCCAACAATACACAAGCTAAGGAAGTGGTACTAATCACTAGTATAAGATGACAGAGTTGCAAATGGACCCAATTAGAATCAGACAACTGCACAGCTCAAAAAGGAGGTTAATTAACATACTGTAACAGTGCCATTTCCTCTGAAAAACCATTCACTTAGTTCCAAGCTCTCACCCTTTCCACACATCCCTCTAATGTTATCAAAAGTTATCCAGTTCCATTTGGAAGATATTTATTGAATCTATATCCATTGTCATATGAGGCAACATATTCCAAATTTGACTCACGTTCTCCTCCTGTAACCTCCCATCTCTTTCACCAATCTCTGCCCACTAATTGTTAATCTTTCAGCCACTGGAAACAGGTTTCTTTTCATTTATTGCACTTTCCAAATTTGGACACAGTTGAGATTTGCAATACACTGGCCTGGGATTTTTTGCAGTGATACAATAAATGGTGCCTGCTGTTAATTCAGCTTGTCCTTATCTGATTAATGTGGAAGTAGCTGGGAGCTGGAGATGAGAACAACAAGTTCCAAGTGGGTCTGTGAGAACTGGGTAGATTATGAAATCCCATGGAACAATTGTAGAATAAACAGTAAAACACCTCAGCAGAAACTGGGAACTCTGGTGAAAGACCCACGACCTGAAACATTGGTCTGACTATTCACTGCCCCCAGTTGTTGATTGATTGATTTATTGTCACTTGTACCAAAGTGAAAGGCTTTGTTTATGAGCAGTACAGGCAGATCATATTAAGCAAGGATGGACAGAACAGGTTACGTTGCACAGGGTACGCTAGGTGAGATCAACGTTAGCGAGATCAGCATTAGTTGAGGCTAGAGAGTCCACTCCCTAATAACAGCCAGGAAGGAGCTGTTCCTGCACCTGCTGGTGCATGTGTTCAGGTTTCTGTACCTCCTGCCTGACGGAAGAAATTGTAGGAGATCATTACCGAGGTGGGAGTGGTCCTTGATGATGTTGGCAGCCTTTTCATGGCACTGAGCCGTGTACATGGAGCCCATGGATGGAAGGTTGGCTTCCGTGATGGTCTGGGCTGTGCCCACCACCTTCTGTAGTTTCCTTTGATCCTGGGCAGAGCAGTTGCCGTACCAAGCCGATATACACCTGGACAGTACGGTCTCAGTGGTGTATTTGTAGAGTTGGTGAGGGTCTTTAGGGACATGCTGAATTTCCTGAGGTGCCTGAGGAAGAAGAGGTGTTGTTGTGCCTCCTTGACCATTGCATCTACCTGGGAAGGCCAGGACAGGCTGTCGGTTATCATCACTCTGAGGAACTTGACCGTCTCTGCCCACTCAACCTCAGTCAATGATCAGTGGAGATAGGATTAGTGATGAGGAGATTAGGCAGGGGCTGTAGGAAGGCAGAAGCTGTGTTAGGGATACAGCAATAATGCATTCTACCTCTGAAGAGGTGACTTCTCCAAAGATGGTTTGGGATTAGGGTCAGCCATCTAGTTAATGGACAGCAGCCAATTAAGGCAACTAAGGCTCCACTTGGGATCCATTTTGCAAGAAGGCTGGTGCCTTCCCATTCTTGGAGTGATTCCCATTGTCAGAAAAGCTCCACTCACACGTGAAGGCTGCTCATTGGAGGCTTTGGTGTCCATCAGAGCTAGAGCCAAAAGATGGGGCCACAGGGATTGTATAAAGTTAAAAAATCACACAACATACAATTGCAACATTTAAAAGGCATCTGGATGTGTATATGAAATAGGAAGGGTTTGGGCTGGGTGTTGGCAGGTTGGACTAGATTGGGTTGGGATATCTGGTCGGCATGGATGAGTTGGACCGAAGGGTCTGTTTCCATGCTGTACATCTCTATGACTCTATGACTTAGGTTATAGCCCAACTGGTGTTGTGTGATTTTTAACTTTGTACACCCCAGTCGAGCACTGGCACCTTCAAATCATGACAGGGATTGTAGGCTGCCGCCGTGATGGTCAGCATTTCTTTTATATTTGAGTTTTCTGTCCACCTCAATGGCTGCACCAGCATTAGGTCTTTTTATTCCCTGACTTCTCTGCAGTCAACCAAAAGGACCATGTTGTTGAGGTGCCTTACTGTTTGCCTGCCTCCCTTGCCAGCGCCCACCTCTCTCTAAAGACGTGTGGACCAGCCCTCTGGTTGACAGCATAAACAGGGAATCGTACAGGAGATGCAATAGGACAATAATTGTGGAGGCAGTTGCAGGAAGTTGGTGCCAGCAGTCGACATGGACATTATGGGCTCTCTGGAATCTCCTTGTAGGCCCAGTCTCATGGTCTCAATACATGTTGCAAAACTCGGGCCATTGACACTGTTGCCCTCTAACCCTGCTTTCACAGATTTTGCTGAGTGCTTCCAGCATTAGTCTAGATTCACAATATCTTTTTCTTTATTATTCATTTGTGGGATGTGGGTGTCGTTGGCTGGGCCCAGCATTTATTGCCCATCCCTAGTTGCCCTTTGGGATGGTGGGGGTGAGCTGCCTGCTTGAACCGCTGCAGTCCATCTGCTGTAGGCACATCCACAATGCCCTGAGGGAGGGAATTCCAGGATTTTACCCAGTGACACTGAAGGAATGGCAACATATTTCCAAGTCAGGATGGTGAGTGGTTTGGAAGCGACCTTGAAGTTGGTGGTGTTCCCATACATATGTTGACTCTGTCCTTCGAGATGGAAGTGGTTGTGGGTTTGGAAGGTGTTCTCTGAGGATTTTTGGTGAATTTCTGCAGTGCATCTTGTAGATGGCACACACTGCTGCTACTGAGCCTCGGTGGTGGGGGAGCGGATGTTTGTGGATGTGATGCCAATCAAGTGGGCTGCTTTCTCCTGGATGGTGTTAAGCTTCTTGAGTGTTATTGTGGCTTCACACATCCAGGCAAATGGGGAGCATTCCATTACATTCCTGACTTGTGCCTTGTAGATGGTGGACAGGGTTTGAGGAGTCAGGAGGTGAGTTACTCGCTGCAATATTCATAGTCTCTGGTTTGCTCTTGTAGTCACTGTTTGTGTGGTGTTTATGTGATGAGTCCAGTTGAGTTTCAGATCAATACTAACCCACAATGTTGATCATGGCGGTTCCTGTGATGGAAACACTATTGAATGCCATGGGTGGTGGTTAGATTATCTCTCATTGGGATGACCATAGCCTGGTATTTGTATGGCTTGAATGTCACTTGTCAGCCCAACCTTGGATATTGTCCAAATCTTGTTGCATTTGAACATGGATTGCTTCAGTATCTGAGGAGTTGTGAATGGTACTGAATGCTGAGCAATCACCAGCGAACATCCCCATTTCTGACCTTATAATGGAGGAAATGTAATTGATGAAGCAGCTGAAGGTGGTTAGGCCTAGGACACTACCCTGAGGAACTCCTGCAGAGATGCCCGGGAGCTGAATTGACTGACTTCCAACAACCATGACCATCTTCAGATGTGTCAGGCATAACTCCAACCAGCGGGCGGTTTGCCCCCCTGATACCCATTGATTCCAGTTTTGCTAGTGGCTCCTTGATGCTACACTCGGTCAAATGCGACCTTGATGTCAAGAGCTGTCACTCTCACCACACCTCTGGAATTCAGCTCTTTTGTCGGAGAAGTCAGTGTAAAGATCAAACTTCGGGCATAAAGAAAAATAAAGAGAGAGGAATAAGAGGGAGGGAAAAAGAGTGAATGGAAGACGAGAATTGCTTTAAAAATTTAGAAGCAAATCTACAACAACAATTAAAATGTGAGACATTTTTGCATTCGTTAGATTAATTGGCAGCATCTAAGATTTAATATGGTGTTTCAAGATCATTCTATTTTAAATTATTTTGTGTGGTGTTCCCTGTTGAGTTGAGTCTTTACTTATTGAGGATCAGCCATGATTCTACTGAATAACGGGGCAGGCTTGATGGGCCAAATGGCCTACTCCTGTTCCTATTTCTTATGAGCAAGAGCAGGAGATTCATTCTATTCAATCAATTCTATTTCGAGGCACAGAATGTGGAGTTGCTTTCTGAAAATGAATAGCAGACTTACGTAGCAGCTTTATTGTATTCCCATTTAACCTCACATCTTCTTCTTGCCTGATGTTACTGTGCTATTTACATATAAATAGGAGAGAGTGACAATAGAGTCACCATTGTTTTGACAGAAAATTCTGAGCCAGCAAGTGAATAGAAAAATTAATCGGGATTGTAAGATTGAGCTCATCCAAAATGCTTTGCCCACATGTCAACCCCCTGTTCTGCACGTTATCTCTATGTTCTGTTTACCAATCGTCCTTTAAGCTTGCAGATCCATGTCAACACACGATCCATCAATACACTGCCTTTAAAATTCCCTTCTTTGTGTTCAAATCACTGTCTGAACTGAAGACATTCAAGGGACAGAATATCTCCAGCAGTCAACATATTAGTGTTCCGAGAATGACGGATAACGTAATGTTAATTCACTCATTGCATGTAATGTTGCTGCTTGGCCAGTGTTTAGTGCCCATCCCTAATTACTCTGGAAAAATCTAGGAACAGAAAATAGGAGCAGGAGAAGGCCATTCAGCCCTTCGAGCCTGCTCCGCCATTCAATTTGATCATGGCTGATCGTCCAACTCACTCCCTGTTCCCGCTTTCTCCCCTTACTCTTTAGTCCTAAGAACAATATCTAACTCCTTCTTGAAAGCATTCAATGTTTTGGCCTCAACAGTTCTCTGTGATAATGAGTTCCACAGTCTCCCCACTCTACAGGTGGAGACATTTCTTCTCATCTCAGTTCTTAGACTGTGACTCCTGGTTCTGGTGTTCTCAGTCATCGACAACATCTTGCCTGAATTGGACCTGGTCTAGTCCTGTTCGAATTTTATAGGTTTCTGCGTTATCCCTTCTTATTCCTCTCAATAAAATCAACATAGTCCTAATTGATCCAATCTCCACAAAGGACCATGGGTGTCTCTCTCCATTGGCAAGAGACAACTAATCATCTATACCTTCAGGGCTACCACTCTGTAGGCACAGGGCAAAGTGAGGAGACTGATCTCCATGTACTCCCACAGCCAGTGTAGGGATTGAACCTGCATCAATCTGAATCAAATATTTGCTATTTGGCCAACTGAAATAACCAACTCCACCGTACCTACAGTCAAATTATATTATAAGCATACAGTGATAACCCAGTCAATCAATCCATCAGGCTATTAGAAGAATGTGCTGCCCTGTTCTGAGTGAAACAAACTTAAATAGACAGGTAGGTACTTACAGAACGTTACAGAGCCAGACAAGTGAATGTCGATAAATTAACTTTATTAGCTAAAATGGACATACAAGCAGAGATATATAAGTCTCGGGATAGTGATGGATGAAAAGATAGATAGAGATATATAGCAGCAGTTATAGAGATGTGATTGATAGGGAGGGATAAGAACAGACTGATGAATAGATAAAGTCAGAGGGTAGATGGATGGATAGTTGAACAAGGACGCACAGGGTTAGATAGATAAATAGGTAGATGAATAGATAGTATCATATTTTGCCATCTGATATTCTTGCTAAGTGGAACCTAAAGGGACATTAAAAGCTGTTTGATGAGGTTGTACTGACAATGGTGCAGTGCAATGTTACAGACCAACTGAGGAGGGTAACACTGTACAGAAAATTCTTTCTAGGGTCTCTCCTGGAATGTGGAATTTGTGTGTGTGTGTGTGTGTGTGTGTGTGTGTGTGTGTGTGTGTGTGTGTGTGTGTGTGTGATAAGTGAGCAGTTGAAGTGTGACTGATCAGGGAATAGAGAAAGAGAGGGGCGGGATTTGAATACGTTATTCACAACATTATTCCACACCTCATCCTTTGGACTTCCAATTTTACGGACGATTAACCCAAAGCGTGTTTCTGACAAAACTGATGTATGTATTAATTTGTTTTAACTAGTGATTAATTACCCTCCTCTTGAGCTGCTATTGCCTGGAATTTGCATATTAATCAAATTCTAGTTGATAGTCGGCACTCTTGATGAAGGTGTAGTCTGGGGAGGGGGTAGGGGGTTTGATGGGAGCACTAGAATGAGTGAGTCACAGCCAGGAAGACTATATCTACAAATGGGAGAATCATTCAAATGAATACATATTATGAAGTATAAATGTACACTTTCTGTCAACTATGTTGTAACTATCTTATTTCTAACTTTTTTTTAGATACTATAAGTAATGTCACTAGTTTTCCTTTTATTCCTCTGTTGTACCCAGGTATTTGTACATATGATGGCACAATTACAGGCAGCTACTGCAATAAAACTTTTCACCATACTCCTGTACTTCTGTACTGGAGTACACATGACAATCAAGGAAATTCAATTCAATTCAATATTCAAAAGCAGATCTTTGTTGTTACATATTGCTTCATAATTTCAGGAGCCAACCTCTTGCTTTCCCCCTACATCCAGGCCTCTGTGATTGTATTCCATAGTGAGTTTTGACTACATATCTACATAGTTTTCATCAACCACTTCTCCTAGTGTACGGTCTTCAAGGTAATACTTAATTCGCCCTTGGCCTAACTATCACTTACAGCTACCAATCATGGCCTCCATCCCTTGATACATAGTTCCCTGGATTGCCATTCTTCACTCACTGACCCCTCTGCTCCTGTGACACTAGACTATCTGCTATCATCCCCTGAGTCTCTACTCCTCCCACAATAGACACAAAGTGTATAACAGCTCGGCGCTGGTGTGTAAGTTCAACACAAGCCTCTTCCCACTTTCTCAATTAAACCCATCAAAACTCCTATTCTTGTCTCTTTTGTTTCTTCTGAAGTGCGTCCTTTCTATTCATAGAGTCAGAGAGATATACAGCACGGAAACAGACCCTTCAGTCCAATTCGTCCATGCTGACCAGATATCTTAAATTAATCTAGTCCCATTTCCACTTCGATGTTGGGGACAGTTTCACATTCTCTCCAGATAATTAGTTTCTCCTAAATTACCAACTCAGGTTTTCTTTTGTCTAGCTTCTATTTTGGGTTCAAGTTAAATATTTTCTCTATGTTTACATTATTCCGTCCTTTCTTAATCTTAAAGTACTCCACAGGTCAACCTGATCTGTTCAATCTTTGCTGACAGATCAAACCTATCAGCTTTGGGGTTTGTCTACTCAATGTTCTCTGCACCTTCTCCATCACCTTCACATCCTTTCTGCATCAAGTAGAACAGATGGCCTTCCTGCTTTTCTGTTTGATCCTGGTAGAAATGATACTTAATGTCTTCTTGTTTCTCTTTATCATCTTGTTAATCCATGTTGTTACTTTTAATGTTCCATCCATTGACACTCACCCATCTCTCTGTACCTTACACATTGGTAAGATTACAGCTGGATTATCATCTGTGATCTTGGTCCACTTAATTGAGGAAGGCCGTAATTGCATTGGAGACAGTTCAGAGAAGGCTTACCAGATTAATTCCAGAGATGAAAGGCTTATATTGTGAAGAGAGATTGAACTGTTTAGGTCTAAACTTGCTCGAGTTTAGATGAATGAGAGGAGATTTAATTGAGGAACGATTTACAAGGACGTTGCCAGGATTGGAGGGATTCTGGTACAAGGAGAGGCTGAATAGGCTGGGGGAGTTTTCCCTGGAGAGTGAGGGGTGCCCTTAAAGAGGTTTGTAAAATCATGAGGGCCATGGATAGGATAAATAGACAATGTCTTTTCCCTGGGATGGGGGAGTCCAGAACTAGAGGGGATAGTTTAAGGTGAAAGATTTAAGGGAAAGATTTAAAAGGGACCTAAGGGGCAACCTTTTCACACACAGGGGGGTGCATGTATGGAATGAGCTGCCAGAGGAAGTGGTGGAAGCTGGTACAATAACAACATTTAAAAGATATCTGGATAGGAATATGAATAGGAAAGATTTAGTGGGGTATGGGCCAAATATTGGTAAATGGGACTAGATTAGGTTAGGATATCTGGTCGGCATGGACGAGTTGGACCGAAGGGTCTGTTTCCATGCTGTACATCTCTCTAAAGGGGATTGACAAAGTAGGTGTACATGTTTCTTCATGTAAGGCAATCTAGAACAAGATTGTTCATAGTTTTAGGATAAGGGACAGCAGCAGAGTTTGAACAGAGATAAGGAGGAATCACTTTTCTCAAAAGGTTGTGTTTCTGTAAAATTCAATACCAAGACTATGGCAGATGCCAGGAAATTGAGTAAATGTAACAAGGAGATGGATTTTTATTTAGCAATGGGTTGAGAGTTCAAGAGTGCAGACAGGAAAATGGAGTTGAAGCTGAGATGAGATCAACCATGATTGTGTTGAATGGCAGAGCAGGCTCAAGGGGCTGAATGGCCTCCTCCTTCTCCTAGTTCTGTTGTTCTGTCATTCCTCTACTAACCTAGCCATTTATTCTTCAATGTTGCCCACCTTTTCAATCCTAACAAAATTAATTACGAATGTCTTGACCAGGTAAGGATGGGGAAAGCAGCTCCCCTCTTTTCACCCTCTCATAATCATTCACAACAATTGTTTTTCTTTTTTGCAAACAGCCATTACACTTCAGCTGAAACATGTATCACTAGAAAATGAAAGAGCCGTGACCTTATAGAGGTTTACAAAATTATGAGGGGCATGGATAGGGCAAATAGACAAAGTCTTTTCCCTGGGGTCAGAGAGTCCAGAACTAGAGGGCATAGGTTTAGGGTGAGAGGGGAAAGATATAAAAGAGACCTAAGGGGCAACGTTTTCACGCAGAGGGGGGTACTTTTATGGAATGAGTTGCCAGAGGAAGTGGTGGAGGCTGGTAGAATTGCAAGATTTAAGAGGCATCTGGATGGGTATATGAACAGGAAGGGTTTGGAGGGATATGGGCCGGGTGTTGGCAGGTGGGACTAGATTGGGTTGGGATATCTGGTCGGCATGGATGGGGTTGGACTGAAGGGTCTGTTTCCATGCTGTACATCTCTATGACTCTGAATTCTATACCTACATTGTCCTGCTCTATCGTGAATACGGATATAAAATATTCATTTAAAACCTCGAGCCATGTCTTCCAGCTTCACACACAGATCACCACCTTGGTCACTAATGGGTCCTATTCCTTCCCTGGTTATTATCTTGCCCATAATATATTTATGAAGCATTTTTTGATTTTCCTTAATATCACTTGCAGTGGTTTTCATGTCCCCATTTTTGTTCTCCTGATTTATTTTTCTAAGCAGCCCCCTGCACTTTCCAAACTTCTCTCAGGCATCTGTTGTATTGTGACTTTGGTATCTGCCATAGGTTCCCTTTTTTGTCCTTATCCAATCTTATACATCCCTTGACATCGAGGATTATGTGGACTTGCTGGTCCCATGCTTTACTTTACAGGAATATGTAGGCCTTGAACTCTGACTTCTTACCTTTTGAATGATGATTGAGATTTTATGGCTACTCTCAGTCCATTTTGGTCAGATCCTGTTTTATTAAAATTGGGAGGGATAATCCAGGAACCTACAGGCCAGGGAAGTCAGTGTTAGTGGTAGGGAAACTATTGGAAAAAAAGTCTGAGTGTCATAATTAATCAGAGCCAAGGATTATTCAAGGATAGTCAACAGAGTTTTGTCAGAGCGAGATCATGTCTGAAATATTTGATTGAAATTTTCAAGAGGTTGTGTAGGTGAGGGAATGGCAATTTATTGTATTCCAAATAGACGTCAGTTAGGCTTTTGATGAGGTTTCATGTGGCAGACTGGTTAAGATGCCATGAGATCCAGGCAAAGCTGGCAAATTGGATCCAAAATTGACTGTAGTGACAGAAAGTAGAAGATAATAGTCGAAAGGTGGTTTGTGACTTGAAGCTTATGTCCAGTGGTGTATCACAGTGTACAACATTGGTTCACACCCTGTTTGTTGTAAAAGTTAATGATCTAGGTGTGAAGGTTAGAGGTCTGCTCAATAAGTTCACAGATGAGATGAAAATTGGTGGTGTGGTAAATAAAGATCAGGAAAGCCTCAGACAACAGGACAATACAGGTGGGCTGGTCTGATGGCTGAACAGTGGACGTTAATCCTGAAAGATGAGAGGTGATGCATTTTGGGAAGATTAACAGAACAAGGGAGTAAATGTTGAATGGTGGGACATGCAGAAGTACAGAGGATCAGAGGGGCTTTGCTGTGCATTTCATAGATCCTTGAAAACAGCAGGACAAACATATAAAGTGGATAAGAGGGCATATGGGGGGATACTTGGCTTTATTACAGCTGACTACAAGAGCAGGGAAGCTATGATGAAGCTGTATGGGAACATTAGATAGGTCATATCTGGGACATCATGTGCAGTTCTAGTCATCACACTATTGGAAGAATATGATTGATCTAGAGGGGAGATTCACAAGGATGTTAACTGGGCTGGAGTGACTCAGCTCTGAGGAGACACTTAATACACTGGGGTTGTTTTCCTTAGAGCAGAGAAGGCTGAGGGAGGATCTGATTGAGGTGTGCAAAGTTCTGAGAGACATAGATGAAGTAGATAGGGAGGTTTTTTTCTCCCTTAGTAGAGGGGTGAATATCCAGGGAGCACAGTTTTAAGGCAAGGGTGATGATATTCAGAGGGGACTTAGTAAAAATCATTTCACCCAGAGAATTGTGGATGTCAGGAGGCCTAAGAGGGTGTTAGAGGCAAGAACCTTCAAAACATTTGAAGAACTATTTGGATGAACACTGGAAATGTGTTAGCATGGAAGGTTTTGGGCCAAGTGCTGGGAAGTGAGATTATACAAATGGTTGTTTGAGGACTGGCACAGACACAACGGGCTGAAGGGCTATGCTGCAAAATCACATGACACCACAAGTCTTCTAAATTCATAAGTTCATAAGCTATAGGAGCAGAGCTAGGCCATTCAGTCCATCAGGTCTGCTCCGCCATTCGATCATGGCTGAGATGTTTCTCACCCCCATTTTCCTGCCTTCTCTCCATATCCCTTCAACCCATTACCAATTAAAAACCTGTCCAACTCCCCCTTCCTGTCCCAGCATCCACCCCACTTTGGGGCAGGACAATCCACAGTCCCTGCAACAAACAGAGCAGCCATAACCTTATTGAATGCTGGCACGGGTTTGAGGGGCCGAATAGCCCAGCCCTGTTGCTAACTTGCAAGGTTGCTTGATCTTAACTCCAGTCATGAAGGCTGCATCTTCCCAACCATCTGTGTGTAAAAAAGGTTTCACATGCTGTCCATGCTAAATCTCGAACGTTTAACCTCAGATATGGGTGCCCTCTCTGTAGTCTCCACTAAAATCAATCCATTTCCATTATCTCTTCACTCTTTTGTAACCTTTTCTTCACTTCTGTCGAACAGCATCCTGCACAATGCCCCAGATCCCCGCTCCCTATTGACCCCTGGACTTGCTCCTGAAGGACATGTTTTAATGCTACAACCAGAAACATCCTGGTCTGCAGCACATCGCTTGAATGTTCTGCTCAAACCTCTGGATAGGACCTTAAACCCTCACCTTCAGAGTGAGTGGCAGGCCTGGTACCCATCAAACCAGAGCTGCTACAGAAACTCAGACCAGGACCAAAGTGACAAGGAAACAACATGAGTAACAGGGGTGAAACGGAGGGAGGGAGACATAGCCGTCTCTGACCTCTTGCAACAGACTCAGTGGACCAAATGGCCTGCTTCTCCTCCCAAGTATTATGGCCCATGTGCTTATGTTCTCCTCCTCCAGATCAGATGAAGGAACTCTGCAAAAACCTTCGCTAAGCCAAGTATACAAGACAATTCACAGTCCCAATTATTTTGGGCTGAGATGAAGAATTTTTTTTCAGTCAGAGGATGGTTAGTCTGGGGAAACTGTGACTACAGAAGGCTTTGGATGCTGAATATATTCAAGAAAGGGATTAATAAATGATTGAAAAGATATTTGAGGGGTATGCAGAATCAACAGCAATGTGGTGTTGATATTGTCGGTCAGCTGTAATCATATTGAATGGTGGAGCAAGTTCAAAGGCTGACCCTTCTCCTAGTTTCTATGTCTCACCAGTATTTTTGGACGACGCTGTTGGGAACTCTGGCATTAATAAACTTAACCAAGAACCCAAGTCCATGAAATCCCAAGCAGTCCAATTGATGATAACCTGAGAGAGCTCAGTCTTATGTGGTGCAAGAGCTCCCTCCATTGGTGGCAGAGTGACAAAGCACTCAGACTTTTGTCCCTCAGAACATTTGATATTAGATTAGATTAGACTTACAGTGTGGAAACAGGCCCTTCGGCCCCAACAAGTCCACACAGACCCGCCGAAGCGCAACCCACCCATACCCCTACATTTACCCCTTACCTAACACTACGGGCAATTTAGCTTGGCCAATTCACCTGACCCGCACATCTTTGTGACTGTGGGAGGAAACCGGAGCACCCGGGGGAAACCCACGCAGACACGGGGAGAACGTGCAAACTCCACACAGTCAGTCGCCTGAGTCGGGAATTGAACCCGGGATATGTTCCATCCTCAACATTTTCTTGCACTGTAAACTGAGGTTGACTTGATTTGACTGGGTCAACTATCTCTCCATCTCCATTTTAGAATAAAACAGAACTTCAAAGTAAATGAAACACATGGACATCTCCTAATGATTGTGATCCTGGATGTTGATTGCAGTTAGTATTTAGGGAATAAATCATAGAATCAGAGAATCATACAATGCAGAAGAGGCCCTTCTGCTCATCAGGTTTGTACTACCAAAGCTGCACTAAATCAATGCAAGTCCCATCTTCCAATACTCCAACCCGTAGTCTCAAATATTATGACACATTTAATGTCCTCCCAGGATGTGTATTAAAGACACGCCTCACCTTCTGGATGAAAAAGTATTTCCTCAAATCCCTTCTAAACATCCTGCCTTTTGCTTTAAAATGATGCCCTTTTGTTATTGACTTTTCAACAAAGGGGACAGCTGCTTTCTAATCACCCTGCCCTCATAATCTTGTCCACCTCTATCAGGTTCCCCCCCTCAACCTTCTCTGCATGAAAGAAAACAACCTGGGCTTATCCAGCCTCCCTTCATCGCTGCAATGCTTTATCCCAGGCAGCATCCTGGTGAATGGGCGGCATGGTGGCACCGTGGTTAGCACTGCTGCCTCACAGCGCCTGAGACCCGGGTTCATTTCCCGACTCAGGCGACTGACTGTGTGGAGTTTGCACGTTCTCCCCATGTCTGCGTGGGTTTCCTCCGGGTGCTCCGGTTTCCTCCCACAGTCCAACGATGTGCGGGTCAGGTGAATTGGCCATGCTAAATTGCCCGTAGTGTTTGGTAAGGGGTTAATGTAGGGGTCTGGGTGGGTTGCACTTCGGCGGGTCGGTGTGGACTTGTTGGGCCGAAGGGCCTGTTTCCACACTGTAAGTAATCTAATCTAGAATCTCTTCTGCACCTCTTCCAGTGCAATCCCATTCTCTTCCTATAGGAGAAAGTGACTTGAGCTTCCTTGTACCTTGATACAAGAAATATTTAATTCCTGGGATTAGCAAGTGCATTTTCTTGGCCTAACATTATGTGATTTTAAAAAAAATTAAAATTAAGTTTTTTTTAAACAAGGAATTGTGCAGAATGGACCGATTCTCTTGAGGAATTGGAGTCACAGAGTCATAGAGATGTACAGCATGGAAACAGACCCTTTGGTCCAACCAGTCCATGCCGACCAGATATCCCAACTCAATCTAGTCTCATCTGCCAGCACCCGGCCCATATCCCTCCAAACCCTTCCTATTCATATACCCATCCAAATGCCTCTTAAATGTTGCAATTGTACCAGACTCCACCACTTCCTCTAGCAGTTCATTCCATATGCATACCACCCTCTGCATGAAAACGTTGCCCCTTAGGTCTCTTTTATATCTTTTCCCTCTCACCCTAAACCTATGCCCTCTAGTTCTGGACTCCCAGGCCCCAGGGAAAAGACTTTGTCTATTTATCCTATCCATGCCCCTCATAATTTTGTAAACCTCTATAAAATTACCCCTCAGCCTCTGACTCTCCAGGGGAAACAGCCCTAGCCTGTTCAGCCTCTCCCTGTAGCTCATAACCTCCAACCCTGGCAACATCCTTGTAAATCTTTTCTGAACCCTTTCAAGCTTCACAACATCCTTCCAATAGGAAGGAGACCAGAATTGCACACAATATTCCAACAGTGACCTAACCAATGTCCTGTATAACCTTAACATGACTTCCCAACTCCTGTACTCAATACTCTAACCAATAAAGGAAAGCATACCAAACACCTTCTTCACTATCCTATCTACCTGCGATTCCACTTTCAAGGAGCTATGAACCTTCACTCCAAGGTCTGTTTGTACAGTAACACTACCTAGGACCTTACCATTAAGTGCTAAGATTTGCTTTCCCAAAATGCAGCACGTCGCATTTATCTGAATTAAATTCCATCTGCCACTTCTCACACCTCCAATTTCAGTGTAATCTGCAAACTTACTAACTGTACCTCTTATGCTCACATCCAAATCATTTATGTAAATGACAAAAAAGTAGAGGACCCAGCACCGATCCTTGTGGCACTCCACTGGTCACAGGCCTCCAATCTGAAAAATTACCCTCCACCACCACCCTTTGTCTTCTACCTTTGACCTAGTTCTGTATCCAAATTGCAAGTTCTCCCTGTATTCCATGAGATCTAACCTTGCTAATCAGTCTCTCATGGGGAACCTTGTCAAACATCTTACTGAAGTCCATGTAGATCACATCTACTGCTCTGCCCTCATCTATCCTTTGTTACTTCCTCAAAAAACTCAATCAAGTTTGTGAGACATGATTTCCCACGCACAAAGCCATGTTGACTATCCCAAATTGGTCCTTGCCTTTCCAAATACATGTACATCCTGTCCCTCAGGATTCCCTCCAACAACTTGCCCACCACCGAGGTCAGGCTCACCGGTCTATAATTCCCTGGCTTGTCTTTACCGCCCTTCTTAAACAGTGGCACCACGTTTGCCAACCTCCAGTCTTCCGGCACCTCACCTGTGACTATCGATGATGCATATATCTCAGTAAGAGGCCCAGCAATCACTTCTCTAGCTTCCCACAGAGTTCTTGGATACACCTGATCAGGTCCTGGGGATTTATCCACCTTTACCCATTTCAAGACATCCAGTACTTCCTGCTCTGTAATCCGGACATTTTGCAAGATGTCACCATCTGTTTCCCTACAGTCTATATCTTCCATATCTTTTCCACAGTAAATACTGATGCAAAATATTCATTTAGTATCTCCCCCATTTTCTGTGGCTCCACACAAAGGCTGCCTTGATTCCAATAGAGGATTTGACAAGATAGAAATGGAAAGGTTGTTGATCCCTGACTGTAGGGTCTAAAACACAAGGCTGCAGTCTCAGGATTAGGGTTCAGTCATTTATCATTGAGCCAGGGAGAAATGTCTTCACTCCAAGTGTTGTGAACCTCTGCAGTTCTCGACCCCAGAGATGTGTAGATGCTCTGATGCTGAGTGTGTTAAAGGCTAAGATCGATGGAATTTTAGATACTGAAGGAAGTATGAAACATCATGAGCAGGCAGGAAGGTGATTGTAACCTTAATGAATCGAAGGGGTGTATTCCTGCTTCTTATTATAAAATGAAAACTTTTGGCTGTGTGATAGGAACATGGCACCATCAGATTTATGAGTAAAAACAAGCCATTCAGCCCTCCAGACCTGCACCATCACCCAAGAGATCATAACTGGTCTGGCTACAGTCTCAACTCCCTTTCCTGCCTGCACCTTTTTGTTCTTGGCTCACTTGCCTGACAAGGACCTCAGGTGTAGGAGTGTTGAGTGGTAACATCCAGAGGCCTATTAGAGAGTTTTGAGAATATTTATAGCTCATATTGATGTTTTGGATGTAGGTTTGCTCGCTGAGCTGGAAGGTTCATTTCCAGACATTTCGTCACCACACTAGGTAACATCTTCAGTGGGCCTCAGGCGAAGCACTGCTGATAATTCCTGCTTTCTATTTATAAGTTTGGGTTTATTTGGCTTAGTGATGTCATTTCCTGTGGTGAAGTCACTTACTGTTCCTTTTCTCAGGGGGTGGTAGATGGAGTCTAACTCGATGTGTTTGTTCTTAGAGTTCCAGTTGGAATGCCATGCTTCTAGGAATTCTCATACATGTCTCAGTTTGGCTTGTCCTAGGATGGATGTGTTTTTCCAGTCGAAGTGGTGTCCTTCCTCATCCATAGTAAGGATACTAGTGAGAGAGGGCCATGTCTTTTCGTGGCTGGTTGGTGTTCATGTATCCTGGTGGCTAGTTTTCTGCCTGTTTGTCCAATGTAGTATTTGTTACAGTCCTTGCACGGTATTTTGTAAATGACATTAATTTTGCTTGTTGTCTGTGTAGGGTTTTTCAAGTTCATTAGCTGCTGTTTTCACCTGTCAGTGAAAAAGATATAACTCCTGCCTGTACACCACTTCCTTCCCCTCCATCCGGGGCTCTAGACAGTCCTAGAAGGTGAGACAGAGGTTGACCTGCATCTTCTCCAACCTAGTTTACTGTAACTGGTGCTCCCGATGTGGTCTTCTCTACATCGGAGAGACCCAACACAGACTGGATCACCATTTCATTGAGTATCTTTGCCTGGCCCGAAATGGCCAGCCTGGCCTCCTAGTCACCGCCCATTTCAATTCCCCTTCCCACTCCCTTTCCAAAATAATGATCCTCAGCTCCCTCCGTTGCCGCAGTGAATCAGACTGCAAATTGGAGGAACAACACCTTTTCATCCACCAGGGCAGCCCGGAGGACTCAACATTGAATTCTCCAATTTCAAATAACATTCCCACCAATGCCCCGAATCCCTTCCCAGACCTGACCCCTCCCTTCCATTCCACCGACCGACCCTTCCCTCCATTTACCAGCCGGATTCATCCCTCCCATCGACCAACACCCACTATCTGTGTTCACCTGTCACTACCTCACCATTCTGCTACTCTCCCCACACCCACCCCCTTCACCTGTCACTCCCCCTACCCCACCTCCAGTCCTGAAGAAGGGTTATACTCGAAACGTTGACTTCTTCGCCTCTTGATGCTGCCTTGGCTTGCTGTGTTCTTCCATCCTCCTGATTATCTATTCCACAACAATGTGGCTGACTCTTAACTGCCCATAGAGAAGGCTAAGCAATCCTAGGGAGACCTACAGAATTGTGTGTAATTTGTATTGAAAATGCAGGAAGAAATGTATGAACTGCAGTAACCAAGCAGATGCTCCTGTCCACTAGATGGTGCTGCTGCCCAATTAGATGCACATGGTTATATCATCACCCAGATAGTGAAATGTTGCTACAGTGAGCCACAGACTGACTCTTATTTTGTTTAATTCTTGTTTTTCTTTACCTTATCTTAAGTGAAGATGGAAATGGCTCACTGTTGGCCAATAATATCCCATCAAGGACAGTTAGGTGCATTAGCCAGGGGTAAAAAGGGTAAGGGAATGGACATGGGTGGGTTACTCTTTGGAGGGTCGGTGTGGACTTGTTGGGCCGAAGGGCCTGTTTTCACCTCTTCGGGATTCTAATTATAATTTTAAAGAAGGATTTGAGCTGTAACTTCTCACTGGCGCTTCTGCTGCAGCTGAGCAATAACAACTGGCATTTATGTAGCTGCTTTAACATAGCAAAACATCCCCAGGCACTTCTCAACTGATGAGATTAAAAAAAAACAGAGTCACGGGAAGGAAGGTATCAGGCCAGGTGATTGAAAGCTCGGTACCAGAGGTGAGTTTTCAGGAGCCTTTTCAAGGAAGAGAGAGAATTCCAGAAACATAGGGTCAGGAGTGCTAAAGGTTTTTTAGATTAGATTACTTACAGTGTAGAAACAGGCCCTTCGGCCCAACAAGTCCACACCGACCCGCCGAAGTGAAACCCACCCATACTCCTACCCTTACATTTGCCAATTCACCTGACCTGCACATCTTTGGACTGTGGGAGGAAACCGGAGCACCCGGAGGAAATCCACGCAGACACGAGGAGAATATGCAAACTCCACACAGTCAGTCGCCTGAGGCGGGAATTGAACCCGGGTCTCTGGCACTGTGAGGCAGCAGTGCTAACCACTGTGCCACCGTGCCACCCACGCCATGTGGAGGAAAGCAAAATACTATAGATACTGGAAATCTGAATCAGACACAGAAATGCTAGAGAAACTCAACAGCTCTGGCAGCATCTGTGGAGAGAGAAACAGAGTTCATGTTTCGAGTCCAGTGACCCTTCTTCAGAACTCCGGATTTTATTGAATTTGAATTGCTCCATTTGTGTGTATTTATCATCTCTCAGTGTTCTGATAAATGCTGACACAGACACAAAGCAACCCCACCACCCCGTGGCCGAACACTTTAACACCACCTCCCATTCCACCAAGGGTGTGCAGGTCCTGGGCCTCCTCCATCACTAAACCCTAACCACCCGACGCCTGGAGGAAGAACACCACATCTTCCACCTTGGGACCCTCCAACCCCATGACATCAATGTGGATTTCACCAGTTACCTCATTTATCCTCCCCCTCTGCCTTATCCCAGATTCAACCTTCTAACTTGGCACCACCGCCATGACCTGTCCTACCTGTCCATCTTCCTTGCCACCTATCCGCTCCACCCTCCTCTCTGACCTATCACACTCTCAGATACCTTCCCCTCCCAGCCCCAGCCCCCTCCCCCCCCCCCACCCAGTTATCTCTCCAACTCCTTGGCCCCCAAGCCCCATTCCTGACGAAGGGCTTATGCCTGAAACGTTGATTCTCTTGCTCCTTGGATGCTATCTAACCTGGTGTGCTTTTCCAGCACCACACTCTCGCTTCTGATAAAGTCATACCAAACTCAAAGCATTAGATTTATTCATTCAGGTGGATTGTGGGTATCACAGGCTAGAGCAGCATTTATTGCCTATTCTAGTTCCTGAGAGGGTAGTTAAGAGTCAACTGCATTTTTCTGGTCTGGAGTCACATGTAGGCCAGACCAGATAAAGGTGACATTTTCCTTTCCGAAAGGACAATTGAAAATGGATTAATGGTCAATATAAGGCTTGAATTCCAGGTTTTATTGATTTCAAATTCCCCCATCTGCCATGGTAGGATTAAAATCTAGGGCCCCAGAAAATTACTGGCTTAATGATAATACCACCAGGTCATTAGTGAGCTTACAGTTACCTGCTGAGGTTGTCCAGTGTTCCCTGAGTTTGTGACAGATACAGATTATCACCAATAACAGAGTGTGTACAATTAGCAATGACAAAGATACTAGAATTGTAGGAGAACAAACCTTGAAGGCTTCTCCAGGTGGAGGAGATCATAGAACCTCTAGTGTGGAAGCAGGCCATTCGGCCCTTTGAGTCCACACTGAAAAAAGATTCTCGGTAATCCAAGATGGAGGATGGGAAAAATTTCTGGCTGTAACAGCTCTCCTTTTTTGAGGTATTTTAGGTGTTGGAGGTGATTTTCTCGAATTCCAGGAGCAGCAATTACTATTTTATATGCTGTTTTAATATGCATTGTTTTAAAACTTTGGGAAAAAAAAGTCAAAACAACAGCAGTTTTAAAAGGGAGAAGAAAAGACAAAGGAAGCACATGGTGAGGTCAGTGCAGGAGAGAGAAAGAAACTAACCAGAGTGAACCTGCACAGTTACTGCCTTTGATGTTTGAATTCATGTATCACTGGATATCGGAGTGCATCTGGGAATATTAACAAACAGTGAAATTCACAACTGATCTAGGAGGAACTATTTGGGTGAAATTCACAGCACAGAATCAGATTAGTTAATTGTTTTAAGTGGTCTACAGAAAGTCTGCAGAAGAGAGTAGAATGGGTTCTTTCTTGATTATGTGTATGGAATGAGCTGCTAGAGGAAGTGGTGGAGGCTGGTACAACTGCAACATTTAAAAGGCATTTGGATGGGTATGTGAATAGGAAGGGCTTGGAGGGATATGGCCAGGTGCTGGCAGGTGGGACTAGATTCAGTTGGGATATCTGGTCGGCATGGACGGGTTGGACTGAAGGGTCTGTTTCCATGCTGTACATCTCTATGACTCTATAACCCACTGAAGAGCATCCCACCCAGACCCACGTTATCCCTGTAAACCTGCATTTCCCATGGCAAATCCACCTACCCTTCACATTATTGGACTATGGCAGAAGATAAGGATGAGAATTTTAACTTTGCCAGGCGAGGTAGCCTGCTGTGAGTGAGGACATAGACACTTCGGATGAATTCAAGTTTACTGTTGGCAGAAGACTGCAGACCAGCCATGAACAGAGATAAGAAAGTCATGAGTAAGTGTTTCAGCAACAAATGAGCCAAAGCAGCCTATAAACCAAGCAAGGTGGCCTTGGGTGCAAGTTGTGGCCGAATCTTCGGGTAAAATAAGACACCAATATTGCCAATGATATGGTTTAATGTAAGATAGATGTCATAGAGAGGGATGGAGCTGGTGACCAGGGGCCAGAGTTTGTATTAGGGACTGAAGATAATGTCTTTCCAACTTGGGAGGAAATTTCTGCTCAAGCTGCCCAATTTTGCACACGATCACTGCGTCAGTTCAGAAAGGTCATGGTGAGGTAGATCTGGAAGTGTAGCATATATCTGAAACCTGTGCCATGGAGCCAAGGATAGATTCTTTGGGGAGTCCATACACAACACCAACAGGTGTGCCCCCTGGGAGTTGTGATTCAGTAGCAGCTATCTTTCCTCTGAGGAAGAAGGTAATGTATGCAAGCCTCACAGAATTGTTCCAGCTCAGCAGGAAGCCACTCAGCCAACCGAGTCTGCCCCGGCTGTCTGAGCATTTGGCCTTAGTAGCAATTTCCTTTTCCCCATAACCCTGCATGGCGTTGCTGTTTACAAAATTTCACTTGATCCTGCTTCTGCCACACTTCCAGTCAGTGCACTCAGCTTGCATTTGCCTCCACAGGAAAAAAAAACTAAATCTTTGCCCCCTTGTTCTTGACCCTCTGAATATCCACTGAGTAGGGACAGTTTCTACCTACTCTGTCTAGACTCCTAATGATTCTCACCTCTTTGTGGGCGGCACGGTGGTTAGCACTGCTACCTCACAGCGCCAGAGACCCGGGTTCAATTCTCGCCTCAGGCTGTGTGGAGTTTGCATATTCTCCCCGTGTCTGCATGGGTTTCTTCTGGGTGCTCTGGTTTCCTCCCACAGTCCAAAAATGTGCAGGTTAGGTGAATTGGCCATGCTAAATTGCCCGTAGTGTTAGGTGAAGGGGTAAATGTAGGAGAGTGGGTCTGGGTGGGTTATGCTTCGGCGGGTCGGTGTGGACTTGTTGGGCTGAAGGGCCTGTTTCCACACTGTAAGTAATCTAATCAAATAGACTTGAAACTACAATCTTGGGTGAGACATCCAGTGCAATAATGAGGCAGTATTAATTGGAAAGCCTTTCAGAGCATTGATCACATTGCTCTTTGTGTGACATTATAATGTACAAATTGACAAGAGTAAGGAATACTATTGTGCCATGGATAGGTGCTACATTCCTATTCCATGTTTATATTATAATATATGTCATCATGAGGTGCTTCATTGTCTGTAAAGTACCTTACGACACCTTGAGGCCATCCTGAGCACTACAGAAATGTATGTCTTTAGTTTTTACAAATGCCTACATATGTCAAGGACAGTGGGTGATTTCACACAAGACGACGACGGGCTATAGACATTATAGCTCTGTTAATGCAAATTGCTGTGCGATTTGAGTTGTCTCTCTCTCTAGATTTTCTCTGACATATATCCAGCGTGGACATGTCTTACTTGATAGGTGCTAACATTCATGCACCACCTTTAACAGTAAAACTTCCCAAGACACTATAGAGAAGAGTAGAAGAAAATTTGACAACTAAACAGATAAAGATTTGTCAGTACAACTGACCAAAAGCACAGTCAATGTCAATAAGGACTGTATTCAAACAGGTGGTAGCAGTGAGGTGGTGAGTTTTGTGGAAGAATTTCCGTAACTATACGTTTTGGCAGCTAAATATGCTTTGGAGATGCCAGTGTTGGACTGGGGTGTACAAAATTAAAAGTCACACAACACCAGGTTATAGTCCAACAGGTTTATTTGGAAGCACTAGTTTTCGGAGTGCTGCTCCTTCATCAGGTGATTGTCAGATCTAGTATGGTGACAAAACGTCTGAAAATGAACCTTCCAGCTCAGTGAGCAAATCTACATCCAGAACTATAACCTGGTGTTGTGTGATTTTAACTTGGCACAAAAGGTACTGTCACTCTCAGGGCAGGCTCAAAAAGGGGTTGCACTTGCTCCCATAATCTTACATCAAATGATGGCACAATGGAAATCATATTCTGAAATGAACAGAGTGCTGATGGAGAGTACAGTTACAGCCCAGGGCTGCTTGGACAGGGCTTTTTTTTAACATTACAGACCTTAGTTAAGTCTTTAGCTTATTTCTGTTAAGTTCAATTAGTCTAATGAATGGAGGGATGGCAGGACAGCTCAGTCCAGCTCACTCTTGTTTCATGTGAAAACTCCAGAAAATATCTCACCAACCACATGTGCAGCATGTGACCATCTGGGGTAGCCTGAGAATGTGCTTCAGATCACTGACAGCTGAAAGGCTGAGAACTGAGGTGGGTGACATCTTTCTGGATGTGATCAACATGCAGTGTAACAGTATGAAAGCAAGACAGGGCATGGGTGACAATCAAACTGGAGGATGTTTATATGTGCCTATGACCAGGGAGGTCAAGCAGGCTTTCCGTTGAGGATGTTGAATTCTTCAACAAGTATTCAGTTCTGAATATTATTGGGGTGATACTTCATCTTGGGAATAGTCCTTACCGTACCTTATCAATACAGGCAGAAGATTGAGAAAGCAAATAAGAGTAAGAAATGTGTATTATAAGAACAGGAAGGCATTTCTGCAATTGACTCCAGGATGGTTGGCTGTTTCCTCTCTGATTAGGTGAATTGTGTCACAGAACCATTACAGAATAATCCGAAGGGGAACATATTGATGGTGTAGTCCATAGATACATTGGTGGATAAAAGAGGTGCTCTAGGCAGATTAACAAGCAGACCCTCAAAGACAATGTATGGATTACTCCCCTTGGTGCATGCTAGTGAGTAGAAAAATCCAACATATGATAGATTAGATTGATGTGTGACTGGGGACATGGTGTAGCAAGGAAGGCTTCAGATTCCTGGATCATTGAGACTCATGTGCAGAAAGTGACGCTCATACAGGCTGTTAGGTTATACCCGAATAGAGGTGGACCTGAAACATTTACAGAGTAATAAGTGAGGTCTGCAGATGCTGGAGATCATTCCTGATGAAGGGCTCTGGCCCGAAACGTCGAATTTCCTGTTCCTTGGATGCTGCCTAACCTGCTGTGCTTTAGCCAGCAACACATTTTCAGCTCTGAAACATTTACAGACTAGATTGCAGGTGTTTTTGGAACAGGACTAGGCACTGGCATACAACATTGTCTTTCCTTCTTAAAGGATTGGAAGAAACCGATAGCACCAAGAGAAAGCACATAAGCAGAATAAGAGTAAAAGGGAACACAATAAGGTCTAAGATCTAAAGTTGTAGATGTGAATGTAGGAAAGTTATCAGTAAGTTTGCAGATAATACCAAAATTGGTGGGGTAGTAAAAGGGAAGCCTTAGATTCCGGGAGAATATGAATAGGTGGTCTGATGGGCTAATCAGTGGAAAATGGAATTCAATCTGGATAAATGGGAGGTGATGCTCTTAGGCAGGATAAACAAGTATATTCACAATCTCTAGGAAGCACTGAGGATTAAAGAGACCTTGATTGTCCACGCCCACTGGTGCCTCAAGGCATTGAGAAAGGTAGATAAAGTGGTTGGGAAGGTATATGGGATGACTTGCCTTTATTTAACAGGTTATGCTGGAATTAAGGATTCCGTGATTCTTTGAAAATGTTGTTTGAGCCACAGCTAAAGGGTTGCGGGCAGTTCTGGAATCCATATAATAGGAGGGATGTGATAGCAATAGAAAGAGTCCAGAGGAGATTTACCAGGATGCTGCCTGTACAAGAGATTTTCAGTGATAGACTATCAAACAATACAGGCCCTTCGGCCCCTGATGTCATGCCAGCCTATTATCCTACTCTAAGATCAGACTAACCTATACACTCTTCATTGTACTAACATCCGTGATGAAGAGAGATTGGACAGACTGGGGTGGTTTTCCTTTGAACAGAAGAGATTGAGAAGATGCATGATGAAGGTGTATAAAATTATGAGGGGCACAGACAGACAGGAAAAGACTTTTTTTTCCCCCTTGATAAAGGGATCAATAACCAGGTGGTACAGATTTAAGGTAATGGGCAGAAGATTTACAGGGGATGTGAGGGAAATCTTTTCACGCAGAGGGTGGTGGGAATCTAGAACTCTAAGTGTGGTAGAAGCAGAAACACAGCTGCCACTGAACATCAGTAATGTAATGGTTGAATGTTTGTGGATATGGTGCTTATAAAGCAGGCTGCTATGTCCTAGGTGGTGTCAAGCTTTTTGATTGTTGTTGGAGCTTCACTCAATCCAGAAAAGTGGGATGTATTCCAACACGCACCTGACTTGTGCCTTGGAGATGGTGTACAGGCTTTAGGGAGTCAGCAGAGGAATTACTGGGTGCAGTATTCCAAGCTTCTGACCTGCTCTTGTAGTCACTGTATTTCTGTGGTGAATCTACTTCAGTTTTGAGTCAATGGTAACCCCAAGGATGTTGACAGTGGGGGAATTCAGTGAGGGTAACTCCATTGAATGTCAAGGGATGGTGGTTAGATTGTCTCTTATTGACAATGGTCACTGACTGTGACTTGTGGCATGAAGGTTATTTGCCATTTTTGGATAGCCAAAACTTGGATATTGTCGAGATCTTATTACAGTTGAACGTTGACTGAGGAATAGTGAATGGTACTGAACATTGTACAATCATCAGTGAACATCCCCATTTCTGATCTTATGATGGAGGGAAGGTCATTGATGAAGCAGCTGAAAATGGTTCCACAAGGTAAGATGGTTGTGGTTATTGGAGGTTAGACATCTCAGCTCTAGGACATTTCTGCAGGAGGTCCTCAGATACTGGTCTCAGCCAAGGTATGACTAACCAGAAGAGAGAGTTTGTTAGGGCTCCTTGATGTCATAATCTGTCAAAAGCAGCCTTGATATCAAGGGCTATCACATTCACTTCACCTCAGTGCTTCAGAACATTTCACAATAGCACAGATGAGTTCTTCTGCAAACATTTCTGGGAAATCATAGTGGGAGGAAAGGGGATGCATGCCCACTTACACTGCAATAGGCAAGGTATATCCAGGAATATCTCTATTCAGGTCAGGAAGCACAAAACAAATTGCTAATGACTTGTCATAAGTTTCATACAGAAATCACAGAGGTTACTGCTTAAAATTAAACAAAGAATTACATGAATTTCCTTTTTATAAAAGTTCAGTCTTGGGTCGTGAGACAGCATTTATTTGCCCATTCCTAACAACCCTTGCAGGTAAGCTATGATTTTGAACCACTGCTGTCGACGGTGGGGAAATAAAATGACCCCATGAATTCCAACTCTTCCCAGCACTAGCATTAGTGCCACCTAAGTTGGACACCTGAGCCAGCACTCATCCAATTTGACCAATTTTCCTTCCTTTTTTCACTCCCACCTTCTCTTGCTTTTTTTTTCCCTTTTATTTTTCTTTACTTACCCTCTTGTCCTGAGCTCAGGAAATCAGCAGCAAAATCCCAGCACAGAGAAGAGTGGGCCCAGCACAGACCCAGTGTAAACATGGGACATGCCCTGGGAATGGGCATCAAGGATGCCAGCCCAGTGACTTTGTCATTGGTTGTGACTGGCTATGGCAGTGGTGAGGCGTTGGGAAGGATGATGGTACAGGTGTTGTTGATAGTAATGAGCTGGTTCAGAATTGATGAACTCTAAGCTATATCTTTCTATTTTCTTTTCCTTGCTCTTAAATTATTCAACATGGTGACATTGGAAAAGCCTTTCACCGTATTTTACTGAATTTATTTCCTCCACCTAACCCTAAAAGGCACGTGACAATAAAATCATTCATTCATTCAGTGGTATGAAGGCCAGTCTTTTTAGATTAGTGCATGTACTCCATTACTAGTCGCTGTGTCCTGGCTGGTTGAATCAACTGCTGAAGAGTCTTACCTGAAGTGTCAACTACTGCTCCGATAGTGCCTGGCCTGCTTGGTTTTTCCCAGTGCCTCCCTCTACCTACTCTGGTTCAATCAATTTGTTGAACCAAATGTTCAGCACCTGTGCCAACATTCATTGCTCAGGCACACCCATGAAAATGTGCCCACAAGGGTACCCACTATGTCCATCCTGAATGGAGTTTGAGGAATAAATAGCACAACCTGTTTAGGGGTGGGGGGGTCAGGGAGAAATAAAATACAAAATTTCATTTGCTTAGACTCCAAGCTTGATATCATTTTTACATTTGAAATTTACATAGAGGTACTCAATACTTGAAATAATCCAACAATACAGAACAAACCTTTACAGAAGTTGCAAAAGCACACATTCTTGAATTTCTTTTGGGAAAAAAAGGAATATCTGGTAAAGTGGAACAATTAAGGATGTTACAACACTACAAAAATTAACCACAGGAGGAAAAGAAATAGATTTCATATTCCACTGGTATCAGTCACAGGGGTTTTAAATCATGTGTAAAATTCTCCCCCCTTAAACAGAATGCTGTAGAACTCAATACTTGCTTGGGACTTAAGAATACGGTTATCAGTTCATAATGCGTTATCTAAAAAAGCCATTCTGTTAGTGCAAATTTCACTGAAAGATTTTTTAACACTAGATAGCCCATTCAAAAAAAGAGGAAATAAATAAGTATACAAACTATCCAACCTGTACGATTGGCAGTCACCACTAGCTGCCTTTCTTTGTTCTGGACTGAGCCACATACAGCAGATAAGGTCCCATTGTACATTTGTTGGATGACTGTCAGCTTGCAGGCTGCTGCCATAAGGTTGGATCGAGGCACGAGGTTTAGCTGAAGTATGTGTCAGAAGCAGAGTATGCTGAAAACACATTTGTCTTGAATATCTTCTTTTTGCAGGAGGCCAGCCAATTGTCCCTGCCCCAATTGGAGAGAACTCAATGACCAGTGAGGGCGAATGGATGGCAACGGTGGTGGAGTACTGGCTCTTTCACAAATTGCCACCAGGCTACAGATACAGGGCTCGCCTTAAATTTACAAAGCAGATCCAAGCTGGCTGGACACAGTCGATTTGGTAAGTGGAGATGCACAGACCACAGGAATTTAGGTAGGAATTAAATGTTTTCCAGAGTCCAGGCTTGCTCAGCATATCAGTTTTTTTTTCCTAAAAACAGTGACAGCACATTTTGATGCACTGGAAGAGTTGTTTGTCTGCCTCTGCTTTCACCTTCCTCGCTTCTCCTTCACACTGTACTGAAGGACCATTGGTGTAGGCTGAAGGAAAAAGTAGGAAGTGAAGTTAAATTCTCACCATTACATAAAGGAAATAGAAGCAAGAATGGTCTAGATTTGGTGTTTGTTTTTAACTGGCGCAGACTCAATGGGCAAAGGGCCTTTTCCTGTGCCGTACACCTCTAGGATTCTAACCCATAAGAACCCTTAAACATGTTCCATTATTCAATGAGATGTTCTACTCCACTTTACTGCCCATTCCCATATTCCTTATGTTTCAATGTCCAAAAATCCAGCACTCACTATTTAATGCACCCAACAATTGGAGAATCTAAGTCAAGAATTCTAAACTTTCGAAGTGAATGAAGTAGTGTTTCCAGAGTTCAGTTCTTATCCTGAGGTTATACCCCAGTCTTAGATCCTCCAGCCAAGGAAACAGACTTAGCTTCTACAAACAAAAACAGAGAATGTTGGAGAAATTCAGCAGGTCTGACAACATCTGTGGAGGGGAATGGTTAATGTTCCAAGACTAGTGATTCTTCTTCAGAACCTGAGTTACTACGTGCAAGGTTAGGTGAATTAGCCATGGGAAAAGGTGGGTGTACAGGGATAGGGGCTTTGGTGCATGCAGGATGCTCTTCAGGGGGTTGGTGTGGACTCGATGGATCAAATGGCCTGCTTCCATACGGTAGGGATTCTATGATTCTTCTACTCTGTCAAGCCTATTGAGAATTTTGGTTCACTCAAGGTGGTTTTCATTTTTTCTGAACTCAAGAATGTAAAGGCCCAGAATCAGACAACTTTGATTCCAGGCATCAGCCTAGTGCACCTTTATTGCATCTTGGAGACTAATATATCCTTCCTTTAACAAGATGACCAAGACTGTACATAATAACCCAGATGTAGTCTCAAAGTCCTATATAATTATAGCAAGACCCTTACTCATACATTAAAGCCACAGCTAACATGCCTGATTGCTTGCGCAGCTGAACACTGAATGTGACAATCCATGCAGGTGAATCACCAAATTCTTTGATGAGCAATGTTTAAATAGTGTCATAACTTTTAAAAGCCACCTCCTCCCAGACTTCCTACCAAAGTTATTGACCCTAGGACTACTATTCAAAGGATGCCAGACTATATCTTTTGATCCAGTTTTCCTCTGGCAGCCATAGCACAGGAAGTAGAATGCCGACCTGGCATTCAAGAGTCAAGTCAAGTCAAGACTCGAGAGTGGCTTTTATTTGTCATTTCTCCCATATACAACTGATACAGCAAAAATGAGACAGCGTTCCTCCAGGACTGAGGGTACATAATCATACACAGGGCGACAAAGTGCATAAGTGCAAAACACGAAGTCAGCAGGCACAGTTGTGTAATGAAAGAATGAATTAATAAAACATTGATCTAGCAGCAATTCAAAGTTGTGCAAAGAGTTTCAGATGGAATAAAGTCTGATCATACTAGGTTAAAGGTGCCTGATGTCTTGGGGAAAAAACTGCTGCATTGTCTGGTCGTGAGAGACACCAAACGCTCCGGTACCTTCTGCCAGATGGCAGGAGGGAGAAAAGTTTGAGTGAGGGGTGTGTGGGGTCTTCCACAATGCTCTTAGGCTTTCGGGTGCGGCGTGTGGTGTAAATGTCAGTAATGGAGGGAAGAGAGACCCCCCAATGATCTTATCAGCTGCCCTCACTATTCGTTGTCTTACAATCCAATCTGTTCCCAATCTGGACTGACTGAGGTATCCCAGACAGGAAGTCCAGAATCCAAATACAAAGGAGGTATTTAGGCCCTGCAGACTCCGCTTTCCAATCTGGTGTTGAGGAATGATAGTGTTAAATGCAGAACTGAAGTCTATGAACAGAAGTCTGATGTAGGTGCCCCTCTTCTCCAGGTGGGTGAGAGTCAGATGGAGGGTGGTGGAAATGGCATCATCTATTGAGCGGTTAGGACAATATACGAACTGCAGTGTGTCCGGTGAGGGGTGGGGGGCAGCAGGGTCTTAAAATGCCTCATCATGAGCCTCTCAAACACGTCATGATGATGGGTGCTAGTACAAACAGGGCAGTAATGCCACATCCAAGATTTGGGCTCAAAAATCCACGCTTACAGACCAGGACAGTATCATTCTCAGTAGGTCAGTACCAATTTCTGTTTCACAATGCTATTGTGAAATGCCTGGCCATTTAGCTTTGTTAAAGGAACAACATAATGCAAAATATTGTTGAAAAACTATAAAAGCATGATGAGACTAGGTTATTTAAAAAAAAGAGCCGCATGAGCCACTACAGAAACTGAGGAGTTCAGTTCTCACTGAAATGGATGGGAAGCAGCTACAGCGAGTTACAGTCACTGGTGAGAGTCTCCTTTTGCAACACGATGCCAGTCACAAATGGAACATTTACACCCCTTCCCCTCAAGCCCTAGAGAAACTGCATTTACAGAACTTACATTAGTCCAAAAACTCTGCCTCGATGCAAGCAATACAAAATAACAGAAAATCCAACTCCTAAAGCTATTCATCAATGTCACTACCCAAGCTTCTCAACATACGCCATAAACAGTTTCCAAAATTGGGTCGTCATGACAGAACGAAGATGAAGTGTAGACTTCAACCTTCGTGCCCCACACTTTAGAACTTTCCCTCTTGACCTTTCACATTCATTTACACTAGAACACTAGCTTTTAGCCTTGGCATTGATCACCACCGCTGAGATTTCTCTTACAATTGCAAACCAGCTGGCAAATTCCACAACGTTACAGATAGGAAGGTAAATGTGTCAGTTTGGAAGATTGTGAGTTCATGACTCATACCATTAAATTGAGATAAAATCCAAACTGCATTCTGTGCAGAATCGAGGGAATGCTGCACTGTCACAATAGCCATCTTTCAGATTTCATGGTACACTGAGGGGCTGTGTAGTCTCTTAGGTGGATACAAAAGATACCATGCCATTTCTTCAAGGAGAAGAAGAAGGAGATCTTCAACACCCCATAAAGTTTATCTGGTCATCATTATGGTCAATATTTATTTGCCATACCTTTCTGACAAGCTTCTAATATTCCCTCCCTTATACGCAATCCTAGTGAAACTGTTGGGGGAAACTGTGCTCCACTTCCACAACTTATTGCTTTTATCATGTATCATTGCTACACAAACCTTTTCACAGCTACATTTCCTGAACTTGGACCATTCCTCTCAAACATCCAAAAACCATTAATTAACAAATCAACACTAAGTCTACTTGGTCTGTTGATTTATTCTTCAATAACAGCAAATTACTGCGGATGCTGGAATCTGAAACCCAAAAAAGAGAAAATGCTGGAAAATCTCAGCAAGTCTGGCAGCATCTGTAAGGAGAGAAAAGAGCTGACGTTTTGAGTTTAACTGACCCTTTGTCAAAGCTCTTATTTATTCTTCAATGTGTACACTATTCATTTATGTCACAGTCTGTCATCTCCCATAATATCTTTTTCTCTTGCCTGGTCTCGACTGGCACACAAGTTATGCTGCAGCTATACAAAACCCTGGTTAAACCCCACTTAGAGGATTTTGATCCTTTGTGCATATTACTTGGCTTAAAACTCCATCTAGGTCCCTTACTACACAGCTTGCTTGAACACCAGCCTCAGTACAATTTAGGTGCAAACCATCCCAAAAGGTACATTCCTCATATTCCCCCATACTTGAGCCCTACAAAGTGCAAATAAATTCAACTGCACTACCCATTGAGTGACGCATTAATTGCTCTTGTCTTAACACTAAGATGTAAAAGCAAAAACAGGCCAGTGACTGGGGCTGCTGTGCTAATGAGATCATGGTTGATATGATAATCCTCAACTCTGCCTTCCTGCTTTTTCTCCATAATCAGTAAGGGAATTAAGAGTTAAGGTATAATCAAGGCTGAGATGGACAGATTTTTAATGACCCAGCCTCGATAGCCCTCTCTGTGGTTAAGAATTCCACAAATCTGCTCCCCTCAGAAGAAATTCCTCCACATCTTCATTTAAATGAGTGACCCTTTATTCAGGGATTATGCCTTTTGCCCTGAGACTCTCCCAGAAGGGGAAACAACCATTCTGTATCTAACCTGTCAATCCCAAGAATCTTGTATGTTTCAGCATTGTCACCTCTCATTTTTCTCTGTTCCAACAAATACAGGCCCACTTTACTCAAACACTCAAAAAAAAAATCCCAGTCTAAAGAACTTTCTCTGGACTGCCTCCAATATCACTACATCCTTCCTTAGATAAGAAACCAAAACAGTTCACAGAATCCTGGCTGTGATCTGACTCATGCCCTGCACGTTAGCCAAAGTTCTCTACTTTTTATACTCATCCCCTTTGAAATACAGGCCATCATTCCATTTGCCTTCCTTATTTTCCACTGAAATTGAAGCTAGCTTTTTGTGATTCATGCACAGGAACTTCCAAATCCCTATTCTGCAGTCTCTCTCTCTCTATGTAAATAATACTCATCTCTATTCTTTCTGCTAAAGGGCAGAACCTCACATTTCCCCACATTATATTCCACCTGTCAAGTTTTTCACACTCATCTAACCTTTCTCTCTCCCTTGACAGAATCTGTCATATTCCCCACTTGCTCTCCTACCTATTTTTAGGTCATTGCAATCTTGATTCTTGTACATTCACTTAACCCAAGTCATTAATATATGTTGCAAATACTTGTGGCCCTAGAAGTGATCCCTGTGACACACCAATAGTTGCCATCCTGAAAACTCCCCCTTATTCCAACTGCTTGTGTTCTGGTAGTTAGCCAATCCTGTTCGTTCGATCATACAACTTTCAACAACATGTGATCTTATCTTATTACATAGTCTAATATTTGGTATCTAATGCCTTCTGAAAATGCAAATATATTATATCCACTGTGTCTCATCTGAAATAATTCTAACAAATTTGTCAGGCATTTCCCCTTCATGAAACTATGGTGACTCTGCGTGATCATATTATGTATTTCTAAATGCTCTGCTTTTAGATCTTTATAATACTCTTAACATTTTCACAGTAACAGATGTTTAGTTAACTAGCCTGTAGTTTTTTTAAAAATTCATTCATGGAATGATGACATCCCTGGCTAGACCAGCATTCATTGCCCATCCCAGAGGGCAGTTGAGTCAACCACATTGCTGTGGGTTTGAAGTCACATGTAGAGCAGACCAGGTAAGGATGGGAACTGCCTTCCCTTAAGGACATTAATGAACCAGATGGGCTTTCCCCCAACAATCGACAATGAATTTATGGTCATCATTAGACTCTTAAATCCAGATTTTTATTGAATTCAAATTTCACCATCTGCTGTGGCGGGATTTGAACTGGTGTCCCCAGGACATTACCTAGGTCCCTGGGTAACAATTCAGTGATAATACCATGGCTAAGTGGAATATATCTTAAAAGGAAGTTGTCCAAGGAATAAGGCAGATGAGCCGAGGGCACGAGAGTGTAATATTGTAGGTATAATCAAAACTTGGCTGATAAAAATGAGCAGGATTGGTAACTCAACATTCTTTGGTTACAGGGTATTCAGATGAAATAAAGCTGTAGATACAAGAGTGGTTGGAGTCACAGTAATGATTGAGGAATCAATTTTAGCAGTTAGGAGGAAATGATCATTAAATTGGACAGTATGGGCAAAAAAAACTATAAAAAAGACAAAAGGATTATAGCCACTCCCCACCCCCACAAGCAAATCAGAGAGATAGAAAACCAAATGTGTAATGAAATTTCAGAAAAGTACAAAGAATAATAAGGCAGCAATTGAGATGTTGGAGGAAGGTATAATTACAACATTTAAAAGGTTTCTGGATGGTTATCTGAATAGGAAGGGTTTAGAGGGATATGGGCCAAATGCTGGCAAATGGGACTAGGTTAATTTAGATTAGATTAGATTACCTTCATTGTGGAAACAGGCCCTTCAGTCCAACAAGTCCACACCGACCCTCCGAAGAGCAATCCACCCAGACCAATTCCCCTATGTTCATCCCTGACTAATGCACCTAACACTACGGGCAATTTCTCATGGTCAATTCACCTAACCTGCACATCTTTGGAGTGTGGGAGGAAACCGGAGCACCCGGAGAAAACCCACACAGACACGGGGAGAATGTGCAAACTCCACACAGACAGTTGCCCCAGGCTGGAATCGAATCCAGGTCCCTGGCACTGTGAGGGAGCAGTGCTAACCACTGAGCTACTGTGCCGCTCCAAAAGGTTGGGTCAGCATTTATTGCTCCTCCCTAATTGCCCAGAGAGCTCAATATGATAGAGTCTTAAAGCAAGATGAAAAGCACAGGAAAAATAAAAACAAAAAGAGAAATTAAAGAAGCAAAGAGATTGTATGAGAAAGTATTAGTAATTCGAATAAAGGAAAACCTAAAGCACTTTAAAATATATTCTTAATTGTTTAAAATATATGAGGAAAGAGTAGGGCTCATTAGGGATGATAAGAATAAACTGTGTGGATCTGAAAGGTGAGAGTAGGGTCCTCAATTAATACTTTTCATCGATCGTTACAATATTAAAGGTTGATGCAGGTACAGAGCGAGATACATTATCAGGCCTGGATGAAATATTAGTTGCTCTTGCACTAAATTACAAATCCTTTCTGGCCACAGATGAATTTCCAGAGGATTGCTAACATTGCCCCATTATTGAAAAAACAGGGGAGAAAGACCAGAAAATTACAGGCCAGTCAGTCAGTTTAACCCCAATGATCAGGAAGTAATTAAAAAGAATTCTGAGGAATATAATATACCTGCACTTGGAGAGAGAGAATGATCAATTAGCATAAATTTGTTAAGGGAAAGTAATGTTTGACAACTTTACCCCCTCAAAATATTTGATCAATCTTGAGTGTTATGAGGGTAATTCATTTGGTGGCCTTTGACCAGGCTTTTGATTGGTCCCTCACAACATATTGGTCAAGAAAGAAAGAAAGTGGCACATTAGATCCAAATTCCTTAGAGGCACGGAGCAGAGGATGAAGGTAATTCTTTGTTTCTCAGTTTGGAAGTCAGTTTCCATCAGGGTTCTACAGCGTTCAGTGCTGGAGTTACTGCTGTTTGTTGTGTACATTGATGATCTGGGCATCGGTGCAGATGTGTTCTTCAGAAGGTCATGGCTGACACAAAAATTGGTAGAGTGGTAAAAAGAAAATGCTTCAGGTAAGAGAACAGCAGCACATTTTAGAAACTTGGGGACTGTTGTCTCCAAAGCAGAGGGGTTTAGATGATTAGGGGTTTAGATAGGGTAGATACTAAGAACCTTTTACCGCTAATGGAGTCAGGTGTTACTAGGGGACATAGCTTTAAATTAAGGGGTGGTAGGTATAGGACAGATGTAAGGGGTAGATTCTTCACACAGCGGGTTGTGAGTTCATGGAATGCCCTGCCCGTATCAGTGGTGAACTCTCCTTCTTTATGGTCATTTAAGCGGGCATTGGATAGGCATTTGGAAGTTATTGGGCTAGTATAGGTTAGGTAGGATTCGGTCGGCGCAACATCGAGGGCCGAAGGGCCTGTACTGCGCTGTATCCTTCTATGTTCTATATGTTCTATGGGTATGGTGCAGATTTAAAGGCATGTTCCAAATACTTAAAAAAATTAGTTTTAGTAGAGTAAATAAAAGGGAAATTGTTGCTACTGGTAAAAGTTAGTAACTAGATGACACCATAGTGTTTATAGTCCAGACAAGGCTCTCCTTTATCTGGCATCTTCTCTTTCTTTCTCCCTTGAGCACAGTAATCAAGCAGCTACTTGCATACACTGAAGAACATGGCACTTGAAAAGCACAGCCGATCTTGCAACATTCAAGGAGCGGGAGATTAGTTGTTTCGGGCACAAGCTCTTCATCAGGAATGAGGTTGTGGGCCAAGGGGGCTGAGAGATAAATGGGTGGGGGTGGGGCAAGGGGAAGCGATAGGTCAGAGAGGAGGGTGGAGTGGATAGCTGGGAAGAAAGATGGTCAGGTAGGACTGTTCAAGAAGCAGTGCAGAGATGGAAGGTTGGGACTGGGATAAGGTGTGGGGATGGGAAATGCTTCACCCTCCTCTCTAACCTACCACTTTCACCCCCACATCGCACTCCCAACCCCAAACCCTCCCATTTATCTCTCAGCCTCCTTGGCCCACAAGCCTCATTCCTGATGAAGGGCTTATGCCAGAAAGGTCGATTCTCCTGCTCCTTGGATGCTGCCTGATGTTTTTCCAGCACCACTCTTCAACTCATTTTCTCCTAACTACTTGCATACTAATCACTCACCTTGCCGTACCATCTCAAGAGCCAGAGCTGCTTCATAGTCATGTGCTCTGGCAAAGGCTCATTGTCAAACAATATTTGCACCTGCAGAAAGAAAGTCAGTTATATTATTGCAAATCTTGTGAAGAAACAAATGAATTCCTTGCTAACCCTCCATAAAACTTACCTGTTGCTGATCGATCACATTAATTCTATGGCACAGAACTCTCCTCAAGTGCCTGATCTCTGCTCGGACTGAACATCGGACGTACTTTTGCTGCAAGTGTTAAAAAGAGAAAGTATTTTAGTAGTGTAGCTTTGTTCTCACCATCCCCTGGACAGAAAGAACTATAAACAAAGGATCCATCAAGGAATCAAAAACACAAAGCCATATAGTCCCCAGTGGGCCTCCGGTTTAGTCACATGGCTGACAGACCACTGCTCCAACTGGACTTGGTATCCATTGATTAAAGGTAAGGGAGGGAAAAAAATGCAAGGTCTAATAAATTATTAAGCCATGATCTTCTTCCCGAGATGGTGGCGGCTCTGGCACAGAGTGAACCTGGCTATTGACCTTGTTCTGAATCCCAAACTACGCACTATCAGCACAAACAGGTGAGCACCCAGGAAATTTCCAGATAGATTTTCATAGACATCCTTGATCTCTGCAGAAGAGAGTTTATTTTACAGTGGCATCACATCATTGCAAAAGCTCCTTATAATATTCCATTGCCACGTATACCAAATAGCATAATATCATCTGCCTCTATGAAACAAACTGGACTTCCAACACAACAGCAGCACAATATGTAAATCACTTGCACGCAGGTGCGCTTTGAGTTAACTATGAAATGTGTGGCAGTTTTCAGTACTGTTAGAAAACAAGTGACAGGCTGGAGTCTGGACATAAATGCCGTCCAATCATATGCCCCACGTGGAATCTGGAGGACCATGTCCCACCCCGAGTGCTTAATCCTGCTCACACTCAAGTCCCACAATTTTGAGAATACAAAAGTGGAGGCTCTTGCTCTGATTATTATGCAGCAATAATCTCCACTCCTCTATATATACACACACGCACATACACATACTCTTCTTGTAATGGGACAAAACTGAATTGAGATGAGCTGTGGTTTATCCTCAATGATCTCAGGTCCAGCCAACATGAGCATCATCCAAACCTGTGTTTGGGTGAGGTACTGCAGCGAGATTAAGAAACAGTACTTGGACAGGCCATCACCAGAGAGAAACAAAAAGGTGAACATATTCTGGACAAAAAAAAAAATAATCTCCACTGGAACTTTTAATGTCATGCTTCTGGATTGAATATTGTACTTTTGCAAATTATACATCAAGTGATTCTCTTCATATTAGAATGTGTTTCCTTTGCATTTTCTTCCACTTTGGTGGTGCGAACATTGCTGTCCTTCTGAAATTTCTCCAAATTGTATTCTTCATACTATATCCTGCTAACATTATTTCTTCACTGTTTAATGGGGTGCAGACATTACTGGTAGGGTCAGCATTTGTCATTGATCTCAAGCAGAGAGGGTTAGTTGGCTATTTCAGAGGGCAGTTAAGAGTCACAGTACTTTGAATTTGGACAGACAATGGCTCCAGACCAGGTAAGGGCTGTAGATATCTCCCCAATCAACACAAAGGACATGTCAATCAGATGTTTTTTTTAAAAAAAGACAATTTTCAGTAATGATAGCCATGAAATTAACATTTATATTCCAGTTTTATTAATTCAATTTAAATATCTACCAGCCCCAATGGTGGGATTTGAACCCATGACCACAGTACATGAGCTTTGGATTACTAGTTCAGTGACATTACGACGACTCCACTTCCTCCTCCAAGAATACATTTGGCTGGTTTCTTCCTGTACTCCCAGCCACCATCCTTGCATCCACTCGATCACACCCACCCAATCCTTCTGAAACCAATCGATCAATCACAAAACCCATAATTGCTTTTGTTTTAAAAAGGATATGGGGACAAAACGTATATACGTTTCAGGGAGATTACAAGGCCAAACAGAATTGTAGCAGTACTGAAGGATGTGATTTGAGTAAATTGGATACACAACAGCATGAGATGGTGAGTGGTGGAGCAGGTGCAAGAGTGCCTATGGGAGCACATGTGTGGGAACAAGGAGGACAGGGTATATGCAGGAGAGCACATGGACACAAGAGCATCAACGAGAGATTGTAGGAAAGCACAAGAAAATGTCAAATGTGTTGTAAAGAAGTAAAGACTTGCATTTATACTACAAGATGTAGGATCAGAATTAGATTAGATTAGATTAGATTACTTACAGTGTGGAAACAGGCCCTTCGGCCCAACAAGTCCACACTGACCCGCCGAAACGCAACCCACCCATACCCCTACATTTACCCCTTACCTAACACTACGGGCAATTTAGCATGGCCAATTCACCTGACCCGCACATCTTTGGACTGTGGGAGGAAACCGGAGGAAACCCACGCAGACACGGGGAGAACGTGCAAACTCCACACACTCAGTCACCTGAGTCGGGAATTGAACCCGGGTCTCAGGTGCTGTGAGGCAGCAGTGCTAACCACTGTGCTGCCCAAAGTTAGATCATTCGCCCATAGAATCTGCTCCAAAATGATCATTACTAAATTGTTTCTCAGGGAGAAAAAGTGAGGACCCCAGATGCTGGAGATCAGAGTAGAGTATGGGGTGCTGGAAAAGCACAGCAGGTCAGGCAGCATCCGAGGAGCAGGATGAGGCTTGTGGGTCGGGGCTGAGAGACAAATGGTGGGGGGGGGCGTGGGGGGAGAGAAGAGGAGTTGGGAGGAGGTGGTAGCTGGGAAAGAGAGATAGGTGGATGAAGGTGAGGGAGGATGTGATAGGTCAGAGGGGGCAGTGATGGATGGGTCTGGAGGGCGTTGCCAAATTGGAGATTTGGGACTGGGATAATGTGGGGGGGGAGGGGAAAGATGGTTAGAAAAAAAGAGGGAGGAGGAAGCTGTTGAAATCCACATTTATTCCGTGTGATTGCAGAGTCCCAAGTTGAAATATGAGGCATTCCTCCTCCAGGCACTGGGTGGTAACGGTTTGCCAGCAGTTTGAAATGAAGAGGTCGAGGGCGGGTAGCAGGTCAGCACAAAGTCTCCACATGGATGGGGTTTTGGCAGGAGTTTGAAATGAAAAGAGGTCAAACGCGGTTAGCGGCCAAACCAGTACCACAACCCACAAGCCTCATTCTTGATGAAGGGCTTATGCCCGAAACGTTGATTCTATGGCACCTCGGATGCTGCCGCTGCCTGACCTGCTGTTCTATTCCAGCATCACACTCTAAATTGTTTCTCAAGGCCATTCTCCTGTCTTCTCTCCCTTAACCCTTAAATCTCCTTACTAATTAAAAACCTTTGTGTTGAACACACTCAGTGACTCAGCCTCCACAGTCCTCGGTGACGAGGGGTTCCACAGATTCACCACCCTCCAGCTGAAGAAATTCCTTCTCATCTCACTTCTAAAGTGTCGTCCTTTCATTCTGAGGCCGTGCCCTTGGCTCCTAATCTCTCCTACTATTGGAAACATCCTTGTGTCAACTGCATCCAGGCCCCTCAACATTCTGAGTTTCAATAAATCAGATTCCCCAACTTTCCACGTTCCAGGTAGAGACCCAGAGTCCTCAATCGCTGAAATCTAACTGTGTTGTAAAATAGGAAAGTGTAGCAGCCATTTCATGTAGAACAAGCTCTCAGAGACGGTACGATGACAATGTCCAGATGATTTGGTTAGGGAAAGATATTGGCAGTGGAGCCCAAGGATCTTCTGTCTCCATTTGAGAATATATGGATGGTTTAATGCTTCATCTGAGAGCAGTGCTTTGAGCACTGACCGTGTCAGCCTGGATTCTGGTGCTCAAATTCCCAGAACAGAGCATGGAATAATGAGTTTCCGATGGCAAGTGTGAGTGCTACTCACTGAGTTGTGGTTCACAACTTAGAGCTGAACATGAGGAGAGGGACGTTTGAAAAAGAGCAGAGTCTTAAAAGTTAAAACAAAATGCTTGCAATACACAGACATCAATTTATACCTTAAAAACATCTCACCCGTTTCCAGATTTTAAGGGGAAAAAAAAGTTTTGAAATGAAAGTTGTACAGCAACAATATTCGCCAATGAGGGGGAGCAGGTGTGTCTAAAATCCACCTGACATCACACTGCATGATTTAACAACTCCAATGTTATTTACTCTATGCATGTGTCCACTGGGGAAGGGAGGAGGGGTACATAGACTGCTTTCTGACAAGAGTGGGAATAATTGAATTCTACTTCAATGATCTGAGAACACAGGATGAAAAAAAAAATCAATAGACCCCATCTGCTGCAGTGTAGTGATGTGAAATGATTCGTGACCCTTGAGCCCTTGCATTAACTGCAGGCTTTGTAACTACTTCATGTTAAATATGTTTTGGATTTACAGAGGGTCTGGCTATTAGAACAGACACACACACACAGAATAAAACGTCTTCCGCATCTGGGAATTGTGTCAGAGGAGCACGTAAGCAGAATGACTTCAGAGTATTCTGCTAGTACATAATGCACATAGGACTCCTTACAAAGTTCATTAACCACCTGGTTAATGATCTTGTCCCTACCCTCCCATCCAACTGAAGAAAATGACTTTCAAGGCTGTAGGTTGTGGTTTTGACTTCTAGACTCAAAATGCAGAAGTTCAGATAACACATCCCACTATGAATTCAATAATTCAGCTGGATTCTTGGAAAAATTCCTGACTGGTTTGCCAGTGATTTCAAGGAAGGGAACTTCCGCCTGCTCCCTGATCAAGCCTTACTAAGGCCAAAGTCACAATGCTGTCTGAGACAGGTCAAGCACTCACCTTGGCTGGAAGGTCAATTAATATCAACACAACATCCTAGGTCTGCCACAACTTTCTCAGGACAATTAAAGAGGGGTAATCCCGGCCAAGTCTCAATTATTGTCCATATCCCAGTAAGAAAGGGGTTGATCAGAAACCTCATCAACATCAAACAGCCATTACCCTCACTGAGGACAAAGTTATTGTTCATTTCTCCTTCACTTATCTGAACTTTGGTGGGCTGACAGCAATACCAGGGAGATTGCATGTACATTTGTTGTCATGATTGGTACAATGAAATGCTGTTAACCACACATTCCATAGGTCTGCACAGAAATGCAGCTCGCTGTCCAAGGATGAATGCTGTTGGGCAGAATTGGCCTCATTCCTGAAGAAGGGCTTATGCCCGAAACGTCGAATCTCCTGTTCCTTAGGTGCTGCCTGACCTGCTGCGCTTTTCCAGCAACACATTTTCAGCTCTGATCTCCAGCATCTGCAGTCCTCACTTTCTCCTCAAAATATGCCTAACGCGTGCTGACCTGAAAAGTTACAAGTACAAGTAACGTAACCTGCAACATCGTTGCACTTGGTAAGGCTACTGCTACCAACCTACAACAATTTACATCGATCAGGACATTCTGCTATAATGTGCATTTCATCAGCACAAACTGGGTATGATTTAACTGACTAATCGTGGATGCTATTTGGATACCGCAAACTTTCTACTGAACGGGTATAGTGATTTTCTCTTAGCGACCTGCAACAGCTCGATCTTCTATAGCAGCTTTCCATAGCACAATGTTCCACAGCACGAGGTTGTGGAGGAACACAGCTGTCGCGTTATAGCAGAACGACCTGTATATTGTACCATAAGTGCTTGAAAAATCAGCCCCACAGTCTTTCACAGGAGTCAGACTGATAATGTGGGTCAGTGTCCAATTTTAAGTGAAATTAGTTTATGTGCTTCAAAGTTTAGTCAACTAAGCAAGTTTCATGGAGCATGGTAATGGAAGAGAGATAGGTCAAGAGGTTTAGGTCTCAGATAGCTAGGGATATAGCCAATGTGGTGAAGTGATGAAATTGGAAGTGGTCAAGAGACTAGAACTGAAGGAATGCAGCAGCCTGAGGATTGTAAGACTCAAGGAGGCTACAGAGAAAGGGAGAGATAAGATAACAGGGACATGAATGTGCGACTTTAGAAATTTAGATCTACTGCTGGGTGAGTGTCAGATGCAAAGTAAATGTTGGTCACCAACTGCTACATGGTCCAACTTCATATCTTACCTGCAACACGAGTTTCCCTTTCTCTTTACCCAGGGAGGAGCTGCATGACAAAATAGAAAAACACAAGTCTGTAATACAGGTCGCATCATCTCCAAGGAACAAAACTCAGTAAAAACAAAAGCCCCCATAATATTTATGAATCTGAACATACTGGGCACCTGACTTAAGTACCACAGTATGTCTGGGCCTGAGTCGGTTGAATCAGAATATCCCAGGCCAAACATGTCAATGCTGGTGCACACATGGGGCAAGTATGTGAATTTGTGAAGGCAAGTAGGCTCTAGTTGCAGAGTGCTCCATTACATCACAATTTAAAGCTAACCAACTCAGTTGGTTTACAAAGCAGTGAATTGGCCATGCTAAATTGCCCGTAGTGTTAGGTAGGGGGTAAATGTAGGGGTATGGGTGGGTTGCGCTTCGGCGGGTCGGTGTGGACTTGTTGGGCCGAAGGGCCTGTTTCCACACTGTAAGTAATCTAATCTAATCAGATCAAGAGTTCCCAATGCCACCACCAATAGACTAGGCAGCCTCCTGAACTGAAGGAGGACTGGTTACAGACTAGGTTGAGTTTGGCTTAGACACAATCTTCACAGAGTCCGTGCTGCTGGGCGAAAAGTCTAAATGTGACAGATAGGCAATTGAGCAAAGTTACCTACACAAAGGGCAGGTCATATCCAATTAATAGGTGATATTTCAAGAGACGAGAATAGAAAAAAAATTGAAGAGAAAAACACACAAAAAAAGCAAGCAACATCACACACAGGCTACAATCGTCATGGGAACAGGGAAATAAAATATAAAATTCAAATGAAGTTCACCTCTTAAACTTGCAGCAATAATGGTTACAAACTGAATTATTTTCTTAATGCACTCCCAATAAACTCAATGCGGCTGATCAATCAGACCATGGTGACTCTCTAATTGTTTTTTATTATTATGCGAAACATTTTATCCCATGTGCAATAGCTGAATAATAAGCAGATTTACATCAAGCTGCCTGAGTTCCAACAAGGTTAACCCAGTTTCATGAATAAAAACAACCAGCATCAATTCTCATTATTTTGGTGGAAGTGTTAACTCAATATCTCTAATGAAATTTGGTACTGAGCTATTCCCTCACTTCTCTGCTTATCAATCCCTTAGAATCTGAGCTTTTGTCTGCACCTGGATGGAATTAAGGGGCACATTTACACGTCAACATTCGAAAAAGAACATAAAGCTTGACCTTCTGACTACCATTAAACTGAAGCTGCCAATGAGCCAAGGCTGACAACTTTAGCACTGTGGTAGAGTAGTCTTTGCGGAGGCTGGTGTGTGAATGGAGGCCTCTTTTACTTATCAAGGGAAAATTAACAAAGTCCTGTGGCATAATTACCTACAAAAGCAAAGCCAGTTTTTTCCTTGCTGATATTTATCACTCAAATAATATCCACAATTAAATGATTTTGATTATCATATAGCTGATAGCAGGGTCTTGCTGAGTACATTAACTATGAAGTGCTTGAGATGTCAAAGTCATGAAAGATGTCACAGGAATCATTGTTTCTTTCTGGCTGCAGCTTGTGAATGTGGTAGTCTTTATAATCATGTTATAGAATCCCTACAGTGTGGAAAATGGCTATTTAGCCCACACCAACTCTCTGAAGAGCATTCCACCCTGACTCTCACCATCCTCACCGTTTCTCTGCAACCCTGCGTTTCCTATGGCTAACCCATCTACACATCCCTGAACACTATGGGCAATTTAGCAAGGCTAATCCGCCAAACTTGCACATCTTTGGACTGTGGGAAGAAACCAGAGCATCCAGAGGAAATCCACACAGACACAGGGAGAATGTGCAAACTCTACACAATCACCTGAGGATGGAATTGAACCCAGGATGCTGGTGCTGTGAGGCAGCAGTGCTAACCACTGAGCCACCGTACTGCCCTTTAACTGATGAGAAAACCAGCTAGCAAGAGTCAAATTCCAAGTTACAAAATTGGGTTCAATAAATTTGGTATTCGAGGTTAACACTAGAGGACTTCCCTTCCACCATCCTCATGGCTGCCAGACTTGTAACTCCTGTAATAGCTCATTCTCCTCAGGACAACTGACATCATCAGCGGCTCTTTGGGTGAAAGCTGCTGCTTTCAACTGTGCCTTGGACAGAAAGCCAGCAGCCACATCAATTAAAAAGGTTCTCCTTTGTGAAAATCCAGATTTCAGTTTCCCACTGAAGAAGGATTTCTGACAAAGAAAAACTGGCTCCTTCTTTCCAAAACATCAGCCTCAGGGTGAGATGGGAAATATATAATCAGCCAAAGGTGCTGTACCACCTATATTACTGGAAAATACAAGCATTTGAATCAAACCACGGAGTTAGAGTCACAAAGATGCACAGCACGGAAACACACCCGTTGGTCCAATTCTTCCATGTCGAACAGAAATCCTAACCTAATCTAATTCAATTTGTCAGCACCTGACCTCATATCCCTCTAAACCCTTCCTATTCATATAATTATCCAGATGCCTTTTAAATGTTGTAATCGTACCAGCCTCCACCAATTCCTCTGGCAGCTTATTTCATAAACACACCACTCTCTGCGTGGAACTGATATAACGCAGGAGGTAGCTATTTGGCCATTTGTGTCTGCACATTTAGCAACTAAAAAGACTAGAATTCCCTGAAATGCCTTCCAAAATCCAACTTGGTTATTAATTTATTGCTCTGTGTGGGTAAATTACCTGCTGTGCGGTCCATATTAGAAAATTAATTACATTTCAAAAGCATGTCATTGATTGTGAAGTGTTTTGGGATACCCTGATGTTGTGAAAGGAGCTATATAAATGCAAGTATTTTTCTTTAAAAAGGAATTATTTTCAGGATAAAAGAACACGCATCACCCTATCTCCAACAAGATCTTAGGAAAGGTTGGAGGCAGTTTAGAAAAAGTTCACTAGGTTGATCCTGGGTATGTAGGGACTGTCTGAATAAGAGAGGTTAAATAGGTTGGGCCTATACTTATTTAATATAGAACATAGAACATTACAGCGCAGTACAGGCCCTTCGGTCCTCGATGTTGCACCGACCTGTCATGCTAACCTGAAGCCCATCTAACCTACACTATTCCATATACTTCCATATGATTGTCCAATGATGACTGAAATGTACTTAAAGGTGGCGAATCTACAGGCAAAGCATTCCATACCTTTGCTACTCTGAGTAAAGAAACTACCTCAGACATCTGTCCTATATCTATCACCCCTCAATTTAAAGCTATGACCCCTCATGCTCTCCGTCACTATACTTGGAAAAAGGCTCTCCCTGTCTACCCTATCTAACCCTCTGGTTGTCTTGTATGTCTCTATTAAGTCACCTCTCAACCTAAGCTATTTAAGCTTAGAAAATTGAGAAGAGACCTTTTGAGACACAAGGATCTTAGGAACTTGACAAAATATTGCAGAGAGGTTGCTTCAACTTGTGGGAGAGTCAAGGACCAGAGGGGATAATCCCAGAGTCAGGATTTGCCCATTTAAGACAAAGATGAGGAAGAATTTCTTTTCTGAGAGAGTAGCCAAAAAGAACGTTTTGCTGCAGCGGGCTATCAAGGTTGAGCAAGCACACTAAAAAGGTGGAGATAAAAGATTTCTTAAATCAGTATGAGAATCAGGGTTATGGGGAGAAAACAAGGAAGGGGATTTGGAGATAATCAGATTCACTATAAACCACACTGAAGATGGAGGGGATACAATGGGCTGACAAGCCTACATCTGCTTTTATATTTTATGGTGTATTAGGCAGCAAATTTCAATCCAAATCTTGTACCGCACTTCACATAATTTATATTCACCCTAACATAAAAAAGGGCTGGAAATGAAGATTACCGATTACGTGAAAAATCTAAAGTGCAAATGGGAATGAGCTGATGGGCACACTGCATGCATGCTCACTTGGTCCAGTTCTCTTTCTATTTTGGGCTTTCCAATATCACGTTCCCTTTCCTGCTTCCAAAGCTGCTCTTCCTCTCTCAAACTCCCCTTCCTCCTCCCCATTCCCTTCAACTCTTGGCTTGATGTTACCCCACACACAACTGCTCCACCCAATTCCTATCTCACATCATCAGCTGCCACCCTGAACATACATCTCACCCTCAACCAAACCCCATATTTCCTTCTGCGGCTTCTTATCCATTTCACTTCTAGAGTCTCCTCATCTCTGCTCCCAATCTCATGCTTCTCCTGTCCCATTCTTGTGCTCTCTCTATCCATTTTTCGGCACCATGTCTGTTGTTCTTCAATCTCATTCTGAGTTCTCACTGTTTATTCTCTAAACCTCTTGTTGCCGAGCGAATCAGTAATACATTGAAACAAAATGGTCATGCTGAACGGAAGTTGATGTGGCCTGACATTTGACTGAAACTTGGGTGAGGGCAGGGGGTACAGGGAACAGGAAGAGAAGGCTGTTTTAACCTCTACGCCTTCTATAAATGGAAAACCAGTACTTTGTTCTTTTGTTTTATTCTTTAAAAGGACATTCGCTGGGATCACTTTTGTTCCCCTCCAAAAACAAAAAAGAAAGCACATTTGAAGTTATTGACAGGCAGAAAGAGACCCAGTCTCCTTAAACACTGCTGGTAAACTATTTATCAGAGTTTTCAACAGCTTTGTGCTCAAGCTTTGCTGATAGCAACACATCCAAACTAATTGCTTTAAAATTAGTATCGACCCCAGTGCCTTCCAGCTGCTGCAAATTCACCAGATTGAGTGATGAATCTGGACTCAGACAAGCCGCTCGATAGGAATTTTTCATTTTTCCCCTTTGTGTATTGATTGAACATGCTCCCTGCCTTCTGCTTTGTACAAAGCCAGCTCACCCTTCTCTCTCTTCCCTTGATCCCTTCTCTGCTGTCAAGGTAACAATCCACAAGTGCTTCGTGCAATAATTAAAATCAATGCAGGCAACAGTTTTGCTCAGGTCAGAAATACCAGTGCATGGGATACACAAGCAAATCAGATGTGACAGTGCAGGTGATGTCCATGTAAACAGAACAAAAAAAACTTTCAGATGTGCTAAGGGTGAAACATCACTAGTGTTTCAGTGATTTTCACAGATGGACATTTCATAGACCTGTAATCAGACAAAAATTTATGGCAAGTTAATTAAGATATAAGAAATTATGATCACAAGCTTGGAGCTACCTGCTCCTTTTGTCCTTTAGGAGATTTTGCTGTGCAAAATAATGTTGACAAAGAACATTCCTGCACTTGCTACACTCACAGATAATAATGAGTTGTGGTGAAGTGTTGTGTGAATGTAAGCTTTCTTTTCACTGCCACCTCAACTGAAGATGAAGCAGGACAGTCCATACACCAGCCTGAATCAGAAAAACCCTCTGAAGTCGAGGAAGCATGTTAAATCAACAAACCTTTACATTCCACAGCATTTCCAGGACGAGCAAGGCATGGGACTAAGAACAACATTGAACAAACATTATTTAATCAATTAGAAGAGAAGCATGTACACCCTGATTGCTTTACTGGCTAATATTTACCCTGAGTTGTCATTCCACCTGGGGCCAGTAACTTTGTTAGTTCAACCAAATGACCACATAGTGTGCAAGAACGCTGCTAGCCAGTGGTGGGGATTGGGGGTGGCGAGTAGGATTGAGTGGTAGTCGCGATGCCAAAGAGATACATGATATCATTCAAATTTTGGTTTGGATCACTCAAAACAATGTGGACAAGATTATTAGAAACTACCAGCCCTGTATACAATCAAGCATAGACATGACTGGTGCAATGCACACTGGGCCACTGGATAGCTTCTCTGAAAGTATTGACAATGAGTGACCCTACCCCTGTGCCTTATTTCTAGGAGGGGAATTCTTAATAAGAGAGAATGGGATCGGTAAAATTTGGCATGGAAACCAATGATCTTTAACTTGGAAGAATGGAAATTCTTGTCATGAAATCCATCTACTTTGCAAATGCATTGTAACTGAAACTACAAGGCGTCTTGCTCACAGAGACTGACCAAGCTGTTGAATATTTACAGCACTGATGAATTGATATTTTTGAACATCACTGCGTAAGATCTAGAAACTGAATAGAAGCTTGTCACCTGGTGTCTATCCAGCATTCAGGGCAGATGTTTAAAACTGAAAGCCCATAGATAAGTGAGATGCAGATACCCACCCCACCCTATTAATAGAACAGGAACAGAATAGAAAAGATCTGCACTTCTATGTACAACTAATTAAGTACTTCTGAAGTTTAGTCATTTTTGTAGTGTCGGAAATGAGGCAGGTAGTTTGTATACAGCAAGCTCCCAAAAGCAGCAATATGATAATGACCAGATGGTGTTTTTCTGATGCTGATAAAAGGATAAACATTGCACAGGATAGAAACTTTCTCTGCTCTTCTTTGAGGTGGTGCCATGGAATCTTTCACACCCACCACCTGATAAATGTGGCACCTCAGCACAGCCCAGGGAGGAGCAGGTCTTGGCAGAGGCATTCTGATCCTATGGTTGTTTGCCTCAATCAAGGCCCAACTGCCTTTTAGACATATTTTCCTAAAGTATTTGGCAGTTTCTGGGATTGGTGACAGAACATTAGATCGATCCCTAACAGGTGGGTGTGTCAGGATGGGTCAATCCAGAACCAGGGGTCACAGTCAAGAGGATACAGGTAAATCATTCACGACTGAGGAGGAGAAATTTCTTCAGCCTGGAAAATTCACTACCACAGAAACTAGTCAAGGCCGGAATATTGAAAATGAAATTAGAATAGTTAGGTGGTTATTTTTGACTGGTGCGAATTTGATGGGCCAAAAGGGCCCTTTTGTGTGCTTTAGACATCTATGAACTCTATTGTATAATTTCAAGGAGGAATTGGATATAGCTCATTGAGCAAAAGAGATTAAATTATATAGGGAAAAGTAGGAAAAACAACTGAGTTGGATCATCAGCCATAATGAATGGCAGAGTAAGCTCAAGGGGCCAAATGGCCTACTCCTGCGCTTTTGCACATTTAAAACTGTTCACCATCCAATACCACCTTTTAACCGACTCCCAAGGCATTCCTTCCAGATTATTTTAAGTACAGCTAGGAGTTGACACAGTTTAAAAAAAATGGGATCTATTAGCAGGGAATTCTTCAAAAATAAACTCACCCGTGTCTCTCCAAGCAGAGTGAAACCTGCTCATCGTATCTGTAGTAGTGGGCTTTGGAGTGATCGAAAGTTGTGTAAGGAGAACTGGTCAGGTCCGGTGACATAGCTGACAAGACGGAGAAAAAAATTTACATAAAATTACAGACACCAGCAGGTACTGATTACGCACGCACAAACCCGCATGCAGACTGGCTCGTTCTAAATGACCTGTTACTGTGCCATACATTACGAGTCATAGAGATGTACAGCATGGAAACAGACCCTTCAGTCCAACCTGCCCACACCGACCAGATATCCCAAGCCAATCTAGTCCCACCTGCCAGCACCCAGCCCATATCCCTCCAAACCCTTCCTATTCATATATCCATCCAAATGCCTCTTAAATGTTGCAACTTGTACCAGCCTCCACCACTTCCTCTGGCAGCTCATTCCATACACATACCACCCTCTGTGTGAAAAAGTTGCCCCTTAGGTCTCTTTTATATCGTCCGCTCTCACTCTAAACTTATACCCTCTAGTTCTGGACTCCCCAACCCCAGGGAAAAAGACTTTATTTATTTATTTATCCTATCCATGCCCCTCATAATTTTGTAAACCTCTATAAGGTCACCCCTCAGCCTCCGACGCTACAGGGAAAATAGCCCCAGCCTGTTCAGCCTCTCCTTGTAGCTCAAATCCTCCAACCCTGGCAATATCCTTGTAAATCTTTTCTGAGCCCTTTCAAGTTTCACAACATCTTTCCGATAGGAAAGAGACCAGAATTGCAAGCAATATTCCAACAGTGGCCTAATCAATGTCCTGTACAGCAGCAACATGACCTCCTAACTCCTGTATTCAATACTCTGACCAATAAAGGAAAGCATACCAAACGCCTTCTTCACTATCCTATCTACCTGCGACTCTACTTTCAAGAAGCTATGAACCTGCACTCCAAGGTCTCTTTGTTCAGCAACACTCGCCAGGACTTTACCATTCAGTGTATAAGTCCTGCTAAGATTTGCTTTCCCAAAATGCAGCACCTCGTATTTATCTGAATTAAACTCCATCTGCCACTTCTCAGCCCATTGGCCCATCTGACCCAGATCCTGTTGTAATCTGAGGTAACCCTCTTTGCTGTCCACTACATCTCCAATTTTGGTGTCATCTGCAAACTTACTAACTGTACCCCTTATGCTCACATCCAAACTATTTACGTAAATGACAAAAAGTAGAGGGCCCAGCATCGATCCTTGTGGCACTCCACTGGTCACAGGCCTCCAGTCTGAAATACAATCCTCCACCACCACCCTCTGTCTTCTACCTTTGAGCCAGTTCTGTATCCAAATGGCTAGTTCTCCCTGTATTCCATGAGATCTAACCTTGCTAATCAGTCTCCCATGGGGAACCTTGTTGAACACCTTACTGAAGTCCATATAAATCACATCTACTGCTCTTTCATGTCATTCTGTGGATAACAGATATACACCAATCCCTCAGAGCCTTACGAATTCTCAAAGCCATTGGTAAGTTTTTTTTATAAACGTTTTGAATGCTTGGGACAGAGTTACTAAAATACCCTGAGCCTCAACTTGCTCTTTGGTACCTAATTATATTCAATATTATGGGTTTTAAAAAAAGTTAACTGAAATCACCCAGCAAGTCCGACAGACTGCACATAGTAAAAAGGGTAGACATCCCACATGGAAAAACTTAACGTGAAACTGAAGGGTCTCCAGCCAAAATAACACAGGGCTTTTCAATTGCATTCGCTAGTTGAGTGCTACACACTTCCAGAAGTTAGCTTTTTTTTTTATAAATTTTAATTTGAAAAATAAGAGGTAAGGCACTAAAAATATACTGTAGAGATGGGAAGTGGACAGACAGAGGCCAACAAACCTGGTGGGAGGATCTGTGATAAAGTCTGTAGATATCGGTCCAAACAGAAGTGGCAATACCCACCTGCACTTTACAAGTCCTCAGACACCAACAACTGCAACTTGTGCATAAAGTCTTAATACTTAACCCTTTCTCCTCTCTACTGTATGGCACCCGACACTGGAGTGATTGTAATGAGGTCAGCCAGCTGGATCTCTCAGAATAAGAATTCCTTATCTGTGGCTGTTAATCTGTTCCAATTCAGGGACCACTGACTGACATATAAAAAAGGTTGAGTGTCAGAGATATTGACATTCTTATACCAGATTCTCAAACGGATGTAAGGACAGTTCATGCGTAAATAAAGGGAGACTTGGTGATGGGATACCAGCCTCAGAGTTATTTCAGATAATCTTCCATCTTTCTTCCAGTCCTGAACTGGAAGCAAGTGTGACTGTCCTTAAACAACTAAGTTCCTTGCATTTCTTTTAAGACAAATATTGTTGTTTTTTGTCAGTCAGCACCTCCCTTCAATATTAAAAAAGGTGCAATCACTGCCTCAGTCTTGTTTCCTGGTCACATGTCCACAACCCTGAGCATTTCCCCATGCCACTTTACCAGCAGCCTCAGTTGGTCAGCCAATTGTGAATATCTTTGGCCCTATTCCTGCCAATATTCCTCTAGCCCAGCAAGTGCTAGCAGCTTCAACTGTACCCACAGTTACGTAAAATGCACTCCAAATAAACAGGCCATTCAGACCAACAGCTTTGTGCTGGCCTTATTCTTCACATGAGGCCTCTCCCACCCTATCAGTACACTCCTTCACATGCATCCTTGCTACTCAGCTCAACAGTTCCACATGGTAGCAAGTTTCACACTGCAACCACTGCTGCTATTCTCTCCCTGGAGCCTCTTTCTCAACGTGAAGGCTAATGCTACAGATTGTGTCAATAGGATTTTCCCACTGTTTGGGTTGGTGAAGCTTCAGCCAAACCACAATGAAGTCCTTACCTACAGTTTCCAATTCTGGTTGGGCATATTCTTAGAGGGTGCTATTACATTATCTGCCAACGTCAATCCGCCAAACAGTTTTTTAAATTAAGTTATCTCAAAAGAATAAATAAACAGAATTGCTCAAAAGAAACTAAAGCCTAATTTTAAGCCATCCCTACTGATTTTTCTTTTTGTCATCGTCTGCAGCCATGTTTCAGGAATCCTCAATTCCTGGGAACTTCAGGACAATTCTGGAGGGCTGACAACTTCAACTGGCATCTGCCCTGAGCTGACAGCTACAGATACTAACTCTTTGACAAAGTCTCTGTCTGTACTAAAGAAATACTAGATGTGGCTCCTGGAGAGAAATAATGGGGAAACAGTATCACAGTGGTCACATTAAAGGATCAGTAACCTAGAGACTTAAACAAAGGGCGACATGGTGGCTCAGTGGTTAGCATTGCTGCCTCACAGCACCAGGGTCCCAGGTTCGATTCCAGCTTTGGGTGAGTGTGTGTTGAGTTTGCACATTCTCGCTGTGTCGATGTGGGTTTCCTCCAGGTGCTCTGGTTTCCTCCTATAGTACAAAGCTGTGCAGGTCAGGTGAATTGGCCATGCCAAATTGCCCGTAGTGTTAGGTGCATTAGTCAGAGGGAAATGCGTCTGGGTGGAATTGCTCTTCGGAGGGTCAGTGTGGACTTGTTGGGCCGAAGGGCCTGTTTTCACACTGTAGGGAATCTAATCTAATTTTTAAAAATGATCTGAAGATGCAAGTTCAAACCCCTTCATGGTAGCTGGGAATTCAAACTTGTTTACTACTCAATAGGATTTTAAAAAATCTAATATCAGTACCGGTGACCACAAAACTACAGAATTAATGGTGTCCTCAAGGGAGAGAAACCTAGTATCGTTGCATAATCTACCTTACACGTCTCAGACTCTAGATCTGTGGCAAAAAAAGGTGACTCTTGACTGCTGTCACCAGCCACCCAATAGGGCAATACTTGCTAAACTCGCCAGTTATATTCACAAACTGTGGGGAAAAAAAGAAAAGACGTAGGCCTAAGACATGGCCATGAGGAAAAGATACAACAACATTCTGCACAGACATGAATCAATCAATCTCTGGTTACAGTACAACATTTGACTGAATGGCAATGGCATATGCTGTACTCTAGCTGGAGCCCTGCATTGTATAAGAACCCGCAGTCTCTCTCTCTCATTTCCATACTTTCATTAACTGGTTGGATGATCCTGTCCAACCCTCGAGACTGATAGAATTCTCGAATTCGCTTCTCCTCACCTGTAAAAAGAAGGAACATATTTCAGGCAGGTTTGAATTGAATAGGGCAAGATTAATGCCATATTATTGAAGAATACAAATGAGATGCCATGGGGGTCAGGGCACAGAAATCTACTTCAAAGGAACCAAAAATCAGTGCCAAGAGGAAACTAAAGGGAGATATGAATGACAACATTCTGTGCCATATTCAAATTGAGGAGGGGGTGGGGATAGCCAATCACATCTGGTTAAATTTGCTGCAAGAAAAATGGAGAGGTCGTATGACCTAATAAAGATTCTCCCTCCGGTACATCACCCTCAGAGATCAGCATTCAAAAATTAAATGGCCTCAGTAGCTCACCCTTCCTCCACAAACTGTTAGATTACAGTGTGACAGGGAAAGAGTGGAGCTGGGTCTGCATAGTTACAGCACCCATGGGTATCAGTCAGGAATGCAGATGCAAGTCTTGCCCCAGTGACGGATATCGACGCTCAACCACATGCTGGCTCTGCTGGGATTCTGACAGATTACATTAACGGCCCAAAACAGGAAATACCACAGCTCCTGAAACAAACTGATACCTTGGCTCCAGGACTGAGGTCCAGGTGAGTCATTCCTGCCAGGCCCTGGTGAGGTGCAGGACAGAAGTACTAGCCTTCATCTCTGCTCCCTGTCCAATTATTCCAGACATTTATGATTCCTTTTGCATTGCAGCTGGTTTTGAGTCGGATTAGGAAAAAAGTCTTTAACCAGTTTATACTTACAACACGTAAAGACAGGCGAGCAAAGTGGCAGATTGAGAATTTACCCTTTACACATGCTTAAAAAAAACTTACTCTCTTGTAGACCTGGTACAAGTTTGTAGACAATGTCCTGCATCACTCGGTCAAGCTTAAGATTAAGAAGAGGCTGTGTCTCATGGATTTTGATGTTGCACATTGGGCAGTATTTGCTGGTCTGCAGGTACTTCACAATACAACTCTTGCAGACTGGAAACGAAAGAAACAAAGATTATTTTGAGGTAGAATACCCACTGATCTGGGAACACAGTGCCAAATTATTCATTAAGGCAAGGCAGCACACAGTGTAGGTGGCCGTTTCACCTCTGCCAACTCCAGATAAAACTTTCCCAAAAGTCGCAGACCACTTGGTCTTTTCACATAGGTCTGCAATCTAAATATTTCTCAAACATTGATTTAAATTCCTTTTGAAAGGTACTAATCAATCTGCATTTTCCCTTATTTGTTTCTGGGATGCAGACATTAAACTGCTAGGCCAGCATTTATTGCCCATCCCTAACTGCCCTCGAGAAACTGGTGGGGAGCTGCTTTCTGTTAATTTGGTTTTTGCACACCCATGAGGCTGTAAAGGGGATGGGCATTTTGGGATTCTGACCCAATGGTGGCTTCCACCAACATTTCCAACAGCACCTTCCAGATCACCATAGCTCACAGCACAGATCTTACAGTCACATCTCCCATTATGTCCCTAATGAAAGTTTTTTGTCAATCACCTCAAGACTGCATTTTCCAGTTGCTGACGCCAATACTGGTGGGAACAGCTAACTAGGGGTTGAGGGACAATTGGATACAGGGACTGACTGCTTAGTGCCAGCCAATGCTGAGATGTCCTACTAAGAACACCACAGGAACAGGTCACTTAGCCTAACAAATCTATGGAATTGTTTATGCTCTACACAAGCCCTTTTTCATCTAATTCCAGTCACATTTCTTTCTTTTCCCTTCTCCAAGTGTTCAACATTCCTCAAACACAGCTCAGCTACTTACTTTAACTGCTCCCTGTAAGGACAAGTTCCATATTCTTAACTAACAATACGGTGGCTCAGTGGTTAGCACTGCTGCCTCACAGCACCAGGGCCCCAGGTTCGATTTCAACCTCGGGCAACTGTGTGTGGAGTTTGCACATTCTCCCTGTGTCTGCGTGAGTTTCCTCCGGGTGCTCTGGTTTCCTCCCACAATCCAAAGATGTGCAGGTTAGGTGAATTCGCCATGCTAAATTGCCCATAGTGTTAGGTGCATTAGACAGGGGTAAATAATGGGTCTGGGTGGGTTACTCTTTGGAGGGTCAGTGTGGACTTGTTGGGCCAAAGGGCCTGTTTCCATACTGCAGGGAATCTAATCTAATCTACTTTCTGAATAATGTACCTTTCCTTGAATACCCAACTGAATTTATCGTGACTATCTAATACTTATGGCTCCTAGTTCTGGTGTCAGATGTTGGAACATCTTTCTTGTTTACAGCCTACCAAAACCTTTCCTAACCTGACAGTACAGGGAAGAGTAATGTTACTGAATGGCTGCACTCAGATGTTTGATCAAAACTCTCCTTACACAGCATAGGGAATTAGTCATTGAATGATTTTGAGATTGTATTTCCTGGCCCCAGCACAACATCCATAATCTAAACCAAGTCACAAAACCGCTTCAGTTTCCTTTCACTCTAGGGTCTGTTAGAGAAAGTATTTCTGGAAAAATAGCATCATCTGGTGGTGGTATCAATAACTACAAGCAGTCGACCAAAATTTAAAGTCACAACAAATTCTGGAAAATGGGAAGCAGAAAATGCATTTAAAAGTCTGTTGAAGGGAGAGAAAAAAAAAGAGTTCATGTTTCAGGCAGAAGCTGAGCCAAAACTGTTAGGTAAGGATATGGAGTGATAGTGGGGTGGAATGGAGGATTGGATATCCAGGCCATTATCTGATGTTGTGATGGGGTAGGTCACAGGGGCTGAATGACAAAATGTCCAAAATGCAGAAGCTTTCTATTATACAAGGATAAAAGTATCTTTTCTCTCTGCCATGCTGACAGATCGGCTGTTTTTTTTTCGAGAATATCTAGTTTCTCTCAGATGACATTCTGCTGCTGTGTAAAATTGAGAAACAGCAACGTATTGCATTTATGTAGTGCCTTCACAACTCTAGGACACATTGAACCACTTACCACCAACTGTAAAATTACAGCATCTACTCGAGTATGTAATATGGAATATTGAGGTGCAACATTGGTACATCATATCTCTAATTATTCTAAGTTTAACAGCCTGAGGAGGAACAGGTAACTTTAAACCCATGGTTCCTAAAACTCACCATCACAAGATGGATATGTTTCCCTTACTTTGTAGCAATACATGTTGTAGATGGCCTATTATTGTTGAAGGATCCTAGTGATGACAGTAAGTCTTGTGTACCTTAGAAACTACAAATCTTTTAAAGATTGTGGTTAAATCATGACCAAACAGCATTACAGACAAGGCTGGAAATAAAAGTCTTTAAACAGAGGTTGCTTACAATACCCAATTCTGTCACAAGCATCATTAATACAAACTTTATAAATTCTTTGAATGGGAAAGGGCCGGACTATGGCTCAGTGGTTAGCACTGGGGTCTGGGCTCGATTCCAGCATCGGGTGATTGTCTGTGTGGAGTTTGCACATTCTCCCCATATCTGCATGGATTTACTCTGGATGCTCTGGTTTCCTCCCACAGTCCAAAGGTGTTAAGGTTAGGTGGGTTGGACATGCTAAATTACCCAAAGTATCCAGGGATGAATAGGCTAGCTAGATTAGCCATGGGAAATGCTGGGTTATGGGGATATGGTGGGTGAGATACTCTTTGGAGGGTTGGTGTGGACTCGATGGTGTGGATTGAATGGCCTGTTTGGCTAGCTCACCTGGTGAAATACTGGGAATGTAATGAATTTATGATCGGAGGACAGGGATAGACATACGACAACAGGATATCATGGGTATAAATGCAAAAATGCTCAAAAAAAATGCAAGCATGGCAGCTCAGCACTATTGGAAATACAGATTTCAGGGAGGGAGAGAAGAATATTTAAAAAGTCAATAGTGTAGTGTTATTGGTAAAAGGATCAATCACAGCTGCAACTGAAGCATCAAGTGAGGTGCTCTTCTGGCACAGTGGTAGTGTCTGTACTCTGAGCCAGAGACATGGGTACCAGTCTCACCTGCTCCAAGAGGTATTATGATGTGCAGGCCAGGTGGGTTAGCAACAATTGATTAGAAAATATTTGAATCATCAAGTAAAAGCCATATAGGTTGCATGTAAATACAAAAATAAAGAGATGGCCACACTGCAGGGTAGTACAGATAGGCAAAGAGAAGGAGAAAGCTAGAGGAATAAATATGTAGGAGCATTTAAGTGCAAAAAAAAATAGAGCAATTTGGGGACTTAACCACCCAAATATAACTGGGATACAGTGTGAAAGGCATACAGGATATAAAATATTTAACTGCATTCAAGATGGCTTTTTTTTTAATATAAAAAAAATTCACACTTCACAAGTCCAATGAGAGATGGTGCAATTCTATGTATTGTCTTTGGAAATAAAGGTGGGCTGGTGGATGAAGTAGCACTGGGTGACCATTTTGAAAATAGTGATCATAACAGATTTCACATCTTTATGGAAAGGGACAAATAGAGAACAGAAATAAAAGTTTAAATTAGGAGATGGCAAACTTTACAAAGGCAAGCAATGATTTGGCAAAATTGGACTGGTTACAGTTATATGATGGTATGTGGAAATCATTCAAGAGCAGGTTCTAAGGGCACAGTGTAGACAATGTCTCCATAAAAAGACAGACAGTAATGACAAATCTGGAATCGCCTTGTTATCCAGAAGTCTACAATGGGAGTTAAAACAGAAACAGAGAGCATAAGATAATTTCAAAGGTGATATTATTTTAGAAAGCTTGGACAAGGATAGAAAAGTATAGGGGTGAAATGAAAAATGTTTTAAAAACCAAAAAGGGAGAATACAAAAAATAAGGGCCAATAAAATTAGGGAAAATTCAAAGAGGCTTTATCAGTGCATTAAAATTAAGAGAATGACCAAGGAGAAGACTGGGCCTAACAGATGTATATTTCCGCCACCTCCAAACGGACCCCACCACCAGGGATATATTTCCCTCCCCTCCCCTATCAGCATTTCGAAAAGACCACTCTCTCCGTGACTCCCTCGTCAGGTCCACACCCCCCACCAACCCAACCTCCACTCCCGGCACCTTCCCCTGCAACCGCAAGAAATGCAAAACTTGCGCCCACACCTCCTCCCTTACTTCTCTCCAAGGCCACAAGGGATCCTTCCATATCCACCACAAATTCACCTGTTCTTCCACAAATTCACCTGTTCTTCCACACATCATCTATTGCATCCGCTGCACCCGATGTGGCCTCCTCTATATCAGGGTGACAGGCCACCTACTTGAGAACACCTCTGGGATACCCGGACCAACCAACCCAACCACCCCATGGCTCAACACTTTAACTCTTCCCCCCCCCCAACTCCACCAAGGACATGCAGGTCCTTGGACTCCTCCATCGCCAGACCATAACAACACGGTAGTTGGAGGAAGAGCGCCTCATCTTCCACCTGGGAACCCTCCAACCACAAGGGATGAACTCAGATTTCTCCAGTTTCCTCATTTCCCCTCCCCCCACTTTGTCTCAGTTGAATACCTTGAACTCAGCACCGCCCTCCTAACCTGCAATCTTCTTCCTGACCTCTCCACCCCACTCCACTCCGGCCTATCACCCTCACCTTGACCTCCTTCCACCTATCACATCTCCATCGCCCGTCCCTCAAGTCCCTCCTCCCTACCTTTTATCTTAGCCTGCTGGACACACTTTCCTCATTCCTGATGAAGGGCTTCTGCCCGAAACGTCGAATTTCCTGTTCCTTGGATGCTGCCTGACCTGCTGCGCTTTTCCAGCAACACATTTTCAGCTCTGATCTCCAGCATCTGCAGACCTCACTTTCTCCTCCTAACAGATGTATATGGCAACTTGTGGGCAGGGTTTTCCAAATGTATTCGTCTCAATCTTCACAAAACAAAAGGATTGATGTAGACAGTCTTGTTAAGACAAATGCGAATTCTTAGATACAATTAGCAGAGACAGCCAGAGCCTCTTGGTGGATAAAACACCTGAGTGAGATGAATTGCATTTGAGACTGTTAAAGGAATTTAGAAAGGTAATAATAGCAGGTGCTCTAAGGATCATTTTCCAATCCACAAGAGATGCAGCTAAGGATTGGGGGACATTATTCCATTATCCAAAAAGGACAGGGAATCAAGGGAAAAGCGAGAGAGAGTAGCAGGGCGAGATGTACTGCAGCTTCTACCCAGCTTCAAGACCCAGTAACAACTATCAAAAACTGTTAAGGGGGCATACAGTGTGTTTACTGTTATTGACAGAGGGATCAAGTTTCAGAGTCGAGGTCATGCTGCAGCTGTACAAAACTCTGGTGAGGCCGCACTTGGAGTATTGTGCACACTTCTGGTCACCGCATTATAGGAAGGATGTGGAAGCTTTGGAAAGGCTTCAGAGGAGAGTTACTAGGATGTTGCGTGGTATGGAGAGAGGGCAAGGGACTGGAGTCTGATTTCCTTAGAGAGAAGATGGAGAGATGACTTAATTGAGACATATAAGAGAATCAGTGAGTTAGATAGGGTGGACAGTGAGAGCCCTCTTCCTCAGATGGTGACAGCTAGCACAAGAGAACATAGCTTTAAATTCGTGGGGTGATTGACATAGGACAGATGTCAGAGGCAGTTTCTTTACTCAGAGTAGCTGGGCATGGAACACACTGCCTGCAACACCAACTTTACAGGCATTTAAATGGAATAGTGTAGGACTGATGGGCTTCAGATTGGTTCCACAGGTTGGCACAGAGGGCCGAAGGGCCTGTACGGCGCTGTAATGTTCCAAGAGGAACAATGAGCGTGAGATAGAGCAAGGGTGAGAGGCTGAACTTTGGTTCATGGCTAATAATAATTAATTAATCCAATCTGTTCTGTACAGCTGGTACCTACTCAATAATGTGGAAGATTGTCTAGGTGATGATAGTTCACTGTGAGCAGGATAAATTCAATCTGCCATTTACTCAGTCAAAAGAAAGGTACCAATAATCAAGCAGCACTTGTACAACAGCTTAGTTATTCATTGATGCTTAGTTTTGATTCTGTCAGACACACTCCGTTCTGGACCACATTACAGGCTTGGTTCAAATATGGATATAATCATAGATTTCCTACAGTGCAAATAGAAGCCATTTAGCCCATCAAGTTTGCACTGACCCTCAAGAGCATTCCACCCCCAAACCTTGCCCTCTAACCTTGCTTTACCCTGACTAGCATATCAAGCCTGCACAACCTTGGACCTTGAGCGGCACGGTGGCACAGTGGTTAGCACTGCTGTCTCACAGCGCCTGAGACCCGGGTTCAATTCCCGACTCAGGCGACTGACTGTGTGGAATTTGCACATTCTCCCCGTGTCTGCGTGGGTTTCCTCCGGGTGCTCCGGTTTCCTCCCACAGTCCAAAAGATGTGCGGGTCAGGTGAATTGGCCATGCTAAATTGCCCATAGTGTTAGGTAAGGGGTAAATGTAGGGGTATGGGCGGGTTGCGCTTCGGCGGGTCGGTGTGGACTTGTTGGGCCGAAGGGCCTGTTTCCACACTGTAAGTAATCTAAGTAATTATGGGGCGATTTAGCATAGCCAATCTCCCTAACCTGCACAGCTTTGGACTGTTGGAAGAAACCGGAGCACCTGGAGGAAAACCATGCAAACATGGAGAGAATGTCAGTGTGGAGTTGGCACAGTCACCCACGACTGGAACTGAAGCTGGGTCCCTGTTGCCGGAAGGCAACAGTGCTAACCACTGAACCACTGTTTCACCCCCAGATCGGAGAAAGAGCTGAAACTCACAAGTGAGGCGAGGGTGATTGTCAAATGCTATCTTGATGTCAAGGGCAGAGTACAGCAGCAAGGAGTCCAAACAAAATGGGGATCGATGATTCTGTTTGTGTCATAGAGCATTGTATTTGCCCATTCTTCCCCTCCCCCACTTTCTTCTGCCCTTGGCTTCAAAAGCAATGATCTATTCACCTCAAGAGCAAAGCCTAAGTTAAATACATACAAGCAACTTTCTACAAAAACCATCACCACTGAAAACAGTTTATCCGACATAATATGGAAACACAAATGGAAAATAAAAAGTTACACATTTTGTCCTGTTTAGAATTCAAATTTGCAAAGTAATAATAGATTATTAACCTTTACAGCACAAGATCTGGACAACACTCAGGCCTGGGCAGATAACTGGCAAAGATTTGGACCACACAAGTGGTAAATAATGATCATCTCCAACAAGAGAGAGAACCTAACCATTCAATGGCTTTATCTTTATAGACCCTGAACTGGACCAACCATACAAAATAGTGTGGCAACAGGAGTGGGTTACAGGCTAGCAATTGTACAGCAAGTAACTCACTGCTGACTCCAAAGACTGCCCACCATATATAAGGCACAAGTCAGGAGTGTGAAGGAATGTCTCCACGTGCAGGTGTGTATGGAGTTCCAACAACACAAAGCTCAACAACATCCAGAACAAAGCTGCCCACTCGAATGGCAAACCATTCGCAACCTTGACCACAAATGCACAATGACAGAGTGTACTATCAAGGTGCACTGCAACAATTCACTAAGGCTCCAAATCTCAATCTTTACCATATAGAATGACAAAGGCAGCAGATGCATAGGACCACCATCTGCAAGATCCTCTCCAAGTCACACACTTCCTGACTTGGATCAAATCCCAGGGCAGGATTGACTGGCACAAGGAGTCATAGTTTTAAGATATTAGGAGAAAGTTATAGAGGGGACATCAGAGGAAGGTTCTTTATGCAGAGAGTTGTGAATGCACGGAATGCATTGCCAGCGATGATGGTGGAAGCAGAGTCATCAGGAACATTAAAGCGACTGCTGGACATTCACATGAATAGCAGTAAGTTGAGGGGTACATAGGTTAAGTTATTATATTTTACATTGGGATTAAACCTCAACACAACATTGTGGGCCTTAGGGCCTGTTCTGTGCTGTACTTTCCTATGTTCTAAATCACCATTTCTACATGGCCTCTGGTTCAAGATTGTGGAACTCCCTGCAAAATAGTACTAAGCGTGTGCATTTTTACATTACGGACTGCAAGGTTTCAAGAAAGCAGTTTAGCACCACCTCAAAGGGAATTAGGGGTGGACAACACAAACTGACTTTTCCAGCCATGCTTGCCGTCTCCAAAAGGATTTTTTTTTTTAAAATCACAATTTGGGGCTCAGCCAAGGGCTGTCCTCACAATTTGTACTTTCAGGGTTCTGTGATTGGGAACTTTGGATGATATACCATCACTGCCCTCCACATCATGGGATACTGAATCAAATTGTAGCCCACTGACTGTCATCCTAGGACCTCTGACCCCATCCCTCTTCGAAATAAACACCATACATTATATTTTACTCAGCATTTTCTTCAAAAAGATTTACAGTCCATAACCCTGATTAAATTTCACAACCACTCTCTCAAAATCTGTTTGTCATCTCTTTTCTGTAGAGAAAAATGGAGATTTAAGTGCATCAATAAAAGGCACAATTACATTAAGATTTACAATGTATTCAGTTACTGCTAAGACAAAACCATATCAGCAGCATTTATGAGAGGTTAAGTTCACATATGGCAAACATATTAATTGATTGACAAAAAAGTTTGTTTTTTTAAAGTCTGCATGAAATGTTTGTGCTCAACAAGATGATGACATCAATACTAGGGGCAGGCACAGCATTGGAAGCAAGCAGTGTCAGTACCAAGCACTTTCAGGTCAGTGTATCAGAGCATGCTTTCTAACTTAACTTAAACCCAGACCAATAATCTAGACTCCTTTGCCACCCAGTACCACAAAGAAAACTATGGAATTCTAAAATGCTATGAACAAATGGATATCAAACATACTTGAACTATATACACTTGTGTCAGCTGTGGTTAAGTATGTAACAATCTGACCTCAAAGGTTATGGACTCAGGCATTTAACATTAATTAGAGTTGATGCATCCAATGTAGTAATGAGGGAGTTGCTTTTCAAGGATACATTAAACAAAGGCCTGGTCTTCCATTTCAGGGTATTAAAACATTCTGCAGCATTGTGAAAAAGCAGAGAATTCGAGGTTTCCAGCTAATATTTACATTTTTACCAACATCACTATAATTGTCTGATCATTGTCACATTTCTGATTGCGAAAGTTTAGCGTAAGCAAATTGCCCCATTCCCTACATTACAACAAGGTGGCATTGGCAGTAACTTTGGGAAGTTGTAAAGGGACGACAGAAATCTAAGTTCTCTGTTTTGCTTTCTGTTATACAGCCTAAACTTATTATTTCAAAGCTTTATTTGTACTAAGAGTGATAATACAATAAAATTAATCTATGGATACTGACAATTAAGTGTCAAATAATTATTTGTCAAAACTGACAAATAATCTGAAAGGATATACAATACCAATTAAGTGAGTTTGAATCAAGTGTCTCTTGAATTTAAAAATATTTTTCTAAAATCAAAGTACATCCAAATCCAACAACAATTGTTTCTCCTCTGATATTTCCTCTTTCCATTTAAAGTGTCTTCCTCACTCTCCTTTCCCTATCAAACTCAGCCCATTAAATCTCATGCCACCAAAACACAAAAGGTCAAAATCTGTTCGTGAATCAAAATTTTGTAACTTTCAACCTGACAGCACTATAGGAACACTTTCACCGCATAGCAGTGCTCCAGGACAACAGTCTAATGCTGATTGCCCACGGTTGATGTTAATTTATTCACATGATTTGGGTATGACCGGCAACGCCACATTATGCTCTATTCCCATTTGCCCTCAACTGAGCCACTTTACCAGAGAGTGGTTTGCTATGCCATATCAGAGGGCAGTTACAAACTAATCTCGTTGCTGCAGTTCTGGACTTATATTTAGATAATTCTGAGTCATGGTAATAGATCTCCTCCCCGAAGTAACCAGATCTTTTTTCAAATAATAAAACAATAATCTGGTAATTCCATGAGGTTTCCTTGTTATTCCACATTTATTTCACAGAATTTAAAATTCTCCAGTTGCCAAGGTGAAATTTGAACTAGTAACTAATAATTATTTTACTGCAAGCCTGGAGACTAAATCACTTGCTACTGTACCTGCATTCGAGAGTGAAATTAAAATGCCAAATCCTCAGTGGCTGAAGTTTTGGGCAAATAATCAAATAACTTTTATTTATACTACATGTTGGGTTTGTGAACAGGAAACATCCCTCACTTGAAAATTAAGTGAGCAGAATGAATTCTACATTTCCTTTCCGCCCTCCTCTGAGATTATCTAGCTTAGATACCACAAGTTCTGAACACACCCTTTCATGTTACATTTCCATCTATCTCATGGTAAAAATATATTCTCTTCAAAAACTCACATGTATGTAAACACTCCGTGATAGTGGTTGCATCTATGAAGTAGCCAGCACACAGATAACAGACGATGTGTTCATTCAGGTCTTTAATCTTCACTTTTACTTCTTCCTGCCAATGGTAAAACACAGCCTCACTAGTCACGCAACTGATCATATTCAGGACAGTGCCAACACACTCTCAGGGGGGGCCAAATCAAAAGAAAAAAAAACATTCACATCAATTATGTCACTGATCTATTTGGCAGAAGAGCCGACAACTGGAGGGCCAAATTGGCGAAAGAATCAAAGGAGATGGGAAAAGATTTTACAAAATACACAACAAGTTAGTGATCCGGATCGCACTGCGTGGAAAGGTGGTGTAAGCAAATTCAGTGGTAACTTTCAAAAGGAAATTTAATAAATACTTTAAAAGGATAAACACAAAGAAAAGAGGGGTGTTGAAATAATTGGATTGCTATGTCAGAAAAGGCCAAAAGATTGACAGAAGTCCAATTTGTGCTAGAAGGTTCAATTGTTTAATGAACTAATAGAGGAGAGATGTTGTAACATGCCTCCTGCTATCTCAGTAGAAACCAACAAACCAGTACAGGGCATCCATTAAATTTTTTTTTTGTTTTTAAAAAATATATTCTTGTATGGGATGGCAGGCATTACTGGCAAAGTGTCTAGATTAGAGTAGTGCTGGAAAAGCACAGCAAGTCAGGCAGCATCCAAGGAGCAGGGAAAAAAAAACAAACAAAAAGACATTTCGGGCAAAAGCCCTTCATCAGGAATGAAAGCAGGGAGCCTCTGGGGTGGAGAGATAAATGAGAGGGGGGTGGGGCTGGAGAGAAGGTAGCCAAGAGTACAATGGGTGGATTTGGGGGGGTGAAGGTGATGGGTCAGAGAGGAGGGTGGAGTGGATAGGTGAGAAGGAAGATTGGCAGGTAGGACAGTGCTGAGCTGGAAGGTTGGAACTGGGAGAAGGTGGGGGGGGTAAGGAAATGAGGAAACTGGTGAAGTTCACATTGATGCCCTGGGGTTGAAGTGTTCCATGGCGGAAGATAAGGCGTTCTTCCTCCAGGCGTCGGGTAGTGAGGGAGTAGTGGTGAAGGAGGCCCAGGACCTCCATGTCCTCGGCAGAGTGGGAGGGGGAGTTGAAATGTTGGGCCAGGGGGCAGTGTGGTTGATTGGTGCGGGTGTCTCGGAGATGTTCCCTGAAGCGCTCTGCTAGGAGGCGTCCAGATTCCCCAATGTAGAGGAGACTGCATCGGGTGCAACAGATACAATAAATGGGATTGGTGGGTGTGCAGGTAAAACTTTGGTTCCTTTGGGACCTTGGATGGAGGGGAGGCAGGAGGTGCAATTCCTGCAGTAGCAGGGGAAGGTGCCAGGAGGGGAGGGTGAGTTGTAGGGGGGCATGGACCTAACCAGGTAGTCACAGAGGGAATAGTCTTTGCAGAAAGCGGAAAAGGGTGGGGAGGGAAATATATCCCTGGTGGTGGGGTCTGTTGGGAGGTAGCTGAAATGTTGGCGAATGATGTAGTTTATGCGAAGGTCGGTAGGGTGGAAGGTGAGCACCGGGGGTTCTGTCCTTATTATGGTTGGAGGGGTGGGGATCTGACGGCAGAGGTGTGGAATGTGGACGAGATGTGTTGGAGGGCATCTTCAACCACATGGAAAGGGAAATTGCGGTCTTTAAAGAAGGAGGCCATCTGGTGTGTTCTGTGGTGGAACTGGTCCTCCTGGGAGCAGATATGGTGGAGGCGGAGGAATTGGGAATAAGGGATAGCATTTTTGCAGGAGGTAGGGTGGGAAGAGGTGTAATCCAGGTAGCTGTGGGAGTCGGTGAATTTGTAAAAAATGTCAGTCTCAAGTCAGTCATCATTGATGGAGATGGAGATGGAGAGGTTCAGGAAGGGGAGAGAGGTATCAGAGATGGTCCAGGTGAATTGGCAAAGGCCTGTGGTCCATCTCTCAATGTCCTTGAACCGAATAACTCATTTGGTCATTTCAGAGAGCAGTTAAAGAGTCAACCAAATCACTGTGGAGTCACATGTAGGTAAGGATGGCAGATTTCCTTCCCTAAAAGGCCATTAATGAACAAGATGGATATTCATGGCAATGGTTATAATGATCATCAGCAGGAGAAAGTGAGGACTACAGATGCTGGAGATCAGAGTTAGTGTCTGGTGCTGGAAAAGCACAGCAGGTCAGGCAGCATTTGAGGATCAGGAGAATCGATGTTTTGGGCAAAAGACCTCCATCAGAAATGAGCTTATTCCTGATGAAGGGCTTTTGCCCAAAACATCGACTCTCCTGCTCCTCGGATGCTGCCTGACCTGCTGTGCTTTTCCAGCACCACACTCTCAACTCTGATCACCATTAGAGGAGCTTGCAATTCCAGATTTTATTGAATTCAAATGTCACCATCTGAAAAACAAATACACTTGAGAAGGTTGTGATGCAGTTTATGCGAAGATCAGTAGGGTGGAAGGTGAGCACAGTAAAGGAATTCCACTTCTGTATGTCCATGCATGAGTACTGGATGATAGAAATTCAGTTTAAATTAGAGTATAGGCTATCTGTAACATCAAAAATATAACTTTGCATTTGTTTTTTCTGCTGCAGTGCATTTAGACACAGAGAATCAATGAATGATCATGCAAGTGCAAGCTCATTTATATGCAGATATTCTCAATGAAGATGTTTCAGGAAAAATCATAGGGCCCATCAGGGTAGTGACTTCAATGCAACAGCCAAATGGGCAACTTTATTCATTTGAAGTGGGAGCATTGTTAGCAGGTCAGTCCTCATTCATCCCTAATGGCATGTATACATTACCAGGCCACAGTTACTATCAAACACATATAGGCTAGGTTAGGAAAAGCTTGCTTTTCTGAAGTGCAGTGCTGCAGAGATGTATTCCATATATTGTTGAGAGTCAATTAACAGAAACCATGGATTCATTACCAGAAATACAGCAAATTAGCCAAGGTGGACATTTAAAAGTGCAACATTGAGCAGACCAGACCTGTCTGTAAGAGGAATCAAACTGAACTCTAAGAGTGAAAAAGCAGAAATTCCACTACATCATAGTCAAAGGTCATTGGTGTAATACTGTATTTATGTTAAGATCATAATTTCCAACCTGCTGTACCTTTCACATGTAACTTGCAGCAACTTGGACAGTCACATCAAAGCAGTGCTAAGTGGACAGTATTAGAATCTGCAGTAAATTGTCAAAGCCTGTAAAACCATAAGATATAGCAGCAAAATTAGGCTATTCAGCCCACTGAGTCTTACCGTCACTCCAACATGGCTAATAGGTTTCTCAACCCCATTCTCTTGCCTGCTCCCTGTAACCTTTGATCCCCTTTCCAATCAAAAGCACGTCTATCTGTCTTAAATACACAATGACTTGGCTTCCACAATGTGACAATGAGTTCCACAGGTTCATCACCCATTGGCGGAAAGATTTCCTCCCCATTTCAGTTCTATAAAGGGTCAGCCCTTTACTGAGGCTGTGTCCTCAGGTCCTAATCTCTTTACCAGTGGAAAAACTTATTCTCCATGTCCACTCTATCCCGACCTCTTTGAAACTTACAGAACACTATCAGATCCCAACCCCATCCTTCTAACCTCCAATCTAACCCAGAATCCTCAACTGCTCCTCATGAATTATGTTTCAAAGTCCATTTGTTGACATAGCGAGGTATCCTTGAACAGGAATGTGGGTCCCGCTGGATGCAGACCACTGTTGGAGAGAGGTCGAATCTGGATGCTCTACAGTCAAAGCACTCACCAGATCTTGGTGTCAGGCCAGCCGATGCACCATCTGTCCTGTTGTCAAAACATGCATCAAAACCCGGTTGGCTGCTTTCTACACTAACACCTGTGTAATTAGCATCATTCCATCAATCTCCATCACTAACTTAATATAGAGGAATCCTGCTCCTGATCCAGCTAGTCGTCCAAAATTTAAATCCCTTCCATTCTCTTTTAAACTATGCATTGATCTCTTATTCATCTATTTCTCTACCCATTAGTGCATGGGACTGGGAGCCATGCAAAGACTTATTTTTAAACAGGTCCTTCGGGCTTATTTTCTACCTTGCTGTCTAAATTTGGATTGTCGGACCACATCCCTTTCCAACTTACATTGTGGCCCAAGCTGGTATCAGCGATCTCTGGCTGATTACTCTCCCCTAAAAGGATGTTCTGCTGCTACTCTATGACATCCTTGACTCCAGCACAAAAGAAGCAACAAATCACCAAATCACCAGTCTGGACTAACATCTGCAGAGAGAAAAACACCTGGTCTATTTCACTAAACTAATAAAAGACCCGGCATAACAACTTCTCCCTTCTCTCCCCTGTACAGAAGGTCTGTGGGTCTGTACCCCTTTCAGGAACCCTCATCAGTATCGAGAAGGGGGAAAAAAAAATTGATTCTTGAGAAAACGTCAGGGAATTCTGCATTAGCAGCCTGGTGTCTTCGGCTGTCCAGCAATCACCCATTTCCTATCTGCATTTAATCTCTAACTTGTGATTTTCTCCTCTCTCAAGACGTGCTCTTCATCTAATTCTCAGCCTCAACGTTCCTTCTAAGCTGCACTCCAAAGGTCCATACAAGCCAATTGTCATGGCCACACTATTTTCAGCACTGACTTGTGGCTTGGACGTTACTGCTGTGCACAAACCTCTGCACTCAGCGCAGAAGGAAAGGAAAGCGGAAACTTAGTTTCAGGATGCACCACACAGCCACTAACTAGGTTCCAAAATTCCATGCTCAGGTTTCTTCAGCCAGAAGCACTTGTTGTGCACATTAATCTAGGTCATGTGAAGTGACCAGCTCTGGATCTCCCATTAGGGGCAAACATCCTCTCAGCATCCATCCTGTCAAAACCCCTCAAGATCTTTTATGTTTCACCTCTCATTCAAAAATTGTGAATAACAGGAAGCTTACAGAAACCAAAGGACTACAAATGCTAGAAATCTGAAACAAAACAGAAATTGATGGAAAACTTGCAGGTGTGGCAACATCTGTGGCAAGAAATCAGAGTTAATATTTCAGACCCAGTGACCCTTCCTCAGAGCCTTTGATTTCTGAAAGGCATTTTAAAAGATACTGAAAAGTTTACTACACTCAATAGTTCATGGCATATGGGTATAAAATTGGTTAGTCTACAGAAGACTGCAAATATAACTGAGTTATTCTCAAGTTGGCAAGATGTGATGGGAGTTCCAGAGATCGGTAAGAAAGCCTCAACCATTTATACATTTTTCTCAGTAACCCAAATGAAGGGATCAAATTTGCCAAATTTGTTGACAACTAAAAAAAAAATGGAGAAGCTAGTCAAGAGGATGCAAGGAATCTGCTAGGATTAGGAAAAGCCATGATTTCCTTGAATGGCAGGGCTGGCTTGAATGGCCAAGTACCTACTCCTGCTCTCATGTCATTGTTTTGCACAGATGGAAGGATGCCAATGTGAATACAAGTTAAATCTGTTAAAAATAGAAATTGCTGGAAAAGCTCAGCAGCTCTGGCAGCATCTGCAGAGATGAACCAGAGTTAACGTTTTGAGTCCAGTGACCCTCCCTCTGTTCGAAGGACGCTGTCAAATCTGTTGAGCTGTTCCAACAATTTCTATTTTTGTCTCCGATTTACAGCATCTGCAGATCTTTCAACTTTTATAAAAAGGTAAATCTGTTCAAGGGTGAACACTTGCTGGTGTCTGAAGAGACCAATCAGTTTCGAGGCATAATAGCACTTTCTCTGTTGAACATAATATTTCACCCAACCATTAGACTTACCATGGACTACTCTTTAGTATCTGCCTCATTCTTGGACACATGCATTTCCATCAAGGATGGACACCTCAGCACTTCACTTTACTGCAAGCCCATGGATAACCTCTCGCTGTTACACTTTTCTAACCTGAAACACAATAATACAGCCATTCCCCACGGACAAGCCCTACGCATACAGAGGATCTGTTTGGATGAGGAGAAACATGAAGGACAGTTGAAAGTGCTCAAGGATGCCCTCATAAGAGCAGGGTACGATGCTCAACTCATTGACCGCCAGTTCTGACGTGCCACAGCGAGAAACTGTAATGACCTCCCCAGGAGACAGACACGGCATCTTCATTGTCCAGTACATACCAGGAGCCGAAAAACTACGCCATGATCTTTGCAGCCTTCAACACATTATAGATGATGATGAGCAACTCACCAAGACCTTCCCCACACCTCCAATTCTCACCTTTAAACAACCACCAAACCTTAAACAACCAGCAAACTGCCCAGCCTTCAGGACAACCACACCATACAACCCTGTCGCGGCAGCTGATGCAAGAGGTGTTAAAGTATTGACACGGATAACACTATCACACATGGGGACACCTCCCACCATGTATGTAGTAAGTACTCATGTGACTCTGCCAAAGTGGTCTCTCTCATACGCTGCAGGCAGGGATTCCCGAGGTATGGTATGTTGGCGAGACAGAGAAGACACTACGACAACAGATGAATAGACACCAAGCCAAAAAAAAATCACCAGGCAGACTGTTCCCTCCCAGTCGGGGAGCACTTCAGCAATGCAGGACATTTGGCCTCGGACCTTTGGGTGACCATCCTCCATGGTGGGCTTCAGGACAAGCAGAGTGGCGAAACAGAAACTGATAAGAACGCTTGGTTCCCATGGAATGGCCTCATCCGGGACCTTGGGTTCATGTCATGCTACAGGTGACCCCACTGCATAATACACCCATACAGACCCTCTCTCATATGTACATACAGATACTACCCATGCTCACACCCACAACGTATCCTCTCACAGACACATACCCCATCACTCACTGTCACTCCGACATGCGCACACAAGTTTATGGGGTGAATTTATTTTTTGCAGAATTGCATTTTATTTTGCTGAAAACCTGCATTAATCCATGTAAAACTCTAAAACTTTGCAGAGGGCTTTGTCATTCTGACTAAACATTGGGACACAGACAGACTTCACACCTCCTGGGAGAAAAGCTGAACTATCTTGAGAATGCAATTTAAAAGAATTCTGGGATTTACATATCAAAGAACAGAAACCAGCATACCCAATTTTAAAAGATGAAAGGTTTAAGCTAAAATTGTTTAATATTTGTATCATCGATAGTCACAGGTGAGGTGCCGGAAGACTGGAGGTTGGCAAACGTGGTGCCACTGTTTAAGGAGGACGGTAAAGACAAGCCAGGGAACTTAGACCAGTGAGCCTGACCTTGGTGGTGGGCAAGTTGTTGGAGGGAATCCTGAGGGACAGGATGTTACATGTATCTGGAAAGGCAAGGACTGATTAGGGATAGTCAATAGAGGGCATAAGTTTAGGGTGAGATGGGAAAGATAAAAAGAGATCTAAGGGGCAACTTTTTCACGCAGAGGGTGGTACGTATATGGAATGAGCTGCCAGAGGATGTGGTGGAGGCTGGTACAATTGAATCATTCCAGAGGCATTTGGATGGGTATATGAATAGGAAGGGTTTGGAGGGATATAGGCCGGGTGCTGGCAGGTGGAACTAGATTGGGTTGGGATATCTGGTCAGCATGGACTGGTTGGACTGAAGGGTCTGTTTCCATGCTGTACATCTCTATGACTCTAATGTATCACATCTCCGTGACACTGGACTCCTTTGGCTACAAATTCTGTGAGCATGATCTTAACCTCCACAACCACCTGATGAAGGAGCGGCGCTCCGAAAGCTAGTGCTTCCAATTAAATCTGCTGGACTATAACCTGGTGTTATGTGATTTTTAACATTGCCCACCACAGTCCAACACTGGCACCTCCAAGAAGTGAACACAATACTGTCCCTGTTGAGACTACAGCAATGTGAATACAGTACGACAATATGCATCAATTACTTTGGGACAAAATTATTAGAAAGAAAAAGTAAAAATTGCAATTCAACCGTATCACATTTAAAGGATGAATAATAACTCAATCAGCTGAATTTGCAACTAGATGAACATGAAAGGAGACAACCGCATGCGCATTGCAGACGAGCACCTTGACGCTTCAGGCGCATGCGCGTGGTAGAACTACCCGGGCAGCTACGCATGTGCGGGGTTCCCTTCACGGCACTGACGAAAAGAGGAAGGAGTCGGGCGACCCGTCGGTGAACTGGTAGCGCGATCCGACCTTTCCCCCGAGGCCCGAGGGACAGGTCGGCCTCACCTCTCACCTCGTTCCGCAGCGGGTCCAATTTGTAGACAGTCTGGAGTTGGTTACGGAGCCGCATCGCGTTCGCCATCGGAGCGTCAACCGCCATCGTCCCCCACGAGCCCGGGACACGTCATCACGTCGCCCAACGTCACCGCGCGGGACAAGAGCACAGAGCAATGTGCATTGTAGGTCAGAGAACACACAGCCATGCTCAGAGAGAGAGAGAGGGGGGGGGAACACAGTGCAGGTCAGAGAACACAGCAATGCACAGAGAGAGAGGGAACACAGTGCAGGTCAGAGAACACAGCAATGCACAGAGAGAGAGGGAACACAGCAATGCACAGAGAGAGAGAGGGGGAACACAGTGCAGGTCAGAGAACACAGCAATGCACAGAGAGAGAGGGAACACAGCAATGCACAGAGAGAGAGGGGGAACACAGTGCAGGTCAGAGAACACAGCAATGCACAGAGAGGGAGGGGAACACAGTGCAGGTCAGAGAACACACAGCAATGCAGAGAGAGAGAGAGGGAACACAGTGCAGGTCAGAGAACACAGCAATGCTCAGAGAGAGAGAGGGAACACAGTGCAGGTCAGAGAACACACAGCAATGCACAGAGAGAGAGGGAACACCATGCTGTTCAGAGAACACAGGTATTCAGAGAGAGAGAGAGAGAGAGAAAAACACAATGTATGTCAGAAAACACACATCAATGCATAGAGAGAGGGGGGAACACTGCATTTTTGTGTGTTCTCTGACCTGTAGAGAGAGAGAGGAATGCAGTGCAGGAGAGGGAAAAAAAGAGGGGAACATTGTAGGTCAGGGAACACAGAGCAGTGCATAGTGAGAGAGAACAGTTCATCAACTTCACATACCCGTTCCATCCAGACCTCAAGTTCACCTGGACCATCTGGAACACCTCCCTCCCCTTCTCCATTTCCAGCAATTGACTTAACACTGACATCTACTACAAACCCACCAACTCCCACAGCTACCTAGACAACACCTCCTCCCACCCTGCCTACTGTAAAAATGCTATCACATTTTCCCCCAAATTCTTCCGCATCTGCTCCCAGGAGGACCAATTGCACTATGGAACATCCCAGGTGGCCACCTTCTTCAAAGACCGCAATTTTCCTTCCCACGTGGTTAAATGATGTCCTCCACTTCCCGCAGCTCAGCTCTTGAAACCCATTCCTCCAATCACAGCAAGGACAGAACCCCCTGGTCTTCACCTTCCATCCCACCAACCTCCACATACATCACATCATCCTCTGCCATTTCCACCACCTTCAAACAAACCCCCACCCTCAGGGATATATTTCCTATTCCCACCCCTATCTGCAGGTCAAAATAGGCGGCTCTACACAGAGAGGGGGGACAGTTCATAACGAATCAGCAGATCTATACATAGTGCAGTGGAGCATCATAGAAGAATAGCAATGGGGGCAGAGTGAAGAGAAGTAGAGCATTGAGCCAGGAGTCTAATGTGTCATCAGTGCATGGAGTACTGTCATATATATTATTTTCAAACAATGAACTTTTTGTCACTCTTCCCCAAAGATTGTGACAAGATTTAACAGTCCTTTACTGTTTTATAACACAGCTTCAGTTCAAACATGGACGAAAAGAGCGGAATTCCAGCGGTGAGTTGAGAGTGATTTCCCTTGACATCAAGGCCTCATTGACAGTGAGAAACAAAAACAGAAGTTGCTGGAAAAGCTCTGCAGGTCCAACAGCATACGTGGAGAGAATGAGCATTAATGTGTTTCAGGTCCTCAGAAGTCAAACGGTGAAGGGGAGGGCGGACTGTCTCATAGGCTGGGGGTGGGGAGGAGACTCGGCTGATCCCCTCCTCTTCCTCAGGGCCATCAGGCAGGCACTGCGCATGTTGCTGTAAGCCAGACAGCGATATGCTGCGCATGTGCTACATGCTCTGCAGATAAGATGGCAGTACTTTACAAATGAGTGAGGTAGCTGAAGCAGGAACCACGTGCATGCGCCTCGACCATCAAGCTGCTCATCTACAACACACAACTTTCTCAACATCACTTGTTTATCCACTTTCATTTTCAGCTGGATATTAATTATAGTTATTCAGTTTCAAAGAGAAGCCCAAGTAAGTCTGAGAATTGGAAAGAATTCTCCATTGTTGGAAATCAGACCTGGTACATAAGAAGATGGTTGTTGGCAGTCAGTTATCTCAGTTCAAGGTTATCTGTGCAAGTATTCCTCAGGCTAGATATATAACCTCTAGGCATCCTGTTCCAGAGGTAGGGATATGTTACACTGCACTGGTTGTTGCTCAGCCCCCATCTATGTCAATGGCACTGAGGTGGAGATGATTGAGAATTGCAAGTTGCGAGGAGTGACAATCTGTTCTGGACCACCCATGTGGTCTAGCAGGGAAGAAACTATTCTTGAACTTGTTGGTTCATGTGTTTCAGCTTTTGTATCTACTGCCTGACTGCAGAGGGTGGAAGAGATGATGCCTGGGGTGGAAGAGGTCTTTTGTTGACAGCCTTTCTGCAGCAACAAGAAGTGTAGATGGAAGGTTGACTTGCACGATGGTCTGGGCCGTATTAACAACTTTCTATAGTTTCTTTAGTCCTGGTTATAGCAAGCTGTGATGCATCCAGATAGAATGCTTTCTATGGTGCATCTGTAAATGTTGATGGACGTGCTGACTTTCCTTGGCTTCCTTAGGAAGAGATGTTATTGTGTCACATTGACAGGTGCAGGAAACATCCATGCAGCACAAATAAACTTAAAGCATTAGGTCTCAACAAACTGTCTTAGAATTATTTGTGCATATTTCAGCAATTAATACCCCACAGCATTGGTGCTGGTTAGATTTACCCAGTCTATGTGGAATTGAAGTCATCCATGATTACTGCATTCCCCTTGTTCTATGCATCAAATTATTGTTTAAAAAAATACTGTTCATAGGATGTAGGCATCGTTAGCTAGACCATTCCTTGTTACCCAGCATCAACCACACTACTGAGAAGCCACAAGTTGGCTAAACCAGGTGAGGATAACAAACTTCCTTCCCTGAAGGTTATTAGTGAACCAGATGGGTTTTTAAAACAACAACTGACTGTGGTTTCATGGTTGTCATTAGGCTAGCTTTCTTGCTAAAATTTGAATTCAAAATTTCACCTCTGGTCCTGTGGAATTCAAACCCATTAGATTAGATTGCCCTTCAGCCCAACAAGTCCACACCGACCCACCGAAGAGCAACCCACTCGTACCCCTACATTTATCCCTTACCTAACACTACGGGCAATTTAGCATGGCCAATTCACCTGACCCACACATCTTTGGACTGTGGGAGGAAACCGGAGCACCCGAAGGAAACCCATGCAGACACGGGGAGAACGTGCAAACTCCACACAGACAGTCGCCTGAGTCAGGAATTGAACCCAGATCTCTGGTGCTGTGAGGCAGCAGTGCTAACCACTGTGCCACCGTGCCGCCCACATGTCTGTGGAATGTTAGGCCAGATTTGTAGATTACTAACCCATATTTATTAACTATTTGGTGGTCTACAAATCACTCAGCAATATATGCTACACCTTACTGTTTCTCAGCTCCCTCCAAGTACATCTCATAGGCGGTACAGTGGCTCAGCGGTTAGCACTGCTGCTTCACAGCGCCAGGAGCCCAGTTCAATTCCCACCTTAGACGACTGTCTGTGTGGAGTTTGCACATTCTCCCAGTGTCTGCATGGGTTTTCTCAGAGTGCTCTGGTTTTCTCCCACAGCCCAAGTGAATTGGCCATGCTAAATTGCCGACAGTATTAGGTGCATTAGTCAGGGGTAAGCGTATGGTGGGGGAAATAGGTCTGGGTGGGTTGCTGTTTGGAGGGTTGGTGTGAAGTTGTTGAGCTGACTGGTCTGTTTCCATACTGTAGGGTAATCATTTTATTCTTCTGATGTAAAATCCTCAGTCAGCTACGATTCTATACCTTATTAATCAACACTATTCCACAGGGAATATGGGGAAAGAGATATAGCTCCAAAAACAGCATTCAGACAAAAAAAAAGTGGAGCCTGAAGCAATAATAGAGACATACAAACATGCAGATTATTAGCAGGAGTGGGCTATTTTGCCCTGTGAGCCAGCTCCATCATTCAACAATATTATAGCTGATCCAATTACTCCATATTTTCACTTACCCTGAAAACATATTACCCCTCACTTAAGAACATATCAACCTCTGCCTTGAAAATATTGAAGGACTTGGGCTATTTTCCGTAGAGTGTCAGCAGCTGAGGGGTGACCTTAGGCGGGTTATAAAACCATGAAGGACATAGATAGGGGAAATAAACAAGGTCTTTTCATTGGTGGGGGGGGGGGGGGGGGGGGGGTCCAAAACTAGTGGTGGTAGGTTTAGTGAGAGAGGGGAAAAGATTGAAAAGTGACTGAAGGGGAAATTTCCACACAGAGGGTGGTGTACACGTGGAATGAGCTACCAGAGCAAGTGGTGGAAGCTGGTACAATTACAACATTTAAAAGGCATTGGGATGTATTACGAATAGGAAGGGTTTAGAGGGATATGGGCCACATGCTGGCAAATAGGACTAGATTAATTTAGGATATCTGGTTGACATGGAGGCTGGACCAAAGGGTCTGTTTCTGCACTGTAAAACTATGCCTCTGCATGCACTGAAACCTTAAAAAAAATTCCTTATCTTGGTTTTAAATGGTCAACACATTTTTTAAAAATAGTAACTCTGGTTCTAGAATCTCAGAAAAGACGACACAGAGACCCCAGGAAATGCAATCTGACAAGGAAAACCGATGTACATACCACTAAAACACCTATAGATTCTTTTTAAATCAATGTCTTAGACATTTAGAAACTCATCGCTAAAGCAGGTAGGACTTAAACACAGACATCCTGGCCCAGAGGTAGGGACACTATCATAAGAGCCTCCTAATTATAAGCTGGTACCAATAACAGCCACCGTACAGCTACTGAATTGTTCTCAAAAATGTTTTCTGAAGGAAATCTGCAAACTGTACTCTGTATGGCCAGTGATTATTCTGTTGAGTCTGTGCCAGACAAGCAGTACCAGACAAACTGATTCAGATGGCTGTTTATAGTAAAGCTAGGAGAAAGTGATGCCCCTAAAGGATCTTTCCACCTCCAACAGAAATTCATATGTGTAGATGACATTTGTGGAGTTACAATCTGTTGCACCCAATGTGGTCTCCTGTGCATTAGGGAGATAGGACGCCTACTTGTGGATAGTTTCAGAGAACATTTCTGGGACACCCGTACCAACCAACCACACTGCCCCATGGCTGAACACTTCAACTCCCCATCCCACCCCCAAGGACATGCAAGCCCTGGGCTTTCTCCATCACCAAACCCTTACCACCTGATGCCTGGAGGAAGAACGCCTCACACTCCACCTTGGGACCCTGCAATCACGCGGGATCAACATGGATTTCACCAGTTTCCTTATTTCCCCTCCCCCCTACATTATCCCAGTCCTAAGCCTCCAACTCAGCACTGCCCTCCTGACCTTGTTCACCACCTTTCCCATCTATCTGCTCTACCCTCCTTTCCGACCTATCACATTCTCCCTCACCTTCATCTACCCATTGCATTCTTTTACCTCACCCCCACCCAACCTGACCCCCGCTTCCATTTATCTCTCAGCGGCCCGGCCTACCAGACTCATTCCTGATGAAGGGCTTATGCCTGAAACGCTGACTCCCTTGCTCCTCAGATGTTGCCTGGCCTGCTGTGCTTTTCCAGCATCACGCTCTTGACTACAGTAAAGAAGCAGTCAGTCTCAGTGCTCTTATTGTTCAAACCAACCTGACTTGAGCAGAACTTTGCATTTTCATTCATTTGGCTGTCTTGTAGCCAAATTTGCTGACAATACTAAGATATGGCAAGGTCTGGGGATGATATCCAAGTCATGAAAGGATAGAGGTTGGTTAAATGAATGGGCAAACCTTTGTCAGATAGTGTATAATGTGGAGAAATTGAGAGATTGTATACTTTGTCAGTAAGAAAATAAAAACAGAATGTTACTTAAATGGACACAGAATGCTGTTCTTTGGAGGGTAACATGCAGGTATAGAAAGTAATTGGGAAGGCAAATAGCAGGTTGCCTTACCATTGCAAGGAAGGAGTACAAAGTACATGTCTTACTACAACTGTACAAGGCATTGTAGGACTGCTCCTGGACGAGTGTATAATTTTGGTCTTGCTTTAATGGAAGGAAATACTTGCAGTGGAATCATTTCAGAGGAGGACCACGAGGCTGATTTCTAGGCTATAGATGCTCTCTTAGAGGGAAAGTTTGAGTTGGTTAGGTTTATACTCAATGACGTTGAGAAGAATGAAGTGATCTTTTTGAAATCTTCAACGATGAGAGGGCTTGCTGATTAGATTGCATTTGTGGCGGAATTCTAGAATCAGCAGAGTTTCAAGATAAGTGTCTCATGTAAGACAGGGGAGGATGGGAAATTTCTTAGGTCAGTTACTATTTGGAATTCTCTTCTCCAGAGGAGAGTACAGGCTGGGTCAACGCTGAGTTAGATAGATTTTTCATTGACAAGTGAGTCAATGGCTTTGGGGAACAGGCAGAAAAGTGGAGTCCAGGTCACAATAAGATCAGTCATGTTCTTATTGACCGACACAATGGGTTCATGAGGCAAATAGCCAGCTCCTATTTCTAATCTTTTTGAAATACTCCCCTTAGATGCAAGGATATCGTATTGATGCCAATTTGTTTGAGGAAAACTGGCCTTAAGAGCAGCTGTCATTACAATGTGCTTTTGAAAGAAATGAGAGAGGGGTTTAATATATAGTGCTAGAGCTCAGTCCACGGCCCCAAAGGATCCTTCCACATCCAGCAGAGATTTTCCTGCAGATCCAAACACCTCAATCTACTGTGTCCATCGCTCTCAATGTGGTTTCCTCTACACTGGAGAGACAGGATGCCAAACTGTAGAATGTTTCCGAGAACGCATGCACTAAACAACCCCACCGCCCTGTGACCGACTATTTCAAACACCCCCTCCCACTCCCCCAAGGACATGCAAGTCCTGGGACTCTTCCACCACCAGATGCAACTCATCTGACGCCTGGAGGAAGAACACCTCATCTTCCGCCTTGGGCCCCTCCAACCATACAGCATCAATGTCAAATTCACCAGTTTCCTCATCTCCTTCCCACTTCATCCCAGATCCAACCCTCCAACTCGGCACCGCCCTCTTAAACTGTCCATCTCCTGCCTACCGATCCACTCCACCCTAGCACCATCACCTCCCAACTGCATCTACCTATCATCTTCTCAGGTACCTCATCCCCCAACCCCAGCCCCACCCTCCTATTCATCTTTCAGCCCTCTTCCTCCTACCCTGCCAACATTCCTAATGTAGGGATTATGCCTGAAAAGTTGATTCTCCTGCTTTCTTCTGCTGCCTGACCTGCTGTGCTTTTCCAGTGCCACACTTTTTAACTCTGACTCACCAACATCTGCAGTTCTTATTTTCACTGAGAGCAAGTTATAACCAAGTGAGGAGGATAGTGCAGTCAGAATACTTCTTGTACATACTGTAGGAAATGATGACAGATACTATGGAACTAAATATACACTTCACAATTACATACATAGCAACTACATATAGAGCATACGTAGATTCAAGGATAACACGAATTAGACATTAGAGACAAGAAAAATTCCATGCTGAGAGTACAGGAGGAGATCTAAATGGGGATTTATTGGAGATTCCTCAAAAAAGCCTTTTGTTCAGGTTCATAAAGAAGAGGGATTTGGTTTCTTGGTGATTAGGAGAAATGTCTTTAGAGCACAATGCTGTGCAAGGAATAGACAATAGGTGCAGGAGGAGGCCATTCTGCCCTTCGAGCCTGCACCATTCAATATGATCATGGCTGATCATCCTTAATCAGTATCCTGTTCCTGCCTTATCTCCATAACCCTTGATTCCACTATCCTTGGGAGCTTTATCCAACTCTTTCTTAAATGAATCCAGAGACTGGGCCTCCACTGCCCTCTGAGGCAGAGCATTCCACACAGCCACCACTCTCTGAGTGAAGAAGTTTCTCCTCATCTCTGTCCTAAATGGTCTACCCCGTATTTTTAAGCTGTGTCCTCTGGTTCGGCACTCACCCATCAGCGGGAAATTGTTTCCTGCCTCCAGAGTGTCCAATCCTTTCATAATCTTATATGTCTCAATCAGATCCCCTCTCAGTCTTCTAAACTCAAAGGTATACAAGCCCAGTCGCTCCAGTCTTTCAGCTCAGGTAGTCCCACCATTCCAGGAATTGACCTCGTGAACCTACGCTGCACTCTCTCAATAGCCAGAATGTCTTTCCTCAAATTTGGTGACCAGAACTGCACACAATAGTCCAGGTGTGATCTCACCAGGGCCCTGAACAGCTGCAGAAGAATCTCTTTGCTTCTATACTCAATCCCTCTTGTTATGAAGGCCAGCATGTTATTAGCCTTCTTCACTATCTGCTGTACCTGCATGCTTACCTTCATTGACTGGTGTACAAGAACACCCAGATCTCTTTGTACTGCCCCTTTACCTAAATTGATTCTATTTATATAGAAATCTGCCTTCCTGTTCTTGCCATCAAAGTAGATAACCATCCATTTATCCACATTAAACTGCATCTGCCATGCATCTGACCACTCACCTAACCTGTCCAGGTCACCCTGTAATCTCCTAACATCCTCCTCACATTTCACCCTGCCACCCAGCTTAGTATCATTAGCAAATTTGCTAATGTTATTACTAATACCATCTTCTATGTCATTAATATATATTATAGTTGAGGAACAGTCCTGCACTTTAAAAGAAACCCACTGGTGAAGCAGAATAAGCTGCTGGACAGTAACCCTGCATTTCCCGTGACTAATCCATCTAGCCGGCACACTTCTGAATGGGATGGGGCAATTTAACGCGTCCAATCACCTAACCTGCATATCTATAGACTGTGGGAGGAAACTGGAGAACCCAGAAGACAGGGAGAACGTGGGACAGAATGTAGCAGAAAGCAAGAAGTGACACCAAACCAAATGGGCTCTTTCTGTCCTATAAATGTATAAACCATAATAATAACAACAAAACATCTGCAAAAGATCAGGCTGAAGCATTTGCAGCAACCTTCAGCTGGAACTGCCCAAGTGAATGATCCATTTTGGCCTCCTCCAGTGATTGCTCGCATTAAAAATGCTAGTTTTAAGCCAGTGCAATTCACACCACATGATATCAAGAATTGGTTTGAGGCAGTTCGTGCAAAGGTTATGGATCCTGATAACATTCCAGCAATAGTACTGAAGACATTTTCCCCAGAACTTGCTGCTCCCCTAACTAAGCTCTTCTAGTACAGTTACATAGGCATCTACCCGACATAGTGGAAAATTGCCCATTTATGTCCTGTACTCAAGCAGGACAAATCCAACCCAATCAATTACTGTCCCATCAGTCTAGAATCAAAGAATCCCTAGAGTGTGGAAGTAGGCCATTTGGCCCATCGAGACCATACCAACCCTCCGAAGAGCAACCCATTCAGGCTCTTCCCCTTACCTTATCCCTGAAACGCCATTTTCCCATGCCTAATCCACCTTGACTGCACATTCCTGGACACTAAATGGCCAAGCCACCTAACCCGTATATCCTTGGACTGTGGGAGGAAACCCACACAGATGGGAAGAATATGCAAATTACAGACAGACACAGACAAGCAGACAATCTCCCAAGGCTGGAATCGAACCCAGGTCCCTGGTGCTGTGCAACAGCAGTGCCAACCACTGAGCCACCTCGCCACTTCTTCAATCACCTGCCAGTTTCCTATCCACTTTCAGTAAAGTGATGAAAGTGGTCACAACAGTGCTGTCAAGTATGCCCAGTTTGAGTTCTACCAGGGCCACTCAGCTCCTGACCTCATTACAGGACAAACATGGACAAAGAGCCAAATTCCAGTCTACCTGCAACTCCACTCAAGGAAATACAAACCTGCACTCCAAGATCTCTGTTTGGCAACACTCCCCAGGACCTAACCATTAATTGTCTTAAGTCCTGCCCTGATTTTCCCTATCAAAATGTAGCATCTCACATTCATCTTGATTAAAACTCTGTCCGCCACTCCTCGGCCCATCTGCTTAATGTCCCATTGTATTCTGAGGTAACCTCCTTCACTGTCTGCTACACCACAGAGTCATACAGCATGGAAACAGACCCTTTAATCCAACCAGTCCATGCTGAACATAATCCTAAACTAAACTAGTCCCACCTGCCTGTTTCTGGCTCTCATCCCTCCAAACCTTTTATATTCAAATGACTTTTAAATGTTGTAATTGTACCTGCATCCAGCACTTCCTCAGGAGGTCATTCCACAAGCAAACCACCCTGCATTAAAGAATTGTCTCATGTCTTTTTAAAATCTTTTTCCTCTTATCTTAAAAACGTGTCCCCTAGTCAGAGTTCCGTGTACAGCATGGAAAAAGACTCTTTGGCCCAACTCATCCATGCTGACCAGATATCCTCACCTAATCTAGTCCCATTTTCCAGCACTTGGCCCATATCCCTTTAAACCCTTCCTATTCATATATCCATCCAGATACCTTTTAAGTGCTGTAATTTTACCAGCCTCCACCATTTGCTCTGGCAGCTCATTCCATACATGTACCACCCTCTGCCTTGAAATCCCCCATCCTAGGGAAAAGACAACCGCCATTAATTCTATCCATACCTCTGATTGACATTTATAAAATAATCAGGTTGCCTCTCAACCTCCTATGCTCCAGTAAAAAAAATTCCAAGCCTTTCTTGATAACGCAAACCTTCCATACCTAGCAACATGCTGGTAAATCTCTTCTGAACGCTCTGCAGTTTGATAATATCCTTGCTATAACTGGGTCACCAGAACTGGTGACAGTATTCCAGAAGAGACCTCACTAATATCCTCTACACCCTCAACATGACATTCTAACTCCAACAATTTAACCACAACCAAAGCCAAACTCGCAGGTCTATAGTTCCCTGGTTTCTCTGTATAACCTTTCTTAAACAAAAGGTTCAACATTAGCCACTCTAGTAATCAGGCATCTCATCCTTAGTTATAGATGATGCAAATATTTCTGCAAGGAGTGTTGATTTCATCCCTTACTTCCCGCAATGTTTTGGGATATAGTAGATCAGGTCCTGGAGATTTATTCACCTTCATGTTCTTCGAGACCTCCAAAACCTCCTCTTTTGTAATGTGAACTGTTTTTAAAACAAAAGTTTATTTCTCTGCATTTTTCAAGACTCCACTGCTTTCTCCACAATAAAAACTGATGTGAAATATTTATTTAGTATCTTCTGAAATTCAACACAAAAATGAGTTTCTTGAACTTTAAGAGGCCCTACCCTCTCTCTAGTTACCCTCTTGTAGAATCTCTTTGGACTATCCTTAACCTTAAGTGTGAATGCCCTCTCATATCCTCTCTTTGCCTTCCTGATTTACCTCTTAGGAATGTCCTTACACTCTTAATATTAAGCGATTCAATTGAACCAAGTTGTCTAATCTAAAATAAGATTCTCTTTTATTCTTGACTAGAATCTCAATATCTTTATTCATTTATTGTTCCTTAATCTTACCCACTTTACCTTTCACTAACAGGAATACAATGCCTCTGAACTCTCATCACATTCTTGAATGCCTCCCACTTACCAAATGTCCTTTTATCTGTGAACAGTCTCTTCCAATCAATTTTTGAAAGTTTTGTCTCATTTCATTAAAAATTTACCTCACTCCAATTAAAATCTTTAACTTTTATTGAAGGCTTATCTTTTTCCATAACCATTTGGAAGCTAATAGAATTATGATTATTGATGCAAAAGTGCTCCGCCACTTTTACTTCAGTGACCTGCCCTGCCTTATTGCCAAAAAGGTCTAGTTTTGCTCCTTCTCTAATAGGAGTATCCACATACTGATAAAGAAAACTTTCTTCAACACGTTTAACAAATTCTTCACCATCCAAACCTTTAAACACTGTGGTAGTCAATGTTTGGAAAATTAAAATCCCCCATTGTTATAACCTTATTATGCTTGTGTATATCAGAGATCTCCCTACATATTTGTTTCTTAATTTCCCTCTTACTATTGGGGGAAATCTATAATACAATACAATCAAAGCGATCTTGCCTTTCTTATTTGTAATTTCTACCCATATATTTTCACTGGAAGAGGTTTCAGAAATATCTTCCCTAATTAGAGCAGTGATGTATTCCTTAATCAAAATTGACCCCACACACACACACACAACCTTTCCTATCCTTCCCATAGCATCTAAAACCCAGAACATTGAGCTATCAATCTTATCCATCTCAGCCAAGTTTCTGCAAGAGCTATGATGTCCCAATCCTGCCTTCGGGAGTGGACTCTGCCTTTGAGAGTGGACCAAACACCGGTGAGTTAACTGCACCTTTATAACGCACTGTGTTCCTGAGAGTCGGTCTGGTTCTCTATGGATGGACCAGGCCGTTATGGAGACTGAACACTTGTGTGTGCTTTGTGCGGTGTGCATTTGCTTCCTTCAGGAATATGCTCTGCCCTCAGTTGTGGACTTTGAACAGATCCATCCTTTTTGAACAGGTCTTTTCTATCCCAAACTACGTTCCAATTGTCCAAAAATCTAAATCCCCGAATACACCAGCTCGTCAGTCATCGATTTATCTCCTTTAACTTTTGTTCCTTCCCTCATTTGAGTTTGGCATTGGAGTAAAACCAGAAAGTACTACTTGTAAAAGGTTGTAGTTTTTAATTTTCTACCTAACCTCTTAAATTCATTCTGTACTGCTTTAAACTTTTCTCTAAAAGTGTTATTCCTACCAATGTGCACAATATTTTCTGGCTTCTCAATCTCATCTTTAACAATATGCTTGAAATGTTTAGAGATGTCCTTAATCCTAGCACCAGGAAAGCAACAAGTCATTCTAAATTTACACTCACTGCCAGAATCTCATGTCTATGCCCCTGACAGGAGAGTCCCCTACAACAATAATTCTATTAAATCTTGTCAAACGCTGCCTAACATAAGAATCATTCTAAATGTCCAACAACTGACTGTCCCATCCATTTTGCTCAGGGAGACTATTCCCTTCTACTGGTCCAAAAATTGAATATCTATTTGATTAGATTCTCTACAATATGGAAACAGGCTCTTCAGCCCAAGTTCACACTGACCCTCCAAACAGTAATCCCCTCCCCAAACACATTCCCCTGCCTTATATTCACCCCCAACTAATGCACCTATCACTATGGGCAATTTAGCATGGCCAATTCACCTGACCTGTACATCTTTGGATTGTGGGAGGAAACCCAAACAGACACAGAGAGAATGTGCAGGAGAGGCTTTTGAACTGCCTTCTTACCTTTTCCAACAGTCACTCACCTATCTGATTTATAACAAAGCAGGATCACTTTTCTAAACCTACTAGCCATCTCGCTCCGTACCTCATATATGGCCTTAGAAACATTTCTTGTACATTGTTGTGGTTCTGTTCGCCGAGCTGGAAGTTTTTGCTGCAAACGTTTCGTTCCCTGGCTAGGGAACATCATCAGTGCTATTGGAGCCTCCTGTGAAGTGCTGCTTTGATTTATAAATACCGGAAGAAACATCAAAACAGCGCTTCACTGGAGGCTCCAATAGCACTGATGATGTTCCCTAGCCAGGGAACGAAACGTTTGCAGCAAAAACTTCCAGCTCGGCGAACAGAACCACAACAACGGACACCCGAGCTACAAATCTTCAACCAGACTTTAAATTTCTTGTACATAAAGTAATTTTCTTTCATTACCTCCAGAAAATAGTGCTAAAATAGCAAAAAAAACAAAATAAACAATTAACTGCTTTTTTTTAAAAAAAACTCTTCTTCAATAAATTTCTTGGAGAAACAAAAAGATCTTCTCCAGAGCCGGCCACATGTAACACTCCCAGAAACAAAAATACAACTCCTTCATCCACTTTTAAAAGAAAAACGCTTTTGTAATGTTAAAAACAGCCCTCTAAAACCACTCCCTCCGTGACACCCTTGTCAGGTCCACACCCCCCACCAACCAAACCTCCACTCCCAACACCTTCCCCTGCAACCGCAGGAAATGCAAAACTTGCGCCCACACCTCCTCCCTTACTTCTCTCCAAGGCCCCAAGGGATACTTCCATATCCGCCACAAATTCACCTGCACCTCCACACACATCATCTATTGCATCCGCTGCACCCGATGTGGCCTCCTCTATATTGGGGAGACAGGCCGCTTACTTGCGGAACATTTCAGAGAACACCTCTGGGACAACCAACCCAACCACCCCGTGGCTCAACACTTTAACTCCCCCTCTCACTCCCACTCCACCAAGGACATGCAGGTCCTTGGACTCCTCCATCGCCAGACCATAACAACACGACGGCTGGAGGAGGAGCGCCTCATCTTCCACATAGGAACCCTCCAACCACAAGGATGAACTCATTTCTCCAGTTTCCTCATTTTCCCTCCCCCAGCTTGAGACAGTCGGTTCCCTCAACTCAGCACCGCCCTCCTAACCTGTAATCTTCTTCCTAACCTCTCCGCCCCCACCCCCACCCCACTCCAGCCTATCACCCTCACCTTGACCTCCTTGCACCTATCACATCTCCATCGCCCCTCCCCCAAGTCCCTCCTCCCTACCTTTTATCTTAGCCTGCCGGACACACTTTCCTCATTCCTGAAGAAGGGCTCTGGCCCGAAACGTCGAATCTCCTGTTCCTTGGATGCTGCCTGACCTGCTGCACTTTTCCAGCAACACATTTTCAACCCTCTAAAACAGTCTTTTTTTAAACTTTTGAATTTAGAATAAAAAAACCTCAGCTGTTCACTGTAAACCCTGAAAAGATCATTTAAATACAAATGTCCATTTGAAAACAAAGTGATTTTCTGGTTTGGTTTTTTGAATCTTAAACAAAATGAATAAAAATCCTTTATTAGTAAAATATAAAGACGATAATAACTGTACAACTGTAATAAGTCTTTAGCTAAGCCCACCATCCTTGGAGCAGCTGCAAAAATCCTAGCTCTGTCTCCTAGTTCAGTAATGTTGGTGTCATCTGCAAGGACAAAGGTAGCAGATGCATGGGAACACCATCCCCTGCAACTTCCCCTCCAAGCCACTCACCATCCTGACTTGGAAATATTATTGTTCCTTCTCCATCATTAGGTCAAAACTCTGGAATTCTGTCCCCAAAGCCTTTGTGGGTCAACCTACAGCAGGCCGACTGCAGCAGTTTAAGAAGGTAGCTCACCTCACCACCTTCTGAAGGATAGCTAGGAACGCTGACCAACCAGCTATGCCCAAATCCCTTAAAATGACTAAGGGGAGAAAAAAAAACAGGCATAGCCATCATCAAATCCTCATCTTAGCCCACGGACTTTCTCCCCGGGTGCCTGTTGGGGAAAATACAATGTTATATGGCCTTGGGTCCACACCAATGGCCATGACAAATCCAACACATCACCTTGTTTCTGTTCCAATATCAGAACTTTTGCTGAAATGTTTATCCACTGAACATGGATACACTAGATTTCATCTTCTGGAGGTGGTGTTCCAAAGTCTCATAACTCAAACATTTCTCGTCTGTCCTAAAAAGGTGATCCCAGATTTTAAAATGGTGTTACCAGTTCTGGGCGAACCCGCAAGATGAACCAACCTTTCCTCATCTACCTCGTCAAAGCCGCTCAGTCATATAAACTTCAATGAAATCACCCCTTACTCTAAACCTAAGAGGAAACAAGCCCAGCCTTTTCTTACTAGACAGCACATTCATTCCAGCTATTAATCTAGAAAGTCTCCAGTGAACTGCCTCCAGTGCATTTACATCATTCCTTAAAATGAGGATATCAAACTTGCGCAGTATTTTAGATGTGGACTCACTAATGCCCTCCAGAAATGAAACACTGCATTCTTACTTTTATGTACAATTCTTCTCAATTTGTGGCAGCATGGTGGCTCAGTGGTTAGCACTGCTGCCTCAAAGTACCAGGGACACGGGTTCGATTCCAGCCTCGGGCCAATATCTGTGTGGAGTTTGCACATTCGCCCCGTGTCTGCGTGGGTTTCCTCCGGGTACTCCAGTTTCCTCCCACAGTCCAAAGATATGCATATTAGGTCAATTGGCCATGCTAAATTGCCCATAGGGATGTGTAGGTTAGATGCCTTAGGGTAAAAAATGAGGTCTGCAGATGCTGGAGATCAGAGCTGAAAATGTGTTGCTGGTTAAAGCACAGCAGGTTAGGCAGCACCCAAGGAATAGGAAATTCGACGTTTCGGGCATGAAGGGCTTATGCCCGAAACGTCGAATTTCCTATTCCTTGGATGCTGCCTAACCTGCTGTGCTTTAGATGCCTTAGGGGCAAATATATAGGACAGCGGAATGGGTCTGGGTGGGTTACTCTTCAGAGGGTCGGTTTGGACTTGTTGGGCTGAAGAACCTGTTTCCACACTGTAGGATGGCATCGCATTAGCCTTTATTACATGTTATACCTACACATTAACAATGACTCGCACTAGAAGACCTAGTGAGCCTTGGATCGCTTTAGCCAATCTTTTATACAATACAATATAGCACAGGAGTAGGCCATTCAGCCCGCAAAGTCTGCACTGATTCCTAATCCTGATTTAGATCTGCTACTTATTGTCCATATGCAGTATCTATCCCGCTATTCATGGCTCCCATTTATGTCAAGATGTGCCTTAAATGTTGCTGACACCTATTTCCACTACCTGCATTTGCAGTGCGTCATAGCCACTCAACACCCTGTTTGGGAAATATATTCCCCACACCTCTCCCCTAAACTTTCCCCTTCTCTCACCTTGAGCCTTGCCATCTTATAGTTGACCTTTCCACCCTGGGTAAAAGCCTTTGATTCTCCACCCTATCTACAAAATTGAGAACCATATCTGGTCAACAGTCGTTCTCCATCTTTTCAGTGATAACAATCCAAGTTTATCCAACCTCTCCTCCTGACTAAAACCTGACAACATCCTGATGAACCTTGACTGCTCCCTCTCCAAAGCATCCACGTCCTTCTGGTAGCGTGGCGACCAGAACTGCATGCAATATTCCAGATGTGGCCGAGCTAAAGTTTTATATAGCTGTTACAAAACCTGCTGACTTTTCGTGTCTGGCTGGTGAAGGCAAACATGCTGTTTGCCTTTTTGACCACCCGTGTGCCACTCTCAAATCCCTCTGTATGTCTTATTCATTTCTTTGCTAAGATAGTGAAGGAGATCTTTTCACTTCTGAGGGAAGACCAGAAGTAGACACCGTAAATAAAAGATCATCAGTAACAAATCCTGTGGGAAAACATCTGAAAGCCTTTACTGAGAAAACAGTGAGAACCTGGAACCCTCTGTTAAAGAGGTGAATACTATAGATAGCTGTAAGGAGAAGCCCGATAAACACAGGAGGACAAAGGAACAGACAGATTTTGATTGGATTTGATGATACATAAACAGCAATCTGAGGCATTTGGATAAAATTGTGTGTTTTGGTCTTTAAATTCTTCTTGTTGAAGATAGTAATTCCCAGAAAGGGCCCATTAAAAGCAGATGAATGGTTGATTAACAAGGAAAATCAAAGGTCATCAAGCTGTGTAGCAATGTGGGGATCAGGCCATAATTATATCATCCATGATCTTAATGGCAAAGCAGGCTAGGGCAAGGCACCAAACAGCCTACTCCTGCTCCAGATCATGTGTCTGTGAAATTAAAAGGAGAAAGTGAGGTCTGCAGATCAGAGCTGAAAATGTGTTGCTGGAAAAGCACAGCAGGTCAGGCAGCATCCAAGGAACAGGAAAGTCAACATTTCGGGCCTAATTCCCGAAGAAGGGCTCAGGCCCGAAACGTCGATTCTCCTGCTCCTTGGATGCTGCCTGACCTGCTGCGCTTTTCCAGCAACACATTTTCAGCTCTGAAATTAAAATCGAACCAAACCAAAAGAAACTGGGAAATTGATGATAGGTTCAAACACCAAAAGCTAAAAAACAAGAAACTGTAGAAATAGTGAATTGGGAGTTAAATATGGGCAAAATGTACATAGAACATTACAGTGCAATACAGGTCCTTCAGCCCTTGATGTTACACTGACCTGTGAAAATAATCTGATGCTCATCTAACCTACACAGTTCCATTATTATCCATTTGGATGTCCAATTCCTATCTAAATGCCCTTAATGTCGGCTAGTCTACTATTGTTGCAGGCAGACCATTCCACACCCCTACTACTCCGAGTAAAGAAACTACCCCAATATCTGTCCTAAATCTATCACTCCTCAATTTAAAAGATACATCCTCTCATGTTAGCCTTCACCAGCCAAGGGAAAAGGCTCTCACTGTCTACCCTATCTAACCCTCTGATTATCTTGTATGTCTCGATTAAGTTACCTCTCAACCTTCTTCTCTTCAATGAAAGCAGCCACAGTTCCCTCAGCCTTTCCTTGTAAGGCCTTCCTCCCATACCAGGCAACATCCTAGTAAATCTCCTCTGAACCCTTTCCAAAGCTTCCACTTCCTATAATGTGGTGACTAGTACTGCACACAATACTCCAGGTGCAGCCTTACCAGTGTCTTGTACAGCTGAAGCATGACCTCATGGTTCCAAAACTCAATCCCCCAACCAATAAACACCAACACACCATATGCCTTCGTAACAACCCTATCAATGTGGGTGACAACTTTCAGGGATTTATGCACCTGGACACAGAGATCTCTCTAGTCATCTACACCGTCCTGTACTCTGCATTCCTGCTATTATTTCTTCCAAATTAAACTACCTCACACATTTCCACATTAAATTCCATTTGGCACTTCTCAGCTCAGCTCCGCACCTTATTAATGATCCTCTGTAACCCACAACATCCTTCAGTACTATTTACAACTCTGCCTACCTTAGTGTCATCCACAAATTTACTAACCCATCATTCTACACCCCCCTCCAGATCATTTATGAAAGTGACAAACAGCAGTGGCCCCATAACAAGTCCTTCATTGTTATTTGAGAGAGGAAAATAGGGATGACAGTAGATCAGTGGAGCAGAGTTATATCCTTCACCATCATCCCTGCCCCTTTAGATTCCTAAAACATGGATAATACTGACCTCTTCAGTGATTTTAACAGAACCTGGAAATCTAGAACTCAGTAGCACATCCATACCCCTTAGAGAAGGGCTTAAAGTCATCCATGGACTTAAATGCACATCACTCTTCAGGCCCCACAGGCTTGTATATAGATTCTTATCTTTATTGGATTAATTGATCCGTTGCAAAAAAATGGACTGGAGTGCATCCAGTCAGTGGAATGGCTGTATCAACCATAGCATCAAGAGTGGAACATTCAGCCCCTCAAGCCTAGCTTACTATTCAACTCAATCACAGCTAATGCACATTAACTCCATCAGTACATCATGGTTAATGTTACCTTTAACCCTTAAAGGGTTTTCTAACCCTTGATACCTGACCTTACAAAATCTACAATGTCAAGGTTGTTTCTTTTGTAAACAGGTCTCAGGAGATTTAGTTTGGAGGTGTTAAGAATTTTAGGTTGTCTAATCTTCATGTAAAGACGTGATATCGGGAAAGACCAATCTTCACTTTCAAAGGCATAACCCAATCCATCCTACCAGAGGAAGTAGTTTCTCTCAATCTGTACAGGACATTGGTTAGGCCACTGTTGGAATATTGCATGCAATTCTGGTCTCCTTCCTATCAGAAAGATGTTGTGAAACTTGAAAGGGCTCAGAAAAGATTTACAAGGATGTTGCCAGGGTTGAGGGAGAGGCTGAACAGGCTGGGGCTGTTTTCCCTGGAGTGTCAGAGGCTGAGGGGTGACCTTGTAGAGGTTTACAAGATTATGAGGGGCATGGATAGGATAAATAGACAAAGTCTTTTCCCCGGGTTGGTTGAGTCCAGAACTAGAGGGCATAGGTTTAGGGTGAGAGGGGAAAGATATAAAAGGGACCTAAGGGGCAACTTTTTCACGCAGAGGGTGGTACGTGTATGGAATGAGCTGCCAGAGGAAGTGGTGGAGGCTGGTACAATTGCAACATTTAAAAGGCATTTGGATGGGTATATGAATAGCAAGGGTTTGGAGGGATATGGGCCAGGTGCTGGTAGATGAGACTAGATTGGGTTGGAATAATTGGTAGGCATGGATGGGTTGGACCAAAGGGTCTGTTTCCATGCTGTACATCTCCATGACTCTATGAACACTATCATCTCCTTTACTATTTTCCTAACCAACCTGCTCAGAGATGAGAGATGTTATTACTCAGCTCTGGAGCAGGTGGGATTTGAACCCAGGATTCCTGGGCCACACCACCACTGCACCACAAATTCCTTTAATCATCTTAAATTAGATCACCGTATAATCTACATTGAAGGGAAATTGGACTTGTTGAGGCAAATTGCACTCATAAGTTAACCCTATTAATACTGATGGCATTCTAAATCACAAAATCTGCCTGGGACTTTTAGTTTTCAACTTCAACTTAGTGATGATGTTGGGATTCTGTACAGCCTGCATTTTGCCACTTGCAAGTAGGAGGACAGAATTTAGCCAGGATTTGAATTCATGACCTCTGCTGAAACACCTACGATCTAAATGGCACCAGAGTGAGCCATGATGCCCATTTGAAAGTTTGCTGGTACCTTGTGTCACATGTACTCCGATGGAGTTGACCACTATTAGCCAAACTAGTGGGAAGGCAATGGATTGTTTTTATTATATGACTGAATCAGCTGGGGATATTTTCCCATGAGCATTGCAGGCTGAGGGGTGACCTTATAGAGGTTTATAAATCATAAGGGGCATGGAAATGTTAAATAAACAAGGTATTTTCCTGGGGTGGGGGTGTCCAAAACCAGAGGGCATAGGTTTAAGGTGAGAGGGGAAAGATTTAAAAGGGACCTAAGGAACACCTTTTTCACACAGAGGGTGGTACGTGTATGGAATGAGCTGCCAGAGGATGTGGTGGGTATATGAATGAGAAGGGTTTGGAGGGATATGGGCCAAATGCTGGCCAATGGGACTAGATTAATTTAGGATATCTGGTTGGCAATGATGAGTTGCTGTATACCTCTGTGACTACGTGAGGTATTCAAATGTTTGACTGCATGACAATGAGCATGCCACATTGAAAGTAATTCTGAGCAACAATTTGGAATTTTCCTGGAACAAAAACAGAAATTACTGAAGAAGGGTCACTGGAAATACTAACCCTGCTTTCTCACTACGGATACTGCCAGATCAGTGAAGTTTCTCCAGCAATTTCTTTTTGTTTTAGATCTTCAGCATCCACAGTCTTTGTCTTATTTCGGAATTCTCCTGAGTTTGATATAGGGCCTTAGAAAAGCTGGCATTCATTCTCTGGTTACTCTGTCTAACTTCCGAATAGTGCCTTGCAAGGATTCTGGGTAATCCAAGATGGAGGACAGGAGAAAATTGTGGCTGTAAGAGCAGTTCCTTTTCTGAGGTATTTTCTTTGTTGGAGCTGATTTCCTTGAATTTCTGGAACAGTATTTACTGTTTTATCAGCTGTTGCATTGTTTTGGAACATTTGAAAAAAAAATCTCCCCCTCACTTATTGGTTTTTTTTAAGCACCCTTCACTCAACAGATTTCCTAACTCCAGTTGTATACACATACTATCTTTTGAATTTTTAGTATGAAGAGACTATTTGGTTGCTGGTCCCACTCTACACTTGTTAGTTTGATAATCTGATTAAGGCCTCCAAGGTATATAGAGGCAATGATTCAATATTCTGTTATGAGATAAGCCCTTCATCCTAGGAATGACTGATATGAATCTTCTCTGAACTGCTGCTAAGACATATATCTTTTCAAATAAGCTTCTGCTAATGTAAACTACACCTGATGTGGTCTCACCAATGCCCTGTATAACAATAGTAAATGTTCTCTACTTCCAAATTCCATATCTCTATTAAAAAAAAGCAAGATTCCATTTGTTTTCCTAATAACTTGCTGAACCTACATTCTCAGTTTTGTGATTCATGCAAATGGTATTAGAATAGTTAACTATTTGTTTATAACTGGTGCAAACTTGAGAGGCTGAAAGGTCTTTATTTGTGCTGTTGACCTCCAAGACCATGACTAATCAGTTACGGACATTTATTTTGAGAATATAAGAGCAGGGACAGAATGCTGAGGCTGTATAAGTCTCTGGTCAGACCGCATTTGGAATATTGTGAGCACTTTTAGGGCCCTCATCTAAGGAAAGATGTGTTTGCCTTAGAGGGGGTCAAGAGGGGATTCACCAGAATGATCCTGAAGGGGTTGTCATATATGGAGCGGTTGAGGACTCTGGGTCTGTACTCGATGGAGTTTAGAAGGATGAAGAAGGAACTGATTGAAACTTCCAGAACAATGAGAGGCCTGGATGGAGTGGACATGGAGAAGGTATTTCCACCAATAGGTGAGACTAGGATCAGAGGGCATAGCCTCAGAGAGAAGGGATGACCTTTTAGAACTGAGATGATGTGTGGGGGAGTTTCTTCAGCCAGACGGTGGGGAATCTTGGAACGCAATATTTATTCTTGTATACTTCTACGTTGTGGTCACTGTTTGGGGGCTACTAGACTCTTACTCATGACTTTGTTCCCTTCCTATTCCTCATCTCCACCCAAAGCAATTCTACATCTTGATCTCCTGAAGCAGAATCGTCAGCAGAAGGCTATGGAAGCCAAGTCATTGGGTGTATTTGTGATGGAAATGGATGGGTTCTCGATTAGTAAGGTTACAGGCAGAAGGCAGAAGAATGGGGTTGAAGAACATATCAACCATGATTGAATCGTGAAGCAGATTCAATGGGCTGAATGGTCTTCTACTTCACCATCTTATGGTCTTATGGGTGGACTGAAAGGCCTTTTTTCTGTGCTATAGAACTTTATGACTTTATGTATGAGCACAACAAAATCCCACTGTATTGCAGAATTTTGTCATCACTCTCAACTTAAGTAATATGCTGCTTTTTTAAATTCTTTCCAAAGCTGACAACTCCACATTTTCTGCATCTGCCTATTTAGCCCATTCGGTTAACTTCTCTAAATTCCTTTGTAGACACATTACCACCTCTTGACAAATTGTTTCTGTACATATCAGCAAATGTAGCTACTATATATTCAGTCTCTTCATCCAAGTCAATGACATATATTGTAAACAGTTGAGGCCGCGAAACAGATTACTGTAATGTTCCACAAGTTGTGGCTTACAAATACAGAAATGACCCATTTATTCCAACTCTTGGTCTCCTATAAGCTAACCAATCCTCCATCCAAGATAATGTGTTGTGGCTACACAAAGACCTCTTCTTTTGTGCTGTAACCTTTACTGCAGCACCTTATCAAATGCTTTTGGAAATTCAAGTACGCCACATCTATAAGTTCCCCTTTTGTACATATTACGTTATTTCTGAATGTGTGCTGTCAAATCTCACTAGGATATCAAGTTCTGCTATTCCTGGAGTCATCACAAAAATTAAAAATTGAACTAAGTTTGCAACGTCCCTAATTTATGGAGTAGTGGTGCTGGAAGAGCACAGCATTTCAGGCAGCATCCGAGGAGCAGTAAAATTGACGTTTCAGGCAAAAGCCCTTCATCAGGAATACAGGCAGAGTGCCTGAAGGGTGGAGAGATAAATGAGAGGAGGGTGGGGGTGGGGAGAAAGTAGCATAGAGTACAATAGGTGAGTGGGGGAGGGGATGAATGTGATAGGTCAGGGAGGAGGGTGGAGTGGATAGGTGGAAAAGAAGATAGGCAGGTAGGACAAGTCATGGGGTCAGTGCCAAGCTGGAAGTTTGGAACTGGGGTGAGGTGGGGGAAGGGGAAATGAGAAAACTGTTGAAGTCCATATTGATGCCCTGGGGTTGAAGTGTTCCGAGGTGGAAGATGAGGTGTTCTTCCTCCAGGCGTCCCTAATTTACCCATCAGATATATTCATGTTAACATAAAACACTGGCTAGCTTTCTGTACTTAACACCAAATGATTGTTGCAAATAAATAGATTCTAACCACAGATAAGTAACTATGAACCATTGAAATATAACTCTATTTGTTAAAAACTCTAACCTCCAAACATCTCCGTCCAGACAGACAAATCAAAAAGTGATGTTATGTGTGGAGTGAGAAAAATATATGGGAAACAATTCAATAGCACCACTCCTCAGGAATTGATGGTGTGTCCCTTTTGTTTACGCAAGTCCTTCAGTTCTCTGATCTTTTCGTTCAAGTTTGGGTCACTATCCAGGCTCTAATCAGATCACTGTTGTCAGGCTTAAGATCTTTGGCATCCCCAACTGGTCACATCTCCAAACCAACATGTTGCCATTGGAATCTCACTTTACACACAGATCCCCAGAGTTGGCACGTCTATAAATACTGTCCACCTTGAACAATGTAAATATCACATACAATGAGTTTCAAGGACTTGCTTTTAAAAGTGCAGCAATCTCCTCCCCTGTTTTTAAACAGTCCCTTTTCTTTCTCTTTCAGTCCACAATCAAAAATGGAGTAAAATAAAATATGGTTTTTATATTATTCCATTCATAACACGATAAATTAATTGCAGAGCAACACAGAGGAAATAAATATAATGTGATAGCCATCACAGAGATGTGGCTGTGTGATGATGAGGACTAGGCCCTGAGTGGAATATGGCGTTCAAAGAGAATAGGAAGCTAAGTAAAAATGGACGGTATTACTATTAATCAAGAACTGAATTAGTCAGAAGTTCGAGATGATATTGCTTCAGGAGATCAGGATGTAGAATTGGTTTGGGTGGAGAGGAGGAATTGGAAAGAAAAGAAGTCATGAGTGCTGGTCTAGAAACTCCCTGGACAGTGACCCTAACATAGCAGAAGTATACAGGAATGAATACTGGGGGCTTTTGTGGAAGTAAGGGCAATATAAGGAGGCTTTTAAAATCATGAGGGGTACAGATGGGGTTAATGGGAGATGCCTTTTCCCTAGAATAGGGGATTTCATGACTAGGGGGCACATTTTTAAGGTGAGAGAGATTTTAAAAAGACATGAGGGGGCAATTGTTTTACACAGAGGGTGGTTTCAGAGGAAGTGGTGGATGTGGGCATAATTACAATGTTTAAAAGACATTTGGATCAGTACATGATTAGGAAAGGTTTGGAAGGATTTAAGCCAGGAGCAAGCAGATAGTTAGTTTGGGATTATGCTCAGCATAGACTTGTTGAATTGAAGAGTCTATTTCCAAGCTATATGACTCTATTACTCTATAGCATATAAACTGGAAAGATTGATTGATTGATTTACAATAGTAACCTGGATGAGGAATCATGAAATACTTTCCGGATACTCTCTTACAGCAGCACCTTCTGGAGCCAACCAAAGAATAGGTTATATTTAAATTGGCATTATCATGTGACAGAATTAATGAATGATCGTGGAATTTAGGTACCTCTAGCTCACAGCAACATCAATAAAGTTTGAATGTTATATCCAATTTAGAAGGGAGAAGAGTGGATTTAAGACGAGCAATATAGACTTAGATAAGGATGTCTAAATGGGCATGAAATTTGAGCTAGCTGAAGTAAACTGGGATGCCAGACTGGGATATAAATCAATAGAGAAGAAGTGGCAGCCATTTTTGGGAATATTTCAGGATGCACGGTCTGAATACATCCCTACTATAGAAAAATTCTGAGGGAGGACCTGCCTACCATGGTTAACTAAATAAGTTAAGGAAAATATCAAGCTTAAAGAATTGATTGATTTATTGTTATCACATACCAAGATACAATGAAAGGTATTGGTTTGCATACTGTACAGGTAGAAGGGAATGCAGAATACAGTGTCATAGCCACAGAGAAGATGCAGACAGAGATTAGATTCCCTACAGTGTGGAAACAGGCCCTTCGGCCCAACAAGTCCACACCGACCCTCCAAAGAGTAACCCACCCAGACCCATTTCCCCTGACTAATGCACCTAACACTATGGGCAATTTAACATGGCCAATTCACCTGATCTGCACATCCTTGGACTGAGTGCTAGTCTATCTACTCTATCACACATAGGGTTTGCCTTAACAGATGTTTCCATTCCTGAGAATTTGATAGCCTCTTCATTGAGCCTTTCTTCGATTAACCTCTTCAGAGTTTTGACAAAACACTTCTGTTCTGGAATGTTAAAGGTCAACTCCTTATACTGAGTTAATCTGTTTCTCAACATTTCTCAACTATTTTCAGTCTTTAGAGTAACTGTTCTACCCTGCTAATCAAACGTTTCGGTCAAGTGGTATGGATAATAAAACAATAAAATCATGGGGGGCACAGATAAAATGAATAGCAAAGGTCTTTTCCCTAGGGTAGAGGTGTTCAAATCTAGAGGGCATAGGTTTAAAAGGGATTTGATGGGCACATAGAGAGTGGTGTATTCATGAAATGAACTGCCAGAAGAAGTGGTAGATATAGATACAGTTAAAACCTTTAAAAGACATTTGGACGGTATATGAATGAGAAAGGTTTAGAGGGATATGGACCAAACAAAGGCAAATGGGACTAATTTAGTTTGGGAAACCTAGTTTGACTGAAGGGTCTGTTTCTGTGCTGTATGATGTTATGACTATAATTATTGTTGCATATTCCTTGCATTACTTTATTGGTTAATCTTTGAAACATTGTGGATGCATTTTTCATTCCAAATGGCATGACTTTTCATTGATAATGTTACGTAAGCTGGTATTTCTTTGGATCTATCAGTCAATCGAACGTGCCGATATACTTTTAGCTAGTTGATTTTTGTAACAATTGTGCATGTCCAACAGACACATCCCAAATTCAGCACCACTACAATAGCTACTATGACTTGGTTCAGTAATGGCCCCTGTCAACATGAACTTAATGTCGTCCCTCACTTGAAGTAATCTTTCTGGATTGAGTCTATAAGGATGCTGTTTTATTTTTATAATGCACTCTTGAATGCTCTTTGCTCTTATTCTCTAATCCTTTTGTAATATGAATTGAGTACTATCCTCAGCAAATTTCGGGTCACTGCAGTGGTTCAAGAAGGCATTCAGCACCACTTTCCCAAGAGCACATAAAGACGGGCAATAAATGCTGGCTCAGAGAGTAATGAGTACATCCCACAAACAAATGAAAACAAAATCCCAATGTAGTACTGAGGTGCTGCACTATCAAGGTGCCATCTTTCAGATGAGGTATTAGTGAAGCCCTTCTCTGTCATCTCAATGCATGAAGGAAGTCAAATGCTATGATTTAGAAGAAGTTCTGTTTATCCTCTAACCAACACCACTAAAGACAGATCATCCAGTCATATTAGGCAGCACGGTGGCACAGTGGTTAGCACTGCTGCCTCACACCTGGGTTCAATTCCCACCTCAGGCAATTATCTGTGTGGAGTTTGCATGTTCTCCCTGTGTCTGCTTGGGTGTGCTCCGGTTTCCTCTCACAGTCCAAAGATGTGCAGGTTAGTTGAATTGGCCATGCTAAATTACCTGTAGTGTTAGGTGAAGGGGTAAATGTAGGGGAATGGGTCTGGGTGGGTTGCTGTTCGGAGGGTCGGGGTCGACTTGTCGGCCCGATGGGCCTGTTTCCACACTGAAGGGAATCTAATTGCATGATGTGTGGGAGCTCATTGAGTGCAGTTTAGCTACAGCATTTCTTCTATTGCCGAGTGATTAAGCCTCAAGAATATTTCATTTTCTGTAAAATGTTTTGAGGAATCCCGAAGTGAAAGATCTTTCTTTCCCGTGTCTTAGAATATCTTAGTTTTTGAGTATTGCTGAAAAAGACACGTCAAAGCTTTTCATCCAGCACCCATCAGGACAATTTGCAAGAAAACTATTTCAAGGAATGCAGTAACGTACATACTATAGGAGAGGAGAGTATGGCCAAATGTCTGCCTTGCATGTTTTGGGTTGTTTTTCCTGCTGATACCCACCAGCTGGTGCCAGTTTTCAGGGAATGCGATAGGCAACAAACAAAGAGCAGGAATTGCTGGAGAAGCTCAGCAGGCCCTCCAGCATCTGTGGAGAGAAAGCAGAATCAACACTTCAACTTCAGTGACCTTTCTTTGGAGTGAGTTAGACAGCCTCTGGAAACAGTTTTTCTCTCCCTTTGTTCCTATTTTGTGGTTACGTGCTTAAGTCCGTGTCCAGTCTAGACTTTTCCAGGAACGGGTCACCAACCTCTTACAACCTGAAGGGACACCACTCCACAGTGGGAATACTTGACTAGGAGACTGTACCACTCTTACTGATCCATGTAGGCATATCAGAAGGAATTAAGGTTTGACTACATTTGGAATGTACCTTCTATGGCCAAGAACCCCTGGACTGGGACTCAACCCCAGAGCCTTGGCAGCAGGAGACTGGGCTGCAGGACCCGACTGACACGCAATGACGGTGGAATCGATTTGACCGGGGGGGAGAAAGAGTTGACTGGTAGTGAATCAGCAATTGGTTTTTCATCACAACCAGGCTGCTTTTCACTGAAGTTCACAGAATATAGTCCAAATAAACCTGGTGGGCTATAACCTGTTGTCTAACGAAGTTCACAGATAGTACAAGAATTCTTTTTTTGTGAACTGGCTTCCTGATCTCTCTGACACTGTTCTTTGACTTGAAATTAAAAATCCTGCCTTTCATTTTCAAGGCAATGGAAGATAAATAAAAAAAATGTGATGCAGCGTGCAACCGACTGCTGCTTCCTTATGAGTACGTTCAACATTTCTGCCTGAGACCAATTTCACCCTTGGTGATTTCAGTCTCTCACTGCTGACAGGAAATGACAGCGTAGAATAAATGGCCTGCCATGTGTTGCCTTATTTCTGAGCTCAAGATGACTACTGGTACAGGAGTGTGAAGGGAAAGAAGCAAGTTGTACCTGATGGAACCAGGCTAAAGTGCAAAGGCTGGTTCAACCAAGCACTCCATGTGTGTGGTCAGACTGCCATCTGGTGGTAATATTCAGTAACTGTTCAATCATGGTTTTCCAAAAACAGAAGGAAGATGGAAAAAAGGCTTGCTTTTTGCAGAGAGCAGCCCATGACTTAAGAATGTCAAAAAGTGCTTTGGAACCAGCAAAATACTTCCAAAATGCATTCATTACTGTAATGCACATATTCATACCAGATTGTCCTACTCATTCCCCGCCATGTCCATTGATCCATTAATCCCTTTAGTCCTTAGAAATTTATTCACATCTTCCTTCAAAATTTTCAAGGATTTTCCACAGTTTTGGGCCCCGTATCCCAGGGAAGACGTACTGGCCCTGGAGCGTGTTCAGAGGAGGTTCCTGAGAATGGTCCCAGGAAGGAAAAGCTTAACATATGAGGAACGTTTGAGGACTCTTGTTTGTCCTCAATGGAGTTTAGAAGGATGATGGGGGATCTAATCAAAACATACAGAATACTGAATGGCCTGAACAGAGTGATTGTTGGGAAGATGTTTCCATTGTTAGAAGAGACTAGGACCCGAAGGCACAGCCTTGGTTAAAGGGAAGACCCTTTACAACAGAGATAAGGAGAAACTTCTTCAGCCAGAGAGTGGTGAATCTATGGAATTAACTAACACAGAATATTTATATTCAAGACAGAGATAGATAGATTCTTAGTTGTCAAGGGGGTTAAGGGTTACGGGGAGAAAGCGGGAGAACCTATCAGCCATTATTGTATAGCAGAGCAGACTCAATTAGCTGAACAGACTAATTTCAGCTCCTGTGTCTTGTGTTCTTATTTGGCCGCATCAGTTTCCTTTGGCAACGAATTTCATAAGTTCACCACAGTCTGGGTTAAATAACTTTTTGTTGTCCCTAGAAGGACAAGAGCAGCAGATGGTGAGAACACGACTCAAGCCAGTTCCCCCTTCAGTCCACACGCCATCTTGACTTGGAAATATGTCATTGTTCCTGCACAGTTTGTATATCAGAATTCTGGAACTCCCTTTTTTAAGGCTCCATGGGTGAACGTAAACTACATGGACTGCAGTATTTGAAGAAAGCAGCTCGCCACCACCTTTTACAAATCAATTCAGGATGGGCAACAAAATTTGGCTTTGCCGGCAACAGCAATATTCAGGAAAATGAATAGATAGTAAAAGTGGTGCAACAGCTAATTTACAAACAGCAATGCCATAATGACCAGATAGTGTTACAGAGTTGTACAAAATGGAAACAGATCCTTTGGCCGAACTGGTCCATCCTAACCTCGTTTAGTGCTATTTACCAGCATTTGGTCTATATCCCTCTAAACCCTTCCTATTCATCTAGCCATCCGGGTGCCTGTTAAATGTTGTAATTGTACCAGTGTCCACCACTTCCTCTGGCAGCTCATTCCATACATGCACCACCCTCTGCGTGAGGAAGTAACCCTCGGGTCCTTTTCAAATCTTTCTCCTCACACCTTAAACCTATATCCTCCAAGTTTGGACTTCCCTACCCTGGGAAAAAGACCTTGACTGCTCACCCCATCCATGATTTTATAAACCTCTATAAGGTCACCCGTCAGCCTCTGACTTCCCAGGAAAACAGCCCGGATGGTTTGTTTTTCATATTGGCTCAGAATAAACATCAGCCCAGGACACTTTCAAAATGTGCGGGATATTTTACATCGATGGCTCAAGGCGCCAGTGAAAAAACAGCACCTCCATAAGTGGAGCATTCCCCCAGGAATATTGGGGAAAGATAATGGGGAGCATTCCCCCAGGAATAATGAGGGAATGATAATGGGGAGCATTCCCCCAGGAATAATGGGGAAAGATAATGGGGAGCATTCCCCCAGCAATAATGGGGGAAATCCAGTGATATGATGCTGCTGAATGGCAAGATTCTCTCTCATTGTCAAGCACTTGTGCAGCGCAAGTATTTCTTGCTATTAATCAGCCCAAACCTGGATATTATCTAGGTCTTGCTCCGTTTATTTTAGTATCTGAGGAGTTACGAATGGAACTGAACGTGGTGTAAGCATACAGCACAGAAACAGACTCTCCAGTCCCACCAGTTCATGCCGAACATAATCCCAAACAAAACTAGTCCCACCTGCCTACCTCTGGTTTGTATCCCTCCAAACCTTTCTTATTTATGTAGTTTTCCAAATGTCTTTTTAACACATTGTACTCACATCCACCACTTTCTTAGGAAGTTCATTCCACACGTGAACCACACTTTGTGTAAAAACAAATTGCCCCTCATGTCTTTTTAAAATATTTCTCCTCTCACCTTAAAAATGTGCCACCTAGACTTGAAATCCCCCATTCTAGGGAAAAGACAGCAACCATTAACCCCATCTATTCCCCTCGTGATTTTATAAGGTTGCCTTTCAATGTCCCACGCTCCAGTGAAAGAAACCCCAGCCTATCCAACCTCTCTTTATAACTCAAACCCTCCTTACCCGGCACCATCTTGGTAAATCTCTTCTGAACTTCTCCAGCTTAATGATATCTTTCCTGTAACAGGGCGACCAGAACTGGACACTGTACTCCAGGAAAGGCTTCAAAAACGACCTCTACAACCTCACATGACTTCCCAACTCCTACACTCAAAGGACTGAGTAATGATGGCAAGCATGTCAAATGCCTGTTAACTACCCTGTCTACATCCCCACTTCTGACCTTATGATGGAGGAAGATCATTGATGAAACAGTTGATGAAAAGTAGGCCTAAGATTTAATACGACCGAGGTATCAATCCCTCCCCTTAACTTCCCATTCCCCTTAAGATAAAGTATAATGTTAGCCTTTTTGATCATTTTCAATTTGACTAAAAAGAGGCAAGACAGCACATTTTGTGTTCCCCCGCCCCGCTCCCGGCTGAGAAAGCAAACAGACTCCCCAAGCTGCACTCATCATACAGGCGGCAGAGAAAAGACCATCTGTATTAATTTGTTGACTTTCTCTTCTTTATGCTCTTGTTTCTTTCCCTTCGACGCACAAACAACAGCAGTTATATAAAAATGTCTACGACAAGCGATGCCCACATCCTAACATTGAATAAAAGTTCTTGCATTGGGAATGGGGAGAGGGGAAGGAGGTACATTTAGAACAAAGATAGACCACCTTCCTACACATGGCCCTTATCCCTCTATTCTTTGTGTGTTTGTCTGTCTGTCTAAACGCTCGTTAAATTTACTATCATATCTGCTTCTACCACTTCCCCAGTCTGTGTGATCCAGGTCCCTACCATCGTCTGCATAAAAAAGCTTCTTCACACATTCCCAAGTATCTACCTTTTCCACACCACTCATAATTTTATATACTTGTGTCAGATCGCCTCTGATGCTCTAATGAAAGCAATCCAACTTTGTCTACTCTCTCATTAAACCGCTTCTGCTTCCTCTCCAAAGTCTTCACATTCTTGCAAAGGTGTGCTGACCAGAACTGCACAGAGTACTCTCATTATAGTTAATACAACCCCATTCAGGATTAGTGGTGCTGAAAAAGCACAGCAGTTCTGGCAGCATCCGAGGAGCAGTAAAATCGACATTTCGGGCAAAAGCTGCCTGAAACATCGATTTTACTGCTCCTCGGATGCTGCCTGAACCATTGTGCTTCTCCAGCACCACTAATCCAGAATCTGGTTTCCAGCATCTGCAGTCATTGTTTTTACCTTAATACAACTCCAATCTGGACAACGTCCTGATAGACCTCTTCTGTACCCTCTCCAAAGCCTCCACACCCTTCTTATAGTGTGGCAACAAGAACTGCACAATGTACTCCAAATGTGGCCTGACTAAATTCATATGCAATTGCAATATGACTTACTGACTTTTATAGTTGTTGGAAAAGTTCAGCTGTGATATAATTAAATGACAGAGCAGAATCGATGGGCCAAATGGTCTACACTTGTTCGTTATGGAAAGATCTCAGCCACGATCTTATTGAATGGCCAAGGATGGCGTACTTCTACTCTTTAATTCATAGATTTGGATGAAAACGTAATTTCAAAGAATGTGCTCCAATAGTTTGATCATCCCCTTATCACTTGACATGTGACACCCATATCCCATGAACAATGCTTTTTAGAAAATGCAGATATGTTGGGAAGGTGACAGTGTGTCTTCCTAGCAGCTATAATGTCGATCCACGCACTGTGCTAACCAGGGTTTTGTCCCAGTGACTACTGAGGAACAGTCATTATATTTCCACATTAGAATTGTGTGTCTAAAACCATTTTTTGATTCCTTACCATGTTCATTACAACCAACTATGGCTTTAATCGAGCTTCCACCAAATTGGAAAGACCTCCCTTTTGGTACTTTCTTCCTTTTCCCTCCCTATACTTGTCCACACCTGTTACATCTCCAACTTCTTTAATCAATGAGGGAATCAATGGCTGTGGAAAAATCAAATTAAGGATTATCAGATCAGTCATGATCTCATTGAATGGCAGTGCAGGCTCAATGGGCTGAATGGCCTACTTATGCTTCTACATCTTCATGCCTTCTTCCAGTTCTCATGAAAGGTCACCATTCTGAAACACTCATGGGGTCTCTAAGTGACAATAAACTCAAAAGTTTAGGAGATCCCATGTGACTCCTCCATTTGTAAATAATCACCGTGTCCTTTAGCTCTCATGCACTTGGCAAGCCAGTGGATGAAGGACCCCAAGATGGAACCCCATAACAGCAACAGGGCAGTCAGTGATGGGCAACTCTCCTGTACTCAGCAGAGCCAACAGGTAAGTGGTGGTTACTGGTGGTAGTAGTACCATCCTTGGCCTTGGATTGAAAGAGATTGGCAGACGTAAGTGATGGCAGGAAGGGTGTTGCAGGTGGGAGATGCATTGGGAGGTTAGCAGCAAAGATTGGCTATCACAGGCTCCCCCTCCCCAATGCCAGCAAGACACTGAGTGCCTTTGAACAAGGGACCCCCATCCCACCTCCTCCCCAATGACCTTTGACTCTCTTGCCAATCAAGCGTCTACGCAACTCAACCTTGGGTATATTCGATGAACAAGCCTGCGATGGTTTCCGGGGAAGAGAATTCCGTCGATTAACATTCCTCTGAGAGAGAAAGAAATCCTCCTCTCTCTCTCTTCAATGGGATTCTCCTTATGTTTAAACTGTGTTGCCCAGTTCCAGTGAAAGTCCTGGATCTAGTGACAGGCTTCTTGTTCACATGTTCCCAAAAACAAGGTGGAAAGGATCCAGGAATTCTTGTGCCTTATTGATCCTGGACCCATGTTCAAAGGCAAGGGAAGGTGCAGTTGCCCCCGTCAGCCTTCACTGGGTGCGGGCAGGGCCTGTGGGGAGTGGAGATTGTCTCTGGAACAAACAGCATTCTCAACAGCAACCTGAAGACATGGGCTGTTAAACCATTGTATCTGAAACCACTTAGTGCTGACTGCAATCCTGTTAAGTACTACCGGTAGATCAAAGCAGAGGTGATTAATAAGACAGCAAAAAAAATATAAAAGGCAACTCAAACAAAATAAATTGTAACAAGGGTTGGGAGATAACGGCATCTTTGAAGCTGTCCTGGGTTATTACTGTTGAGTTTTTTTTCCTCGCTTTGTGCACTGGACCCATCTCCAAGGACAGATTAAAGGAACCCATATCTTACAGACCATCAATAATGTATCTCACTGTCACTGAACTCATTCTTGCATTCCTTTTCATCTTCTTGCATTATGCAGGCACACTTTAATCTTTCTCTACTTCTCCGTGTGTTCGTCAGGTAGAGCAGTGTGAGAGTGGTAGGTCACTCTTACAGCTACAGCACCCACTGCAAGTTCCTCCATCTGTAAAGCACACGCAGTTTTACACTTTCACACGATCAATTTTCTGGCGTTTGTGAGGGATCCCTAATGTCAGGACACTGGGGAGAATTCTCCTGCCTTTCCTCTGAAACCATTGGGATCTTTGCATGCACCTGAAGGGAGGTGTGGGGCAGGCAGGTCTCTGTCTGAATTTCACATCTGAAAGATAGGACTTTCAACAGAACATCAGTCTCTCTGTACTGGAGCAGGATTTGAACCCCCATCCTTTGAGGCAGGAGTGCTACCAACTGAACTACAACTGGACAAACATAGACACAAGACTTTGGGATATGTCGAGGGTGATTAAGGATGCTGCAATAATTTAATGAAGGGAATAGATAGGATAGAAGCAGAGAGGTTGTTTCCACTGGCAGGTGAAACTAGAACTAGAGGGCATATTCTCAAAATAAGGTCGAACAGGTTTAGGATTGAGTTCTTCATCCAAAGGGTTGTGAGTCTGTGGAATTCCCTGCCCAGTGAAGCAAGTTGGATAGATTTCTGAACAGTGAAGGAATTAAGGGTTATGGTGAGTGGGCAGGTAAATAGAGCTGGGTCCATGAAAAGATCAGTCATGGCAGAGCAGGCTGGAAGGGCCAGATGGCCTACTCCTGCCCTTATTTCCCATGTTCTTACATTCATACAGTTTATTAATGTAAATGTTTCTTTTGTTAGGTGGGTGCTTCCAGCATCTAAAGTGGAGTGGATCAAAGATCACAGTCTTGATTGAGATGAGGAAGCCCAATGTTGAATGTTGTCTCAGCCTTCCCGCAGAATTTACTCCATCATAATGTTGTAGTGGTTCTCAAATGATCCCAGAAGTTCAAATCCACCACCTCACTGCACCGCGTCACTGTCTCTCCTTGAGGAAGAATTTCACAACCTAATACACCTTCCATTGGCTTGAACTATTGTCCACAGCAGGGAGCTGGCAATAGACTTCTGCATCATCTGTTAATGCATTTACCTTAACAAATTTACCTTTCAGTTACCTCCTTCTCAAAAGTGAAGTATTCAGCTTTCCCATCTTTTAGCGTCATCCGGATGCTGAGGACCAGTATTTTCAAGCATGAGCATCTGTTTGTATTCTAATAAAAGCGAAATATTAAGAATGCTGAAACTAAAACATGGAGAACACTGAAGAAACTCAGCAGGTCTGGTAGTGTCTGTGGAGAGAGAGAGAGAAAAACAGAGTTAATATTTTGAGTGCAGTATGAATCTCCATTACTTTGCACTCTTGATCACTTTACACCTCACCAACTATTCCAATGTCATTTGTGGAGGAAAGATCAGTCGACTTGAAACGTGAACTCTAATTTCTCTCCACAGATGCTGAACAAAGAGACCTTGGAGTGCAGGTTCACGGTTCCTTGAAAGTGGAGTCTCAGTAGATAGGATAGTAAAGAAGGTGTTTGGTATTCTTTCCTTTATTGGTCAGAGTGTTGAGTACAGAGTTGGGAGATCATGTTGCAGCCATATAGGACATTGGCTGGGTCTATGAATAGGAAGGGTTTATTGGGATATGGGCCAAGTGAAGACAAATAGGACTAGATTAGGTTGGGATATCTGGTCAGCATGGACGAGTTGGACTGAAAAGTCTGTTTCCATGATGTACAGTTCTGTGCTGCCAGACCTGCTGAACTTTTCCAGCAATTTCTGTTTCTGTTTATCATTTGTGGAAGGCTATGTTCGTATTTATCCTATCATGGATGATGTTTTTCCTGTCATAATGATGTACCCTCTGTTCTGACCTTCACTTGCCCTATCCAATCCCTCGTACCTAGCCCACCAGCTTGTAGCTTGCCTCAGTCTATCTTGTCTTACCACATCCAATGCTGCCCAACCCACCCTATCACCATTCAGATCCTTCTCTGTCCTGGCCCACTCTGATTTTACTCACCCACTCCCAACCCTGTCCTACTCCCCCACATGCTGGTATCTTGCCTCACTCCCTCAGTCAGGTCAGCCCAAAATCTCCACCCCACCCCACAATTCCCCAACCCCCACCACCCCGCCAACCCAGACCTCCTGCTCAACTCCTTTTTAACCACTTACTCCCCTCCATGGTTTTCTTCCCCCCCCATTGGCTAAACTCTGCAAGCCCAATCTGCAAATTCAATCAGTCATGGCAAAAGATATGGAGCAAAACATATTCATACAAACATCCACACGGATCAGGGAGGCCATTCAGCCCAGTCAGCTCTCCTGTCCCTCTGGTGGCTTCACTCTGCCTGACCAGCCCTTGGCTCCGAACCTGATGTGATTTTAAAAAATTTAGTCAAGCCTCTTGATTCAATCTGTGCAGAGACGTTACTACTGTTACCTGTGAAGCAGGTGGGAGCAGGCCCCCTAGCTTAGGGGGTGGGGACATTACCATGGTACCAACTGATCACTCTCTACGTGTCTGTAGGTAGTGCTTCCCTTTTAACCCACTCTGGACATGTCTGTTGTCTTTCCAAGCGTGGCCTGAGCTGTAAATGTGCAGAGGGTGAACTCATTGCTTTTGGTTTTAAACTTAGAAAAAAAATTTGCAAACACCTGGGAAAGCGTATGAAGGTTAAAGTACCCTGAACATCAAACAGAATTCCTCTGTAATCCGTTTATTTTAATCTTGTGGTTTTTTTTCAAATTTTTTTCCCCTTGTAGCCCAACATTCCTGTACAATCTGGCGAGAGCAAGCACCACTCCCGAAAGGACTCCACGCTGCATTCCACAGATAGGGTTTGCTGGGCTGGCCCGGTTCTGGTGGCCACAAGTCAGACTGGAGAGTTCTGCTGTTTGCTTTTCACATGCTTGAGCACACACTCGAGGGCTCGACCCGTGTGCTTTCGAAGATCACCTTCAGCAACGAAACCAAACTAGGGCAAAGTTAATAGCCCCGAGTAAAAGACCGCCCGGCGTTAACAGCAGTGAACACCTTCAGCAAACTCGACTGCGCATGGGCCCAAGCAGCTCAGAGGGTGGTCCGGTTTCCTCCCACAATCCAAAAATGTGCAGGTTAGGTGAATTGGCCATGCTAAATTGCCCATAGTGTTAGGTGAAGGAGTAAATGTAGGGGAATGGGTCTGGGTGGTATATGCTTCGGCGGGTCGGTGTGGACTTGTTGGGCTGAAGGGCCTGTTTCCACACTGTAAGTAATCTAATCTAATCTAATCTAATTAGATTCCCTAACAGTATGGGAACAGGCCCTTCAGCCCAACAAGTCCACACTGACCCTCCAACGAGCAACGCCCCTCTCTACATTCACCCCTGACTAATGCACCTAACAGGGCAAAAGTGAGGACTGCAGATTCTGGAGATCAGAGTCAAGATTAGAGTGGTGCTGGAAAAGCACAGTCGGTCGGGCAGCATTCGAGGAGCAGGAAAATTAATGTTTTGGGCAGGAGCCCTTCATCGGGAAGGGCACTAACACTTCAGGCAATTTAGTGTGGCCAATTCACCTTTGGATTGTGGGAGGAAACCCATGCAGACATAAGGGCAATATACAAACTCCACATGGATACTCAGAGGTGGGAATTGAACCCAGGTCCCTGGTGCTGTGCAGTAACAGGGCTAACCACTGAACCACTGTGCCACCCAAGTTGACAAGTCATAGAGGGTTGCAGATTTGTTTTGAGTGTTTTTTTGTTTGTGTTATTTTTCGTTATTACCCACAGCTTGTTTCGCTTAATAAAAACTGAAATAACTGCTGTAAAATCAGAGAGAAAATAGAATTGCTGGCATAGTTCAGTAGGTCTAGAATCATTTGAGGAAGGGTCCCTCAACCTGAAATGTTACCTCTGATTTCTCTCCACGATCCTGCCAGACCTGCTGAGCTTTTCCAGCAATTTCTGTTTTTGTCTTTGTTTTGCTTAGTGCATATCCACTGTTTGTGTTAACACACCCAAGGGATAAATAGAGACTGATTAAGAAAAGCAAAATGCAACAGATACTGGGAATGTAAAACTACAAACAAGACTGAAGAAACTCCGCAGGTTAGGCTGCTTCTCTGGAGGAAAATAGTCAATATTTCAGATCGATGGCGTGACGATAGGTCATTGACCTGAAGTGTGCAGAATCACTACAGTTCCAGAAAGGAGCCATTCAGCCCATCAAGTCTGCACCGACCCTCCAAAGCACATCTCACCCAGACCCAGCCAATCCCCATAACCCTACGTTGGGCTTTTACCATGGCTAACCCATCTAGGCTGCGCAACTTTGGACTGTAGAAGGAAACCCGAATAACTGGAGCAAATCCATGCAGGCACGGGGAGAATGTACAAACTCCACACTGTTACCCAAGTGTGGAATCGAACCCAGGTCCCAGGCCCTGTGAGGTAGCAGTGCTAATCATGGTGTCATCCAAGTTTATAGATGCAAAGAGTTGGCTGGATCCTTTCTGAAGCTGTCCACCACTGGAGTTTCCCTGAGCTGATGTTTGCAACTGGTGCAGACCAATTGATAGAGATTGATTTTGTTTGATGGGATGCAGGCATCACTGGTTGGATCAGCTTATCCCTACTTGCCCTGGGGAATTTTGGGAGTGGTCTGCCCACTTGAGTCACTGCAGTACAAAGAGAACAGGGCCATTCACAGTGATGTTAGGGAGTGAGTACCAGGATTTTGAACCAGTGAGATTGAAGGAATGGTGTTATAAAATGGTGAGTGGTTTGGAGGGGGACGTGCAGGTGATGGCATTCTAATGTATCTGCTGCTTGTCCTTCTCAATGGTAGAGATTGTAAGCTTGGAAAGGTGCTTTCAGAAGAGCCTTGGTGAGTTTCTGTAGCAAATCTTTAGGATGTGTACATTGTTCCTACAGTATCTGGTGGGGGATGAGGTGCCAATCCAGTAGGTCAAGTGGTAATAATGCTTGCATTCATATCATAATGTGCAGTTATGAACTCATTGACATGGTCATCATTGTCAGTAATCCCTCGCTAACAACTCTGATTGTCGACTTAGGACATTCCATGTCACTGGCCGTGGGTACTATGGGCCCTTGTGTGGCTGATGAGCCCAACCCCAGAGTCACATCTCCAAACACACATTCTGTATGTGTTTCTGGGAGGTGGAATTGATCCCTAGCATTGAAATCAGTGGCATTTCTTTCTCTGGTTCCTTTTCTGTGCTTCCTCTAGCTGAAGGGTGTTCTCAAAGGATTGTGTCCCTTCATACAGGAGCATCCTCTGAATTGGTTTCTTCTAAATAAAGTTCTCCCAAGTGTTGCCAACTGTATTGCATTCCTTGTGGGAAGCAGCCAGTATCTTTAAATCAGCAAGTCAACTTCCTCTCTTTGTCCAGTTTAACAGAGTGAAGTTACGAGTTATTGTCAACTGTGAAAGAGTTTGTGTAAAGTGTTCACCAAACCGGGAACAGTACTGAGACAAACCACACTCAATTCAATCAGATCCCTTCCAACATTTTTAACCCATCAACTCCATTGTAGTGTCTGAGTTACTCCTTTCACATTTGCTCTGATTTGCTCATTGCTGCCATCTCTCCTGTCCCCAATTTTACATCTGTCTTAGATCGCTGTTGATGGGGTCAGCCTATCAGTGAGGAACCAGTTAGATATACTGTTGAAGACCTTACCCCTCACCTCAGACTGGACAATGGGAGATTAATGGAGGGGAAAGTAAATTTTATCTCACATTTTTCACGCTATCAGGTCATCCCAAATACCTTCACGACAGGATTTTTGAGTGACTGATGTAAAAAAAATTAGTTTAATATTGAATTTTAAGATTCTCATCCTTGTTTTCAAGTACTTCTCACAGCCACAGCCCTCACTATTGCTGTAATCTCCTTTCAACTGTATCCTCTTCCTGGAACGTTGGAGGCTGAGGCGTGACCTTACAGAGGTTTATAAAATCAGAAGGGCCATGGATAGGATAAATAGATAAAGTATTTTCCCTGGGGTGGGGGAATCCAGAACTAGAGGGCATAGGTTTAGGGTGAGAGGGGAAAGATATAAAAGGGACCTATGGGCAACCTTTTCACACAGAGGGTGGTACGTGTATGGAATGAGCTGCCAGAGGAAGTGGTGGAGGCTGGTACAATTACTACATTTAAAAGGCATCTAAATGGGTATATGAATAAAAAGGGTTTAGAGGGATATAGACCAAGTGCCAGCAAATGGGACTAGATTAGGATGTCTGTTTGGCGTGGACATGTTGGACTGAAGGGTCAGTTTCCTGTGCTGTACATCTCTATGACTCTTCAGAATTCTGCATTCAGATAATTCTGAGCTTAAGCGTTCCCTGTTTTGATTACTCCAGCACTGATGACCATATTTTTAGTTGTCTAGGTTGTAAGGTCTGGAATTTGCCTCGCTAAACCCTAACTCCCGAACTCTCCACTTAAACCATAAGACAAAGGAGCAAGAATTAGGCCATTCCACCCATCAAGTCTCAACTACATTCTCCTGCCTTCTTTCCATAATCCTTAATCAACAACCTATCTATATAAACACTAAAAGAACAGTCAATGCTGTTTATCAGAAACAAAAACAGAAATTGCTGGAAAAGTTCAGCAGATCTGCCAACACCAATGAAGAGAAATTTGAGTCAACGTTTCGGGTCCAGTGACTCTTTCTCAGAACCTATCTGTCTCTGCCTTAAATACACTCAATGATGCGGCCTCCGCAGCCCTCTGTGGCAATGAGTTCCACAGATTCCCCACTCTCTGGCTGAAGAAGTTCCACTTCATCTCAGTTCTAAAGGGTCGTTGCTTCACTCTGAAGCTGTGCCCCTCAGGTCCTGGTCTCTCCTACTAATGGAAACATCTTCTCCATGTCCACTCTATCCAAGCCTCTCAGTATTCTGGATAAGTTTCAGTCAAATACCACCTCCTCCTCCTTCTTAAACTCCTTCCATAAGCCTTTCATCTTCAAAATTATTCTTAAACCTCTTCTGGAACCCCTCCAAGGACAGAACATCCTTCCTTAGATACCGGGCTCAAAACTGCTCACAATATTCCAAATGTGGTCTGACCAGAGCCTTATGTCGACTCAGCAGTACATTTCTGCTCTTGTATTCCAGTTGTCTTGAAATGAGCACAAACATTATATTTGCCTCTCTAACCACCTACTGAGTCTGCCTGTTATACTTAAGAGAATCCTGAACTAACACTTCTAAGTGCCTTTGTGTTTCACTTTTAAGACACACCTTAAAAACTCTTGCTGTTTGAAAATTTTCATCATGTAACCTAATAAATGTTAATAGTTCAGAGTCACATTTTCTTCCTTAATACTCCTATAAGATATCCTTGGACCTTTTATTAAAGGTATTATAAAAACGCATGTTGCTGTAGTAATTTAAGAATCAGTGTAGGCGTTATGCACACAGTGATGGTCACACAATCAGCAATGTGACAATGACTGAATGTAACCATGTGTAATGATATTGGCTGAATAATAGGAATTGTTAGAAAAACTCGGAGATAAAAGAACATTGGAACAGAAGCAGATCATTCAGCCCCTCAACCCTGTTTCGCTATTTAATGAGATCATGGCCGATCCCTGAGCTAACTCTTTATACATGCCTTTGACTCTAATCATTTATCCCTTTGCTTACGAAAACTGTGTCTCAGATATACAACTAACACCTGATCCAACGTGTGTGTGTGTGTGTGTGTGTGTGGGCGTGTGTGTGTGGGCGTGTGTTTCTGTGTGTGTATATGTGTGCGCGTGTATGTGTATATGTGCGTGTATGTGTGTGCGGTGTGAGTGTGTATGTGTGTGTTTGTGTGTTTGTGTATGTCCTGAATTGCCACATCCCCATCTCTTTGGATGTTGCCTGACCCTCTGTGCTTCCCTGGCGCCATACAAGTCTACTCTCTCCTGAATGGTCAAGCCCTAATTCTCAGACTATATCCTGACCATCTTCCAAATAATGCCAGTGGATCATTAAGCCCACCTGAGAGGCTTGACAGAGCCTGGGTTTGATATCAGATCTGATAGATAGTACAGCACTCCCTCAGTTCTGTGCTGCGGTATCAGCACAGAGGTTTGCTTTTTAGTCAACAATTTGTGGTGCAGCCATTGCTCCCCAAACCTTGCATTCCTCACCGTCAAATGTCACCCCTACTGTCTACCATAGGAATTTCCCACTGCTATACTAACTGCTGTGCACATACCACCACGAGCAAAGGTTGAGGAAGCTCTAGATGTGCTGCACTCCACCACTAACACTCTAGAGATGGAACACCCCAAGACTGTTTATTGTGACTGGTGACTTCAATCAAGCCAATCTAAGGAAGGTGTTGCCCAAGTACCACCAGAACATTTCCTGTCCCACTAGGGGCCCGAACATTTTAGACCACAGTGAAAGATGCCCTCCGTTCATCCCCTGCCCTCATTTCGGGAACTCTGACCACAATGCCGTGTTTCTTCTCCCGGCTTACAGGCAAAAGCTCAAGCAGGACAGTCCCTCACGAATACAGGTTCAGTGCTGGTCAGAGGAGGCAGAGAATCAACTCAGGTCCTGCCTGGAATTGGCTGATTGGGCCGTGTTCAAACAGTCTGCAGGAACCTTGGACAAGTACGCCACCACCGTCACAGACTTTATCAGCAAGTGTGTGGAGGACTGCATACCGAGGAAGTCAATCTGGGTGTTCCCCAACAGGAAACCCTGGATGAATCAGGATGTACAGAACCTGCTAAAAACCCGGCGTGAAGCCTTCCGATCAGGAGACCCACTCAAATATAAGGAATCCAAGTATGACCTTCACAGAGCCATTAAGACAGCCAAGGTCCAATACCGGTCCAAACTAGAGACCCAGATAGACACCTGATGACTATGGCACAGACTGAATGACATCACAGGTTCTAAAAAGAGACAGTGGAAGATAGCAGATGATGACACATCCCTCCCAGACCATCTCAACATCATCTATGAGCAGTATTTCAGCGGAGAGGTAGCACCTATTCTGACAAACCCTGACAAACCTATCCCAACAATCACTGCATCAGAGGTCAGATCAGTTTTCCTTCGTGTGAATCCAAGGAAAGCGATGGGACCAGATGGAGTACCACGCCGTGCACTCAGAGCATGCGCAAATCAACTGGCAGAAATCTTCTCGGAAATCTTCAACCTCTCCCTGCAGCAGGCCACTGTCCCTGCCTATTTCAAGGGGGCCAACATCATCCCTGTGCCTCAGAAGGCTCATGCAGCATGTCTCAATGACTACCACCCAGTGGCCCTAACTTCAGTGGTCATGAAGTGCTTTGAAAAGCTGGTCATGGCATTAATCAACTCCCGCCTCCCCACTACTCTTGACCCACTCCAATTTGCCTACCGGACCAACAGATCCACGTCAGACGCCATATCACTTGCCCTTCACTCCTCCCGAGAACATCTTGATACAAAGAACAGCTACATATGAATCCTACTCAGTGACTACAGTTCAACTTTCAACACTATTATCCCCTCGAGACTGATTACTAAATTTAGTGATCTTGGACGAAACCCCACTCTCTGCAACTGGACCCTCAGTTTCCTGACCCACAGGCCACAATCAGTGAAGATTGGGGACAGTATTTCATCCTCACTAACACTCAACACTGGAGCCCCCCCAGGGATGTGTACTCAGTCTCCCATTGTACTCGCTATATACCCATGACTGTATCCCCAAATACCAGATTAATGCCATTTACAAGTTCACTAATGACACCACCATAATCTGTCAAATCTCAGATAGCAACGAAACAGACTACAGACAGGAGGTGGAAGACCTGGAAAAATGGTGCACTGAGAACAACCTAGCTCTCAATGCTGGTAAAACTGAGGAACTCATTATTGACTTTCAGCAGGATGTTATGCATGCACCCGCCACCCCAACACATTAACAGCACAGAGGTGGAACGACTGGGGATTGTCAAGCTCCTGGGAGTGGTCATCCACAACAAGCTTTCTTGGACTCTTCATGTGAGGGCACTGGTTACAAAGGCCCAACAATATCTCTTCTTCATCAGGCAGCTGAGGAAATTTAACATGATGGTGAATACCTTTGTATAGGTGCACCCATTGAGAGCATTCTGTCTGGATGTATCATTACCTGGTATGACAACTGTACCATTTAAGATCGGAGATGGTTACAGAGAGTGGTGAACTCAGCCCGGACAATCACAAAGGCCAACCTCCCATCTATAGAATCCATCTACCAGGCCCACTGTCAAGGAAAGGCCACCAGCATTCTTAAAGATCCATCCCACCCTGGCAATGTTTTTCTACAACCTCTACCATCAGGGAGAAGGTACAAAAACCTGAGCACATGCACCAGCCGGTTTCAAAACAGTTTCTACCCTACTGTTGTTAGAATACGGAATGGACTCACAAACTCTTAACATTTGCCTGTACCTGTGTTTTTGTTTCTGCTGCTGTTTACCTAGTATTTACTTAGCTATTCTATTTAAATCTGTGATCTGCCCGAATCACTCGCAAGACAAAACTTTTCACTGTGCCTCAGTTCATGTGACAATAATTTCGATTCAATTCAATTTAACTCAGCCTGGAGTAAACATTTCCTCTGAGTGCTGAGCCACAGCTGACACCCAGGCTCCTATTGGCTCAGGCACATGACATCTTCAGGATTTCCTCATCCACTTCCTGTATTAGTGATGCCCTTGTCCTTTTGACAATGTTTTTAACAGTTCGGAAGTGGAGAGGAGCAGGTTGTACCTTTGGAAAGAGAGAGTGAGTGGGGAATGAAATATGATACACAGGAGCGTAACTCTGTGAAGGGCTTGTTTTGTGTGAGGGCCTTTTATCTGATCAATTGCTCCGTATCTGATGTATTTCAAAGGCAACAGCAGAACTGAAAATATCCTTTGAGATTCTTAATAAAACCGCAGTGAGATTGTATTTGGTAGCAGGCAGCAGCGCTGAAGTAACTTGCGATTTAGAATGAGTAAGGTGATTGTTTGGATGCACATACTCTGTCCCTGTCTTTGCTTTGGAGATGCCGGTGTTGGACTGGGGTGTATAAAGTTAAAAATCACACAACACTAGGTTATGGCCCAACAGGTTTAATTGGAAGCACTAGCTTTCGGAGCGCCGCTCTTTCATCAGGTGGTTGTGAAGGACACAATTGTAAGATTATAAATTCTGTGTCTTATGATTTTGCTCCACAACCACCTGATGAAGGAGCGGCACTCTGAAAGCTAGTGTTTCCAAATAAACCTGTTGGACTATAAGCTGGTATTGTGTGATTTTTAACCTTGTCTTTGCTGGCAAACACTTGACAGTAGTGCGACCATTTCTTTCCATCATGATTCATCCCCAAGCTGAGTTGTTTCAACAGGATCCTTGCTATCAGTGAAGCAGATATGTGATTTCACTGAGACCGACTCAGCTGAAAGACTTATGAGCTGGTCATAAATCCTTCAGAAAATCACTTCTGGGCAAACATAAAGGATACAGTGCCAATGCACTTTAAACCCCCCTTTCTCACGACCACCTTCTGCCCCAGCGTAACAGAGTCTGCGGAAGCCATATCAGTCTGTACAGCCACATACACACTCACCATGAAAGTGGAAGAGATTCATTCTTGCCTGCAAGGGATCATCAATGAATGAATGATTATAACCTCACACACATTTTTGAAGCTAGCGAGTTTTGAGAAGATTTCTAGCTCAGGTTGAGATTGCCCTACATCAAAGACATCTCGGAAATGACTGCCAGACTACTCAGACCCATTGGCATCCTGGTAGCCCACAAACTCACCAGCACACTAAAACAGCAGCTAATGAACAAGAAAGACCCTATACAGACAACAAGCAAAACTAATGTCATCTACAAAACACCTTGCAAGAACTGTAACAAACACTACATTGGACAAACAGGCAGAAAACTAATCACCAGGATACATGAACGTCAACTAGCCACAAAATGACATGACCCACATACAGATGAGGAAGGACACCACCTCAACTGGAAAAACACATCCATCCTAGGACAAGCCAAACAGAGACATGCACGAGAATGCCTAGAAGCATAGCATTCTAACTGGAACTCTATCAACAAACACATTGGATCCCAAGAGAAAAAGTACAGAAAAAGACAACACTGCCAGAAATGATGTCACCACAGGAAATGATATCACCGATCCAAGGAAACCCAAACTCTAAATGGAAAGTGAGCTACACCACCAGGACTTCATTTGGAGGCTCACTGAAGATGTTACCTAGTATGGTGGCGAAACGTCTGAAAACGAACCTTCCAGCTCAGTGAGCAAACTTACCTCCAGAAGTTTGAAGCTACTGCTGCAGTTTAGACATATTTTAGGTGCTTGACTCTGTTGCAATCGGTCAGTGAAAACATAGTCCAGCATTTTAAGTCATATGAAAACTATTTTCTACAAGAGTACATTCGGCTAAAACATGCATGAAATCCAACTGCCCTGAGAAACCTAAAGTGCATTATCCAGAGATGCATCTTCCAAGGAACAATGTCATGGTCATTCCATCAATGGCACACAAGCATGCCAATGTGATATCTACACTGTCTCAGCTTATAGACTCCAGTCAGATATGTGGTCAATTCAACATACCACATGGACACCCTCAACAAAGCTGAAGTCTTTATGTACAACCAAGTGGTATTTCTGAAAAGCAAAGTACAACTTTTACTATATGCTAAAGTTGATAAAGTGCATCTTACATGAGATGCATTCAGGAAGCTGGCACAGTGTGGTAATCCACAAAGATAAAATAACTGCATGCAATTGGTCCAATGTTGACATCATCCATCTGAAATGTCAATTTTGCTCCAAATATGGCACTGATATTAGGGAATAAAGTTCTGAAGATTAAAGTCGAAATGACAAATGTTAGTTAAATTGTCTCTTACATTTCCTTTTGATTTCAGCAATGATGACACGTTGTTATTTGTATAGTAATGATCATTCTTTACTTTTGATAGTTAACCTAATGGACAGAGGTCTTTTCTTTTTCAAATGATTTCTTTGAAACTTGGGTTTTTAAAAATCTTTTCACACACATGGATAGAGAGCGGGAGAGAGGGATATTAGGAGATGGACTTAGGAGAGCTAGAAGATGGCATGAAAAAGCCTTGGTGGGTCAGATTGAGGAAAACCCCAAGGCATTCTACACTTACGTGAGGAACAAGAGGATAGCCAGCTCTGATCTCCAGCATCTGCAATCCTCACTTTCTTCTGGCAAAATTGGAGTCAATAGGAGTTGGGGACACTATCTGCTGGCGGGAACCTAGTACAATGAAAGAAAGTTGCCCTTGTTGGAGTTCAATTGTCTTACTCCCAAGGACATTGCAGGAATTCATCAGGGTAATGTCCCAGACTGAAGCATCTTCAGCTGCTTCATCAATGACAGTCCCTCCTCATGTCAGAAGTGGGGCTATTTGTTGGTAATTATCCGTCATTCATAACTCCTCAGATATTGAAACTAAGGATACTGAACACTATAGGAACATAGGATTTAGAGGCAGGAATAACTTTTTCTAGTCTCCTCCACCATTTAACAAGATCTTAGCTGATCTAGTTGTGCTCTGAACCTCACTTTCCTATCAGCACAATCACGTCAATCAAATATTTAGCCAACAATGACTTGAATAAATTGTATAACCCACTGCTTTCTGGAGAAAAAAACGGTAAGAGCCAATGACTCTCGGTCTTATAGAGAGCCCCCTTATTCTTAAGCTGTGTCCCTCAAGTCTTGCCTCCCCAGCAGAGAAAGCACCCTCTTGTCAAGTTTCATCTGGGGGTGGGGCATTGGAGAAGCATAGACATATAGATAATAGGGACAGAAGTAGGCCATTCAGCCCTTCCAGCCTGCTCCGCCATTCAATATGGTCATCCACTTTCACCCTATTACCTGTAATATTTTTTGCCTTATGCTCCTATGAGTGGTAGATCAGGCTCTGCATAAAAAGAAACTTATCTCGCACATCTCCTTTAAATTTTCCACCCTCTCACCTTAAACCTTTGCTCCCAATTATTTGACATTTCCATCTTGGGTAAAAGACTCAGACTATCCAACCTATCCATGCCTCTCATAATTTTAAATGCTTCCATTAGGGTTCAGCCATTGATGCTTCAGCTAAACCAATCCAGGTTTATCCAACCTCTCCTTGTAGATGATACACTCCAATCCAGGCCAACATCACGGTAAGCTTCTTTTGCAACCTCTCCAAAGCCTCCACATCCTTCCATTAGTATGGAGACCAGAACTGCCCACAATGCTCGATATGTGTCCTAACTAAAGTTTTATACAGCTGCGGCACGACTTGCCAACTTTTATACTCAATGCCCTGACCGATGAAGGCAAGCTTGCCTTACGTCTTCTTTACCATCTTATCCACTTGTGTTGCCACTTTCAGGGGAGTTAAGGACTCTGTATATCTGCAGGCATCTCAATCTCCTCCTGGTTCTGTTCTCCAGTCTTGCCCACATGTGGCAGGAATCCTGGGAGTAGCTTCCCACAGCTTCAACTGATTTGATCCGTCCTTCCCAGTCACTAGGTCAAAATCCTGAACCTGCCGACCCACCGATGGGCAGTGCCCAAGGCAAAATTCAAACCCACAATTTTCTGGCTCAGAGGTGAGTGCACCGACAATTGAACTAGGCTCCCCTTTGTTAATGTGACTGCAGGATATCACTGTGATGGAGGTATGGCTGGCAGAGTGCTGTTGGCGCTGGCGGTGTATTAATTACCACTAGGAACTGGAAAGATATGTGTGGAATGATAACAAAGATGACAGATTATTTCTGCAGTGACTTCAAAGCACTCTGTGGTTTCTGACAGATCCCAGTACATCAGACCCATCACTTCAATGCCAAATGAATCTCAGAACAGCAGACCAACAATGGTCAGGAGCCTCACTAGTTTCTGTGTAACACAGCCACCCTCTTTACAATCTCTGTTGAGCTTCTGGGAAGCCCAGCGAGTAATTGCACTGCCCCTTCCCTGTCCTTCAGTCATCAAGGCATAGCAATCTACAGCATAGAAAAAGGGCTCTTCAGCCCATCATATCCATCCCAGTCAAAAACAACCACCTAACTTGTTCTAATCTCATCTAACTAATTTGAATTCTATTCTAAACTATTTTCCAATACTTGGCTCGTGGCTCTGTTTGCCTTGGCATCACAAGTTCACATCTAACTGCTTCTTCAATGTGGTGAGGGTTTCTACCTGTCCCATCCTTACAAGCACCGAGTTCCAGATTCCCACTACCCTCTGGGAAAAATCTTTTCCTCATATTCCCCCCCCTTATCTGAAAACCATACCTCCTGGTCATTGATTCCTCTATCAAAGGAAGAGGGCATCTTCCTGTCTACCCTGTCTAAGCTTTTGATAATTTTACACCTCGCAGCTGTGTCCCCTCTCAGTCTCCTCTACTCTAACAAAAACAATCCCAATCTGGCCAATCTCACTTCATCACTGAAACTGTCCATCAGCATAACTTCAGTATGGGATCCACACAAGACACTAACACTTCCGAGGCAGCATTTCCCATATCTTCAACCTAGAAGGACGTTTTCATTTTCTCAACCTTGAAGGACATTACAAACATAATGACAGGAGCTGCACCAGTGTAGAAAGATAAGATCTAACTTAGCTGAGCGAGCATTAAACACAACTATAGACAAGAGATATTAAGTGAGGACATTCAGGCCCTGGTTCATTAGATCTGATATCAATATGACACGGGACATAAATGTCCTCTAGGTGGAGGTAGTGAGAAGGCAAAATAATTGGGTGAGAAACACACCCCTTTCTCAGCAGCTCCACCATTAAGCGCTGCATGTGATCTAGATTTACCACAATGGAACCATGTTACCTCCATATCATTTACACATCACAACCATGTCCCCTGTCAACCTCCTCTATTCTAATGAAAACAACCTTGAAACTATACCTCCTAGTCATTACTCCAGGGCAAATGTCGAGTAATAGGGTAGGGAAATGGGTTTGGGTGGGATTCCCTTCAGAGGGTCGGTGTGGACTTGTGGGGCTGAAGGGCCTGTTTCCACACTTTTGGGATTCTATGAAATTCTATGACTCCTCTACCAAGGGGGAAAAGCTTCTTCCTGTCTACTCTGTCTATACTTCTCATAATTTTACACATGGCAACCAGGTCCCCTCTCGATCTCTACTCTCACGAAAACAATCCCAATCTGTTCAATCTCACTTCACACTGAAACTCTTCATCAACATGACCTCAGTGTGGGATCCACTTTCTCTCTTACTATTTTGGCACCCTGTTTGTTCCCTGAACTTCATAACTCTTCCAGGCCCAGAGTTTTTTATTCTTCCAACTTTGGCTTAACCATTTCCCTAAATGTAACTGTGAGATACCATATATATTTGCCAGAACTACTGTATCTTGACTTGTTGATATTGATAGTCATCTGAAGATGTTTTAAGGTTTGCTGGAATGCTATTTCTAAATTCTCCCTTAATCACGATTTCCCTTATACGTTGTTGATTGACTTTTGCGATCAAAACCACTGACTCCATGCCATTTATTTTCCTCTTGCAATTTCTATAAATATCTGATGAGTTTTCCTAAAGTTCTACATTTTAATTGATAAGCTTCAAGGACATGCTGATAAAAATCGAACATTGTTTGGTTATAAGCTGTTGCATTGTCAACAGAATGCTCTTCTTGAAAACTGGCAAACACATTTTCAGTCAGAAGTTCAGTAATTTTAAGGTCCAAACATCTTTTGTCTGCCTAATGACCTTTTCTGTTGAGGTTAAAAATTCCTGTGGATTTCAGCACTAAACCTCGATTTTTGGTTAAATTCGGAATAAGAATCATCCTTTTTCTTTCTTAATTCTAAGCTTTTAACTCTCAAGTCACGTTGCTTGATTTTTCTCTCTCTCATGGATCAATTTCAATTTCCATTGTTCTTGTGTTTTTATTCTCTTCTATTTCCATTGTGCTTTCTCATTCTCTTTCCTTTCCAATTCAAGTTTTTTTTTAATTTCCCATTCTCTCATCAAGCTCAGTTTTCCCTCCTTGCTGGATAATTTCTTTGAACACACAGAGCCAGAGAGATGTACAGCATGGAAACAGACTCTTCGGTCCAACTCATCCATGATGACCAGATATCCCAACCCAATCTAATCCCACCTGCCAGCAGCTGGCCCATATTCCTCCAAACCCTTCCTATTCATATACCCATCCAAATGCCTCTTAAATGTTGTAATTGTACCAGCCTCCACCAATTCAGACTCATTCCAGCTCATTCCAATCACATACCACCCTCTGCGTGAAAAGGTTGTCCCTTAGGTCTCTTTTATATCTTTCCTCTCTCACCTGAAACCTGTGCTCTCTATTTCTGGATTCCCCCACCCCAGGGAAAAGAATTTTCCTATTCACCCTATCCATGCCCCTCATGATTTTGTAAACCTCTATAAGGTCACCCCTCAGCCTCTAACGCTCCAGGGAAAACAGTCCCAGCCTGTACAGCCTCTCCCTGTAGCTCAAATCCTCCAACCCTGGCAATATCCTTTTTCTAAACCCTTTCAAGTTTCGATAGGAAGGAGATCAGAATTGCACAAAAAATTCCAATAGTGGCCTAACCAATGTCTGTACAGCTGCAACATGACCTCCCAACTCCTATACTCAATACTCTGACCAATAAAGGAAAGCATACCAAATGGCTTTTTCACTATCCTGTCTACCTGTGACTCCACTTTCAAGAAGCTATGAACCTGCACTCCAAGGTCTCTTTGTTCAGCAACATTCCCTAGGACCTTACCATTGAGTGTGTAAGTTCCTGCTAAGGTTTGCTTTCCCAAAATCTGCACCTCACATTTATCTATAGTGAGAGGTATTGACAGGGCAAAAAAGAGCGGGCAAAATCTTGGCAGATATACTGGAGGAAGCTGTGATGTTAGGCGATTTGGCAGGAAGAATAGAGAAGCTAAATGTTATTAAAATGGTGTGTATTCAAGGCTGAGGTAGGCAGACTTTTAATCAGTAAGGGAATCAAGGGGTATGTTACCTTCCTGTCTGTTTTTGCGTCATTCCCAAACTTGGCTGTACAGTCACTTTCCACATCTAAGTCATTAATATCTATTGTAAAAAATTCTGGCTCCAGCACTGATCCCTGTGGCAGTTCACTGGTTGCCAGGCTGAAAATGGCCCCCTTATCCCAATTCCCATTGTATTATTTAGCCAATCCCTAATGTATACTGATATGCTCCCTCCAACACCATAAGCTCTTATTTTGTTAGGCAGCTTAACGTGTGTTTCTTTATCAAGCGCTTTCTGAAAATCCAAATATGTGACTTGCCCTGCTTCCCCTTTATCTATCCTGTTTGTTATCTTCTCAAAGAATTATAGTATATTTATCAGACATGATTTCATCTTCATGAAGCCATGCTAATTTTTCACGTTTTAAATAAATCATGAGGTATATTGACAAGTTTAATAGCTAAGTTCATTTTCCAGATTAGGGAAATCCAAAATTAGAAGGCACTGGTTTAAGGTGAGATGGGAAAGATTTAAAAGGGACACAAGGGGCAGTTTTTTTCATTCAGATGGTGGTGCATGTATGGAATGCGATGCCAGAGGAAGTGGTAGAGTGTACAATTGTAACATTTGAAAGATATCTGGACAGGTGTAAGAAACAGAAAATGTTTAGAGGGATAAGGACCAAACGCAGACAAATGGAACTAGTCATCTTTGGGATATGTGGTTGGCATGGACGAGTTGGGCTGAAGGGTTGTTTCCATGCAGTATGATTCTATGACTCTAATAGACTAACATATTCTCAATAACAAAAGCAAAGCTAACTGGAATATTGTTACATTTTTTTTGTTTCCTTCCCTTTTAAATAAAAGAGCTGCATTGGTAGGTTTCCAATCCTCTGGGACTTTTCCAGAATCAAAGAATTCCTGGAAGATTGCTCAGTGTTTCCTCTACCTCTGTGGCAACATTGTTTAATATCCCAGGATGCATCCCATCAGGTCCAGGGGACCTATCTGTATTTAGGCCTTTAGTTTCCCTTCCACTTTTCCTCCAGTGATAGTTATTATATTTGCTTCTTCTCCTGCTGTGAGGTATTTTGTAATAATGTAAGAAGATTGAGGCATTTGATATGAAAGATGGTAACTCCAACAGTGCAGCTACTTCAATGCAGTACATTGAATAATTGACTTTCTGACTCATAAGACCATAAGAAATGGGGGCAGGAGTAGACCATTTGGCTCCTTGAGTCTTATTCCGTATTCAATAGGACCATGGCTGATCTGACATTCTGCATGTCCACTTCCCTGCATTTACCCCGTAAACCTTGATTCCTCGACTGATCAGGAACCTGTCTCTCTCAGCCTTAAATACACACAAGAGCTCTGCCCTCACAGCTTTCCACGAGAACTTCCAAAAATTCACAACCTTCTGAGAGAAGAAATTCCTCCTTACTTCAGTTGGTGCCCCTTTATTCTGTGATGATGCCCTCTGGTCTTAGACTCCCCCATGAGGAGAAAGCATTCTCTGAGTATTTACCCTGTCAAGCCCCTTAAGAATCCTACAGGTTTCAATGAGATCACCTCCCATTCTTCTAAACTCCAGAGGGTAGAGTCCCAACCAGATAACCCTTCACTAATAAAACAATCCCTCCATACCATTTGGCCCATCTAGTCCACATCGACCCTCCAAAGAGCATCCCAACCAGACCCACCCTATCCCTGCTTTTCCCATGGCTAATCAACCTAACCTGCTCTTCCATGGACACTATGGGCAATTTAGCATTGCCAACCCACTTCTCCTGTGCCTCCCATTCTTCTAAACTCCAGAGGGTAGAGTCCCAACCAGATAACCCTTCACTAATAAAACAATCCCTCCATACCAAGGATCATCTGAGTGAATCTTCTCTGTACTTGAAACAATATCTTTCCCTAAATAAGGGGACCAAAACAGTTCAGAGTACTCCAGATGTGGTATGACCAGCACCTTGTACGATTGCAATCAGATTTCCCTACTGTTATACTCCTACTCCTTTGAAATAAGGGCCAACATTCCATTAGCCTTCCTGATGATCTGCTACACCTGTGTACTAGCTTTCTGTGTTTTATGCACAATATCCTCCCAATCCTTTTGAGTTGCAGCTTTAATTTTTCAAATGCGTGAGATTCAAACAGTGAATGAAAAATAAAAAATGGAGAATGACTGTTGTTGGGCTTAGACTGACAGGGTTCAGACAGACGGCATGGACAATCCGAGTTTATTGGTTAAAATAAATGTTGTGGTAGTTAACTCTATGACAAAAGGCAGTGGTCAGCTTTAATTGCTCATCGACGTGGATACAACCAGGGCGTCAAAGCAGAATTGTTTGCAGCTGTCGCTTGTGTGTATTTTAGATAGATGTATTTATGTAGACTTTTTAAATATTATTCAAATGCAAAACATTAAAACACTGATCCCTGCGGCACTCCACTAGTTGCAGGTTATCATCCTGAAAATGCCCCCCCTTATCCCAGCTCTCTGTCTTCTATTAGTTAGCCAACCCTCTTTCTATTAAGTAACTTAATGTGTCACATCTTATCAAATGTGTTTTGAAAATCCAACTATCTGACTTCCATGGCTTCCCCATTGTTCTTCCTGCCTGTTCCCCCCTCGAGGAATTCTGGTAATTTTTTCAATTTGATTTCCTTTGCATGAAGCCATGCTTCCGATCAATCCTGGTAAAAGTACATTGTCTTGTAATATTAACTCCATTTCAGTTTCCACAGTAGCTGTTTGACCGTCTGAATTTGTATGACAGTATTCTCCTGCTTCAATCTTGGCAACCACTTCCCTGCTGTTTGAGGAGTGCCCTGGAAAGTGGATGTTCACCTCAGAAGCTAAGGATGGGGCTTTGGTTTACACCTCATCTGAAAAGCAAGAATGGATTATTTGCCAGGAACAGGACTTGAACCTACAGTCATCTGCTTTGTGGGAACCTACTGAGATCTATAAGGTAGTGAAAGCATTTTGATCCTCAAAGTCCATGTAGTAAGAATCATCATAGAATCCCCATTCGGCCCATCTAGTCCACATCGACCCTCTAAAGAGCATCCCACCCAGACCCACCCTATCCCTGCTTTTCCCATGGCTAATCCACCTAACCTGCTCATCCATGGACACTATGGGCAATTTAGCATTGCCAACCCACTTCTCCTGTGCATCTTTGGACTGTGGGAGGAACCCAGAGCACCCGGAGCAAACCCACACAGACACTGGGAGAATGTGCAAACTCCACACAGACGGTCGAACCGGGTCCCTGGCGCTGTGAGGCAGTAGTGCTAACCACTGAGCCACTATGCCCACCCTGTCCCCTCCAAAATAAAAATGAACATGCCTAAGCAATTGTGAATGTTCTAGCTGTACCAGCACAGCTACAGATCATTGAACCAGCTAGATTTAACGGTGTAAAAGCTGGAGGAACATTTGCAGGAGACTGTTATGTTCCTGTCATTTCAGATTCCAGGCAGAGATGCGGTTGCACTGACAGATTTTCGAAACACGAAAGAGGTAGATGGTTCTAGGAGATTCCCCTGAGCACGGAAGGAACAGTGGGAATGCTTCTCCAGAGAAATGTTGACTTTGTACGTAATCTTTATCTCCATGGAGGCCTGACTGAATCAGCTTCTTCCAAACATTTGAGGACTGGATGCCCTAACTGTCATACACCGAGAGTGGACAGGTAGACAATCCTCCATCTGAAATTCCGAAATCTGAAAAGCTCCAAAGTCTGAAGATTTTTTTGTGAAGGTTTTTTTCTCATTAAGAAGGTTGTTTGACGTGCAAACCGTTAACCCAAGTCAACACCCACTCGATGCATGTCACTCAGATGCGACGTGTGGGGACGTGGCCCATCACCAGTAGGCCTTGATTCTCTCTCATGACCTCGTTTTACTCAATGTGTCTGCTCTTCCAGCAAGATTTTTTAAAATGCCACCATTAAACTGTCACTTATTCCGAAATTTGAAAAATTCTGAATTCCGAAAACCAGCATTTCGGGTAAAGGATTGTGTATAATTGGATTTCCCATTTCACAACTTGCTCCTGCTGCCGCTCCATCCCTCCACACTTCTTCCCAAATTCCAACCCATCTGAACCAGTGACTCCTCTGATTCCACCACCACCACCCCCAATCCACCACCCCATCCAAGTGTCAAATGCTCTGCATTTGTTGGATTTCAATGGAGACAACACTTCAATAGAAGTGCATCATTGGCTGTAAAAAGATTTGGAACATCTTGAGGCTTTGGCGGGTACTATTGTGAATTCTTGTCAAGGGAAAGCGAATGACAATTGATTAAAACAAAAGGTAATTGAGGACAAAAACAGAAATTGCTGGGAAAGCTCAGCACGTCTGGCAGCAGCTGCGGAGAGAAATCAGAGTTAACGTATCGGGTTGAGTGACCCTTTCTCAGACCTGAAACATTAGCTCTGATTTCTTTCCACAGATGCTGCCAGACCTGTTGAACGTTTCTGCCAATTTCTGTTTTTGATTCCAATTTACAGTATCTGCAGTTCTTTCATTTTCTAATTGAGGACAACTGTTCACCACACACCTGAAATACAGTGCAGAAATACATCAAAACAGAATGGGAACATAGCATACACTCTGGGAGGAATTAGTAAGAATTTACAAGTGAATGTCTGGAAATAATTTGAAAATATTTGCAAATGCTGGCATGACCTAAACTCCGTGGCAGAACATGATAGTGTACTTTTTGTAGAAAGTTCTCTGCGCTTGGAGGTCAGAAATATTTGAAGCAGTTTCTCATTTATTTTCCCAAAGAATGCTGTCTCAAGGGCACTCAGGTCAAGACTTTGTGTGAGAAATGTGAGTTTAATTAATTGCCCAACACATTTCTCCTCCTGTGTAATCTGTGCTGTGAATTTCATGGCTGTCATTGAAGAGTTGGAAGGAGCAGATTGTTATGATGCTGGTATTAATGCTTTGATGGCTCATTGCATTCACTGTTTCCAAATGGCTGCTTGGTCTTGCCCCTCCCAATCTCTGTAGCCTCCTGTCCTATCACTCTCCCAGATATTTACACCAACATCCCCTCCAAGCTACCTGGCTGCACATAGCTCTTTCCATGCCAGTCAGTGTGCCAATACGTTGATCTCTAGTTTCGGAAGTTGCTGTCACGCACAGCCCTCTTAGAATCCCTACAGAGTGGAAACAGGCCTCCAAAGAGTAACCCACCCAGACCCATTCCCCCTACCATATTATTTACATTTATCCTTAATTAATGAACCTAACCTGAACACATCCCTGAACACTGTGGGTAATTTAGCATTGCCAATTTACCTAACCTGCACATCTCTGGATTATGGGAGGAAACCTGCGCAGACATGGGGAGAATGCGCAAACTCCACACACACAGTTGCCAGAGGCTGGAATCAAACCCAGGTCCCTGGTGCTGTGAGGCAGCAGTGCTAACCACTGAGCTAGTGCAAGTGGAGTTACCCTGCGAAGAAAAATTAGTGGGATTGGTACTGGTTCTGGTCTCCTTCAGTCACTTCACCATTGGCAATTGTGCCAAATTAGCTCCGGAATTTACAGAATCGCAGACCATTTGGTTTCTCCTGACTGTGCTGGCTCTCCCCTAAAGCTATTCACCTGGTGCCATTGCCCTGTTATCTGTCTCTTATGCTGCACAATCTCCCTGTGCAGATAATAATCTGCTCCCACCTTAAATGCCTCAATTTAATCTGTCTCCACACACTCTCACTCATGGCTTTTAAGTCTCTTTACCTTCCCAAAGAGTTTCTTTTAAACCTATGTTGTTCAAAGTGAGGGTGAGCTTGGCCAGATGAAACAGAGTCGATCAGGACAGAGCAAGGTGGGGCAGGGTGGGGCAGGGTGGATCAGGGTGGATCAGGGTGGGTCAGGGTGGGTCAGGGTGGGCAGAGTGAGGCAGGGTGGGGCAGTGTGGATCAGGGTGGGGCAGGGTAGGGTGGGGCAGAGTGGGGCAGGGTGGGACAGGGTGGATCAGGGTGGATCAGAGTGGGTCAGGGTGGGGCAGGGTGGATCAGGGTGGGGCAGGGTGGATCAGGGTGAATCAGGGTGAATCAGGGTGGGCAGAGTGAGGCAGGGTGGGGCTGTGTGGATCAGGGTGGGGCGCAGTGGAGCATGGTGGGGCAGGGTGGGGCAGTGTGGATCAGGGTGGGGCAGTGTGGATCAGGGTGGGGCAGGGTGGGGCGCAGTGGAGCATGGTGGGGCAGGGTGGGGCAGTGTGGATCAGGGTGGGGGCAGTGTGGATCAGGGTGAGGCAGGGTAGATCAGGGTGGGGCAGGGTGGGGCAATGTGGATCAGGGTGGGGCAGGGTAGATCAGGGTGGGGCAGGGTGGGGCAATGTGGATCAGGGTGGGGCAGGGTGGATCAGGATGGGGCAGGGTGGGGCAATGTGGATCAGGGTGGGGCAGGGTGGGGCAATGTGGATCAGGGTGGGGCAGGGTGGATCAGGGTGGGGCAGGGTGGATCAGGGTGGGGCAGGGTGGATGAGGGTGGGGCAGGGTAGGGCAATGTGGATCAGGGTGGGGCAGGGTAGATCAGGATGGGGCAGAGTGGGGCAGGTTGGATCAGGGTGGGGCAGGGTGGATCAGGGTGGGGCATGGTGGGGTAGGGTGGTTCGGGGGGGCAGAGTGCATCAGAGGGGATCACGGTGGATCAGGGTGGGGCAGGGTGGGGCAGGGTGGGTCAGGGTTGGCAAGATGGGGCAGGGTGGATCAGGGTGAGGCAGTGTGGATCAAGGAGGGGCAGGGTGCGGTAGGGTGAATCATGGTGGATCAGGGTAGATCAGTGTGGGGCAGGGTGGGTCAGGGTGGTTCAGGGTGGGGCAGGTTGGATCAGGGTGGATCAGGGTGGGAAATGGTGGGGCAGGGTGGATCAGGGTGGGGCAGTGTGGATCAAGGTGGATCAGGGTGGGGCAGGGTGGATCATGGTGGAGCAGGGTGGGGCAGGGTGGATCAGGGTGGGGCAGGGTGGATCAGGGTGGGGCAGGGTGGGGCAGGGTGGATTTGGGTGGATCAGGGTGGGGCAGGATGGGGCAGGGTGGATTGGGTGGATCAGGGTGGGGCAGGGTGTATTGGGTGGGGCAGGTAGTGGTGGGATATGGACTATTGTGGCCTTTTTTCCAGGAAGAAGCGGAGAGACCTCGTTCCGCCCCGATGAGGGAATGGACGTGTAAAGGGATCGCAGGAGGCTTTTGGAGAGCGCAAACTGGGACATTTTGTAAACGACGTAGTGCATCAGAAGAATTGCAGATGTAAGTGGGGAGGGACTCTACAACGGGTGAAAAAAAAATCGAGTCGAGAAAGGAAGAAACAAACTCCGTGGGGCAGGAACAAACAGAAACAATGGATCTACCAGGGCTGCCCGGTTTGTGAAGTTTGGGGTGAAGGCAGCAGTGCGCCGTGTGGGTTCGGGCGATTTTGAGCTGGGTGGCTGTTGGGGATGAGATGTGCTTGGTGACAGTCTTGGACACAGTGGCCTGGTGTTCCATGGTGGGGTGGGGGGTGGGGGGGGGTGTCATTGTCTGGGACGAGATACAAGAAGGTGTCTGCGGGTTGGCACACAGCCTCCACCATGTACATGGGCTGTACACCAGACAGCAACAATACCACCCTTGTTGGAAGAGAAAGTCAGGACTGGATCTGAGAGCACATGTGCAGTCATCAGTTGGAGCTGGACTAAAATGGAGAAGGAGGATGTGGGCAGGGGCATTAAGGTGACTGATGTCACACCAACAGTAAGTGGAAAGAAGTGAGTAATCCAGTAATATTCATAATATTCTACAATATACAATATTGGATCTATACCCAGCAAGCTGTGTTTGTAAGATATAACAGTGTGTTGTGTTATAATATACAAAGGCCTGTAATTTTCAGTTGTACAGAAAATGATGGGACATGCTGTTGAGGCTTTGCATTGTGCAGTCCTCAGATCAGAATGTCCATGTATTGCTCCTTTTTCAACAAAACGAAAGCTTAGGTCAACATAAAATCAGGAAGTACTGGGGAAACGTAGTCGGTCTGACAGCATCTGTGGAGGGAGAAATGCAGTTAATGTTTCGAGTCCAGTGTCACTCACCTTCAAAATATGCATGACGGCCTTTCCTTGGCGATCCTTGATCAATCAGAATCTTAATTCCCTGATTTGAATGGAAGCAAAAGCTTGGTGGTTAACCGTTACCTGGTGCATTCTCCCTCGCGTTGCCTGGACCAATAGAGGAGGTAATGGCCTAGTGGGCCTATCACTAAGTTATAAATCCAGAGACCCAGGAAATGTTCTGGGGACCTAGGCTCAAATCCCGCCATGGTAAATAGTGGATTTTGGAATCAATATAAATCTGGAATTAAGAGTCTGATGATGACCCCAAATTCGTTACCAGCTGTGGAACATCCCATCTCATTCACTGATGTCCTTTAGGGAAGGAAAATACTTGTTCACAGCAAATGACTCTGAACTACCCACTGGGTAATTAAGAATGGCCTAATCAGGGATGCCCACCATCCTACAAATGAAAGAAAAATCAGAATTTATTTGCCAATTTATCAGCAACCTCTCTGCATGGACTAGAAATTGAGGTGTGCTGAAAATGTGTTGCTGGTTAAAGCACAGCAGGTTAGGCAGCATCCAAGGAATAGGAAATTCGACGTTTCGGGCATAAGCCTTTCCTGATGAAGGGCTTATGCCTGAAACGTCGAATTTCCTATTCCTTGGATGCTGCCTAACCTGCTGTGCTTTAACCAGCAACACATTTTCAGCTGTGATCTCCAGCATCTGCAGACCTCATTTTTTACCCCTAGAAATTGGGGTGTTCCCATTGTGATTTGCTACTCTTGCGAATTTGTCTTGATGAATGCAAGAAGAACACTTTTGACAGCGTGTCTCTTTTTTATTCAGCAATACAAGCATTCAAAATATAAAGGGATGTTCACGTGCTGCTTCTCAAACCGTGTTGAATCCGTTGGGTTTTTCACTGCTGTGTGGATCATGTAGTGTTCCTCATTGATAACGCTGATGAACACGACATGGTTATGCAGGTCAGGACACAGTGCCACTTGTCGTGGGAATCAACAGTGTGTGTCCACATACCCACACACACACACATACCCACACACACACACATAAACAGACACACACCTTATCATACAGGGGAGATATACACTGTAACATAGAGTTACGGAACACACAAAAATTTATGCCTACAAACAGATGTTGTGCTAAAGTGTAGACCTTGCAATACAATGTATATTATTTTATGTACAAATATGCTATACAAGTATTGGTTTCCTCTGGGTGCTCCAGTTTCCTCCCATGGTCCAAAGATGTGCAGGTTAGGTGGGTTGGCCATGGGAAGTGAAAGGTTAAAAAAAGGATAGGGTAACAGTGGAGGTCTGGGTGGGATCCTGTTCAGAGGGTTGGTGTGGACTCGATGGGTTGAATGGCCTGCTTCCTAACTGTAAGGATTCTATGTAACATTGTGTTATATTATATTCACAAAAGTGCTATACTTTTCAAGTGGATGAGAAATTATAAATCAGTGTGTTGTTATTGCAACAAGATTTTTGGAATGTTAGAATCAGTAACCATGGTAATTTACAAATGCAGGAATGAGACAACCAGTAACACATGGTGTGTTATAATACCCATAACACACAGAGTGTTATTAATTAATGCTGACAATCTTAAACAGTGCTACTCAAGAACAGTTGATGAATGTAAGGTATAATTAGAGTACTGAGGGAGGTTTGAGAATCTTAAACCAGAGGCAGACTATTGCCAGTCTGTGGAAGCAATTCCCCCTTTAAATCCATTCCATGAAGGTTTGCTCTGATGAGCTGCCTACAGATGAAGTGTCTTTCTTGAATGATTATTCCACATCTTCCTCATTAGTCATGCCTTGAATATAACAACTTCCAAATATTTATGCAATATTAATTCCTTTACAAGGAACATTATTCTATAGATTGGCTTTGATCTAACTGAATGTCAGAAATCTCAAGGGGCCATGTTCTAACTAGGTAAAAACAATGACTGCAGATGCTGGAAACCAGATTGTGGATTAGTGGTGCTGGAAAAACACAGCAGTTCAGGCAGCATCCGAGGAGCAGGAAAATCGATGTTTTGGGCAACAGCCATTCATCATTCCTGATGAAGGGCTTTTGCCCAAAATGTCGATTTTACTGCACATCTAATCCAGAGCCATGTTCTGACTGAATGATCGACAGTCTTCAGGGGCTGTCGTCGAACTGAATGATAAGGAGTTGAGTGTCAGAGTAGGGATGTTTTGCTGCAGTTATACAGGGCCTTGGTGGTCTACACCTTGAGTACTGTGTGCAGTTTTGGTCTCCTAATCTGAGGAAGGATATTCCCGCTATTGAGGGTGTCCAGCGAAGGTTCACCAGACTGATTCCCGGGATGGCAGGACTGACATTGGAGGAAAGACTGGAGTGACTCATCTTATAGTCGCTGGAATTTAAATGAATGAGGGGGGGAGGAACAAATGATAATTATAGCACAGGAACAGGCCCTTCGGCCCTCCAAGCCTGTGCTGATCCTCATGCCCTAACTAAACTAACAAACAAACCTCCTGCCCTTATTCAGTCTGCATCCCTCTATTCCCTCCCTATTTATGGAACAATCCAGATGCCTCTTAAATGTCACCAATGTGCCTGCTTCCACCACCTCTTCTGGCAGCGCGTTCCAGTCTTCAACCACTCTCTGCGTGAAAAACCTCCCTCATACATCACTATTAGGCTTACCCCCCTTGAACCTGTGTCACCGAGTAATTGAAACTTCAACCCTGGAGAAAAGCCTCTGACTATCCACCCTATCTGTGCCTCTCATAATTTTGTAGACCTCTTTCAGGTCTCCTCTTAGTCTTTCCAGTGAAAACAATCCTAGTCTTTTTAACCCTTCCCCCACAGCCAATGCCCTCAAGACCAGGCAGTATCCTGGTGAACCTTCTCTGCATTCTCTCACCGAAATATATAAAACCCTGATGAGACTGGACAGGCTAGATGTGGGAAGAATGTTCCCGATGTTGGGGAAGTCCGGAACCAGGGGTCCCAACCTCAGAGTAAGGAGTCAGCCATTTAGGACTGAAATGAGGAAGAATTTCTTTGCTCAGAGAGCTGTGAACCTGTGAACTGGGGCCAGTTCATTAGATATATTCAAGAGAGAACTGGATGTGGCCCTTCCGGCTAAAGGGATCAAGGGATATGGGGAGAAAGTGGGAATGGGAAACTGAAATAGCATGATCTGTGTTTCTATGAACAGACTTGAGAGGCCATGATCTAACTAAATGATGAACAGTTTATTGTGGAGGCAATTGCCTCATGGGTTTATTGCTGGACTATTAATGCAGAAAATCAGTAATGACCTAGGGAGCCAGGTTGAAGTTTCGCCATGGCTGATACTAGAATTTGAATACAGTGAAGAATCTGAAATAAGGAAAAGCCCATCTGGGTCACTAATGTCCTTCAGGGAAGGACACTACCATCTTCATCTGGTCTGGCCTTCGTGTGACTCCAGGCCCAGAGCAATGTGATTGACTGTTAATTGCCCTCTGGGCAATTAGAGAGGGGCAATAAATACTGACCCAATGAGACATCCACATCTCGAGAATGAATATTTTTAAAATGTCTCATGGGTCCATGATGTCAGAGGCAGGTTCTTTACTCAGAGAGTGGTAAGGGTGTGGAATGCCCTACCTGCTAATGTAGTCAACTATTTTGGAGATTTAAACAATCCTTAGATAAACACATGGATGATTTGGGGATAGTGTAAGGGGACGAGCTGAGAATAGTTCACAGACCGGCACAACGTTGAGGGCCGAAGGGCCTGTTCTGCGCTGTATTGTTCTATGTTCTATGATCTAACTGAATGATGAACAGACTGGTGTTGCTGCCTGTCCTGGGAATGTGCCTCCAGCACTTCCCTTTACTTTGAAAAAATGAGGACTGCAAATTCTGGAGTTCTGAGTCGAGAGTGTGTTGCTGGAAAAGCACAGCTAATCAGGCAGCATCCGAGGAGCAGGAGAATCGATATTTTGGCCATAAGCCCTTCATTCAGAATGAGGCTTGTGGACTGGGGCTGAGAGATAAATGGGAGGGAGTGGAGGGGGTAGCTGAGAAAGCGATAGATGGATGAAGGTGAGGGAGAAGGTGATAGGTCAGAGGGGGCGGGGGTGATGGATAGGTCCGGAGGGAAGTGTCGAGCTGGGACCTGGATACTGTTGGGGGTGGGGAAATGAGGGAGCTGTTGAAATCCACATTGATCCCATTGGTTGCTGGGTCCCAAGGCAGAATATGCAGTGTTCTTCCTCCGGATGGTAACGGTTTGGCGATTGAGGAGGCCCAGGACCTGCCTGTCCTTGACGGAGTGGGAGGAGGAGTTGAAGTGTTCAGCCACGGGGCGGTGGGGTTGGTGGGTGTGGGTGTCCCAGAGATGTTCTCTGAAACAATCTGCAAGAAGGTGTCCTGTCTCCCCGATGTAGATCCCAGATGTAGATTCCCTTTACTTTGCTCCACTCCCAACATGAAAACAGTGTTCAACAGGGCAACTGTTAAGTGCAGCTTCTCAGACCTAATACTCTATGAATTGCAAGGACAAAAATATTTTGAAACTGGTCTCAATCAAGGTGCATGACCATCAGGTGCATGTGATGACTGAACTAAAAAATGAAATGCTATTTGCTGGTGATTATATTTGCAAACCCAGCAAAATAAATGGGTCTAATTATTGGTGCGTTCCAAGCTGGTGCTGGGTTGGAGTTGGTGCCCACGATCCTATTAATGAAAAAAGAATCTGAATTGACTTCCAGGTAATCAGTGCCCTCTCTGCATAGAACGTGAATTGTTTCCCCGATGTGCTGGTACAGCATTAGTCAGCACTTTAGCCTCTGAGTCAGAACATTGTGGTTTTAAGTTACCCTGTGAAAGCCCAGCGTAGAAAGAAGGGAGTGCCACACTGCTGTGATTGAAGTGCGGGGAGGATACCTCATAGAGCGATGTAAAGAACTGCAAAACAGTGTCTTGGTTAAGGATTATACTTCGACCAACATATGAAATCAGACTACCTGGTCATTATCCCATTGCTCTTTGCAAGGTCTGGCACTGGAAAAGCCACAGCAGGTCAGGCAGCATCCAAGGAGCAAGAGAGTCAATGTTTAGGGCAGGACCTTTCTTCAGGACCTGATGAAGAGTTATGCCCGAAACATTGATTCTCTTGCTCCTTGGATACTGCCTGACCTGCTGAGGCTTCTCCGGTGCCACACTTTATCAACTCTGACTCTCCAACATTCTGCAGTCCTCACTTTCTCGTATTTGCAAGGTCTTGCTGTGTGCATATTGGGTGCTGCACATCAGGGTGGCTTGAAGGTCTGAAAAGATGTTACGGAATTGCAAAGTCTTTTATTTCCTTTCACATTTTGCCCTGTTGAGGGAAGGATGATAGAAATCAACCAGGGTGGCATGGTGACTCAATGGTTAGCTCTGCTGCCTCACAGCTCCAGGGACCTGGGTTTGAACTCACTCTCAGGTGACTGTCTGTGCATTCTCCGTGTCTCCATGGGTTTCCTTTGGGTTCTCCGGTTTCCTCCCACAGTCCACTGTTGAAGAAAGGTGGTAAGGACAAGCCAGGGAACTATAGACCGGTGAGCCAGACATCGGTGTTGGGCAAGCTGTTGAAGGGAATCCTGAGGGACAGGATGTACATGTATTTGGAAAGGCAAGGACTGATTAGGGATAGTCAACATGGCTTTGTGCATGGGAAATCATGTCTCACAGTTTTTTGAAGAAGTAACAAAGAGGATTGATGAGGGCAGAGCAGTAGATGTGATCTATATGGACTTCAGTAAGGCGTTCAACAAGGTTCCCCCATGGGAGACTGGTTAGCAAGGTTAGGTCTCACAGAATACAGGGAGAACTAGCCATTTGGATACAGAACTGGCCCAAAGGTGGAAGACAGAGGGTGGTGGTAGAGGGTTGTTTTTCAGACTGGAGGCCTGTAACCAGTGGAGTGCCACAAGGATCGGTGCTGGGTCCTCTACGTTTTGTCATTTACATAAATGATTTGGATACGAGCATAAGAGATACAGTTAGTAAGTTTGCAGATGACACCAAAATTGGAGATGTATTGGACAGTGAAGAAGATTATCTCAAATTACAACAGGATCTGGACCAGATAGGCCAATGGGCTGAGAAGTGGCAGATGGAGTTTACTTCAGATAAATGCGAGGTGCTGCATTTTGGAAGGCAAATCTTAGCAGGACTTATACACTTAATGGTAAGGTCCTAGGGAGTGCTGAAAAACAAAGAGACCTTGGAGTGCAAGTTCATAGCTCCTTGAAAATGGAATCGCAGGTAGATAGGATAGTGAAGAAGGCATTTGGCATGCTTTCCTTTATTGGTCAGAATATTGAGTACAGGAGTTGGGAGGTCATGTTGTACCTGTACAGGACATTGGTTAGGACATTGTTGGAATATTGTGTGCAATTCTGGTCTCCTTCCTATCGGAAAGATGTTGTCAAACTTGAAAGGGTTCAGAAAAGATTTACAAGGATGTTGCCAGAGTTGGAGGATTTGAGCTATAGGGAGAGGCTGAACAGGCTGGGGCTGTTTTCCCTGGAGCGTCGGAGGCTGAGGGCTGACCTTATAGGGGTTTACAAAATCATGAGGGGCATGGATAGGATAAATAGACAAAGTCTTTTCCCTGGGGTCAGGGAGTCCAGAACTAGAGGGCATAGGTTTAGGGTGAGAGGGGAAAGATATAAAAGAGACCCAAGGGGCAACTTTTTCACACAGAAGGTGGTATGTGTATGGAATGAACTGCCAGAGGAAGTGGTGGAGGCTGGTACATTTAAAAGGCATTTGGGTGGGTATATGAATAGGAAGGGTTTGGTGGGACTAGATTGTGTTGAGATACCTGGTCGGCATGGATGGATTGGACCGAAGGGCCTGCTTCCATGCTGTACGTGTCTATGACTCTATGTGTAGTTAGGTGGGTTAGCCATGGGAAATGCAGAGTGATAGGGTAGGGGATGGGAGTGGGTGGGATGGTCTTTGAAGGGTCAGTGTGTACTCGATGGGCTGAATGGTCTGGTTCCACGCTGTAGAGATTCTATGATTCAGAATCCCTCTTGGAAATAATACACTTGGAAAGGTTTTCACCAAGAATAAATAAAGATTAGAGTAACAAAGCGGAGGTCCCCTGCACTGGTTAAAATCCCTGTACTCAGGAGAGTAGAGGTTAAAATTTTGAGACAAGTTCAGTGGGGTGGTGGGAGTGAGTTGTTGTAGGATAACCAACCACAAGGAAACTTTTGCGTTTCTCAGTCCAAAAAGCATGAAACAGCACATCAGGGTTTTTCCATGTAATCCTCATTCTTTAATCATGAGGCCACATTAATCTCCTGACATTTTATTTCAGGTACAGATGCAATAAATAGCGATCCTTATAATAGTCATAGAAATTATTTTCATACACTTTACATTGTATATAAATGAATCAAGCTGCCACTGGAAACTGTTTTCCAAGCCATGGTTTTTGAATGATGACTGAGATGGTAAACTTGAGGGTGATCCAGCCTGGTGGTTCCAATGATAGCAAGCCACAGCATGACTCTATCAGTTCAATTCCAAACCCACCAGTTCAAATGCTTTCATTGTTTGTTTTCCTGTGTCCTTAATAGAAGTGCTGACCATTGCATCAGTTCTCAAACCAAAATAACTCCCTTAATACATCAGTGTCCATTTTTATGCCTCTTTTTATGCTGACATCAGAAATGAACCTTTTAAGCTGCTGGTTTTCAGTACTTTTAATAGTACTTTTAAGCACTACCATTATTTCCTCAGGGGTTCTTCACCGCATCTGTGTAGAATAGCATAAGACCAACAGGTCTAGAACTTATCAACAGTTGGCCTCCATTTTGGGATGGCCTTTTGTCATAACCAAATGGTGACCGAGCAGCAGCTCTGCGTTCAGGTTCTGGGCCCGGGGCTCTCCACTTCTTTCTGCTTTCTTTGTTTTTTTCTTCTTACTTCTGCTCTTTTCTTTTGCTCTTTTATTTAACTCTTTGAAAGATTTTCTCAGAGTCTTCGGCAGGGTGAGAGCAGCTTGGCCTCCTGAGGATGTGAGGCAGCGGTAACAACAGAGACAACAACAATGGCAGCTTGTTCCAGTGATCGGTAGACCATACCCCTGAGGAATCTCCAGGCCAGGGCTTTAAATTCTGGACTTGCTCATTTCCTGTCAGATAGGGACTTTAAGATCTGGATATTGTTCTTTTTCTTTTGGCTCTGTTTCTTGAATTCCTTCTCTTGTTTTATTTTACATTCTGGCTTTGTATTTTAAGATGGCGACTTTGTACACTTTTCATTGTACTCCTGTACTTGAATACAATAAAATCTAATTCTAGTTTTGAAGATACAGCAACAAGAATCTGCTACTTTTCATACTGTAACCTTTCTAGCAATCACCATTTATTGGACACCTTCCCAGTTAGCCCATTGATCACCTTCGGAACATGCCTAGAGTACAGACTGTTCTTGAGGCTTATTCCCAAGATCTCTTCAGTGGAATCTTCCCTCCAGACAGCTCAGCCATGTTGATCACACAGTAATATTTCGGTATCCTGGCTGGCATTATTTCCATGGGAAAACGTTTTCCTCTGAGAACAGTTGGTCAGTCGTTCCACTGACTCATTACCAATCCTTCCATTACAAGTGGTCCCAAAACATGTGATCGCCTGCTGTATTTGCAGAGGACCTTTGTCAGACGAAAGGTTCTTTGTGAAGTTTAAAATTACACACAGGATTGACTATACCTTTTCCTTGAACCCCACTATTCCACAGCTTCAGCATAACTGGGCAAACTTGAAATTAGTTGTCAATATGAACGGATTTTTAAAAAATCTCAAGTTCAAGAGTCATTAACAAAACTCGAAAGATAAGCAATAATGTCTTGCTCTTAACCCAGCCTTGATTTATCATTGATCACATTAATGTAAATAATAATAATTGAAAGGAGATAATATGACTAAAATGAAAATTGTACATATTTTTACAGACACTGTACAATTTATTTTCCTGAATTAAATCTAAACGCTAATCAAAGAGAAGAGGGTCAAAAAAGAACGGGGACCATTTCAGCAGCGTAGACCAGAGACAAAATGTTCGACAGGGACCCGTGTATCGGTTTTTTGTCTTTGGGAATCCTCAGTGAAGGGTCAGAGTGCAGGACACTGTCAAGCTGGGAAAGAAGGCATGCACAAAGTGGTCATTTGATGATGTGAGGTTTGGCTTTAAAGATCCTCAAGAGGAAGGAAAAAAAGGCTAATGGTTGAAGGAAGGTCAAAAAGAAGCAATCAAACCATCCTGAGGCAGATTGAAGGGGAAACTTAGTGTTGTTACCTGGCCATCTCTTTGTGAGTTGACACTGTGGGGGTGGGGGTGGGGGTGGGGATGTGGGGGGGCGGGTAGGTAACAGGAGGGAGAGGGAGTTGGATTTCAGCCAACACATTTCATCACTTGTGGGATAAAAGTCTTTCATAAATGTCAAATTGCTTTTAATGCTACCAGTGTTGCAAACAGTTCGTCACCTCAGAACTTTACAGATCAACACACACTCCCAGCAGAAAATAACATCCCGTGTGGAAGGATGCAGTTTAGAATTGCATTACTGGGTTGTTTTCACAGTTCAAGTGAGCACAGTCTATATATGATGTATATAAAAAATGATGAGCCAATGCACCTCTGCCCCCAACCCCACCCTTACCCATAAACTCCAGCCAGCACTGTGTGCCTCTCTCTGGATGCTAGCATTCAAATCTGGATCCAAACCAAAAGCCACAGAAAATAAGACTTTTTTCTTATGATTTCTGTCAAGCTTTTAAACTGCAGCCTAGCTGCAGGCCAACGAGAGGGGCCTATTGTTTTCAGGATCCTGATGAGAAATGGCCATTTTATAAATAACCCTTATACACACACACACACACACACACACACACACACACACACTCACAGACACACAGACAGACAGACAGACAGACACACACACGTACACGCACACACACACACGCCCAGTTTCCCGTTAAATATAGGTCAATTCAGAGCAGTTCCTTTCATGAGTATAAAAATAAAGTATCTTTAGTTTTCAAAAAAAACCCCAAACACAAATATTTATCCGAGGCAGCCAGCAGGCTGATAGAGGTCCCCTAGGTCCTAGCTGGTCTTATGGTGTCGAGCTCGTTTTGTCCTTTTAGTGACTGTGGTGTATTTGAAAGGTCTATGGTGCTCCCCTTTGTCTTTGGGGGGTCTTTTCATGAAATGCACCTCCCTCTGGTTTTGCTCAGTTTTCGATCCTTTCCTGGTCCGTCCTTTCCTGGTGAAGCCCAGGTACCAGCCCTTGTACTTGGCAGACATCAGAGCAGTGTAGTTATTCTCCAGGACCTCCTCCACAAACACACACTCCCGGCTCTTCCCATTGAGCTAGAGAAGGACAATTAAAAAAAAAAGTCATATATGATATTCCTCGAATCCCTACATTGCAGAAAGAGGTGATTCGGCAGTCTGCTCCAACCCTCCAAAGAGCACCCCACCCAGACCCATCCCTATAACCCCACTTTCGCTAAACCACCTAGTCTGCACATGCCAGAACACAATGAGCAATTTTCCATGGCCATTCCACCAAACCTGTACATCTTTGGACTCTGTGAGGAAACCAGAGCAAACCCACACAGACACAGGGGAAATGTCGCCCCCAAGGCTGGAAGCAAACCCAGATGCCTGGCATTTTGAGACAGCATTGTTAATTACTGAGCTATTGTACCGCCCAAGTATTGATTACGCCAACCTACGAAAGAATATTCAGAGTCTGTTGAGGAAAGGAAAATATTAAGTTATTTTTCCCTGGAGGGTTAGAAGCTAAGGGGTGACCTTGTAGAGGTATGTAAAATCATGAGGGGCATGGGTAGGGTGAAAACAGTCAACATCTTTTCCCTGGGGTAGGGGAATCCAAAATGAGAGGGCATAGGTTTAAAGTGGAAGGGGAAAGATATAAAAGGGACCTAAGGGGAAACTTTTTCACACAGAGGGTGGTGGGTATATGCAATGAGCTGCCAGAGGAACTGGTGGAGGTGGGTACAATTACAACAATTAAAAGGCATCTGGATGTGTACATGAATACAATAGGTTTAGAGGGATATAGGCCAAATGTTGGCAAATGGGACTAAATTTGGTTAGGATATCTGGTCAGTTTGGACAAATTGGACTGAAGGGTTTGTTTCCCTGTTGTACATCTCTGGAACTCTATGAGTACAATTGAAGAAATATAGTGTAATTTTATCTTGCTATAAGACTACAAAAGAGAAAGATTATGTGACATTGAATGACTTCCTGTGATTGTGCATACAGGGTTTTATTACCATAGCAGACGGTCACAACTAACCTCTGAAACAAGATCACATCACAGACGGCTGGAAAATTAAAATGGTCATTGGTCCTCGAAGGCAACAAAACTTTCGTAAACCAATACAGAGGGGGTTGGAGAAACTCAGCAAGTCTGGTAGCATCTGTGGAGAGGGATATTACGAGTCTCATATGACTCTTCTTCTGGAACTAAAGAGGTTCTGAAGAAGGTCCTAAAGTTGAGAGTAAATTTATTCCATACCCTCTCAAGTTTAACAACGGCCTTCCTATAGAAGGCTGACCAGAATTGAACTCAGTATTCTAAAGGTGGCCTCACCAATATCCTGTACAACCACAACGTGACATGCCAACTCCTATACTTAATGTTCTGACCAAGGACATTAAGGAAAACATGCCAAATGCCTTCTTCATAAACCTATCTACCTGCAACTCCACTTTCAAGAAACTATGCAGCTGCACTCCAGGTTTCTTTGTTTGGCAACACACCCCAGGCCTTTACTAATAACTGTATAAGCCCTGCCCTGGTTTGCCTTGCAAAAATGCAACACCTCACATTTATCTAAATTAAACCTCGTCTGCCACTCATCAGCCCGATGGCCCACCTAATAAAGGTCCTGTCGTACTCTGAGATAATCTTCCTCACTGTCCGCTACACCACCTATTTTAATGTCACCTGCAAACTTACTAACCTTAGACCTGTATTGACATCCAAATCACTTATATAAATGATGAAAAACAGCAGACCTAGCGCCAATCCTTGTGGCACATCACTAGTCACTGGCCTCCAGTCTGAAAACAAACCCTCCAACATTACCTTTCCCTTCCCAGTTGCCCCTTGATCTGATTGGCTTGGAGGAGCTATTTGAGGGGGCAGTTGAGAGTCAATCACATTGCTGTGGATCTGGAGTCACATGTAGGCGAGACCAGGTAGGGACCACTGATTTCCTTCCCTAAAACACGTTAGTGAACCAGATGCGTTTTCACAACAGCAGACTTTTAATTCCAGATTTGTATTAGATTCAAATTTGACCATTTGTGATGGGGAGATTCGAACACACATCCCCAGAACATTATCCTGGAGCTCTGGACTGTTAGACCAGTGACCACAATGCTTCCCCATGAACTTGAGAATTTTATGATGGTGTTAGAGGCAAAGTGCATCAAATGGTGGAAATCTGGAACAAGTACAGAGAATGCTGGAGAAACTCAGCAGCTCAGGCAGCATCGGTGGAGAGAGAAAAAACAGAGTTAATGTTTTGAGAATTGACTTCTACAGGACCTTCTTCAGATGTGCATCATTGAGATACCTTCTGGGGAAGGTGGGAAATGTATAAGAATAATGGGTTGCACCTGAACTGGTGGGGCACTAATATCCTGGGCAGGAGATTTGCCAAAGTTCTTCGGGAGAGTTCAAACTAAATTGGCAGGGAGATGGGAACCAGAGCTACAGGTAAGATAATGGAGTAGGTAGTGAACAGCCAAATACAGTGTGCAGAGAGTCTGTAAGGAGGGATAGGCACTTGATAGGGCAAAGGTGCATTCAGTGTGATGGGATTGAAGTGTGTCTATTTTAGTGCAAGCTTGAATTATAGGGAGAGGCTGACCAGGCTGGGGCTATTTTCTCCGGAGCACTGAAGGCTGAGGGGTGACCTTATAGAGGTTTATAGAATCATGAGGGGCATGGACAGCCAAGATCTTTTCCCAGGATAGGGGAATCCACAATTTAGACGGCATGGGTTCAAGATGAATGGAGAAATATTTAAAAGGGACCTAAGGGGTAACTTCTTCACACAGAAGGTGGTGTGGATATGAATAAACAGCCAGAGGAGGCTAGTACAATTGCAGCATTTGAAAGGGATCTGGATGGATATATGGATAGGAAAGTTTACAGGGATATGGTAAAAACAATGACTGCAGATGCTGGAAACCAGATTCTGGATCAGTGATGCTGGAAGAGCATAGCAGTTCAGGCAGCATCCAACGAGAGGCGAAATCGACGTTTCGGGCAAAAGTTCCTGATGAAGGGCTTTTGCCCGAAACGTCGATTTTGCTGCTCGTTGGATGCTGCCTGAACTGCTGTGCTCTTACAGGGATATGGGCCAAGTGCTGTCAAATGGAACTAGATCAGTTTAGGATAGCTGGTCAGCATGGACAAGTTGGACCGAAAAGTTTTGTACAACTTTATGACTCTATGACATCTTTGGAAGGATGCAGTACAGATTGATCAGAAAAATACTACGGCTTAAATGGTTAAGCTTTTATGTTAAAAAACCACAAACGTAGTTTGTATTAAGGAATTGGGCCACAAATGCTGGATGAGATTGTCTCACCCAGATCTAGCAAAAGAATATTCTCAGAAAAATAGAAAAATGTTAGGTGGAAAATTATTGTCAGGATTCTGACAGGGAAGTTGTAGAAAGGGTGTATCTTTGGCTAAGGAAACTAGCAGATAGCTACAGCCCCAGAGAAAGGGGTTGACAATTTTGCATTGAACTCAGAAGATGCCTCTTCTGTCAAAAAGTTGTCAATCTTTGGAATTTCCCAACAAAAGACAGTAGTTGATTCTCAGCCGATGAGTATATTCAAAATGTTTCATCATCAAGTGAATCAGGGATGTGGGGTTAGGTTGCAGTGAAGAATCAGGCGAATGTTTAAGTGTTAGGGTTCAGCTTAGAGGCCATCTGCTTCAGTTCTTTCACAAAGGCAGGAGAGCTGTCCATGTTCTTTTTTGTTGGGGAGGAGATAATGACAGAGATGAAGACACAGTGGCTCAGTGGTTAGCACTGCTTCCTCACAGCACCAGGGACCCAAGTTCAACTCCAGCCTTAGGGGACTGTCTGTGTGGAACTCGAATGTTCTCCTTGTGTCTGTGTGGTTTCCTCTCACAATCTGAAGACATATAGGTTAGGTGGATTGGCCATGCTAAGTTGCCCCAGGGTGACACGTGACTCAGTGGTTAGCATTGGTGCGCTGACCTGGGTTTGATTCCAGCCTTGGATGACTGTCTTTCTGGGGTTTGCACATTCTCCACGTGGGTTTCCTCTGGGTCCTCCGGTGTTGTCCCACAGCCCAAATAAATGCAGGTTCCGCAGATTGGCCAAAGTTAAATTGCCTATTGTATCCAGCGATGAGCAGGCTAGGTGGGTTAGCCATGGGAAATATGGGGTCACAGGGATAGGGTGTGTCTAGGTGGGATGCTCTTTGGAGGGACTTGATGGGCTGAATGGCCTGCTTCCACTCTGTAGGAATGCTAGGTTGGTTATCTGTGATAAAGAGGGTGGGGTGCTGAGTCTGCATGGGACACTTTTCAGAGGGTCAGTATTGAGTCAATGGGCCAAATGGACTCTTTTCGCATTGTTAAGATTGTAAGATAGGAAAGCCACTATCAATCTCAATGATCATGGCAAAGGGCATTGGGTGTGGAAAGGGTTGGAGGGAGCTTGAGAAGGTACCTCATTGATGGGAGGGTCTCAGAGAGGATGTGGGCAAAGGAATTCGAAAGATGGAAGTAGGAGCTGTACTGGGATGGCTGTCTGAGACCATTGCTGAGTTGGCTCTGTTGTTTGATTGAATACTCTTGATCTCCAGCAAACTGATCCTCCCCCTGAACACTACAATGAAACAAAGGCCGAACTGCAGATGCCTGGAAATCTGAAACAAAAACCGAAAGTGCTGGAGAAACTCAGCAGGTCTGGCAGTAGTGTTCAGGGGGAGGATCAGTTTGCTGGAGATCAAGAGTATTCAATCAAACAACAGAGCCAACTCAGCAATGGTCTCAGAGATAAGGAAGTCTTGTAATTAGAGACCAGGGACAGAGGTTCAGGAGCTTGCTTGGTGAGTAAAGAAGCCAAGCACTATTAGTTTATACTTGAGAGGCTTCTCAGGGACTGCAATGGTTCAAGGAAGCATCTGATCACCACTTTCTCCAAGCTAGTCACAGATGGGCAATAAATGCTGGCTGAGTAAGCAATGGCTATGTGCTGTAAATGAATAAATACAATGGATTTGGGTTTAACCAAAGAACCCATTTTAGCAAATGTGGTTCCCTTGTTCAAGAAGGGGAGTAGGGATAACCCTAGTAACTGTAGGCTGGTGAGTCTCACTTCTGTTGTGGGCAAAGTCTTAGAGAGAATTGTAAGGGATAGGATTTATGAACATCTGGATAGGAATAATGTGATCAAGGATAGTCAGCATGGTTTTGTGAAGGGCAGATTGTGCCTCACAAACCTTATTGAATTCTTTGAGAAGGTGACTAAGGAGGTGGATGAGGGTAAAGCGGTAGATGTGGTGTATATGGATTTTAGTAAGGCTTTTGATAAGGTTCCCCATGGTAGGCTACTGCAAAAAAATACGGAGGTATGGCTTTGAGGGTGAGTTGGAGGTTTGGATAAGGAATTGGCTGGCTGGAAGAAGACAGAGGGTAATAGTTGATGGTAAAGGTTCATCTTGGAGTGCAGTTACTAGCGGTGTTCCACAAGGATCTGTTTTGGGACCATTTCTGTATGTCATTTTTATAAATGACCTGGAGGAGGGGCTAGAAGGTTGGGTAGCAAGTTTGCAGATGATACGAAAGTTGGTGGAGTTGTTGACACTGAGGAAGGTTGTGGCAGGTTACAGCGGGATATAGATAAGCTGCAGAGCTGGACAGAAAGGTGGCAAATGGAGTTCAATGTAGGTAAGTGTGAGGTGATTCACTTTGGTGAGATTAACAAGAAGATGGGGTACTGGGCTAATGGTCGGATATTTGGTAGTGTGGATGAGCAGAGGAATCTTGGTGTTCATGTACACAGATCTCTGAAAGTTGCCACCCAGGTAAATAGTGCTGTGAAGAAGGCATATGGCGTACTGGCTTTTATTAGTAGAGGAATTGAGTTCAGGAGTCCTGATGTCATGTTGCAGTTGTATAAGACTCTGGTGCGACTGCATCTGGAGTATTGTGTGCAGTTTTGGTCACCATACTATAGGAAGGATGTGGAGGCACTGGAACAGGTGCTGAGGAGCTTTACCAGGATGTTGCCTGGTATGGTAGGAAGATTGTATGAGGAAAGGCTGAGGCACTTGGGGCTGTTCTCATTGGAGAAAAGAAGGTTTAGAGGTGACTTTATAGAGGTATACAAGATGATTAGGGGTTTAGATAGGGTTGACCATGTGAACCTTTTTCCACGTATGGAGTCAGCTATTATGAGGGGGCATAGCTTTAAATTAAGGGGAGGCAGGTATAGGACAGATGTTAGGGGTAGATTCTTTACTCAGCGAGTCGTGAGTTCATGGATTGCCCTGCCAGTAGCAGTGGTGGACTCTCCCTCTTTATGGGCATTTAAACGGGCATTGGACAGACATATGGAGGATAGTGGGCTAGTGTAGGTTAGGTGGGCTTGGATCGGCGCAACATCGAGGGTCAAAGGGCCTGTACTGCGCTGTATTTTTCTATGTTCTATGTTCTATGTTCTAACCCCAAAGCTTCATGAAACATCGTGTGGCCAGGTCAGATTTGACACTAGTTGGACATCAGACCATTTTCATAGAATCCCTACAGTGTGGAAGCAGACCATTCGGCCCATCATCAACGCTCCAATCCCTGTAATCCTGCATTTCCCATGGCTAAACCACCCAGCCTGCACATCCCTGGACACTTTGGGGAAATCTAGCATGGCCAACCCAGCTAACCTGCACAGCTTTGGAGTGTGGGAGAAAACTGGAGCACCCAAAAGAAACCCAGGCTGACACGGGCAAACTCCCACACACAGTGGACTGAGGGTGGAATCAAACCCTTGATGCTGTGAGGCAGCTGTGCTAACCAACATGCCACCCCAACCGAAAGAAGGAACTTGCATTTGTGATGCACCTTTCCTGACCTCCAGAAAATCAGCGAGATGCTTTTGAAATGCAAAACCCCATTAAAACATCGAGTCACAGCACTCAGATGAAGACAAGGTCGTCTTGAGGCAGTGTTTGGAGGAAGGGTCACCGGTCCTGCAACGTGACCTCTGAATTCTCTTCACAAGATGCTGCCAAACCTGCTGAGCTTTTCCAGCAGTTTCCTTTTTGTACTAGATTGTCTGAGTTGTCGAGGGACCAATATTGGCCAGAACACTCGAGACCGAGCTCTTGCTTTTCTTCCGACAGTGCGGCAGGATTTTTACCATTGCCTGAGAAGGTTTGCAATCTCATTTGAAAACTCGGTACTGACTCACTATTGTTCTTGGTTCTCAGCTGAAAATGTGTTGCTGGTTAAAGCACAGCAGGTCAGGCAGCATCCAAGGAACAGGAAATTCGACGTTTCGGGCCAGAGCCCTTCATCAGGAATGATGAAGGGCTCTGGCCCGAAACGTCGAATTTCCTGTTCCTTAGATGCTGCCTGACCTGCTGTGCTTTAACCAGCAACACATTTTCAGCTCTGATCTCCAGCATCTGCAGACCTCACTTTTTACTTCTTGGTTCTCAGGCCAGGTTACGGTCGCAAGTCTCTGGAATCGAACTTGATCCCTTCCTTGCTATCCCCCCTCCCCCCAGATCTCTGACTCTGAGGCAAGGAGGACTGAGAGGTGGCTGACCCAATGGGCCACTCAAAACTTAGTCTCGATGAAGGGAAGATGGCGGCTGTGCTCACTGGAATGATCTTGCCGGGGGCAGTTAGAACGCAGATGGAGCTGTGAGGGAATGGCTGAGTCATCGGCATCCGCAGAGATAATTAGCAAATGGAATGTGCAATTCACTCCAATGCCCAACAACCCATGAGTTGCCAGTTTAAAATGAGGAGTAGAAGGGAGTAAATGGAATAAGAAAGGAATTAGATATTAGTTACAGGCAATGTAGTCATTACTGTGACTTGACTAAAGCAGAAGCCAACAGTGCTAAAATGCCTCAGATATTGCTAGCCAAAGAAAAACCGTGCTGTCTGAACACTGGAGATTTTAATTAGATTCACTTGAGTAAAATAGGTTGCTAGGTTGGGCTAAGTATTGCATTGGTGTTGGATCGGTGGAGTGGTGCACCAAATAGTAAATGGCGTTACGAGTCCTTTTTCACACACTCCGAATGGTTTGTGCAAGCTTCGATTTAAATGTGCATTTGTGATGCGAAGGCTATGAACTAGCTGCTGTGGTAATTGGGGTTAGAATAGGTATTTGGGTAGTCTAGGTATTCCAGACTACCCAGGATCGATTCCCGCCTCGGGCAACTGACTGTGTGGAGTTTGCACATTCTGCCCATGTCTGCGTGGGTTTCCTCTGGAGACTCTGGTTTCCTCCCACAGTCCAAAGATGTGCAGGTCAGGTGGATTGGCCATGGGAAATTGCCCGTAGTGTTCAGGGCTGCGTAGGTAAGTGGATTAATGATGGGAAATGTGTGAATACAGGAATGGGGTGAGTGTGGGTGGGATGCTCTGTGGACAGTCAGCATGGACTAAACGGGTCAAATGGCCTGTTTCCACATTGTAGGGATTCTATGAATCCAAGTGTTGCTCCTGCTGAAGCCCAGTAGGATTGGCAGAATTTGTGGGGAGATGGTGTTGTCACTGGACTAATGATAGTGTGGGAACACGAGTAATCCAGAATCCCATGCTAATGCTCTGGGCCCACAGGTTCAAATCTTACCACGGCAACTGATATGGTTTAGATTCAATTACAACCAGAAAGTAGTGGTGAACACCAAATCCTCCTGCTTCACTGAATCGCCGTTATGAAGGAAATCTGCCATCATTATCAGGTGTTGCTTACTAAATATCACTCCAGACCCACAGCACTAAATTGGCTTCACGAGTCAGTCAATACAAGCGGGATGGGAAATAGATGCTGGCCTTGTCCATCTCCCATGGAAGGGTAAAGTATCAGAGCTCAAGTTCTGGGCCCACTTTGTCTAGTCATCAGAACGATTGGGTTTTTACAATGGTCTAGAAGTTACAAGGCTACTTTTACTGAGAAAAAAGGAGAGAGTAAGGACTGCAAATGCTGGAGATCAGAGTTTAAAAATGTGTTGCAGGAAAAGCACAGCAGGTCAGGCAGCATCCAAGGAGCAGGAAAATCGACGTTTCGGGCATGAGCCCTTCTTCAGGAGGGCTTCTGAAGAAGGGCTTATGCCCAAAACGTCGATTCTCCTGCTCCTTTGATGCTGCCTGACCTGCTGCGCTTTTCCAGCAACACATTTTTAAGCTACTTTTACTGAGATCCAGCATTTTGGTAATTTCCAAATTTCATTTTAATTAAGATTAGATTCAAATTAATTAGACTCAAATTCTCAAACTATCATGGTTGTACCTTTCAGTTCAAACCATAGAGTGCCCCCAGGTTCAGAGAATGAGTTGGCAATTAAACTAGCCTGAAGTCCTGCTGCTTGGTCACCCATACTCTCTGCTGAAGGTGGTGGTGAAGATATCACATCTCAGGATGTTTGCTCAGGCCAGACTGTGGCCTATTCAGAGTCAAGATTAGAGTGGTGCTGGAAAAGCACAGCAGGTCAGGCAGCACCTGAGGAGCCTATTCAGAGCGTGCAGCAGAGGACTGTTAGTGTGTATGGTGGGATGTAAAGCAATTGGTGAAGAGAGTCACAGAAATGAGTTATTGTACCAGGTAATGATTCTGAAGAGGTTAATCTTTATGTTCCATTGTCTCCACTCATCGTCCTGATGTCACACACACACACTCTGTGGGTGGAGCCAAGGGGTTTAGCTTGCTTTCAGAAAAAGTAGATTTATGTGTCCATTCCTCCAGGTCCTAGACATTGTGACTGACCAAATGTAGTCAGAGAGACCAGAAATGCAAAAAAGAGCCTTCCAGCCCATCAAGTTTGCACCAGTCAAAAATGACCCCCTAACTATTCTAATCATATTTTCCAGAATTTTTTTATTCATTCATAGGATGTTAGAAAAAAATCCATCCAGCTCAATAATGTCCTTCAGGGAAGGAGACTGTCATCCTCACCTGGTCTAGCCTACATGTGACTCCAGCCCAACAATCTGTCTATGTGGAGTTTGCACATTCTCCCTGTGTCTGCGTGGGTTTCCTCCGGGTGCTCCGGTCTCCTCCCACAGTCCAAAGATGTGCACATTAGGTGAATTGGTCATGGGAAATTGCCCATAGTGATCAGACATGTATAAGTTAGGGCATTAGTCAGGGGGAAATGTAGAGTAGTAGGGGAATGGGTCTGGGTGGGATACTCTTTGGAGGGTCGGTGTGCACTTGCTGGGCCGAAGGGCCTGTTTCCACACTAATTCTAATTCTAAAACCCAATAATTGGGTTACAACAGCATTTAGTGCCCACCCCTAATTGCCCAAGAGTCAGCCACATTGCTGTGGGTCTGGAGTCACATGTAGGCCAGGCCAGGTAAGGACGGTAGTTTCCTTCCCTAAAGGTCATTAGTTAACCAGATAGGTTTTTCCAACAATTAATAATGGATTCATGGTCATCATTAGACTCTCCATTCCAGATTGATATTGAATTCAAGTTCCAACATCTGCTGTGGCAGGATTCCAACCCAGGTCCCAGATCACTACCTGTGTCTCTGGATAGGTAGTCCAGCAATAATATCATTAGGCCATCATCTCCCCTAAATTATTGGGATTTGTTGCACATTGTTTCAGGGTTGGAGTCACATGTGGGCCAGACCAGGTAAGAGTGGCAGTCTCCTTTCCTGAAGGACATTTTTGGGCTAGATGGGGTTTTTCCTGACAATTGGCAATGGTTTTGTGGTCATCATTAGATTCTTAATTCCAGAGTCTATTTTCAATTGAATGCAGGATTCGAACCCGAGTCCCCAGATCATTACTTGGGTTTCTGCATCAATCCAGCAATAAGAATAGAAAACCTTGTATACCTTGACTTCACAAGCATACATCTAAATACTTCTTAAGTGTTATAAACAATATACTATTTTGCTTCCTTTCAGGCATTAAGGAACGCAAGCTGGAACAACTCAGAAGTACCCACACTTCTCTGGGACCTTCCTCTCCTTCCCTTTCCTCTGACTCTATCCCTATGTCTTGCTGTGTATTTACTATCCCTTCTGACCTGCTTCTCTCTGATGCTAGTTTCACAAAGGTCTCAGTTTTAACCTTCTGTGCGCCCACCTTAATGTGTTTCAGGCCTGACTTGATGTTGAACTCTTCTTCCGTCACCTCTGCCTCTGTGCCTGTTTCTGTGGATATGAATTCTCACTCCTTCACCCATCTCCAACAATCTTCCTCCACCTGGAGCCCTCCCTCCAGCCTTTTATCTGCACTTGACTGTTCATTGAGAACTGTCGATGTGACATTTGTCATCTCAATTTCTCGGTCCCACCTCACCACCTCCCTGTGAACTGACTGCGCTTCCTTCTCTCAAATCCAATGCTGATTCTGTAATTAAGCCTGCCGTAAAAAGGTGGCGCTGTTGGTGTACTGACCTCTACATTTCAGAGGCTGAGCGTCAGCTCTCAGATACCTCTTCCCATCTCCCCCTGGTTCATGATCCCACCATCGAACATCAGGCTATCGTGTCCACCATAGTCACTGATCTGCTGATCTCTCGCCTCACTTCCTCCCAGCTCATAGTCTTCCCAAAAATCCTCAAAATCCACTGCCTGGGCAGACCCTTTGCTTCCTCCTGTTCCTGCCCCACCGGACTTACTTTTTCCTATCTCATCTCAATGTTTTTCTCCCCTTGTCCAGTCTCTCCTCACTTACATCCGCAATTCTTCTGACACTTTACCTCAGTTTCAGAATTTCCAGTTTGCGGGCTCCAGCCGCCTCCTCTTTACCATGGATGTGCAATCCCTCACTTACCCATCCCCCACTGGAATGGTTCCAGGGCTCTCTGCTTCATCCTGGAATAAAAGCCTGAACTGTCCCCATCCAACACCACCCTCCTCCGTCTTGTCCTCACTCAGAACAACTTCCCTTTTAACTTCTACCATTTTCTTCAGGTCAGAAGGGAGGCCATGGGTACTCGCTTGGGCCACAGTTATGAAGGGCTTTTGCCCTAAATGTCGATTTTACTGCTCCTCGGATGCTGCCTGAACTGCTGTGCTCTTCCAGCACAACGCATCCAGAATCTGGTTTCCAGCATCTGCAGTCATTGTTTTTACCACAGTTATGCCAGTCTCTTCACGTGGTCTGTGGAACATTCTTTGTTCCAGTCCTATTCTAGCTCCCAAACACAACTCTTTCTCCGGGACATCGATGACATCATTGGTGTTGTTTCCATCTCTCGTCCAGAAGTTGATTTATTCATCAATCTTGCTTCAAATTTTCACTCTGCTCTCATCTTCACCTGGTCCATCTTTATCTCCCTACTTCCCTTCCTCAACATCTGTTTTCATTTCTCGGCATAGAGTGGCCACCGAGGTACGCTACAAACTCACCGTTAATTTGATGATACATCCTCACATTCTGCATCGTCTAACTCTATCCATCTCCCAGTTTCTCCATCCCCATTGTATCTGTTTCAATGATGCCAACCTCTACGAGGGCGGGTCTGAAATGCCCATCTTCTTCCTCATCCAAGGATACCCTAGCATCATGGTTGACAGAGCCCTCAACGACCCACCTCCTGTACTTCAGCCCTCACCCCTTCTCTTTCTTCCCATAACAGCAATAGGGTTGCCCTTGCCCTCACCTACCATCCCGCCAGCATCCACATCCAGAGGATCATCAGCCACTATTTCCCCCACCTCTACTGGGATGCTACCACCTGACACATATTCACCTCCCCTCCCTTGTCAGACCATTCCCTCAAGGACATCTTGGTCCATTCCTCCATTCCCAACACTTCCCTCCATCCCCATGGCACCTTCCCATGCAACCGCAGAAAGTCTTACACCTTACTCTTCCCCTTCCAGTATCCAAGGGCCCAAACACATCTTCCCAGGTGAAACAGTGTTTTACCTGCACTTCACTCAATCTATTCTACTGTATTCGCTGCTCATAATGTGGTCTCCACTACACTAGGGAGATGAAACACAGACAAAGTGACTGCTTTGCCATTCTGTACATTACCAGTTACCTGTCACTTCAACACCCCACCCTGTTCCCTGGCCAACATCTCTGTCTCAGGATTGTTGCAGTGTTCCAGTGAAGCCAAATGCAAGCTGGGAGAACAACACATCACTGGGGACCCTGAAGCCTTCAGGACTCAATATTGAATTCAATAATGTTTGGGCCTGAATGCTTTCTCCCGTGTCCTTATCCCAACCCTTACAACACCAGGCCTCCCCATCACATGGGTTACTTTCAGCACAGCCAACCCAGTTTCACCCAATGATGGTCCCCATTATCAGCTTTTCTTTCTCCCTAGCTACCATTATCAATCTCTTTGCCTCACCTCTTTCTCTCTCTCTGGGCTACACCTCCACTCATTGCTTACCTCCACCACCACCAGTCTTCAGCATATAGACCACCCTTTCCTGGCTACTGCTCTTCACTGGACTCGAGATGTTAATTCTGCTTTTCGTTTCTCTGTTTTTTTTTGACTATTTTGGGGACACCAGTCAAATCACATCACTGCAACTGGTGGAATTTAAATTCAATTCATTAATAAGTCTGGATCTGAAAGCTAGTTTTTGTATTGTAACCATCAGGTATAGTGAAACACTTCACTCATGCCCTTTATGGAAGGAATTCTGCTATCCCTGTAGCACTAGTCCGCACTACAGTGGTATAGCTAAAAACAATGACTGCAGATGCTGGAAACCAGATTCTGGATCAATGGTGCTGGAAGAGCACAGCAGTTCAGGCAGCATCCAAGGAGCAGCGAAATCGACGTTTCGGGCAAAAGCCCTTCGTCAGGAATAAAGCTTTATTCCTAATGAAGGGCTTTTGCCCGAAACCTCGATTTCGCTGCTCCTTGGATGCTGCCTGAACTGCTATGCTCTTCCAGCACCACTGATCCAGACTACAGTGGTATAGTTGCTTCTTAACTCGGCCACTCAGTTGTGCCACATAGTCAAGGGCAATTAGGTATGGGACATAAATGTTGATCTAGCTAGTAACACCCCTTCCCTACAAAAACATGTTTTGTATTTGAAACTGCAGCTGGTCTTGAAAGTGGCTCATTCACCTTCTCAGGAGCAATTAGGGATAGACAACAAATACCCACTTTGCCACTGGTACCCACATCCCATAGGGACTATGGTGTCAGATGTGGCTCAGTCAATTAAATCACCCAAATCAGGGGTCAAGGCCTACCCCACGGCTCAAAGGCAGAAGCGCAAGGTTACGGTACTGAGGGAATGCTGCACTGTTAGAGGTTCTGTCTTTCAGAAGGCATGTCAAACCAAGGTCCTAATTGCCAGCTCTGGAGAATGTAAGTGATCCCACGGGATTGCAAGAAAGGCAGGGGGATTTATCACAGCATCCTGACCAACGGTTCCCCTTCAATCAGCTTAGTGGACAGACCACACTCTATTGCGTGCTTTCATACACAAAAAAAAACTGTGGCTATTGAAAGGATACTGAACAATTCCAAAACATTTACTACACTGTCAATTTATCTAACATGAACCTGCTCTCAGTGTAGTTCCTTCATCTGCATCCCCTTCTATCCCTTTATTGTGTTGTTCCAATCAAGGTGAGATTGTAAGACCATTAGACTTAAAAACTATTCAGCACATCGAGCCTGCTCCGCCATCCACTGAGATCATGGCTGATCTAATAATTCTTAACTCCACTTTCCTGCCCTTTCCCTTAACCCTTGATTCCATTACTAATTTCAAATGTGTCTGCCTTAGGCTGGAGGGCCGCACGGTGGCACAGTGGTTAGCACTGCTGCCTCACAGCGCCAGGGACCTGGGTTCAATTCCCGCCTCAGGCGACTGACTGTGTGGAGTTTGCACATTCTCCCCGTGTCTGCGTGGGTTTCCTCCGGGTGCTCCGGTTTCCTCCCACAGTCCAAAGATGTGCGGGTCAGGTGAATTGGCCATGCTAAATTGTCCGTAGTGTTAGGTAAGGGGTAAATGTAGGGGTATGGGTGGGTTGCGCTTCGGAGGGTCGGTGTGGACTTGTTGGGCCGAAGGGCCTGTTTCCACACTGTAAGTAATCTAATCTAATCCCTTTGTACCACTTCTCCAAAATGTTTCAAGTTTACCCAAAGAAACCCCGGAAATTGCTGGGAAAGCTTAACAGGTCCAGTGACCCTTCCTCAGAACATGGGAAAAGGTTAATTTTTAAGCAGAAGATAATGTGGAGGGAAGGAAGTAAGGAGTAAACAATAGTTGGGGATAGAGCCCAAAGGGAGAGGGATGAACAGTTGGACAAAGGAGTGGATAACAATCCAGCTAGGAGGGTGAATAGCTATTAACGAGGATTGTAGTGACTTCTGATTAAAACCCAACCTTTTCTTAGTTGCCATCAGTTCTGGAGAAGGGTCACTGGATCCGAAACATTAACTCAGATGTCTCTCCACAGATGCTGCCAGACCTGTCGAGCTTTTCCAGCAATTTCTGTTTTTTTTTCCCTGATTTCCAGTATCTGTACCTTTTTTTGGTATTTACATTTAGCCAAGTTGAAGATATGGAGCAGAATTCAGGAAAAATATTTTCACTCAGAGGAAGTTGGTCATTGTGCCTAACAGGATAGGAGGAGCAGAAACTCTTAAAGTCTCTTTTAAAAGAAAGACTAGGAAATGTACTTGAAGTGCCTTTGGTCTCTGGACCAAGAACTGGAATATGGGATGAGGCTAGTCAAGTCTTTACCAGCCAGCACAGACACAATGGATTAACTGTAAATTAGCAAAATTGGGTTTAGCCACTGCTGAGGTGGCACTATAACAAGAATACAAACTAATGATGAACAGAAACTTCTATCAGGAGTGTAGAACCTGATTAACTCAAAGGAACATTGTCTGTGATACAGGGAGAAAGTGAGGTCTGCAGATGCTGGAGATCAGAGTCATGAGTGTGGTGCTGGAAAAGCACAGCAGGTCAGGCAGCTGATGAAGGGCTATTGCCCAAAACGTTGATTCTCCTGCTTTTCGATGCTGCCTGGCCTGCTGTGCTTTTCCAACTCCACACTCTTGACTGAGATAGTGATACACCCTAGCCTCTGCGCTGCCTGCTGGTCTCTAAAGGTCTCTATCAAGCTAGTAAACACTGCATGATATCTCTCCACAGACACAGACCATAACTGAGGGAATATAAATTGCTATTGTTAATACTTTGTTTTGGCAAAAAGGGAGGCCAAGCTCTGGACTTATTGTTATTTGTTTATATCATTACTTATTTTTATTAATATTTATTGCCCATCCATAATTGCTCTGGAGAAGGTGGTGGTGAGCTGCCTACCATTGTCACTACTGTTTCTCAGGTACTCATACCTTTGCAGTTTTTTTTTCATCAAAATGAATAGACAATACACAATAGACAATAGGTGCAGGAGTAGGCCATTCTGCCCTTCGAGCCTGTACCACCATTCAATATGATCATGGCCGATCATCCTCAATCAGTATCCGGTTCCTGCCTTATCTCCATAACCCTTGATTCCACTATCCTTGAGAGCTCTATCCAACTCTTTCTTAAATGAATCCAGAGACTGAGTCTCCACTGCCCTCTGGGGTAGAGCATTCCACACAGCCACCACTCTCTGGGTGAAGAAGTTTCCCCTCTTCTCTGTCCTAAATGGTCTACCCTGTATTTTTAAGCTGTGTCCTCTGGTTTGGCACTCACCCATCAGCGGAAACATGTTTCCTGCCTCCATAGTATCCAATCCTTTAATAATCTTATATGTCTCAATCAGATCCCCTCTCAGTCTTCTAAACTCAAGGGTATACAAGCCTAGTCGCTCCAGTCTAGGTAAGGTAGTCCCGCCATTCCAGGAATTGACCTCGTAACCTACGCTGCACTCCCTCAATAGCCAGAATGTCTTTCCTCAAATTTGGAGACCAGAACTGCACACGATACTCCAGGTGTGGTCTCACCAGTGCCCTGTACAGCTGCAGAAGAACCTCTTTGCTTCTATACTCAATCCCTCTTGTTATGAAGGCCAGCATACTATTAGCCTTCTTCACTACCTGCTATACCTGCATGTTTACCTTCATTGACTGGTGTACAAGAACACCTAGACCTCTTTGTACTGCCCCTTTACCTAAATTGATTCCATTGAGGTAGTAATCTGCCTTCCTGTTCTTGTCACCAAAGTGGATAACCATACATTTATCCACATTAAACTGCATCTGCCATTCATCTGACCACTCACGTAACTTGTCCAGGTCACCCTGTAATCTCCCAACATCCTCCTCACATTTCACCCTGCCACCCATCTTTGTATCATCAGCAAATTTGCTAATGTTATTACTAATACCATCTTCTATATCATTAACATATATTGGAAAAAGCTGTGGAACCAGCACGGATCCCTGCAGTACCCCACTGGTCACTGCCTGCCATTCCAAAATGGAGCTGTTTATCACTGCTGTTTGTTTCCTATCAGCCAACCAACTTTCAATCCAAGTTAGTACTTTGCCCCCAATACCATGCGCCCTAATTTTGCTCACTAACCTCCTATGTGGGACTTTATCAAAAGTTTTCTGAAAGTCCAGGTACACTACATCTACTGGATCTCCCTCGTCCATCTTCAGAGTTACATCCTCAAAAAATTCCAGAAGATTAGTCAAGCATGATTTCCCCTTCATAAATCCATGCTGACTCTGACCTATCCTGTTCCTACTATTCAGATGTGTTGTAATTTCATCCTTTATAATAGACTGCAGCATCTTTCTCACCACTGAGGTCAGACTAACTGGTCTATAATTTCTTACTTTCTCTCTCCCACCTTTCTTAAAAAGTGGTACAAAATTAGCCACCCTCCAATCCGCAGGAACTGATCCCGAATCTATCAAACTCTGGAAAATAATCACCAACACATCCATGATTTCTAGAGCCACCTCCTTCAGTCCCCTGGGATGTAGACCATCAGACCCCGGAGACTTATCAACCTTCAGACCTAACAGTCTCTCCAACACCAATTCCTGGCAAATATAAATTCCCTTCAGTTCAGGTCCTTCAGCCACTGTTACCTCAGGGAGATTGCTTGTGTCTTCCTCAGTGAGCACAGATCTGAAGTAACAATTCAATTCTTCTGCTATTTTTTTTGTTCCCCATAATATATTCCCATGTTTCTGTCTTCAAGAGCCCAATTTTATTCTTAACCATTTTTTTGCCTTTCACATTTCTAAAAAAGCTTTTACTATCCTCCTTTATATTTTTGGCCAGTTTACCTTCGTACCACATTTTTTCTCTGCATATTTCCTTCTTAGTAATCCTCTGTTGTTCTTTAACAGCTTCCCAGTCCTCTGTTTTCCCACTTACCTTTGCTATGTTATACTTTTTCTCTTTTAACTTTATATTTTTCTTAACTTCCCTCATCAGCCATGGCATCCCATGCCTCCTCCTAGGATCTTTCTTCCTTTTTGGAATGAACTGATCCTGCATCTTCTGCATTATACACAGAAATATCCGCCATTGTTCCTCTACTGTCATCCCTGCTAAGGTATTGCACTTTGGCCAGCTCCACCCTCATTGCTCCATAGTTCCCTTTATTCAACAGAAATATTGTCACTTCCGATTGTACCCTCTCCCTCTCAAATTGCGGATTGAAGCTTAATGTATTATCACCCAATGATAATACTCAAACACAAATCCTCAGTGAACTAGGATCTTCAGTCAAGGAGTGACTAGGTCAGAATGCCGATAAGTGTCCCAGTTTGTATCTCTGAGCTCAGTTGCCTGACCAGAAGCTTGTCAGACCGCTTCCCTCGATTTGCCATCCTGAAAGTCAAGGTATCCATCCAGCAGTACAACTCTGTAAAGCTCTTAGGTATTAAACTCAGAGGAAAACCCTGATAGAATGATGAGGCAGCATTGTTTCAAAGCTATAAGCAGCGTTGAGGAAGTGATACAGTGGAAATATCACGCCAGTGATTCAGAGGATCAGGTTAATGTTCTGGGGATAGGAAATCAAATCTGTCTGCAGCACATAGTAAAGTTTGGGTTTAATTGAAAAAGCATTAAAAGCCCATCTGTTGTTCTTACCTGGTCTAACCTACATATCTCTAAGCAAGCGTCTCAGATCCAGGACAATTGGGGATGAACAATGAATGCAGGCCTCATTACTGACACCCAGATACCCAATGATAAAACATGGCATGTTCAGGAGATTGGAAGGAATAGCTGTCTTCACAATGTGAATTAAGTACACAGAATGGATTCTTGGGAAGATTAACAGCAGCAAGCATCTTCCATTAACGGGATGCCTTCTGATGAAGGGTCACTCAACCCGAAACGTTAACTCTGATTTCACTTCACAGATGCTGCTAGACCTGCTGAGAAATAATTTTTGTTTTTGATTTTCAGCATCCACAGTCCTTTTGGTTATTATTTAACATTCAACAGGATTGAAGTCAGAGGCGGGGGTACAAGGTTATCTGACCCACTCTGCCACCTACTAACATATAGTGTTTAAATTTTAACATCACTGCTACTTGCATAAGAGATGAAGTGTTTGGAATTGAGAGGCAATGTAAGAGTGTTAAGAGCCAGGTTCCTTTGACCCCTCTAAGAGCCCACACTGTTCCCTTTTTACTCCACCCAGGCATTTTCAGTGAGGCAAGGGAAATGTTGATCTTGGAATTTAAACTTAACTCTTTCACTCCCTTTATGATGGTATTAGGTATTACAGTGGACAGGTAAAAATGTTCCCACATGGGGAAAAGGAACAGGAAGGCACAAGTTTTAGCTAATTTTCGAAAGAAGTGAGGGAGACAGGAGGAAAGAGCTGTTCGTGCAGTGAGTGGCTTTGATCTGGAATGTGTTGCCTGGGAGTGATTCAACCAAAGCTTCTAAGAGGTTTTGGATTATACTATGAAAACGAAGAATGTGCATGAGGAATAGGCACCAGGAGAACTTGTCCTTCATTGAGCAAGTCCAGAAAGGTTGGGCAGAATGACCTCCTTCTCTGCTGTAACCATTCTCTGACTCCTTTCTTTACACAGGCTTGTCTGATGCCTTAGTGGGCACTTGCTGTCTGAGTCCTAAACTCTGGGATTCTTTCCATAAACTCTTAGGATGTTCCTTAGAGCACCTCTGAGCACATGTTTGGATGCCTGTTCGAGAATCTCCTGTGGCTTTAGGTTGCTAATGATTGACCCCCATGTGTAAGGGGTTGGTTAGCTCTGTTAGCTGGACAGCTGGTCTGCTATGCAGAGTGATGCCAACACCACGCGTTCAATTCCAGCTGAGGTTACCATTGAAGGACTCTCCCTCACAACCTCTCCCCTCACTGGAGGCAAGGTGACCCTCAGCTTTCTCCCTAATGGGAGGGTAGTCCTATGGGCTGGTGACTTTACCATTGCCAATTCTGTCCACTCTCTTCTTTTAAGATAAAAAAAAACCTTTCCAATTAATCTGCGTCGTTATTTGATTAGATTACTTACAGTGTGGAAACAGGCCCTTCGGCCCAACAAGTCCACACCGACCCTCCGAAGAGCAACCCACCCAGACTCATTCCCCTACATTTACCCCTTCACCTAACACTACGGGCAATTTAGCATGACCAATTCACCTCACCTGCACATCTTTGGACTGTGGGAGGAAACCGAAGGAACCCCATGCAGACACGGGGAGAATGTGCAAACTCCACACAGACAGTTGCTTGAGGCGGGAATTGAACCCGGGTCTTTGGCACTGTGAGGCAGCCACTGCGCTGCCCACATATTTGCCCCCTTGGAAGTATTCTTGTAAACCTTTTTTTTTGCACTTTTCCCCAAAGCCTTCCTTAAAGTGATGTGCCCAGAACTTCACTCCATATGTTGGAGTGAGGTTGAAGTACTGTTTTATTGAAAATCATCATAACTCCTTTGCACTTGTTCTCTGTGCTCCTGTTTATAAAGCTTGGAATCATGAAGATCAAGGCACTCGAATAGTCAGGTGGTTGTTTTAGACCAGCGTAGACTCTGTTGGCTGTAGACCTCTATGACTATGACTAATCTGTTATGCTTTTATTTTTAACCTGCTACCTTTAATGATTAGTGCACATATATCCCAGAGTTTTATGCTCCTTTGATTTATATTCCTTTGCTTCTCACTTTAGTTCCTACCAAAATGTATCATGCACTGCTCTGCCTTGAATGTTATCAATTACATGACTGCTGATTCCTCCACACTCTCTGCGTCCTCTTCACCCCACCCAACTTTTGCAAATTTTGAAACTGTCTCTTAGACACCCATTTAGATGAATTAAAAAAATTATGATCCTAATGTCAACCGTTGGGGAATCTTAACTTCCCCCAATCTGAAAAATAGTTGTTCATCACTGTTTGTTATTTCTTCATTCTGCCATGGAAATGGCTGACTTGTGCAAGGACAGGATCTGTTGCCATTCCTAATTACCTACTGACTGGGCGGATTGCTGGGAAATTAGAGCCACCCACAATGCTGTAGGTCTTGAGTCATACACTAGAGACTGATTTAGATTACTGTAGTGTGGAAGCAGGCCATTTGGCTCATTAAGTCACACCAGTCCTCAGAATAGCAGTCCACCCAGACTCATCCCTCAACCTCCCCTGGCTAATCCACCTAGCCTGCACAAAATGGACAATTTGACATGGCCAATCCACCTAACCTTAGGACTGTGGGAGGAAACCAAAGCACCAAGAATGTGTGAACTCCACACAGTCACCCAAGAAGGGGATTGAGCCCAGCTCCCTGGCACTGTGAGACAGTAATGTTAACCACTGAGCCACGACTTTCTGGATTAGTGAGGATTAGTGAACCAAATAGTGTTTTTTTTTCAGTAACAGAGCAGAAGCAGGCTATTTAACTTGCTCCATCATTCAATGAGGTCATGGCTGTTCTGATAATCCTCAACTCCAGAAATAAATCCAAACTTCATCATCTATCATGGTGGGATTCCAATCCATACTCACACAGCATTAACCTGCAGTCTTGGATTACTAGCCTGATGACATTAACCCTCTGCCACCATCTCCCCTAACAATCAAGGTTCATCCAGGATTAGAACCCAGGTCTTCTCACATCCTTATACTACAAGCTGTTACCAGGGAATCATACTCATAGACCAATAAGCATGTCATGGGGTGGCACAGTGGCTCAACGGTTAGCACTGTTGCCTCACAGTGCCAGGGATCTGGGTTTGCTTGCACCCTCAGGCAACCACCTGTGTGGGTTTCCTCCAAGTGTTCCAGTTTCCTCCCAGAGTCCAAAGATGTGAAGGTTGGGTAGATTGGCCATGCTAAGTTGTCCTCAGCGTCTAGGGATGTGCATTTAGGTGAATTAGCCATGAGAAATATGGAGTTATAGGGTTGGTAGGGTAAGCCTGGGTGGGATGCCCTTCAGAGAGCCAGTGTGAACTTGTTGAACTGAATGGCCTGTTCCAACACCAGAAGGATTCTATGATCAAATGCACATAAACCAGGTAGGAGTCTAGCCAACAGTCTTCTGATCAGTGGTCAGTCATGTTATCCACACTAACAAACAAAAATGGGTTTGTAATCACCATCACTGAGGCCAGATTATTGATTGAACTTCACCAGCTGCTATGATGGGGCTTGAACCTATAATCATTAGAATGTTTACTTAGCTGTCTTAGTTACTAGACCATTAGTGTTACCACAATGCTACCATCTCCGCTACTCACTCAACACTCTGCCACTATCTCTTTTATCTGTGGCCTTCACCCTTACTTGTAAACCCTGTGGGAAAAGAGTAAATGGTTGGGACTAATTGAACCACAGTAAGTGCAGAAGTAGGCAATCTGGCCCATTGTGTCATCGTGGTCAGCTCCTTCAGGCATTGATGGCTGAATAATCACTTTCTAAGGACCTTCTCATGCACTGTATGGTCAAGATCTAAAAGAGACTATCTCACCACAGGGTGGAGCAAGTATAACTGAGGTATTCAAAAGTGAATTGGATCATTGTCGGAAAAGAAGGAATGTGCAAAGGATTGTGGGAGGGGAATTACATTAAGTGAATTGTTCATTTAGAGAGCTGGTACAGCAATGATGGGCTGAATGGCCACCTTCTGTGCTGTAACAATGTAAACCTTTAAACCTTTCCTATTCATATAGCTATCCAGATGCCTTTTAGATGTTGCAATTGTACCAGCCTCCATCACTTCCTCTGGCAGCTCATTCCACACACATATCACACTCTGTGTGAAAAAGTTGCCCCTTACATCCCTTTTATATCTTTCCCCTCTCAGCCTAAACCTATACCCTCTACTTCTGGGCTCCCCCACCCCAGGGAAAAACCTTTGTCTATATATACTATCCATGCCCCTCATGATTTTATAAACCTCTTTGAGGTCACCCCTCAGCCTTCGACACTCTGGGGAAAACAGCCCCAGCCTGTTCAGCCTCTCCTCAAATCCTGGCAACATCCTTGTAAATCTTTTCTGAACCATTTCAAGTTTCACAACATCCTTCCAATAGGAAGGAGACCAGAATTGCACACAATATTCCAAAAATGGCCTAATCAACATCCTGTACAGTTGTAACATGACCTCCCAATGCCTATACTCAATGCTCTGACCAATAAAGGAAAGCATACCAAACACCTTTTTCATTATCCTACCTACCTGCGACTCTACTTTCAAGGAACTATGAACCTGCACTCCAAGGTCTCTTTGTTCAGCAACACTCCCCGGGACCTTACTATATTATGTAGTGGTGAGCATTGAATACATAAGCTATGATAAAGTTAATTATACAAAACACTAGTAGAGTTAGAGTGTTGTGTCCAATGCTGATGACCAGACTCTAGTACTCATGAGAATTTAGAAGCATGAGACGTGACTTTATTAAAACATACAGGATCCTTCGGGGACCGAATGGGCAAAAAGATTGTTTTCCCTTGTGGGAGAGTCTGGAAGGCATAAAATAAATCTCCAAATAAAGAGTCAACCTTTTAAAACATTGAAGAAGGTGAATTTCTTCTCCCAGTGGTTCTGAGTCTGTGGAAATCCTTACTGCAGAGGGTGGTAAAGGGAATCAAACATTCTTGGGAAAAAGACAGGAAAGTGAAGTTCAGGATTTTCAGATCAGCTGTGATCTCATCGAATTATGAAGCAGACTCAATGGGCTGAATGGTCTACTTCTGCTCCCATGTCTTCTGTCCTTATGGGATGAACATGAAGGTTCCAGGCATGAGGGATTCCCCTTACATGGAAACCAAGAAGAGTAAGGTGAAATTTGGTAAAGCTGTTTAAACTCTGAATGGGTTTGTTAGTAAATAAAGAGAAATTGTGCCCAATGACTTTTTAAAAAATTATTTTGTGGACTATGGACAGCACTGGAAAGACCAGCATTTGTTGCACATCCCAATATTGCTCTTGAACTGAATGGCTTGCAGTTAAGGGCCATGTGCATTGTTGTGGGTCTGGAGTCACAAGTAGGCCCAGACCAGATAAGGCTGACAGATTTCGCTCCCTGAAAGACATTTATGAACCAGATGGGTTTTCATGACAATGGTTTCCTGCTTGTCATTAGACCGCTTCATTTTTTAAAAACATGAACTGATTTGAATTGATTTCGCCTTATTGTCACATGTACTCACATGAGTAGAGTGAAAAGTTTACAAGGCACCACTTATGGCACCATGTTAGGTACAAAGGTACATAGGTACACCTTCTTGAGTACAAATTCTAAGGGAAAAAAAGACATAAAAAGTCCAGCATTACAGGCCCTCAAATTTCAGATGTAACAATCGAATTCCAATGTCACCATCTGCCATGGTGAGATTCAAACTCATAGCCTCAGAGCATTAGCCTGGGTCTCTGGATTGCGTTCAGTTGAGTCACATTATCCCTCATCCCTGAAGAGTTGTTCACCAGCGAGTAATGATGTAAAGTAGTTGGAAAAGACGACATGAGAGAAAACATTTTCAACAATGATTTATAATGTGTTATCTGAAAGGGCAGTAACACATATTCAATAATAACCATCAATAAGGAATGGCATAAATACTCAATGGTGAAAATTGCAGGGATATGGGGAAGTGGATGGAAGGACTAAATGGATTGTGGACAAGCACAAGAGGTAGCACAGACTTACCGGCTGAATGGCCTCCTGTGCTGTGCTATTCAATGCCATTTCATTGGCACAGTGAAATGTTTCAAGAAGTTGATCAAGCAGGTACAAAAGCTACATTGGATATCTTAAGTATAAAGAAAACATTCCACTTTAACAATGCTGATCTACAGAAATAGCTAAATATGGATAGATTTTGTGAGCAAGGCATATATAAGTTCAAGGCAGGTAAATGGAGTTAAGATTCAGATCAAACCTGATCCAACCGGAATGAATAACAGGCTCCCGTTCCTAGGTCCACATGATACGTGAGGACCTCATACTAGAAACATCTATCAGAAAGTAAGAATTACCTTGCCCAGAATCTTCCCTCGCTTGCTCATGCAGATGTAATGACCTGTCTCTTTGCCCTTTATTCGCACATGGCTGCCGAATGTATCAGTCTCCACCACAAGAAGAGCTGCAAAGAGAAGAGAAGTTTAAAAGAAAATGGAATAAGCACATCAGCAAATCTAAGGTCAAGACAAATCCACGTGGCCCATAGAAGACCATCCTCTGGTATCTTAACTGTCCAAAAGCATCTCATCCCACTCAAACTCTATTGTGTTGAAGTTCACTCCATCAGCTCTGGGTAATCCAAGATGGAGGACGGAAAACGTTGTGGTTGTAAGAGCTGCTCTTTTGTTTTGAGGTATTTTCAGTGTTGGAGCTGATTTTCTTGAATTCTAGGAGCAGTAATTACTGTTTTATAAGCTGTTGCGTTGTTTGGGAACTTTGAGGAAAAGAAATAAACCAAATCATCGGCACATTGAAAAAGGAGGAAGAGATTTACAAGGGACTAAGGGGCAATTTTTTTTTCATGCAGAGGGTGGTGCAGGTAAGGAATGAGCTGCCAGAGGAAGTGGTGGAGGCCGATACTGTTACAACACTTAAAAAGCATCTGGATGGGTGTATGAATAGGGTGGGTTTTCGGGGATATGGGCCAAATGCTGGCAAATGGGGCTGGATTTATCTGGCTGGCATGGATGAGTTGGACTGAAGAATCTGTTTCCGTGCTTTACAGCTCTATGGCTATAGTACATTAACTAAATCCCACCTTCCTCGTATCTAATCCTAATATTACTGAAAAGAGAGACGTGTTATCCAAATTTTCATCTTACTTTCCTCAGGACAAATGCAAGAATGCCATGTTTCAAACCATCACATCAATTTATAACTGGCTGTCAATTTATAATTGGTTGTCAGGTTGACTGGCCAAATCTTTGCCATGTGGAAAGCATTGGGAATGAACAGGCTCTCGACACTCCCAGGTAGTTCAAAATTGGTGCAAGGTCTTGAAAATATTCTTTCTGTTTGCAGAGAATGAGTCTGTAAGAGTGTGTGTTGCATCCAGTGAATGTATATGAAGTGATGGGTTTCTGTGTGTTTGAAGTTAATATTTAATTTGTCAGCATTTCTACAGTTACAATGAATTATTTTGAAAAATAGTTTCTCAGCCCAGCTTCAGAGTGAGTGAGTTTTGTGTATTTGTGGACATTTGTTCATTTTAGGCGTGATCCAGCATTGGAAATAATGAGGTCTCAAGGTTAGTTGGACAGTTTCGGAAATTTTGTTTAAGCTTAAAGGAAATATCCAAGTTGAGAGAGAAACAGACTTTTAGTTTCGCTTTTGATTTTGAGTGGCGCAGTTATGTGAAGTCTTTGGAATAGGATAGCCATGCGCAATGTGTTCCAGAAGAGGGAAGGATATGTGGGAAATTAAGTTACCTGGTAGTGAAAAGTTAGTTTCAGGCTCAGACCAGAAGTGTTGGAATAAACCCCTGAAGAGATTACTTAAAGCTGATCACATTTAAACCCATGTGAAACTATCATTGTTGCAACCTAAATGTTGAAGTCACAAGCAGGGTTCTTCTGAATAGAAAAGCAGCGACATGCTTCTGAGACTTTATAAAGCACTAGTTAGGCCCCATTTAGAATACTGTGTCCAATTTTGGGCCCCACACCTCAGGAATGACATACTTTTACTGGAGTGTATCCAGCAGAGATTCACATGGATGATCCCTGGAATGGTAGGCCGAACATATGATGAATGGCTGAGGATCCTTGGATTATATTCATTGGAGTTTAGAAGGTTGAGGGGAGATCTGATAGAAACTTATAAGATAATGCATGGCTTAGAAAGAGAGGACACTGCAAAGTTGTTTTCGTTAGGCAGGGAGACTGGGACCCAAGGTCACAGCCTTAAAATTAGAGGGGGTCAATTTAGAATGGAAATGAGGAGACATTTCTTCAGCCAGAGAGTGGTGGGCCTGTGGAATTCATTGTCTCGGGGCGCAGTGGAGGCTGGGACATTGGATATCTTCAAGGCAGAGATTGATAAATTCTTGATATCGCAAGGAATTAAGGGCTACGGGGAGATTGCGGGTAAGTGGAGTTGAAATGCCCCACATCAGCCATGATTAAATGGCGGAGTGGACTCGATGGGCTGAATGGCCTTACTTCCACTCCTGCGTCTTATGGTCCCATGGTCTTAATTTTCTTACTGACTACACAGGTCTCCGAGGCACATGTGAGGCAGTGCCTTACAGAATCAGAAACCAATGCTGTGTTTGATGTACCAATCACCGTGCATGGGACATGCAGCCTGCATACATAGCCATGCAGTTTAGAGGGAATGTTGGTTACAGGTGACTTTACCTGCTGAAGTATTGGATACAGGAATGGTGGTAATATACAAACGATGTGTTGAGAGCTGTACCAGTGACGTATTTTGGGTTACTACACAAATGCTGTTTTGTTTCCTTTCAGTTTATACAGGAATGCTTTGGAATTAGTGGGATTATACTTTTACTGTGTGTTAAAAACATCTTTGAATTTGTATTATACGTGGATGGTTCGGATTATTCCATTTTATCTTCATTTTTTCCATAATAAGCTTTCAGTTTATCGTTAAAGGATTGTCAGTAGTATTACGTGTTTATGTTTCAGTGAGAGACCACCTTGTTGAAATTAAAAGGATTAAAATTATGACTAGGTTCCTGTTTGGAATCAGGTTTGTTGAGTATCAACATCATCTAAGATCATAGTAATCTCAGCTGATTAACTTAAAATGTAGCCATAAGATTCTAAGAAATAGGAGTAGAATTAGGCCATTTATCCCATCATGCCTGCTCCACCACTCAGTCATGGTTGATATATTTCTCAATCCCATTGTCCTTCCCTCTCCCTGTAATCCTTAATCCCTTTATCAATCAATAACCTATCTCTGTCTTAAGTACACTCATTGGCCTCCACCGCCCTCTGTAGCAGTGAGTTCCACTGATTCCCCACCCTCTGACTGAAGAGATTCCTCCTCACTTCAGTTCTCAAGGGTTGTCCCATCACTCTGAGGCTGTGCCCTTGGGTCCCAGTCTTTCCTACTAGTGGAAACACCTTCTCCACCTCCACTCTATCCAGGCCCCTTGGTATTCTCTAAAATTCAATCAGATCACCCTCTGTCCTTCTAAGCCAGTTCAGAGAATTACACCAAGGAACTTTGAGTTCCAGGAAACTCCATCCATTTTCCAATCTTCAACACTCCAATCCATTAAAGCTCTGAGTTTAAATTCATCTAAAGAAATTCAACGTTTTAGGAAGTGTCTATTTTGGCATTTCCTGTAAATAAAGCACACAGTGGGATGAGTTTCAAACAATGCCAAACTCAATCTACCTTCCATCCCCTTTTAAGTCACTTCAAGAAGGAGAGGTCACAGTTTTAAGACAGATTTGAAGAGAAATCGTTTCTCTCAAAGCATCGTGAATTTGTGGAGTTCACTCCCTGAGAGTGTGGCAAACACTGGGACCCTGAATAAATTTAAGGAAGAAATAGATTTTTAATTCGTAAGGGTTGAAGGGTTATAGAGAGTTGGCAGGAAAATGGCGTGGAGTGAGATGAGATCAGTTATGATTGTAATAAATGTTGGAGCAGGCTCAAGGGGCTGAATGATCCACTACTGATCCTAGTTCTTATGTTATTAAGTTCTTATCAATGGGCTTAGCAAAGCTCTGATAGAAATATGACTTCTTTCAGTTGCTCCAAATATCACAAAGCAGCTCACCATCAATGGTTTCATTTCAAAGTCTGGTCACTGTTATGATGCGATACAGTGGCCAATTAACATATAGTAAACGCTTGATTAATGATGAAAGTGAGCAATTAATGATTTGCTGATATTGGGCAGGAGGATGTGGGAAGAGTTTACATTCCTTTAGAAAGTGGAATGGGATTCTCAAGACTCGCCTCCATGACTCCCTGTGCCTTAATATCTTTCCCCTATTTCATAGTTTCCTCAAGGAATACCTCAATAATCAACTGTGACAATTACTTCCCTTCCTTACCAGGTGTCTATCAAGCTTGAACATCTAGTTGCAGATGGAGTTTAATACAGATCAATGTGAGGCGTTCCATTTTAGAAAGGTAAATCAGAGCAGGATTTATACATTTAAAGGTAGGGTCCTGGAGAGAGTTGCTGAACAAAGAGATCTTGGAGTGCAGGCTCATAATTCCATGAAAGTGGGGTCACAGGTAAACAGGATAGTGAAGTAAGTGTTTGGTACACTTGTCTTTATTGGTCAGTGCATTGGGTAGAGGAGTTTGGAGGTCATATTGCAGCTGCATAGGACATTGGTTAGGCCACATTTGGTATACTGTACTGCATTCAATTCTGGTCTCCTTGCTAGAGGAGGGATGTTGTTAACTTGAAAGGGTATGGAAAAGATTTTCAAGGATGTCACCAGCTTTGGAGGGTTTGAGTGATATGGAGTTTGACTAGGATGGGGTTATTTTCTATGGACCATCAGAGACTAAGGAGTGACCTTTTTGAGGTTCATGAAATCATGAGAGGCATGGATAGGATGAATAGCCAAGGTCTGTTTCCCAGAGTGGGGTAGTCTGAAACCAGAGGCATAGGTTTAATGTGAGAGGTTAAAGTTTTAAAAGGGACCTTAGGGCCAACTTTTTCATGCAGAGGGTGGTGTGTGTATGCAATGAACTACCAGAGGATGTGGGGGAGGCTGGTACAATTACAACGTTCGAAAGACATCTGGATGGGTATGTGAATAGAAAGGGTTCAGAGGGAAAGGGGTCCTATGCTGACACATGGAATTAGATTAATTTAGGATATCTGGTTGCATGGATGACTTGTACCGAAGTGTCTGTTTCTGTGCTGCACATCTCTATGACTCTATCTCCTGCCTCTGTTTCTGGGAAGAATTTATAGAACCTTTCTTTTCACCCCCGCTTAATTCTTTAGGTGGTACGGGTTTGGAGAACTTAATTTCATTTACAATAAGAATCAAACACTGATAGCAAGAGAGATCAACTGCCCCATACACCCAATCTGACTCTTCTTGCTGCTAAACCCACCCTGCAGAATGGGAGAGTGTTTCTGAAAGAGACAGCCCAGGCATGAGCGTTGGATTCAGACTGTTCCAGACTCTTCCACGGTAGGCAGTTGGGAGTTGTTAAGAGAGAAGCATTTGACATGAGCAAAGAAATCAAGGTCTTATTTGGTTTGGCAACTGCCCGCCTGTTGCTCACTTTGTCAAACCAAGCTCATCCAGCTTCTAAGTCAGAAGGCTGTGACTTCCAAATCCCCTTTCAGAATCTTGAACATGAATTCTAAGCTGCTGGAGTGAGCATCATCCTCTGAGTGAGATCTTAAACCAAGCTCCCATCTGCCCTCAGAAGTGGGCACAGGAAATTCTGTGACACTCTTTTTGAAGAACAGCAGGAGGGAGTTATCTCTGATGGTTTATCCCCGAGCAAGCATTTTTTTAAAAATGGATTATCTGGTGATCGAGGGATTGCTGTACTTGTGATCTTGCTCTGTTGTAGTTTAGGGTGACTATACAGCAAGTGCAACTGCACTCCAAATGTGCGTCATTGACTATGAAGCATGTTGGGACATTTTGAGGCCAAGTCAGATGCATTATAAATGGAAATCCTTTCATACAGTCTGGCATCCCCGTGATTCAATGATGTTGCTTCTGCAGCCTTATTGTGATGTGTCATGCTTATTTTATCCTTCTCAAGGATTCAGTTGTGGAATTTGTCCCTCCCTCAGTCCATCCCAGATCCTGCAATGTTTAGGTTTGGAAAACCCAAGGCTAGTGCCATCTCATCGCATTTGCACACCTCCTCATCTTTGCAAGACTGCGACTGTCTCCCAACAGTAAGCCACACTCCTTCACGTGAGTCACTGGGAAAGTGCAGTCAGACCTCATAACTGCTGGCAGTTATGGGCAAACACATCTTATTTTTGTTTTCTGTACCGTGGTCTCACTATCTAAATAGCACGGCTAATTACACTCGTGGGTTTTCTTTTTCTCTCTGCTGTAAACGTAGGGAGTACTGGCCGGGCCACAACATTCTGGTCAGCAGCACTCACACAGGCTTAAGCAAAGTTCTGCCAACACCAAAGTATTCACCAGTCCAGCAAGTCTGACTTGGCAGAGGGCAGCAGGAACACTGAGGCACAGCAAAGGTCACAGCTGGGTAGAGAGGGAGAGAGGCTCTTTATAAAAATGAATTCTTGCGATGTGGATCTCCCTGGCAACTCTGACACTGATTTTCAGTTGTCTTAACTAAGTGGATGTCTTAGCCACTTCACAGGGCAGTTAAGAGCCAACCACATTGGCATTAGGACAGGAGTCACTTGTAAGGAACCTAAAGGGACACTGGTAAACCAGCCAGGCTTTCACAGCAGATTTCACCTGATGAAGGAGCAGCGCTCCAAAAGCTTGTGATTTCAAATAGATCTGCTGGATTAGGACCTGGTATTGTGTGCATTGACCTTGTTCACTACTGGCACCTCGACATCATAGCAGCTACCGTAGTAATTATGCTGTCACTTTTATTGACAGCTCATTTATAATCATAGGATCTCTACAGTGTGGAAACAGGCCCTTCAGCCCAGCAAGTCCATACCAACCCTCTGAAGAGTATCCCACCCAGACCCATTTCTCCTATCCTATTACTCTGAATTTACCCCTGACTACTGCACCTAGCCTACACATCCTTGAACACAATGGACAATTTAACATGGCCAAATCACCCAACCTGCACATCTTTGGACTGTGGGAGGAAATCGGAGCACCCAGAGGAAATCCACACAGACAAGGGGAGAGTGTGCAAACTCCACACAGGCGTTTGCCCGAGGCTGGATTCGAACCTGAGTCCCTGGCGCTGTGAGGCAGCAGTGCTCACCACCGAGTCGCCACGCCACCCTTTATGCTCCCAGATTTTCTTCATTCTTTGAAACAAAAACTTAGTTCAAACATTTAAACTGTCAGAGGGGGAATATTATTCAAATCCTATAGGTCTGGACTGTAGGTTAGGACTGAGTTGAGGAGGAACCTCCTCACCCAAAGGATGGTGAACGGGTGGAATTTGCTGCCCAATGAAGCAGTTGAGGTGACCTCGTTGAATGTTTTTAAGGTAAAGTTAGATAGGTTTTTGAACAGTAAAGGAATTAAGGGTCATCGTGAGTGGATGGGTAAGTGGAGCTGAGTGCATGAAAAGATCAGCCATGATCTTATTAAATGGCAGAGCAGGCTCAAGGGGACAGATGGCCTACTCCTGCTCCTCGTTCTTATGTCTCTCTCTGTCTCTCAATAACAAAACTTGTGTTTATTTAGCATTCGGGATGTAACAACACATCCCAATTGGAGCACTTTACATTTAATTTTGAGCCACAGCAGGAGAAACTTGGGCAAAAGAGCAAAATCCAACTCGAAGAGCAAGATCAGTCTTTTGCGCCTTACGTCAGGCAGATATACTGGCATTGGATGCAATTGAGAGAACATTCACTAAGCTGATATCAGGTGTGGAGGGACTGTTTTACAAGGAGATGTTGAGTAGGTTGGGCCTGTCCTAATTGGAGTTAATTCGTTGAAGCATACAAGATTCTTCAGAGCCTTGACATGGTAGATGCAGAAAGAGTGTTTTCCCTTGGGACCAGAGGGTACAATCTCAGGATGAGGAGTTGAACACTAAAACAGAGATGAAAAAGAATTTATTTTCTCAGAAAGTAGTGAATCTGTGCAATTCTTTACTACTGAGGGCTATTCAGGCTGTTTCATTAAGTATAGGGGAGGTGATGACCTAGAGACAGTATTGCTAGACTATTGATCTAGAAATTCAGCTAATGTTCTGGGGACATGGGTTTGAATCCCACTACTGCAATTGGTGGAATCTGAATTTTAAAAAAAACAAAATCCGGAATTAAGAATCTACTGATGACCATGAAAGGGAAAAATGAGGACTGCAGATGCTGGAAATCAGAGTCTAGAATTAGAGTGGTGCTGGAAAAGCACAGCAGGTCAGGCAGCATCCAAGGAGCAGGAAAATCGACATTTCGGGCAAAAACCCTTCATTAGGAATGAAGGCAGGGAGCCTCCAGCGTGGAGAGATAAATGGGAGGGGGCTGGGGCTGGGGAGAAGGTAGCTCAGAGGACAATAGGTGAATGGGGTTGGAGATGGGAGGACTGTGGAGGGGATAGGTGGGAAGGGAGATTGGCAGATAGGACAGGTCACAATGACAGTGCTGAGCTGGAAGGTTGGAACTGAGGTAATGTGGGGGGTGGGGAAATGAGGAAACTGGTGAAAAGTCCACATTGATGCCCTGGGGTTGAAGTGTTCAGAGGCAGAAGATGAGGCGCTCTTCCTCCAGGTGTCGGGTGATGAGGGAGTGGCAGTGGAGGAGGCCCAGGACCTGCATGTCCTCAGCAGAGTGGGAAGGGGAGTTGAAATGTTGGGCCATTGGTCAGTGGGATTGATTGGTGCGGGGATCCTGGAGATGTTCCCTGAAGCGTCCAGTTTCCCCAATCTAGAGGAGACAGCATTGAGAGCAACGGATACAAGAAATGACATTGGTGGGTGTGCAGGTAAAACTTTGATAGTTGTGGAAGGCTCCTTTGGGGCCTTAGATAGAGGTAAAGGAGGAGGTGTGGGCCCAGGTGTCAGGACAGGAGGGTGGGTTTTTGGGGGGCGTGGACCTGGCCTGGTAATCACAGAGGGAGCGGTCTTTGCGGTAAGCGGAAAGAGGTGGGGAGGGAAATATATCCCTGTTGGTTGGGTCCATTTGGAGGTGATGGAAATTATGGCAGATGATGCGATTTATGCAAAGGTTGGTAGGATGGAAGGTGAGGACGGGGGTGGGGGGGAGGTTCTGTCATTGTTACGGTTGGAGGGGTGGGACAAAAGCAGGACAAATCCAACCCAGCCAATTATCGCCCCATCAGTCTACTCTCGACCATCAGTAAAGTGGTGGAAGGTGTCATTAACAGTGTTATCAAGCAGCACCTGCTCAGCAATAACCTGCTCAGTGATGCCCAGTTTGGGTTCCACCAGGGCCACACAGCTCCTGACCTCATTACAGCCTTGGTTCAAACATGGACAAAAGAGCTGAACTCCAGAGGGGAGGGGAGAGGGACAGCCCTTGATGTCAAGGCTGCATTCGAGTGAGTGTGACATCAAGGAGCCCTTGTAGAACTGAAATCAATGGGTATTGGGGGGCAAACTCTCTGCTGGTTGGAGTCATACCTGGCTCATAGGAAGATGATTCTGATTGTTTGAAGTCAGTCATCTCAGCTCCGGGACATCTCTGCAGGACTTCCTCAGGGTAGTGTCCTAGGTCCGACCATCTTCAGCTGCTTCATCAATGACCTTCCCTCCATCATAAGGTCAGAACTGGGGATGTTCACCAATGATTGCACAATGTTCAGCACCATTTGTGACTCCTCAGATACTGAAGCAGTCCATGTTCGTATGCCACATAAATGATTTGGTGAAAAACTTGGTGGGTCTAATTTGATTTGATTTGATTCATTGTCAGGTTACCTGGGTACAGTGAAAAGCTTTGTAATTCGTAAGCTTGTGAACGATGCAAAGAGTGGTGGAGTGCGGAGAGTGAGGAGGATTGTCAGAGGATACAGAAGGATATTGATCAGTTGGAGGCATGGGCAGAAAAACGGCAGATGGACTTTAATCTGGATCATTGTGAGGTAATCTATTTTGAAGGTCGAGTGGAAATTATATAGCGAATGGCAGAACCCTTAGGCGTATTGATATGCAGAGGGATCTGGGTGTGCAGGTCCACAGATCACTGAAGGTGGCAGTGCAGAGAGATAAGGGAGTAAAAAAGGCTTGTGGCATGCTTGCCTTCATTGTGAGGGGCATTGAGTATAAGGACAGACAAATTATGCTGCAGCTTTATAGAATTTTAATTACACCACACTAGGAATATTGCATACATTTCTTGTCACCACACTTTAAAATTGGTGGAGTGCGGATAGTGAGGAGGATTGTCAGAGGATACAGCAGGGCAGCATGTGGGTGGCACAGTGGCTCAGTGGTTAACACTGCTGCCTCGCAGTGCCAGGGACATGGGTTTGGTTGGTTCCAGCTTCACGTGACTGACTGTGTGGAGTTTGCACATTCTCCCCGTGTCTGCGTGGGTTTCCTCCAGGTGCTCCGGTTTCCTCCCACAATTCAAAGATGTGTAGGTCAGGAGAATTGGCCAGGCTAAATTGCCCATAGTGATAGATGCGTGAGTGGGGGGAATGGGTCTGGGTGGGTTCCTCTTCGGAGAGTCGATGTAGATTTGTTGGGCTGAAGGGTCTGTTTCCACGCTGTAGGGAATCTAATCTAATCTAAACTATCAGATGGATGTGGATGCTTTGGAGAAGGTACAGAGAAGATTTATCAGGATGTTACCTGGGATGGGGGATTTTGGCTATGAAGAAAAGTTGGATAGACTGGGTTTGTATTCACTGGAATGCAGGAGGTTGAAGGGCGACCTGATGGTAATTTGTAAGATTGTGAATGGCATGGATGGAGGATTTTCCCACAGTGGAGTGATCAATAATAAGGGATACAGGTTCATCATGCAGGGGGCGTTGGGGGGTGGTGGGGGGTGGTGAGAAGGGGGTGTGTGGTGGGGGGGGTGGTTAAGTGAGTGCCTGGAGGAGGTGGTGGAAGCAGACACAATAACAATATTCAAGAAGCTCCCGGCTGAATACACGAATAGGAAGGGAATATATGGATATGGATCTTGCAAATGAAGATGGATTTAGTATGGAAGGGCAAAATGGCGCAATCGTGGAGGGCAGAGGGCATGTTCCTGTGCAGTACTGTTCTTTGCAATATGATCTGGACAATATCCAGGCTTGGCAAGTGGCAAGTAATATTCACACCACACAAATGCCAGGTTATGACCACCATCAATACGAGACAATCTAACCATTCTCTTGTCATTCAATGGTGTTACCATCACCAAATCTCCCACCATCACCATTCTGGGAGTTATCATTAACCAGAAACTCAACTGTACTCACCATATAAATACAGTGGCTATAAGAGCAGGTCAGGGGTTAGGAATACTGCAGGGAATAACTCACCTCCTCACTCCTCAAATCCATCTACAAGGCACAAGTCAGGAGGGTGACAGAACACTCCCCACTTGTCCAGATGGGTGCAGCTCCAACAACACTCAAGAAGCTTGACATCATCCATAACAAAGCAGCTCGCTTGATTCACGCCACATCCACAAACATTCAATCCCTCCACCAATGATAGGAGGAGCATGGTGTATTATCTACAAGAACAACTGCAAAAATTCACCAAACATCCTTAGACAGCACCTTCTAAAGCCATGTCCACTTTAAATGGAAGGACAAGGGCAGCAGATATATGGGAACACCACCCCCTGCAAGCCATTCACCACCCTGACTTGGAAATATATCGCCGTTTCTTCATTATCACTGGGTCAAAATCCTGGAATTCCCTCCCTAAGGGCATTGTGGGTCAACTCACAGCGGGTGGACTGCAGCAGTTCAAGAAGGCAGCTCACCCCCACCTTCTCAAGGGGCAACTAGGGACTGGCAATAAATGCTGTCCCAACCAGCAATGCCCACATCCCACAAAAAGGAAAATAAAAGTCAAGGCCGAGATAGGCAAATATTTAATCAGTAAGGGCTCAAGGGCTATGGGGGGAAGTCAGGAAAGTGGAGTTGGGGATTGTCAGATCAGCCATGATCCCATTGAATGGGGGAGCAGATTCAATGGGCTGAATAGCCTACTGCTGCTCCTGTGTTTTATTATTTCTAAGAGATGGGTTTCAAGAGGAGTCTTAAAGAAGGGGAGAGAGAGAGAGAGAGAGAGGCAGTGAGACAGCGAGGTTATGGGTGAGAGTTTAGGTTCCAGAGCTTCAGACCCAGGCAGCTAAAGACACAGCCACCAATGGTGGAGCAATTAAACTTTGATATTCTGAAGAGGCGGGAGTTAGAGGAGAATAGATATCTTGGAAGAATGTGCACCAATGGAGTTGGCAAGGTTAGGCAGGGCTGAGCTATCGGATGGGTTTGAAAATGGGTCTGTGCATTTTAAAATCAGGGACATGTTTAACCAGGAAATAATGACGTTAACCAGTATGCTGGCGGTGATTTAGAACATGAACAACTGAGATTTTGAATAACTTCACGTTCACAAAGGGTCGGTTTGGGAGGTCGATTCAGGAGTGACACCGGAAGGCAGCATCAGTCAATGGGAATTTAGCTCAGTTCAATGCGGAAACAAATGGAGAGCGGAAAACCAGGGTCTTTCAGTCAACCGCGTTAACAACAACTTTACACAGTGCATTTTATAGAATAAAACATCCCAAGGTGCTACACACAGGAGCATGCTAAAACAAAATACAACACTGCCACACAAGGCAGTGTTAGATCGCATGCCCAAAAGGTTGGTCAAAAAAGTAGGTTCAAGTGTTTATATTAAAGGAGGGAGGTGAGGTATGGATTTGGACAGGTGCAGCCAGGGCATCCCAGAGCATGGGGCCTACAGCAACTAAAGGCTTGGCTTCCAATGGTGGTACAATGAGAATTGGGAACGCAGAAGAATCCAGAATGAGAAAGGCACAGGTATCTCCGATGGCTGTGCTGCTGGAGGAGGTTTTGGAGATATGGAGGGGTGAGGTGAAGGAAAGGTACATATAAAATAAACCTGAGAAAAGAAGGCTAAGAGGAGATTGGATAGAGGTTTACAAACTTGTGAGCGACCTGGACAGCGTAGATAGGGAGAAGCTGTTCCCACTCGTAAAACAAAAATAGGACAAGAGGCCAAAGGTTTAAAACAATGTGCCAGATAAGCATGAGTGATATAAGAATTTATTTTTCACACACTAGGGTCTGGAATGCACTGCCTGGGGATGTGCTAGATGCAGGTTCAATTGAGCCGTTCAAGAGCGCGTTACTTAGACAGAAATAACGTGCAGGGCTGGGGAAAGGGCAGGAGTTTGCCACCTGGTGCAGACACGATGGTCTGAATGACTTCCTTTTGAGCCACAACAAGTCGGTGATTCTGTGAAGAAAGCGAATTTTCAAAGTCAACATTCTTCTTGAACAGGTGCTAATGCAGCTCAGGGACAATCAGGTGAGAAGGACAGGGGCCTAGCATACAGACAGCACCATTTCGGATGATCTACAATTCAAGGAGGCCGTAGTATGAAAGATTAGCTGGGAGTGCATTGGAACAATCAGTCTAGAAGTAACAAGGATGTGAATGAGGTTTTAGCAAATGTTTAATAAGATAAATAAGGTCAGTTAAAATAATTATTACGATAACATGTGCTAACTGTGGTAGAAAGAAAATTGGGCCATGTTTAACAGATTTGGTGATGGCATGTATTTCCAAAAATGACGTGAATCAATAGATGACAGTTCCATGTTTACCATTACTGAGAACAGCTTTTAATTCCAGATTTATTGGCTGAATTTTAATACAAGTTACTACAGTGGGATTTTAACATGTGCGCCTATTCTCTAGAATACCAGTCCTGTGACATTACCAGTTTGACTCACTTGCCGACTAATCAGCAGTCTCGGTTCATACAGTATAAATGTTATTTTTGCTCCCTAAATTGGTATTCATGTGAGTTGTCCTGAAGAGTACAGTGACACAGGTGTTAGTTAGCACTGCTACCTCACGGGACCAGGGTTCAAATCCAGCCTCGGGTAACTCTCTGTGTGGAGTTTGCACATTCTCACCGCATCTGTGTGGGTATCTTCACAAATCAAAGGTGAACTGGTCATGCTGGAGTTGCCCAGAGGTGTGCAGGCTGAATGGATTAACCATGAGAAATGAGGGGTTATGGGATGGGGGAATGGATGCTCTTTGGAGAGTCAGTGCAGGTTTTAAGGGCTGAAAAGCCTATATTTGCACTGTAGAGGTTCTATGAGTGCAAAACAAAAAGCTTTGACAAAATGTACAATTTTTCCAGCAATATCCAAGTTCTATCTATAAAACTAAACAACATTTTTTTTGGTCAAGATTAGAGTGGTGCTGGAAAAGCACAGCAGGTCAGACAGCATCCGAGGAGCAGGAAAATTGATGCTTCAGGCAAAAGCCCTTCATCAGGATTCCTGCTCGATTTTCCTGCTTCTCGGATGCTGCCTGACCTGCTGTGCTTTTCCAGCACAACTCTAATTTTGACTCCAATCTCCAGCATCTGCAGTACTCACTTTCGCCTAACTTTTTTTTTAGATTCCTCACAGTGTGGAAACAGGCCCTTCAGCCCAATAAGTCCACACCGACCCTCCGAAGAGTAACCCACCCAGACCCATTCCCCTACCCTATATTTATTGTAAACTAATTACTGTTCAAATTGACTCTCATAGAGTCACAGAGATGTACAGCTCAAAAACAGAACCTTTGGTCCAACTCGTCCATGCTGACCAGATATTCTAAGCTAGTCTAGTCCCATTTGCCAGCACTTTGGCTCATATCCTTCTCAGGCAGAAGTGGGTTCTGCAGATGCTGGAGATTAGAGTCGAGAGTGCAAAGGCCCTTCAGCAGGAATGAGGCTGGGAGCCTCAGTGGTGGACAGAAAAATGGGAGGGGGGTGGGACTGGGGAGAAGGTAGCTGAGAGTGCAACAGGTGGATGGAGGTGGAGGTAAAGGTGATAGGTTGGAGGGGAGGGTGGAGGGGAATAGGTGGGAAGGAAGATTGACAGGTGGGACAGGTCACGAGGACGATGCTGAACTGGAAGGTTGGAACTGGGTTAAAGTGGGGGTAGGGGGAAATGAGGAAACTGGTGAAATCCACATTGATGCCATGGGGTTGGAGCATCCTGAGGCATGTGATGAGGCATTCTTCCTCCAGGCATCGGGTGGTGAGGGAGCAGGCGATGGAGGAGGCCCAAGACCTGCATGTCCTCAGCAGAGTGGGAGGGGAGTTGAAATGTTGGGCCATAGGGCAGTGGGGTTGCTTGGTGCGGGTGTCCCAGAGATGTTCCCTAAAGCGCTCTGCGAGGAGGCGTCCAGTCTCCTCAATGTAGAGGAGACCACATCAGGAACAATGAATACAATAAATGACATTATGGATGTGCAGGTAAAACTTTGATGGTTGTGGAATGCTCCTTTGGGGCCTTGGAAGTAAGTGGGGTGGTGGGTAGGGTAGGTATAGGCCCAGGTTTTGCAATTCCTGCGGTGGCAGGGGAAGGTGCCAGGATGGGAGGGTGGGTTGTTGAAGGGACATGGACCTGACCAGGTAGTCGTGGATGGAACAGTCTTTGCTGAAAACGGAAAGGGATGGGGAGGGAAATATATCCCTGGTGGTGGGGTCCGTTTGGAGGTAGCGGAAATGTCATCAGATGATATGGTTCATGCGAAGGTTGGTAGGGTGGAAGGTAAACACCAGGCGCTGTAGTTGGAGGGGTGGGGTTTGAGGGCGGAGGTGCGGAATGTGGATGAGATGCGTTGGAGGGCATCTTCAACCATGTGGGAAGGGAAATTGCGTTCTTTAAAGAAGGAGGCCATCTGGTGTGCTCTTTGGTCTAGATGGCCTCCTTTGAAGATTCACAAATTCCCCTTCAATGTGGTTGACGATGCATTCCAACGCATCTCATCTGTGTCCTTCACCTCTGCCCTCAAACCCCACCTCTCCAATCGCAACAAGGACAGAACCCTCCTGGTCCTCACCTTCCACCCTACCAACCTCCGCATAAACCACATCATCTGCTGACTTTTCTGCCACCTCCAAACAGACCCCACCATCAGGGATATATTTCCCTCCCCACCCCTTTCCGCTTTCCTCAAAGACCGTTCCCGCTGCAACTACCTGGTTAATTCCACACCCCTCAACAACCCACCCTCCCATCCTGGCACCTTCCCCTGCCACCGCAGGAATTGCAAAACCTGTGCCCACACCTCCTCCCTCACCTCCATCCAAGGCCCCAAAGGAGCCTTCCACATCCATCAAGGTTTCATCTGCACTTCCACACATGTCATTTATTGTATCCGTTGCTCCCGTTGCGATCTCCTCTACATTAGGGAGGCTGGACGCCCCCTCGCAGAGCACTTTAGGGAACATCTCCGGGACACCCGCACCAATCAACCACACCGCCCTGTGGCCGAACATTTCAACTCTCCCTCCCACTCTGCCGAGGACATGCGGGTCTTGGGCCTCCTTCACCGCCGCTCCCTCACCACCTGATACCTGGAGGAAGAATGCCTCATCTTCTGCCTCGGGACCCTTCAACCCCAGAGCATCAATGTGGATTTCACCAGTTTCCTCATTTCCCCACAGCCACTTTAACCCAGTTCCAAACTTCTAGCTCAACACCATCCTCATGACCTGTCCCACCTATCAATCTTCCTTCACATCTATCCACTCCACCCTCCTCTCCGACCTATCACCTTTACCCTACTTCCATCCATCTATTGCACTCTTAGTTACCTTCTCCCCAGTCCCACTCCCCCTTCCATTTATCTCTCCACATCTAAGGTTCCCAGCCTCATTCCTGATGAAGGGCTCCTGCCCGAAATGTCGATTTTCCTGCTCCTCGGATGCTGCCCGATCTGCTGTGCTTTTCCAGCACCCCTCTAATCTTGGCCCATGTGCCTCTAAACTTTTCCTATTCATATACCCATCCAGATGCCTTCTAAATGTTGTAATAGTACCAGCCTCCGCCACTTCCTCTCATAGCTAGTTCCATACACGTACCACCCTTTGTGAGAAAACATTGCCCCTTAGGACTCTTTTAAATCTTTCCCCTCTCACCTTAAACCCATGCCCTCCAGTTCTAGACTCCCCCAGTCGACTCACCTAGTCAGATAACCCAAAACTAAACAGCTAGAAATGACAATTAGAAGAAAAAAGAATTAACAAACAACCATTAGTGCAGTAGATTTCCCTTTAAGAAGTCCCAGTCAGAACCATCCCCGTGATACAATAAGACCACTTTATTCTGTGACAAGTGTTTACACTACCAGACTAAACAACCCAATATAAACAGCTACAGCCTGTTATACATACGTGACCCAGGTTTCCCCAGATCGCTGTTACTGAGTCATGACACAGGAACTGATGTTGCACTTTTGGGGCTGGCTGACTTACCATGGGTTCAACCCTTGTTATTTCTGTAATCTCTTCCAGCTCCATAACCATTGGAACATAGCCGTAGGAATTAGTCATTCAGCCCTTTGAGCCTGTTCTTCCGTCGAGTAAACTAGGTCCATCTAAGTCAGGCCTCTTGAACGTCTCCAAATTGATCATGCTGAGGTCCTACAGTCTGGAAGTCCCTCTCTAAACTGCCTCCCCACCTGGTCTTTCCATCTTTGAGTTGCTCTGTATAACCTAACTCTTTCGTCATCTGTCTAATATTTACCTAATGTGGCTCAGTGCCTAATGACATTTTTGTAGGGCTGTACGTATGTAATATTGTGTAATAGGTGTCATATAAACATAAGTTGTTGTCAAATACATTGAGAAATCTTTCAAAAAATCTTTGTCTATGAAAGTTATGCTTCATAAGTTGCTGGTTAACCTCCAGCTAAGTCATTGTGTCCAATTCTGGGGCACCCTACTTCAGAAAATGATGTCAAGGCCTTTGGAAAAATGCCAAGGTAATACACAATCGTTAAAAAAGTTAGACTTTGATGAAGAAGAGAAGCTGAATTAGGTGAGATCGTCCTCCTTTGAGCAAGAAAACATAGAATCCCTACAGTGTGGAAACAGGCCATTCAGCCCAACGAGTCTACACAAACTCTCCAAAGAGCATCCCACCCAGACTCACCCTCCCACCCTATCCCTATAACCTTGCATTTCCCATGGCTAGCCCACCTAACCTACATACCCCTACAAGCAATTTAGTTGTAGCCAAAACTGCACTCGTTTGGGTAAATGTAATTAAGGGGCAGTTTTTGAAGTTATGAAACAACTAGAAATGACAAAACAATTGTTTGTAATTTGGAACACTCAGCTGCAGCTCTAATGTGTAAATTGGACAAAAATGGAAAGAGAAAAAATTTTTCAGGCAAAAGGGCAAAAACTGAGAAGTGGGCATGATTGGGCAGACATGATTGGGTACAGGTGCGATGGGCCACAACGACCCATTCTGGGCTTTTCATTCTATAGGCAATGAAATTACCTTTAGGATTCTGATTGGATCAGAATTGAATCCACTGATCAGTAATGCAGGGGTGCAGGGAGTGATGGTGGTGGGTGTGCTGCCAATCAAGTGGATTGCTTTATCTTTGGTGCTGACAAGCTTCTTGAGTGTTATTGGAGCTATACGCATCCAGGCAAGTGGGCAGTATTCCATCACATTCCTGACTTGTGCCTTGTAGTTGGTGGGTGCTGCATGTGCTATCACTAATACCTTCTGGATATCCATTCCTCGAGGACCGATGTGTAAATGAGAATAGTCTAGGCTCTTTTGAAGCATCTCCTTTTGTAAATAAGTTGCATCTCTGCAACTATTTATATGTTTCAAGGTTACAATGGATATTATTACAGAAACTGTAAGGTGGACCTGGTCTTGAGTCTGACTTCTTCATGATCCTTCTCAGTCACCAGTCCTCATAGTGCATGCTGCTTTTGGCACTCAATCAGTGTTAATTCTTTCAGACCAGTACACATCAGTGGATAGGCATTGAAGAGTCAGGAGACAAGTTATCCACAGCAGAATCTCCAGCCTCTGACCTGTCCTTGTCACCAGTATTTATATGGCTAGTATAGTTCAGTGCAATTGTCAAGGGGAGATAGGTAAGAGTATAAATTGAATAGTAATTTCTATTCCACTGGGTTTTCATTTTACACAGGGATTCAAAATCTAGCTTGATCATATGTCGAATAACAGTTTGCCTTTATGTAATGCTTTAAGGTTGTGGACGATCATAGGAATGTTATCAGACATAAATTGACAAGCCAAGCTCAGCAGGTATTAGGACAAATGTCTAAAATGTGATCCAACACCTGGGTTTCAAAGAGCACCTTGAACATGGACTGGCACAGCTGGACCAGTGGAGGAACTGAGAGACACAATGTTCGAATGTAGGGATCCCCAGAACAATAGGCAGGCAGAGACTCAGAGACTTGTAAGGCTGGATCTTGGAGATGTGGGAGGGGAGAAACCTTGGAGTGACAGGAGATACTGGGATAATTTGGACTGGAATAGTGAGATTTAGTCTTCTAAAAAGACGTTGATAAAATTATCACTTTGAGATTGAGGTGGAAGCAGAGGGGAGTTTGGCATAAAGGAACATTAAGAGTTCAGTATGACCATAAGACCACATTATATAAGATCAGAATTAGGCCGTTCAGCCCATCGGGTTTGCTCTGCCATTCAATCATGGCTGATATGTTTCTGAATGATTGATGATTTATTGTTTCATGTATTGTACAGTGAATAATGCAGTAAAATACACTGAAAAGCTTCAATTGTTGCCACAATCTGGCACCATTTTGAACAGTTTAAGAGTAAAAAGAATGAAAATATGTAACTGAAAGAGTCTATCGTCTTTCCACTGCCAACTCACCAATGATAACTCTGCTGTCACCCCTCCGCCACCCGGGCCTATCAGCATCAGATTCTCAGCCCCATTCTCCTGCCTTCTCCCAAACCTTTGATCCCCTTACCAGTCAACAACTTCTCTATCTCTGTCTTAAGTACACTTAATGACTTGGCCTCCATAGCCCTCTGTAGCAATGAGTTCCACAGATTCCCCAACCTCTGGCTGAACAAATTCCTCCTCATCTCTGTTCGAAATTATAGAATCCCTACAGTGTGGAATCAGGTCATCTGGCCCATTTAGTACATACTGACCATCTTAAGAGCAATCCACCCAGAACCAGCTCCCCCAGTCCCATCCCTATAGCCTTCCATTTCCCATAGCTCATCCACTTGGGCACTATGGGGCAATTTCCCGTAGCCAATCCACATAACCTGCACATCTTTGTACTGTGGAAGGAAACCAGAGCACCCGGAGGAAACCCACACAGACACAGAGACAATGTGTAAGTTGTTGCTGTGAGGCAGCAATGCCGATCGCTGAGCCACCGTGCCACCTCTCCACTCTGAGGTTGTGCCCTTGGTCCTAGTCTCTTCTACTAGTGGAAACATCTTATCCATGTCTGCTCTATCCAACTCAGGAGGGAACTTGTCCTTGGAGGCAGAGGATGTGGGTGAGATCCTAAATGATACTTTGCATCAGAATTCACCCAGGAGAAGGATATGACGGATAGTGAGATTTGACCATGCTAATATCCTTGGGCATTTTGAGAATGAGAACAAAGTTGTGTTGGGCCTCTTGAAGACCATTAAAGTGGGTAAGTCCCTAGAGCTCAATGGTATCTACCCAGGTTATGGAGAGGGGCCCTTGACCAAGATCTTTATATTCTCATAAGCCACTGGAGTGGTCCCAGAGGAATGGCGAGTGGCTAATGTTGTTCCTCTGTTCAAGAAGAGAAATAGACGCAATCCAGGAAACTATAGAATGGTGAGTCTCACGTCGGTGGTTGGAAGCTGTTGGAGAGATTTCTTAGAGACAGGATTTATGTGCATTTGGAAAAGCATGGCCTAATAAGGGACAGTCAGCATGGCATTATGCGGGACAGGTAATGTCTTACTAGCTGGATTGAATCTTTTGAGGAGGTGACAAAGGTGATCGATGAGGGTAGAGCAGTGGATATTGTCCACATAGACTTCAGTAAGACTTTCAACAAGGTCCTTAAGGTAAGCTAATCCAGAAGATTAAGATGCATGGGATCCACAATGACTTGGACATGTGGATTCAGTATTGGCTTCCTCAGAGAAGGCAAAGAGTAATGATGGAAAGGGATTTTTTAGTCTAGAGGTCTGTAACTAATGGTGTTCCGCGGGGATCCTTACTGGGGCCTTTGCTATTTGTGATATATATAAATTTGATGGGTGGATTAGTAACTTTGCAGACGATACAAAAGTTGATGTAGATAGTGTAGAAGGTTGTCAAAGAATATAGCAGGATATAGATCAGGTACAAATATGAATATTGTGTTTAATTCTTGTATCATCATTAGCAATTCTTGTATCCATGCCACATTACGAGAAGGGTGTGGAGACTTTGAAGAAGGTGCAGAAAAGGTTTACTGCCTGGATTAGAGGGCATGAGTTAGAAGGAGAGGCTAGAAAATACTCAGGTTGCTTTCTCTGGAGCGGCGGAAGCTGAGGAGAGACTTGACAGAAGTCTGTACAATTATGAGTTGCACAGATAGAGTTGATGATCAGAACCTTTTTCCCAGAGTTTAAATATCTAAAACCAGGGAGCATGTGTTTAAAGCGTGAGGGGGAAAGTTCAAAGGAGATGTGAGGGACAGGTTTTTTACCCAGAGTGGTAGGAGTCTGGAACATCTGCCAGGGGCAGTGTTGGAGGCACATATGATAAGTCCATGAATATGCAAGGAATTGAGGGATATGACTAAGGGCAGGCATACGGGATTAGTTTAATTTGGCATCATGTTCAGCACAGCACTATGGGCCGAAGAGCCTGTTCTTGTGCTGTACTGTTCTCTGTTGTATGTTCTAGCCCTGTCAGTATTCTATAAGTTTCAATCAGATTCCTCCCTCATTCTTCTAAATTCTATTGAGTACAGACCCAGAGACCTCAACTGCTCCTCACATGCCAAGCCCTTCCTCTCCAGGATCTTTCTTGTAAACCACGGGGCCCAAAACTGCACACAATATTCCAAATGAAATCTGACCAGAGGCGTGTACAGCCTCAGCAGTACATCTCTTCTCCAGTATTCTAGCCCTCTTGAAATGAATGCGAAAATTACATTTGCCTTCTTAACTGCCAAGTAAATCTATATGTTAAACTTAAGAGAATCCTGAACTAGGACTCCTAAGTCCCTTTATACTTCAGATTTCTGAAGCCTTTCCCCATTTAGAAAATAGTATACCCCTCTATATTTTTCCTACCAAAGTGCATAACCTCACAATTTCCTATGTTGCATTTTTTTCTGCCACTTGTTTGCCCACGCTCCCAGCATGTCCAAGTCCTTCTGCAGCCTCCTAGCTTCCTCAGCACTACCTGTCCCTCCACCTGTCTTTGTGTCATCTGCAAACTTCACAACAGTTCCACCTTTAGTTCAGTCATTCTGTCATCAAACTCTGTACTGGTCTCATATCTCTTATAGTGCTTTTAGCTAACTAAAGTCTATCAACTCAGGTTGAAAACTCCTGTTGATTCAAGTCCACAGGGCCAGCAACAGCTCTTGCAGCACAGTGGTAATATCCCAATCTCTGGATCAGAAGGTCCACATTCAGCTCCCTCTTGCCACAGACATGTCATTTCATATCTAAGCAGATTGATGAAAAATAACTCTATACAGGCAGCAAATTTCAATGAAGTATTAAACTAGTGGTAACTGCTGTTTGTAAAAGAGAGGTCATCCAATTGGGACATAAACAAAACTGAGCTGGACTATCTTCTAAATGATAGGTAACCAATCACCTCAGGGATCTGAAGGTTATGCACAAAGAGGGAAGCATGTTTTAGCTACACAGAGCCTTGGTCAGATCTCATCTGGAGTGGCACTCAGTTATGAGTACTATATTCACAGACGATAAATTTGCCTTGGAGAGGCAGCTCTGCAGATTCACCAATTAATTGCCTTTGTTTGGTTAATGATATTAAGGAATATATTGCGTCAATGGAGTTGTAGAATAGAGAAGTCATGGTTCAATTAAAAATTGAGCCTGGTATAAGGGGCAGAATGGCCTTCTTCCCTTCACCTTCAGCTTACACTTCTGGTAAGCATGTATAATTTCACCTCGAGCAGTGATCTAAGAGTCAACTTGAGATAAACATCTAACGAGAATAAGATCGCCTTCCATCGTGTAACTTTATCTAAAAATGAAACATTTATATCAAACGAAACAGCCACAAGGGCTGGTGAGCTTTGAAAGGACACTGTGTTTAAGGATAAATGCTAAATCCACCTTTAAAGGGCTGCCAACATGAAGAGATAGCATCTTATCAAAGCAAGGCTTCATCACTTGAACTGCGCAAGCTTCAGTGAATAGTTATCTGACATAGAATCAATCAAGTCAGCATTTGGTTTGTCCACATGAGCTGAGGGAACAATGGCAAAGTTTTTGCATTTACATCCAGAACTTCTGGATCAATGCAGTACACATTATCAATTTACGCCATTCTTTAACAGAACAACAAATCTTTATAAATGTGTTGCATGTTATTGGGTTGATGGTATTGTATCCGCAGACAAATGTTGGACTCTACATATTCCAGAAATAATACAAAGAGACAAAGTAAACATAACTTTTTGTTCTTCTTTCATTCATTTGTGGGACGGACATTGTGGTTATTATTACCAGCCCGAGTTGATGTTGAGGAGGTGGTGGTGAGCTGCCTTCTTGATACCTTTGGTGTCAGTAGACCTTTGGTCACATTTAAATTGTTCTGCCATAAGTTTTCCCTCAGAATGTATCTAATGGGTATTGGCCCATTTAATCTCGATGATATTTTGCAGGCAGGTGGCAGGAAGTACATGTTGATGGTGATGCAATGTTTAGGGAAACAAGGCATATGAAACCTGAGTGAGGTGATTCTTTAAACAATCAGGTTGAAGGATTGTGAAATGAAACATAGATAATGACTAAAAAGTATGAAATAAAAGGTAGATTTTTAAAAGGATTTCTGAACTAAGTCAGTGTTAATTAATGAGATGCAAATTTTAAATAACACCCCCATGACATCAATGGCCAATTTATTCATCCTTTGTTGCATGGCCTCAATATATATTTTAGATTAGATTAGATTACTTACAGTGTGGAAACAGGCCCTTCGGCCCAACAAGTCCACACAGACCCTCCGAAGAGCAACCCACCCAGACCCATTCCCCTATATTTACCCCTTCACCCAACACTACGGGAAATTTAGCATGGCCAATTCGCCTGACCTGCACATTTTTGGACTGTGGGAGGAAACTGGAGCACCCGGAGGAAACCCACGCAGACACGGGGAGAATGTGCAAACTCCACACAGACAGTTGCCCGAGGGGGGAATTGAACCCGGGTCTCTGGCGCGGTAAGGCAGCAGTGCTAACCATTGTGTCACCGTGCCGCCCACTGCCACCGTACGGTTGTTTAAACATACAGACCAGATTGTAACTCTTCCATCTTCAGTTAATGTCACTGGCACAGCCTTGAACCAGTTCAGCCCAATAGTTTTGTTCATTCATTTGTGGGGAGGATGTCATTAGCACGGTTTCCATTGCCTATCCCAAATTGTCTTGACCTTGATCAAAACACCGTTGACTTACACGATGGAAGAAAAAGGCACATATCCGAATTTGTCAGGCATAAATGTAAGTGGCATTGTAAGTAGTGTACATGGAAGTGTGAGATTGCATTGGGATTACATGCATTAGACAAAAATATGTGGCGCATGGAGTTCACTGTCAGCAAATGTGAGGACATCTACTTTGGATTGAAAAGGAACAGGTCAGGGTGGCAGAGTGGCTCAGTGGTTAGCAGTGCTGCCTCACAGTGTCAAGGACCTGGGTTTGGTTCCAGCCTCGGATGACTGACTGTGTGGAGTTTGTGCATTCTCCCTGTGTCTGCGTGGGTTTCTTCTTGATGCTCCAATTTCCTTTGCAATCCAAAGATGTGCACATTAGGTGATTGGCCATGCTAAATTTCCCACAATATCCAGGGATATAGGTTAGGGGGATTGGCCATGCTAAATTTCCCACAATATCCAGGGATATAGGTTAGGGGGATTGGCCATTGGAAATGCAAGGGTTCAGGGATGGGATGGGTCTGGGTAGGATGCTGTTTGGTGGGTCAGTGTTTAAATCGATGGGCTGAATGGCCCGGTTCTACACCCTAGGGATTCCAACATCAGACTATTTATGAAATGGTGAAAGACTAGAGGCAGCGCAGGTTAAAAGAGACTTGGTTTTGACTACCATTCGTCATAGTGATACTCATCTTGCTCACAGTGTCTAAATGTGGATCATTTTTCAATCCTCACCTTCATCATCCTCTTTTTCGAGACCTCATCCTCATTTTTAATAGCTGATTCAGTCATTACGTTATTCTTTCATGGGATATGGACATTGCTGGCAAGCCATTTGTTACCTATCCCTGCTCGCCCTTCAATTGAACCGTTTATAGAGTCATGGCGAGGATAGTTAGGAGTCAGCCACATCACTGTGGATCTGAAGTTCTATGTAAAGACAGCAGATTTCCCTCCCTAAATGGTACTGGGGAAGCACTTTGGTTTTTATAACAAATGATGGTAGACTTGTGGTCACTAATGCGGTGCTGGAAAAGCACAGCAGGTCAGGCATCATCCGAGGAGCAGAAAAGTCGACATTTCGGGCAAAAGCCCTTCATCAGGAATGGTTTTCCTGCTCCTCGGATGCTGCCTGACCTGCTGTGCTTTTGCAGCACCACACTCTTGACTCTAATCTCCAGCATTTACAGTTTTCATTTTCCCCTCATGGTCACTAATATTGAAATTAGATTTCAATTCTAAATTTGCTGATTGAATTTAAATTCCACAATTGAATGCTTTAGAACTTGTGTAATGAAATACAAGGAGTTATACTTCACTTAAAGAAAGCGCTAGTTAGATTGTACTTTGAGTTCTGTGAACAGTTCTGTGCATCATGACTTATAAAAGGATATGTTGGCTCTGGAGGGATTGCTGTGACGTTATGTTAGAGTAACACCTGACTCCAAGGGTCAAATTATCAGGAAAGCTTACACAAACCAGTGATATATTCCATATTATTGTTAGAGAGGGTAGTTCCAGGATTTTGACTCAGCAGCAATGATATATTTCCAAGTCAGGATGGTGAGTGGCTTGGAAGGAAAGATGCAAACAGTGGTGTTGCCAAGCATCTGCTGCCCTTGTCCTCCGAGATTGGAGTGATCATGGGTTTGGATGGTATTGTCTAAGGAGCTCTGGCGAATATCCAAGTGCATGTTCTTTGCAGACAGAAAGACCATGTACACCCAATGTACCTTTTTCAGGTCCAACAAAATTGCTGACAGTCAATGGTGGGTTCATTTCTCAGGGTAATCCCCTGACCAATCACAGTCAGTCCACCTGCCTGGTCTAAAGTTTAAAGAAAGCTGGTCAGTTCACATTAATTGGTGCATTCCCCTTGTCAACTGCAGCTTAATCCAGCAACAGGACCCGAGCCCCACAGAAGTACCTGGTGGTCTTCACCCGTATTCTCTTCAGTAGAGATCCTGAGGCAATTTATTCCTTTGAGCTACAAGGAGGTTTTATTTTATTTGTTCACAAGATGTGGGCATTGCTGGCTAGGGCAGTAGTTATTCCCCATCCCTAATTGCCATGAGAAGGTGGTGGAACTTAACCCTAACCCATCCCATGTGACATACATACACCCAAGCTATGGTTAGCAAAAGGAACATAGGGTTTTAATCCAGTGATAGAGAAAGAACAGCAATTTAGTTCCAAGTAAGGATGGTCTGCAGCTTAGACAAGGAATCAAAGTCTGTAGAGTCCCAGTGTAATTTCTGCCCTTGCCGTTGTACAGGATAGAGGTTAGAAACATAGAAATATAGAAGATAGGGGCAGGAGGCAGCCATTCAGATCTTCGAGCCTGCTCTGCCATTCATCACAGTCATGGCTGATTATCCAACGCAATCGCCTAATTCTGTTTTCTCCCCATAACCTTTGATCCCATTCACCCCAAGTGCTTTATCTATCTGCTCTTGAATTCATTCAATATTTTGACATCAACTATTTCCTGTGGTAATGAATCCCACAGGCTCACCCACTCTTTGGGTGAAGAAATGTCTCCTCATCTCCATCCTAAATGGTCCACCCTGAATCCTCAGACAGTGACCCCCTGGTTCTGGACACACCCATCATCGGGAACATCCTCCCTGCATCTACCCTGTCCTAGTCCTGTTAGAATTTTATATACCTTTACGAGATCACCCCCCAACCACTCATCTGAACCTCAGTGAAACCAATCCTAACCTCAGCAATCTCTCCTCATGTGTCAGTCCCACCATCCCCGGAATCAGCCTGGTAAACCTTCACTGCACCCTTCAATGGCAAAAGCATCCTTCCTCAGGAAAGGAGACCAAAACTGCCCACAGTATTCTCGGTGTGGCCTCACATTGGTGTTGTTGTATAACTGCAACAACACATCCCTGCTCCTGTACTCAAAACCTCTCACAATTAAGGCCAACATCCCATTTGCCTTCATTACTGCCTGCTGCACCTGCATGCTTACCTTCAGCGACTAGTGCACAAGGACACCCAGGTCCCACTGCACACTACCCTCTCCCAATTTACTGCCAGTCAGGTAGTAATCTGCCATCTTGTTTTTGCTTTCAAAGTGAATAACCTCACATTTATCCAAATTATACTGCATCTGCCATTGATTTGCCCACTTAAATCGTGCCAACGGATCTCTACATCCTTGTCACAGTTCACCCTCCCATCCACCTTGGTATCACCTGCAAATTTTGAGATGGTACATATTTTCCCTCATCCAAAATCATTGATATATATTGTGAATAACTGGAGTCCCAGCACCGAACCCTGAGGCACTCCGCTGTAGCACCCCACTCCAGATAGTGAGTTTGGAAGCTGCTGTGGAAGAAGATTGGTGAGTTAGAACAGAGAACATAGAACATTACAGTGCAGTACAGTCCCTTCGGCCCTTGATGTTGCGCTGACCTATGGAACCAATCTGAAGCCTATCTAACCTACACCATTACAATTGCGTCCATATGCCTATCCAATGACCATGTAAATGCCCTTAAAGCTGGCAGTTCTACTACTGTTGCAGGCAGTGTGTTCCATGCCCCTACTACTCTCTGAGTAAAGAAATTATCTCTGATATCTGCCCAATATCTATCACCCCTCAGTTTAAAGCTATAGCCCCTCATGCTTGCCATTTGAGGAAAAAGGCTCTCACCGTCCCCCCATCTAACCCACTGATCATCTTATATGTCTCAATTAAATCACCTCTCAACATTCTTCTCTCTAACGAAAACAGCCTCAAGTCCCTCAGCCTTTCCTTGTAAGACCTTCCCTTCATACCAGGCAGTAAATCTCCTCTGAACACTTTCCAAAGCTTCCACATCCTTCCTATAATGTAGTGACCAAGACTGTATGCAATACTCCAAATGCAGCCGTACAGCTGCAGCATGTTCTCATGGTTCCGAAACTCAATCCCTCTAATAAAAGTTCCTCTACGAATAAAAGTTAACACACCGTATGCCTTCTTAACAACCTTATCCATCTGGGTGGCAACTTTCAAGGATCCATGTACCTGGACACAGAGATCTCTCTGCTCATCTACGTGAACAAGAATCTTACCATTAGCCCAGTACTTTGCATTCCTTGCTGCAGTGCACCTTGTAGATGGCGCTTACAGTTGCAGCTGAGTGTGAATAAATGTTGAATGTAATCGATGACATGTGAATCAAGCAAACTGATTTTTCCTGGATGGTGTCAAGCTTCTTGAGTGTTGTTGGAGCTGTACCCATCCAGGCAAGTGGGGAGCATTCCACCACACTCCCGACTTGTGTCTTATAGATGGCAAACAAGATTTTGGGAGTCGGGAGGTGAGTTACTCACTGCATGACTTCAAGTCTCTGACCTCTCTTTTTGTACAGTCACAGGATGTGGGCATCACTAGCTGGGTCAGCATCCCTCCCTAAATGCTCAAAGGGCAGTTAAGAATCAACAGCATTGCTCTGGATCTGGAATCATATGTAGGCCAGATCAGGTAAGATTGGCAGATTTCCTTCTCTACAGGACATTAGTGAACCAGATCGGATTTTCCGATCATCATATCATGGTCACCATTAAACTCTTAATTCCAGATTTTTATTTAATTCAAATTCCACATTTGCCATGGTGGGATTCAAAACCATGTTCCCAGAAGATTACACGGGTTTCTAGATTAATAGTCTAACGATTATACCACCAGGCCATCACCTGCTCTTGTAGCTACTATATTTAGGTGGCAAGTCACAGTTCAGTTTCGGGTCAATGGTAGACCATAGGATGTTGATAGAGGGGGGAGTTCAATGACAGTACTGCCACTGAATGTCAAGCAATGAGGGTTTGATTGTTTCTTGTTGGGAATTATCAGTTGTGTGGCGCAAATGCTATTTGTCATTTAATAAACCTATGTGTGAATGCTATTTAACTGATTCTTCCATTAGACTGCTTCAGTATCTGAGGAGTCACAAATGGTGCTGAAGATAGTGCAATTGTTGGCGACCATCCCCATTTCTGACCTCATGATGAAGCGAGGCTCAATGATGAAGCATCAATGACACAAATAAGGTCATGATATGGAAGAGCCGGTGTTGGTCTGGGGTGGACAATGTTAAAAATCATACAACACCAGGTTATAGTCAAACAGGTTTATTTGGAAGCATTAGCTTTCAGAGCGCTGCCCCTTCATCAGGTAGTTGTGGAGTGTAAGATCATAAGGCACAGAATTTATTTCAAAAGATTACAGTGTCATGAAACTGAAATGATACATTGAGTAATTGGATTGTTAAGTCTTTCATCTTTTAGAATAAGTTAAAAGTTTCGGTTCATTAATATGTAAATCCTATGCCCTCTAGTTCTGGACTCCCTCACCCCAGGGAAAAGACCTTGTCTACTTACTCTATCTATGCCCCTCATAATTTTATAAACTCGATAAGGTCACCCCTCAGACTCCAATGCTCCAGAGAAAACAGCCCCAGCCTATTCAGCCTCTCCCTGTAGCTCAAACCCTCCAACCCTGGCAACAGCCTTGTAGATCTTTTCTGGACCCTTTCAAGTTTGACTACATCCTTCCGATAGGAAGGAGACCAGAATTGCACACAATATTCCAACAGTGGCCTAACCAATGTCCTGTATAGCCACAACATGACCTCCCAACTCCTGTATCAATACTCTGACCAATAAAGGGAAGCATACCAAACGCCTTCTTCACTACCTATCTACCTGCGACACCACTTTCAAGGAGCTATGAACCTGCACTCCAAGGTCTCTTTGTTTAGCAACACTCCCTAGGACCTTACCATTAAGTGTATAAGTCCTGCTAAGATTTGCTTTCCCAAAATGCAGCACCTCACATTTATCTAAATTAAACTCCATCTGCCACTCCTCAGCCCATTGGCCCATCTGGTCAAGATCCTGTTGTAATCCAAGATAACCTTCTTTGCTGAAAAATGTGCTGGAAAAACACAGCAGGCCAGGCAGCATCTGAGGAGTGGGAGAATCGACATTTCGGGCATAAGCCCTTCTTCTCCTTCGATTCTCCTGCTCCTCGGAAGCTGCCTGGCCTGCTGTGTTTTTCCATCACCACATCTTTTAACTCTGGTACTCCAGCATCTGCAGTCCTCACTGTCTCCTAGTTGATCTTAACCTTCTTTGTTGTCCATTACACCTCCAATATTGGTGTCATCTGCAAACTTACAAACTATACCTCCTATGTACACATCCAAATCATTTATATAAATGACAAGAAGTAGAGGACCCAGCACCGATCCTGGTGGCACTCCACTGGTCACAGGCCTCCATTCTGAAAAACAACTCTCCACCACCACCCTCTGTCTTCTACCTTTGTGCCAGTTCGGTATCCGAATAGTTAGTTCCCCCTGTATTCCATGAGATCTAATCTTGCTGACCAGTCTCCCATGGGGAACCTTGTCGAACGCCTTACTGAAGTCCATACATCTACAATTCTGCCCTCCTCATTCCTCTTTGTTACTTCTTCAAAAATCTCAATCAGGTTTGTGAGACATGATTTCCCATGCTCAAAGCCATGTTGACTATCCCTAATCAGTCCTTGCCTTTCCGAATGCAAGTACATCCTGTCCTTCAGGATTCCCTCTGACAACTTGCCCACCACCGACGTCAGGCTCCCTAGCTTGTCCTTACCACCTTTCTTAAATAATGGCACCATGTTAGCCAACCTCTAGTCTTCCGGCACCTCACCTGTGACTAACAATGATGCAAATATCTCAGCAAGAGGCCCAGCATACACTTCCCTAGGTTCCTGCAGAGATCTAGGAAAATACCTGATCAGGTCCTGGGGATTTAACCACTTTTATGCATTTCAAGACATCCAGCACTTCCTCTTCTGTAAAGATGTCACCTATTTCCCTACGTTCTATATCTTCCATGTCCTTTTCCACAATAAACACTGATGCAAAACACTTATTTACTATCTTCCCCATCTCCTGCAGCTGCGCACAAAGGTCGCCTTGCTGATTTTTGAGGGGCCATATTCGCTCCCGAGGTATCCTTTTGTCCTTAATGTATTGATAAAAACACTTTAGATTCTCCTTAGTTCTATTTGTCTCATGTCTCTTTTTTGCCTCCTCATTTCCCTCTTAAGTATACTCCTACTGCCTTTATACTTTACGAAGGATTCACTTGATCTATCCTGTCTATACCTTAAGACCATAAGACAGAGGAGTGGAAGTAAGGCCATTCGGCCCATCGAGTCCACTCCGCCATTCAATCATGGCTGATGGGCATTTCAACTCCACTTATACGCATTCTCCCTGTAGCCCTTAATTCCTTGTGACATTAAGAATTTATCAATCTCTGCCTTGAAAACATTCAGCGTCCCGGCCTCCACTGCACTCTGCGGCAATGAATTCCACAGGCCCACCATTCTCTGGCTGAAGAAATGTCTCCACATTTCTGTTCTGAATTTACCCCCTCTAATTCTAAGGCTATGTCCACGGGTCCTAGTCTCCTCGTCTAACGGAAACAATTTCCTAGCGTCCACCCTTTCCAAGCCATGTATTATCTTGTACGTCTCTATTAAGTCTCCCCTCAATCTTCTAAACTCCAATGAATACACTCCCAGGATCCTCAGCCGTTCCTCATATGTTAGACCTACCATTCCAGGGATCATCCGTGTGAATCTCCGCTGGACACGCTCCAGTGCCAGTATGTCCTTCCTGAGGTGCGGGGACCAAAACTGGACACAGTACTCCAAATGGGCCCTTACCAGAGCTTTATAAAGTCTCAGTAGCACAACGGTGCTTTTATATTCCAACCCTCTTGAGATAAATGACAACATTGCATTCGCTTTCTTAATCACGGACTCAACCTGCATGTTTACCTTTAGAGAATCCTCGACTAGCACTCCCAGATCCCTTTGTACTTTGGTTTTACAAATTTTCTCATCGTTTAGAAAGTAGTCCATGCTTGTATTCTTTTTTCCAAAGTGCAAGAGCTCGCATTTGCTCACATTGAATTCCATCAGCCATTTCCTGGACCACTCTCCCAAACTGTCTAGATCCTTCTGCAGCCTCCCCACTTCCTCAGTACTACCTTGCTGTCCACCTAACTATGTATCATCGGCAAACTTCGCTAGAATGCCCCCAGTCCCTTCATCCAGATCATTAATATATAACATGAACAGCTGCGGCCCCAACACTGAATCCTGCGGGAAACCACTTGTCACCAGCTGCCATTCCGAAAAAGAACCTTTTATCCCAACTCTCTGCCTTCTGTCAGACAGCCAATCCTCAATCCATACCAGTAGCTCACCTCGAACACCATGGGCCCTCACCTTGCTCAGCAGCCTCCCGTGTGGCACCTTATCAAAGGCCTTTTGGAAGTCTAGATAGACCACATCCACTGGGTTTCCCTGGTCTAACCTACCTGTCACCTCTTCAAAGAATTCCAACAGGTTTGTCAGGCATGACCTCCCCTTACTAAATCCATGTTGACTTGTTCTAATCTGACTCTGCTCTTCCAAGAATTTAGAAACCTCATCCTTAATGATGGATTCTAGAATTTTACCAATAACCGAGGTTAGGCTAATTGGCCTATAATTTTCCATCTTTTGTCTTGATCCTTTTTTGAACAAGGGGGTCACAACAGCGATCTTCCAATCATCCAGGACTTTCCCTGACTCCAGTGACTTTTGAAAGATCTCAACCAATGCCTCCACTATTTCCTCAGCCACCTCCCTCAGAACTCAAGGATGTATCCCATCGGGGTCAGGAGATTTATCAATTTTAAGACCTTTTAGCTTTTCTAGCACTTTCTCTTTTGTAATGGCAACTCAACTCAGCCCCCTGACTCCCTTTAATTGCTGGGATATTACTCATGTCTTCCACTGTGAAGACTGATGCAAAGTATTTGTTTAGTTCTCCTGCTATTTCCTTATCTCCCATCACTAGGCTTCCAGCATCAGTCTGAAGTTGCCCGATGTCTACTTTTGCCTGTAGTTTGTTTCTCATGTATTGAAAGAAACTTTTACTATCATTTCTAATATTACTGGCTAGCCTACCTTCATATTTGATCCTCTCCTTCCTTATTTCTCTCTTTGTTATCCTCTGTTTGTTTTTGTAGCCTTCCCAATCTTCTGATTTCCCACTGCTCTTGGTGACTTTATAGGATCTCTCTTTTTCTTTAATACATTTCCTGACTTCCTTTGTCAGCCATGGCTGTCTAATTCCTCCCCGGATAATCGTTCTTTTCTTGGGGATGAGCCTCTGTACAGTGTCCTCAATTATACCCACAAACTCCTGCCATTTTTGCTCTACTGTCTTCCCCGCTAGGCTCTGCTTCCAGTCTACTTTTGTCAGTTCCTCGCTCATGCCCTCATAATTACCTTTATTTAACTGTAACACCATTACATCCGATTTTGCTTTCTCTCTTTCAAACTGCATACTGAACTCTACCATATCATGATCACTGCTTCCTAAGTGTTCCCTTACTTTAAGATTTTTTATAAAGTCTGGTTCATTACATAGCACTAAGTCCAGAATAGCCTGCTCCCTTGTGGGCTCCATGACAAGCTGTTGCATAAAGCCATCCTGTAAGCATTCCATGAATCCCTTTCTTTGGATCCACTGGCAACATTATTTACCCAGTCCACCTGCATATTGAAGTACCCCATGATCACCGTGACCCTGCCTTTCTGACATGCCTTCTCTATTTCCCGGTACATGTTGCACCCCTGGTCCTGACCACTGTTAGGAGGTCTGTACATAACTCTCATTATGGTTTTTTTGCCTTTGTAGTTCCTTAATTCCACCCACACAGACTCCACATCATCTGACGCTATGTCATTCAGTGCCATAGATTTAATTTTGTTCTTAACTAACAAGGCAACCCCACCCCCTCTGCCCACCTCTCTGTCTTCGATAAGTTGAAAATCCTTGGATGTTTAACTGCCAGTCCTAACCCTCCTGTAACCACGTCTATGTGATGCCTACCACATCATAATCATTCACGATGATCTGTGCCATTAGTTCGTCTGCTTTGTTACGAATGCTACGAGCATTCAGGTAAAGTGTCTTAATGCTAACTTTCTTATCATTAGAGATATTGGAAGTCATAAGATGTCCTAAGTTATCCTTCCTTTTTGCTGTATTCCCAGTCTGCCTCGAGTTTAAATCCGCCTGGACACATGCTATCCTGCTGCTTATCTTTCCATTTAACTCCATACTCCCTGTCGCTTTCACTTTCCCTACCCCCCCAACTCAGAAGTTTAAAGTCCTACTGACCACCCTATTTATACTCTTCGCTAGAACATTGGTACCTGATCGGTTCAGGTGGAGACCGTCCCAACAGTACAGATCCCCCCGGCTCCAAAACTGATGCCAATGCCCCATGAAGTGGAATCCCTCTTTCCCACACCAATCCCTTAGCCATGTGTTTACTTCCCTAATTTTCTTATCCCTATGCCAATTGGCACGTGGCTCGGGCAGTAATCCAGAGATTATGACCATTGAGGACCTCTACTTCAATTTCCTTCCTAGTGTTTGATAATCCCCAAACAGGTCCTCCACCCTAGCTTTGCCTATGTTGTTAGTCCCAACGTGGACCACAACAACTGGATCCTCCCCCTCCCCCTACCTGACATATGCTTTCTTCTTTTTCTTAACCAAACCCTCAATTTCTTTAGTCATCCAGCATTCCCTATACCTACCAGTCTTTCCTTTCACCCTAACAGGAATATACTTTCTCTGGATTCTCGTTATCTCATTTTTTTTAAAGATTAGATTACTTATAATGTGGAGACAGGCCCTTTGGCCCAACAAGTCCACACCGACCCTCCGAAGAGCAACCCACCCAGACCCATTCTCCTACATTTACCCCTTCACCTAACACTACGGGCAATTTAGCATGGCCAATTCACCCTAACAGAGAGTTGCCTGAGGCGGGAATTGAACCCGAGTCTCTGGCGCTGTGAGGCAGCAGTGATAACCACTGTGCTATCATGCTGCCCACATGCTACCATGCCGCCCACATTTCTGAAGGCTTCCCATTTTCCAGCCATCCCTTTACCTGCGAATATCTGCCCCCAATCAGCTTTTGAAAGTTTTTGCCTAATACCATCAAAATTGGCCTTTCTACAATTTAGAAATTCAACTTTTAGATCTGGCCTATCTTTTTCCATCACTACTTTGAAACTAATAGAATTATAGTCGCTGGCCCCAAAGTGCTCCCCCACTGACACCTCAGTCACCTGCCCTGTCTTATTTCCCAAGCGTAGGTCAGGTTTTGCAACTTCTCTAGTAGGTACATCCACATACTGAATCAGAAATTGGTCTTGTACACTCTTAACAAATTCCTCTCCATCTAAACCCTTAACACTATGGCAGTCCCAGTCTATGTTTGGAAAATTAAAATCCCCTGCCATAATCATATTATTCTTACAGATAGCTGGGATCTCCTTACAAATTTATTTCTCAATTTCCCTCTGACTTTTAGGGGGTCTGTAATACAATCCCAATAAGGTGATCATCCCTTTGTTATTTCTCAGTTTCGAACAACTTCCCTGGATATATTTCCAGGAATATCCCCCCTCAGTACAGCTGTAATGCTATCCCTTATCAAAATCGCCATTCCCCCACCTCTCTTGCCTCCCTTGTATCCTGGAACATTACGCTACCAGTCGTGTCCATCCCTGTGCCTTGTTTCTGTAATTGCTATGATATCCCAGTCAATAATCCAGGTTTGTTCAATATATCATTTCAGTTTCATAATACTGTAATCTTTTGCTCTAAATTCTACCTTAGGATCTATTGTCCATAACTACATGATGAAGGGTCAGCGCTCTGAAAGCTAATGGACTACAACTTGCTGTTGTATGATTTTTAACTTTGTCCAAATAAGGTCTACTACCTTGAGGAACTCCTGCAGCGATATCCTGGATCTGGGATGATTGACCTCCAGCAACCACAACCATCTTTCTTGTGCTGGTTATGACATCAACCATTGGAGAGATTTCTTCCTGTTTCCCCTTAACTCTAGTTTTGCTTGGGCTCCTTGATGCCTATTCAGTTAAAGGTTGCTTTAATGTCAAGGGTAGTAACTCTGACCTGCCCTTGTTGAAAAATATTGCACTGCCTCAACGGCGATATTGGCTGAAATTGTCACACACGCAGGATTGAACCTAACATGTTCCTAATACTCAAGGACAAACCATGAACCAGTCTTATTCAATGAAAGTCTAAGCCCGTTAACAAAAGAATCCACATTGCCTGCCATCTTATTGAAGATGCAAATGGACAAATGCATTTCCATTGAAGTTATATAAAATTCTGGGAGCCTGAGATCCAAGTCAATGCGTTCAGAACTTGTCACCATCCCTCTACATTGACTTTCGGTGGAATGCCGAAAGGTATCTAGGCTCAGGGTGTTTTACTCAGGTTAGCTAAGCTTGTATTCCTTCAGGAGTATAACAGTAAAGTTGCTTTAGATGATTATAGAATAGATAGAGAGAAGCCATTTTATCTGGTAGCAATGCCCAGAACAAAAGGAAGGGACCTGAAAATTAGAGTTCAGTGACATTAAGAGATGCTTTTTCACACATATGCAAGTGAAAATCTGGATCTTTCTCTCCCAAAAACTGTTGAGGATGCAAGTCAACTGAAAATTTCAGAACAGGGTTCACTAAGGGTGGGTGGATGGGTGATATCGAAACAAAGCAGGCGGCCAGTGTTAACATACAGATTAATCTTGATCTAGTGGAATGAAGGAAAGAGTTGCTTGGTTGATTGACTGGCTTTCCCCCTACTTTTCTCTTCCAACCCTCACTGAACAAGACATTTACCGTATTTGCCACCGTCCTCCCCGTTGGCGTTGATCTTCTTGCCCAGCACCTGGACGTGCTTGCCACTGGTCCTGCTGTAGAGCTGGTAGATTCGGATCTGCTTCCGACTCAGGTCATCTGAATGTTTGGTGTGGTTCTCCACGTAGGTCCTGAAGTGCTCTGTGGTCTGCTTTGATTCCTGTTGAATGGATGAATCACGAGAATCAAGGTAAGGAGCTGACGGAGGATCAGACACTGAATGATGACAAGGGACTAACAATGTGTGGCTGGAATGGGATTCGATAAATAGGACTAGAAGCATAGGGTAAAATTCTACAAACGAGGATAAGGAGGGGAGTATATGGCTAATAGTTATGCCACTGGACGAGGTGATCCAGAGGCCAAGATAATGCTCTGGGGTCACAGGTTCAAATCACATCAAGGCAACTGATTGAATTTAAATTGGATTGATAAATATGGAATATAAAGACAATAATAGTGACCATAAAACTGTCAACAGTTGCCCCACTAACATAACTTAGTAAAGGAGATCTGCTACCCATACCCAGTCTGGCCTGTACGTGATTCCAGACCCACAGCAATTTCATTTCTTTAATTCATTCACAGGATGTGGGCATTACCACCTGGACCAGTCTTTATTGTCCATTTCTAGTTGCCCAGAGAGCAGATTAAGTGTCAAGTGCATTGCTGTACATTTGGAGTCATATGTAGGCCAGATCAAGTAAGGATAGACAGGCAGGAGGCTGGAAGAACCCAGTAAGCCAGGCAACATCAGGAGGTGGAGAAGTTGATGTTTCAGGTGAAACCCTTCTTCAGGACTGAAGAAAGATTACACTTGAAACGCCAACATCTCCACCTCCAGATGCTGCCTGGCTTGCTGTGTTCCTCCAGCTTCCTGCCTGTCTATTTTGGATTCCAGCATCTGCAGTTTTCTCGTCTCAGATCAAGTAAGGTTGGCAGTCTCCCTTCCTAAAGGACATTGGGGAACCAAATGTGTTTTCCAGCAATTGACAAGTGTTGGAGAATTCCAGATGTTTATTGAATTCAAACTTCACCACCTGATATGGTGGAACTTGAACCTGGCTGCACAGGACACTATTTGGATCTCTGGATTAAATAGTCCTGTATTAATACCACTTGGCCATCACCTCCCCCACGACCTTACCTCTTAACTAACCTATGAAATGGCCAAGCAAGCCATTCATTTCAAGGGAAGTTAGCAACAGGTAACAATACTAACCTTGTTAGTAGCACCCGCATCACACACAAGTATAGAAACAGCACCAAGTGAAGATCAGCTCTCAAGAACAAGCATAAATCATTGAAAGGAGAATGAGGTGTTGAAAGCAATCTGCGTTGCCCATAGTGTGCAGAGATGTGCAGGCCAGCTGGATCAGCCACAGGGAAATGCAGGCTTATAGAGATAGGGTAGGGGGTGGGTCTGCGTCAGATGCTCTACAGAGGGTTGGTGTGGACTTGATGCGCCAAATGGCCTACTTCCACACTGCAGTGATTCTCTGATTCTATACATTTGGTGACTGTGCAAAAGAAACAAAGAATACTACTGTGAAAAATAGAATATAGATCGCAGAACATTACAAAGCAGTACAGGCCCTTCAGCCCTCAATGTTGTGCCGACCCGTGAAACCGATCTGAAACCCATCTAACCTACTGTGTGGAGTTTGCACATTCTCCCCGTGTCTGCGTGGGTTTCCTCAGGGTGCTCCGGTTTCCTCCCATAGTCTAAAGATGTGCAGGTTAGATGAATTGGCCATGCTAAATTGCCCGTAGTGTTAGGGGCAGGGGTAAACGTAGGGGAATGGGTCTGGGTGGGTTGCGCTTTGGTGGATCGGTGTGGACTTGTTGGGCCGTAGGGCCTGTTTCCACACTGTAAGAAATCTAATCTGTAAGAAATCTAATCTAATCTTCACTATTCCATTCTCATCCACATCCTATCCAATGACCACTTAAATACCTGTAACATTGGTGAGTCTACTATTTTTGGAGGCAATGTATTCCATACCCTATTACTCTCTGAATGAAGAAACTACCTCTGACATTTGTCTTATATCTATCACACCTCAATTTGAAATTATGCCCCCTCGTGCTAGCCACCATCATCCTCAGAAAAAGGTTCTCACTGTCCACCTGATCTAACCCTCTGATTATCTTTTCTGATTTAAGTCACCTCTCAACCTTCTTCTCTCTCACGATAACAGCCTCAAGTTCCTCAACCTTTCCTGGTAAGGCCTTCCCTCCATACGAGGCAACATCCTAGTAAGTCTCCTCTGCACCCTTTCCAAAGCTTCCACATCCTTCCTATAAAGTGGTGACCAATGAAGACCGAAAGGCAAAAGAAGGGAAAAAAAATGTGGAATGAGTTTGATGTGACAGTGGTGGTAAACAATTGCACATGACAGATAAATGCTTAGATAGAGGGTGGATTATTGCTGAACTTTGGTATGAATCTGCAAGTTAGAATGAGCCATTGAAGGCTACATCACAAATTGCCATGCAGCTGTTCCCTCAGAAAATTTGAATATGAAGCTAGATTGTGGCTCTTTAGCTTTGAAAGGAGGCAACTAAAGTAAACTAGATATTGCATTTTTATATAAAGCAGTCCTCCGGGTTCAAATGGAAAAGTAAAAGATAAAAATAAGCCAAAGGAAAGCTGAGGTTATATATCAGGAGGGATAACCTACAAATAATGAGAAACAAAATGTAGCAAATATTATTCAAGAGGAAACATACTTCAGCATAGTTATGAACATTGAACACAGAAACTGGGAATAGAAATAGGCCACTCAGCCCCTCAAACCTCAATAAAATCATGGCTGATCTAATTACTGCACATTCCCACCTACCCCTGATAACTTTCACCCTCTTGCTTATCAAGAATCTATCAACTTCTGCCTTAAAAAATACTCAAAGCCTCTGCTTCCTCTGCTTTGTGAAAGGGGATTCCAAAACTCTCTGAGAGAGAAAAAAAAGTTGTCCTCATCTCTGTCCTAAATGGGCATTCCCTGGTTTTTAAACAGTGATCCAGAGCTTTAAGTTCTTCAGGAATTGGAAACATCTTTCCCAGATCAGACCTGTCAAGATCCATACCATCCTATATTCTTGAGAGAGTTGTCTCATATCCTTCCAGCGGATATAAGCCGAACCTGTCAGCCTTTCCCATTCGGGAACATGCCAAAATCCGCCATTTGTCTGGTAAATTTGTCTGAATTGCTGCCAATGCTTTCCTTAAATATGGAGTCCAAGCTGAAATTACTCCCCCATTACACCATTTATAAACATGACAATTCTAATATATTTACTGCATGTTATCACATATTATTTAGAAAAGGAACTTTCTTGGAGGATTCAAAATTTCAGCAACTTCACCATTCCAGTCAGGATTAAGAAACACGCACATTTGAAACATGGGGTTTATTTGCACATACCAAACTTTCATTTCACTGCAAGCCCCTCAAATCTCTCTCCTGTTTTGATTAATGAAGAGGAGACGAACCAATACCAATAAAACTTTGGGGTCGGTTTACCTGTCTCATTGAAAAACCAGGAGCACAGAACTCTCTAATCACTCTGTGCAGCAATCAATATTACATTGTTGATCTACTTGTTGAATGAGAGACAAAGCAGAGAGCCTTTGGCAAATCCAGTTAGATTTAAAAAGATTGCATAGCAGATAGCCACAAACAGTCCTTCCCATTCCTGGTCAATCAATAATACTGAAAATATTATTAAATACAGGTAGACACGAAACTGAAAACGTGTTGCTGGAAAAGCGCAGCAGGTCAGGCAGCATCCAAGGAGCAGGAGAATCGACGTTTCGGGCATGAGCCCTTCTTCAGGAATCCTGAAGAAGGGCTCATGCCCGAAACGTCGAATTTCCTGCTCCTTGGATGCTGCCTGACCTGCTGCGCTTTTCCAGCAACACGTTTTCAGCTCTGATCTCCAGCATCTGCAGTCCTCACTTTCTCCTATTCAGGTAGACAACCTTTTACCCAAAATCCCTAAACCCCAAAAGTTCCAAAGTCCGAAGGTTTTTTTTTGTCAAGTTTGTTTCTCATTAAGAAGGTTGTTTGGCATGCAAACAGTTAACCCAAGTCCACACCCACTCAATGTGTGTCACTCAGATGTGACGTGTGGGGGCGTGGCCCAGCATTGGAAGACCTCAATTTTGTTTCAGGGCCCGTTTTATTCACAGTAAGTCTATTCATCTGAAAGATTTTTTAAAGTTTCGCCATCAAACTGCCACTTATTCTGAAATTCGAAAAATCCTGAATTTGAAAACCAGCTGGTCCCGAGCATTTCGGATAAAGGATTGTGCACCGGTGTACACATACATCTCATTTTTCTGTGGGTCCTCACTGTTTCCAATTCCCTCATAATAATATTACCAAATAATTTTTTGTTGTTGTTTATTCACAGCATAAGGGTATTGCTGGCTTGCTCAGCATTTATTGCCCATCCCTAATTGCCCAGAGGGCAGTTAAGAGTCACCCACATTGTTGTGTGTCTGCAGTCACCTCCAGGCCAGACCATAAAGATGGCAGTTCCTTTCTCTAAATGACATTAGTGAACCAGATGGGATTTTCCCAACAATCAGCAATGGATTCATTGGACACCATTAGATCATTTCATTCCAGATATTTCTTGAATTCAAATTCCACCATCTGTCATGGCAGGATTCAAACCCATGTACCCAGGACATTACCTGGGCCTCTGGATTAACAATTCAGCAATAATGCCAATCGATCATCACCTCCCCATTGCACTATTGTTTACTAAATTTCCACATTAATGCAAGCGTAATTGCAGTATGGCCACAGTCTCCAGAGAGGCTGTGCTCAGAATTACAGTCACTATATCTGTTATATAGAAGGGCAATTCCTATGTACATTATCCAGAATAGTGATCCCTGCACATATTATAGAGAACCTCAACTCCTGAGTATATCACAGATAATAGAAATGCCTTTATGTATTATCGAGAAAAGCAATTTGTGAGCACACTGTAAAGAATAGCAGTCTATGTATGTATTATAGGCGATCATTTTAATTGATTAGTGGACTGTAGAGTTCACATGCAGAGTCAGCCCTAGTTACCCATCCGGTTTTGCCCTTGAGAAAGTGGTAGAGTGCCAGCTTGTTGAACCAAGTGGTGTTGATACTAACACAATGCCATTAGGTAAAAAGGTCCAGAATTTTGACCCAGTGACAATGAAGACTCATACAGGATCTTACATGTGGTAAAGTGCAGAAGGAGGCCATTTGGTCTATTTTGTCTCCTCCAGCTCTTCACATGAGCATCATTGCGAAGGACCAATCTCCTGCTTTTTTTTTCCCATGTGCTTGCACATTATTTCTATCCAAATAACCAATCAATGCCTTCTTGCGTATCTCAATTGAACTTGGGCTACACCTCCTCCCACCCTGACTCCTGTAAAAACGCTATCCCTTATTCCCAATTCCTCCGCCTTCACCGCATCTGTTCCCAGGAGGACCAATTCAACCGTAGAAAATCCCAGATGGCCTCCTTTTTCAAAGACCGCAATTTCCCATCCCACGTGGTCGATGATGCCATCCAGTACATCTCCTCCACTTGCCGCACCTCCGACCTTGAACCCCACCCCTCCCAATGCAACAAGGACAGAACCCTCCCTGGTGCTCACCTTCCATCCCACCAACCTTCAGATACATCTCATCATTCTCTGCCACTTCCGCCACCTACAAACAGACCCCACCACTCGGGATATATTTCCCACCCCAACCCTACGAGCGTTCCAGAGAGATCATTCCCTGCGTGACTCCCTTGTCAGATTCATGCCTCCCATCAGCCCTCACTCCACTCCCAGCACCTTCCCATGCCACTGCAGGAAGTGTAAAACCTGTGCCCACACCATGCCCCTCACCTCCATCCAAGGCCCCAAAGAATCCTTCCATATTCAGAAGAAATTTATCTGTACCTTCACAAATGCCAATTACTATATCTGTTGCACCCAATGTGGTCTCCTCTACAACTTGTGGACCATTGCAGAGAACATCTCTGAGACATCTGCACCAACCAACCCCACCGCCCCATAGCTGAACATTTCAACTCCCCCTCCCACTCTACCAAGAACATGCAGATTGTGGGCCTCCTCCATTGCCAAACCCTGACCACCCAACACCTGGAGGACATACGTCTCATATTCCACCTTGGGACCCTACAACTATGCGGGATCAATGTGGATTTCACCAGTTTCCTCATTTCCCCTCCACCCACATTATCCCAGTCCCAAGCCTCCAACCTGGCACCGCCATCTTGACTTGTCCATCACTTTTCCCATCCATCCGCTCCACCCTCCTCTCTGACCTATCACTTTCTCCCCCGCCTTCATCAACCTATTGCATTCTCAGCTATTTTCGAAGCCCTAACCCTCTCCTATTTATCTCTCATCTCCCCCGGCCCACAAGCCTCATTCCTGATGAAGCGCTTATGCCTGAAACATCAATTCTCCTGCTCCTCGGTTGCTGCCTTACTCACTGTGCTTTTCCAGCACCATACTCTCAACTATTTGGAAGGTCAGTGTGGACTTGATGGGCTGAATGACATGCTGTCGGTGTTCTATGATTATAACCCATTGTGACAGCACTGGCTCTCCAAGTCATGAGTGAGTGCTTTTCCTTACAACTCTGCTCATTGTTTCTGTTCAAATAACCATCCAATGATGTCTTGAATCCTTCACTTCAACCTGCCTCCACCACTCTTCCAGGCAATGCTTTCCGGTTCTGAATCACTCACTGCAAGAAAATGTTTCTTCATATATTTTACATCATATTCACTTCTTTTGTAAATCACTTTAAACCCATGCTTTTCTGTGCTTGATCCTTTTATGAGCAGGAGCACTTTCTCTCTCCTTTATCTGGGCTTCTCATTATTTTATTAACATCATCTACAGGAGTAGTGACTGAAGATTGGAGGATAGCAAATGTTGTTACCTTGTTCAAGAAGGGAAGTGGAGACAATCCTGATAATTATAGACCAGTGAGCCTTACTTCGATTGTGGGTAAAGTGTTGGAAAAGGTTATAAAAGATTGGATTTATAATCATCGAGAGAGGAATAAGTTGATTAGGGATAGTCAACATGGTTTTGTGAAGGGTTGGTCGTGACTCACAAACCTTATTGAATTATGTGAGAAGGATGGATGAGGGTAAAGCAGTTGATGTGGCGTTTATGGATTTCAGTAAGGCATTTGATAAGATTTCCCATTATAGGCTATTGCACAAAATACGGAGGCATGGGATTGAGGATGATTTAGCAGTTTAAATCAGAAGTTGGCTAGCTGGAAGAAGGGCGGTGGTTCATGGGAAATGTTCATCCTGGAGTTCTGATTTAGAGATGCTGGTGTTGGACTGGGGTGTACAAAGTTAAAAATCACACAGCACCAGATTATAGTCCAACAGGTTTAATTGGAAGCACACTGGCTTTCGGAGCGACGCTCCTTCACCTGATGACCTGACAACCACCTGATGAAGGAGCGTTGCTCCGAAAGCTAGTGTGCTTCCGATTAAACCTGTTGGACTATAACCTGGTGTTGTGTGATTTTTAATCCTGGAGTTTAGTTACTAGTGGTGTACCACAAGGAACTGTTCTGGGGCCACTGCTGTTTGTCACTTTTACAAATGATCTGATGAGCGTGGAAGGATGGGTTAATAAATTTGCAAATGACACTAAGGTCGGTGGGGTTGTGGATAGTGCTGAAGGATGTTGCAGGTTACAGAGGGACATAGATAAGCTGCAGAGCTGGGCTGAGAGGTGGCAAATGGCATTTAATGCAGGAAAGTGTGAGGTCATAGAGTCATAGAAATATACAGCATGAAACAGACCCTTCGGTCCAACCCGTCCATGCCGACCTGATATCCCAACCCAATCTAGTCCCACCTGCCAACATCTGGCCCATATCCCTCCAAACCCTTCCTATTCATATACCCATCCAAATGCCTCTTAAATGTTGCAATTGTACCAGCCTCCACCACATCCTCTGGCAGCTCATTCCATACCCGTACCAACCTCTGTGTGAAAAAGTTGCCCCTTAGGTCTCTTTTATATCTTTCCCCTTTCACCCTAAACCTATGCCCTCTAGTTCTGGACTCCCTGACCCCAGGGAAAAGACTGTTTACCCTATCCATGCCCCTCATAATTCACTTTGGAAGGAGCAGCAGGAATGCAGAGTACTGAGCGAAAGGTAAGATTCTTGGTAGTGTAGATGAGCAGAGAGATCTCAGTGTCCATGTACATAGATCCCTAAAAGTTACCACCCAGGTTGGTAAGGTTGTTAAGAAGGCATAGGATGTGTTAGCTTTTATTGGTAGTGGGATTGAGCTTTGGAACCATGCTGCAGCTGTACAAAACTCTGGTGCGGCCGCACTTGGAGTATTGTGTACATCTCTGGTCAGGGTGTTATAGGAAGGATGTAACAACACGACGGTTGGAGGAAGAGCGCCTCATCTTCCGCCTGGGAACCCTCCAACCACAAGGGATGAACTCAGATTTCTCCTGTTTCCTCATTTCCCCTCCCCCCACCTTGTCTCAGTCGATTCCCTCGAACTCAGCACTGCCCTCCTAACCTGCAATCGTCTTCCTGACCTCTCCGCCCCCACCCCACTCTGGCCTATCACCCTCACCTTGACCTCCTTCCACCTATCACATCTCCATCGCCCCTCCCCCAAGTCCCTCCTCCCTACCTTTTATCTTAGCTTGCCTGGCACACCCTCCTCATTCCTGATGAAGGGCTTATGCCCGAAACATCGAATTTCCTGTTCCTTGGATGCTGCCTGACCTGCTGTGCTTTAACCAGCAACACATTTTCAGCTATAGGAAGGATGTGGAAGCTTTGGAAAGGGTGGAGAGGAGATTTACTGGGATGTTCCCCGGTATGGAGGGAAGGCTTTATGAGGAAAGGCTGAGGGACTTGAGGCTGTTTTCATTGGAGAGAAGAAGGTTGAGCAGTGACTTAATTGAGACATAGAAGATAATCAAAGGGATAGATCGGGTGGACAATGAGAGCCTTTTCCCTCAGATGGTGACGACTAGCACGAGGGAACATAGCTTTAAATTGAGGGGGGATAGATATAGGACAGAGGTAGTTTCCTTACTCAGAGAGTAGTAGGGGCGTGGAACACACTGCCTGCAACAGTAGTAGATTTGCCAACTTTAAGGGCATTTAAATGGACATTGGAGAAACATATGGATGAAAATGGAATAGTGTAGGATGGATGGGCTTCAGCTTCATTCCATAGGTCGGCACAACATAGGAGGGCTGAAGGGCCTGTTCTGTGCTATAGTGTTCTATGTTCTAATTGTCTCCTCTCAGCCTTCTCCTTTGCAAGATACACAGTCCCAACCTCTCCAATCTATGTTCATAACTGGAACCATTCTTGAAAACCTCTCCTGTGCCATTGCCAATGTATTCACATCCTTCCTGTCATGTGGCATCTAGAAATGTACACAATATTCCAGCTATGGTCCATCCATATACAAGTTCAGCATAACGTCTTTGCTCGAGTACTCTACTCCTTTAAATGAGACATAAACAGAAAAATCAGGTTCCCCCAACATTGTCCCCAATGGACACTCCTGGGATAGGGGCAGGACCTGACTGAACACAGAGTAAAGCTCACTTTACTCTTTTTATACAGAAAAGTAAAGTTTCCTTGACTCTTTTGAACTCAAAAAAAGTTCCATTGACTTTTCTAAAGGAAAATTGATATTCCCTTAACACTATACCCATCAAACACTCCTGGGTTGGTGACAACAAGGGGTCAAAATACAAAGTAAAGATCCCTCTACTCGTTTGAACTGAAATAAAGTACTTTCAACACTGTCCCCATCAAATACTCTTGAGATAGGGACAACAAGTGGTTAAAATACAGCGGGAACGTTCATCTACTCATTGGAAGTCAAAGTAAACTTAATGTCCTCTCAGTTCTGTCCCCATCAAATACATCTGGGACATGGAAAACAAGGCGCTCTTGCACTCCATCTCACTATTAATAAATAGAATACTATATGCTTTATTAATTGCTCTCTCTATCTATGCTTTGACCTTTAATGACTTATAGACACATATATCCAGGCTTCTCTGCACACATAGACGCACGCAGACCCTCTCTCATACACACGCTGTCTCACACACACACACACACACACATACACCTCTGCACTCACACACACGTACACACCCAATTCGCACCCACGTACACACCCAACTCACACCCACGCACACCCACACTCACACCCATGCACACACCTACACTCACACCCACACACACACTCACACACACACACACCCACGCACACACCCACTCACACACCCACACTCACACCCACACCCACACTCACACCCATGCACACACCCACGTTCACACCCACGCTCACACCCAAGCACACACCCACACACACACCCACTCACACACCCACACTCACACACACACACATGCACTCTCACACCCACGCACACACCCACACTCACAACCACACTCACACCCATGCACACACCCACTCTCACACCCACGCACACACCCACACTCACACCCACACTCACACCCATGCACACATCCACTCTCACATCCACGCACACACCCACACTCATGCCCACACACACACACCCACGTGCACATCCACTCACACACCCACATTCACACTCACGTACACACCTACTCTCACACACACCCACACTCACACCCACACTTACACCCACACACACACCCACACTCACACCCATGCTCACACACACACTCACACACAGGCACACACCCACGCACACAACCACTCACACACCCACACTCACACCCACACCCACACTCACACCCACTCACACACCCACACTCACACCCATGCTCAGACTCACGTTCACACCCACGCTCATACCCGAGCACACACCCACACTCACACCCACACACACACCCACTCACACACCCACACTCACAGCCACGCACACACCCACACTCACACCCATGCTCACACCCATGTTCACACCCACGCTCACACCCAAGCACACACCCATGCTCATGCCCACGCACATCCACACTCACACCCATGCACACACCCAATCTCACACCCACGCACACACCCACACTCACACCCATGCATGTACCCACACTCACACCCATGCACATACCTACACTCACACCCACACTCACACCCACACCCACACTCACACTTACACTCACACACCCACACTCACACCCATGCTCACACCCACGTTCACGCCCACGCTCACACCCAAGCACACACCCACACCCACGCACACACCCACACTCACCCCCACACTCACACCCATGCACACACCCACACTCACACCCACACTCATACCCAAGCTCACACCCACGCACACCCACACACACACTCACACCCACGCACACCCCCACGCACACACCCACTCATACACCCACACTCACACCCACACTCACTCACACTCACACCCATGCACACACCCCTCTCATACCCACGCACACATCCACACTCACACCCATGCTCACACCCACGTTCACGGCCACACTCACACCCACTCACACATCCACACTCACACCCATGCCCACACCCACTCTCACACCCACGCACACCCACTCACACACCCACACTCACAGCCACGCACACACCCACTCTCATACCCACGTGCACACCCATGCACACACCCACTCACACACCCACACTCACACCCACACCCACACTCACACTCACTCACACACCCACACTCACACTCACTCACACACCCACACTCACACCCATGCAGACACCCACGCACACACTCAACTCACACCCACACACACACCCAACACTCACACCCATGCATATACCCACACTCACACCCATGCGCATACCTGCACTCACACCCACACTCACACCCACACCCACACTCACACTCACACACACCCACACTCACTCACACTCACACCCATGCACATACCCCTCTCATACCCACGCACACACCCACACTCACACCCACACTCACACCCATGCACACACCCCTCTCATACCCATGCACACACCCCTCTCATACCCACACTCACACCCATGCTCACACCCACGCACACTCCCACACACACTCTCTCACCCACGCACACCCCCACGCACGCATCCACTCACACACCCACACTCACACCCACACTCACTCACACTCACACCCATGCACACACCCCTCTCATACCCACGCACACAACCACACTCACACCCATGCTCACACCCACGTTCACAGCCACGCTCACACCCAAGCACACACCCACACTCACACCCACACTCACACCCATGCACACACCCACACTCACATCCACGCACACACTCACACTCACACCCACTCACACACCCACACTCACACACCCACACTCACACCCACACCCACACTCACACTCACTCACTCAACCACACTCACACGCATGCAGACACCCACGCACACACTCAACTCACACCCCCATACACACCCAACACTCACACCCACAGTCACACCCATGCATATACCCACACTCACACACCCACACACACCCACGCACACTCCCACGCTCACACCCACACACACCCACGACACACCCATGCACACACCCACGCGCACACCCATGCACTCACCCACACTCACACCCATGCATATACCCACACTCACACCCATGCACATACCTACACTCACACCCACACACACACATCCACGCACACACCCACACTCACACCCACACACACACCCACGCACACACCCTCTCAAAGGCTTACATTCTGTCACACTCATGCATACATTCTATCAAACATGCACATACACAAACTCACTCTCATGGGTACTCACACTCACATGCTCACACTCACATGCACATGCTCTCTCTCTCTCTCTCTCTCCCCTTCTCTCTCCCTCTCTCTGTCTGTCTCTTTCTCCACCCTCACTCACACACACACACACACACAAGTCTGTGGTGTGAATTTGCATTTGTAGAGTTGTATTTGCAGATACATTCTATTTTTGCAGGAAGAGCACACAACTTGCAGACAGTCAATGCAGGCTGTCAATCCAGATCGTATTTATACAAAATTCCTACTTTGGAAATAGAACCAGGCTGATTCAAGATTGGAATACAGACAGAGTCTATCCCCACACCTTAATACATTGTCTGAGCTGAGACAAAACCTTTTTTTGTATAAAATCTTAAGTTATATCGAGAATGTGACTTCAAGGAAGTTGTGGGATTTACATATTAATGAACTGAAACCTGCAACCCATTCTAAAAGATGAAAGGCTTAACAGCAAGCTAGGTTTGTTCAATATACCGTTTTAATTGCATGACGCTGTGATCTTATGCTGTAAATTCTGAGTCTTATATCCTGCCCCACGAGTTACCTGAGCTGAAAATGTGTTGCTGGTTAAAGCACAGCAAGTTAGGCAGCATCGTAGGAACAGGAAATTCGACGTTTCGGGCCAGAGCCCTTCATCAGGAATGAGTTACCTGATCAAGGAACAGCACTCCAAAAGCTAGTACTTTCAGACTATTGGACTATAACCTGTTGTTGTGTGATTTTTAACTTGTTTGATTTATGGCCTTTCCTACAGACTGGCTACAGTTCTGGGGGGTTTGCACATGACTCTTGTTCATCCCAGTCCAACACCAGCACCTCCACACCCTTAAGAATAGTAGCCTTTATTTTAGGGGAGAAAGTGAGGACTGCGGATGCTGGAGATCAGAGCTGAAAATGTGTTGCTGGAAAAGTGCAGCAGGTCAGGCAGCATCCAAGGAGCAGGAGATTCGACGTTTCGGGCATCGGCCTTTATTTTATACCATCTCTCTGCATTCTTACACTGAAATGGACACCTCGATTTCTCCACATTGAACCTCATCTATCACCTGTCTGCTGAAACATGTGTAAATCTTTGGAGATGTATAAAATATCTGTGAGAGAAATTGAGGACATTGAAAATGGCATTCTTGGAGGCAAGCAAGTATTTAATGCACACGAAGGCAGCAGAGAGGAAGGATTCAAGTGGGCAGCAAGGACGTAACTATGATTGAAACAAGCAGCTTGTCTGGTGGGATAGGCTCCAAGTCCAACCACGTGGACACTACAGTCAAGAAAACACACCAACGCCTTGACTTCCTCAGAAGGCTGAGGAAATTTGGAATGCCCACAATGACTCTTCATCAGTTTTTATAGATTGTAATGATCGGAACCAGATTGCTGGAAAAGCGCAGCAGGTCAGGCAGCATCCAAGGAACAGGAACATCCTCCTGCTCTTTGGATGCTGCCTGACCTGCTGCGCTTTTCCAGCAACACATTTTCAGCTCTGATCTCCAGCATCTGCAGGCCTCACTTTCTCCTTGGAACCAGATTGACCTCACTGACATCCAATGTAACCAGGATCCGACATCTTGGAGCAGTCCTAATGATGATGAGAAGAAGAAGAAGAAGGATGGAGGCAAAAAAAAGGGTAAAGATCCAGTAAACAAGACTGGGGGCAAGGCCAAGAAAAAGAAGTGGTCAAAAGGCAAAGCTGAACAACTTGATCGTGTCACACATGATAAACTGTTGAAAGGGATACCCAGCTACGACCTCATCCCGCCTGCTCTGGTCACTGAAAGGTTAGAAATCAGGGGTTCTCTGGCTAGGGCTGCCCACCAGGAGCTGCTTTCAACCGGCAAGATCAAGTTTGGTGTGCAAACATAGAGCACAGTTTAATTGTACACCAGCTACCAAGACTGGTGATGCACCTGCTACTGCAGATGATGCATGATAAGGTTCAGAATGGATTTCAAGTGACCCTATTTAGATAAGTCAGTAAAATTAGAAATAAAATTGTCTTTAACAAATAAAAATATAGCCAGGAGTTTAGAATCTTCTCAGCTCAGGCGACTGACTCGGAGCTGGCTGGACACAGCCAGTGGACTGTGCTCAAGGGTGACTGGGTGACGGGATACCGGCCTCTGTGCAGTCATTTCATGGATGTACCATAAACAGCATCCTATATGGATACATCACAGTTTAGCAAGGTAATTGCTCTGCCCAAGATTGCAAGAAATTATAGGAAGTTGTGAACACAGTCCAGCCCTTGTGACTCCCCAGAGCCTGTCCACCATCTACAAGGCACAAGTCAGGAGGGTGATGGAACACTCCCCACTTGCCCGGGATGAGTGCAGCCCCAACAACACTCAAGAAGCTTGACGCCATCCTGAAAAAGCAGCCCACCTGATTGGCATCACATCTACAAACATTCCCTCCCTCCACCACCGATGCTCACCAGCAGCAGTGTGTACTATCTGCAAGGTGCACTGCAGAAATTCACCAAAGATCCTTCGACAGCACCTTCCAAACCCACAGCTATTTCTATCTAGAAGGACAAGGGCAGCAGATACATGGGAAAACCACCACCTTCAAGTTCCCTTCTAAGCCATTCACCATCCTAACTTAGTAATATATTCCCACTCCTTCACTGTTGCTGGGTCAATATCTTGGAATTCCTTCCCCACTGGCATTGTGGGTCAACCCACAGAAGGTGGGTTGCAGCGGTTCAAGAAGGCAGCTCACCCCCACCTTCTCAAGGAGCAATTGGGGACAGATCATAAATGCTGGGCCCAGCCAGTGATGCGCACAGAAATTAATAAATGTTTTTAAAAGTCCATCACATAAAATAGCTTTCCTTCCATTGGCTCCATTCACACTTCCCGCTGCTTTGAGAAAGCAGCCAACATAATCAAAGACCCCTCCCCACTTACTCTCCCTTCCACTCTCTTCCATTGGGCAGAAGACACAGAAGCTTAAAAACATGTACCAACTTACTCAAGAGCAGCTTCTTCCCTGCTGTTATCAGACATTTGAATAGACCTCTCGTACATTAGAGTTGATCTTTTTCTGCGCCTTCTCTGTAGCTGTATATATTCTGCCTTCTGTTCTATTACCCTGTTGTACTTATGTAAGGTCTGGATAGCATGTAGTACAATACGTTTCACTGTGACAATAATAAAACAAATCAAGAGACTCACTGACATGTTGAAAAAGCTCGGGGTGCCAATGCCGTGTGGTTCTTGTTTTATCTTCCCTTTTGTGCGAAAGCTTCGTTAACCAGGTCAGGTAGTTGAAGAAGACAACCCTGGCTTCTCCATTTCATTCTTTCCAATCTGTGACTGCCCCCATTGAGGCCTGGCATTACCTTGACTTGAAAGCACCAACACAGTGGGCATTGAGTTGTGTGATGCAACCTCGTAGGCTCAAAGACCAGCTCTCCATTTATGTTAAACTAACTCAGAAAGGGAGATTTGCATCCCCAATCTGCCAACTTGCCAAAGTACTTACCAGTTGAAAATATGTGCTTTAAGTGTAATCAGTATGAACACAGCTGACAATTTATGCAGCGTAAGTTACTACAAACAGCAATAATGACCGAATTAACCTTTTTTAGTTGGACTGATGGAAGGATAAATATTGGCCAGGGCATCAAGGAGAGTTCCTCCTGCTGTGATTTGAACAGTGTCCTGGAATCTATTAGGACCACCCCCACTAACCCTGCACCCACCTCCGAGGGATCTTGGTTAATATCGGAGACACCTCTGAGACAGCAGCACTCCCTCAGCACTGCAATGGGAACGTCAGCCTTGATTACAGCGCAAGCGGCTAACGTGAAGCACGAATTCGGAACCTCTGACTCAGGGACAGGTCAGCTTTGATTCACCATGGTAATGTCTTGACCAATCCGAGCTGACTTGCCAACCTTTCCTTGTGCTGTATAAATTGTTGACTCCTTGACATTTGGCATTCTTGTGTCTGTCCTGATGAGTGCGAGGTGAAAAACTTCGACAGTGATTCCCTTTTTTTCAGCAGTGCACCCAGGCAACGTGAATAACAACTTGCATTTATATAGCACCTGTAAGACATTCCAAAGTGCTCCACAGAAATGTCACAAAGGAATAATTTCAGGTGATGACCAAAAAGATTGCCCAAAGAAGTGGATTTTAAACATTATGTTAAAAGAGAGGTGGAGAGTTGAAGAGACAATTTCAGAGCTTTAGGACTAAAAGCAGCATGGTGGCACAGTGATCAGCACTGCTGCCTCACAGCGCTAGGGACCCGGGTTCAATTCCCGCTTCAGGCAACTGTCTGTGTGGAGTTTGCACATTCTCCCCATGTCTGCGTGGGTTTCCTACAGGTGCACCGGTTTCCTCCCACAGTCCAAAAATGTGCAGGTTAGGGTGAATTGGCCATGCTAAATTGCCCGTAGTGTTAGGTGAAGGGGTACGTATAGGGGAATGGGTCTGGGTGGGTTACTCTTCAGGTGATGACCAAAACCTAACACTAACCGTAGTGTTAGGTGAAGGGGTACGTATAGGGGAATGGTCTGGGTGGGTTACTCTTCGGAGCAACTTGTTGGGCCGAAGGGCCTGTTTCCACACTGTAAGTAATCTAATCTAATCTAAAGCTGAAGGCCCAATCACCTCTGGAGGATTTGGGGATGCTCAAAAGAGCAGAATAGAGGAGCAAAGAGGGTTGCAGGATTAAAGGAGTTAGCAGATTTAGAGAGGAGCGACGTTCTAAAAACAAGAACAATGATCCTCAGAGCAAAACACTGACTGAACAGGATTCATTGTATGTCAGCAAGCACAAGAATATTGTAGAGGGTGAACAAGACTTTGTGCAAGTAGGAAAATATGTAACAGACTGTGCTGTCTTCAGGTTTATGAGGGTGGAGAGTGTGAAAATGATGCAATTGTTAGGTCTCAAAGGTTACAAAAAGATGGATGATTGTGTAGCAATTGTAATGAGGTGAGTCAGGTGGACCTCATAGAAATGAGTTCCCTAAATGGTCTAATCAGGGAGTCCTGGCTGACAGATATAAACAGGAGTGTCAGAGTTTCTGTTCACTCTGAGAGCTGGCTCTGAGGAAGCTGGATCAGTGTCAAGGACTCTCCACATGCAAATGATGGGTGAGTTGGTGACGGGATACCAGACTGCTACAGCAACAGGCTGAGACAAATCACAATGACAAGATTACAAGTTGTCTGTTTCAGGATCACACGGTTGCTGTGAAGAGGGATGGATTGGGTGCTTTAGGAAAGGAGTTTGCAGTATGGATAGAACACAGTAGATCAGTTCTTCCGCACTTTTAGTTGGAAGAATTGCAGAGCTGGGGCTGAATTGACTACTCCTGCTCCTGGTTCTTATGTTGAACACTGGTTCAATGTTCTGGTAATTGAATAACAGTGGAGTTGCTGAGAGAGGTGATGGAGAGATAGAGCATGGTGTCATCACCTGTTACGTAAAACCTAAGTACTTTGGGATGATGTTGCTGAGAGGCAGCATGTAGATGAGATATAGAACGGGGAAGGGATAGATTATTGAGGGACATCAGGAGGTAACGGTGGAGGAGTGGAATGAGAAGATAATGAAGCATGGAACCAGAGGTTGGAGAGGCATTGGAGGAGGATGATGTGGTCAGCTACTTGAAAGGACTTCTTGACAACTAGGATTCTGGTGGGCATTTCACAGTGATACCAACCTGGAAAATCACATATCCAGTTTTAAAACCTTTAATGAAGCTCTTGCTGAAAGCTAACCCAGTCAGAAAAGACCAAGCCAGCAAGCTGACCAATGAAGTGACTGAGTTCTGAGGATTGGAAGCATTTTGGTATTCTGCAAAAAGAGGACAAAAGGTTTGATAAAGAAGGGAAAATAGACAATATGAGTGAAACTGCAGAGAAAACAGGGACTGTAAAAACCTTTAGAACTATATGAAAAGAAAAAGATTAAGAATGACAAATGTTAGTCCCATACGGTAAGAAGCCTGGAGGACTATAATGGGGACCAAAGAAACGGCAGAGGAATTGGGCACATGTTTCTGGTTCTGCCTTTACAGAAGAGGACCTTCCCAGAAATGTTCAGGAACTAAGGGTCCAGTGAAAGGGCGGAATTAAAGGAAATCAGCATCAGTAAGACAGTGGATCTGGGAAATGTAATGGGGTTAAAAGTCCACAGGGCCTAATAATCTACCTCCCAGAGTACTGAAGGAAACGGACCTGGAAATAATGGATACATTTTTTGGTCATCTTCCAAAATTCAAAAGACGCTGGCAAAATTCCTACAGGTTAGTGAGTGACAAATGTAATTCCAGTATTTAAAAAGGAGAGAAAACAAAACACATCTATTAACCGAACAACAGGTGAGGAATAGGCTGGAATCTATTATAAAAGATGTGACAACAGAGCATTTGGAAAGCAATAACCAGATTGAATGATGTCAGGGTTTCTGAAAGATAAATTGTTCTTCTCAAATTTTCTTTATTCACTCATGGGACATGGGTCAGCATTTACTGCCTGCCCTAGTTGCCCCTTGAGAAGGTGGGGGTGAGCTGCCTTCTTGAACTGCTGCAGTCCACCTGCTGTGGGTTGACCCACAATGCCCTTAGGGAGGGAATTCCAGGATTTTGACCCAGCGACTTTGAAGGAACGGTGTTATATTTCCAAGTCAGGATGGTGACTGACTTGCAGGGGAACTTGAAGGTGGAGGTGCTCTCATTTATCTGCTGCCCTTGGCCTTCCAGGTGGAAGTAGTCATGGGTTTGGAAGGTACTGACTGAGGATCTTTGGTGAATTTCTGCAGTGGATCTTACAGATGGTACACACTGCTTTTACTGAGCATCAGTGGTGGAGGGAGTGGATGCTGGGGGATATGATGCCAATCACACAGGCTGCTTTGTCCTGGATAGTGTCAAGTTCCTGAGTGTTGTTGGGGTTGCACCAGTCCAGGTAAGTGGAAAGTATTCCATCACACTCCTGATGTGTGCCTTGTACTTATACTTTGGGGAGTCAGGAAGTGTTGCTGTCCTCCGTGTGTCAGACCTGTTCTTGTGGCCACTGTTTATGTGGCATGTCCAGTTGATTTCTATGTTTGAACCAAGGCTGTAATGGGGTCAGGAGCTGAGTGGCCCTGGTGGAACCCAAAATGGGTGTCACTGAGCAGGTTATTGCTGAGCTGAGGTATTGCCTGATAGCACTGTTAATGACACCTTCCAGCATTTTACTGATCAGACTGAAGGACAGGTAACTGGCAAGGTTGGATTTGTCCTGCTTTTTGTGTACAGGACATACCCAGGAAATTTTCCACATTGTTACATAGATGCCAGGACTACAGAAGTTCTGGAGCACAGGTCTTCAGTACTATTGCCAGAATGTTGTCAGGGCCCATAGCTTTTGCAGTATCCAGTGCCTCTAACTATTTTTGATATTTCAGCAAGCAAACTGAATTGACTGGAGACTGGCATCTGTGATGTTGGGAACCACTGGAGGGGGGCCAGATGGATCATCCTCTCGGCAATTCTGGCTGAAGATTGGTGCAAATGCTTCGGCCCTACCTTTTGCACTGAGGTGCTGGATTCTTCTGTCTTTGAGGATAGGGATCTTTTGGAGCCACCTCATCCAGTGAGTTGTTTAATTACCCACCACAAGTCATGACTGGAATGACAAGATTGCAGAGTTTAAGTCTGATCTGTTGGTGGTGGGATTGCTTAGCTCTGCCTATCACTTGCTGTTTGTCATGCAAATAAGCCTGTTTAGTAGCTTCACCAGGGTGACACCTCACTTTCAGGTATGCCTAGTGCTGCTCCTGGCATGCCACCCTTGCACTCTCCATTGAACCAGGGTTGATCCCCTGGCTTGATGGTAATGGTTGAGTGGAGCATATGGCGTGTGGGCCATGAGGTTACAGATTGTGCTGGAGTACAACTCTGTTGCTGTTGATGACCCATAGCACGTCATGGATGCCCAGTTTTGAGTTGCTAGATCTGTTTGAAGTCTGTCCCATACAGCATGATGGTAGTGCCACACAACATGATGGAGGGTATTCTCAAGGTGAAGGTGGGACCTTTTCCCCACAGGGACTATTTGATGGTCACTCTTACAGATACTGTCATGGACAGATGCTTCTACAGCTGACAGATTGGTAAGGATGAGGTGAAGCGTGTTTTTCCTCTTGTTTGTTCCCTCATCACCTGCCGCAGACCCAGCCTAGGAGCTAGGTCCTTTCAGACCTAACCAGCTCGATCAGTATCACTGCTGCCGAGTCACTCATTGTGATGGACATTGAAATTCCCATCCAGAGGACATTTAGTGCCTTGCCACCCTCAGAGATTCCTCCAACTGTTGCTCAACATGGAGGAGTACTGATTCATCAGCCGAGGGAGGACAGTACGATGTAATCAGCAGGTAATCTATGTCATTTATACCTCACATATCCCACCCACTGTAAACTTAAAGTTGTCCAAAACCATGTCCTGTTGTGCCCTTCATCACACCAAGACCAGTTCAGCCCATCACCCCTGTACCCTCTGTCCTACCAAGACCAGTTCAGCCCATCAACGCTGTGCCCTCTGTCCTACCAAGACCAGTTCAGCTCATCACCCCTGTGCCCTCTGTCCTACCAAGACCAGTTCAGCCCATCACCCCGTGTCCTCTGTCCTACCAAGACCAGTTCAGCCCATCACCCCGTGTCCTCTGTCCTACCAAGACCAGTTCAGCTCATCACCCCTGTGCCCTCTGTCCTACCAAGACCAGTTCAGCCCATCACCCCGTGTCCTCTGTCCTACCAAGACCAGTTCACCCATCATCCCTGTGCCCTTTGTTCTACCAAAGCCAGTTCACCCATCACCCCTGTGCCCTCTGTCTTACCAAGACCAGTTCAGCTCATCACCCCTGTGCCCTCTGTTCTACCAAGACCAGTTCAGCCCATCATCCCTGTGCTCTCTGTCTTACCAAGACCAGTTCAGCCCATCACCCCTGTACCCTCTGTCCTACCAAGACCAGTTCAGCCCATCATCCCTGTGTCCTCTGTCCTACCAAGACCAGTTCACCCATCATCCCTGCGCCCACTGACTGACACTGACTCCCAGTCAAGGAGTATCTCCATTTTAAGATTCTCATTTTTGTTTGCAAGTCTCATTGTGGTCCATTCCCTGCCAATCTATCCAGCTTTTAGGAGAGAATGAGACTGCAATGCTGAAGATTCACATTTGGGAGGTATGGTGCTGGAAAAGCACAGCAGGTCAGGCAGCATCTGACAAGGAGGAGATATCGACGTTTCGGGCATAAGGGGATGAGGGGAAGGGGACTGAGAGATAGGTAGGAGGGTGGGTGTGGGGCTGGGGTCAGGTAGCTGGGAAGGTGATAGGTAGGTGCAGGTGGGGAGTGATGGTGATAGGTCGGAGGGGAGGGTGGAATGGTGGGGAACCCTCTGCAAAGTCTCTGCTCATTCAATCGTGAACCTTGTGCATCCTTGATTGTAGTGACTCTGTTCTTTGTGTCTGTGCCTTCAGCTGCTCTGAGCCTCAGCTCTAGAATGCTCTCTATGAAGATTTCTGGCCTCATGACTTCACCTTCCTCCTGGTAGGCACTTCTTTAAACCTCAATCTCACCAACATGGTCATCTGCATTAGTATGACAATACCTGGCTCGATGCCAAATTTTGCTTTCTAACACAGCAAAGAAAGTAGTGTACTTAATTAAAGTACACAAATGCAAACTGTTATAAGTCTGTCATTAGGTTTAAAGTCTGGTTGAAGATTTGTAGCTCGGGTGTCCGTTGTTGTGGTTCTGTTCGCCGAGCTGGAAGTTTTTGCTGCAAACGTTTCATTCCCTGGCTAGGGAACATCATCAGTGCTATTGGAGCCTCCTGTGAAGCGCTGCTGTGATGTTTCTTCCGGTATTTATAGTGGTTTGTTCTTGCCGCTTCCGGGTGTCAGTTTCAGCTGTAGTAGTTTGTATGTGGGGTCCAGATCGATGTGTCTGTTGATGGATGTTCTTGCCGCTTCCGGGTGTCAGTTTCAGCTGTAGTGGTTTGTATATGGGGTCCAGGTCCATGTGTCTGTTAATGGAGTTTGTGGATGAATGCCATGCCTCTAGAAATTCCCTGGCTGTTCTCTGTCTGGCTTGTCCTATGATGGTAGTGTTTTCCCAGTCAAATTCATGTTCCTGGTTGTCTGAGTGTATGGCTACTAGGGATAGCTGGTCGTGTCATTTTGTGGCTAGCTGATGTTCATGGATGCGGATTGTTAGCTGTCTTCCTGTTTGTCCTATATAGTGTTTTGTGCAGTCCTTGCATGGTATTTTGTAAACTACGTTAGTTTGGCTCGTGCTGGCTATTGGGTCCTTTGTTCTAGTGAGTTGTTGTCTGAGTGTGGAAGTTGGCTTGTGTGCTGTTATGAGTCCTAAGGGTCGCAGTAGTCTGGCTGTCAGTTCTGAGACGCTCCTGACGTATGGTAGTGTGGCTAGTCCTTTTGGTTGTGGCATGTCCTCGTTCCGTGGTCTATCTCTTAGGCATCTGGTGATAAAGTTGCGTGGGTATCCGTTTTTGGCGAATACCTTGTATAGGTGTTCCTCTTCCTCTTTTCGCAGTTCTGGTGTACTGCAGTGTGTTGTGGCTCTTTTGAATAGTGTCCTGATGCAGCTTCGTTTGTGTGTGTTGGGGTGGTTACTTTCATAGTTTAGGACTTGGTCTGTGTGTGTTGGTTTCCTGTGTACCCTTGTGGTGAATTCTCCGTTGGGTGTTCTCTCTACTAACACGTCTAGGAATGGGAGTTGGCTATCCTTTTCCTCTTCTCTCGTGAATCGTATTCCTGTGAGTGTGGCGTTGATGACTCGGTGTGTTTTTTCTATTTCTGTGTTTTTGATGATTACAAAGGTGTCATCGACGTATCTGATCCAGAGTTTGGGTTGGATTTGTGGTAGGGCTGTATGTTCTAATCTTTGCATAACTGCCTCTGCTATGAGTCCCGAGATTGGTGATCCCATCGGTGTTCCGTTGATTTGTTCGTATATCTGATTGTTGAATGTAAAATGTGTGGTGAGGCACAGGTCTAGTAGTTTAAGTATGCCGTCCTTGTTGATAGGTTCGGCCTCCTGTGTTCTGTTATGTGTGTCCAGTAGGTTGGCTATTGTTTCTCTGGCTAGGGTTTTGTCAATCGATGTGAACAGTGCCGTCACGTCGAATGATACCATGGTTTCTTCTTTGTCGATACAACTACAGGGATGCCAACACAGCAGACTTCCTAGCAGCACTAGAATGCACACTCAGGAACAATGGACTGACAGAAGAGACACAACGAACAGTGAGACAAATGGTCGTACCGATGATGATAAGAAAACGACATACACATAACCTCAACACCAAGGAGAGGGAAGCACTGAAAGCACTGAAAAATGACAAGAACATAATCATACTACCGGCATATAAAGGCAGAATGACGGTCATCTTAGATAAATCAGACTACATCGATAAAGCACAACAACTACTCGCAGACACCAACACCTACCAAATGAAGGATTCCGACCCCACACCACAACTCACCAATAGAATAATCAACACACTAAGGAATCTACAAAAAAACGGACAGATAACCAAAGCGGACCAGCAAAGAATGAAACCTGAAAGCAACAACACCCCCAGATTCTACGGACTACCCAAAGTACACAAACCAGACATCCCACTCAGACCCATAGTATCACTACCAGGGACACCAGCATACAAACTGGCCAAAGAACTACAACAAAAACTGAAACACCTAGTCAGCGGATCCAAACACTCCATACAATCAACACAGGAATTCTTAGACATCATCAGGAATACACACATAGACAAAGAAGAAACCATGGTATCATTCAACGTGACGGCACTGTTCACATCAATTGACAAAACCCTAGCCAGAGAAACAATAGCCAACCTACTGGACATACATAACAGAACACAGGAGGCCGAACCTATCAACAAGGACGGCATACTTAAACTACTAGACCTGTGCCTCACCACACACTTTACATTCAACAATCAGATATACGAACAAATCAACGGAACACCGATGGGATCACCAATCTCGGGACTCATAGCAGAGGCAGTTATGCAAAGATTAGAACATACAGCCCTACCACAAATCCAACCCAAACTCTGGATCAGATACGTCGATGACACCTTTGTAATCATCAAAAACACAGATATAGAAAAAACACACCGAGTCATCAACGCCACACTCACAGGAATACGATTCACGAGAGAAGAGGAAAAGGATAGCCAACTCCCATTCCTAGACGTGTTAGTAGGGAGAACACCCAACGGAGAATTCACCACAAGGGTACACAGGAAACCAACACACACAGACCAAGTCCTAAACTATGAAAGTAACCACCCCAACACACACAAACGAAGCTGCATCAGGACACTATTCAAAAGAGCCACAACACACTGCAGTACACCAGAACTGCGAAAAGAGGAAGAGGAACACCTATACAAGGTATTCGCCAAAAATGGATACCCACGCAACTTTATCACCAGATGCCTAAGAGATAGACCACGGAACGAGGACATGCCACAACCAAAAGGACTAGCCACACTACCATACGTCAGGAGCGTCTCAGAACTGACAGCCAGACTACTGCGACCCTTAGGACTCATAACAGCACACAAGCCAACTTCCACACTCAGACAACAACTCACTAGAACAAAGGACCCAATAGCCAGCACGAGCCAAACTAACGTAGTTTACAAAATACCATGCAAGGACTGCACAAAACACTATATAGGACAAACAGGAAGACAGCTAACAATCCGCATCCATGAACATCAGCTAGCCACAAAACGACACGACCAGCTATCCCTAGTAGCCATACACTCAGACAACCAGGAACATGAATTTGACTGGGAAAACACTACCATCATAGGACAAGCCAGACAGAGAACAGCCAGGGAATTTCTAGAGGCATGGCATTCATCCACAAACTCCATTAACAGACACATGGACCTGGACCCCATATACAAACCACTACAGCTGAAACTGACACCCGGAAGCGGCAAGAACATCCATCAACAGACACATCGACCTGGACCCCACATACAAACTACTACAGCTGAAACTGACACCCGGAAGCGGCAAGAACAAACCACTATAAATACCGGAAGAAACATCACAGCAGCGCTTCACAGGAGGCTCCAATAGCACTGATGATGTTCCCTAGCCAGGGAACGAAACGTTTGCAGCAAAAACTTCCAGCTCGGCGAACAGAATCTGTCATTAGGACTTTACCAGTGTAGTATTAACAAAGCTATATCCATTTACATTTAACCCGTGTAATACAGACAGTCCTGCGCCTACCAATACTGTACTCATAGGTACTGTTCCAGTATAATACTTGCGTATCTATACTCACAAATACTAATTCAGTGTAATTTTAAATTATTCACTTTTGACATGAATCACATGCAGGCCAGGCTGCATAAGGATGGCAGATTTGTTAAAGAGCATTGGTGAATTGGATGGGTTTTTTAAAATGAGAATTGACTTGATTCAGTATTCGGCGAACGTGAGGACTGCAGATGCTGGAGATCAGAGTCAAGAGTGTGATGCTGGAAAAACACAGCAGGTCAGGCAGCATCCCAGGGGCAGGAGCATTGACATTTCTGGCAAAAGCACTTGGCATTTGCCCAAAACATTGATTCTGCCTGACCTGCTGTGCTTTTCCAGCACCATACTCTTGACTTGGGTCACTATTAGACTAGCTTCTTATTTCCAGACTGTTTTAAAATTGAATTTAGATTTCCTTATCTGGCAGGAGGTGGGATTTGAACCCATGAATATTATCCTTGTGGTTCTTGGATTACCAATCCAGTCACATTGTCGCTACACTATCACTGTCCCCCAAATCATTGGCACCACCAGGGTTGTACTAATGCAATGTATGATCAGTACCCATCAACGTTGAAGTCTGTCATTGCACTATTGAAAATATTGTGTCCAAACACAATCACATGTGCAAAGTCAGCAGAGTGAAGTTTGCTGTTGTACTATGAGATATTTTACCATGATTGGACATGACATTAACATTTCACCTATCCACCTATGAAATGAAATGACAGCATTTTACATTTCACCCTTGGGGTGTTTTGGTAAATAACCTTTTAATGAGCCTTATCATCCGACAACTGCCCCTCCACCTCGGTGGCTCTCTCTCCTCAACACCCACTTCTAGATCCATTCCTCCTGGATTACCCATCTGGATTTACAAGTGATTGCAGTTACGTTCCCTTGGTCCGGTTTCTCTTTGCAGGTTTAACCACCTGGCTCCAACCAAGAAACCACAGCAGAGTCAATCCATCTGGAGACAGAGGTCAGCTCCGATTTCCACCTAGGGCCATACAACCCACTCAGAAGAGGACCAAGAACGAGAGGACATGGATTTAAAGTGACATGCACAAGATATTATGTGAGGGGAAACACTTTGACTTAGTGAGTAGCTAATGTTTGGAATATTCTTTTGTTTTTACTATTCATGGCTGGGACAGCATTTATTGCCCAGAGGGCAGTTAAGAGTCAACCACGTTGCTGTGGGTCTGGAGTCACATAGAGACCAGACTAGGTAAGGCTGGCAGTTTCCTTCCCTGAAGGACATCAATGAACCAGATGGTTTTTTTTCCCCAACAATCAATTCACAGTTATCTTTTAATTTCAGATTTTCATTGAATTCAAACGCAATCATGTCCCGTGATCCGGGTCTGCAGCGCCTTACCTGGATCTCTGGATTAACATCAAAAAAGTATGGTGCTGGGAAAGCACAGCCAGTCAGGCAGCATCTGAGGAGCAGGAGAGTTGACGTTTTGAGCACAAGCTCTTCATCCTGCTCTTCATCGTCTCCTGCTCCTCGGATGCTGCCTGACCGGCTGTGCTTTTGCACCATCACCTGTTTTGACTCTGATCTCCAGCATCTGCCGTCCTCACTTTCTCCTCTCTGGATGGACAGTCCAGCTGATAATACCACCAGGCCATTGCCTCCCCTGCCTGGAAAGGTGATGGAGGCGGGTTCATTGAGGCATTCAAGCGGGCTTCGAATGGTTATTTGAATAGAAACAGTGTACAAGGGCTTAGGGAAAAAGGCAGGGAGTCAGCACGTGGGAATGATGTTTTCTTGAAGAGTCGGTGCAGTCAATGGGCTGATTGGCCAACTTCTGTGGTCTGCCCGTGTCATGTCCCCCCCACCCCACCGAGGCGTGGCTTCAGCCAAGCTTTGTTTTGGTGGCTAGGACATTGTGGCAACACTGGCACGGCACAGCCACTGGACATGACGGCAAAGAGGGAAAGGTGGAGAAAGAAAGAAGTGAACAAAGTAGTAGCATTCATGTAGCATCTCAGGATAGTTCTGATTCCCCCTTTTTTGTATTCATTCACAGGATGACGGTGTCACTGACTAGACCAGTACTTATTGCCCAGAGGTTAGTAAAGAGTCAACCACATTGCTGTGGGTCTGGAGTCACTTGTAGGCCAGACCAGTAAGGTTGGCAGTTTCCTGATTTCATGGTCACCATTAGACTCATAATTCTAGATATTTGTGTAATGGAATTCAAGTGCCACCATCTGACGTGGTGGGATTTCAAACCTAGGTCCCTGGAACACTATCTAGATTTCTCAGTTAACAGTCCACCACACTTAATTAATGAAACGATATTATTTATTTGGGGGCAGTTCAGAGAAGGTTCACTAGTGTGGAGGGATTGTCTTAGAAGAAAAGGTTAAACAGGCTTGGAATCTACTCCCTGGTAATTGGAAGAACGAAAGGTTGGGACTCTATTCATTGGAATTTGGGAGGATGAGAGGTGACTTCTTTGAAGCATTTCGGATTTTTCAGGAGCTTGACAGCTGAGAGGATTTTTCCCCTCAAGGGAGAGTCTAGGACCAGAAGACAAGAGTCTCAGAATAAAGAGGACACCAACTTAAGACTGAGATGAGGGGTGGGGGGCAGTGTCTGTTTGTATATTTATGGATGAGATGGAGAGATTCTTGATCAGTCAGGGAATCAAAGCTAAGGGGAAGAAGACCCACAGTGGATGTGGGAAGTCCTGGATCGTTTTGAATGGAGGGGCAGGCTGGAGGAGCCGAATGGCCTACATCTGTTACTATTCCTTTTGGTCTTATGGACTTGACTAAACGGTATAACTCAATAAAGGCCGTCTGAAACTGATCAAGAATCTCTCCATCTCAGCCTGAAATACAACCTTGACCATCGGGGAGAAGGTACAGAAGCCTGATCACACACACCAGCCAGTTTTGTAACAGTTTCTACCCTACTGTTGTTAGAATACTGAATGGACTCACAAACTCTTAACATTCGCCTGTACCTGTGTTTTTGTTTTTGCCTCTGTTCACCTATTATTTACTATCTATGCTACTTAACTCTGTGATCTGCCTGTATTGCGCGCAGTACACATGACAATAAATTCAATTCAATTCAAGATGTCTGTCTCAGTCTTGAATATGCTTAGCCACCTAGCTTCTATCTGATTAATTCCTTTTCGGTAATGGAGGCTATGCCAAGGTAATAGTGACAGAGGCAAAACCCCTCTCACTCAAATAATTGGAAATTATAATGACTCTCACCAATTTGTATTGCTGCGCCATGGAAAGCATTCTATCTGGATACATCACAGCTTGGCATCGAAACTGGTCTGCGCAAGGCTGGAGAAATTACAGAGAGTTGTGAACACAGCCAAGACCATCACAAAAACCAACCGTCCATCCATTGACCCTACACTGCCTCGGGAAAGCAACTAATATAATCAAAGACCCCTCCCACCCTGCTTATACTCTCTTCCACCCTCTTCCATTGGGCAAAGGATTAAAAAACCGTTCAAAAACACATACCAACAGACAGAAGAAAAGCTTCTTCCCTGCTGTTATCAAACGTTTGAATGGACCTTTTGAGTTGCACCTCCTGTGTAGCTGTAACACTATATCTTTTTCTTTATTTTTCCTTTCTTTTTTTTTAAATTGCCCCCACAATGCCGCCTAACTGCGGTAGTGCTTATTTTTCCCCAGCACCCATGTTGTGTGAGTGCAGGTGTGAGGCACAGTGAAAGACACAAGGTGCATGAATCTCTATTCAGTTTCCACCATCCAGGAAGAAAGAAAACACCCAAGTGGCCAGTGACAAGCAGTGCCCTTAGCTGTAACACTATATTCTGCATTCTGTTCTACTACCCTCATGTCCTTATAGAAGGTATGATTTGTCTGGATAACACATAATATAATACAACACTGTATCTCGGTACATGTGACAACAATAAATCAAATCAAATTAATCAGGAAGAAGTCTATCATAGAGTGTTGGCACTTTAAGTTAACAAGGCATTGGGACTGGCTGAGATACATCCAAAGATTTTTAAGGAAGTAAGGGAAAATTCCAGAGGCACTGACCCTAAAATTTCAGTTTTCCTTTGGCTCTGAGGAGGTGTCAGAAGACTGGAGAATTGCCAACATTACAGCCTTATTCACGAAAAAAAGGTTATAGAGGTAATCCCAGCAATGATAGACCTGTTGATTTAACTTCAGTAGTGGGGACGTTTTACAAAATGATTATTCGCGATAGAATCACATACGTCACGGGAGAGGGCGGTTTGATTATGAAACAAGTTGAATTTTTAAAAGGGAAATTGTGTTTAACTAGCTTGTGGGAGCTTTTGAAGAGGTAATGGAAAGGATTGAAGATGCTAATGTTGTTGATGTGATATCAACAGCTTCCTCATTTCCCCACTGCCCACATTACCCCAGTCCCAAGCCTCCAACTTGGCACCGCCCTCCAGACCTGTCCATCTCTGCCCCCTCTGACCTATCACCTTCTCCCTCACCTTCATCCAAGTATCGCTTTCCCAGCTGCGTTCCCCCCAACCCCCCCCCCCCCCCACCCCCCCCCCCCCAATTATCTCTCAGCCCAACCCACAAGCATCATTCCTGATGAATGGTGACGATGAAACCAGGAAACTGCCAACCCTATTGGGGCATTTGTTACAGTGCCTCACAACAGACTTGTGAGGAAAGTTGTAGGTCACGGTATTAAAGGGCAAATGATAACATGGATTAAAACAGATGGCCATGGTCAATGGATATTTTTCAGCCTGGAGGTCCCCAGAGGTCAGTATTGGGACCCCTGCTTTTCCTGATATATATCAATGATCTGCATCTGGGTGTGCAGGAGACAAGTTCCACTAATATGAGAAGAATTCCCTCCAACAACTTGCCCACCACCGAGGTCAGGCTCATCGGTCTATCGTTCCCTGGCTTGTCTTTACTGCCCTCCTTAAACAGTGGCACCATGTTTGCCAACCTCCAGCCTTCCAGCACCTCACCTGTGACTATCGATGATACAAATATCTCAGCAAGAGGCCCAGCAATCACTTCTCTAGCTTCCCACAGAGTTCTCGGGTATACCTGATCAGGTCCTGGGGATTTATCCACTTTTAACCGTTTCAAGACATCCAGCACTTCCTCCTCTGTAATCTGGACATTTTGCAAGATGTCACCATCTATTTCCCTACAGTCTATATCTTCCGCAGCTCATTCCATACACATACCACCCTCTGCGTGAAAAGGCTACCCCTAAGGTCTATTTAATATCTTTCCCCTCTCACCCTAAACATATGCCCTCTAGTTCTGGACTCCCCCACCCCAGGGAAAAGACTTTGTCTATTTATCCTATCCATGTCCCTCATAATTTTGTAAACCTCTATAAGGTCACCCCTCAGCCTCCGATGCTCCAGGGAAAACAGCCCCAACCTGTTCAGTCTCTCCCTGTAGGCCAGATCCTCCAACCCTGGCAACGTCTTTGTAAATCTTTTCTGAACCCTTTCAAGTTTCATGACATCTTTCCGATATGAAGGAGGCCAGAATTGCACACAATATTCCAACAGTGGCCTAACCAATGTCCTGTACAGCCGCAACATGATCTCCCAACTCCTGTACTCGATGCTCTGACCAATAAAGGAAAGCATACCAAACGCCTTCTTCACTATCCTATCTACCTGTGACTCCACGTTCAAGGAGCTATGAACCTGTACTCCAAGGTCTCTTTGTTCAGCAACACTCCTTAGGACCTTTCCATTAAGTATATAAATCCTGCTAAGATTTGCTTTCCCACTACACCTCCAATTTTGGTGTCATCTGCAAACTTACTAACAGTACCTCTTATGCTGCATTTGGATGGGTATATGAGTAGGAAGGGTTTGGAGGGATATGGACCGAGTGTTGGCAGGTGGGACTAGATTGTGTTGGGATATCTGGACGGCATGGACAGGTTGGACTGAAGGGTCTGTTTCCATGCTGTACATCTCTATGACTCTATAATTGTAAACTGTGGGGAGGATACTTTGGGATTCTGAGAGGACAGCAACAAGTTGGAGATGTGGGCAGCGAGGTGGCAGATGAGGTTCAATGCTGAGCAGTGTAGTCAGAAGACACTTTGGTTGTAAGAACACTGAAAGACAATATAAGATGGATGCACAGTTCTAAAGAGAATGCAGGGGCAGAGGAATGATACATCTATATGTCCAGATCTCTGAAGGTGGCAAGAAACATGGAGGGAGCAGTAAGTAAGCAGTAAATAAGGGCATCACATACAAGAGTGGAGAGTGTGGTGCTGGAAAACCACGGCAGGTCAGGCAGCATCTGATGACCAGGAGAATCAATGTTTTGGGCATAAGCCCTTCATCAGGAATGATGCTTGTGTGTTGGGACTGAGAGATAAGTGGGGGGTTGGGGGGAACGCAGCTGGGAAAGCGATAGGTGGATGAAGGTGGGAGAGAAGGTGATAGGTCATAGGGGGCAGAGATGGACAGGTCCAGAGGGCGGTGCCAAGTTGGAGGCTTGGGACTGGGATAATGTGGAGGAAGGGGAAATGAGGAAGCTGTTGAAATCAACATTTATCCCGTGTGGTTGCAGGGTCCCAAGGCAGAATTATGAGGCGTTCCTCCCCCAGGAATTGGGTGGTAAGGTTTTGGCGGTGGAGGAGGCTCAGGACCTGCATGTCCTTGACAGAGTGGGAGGGGGAGTTGAAGTGTTCAGCCACAGGGTGGTGGGGTCGGTGGGTGTGGGTGTTCCAGAGATGTTCTCTGAAATGATCTGCAAGAAGGCATGCTGTCTCCCCCATGTTAAAAAGACCATACCCAGTGCAACGGATGCAGTAGGTGACATTGGGAGAAGTACAGGTAAATTTCTGACGGATGTGGAAGGATCCCTTGGGGTTGCACGTAGGTGAGGGGAGTGGTATGAGCGGAGGCAATGATCTTTTCAGAACACTGATAGGGGTGGGGAGAGAAATATATCTCTGGTGGTGGGGTCCATTTGGAGGTGGCTGAAGTGGCGGAGGATGATGCGATGTATGCGAAGGTTGGTAGGGTGGAAGATGAGGACTCGGCAGAAGGTCAGCAGTCACTTGTTAAAATGTGGGTTAATTTGGAAGAGGCATCATGGGTTTTTGTCTGACTCACTCAATGGAGATTTTGAAAGGTGGAGAGGGTAAATGAGTGTAATCCTGCTGGTGTACGTGGACTTTGAGAACGTAATTAATACAGTGGCACACAACAGATTGTGAGTCAGCTCATACTTCACGGAGTTAAAGATTAGCAACATGGATCAAAAATGGCTCAGGAAAAAGGAACAAGCAGTAATGTTTAATGGATATTTCCTGAACCGGAGGGAGGTTAGCAGTGGAGTTCTGCAGGAATTGGCATTTGGACTCTTGACTTTTCTGAAATATATTTGTGATCTAGATCTTGATGTTCATGAGACAAAGCTTGTGGGTGGTATAAAACTCAGTAGAATTGAAAACTGTGTAAACAGTACAGAACTTCAAAGGGACATTGACATGTTAATGGAGTAGGCAGATAGGTATCAGATTTTGACAGATAAAGGCAATTCAATGAGGAGATGTCTGAGGTGGGCCATAATTGTACAAAAATCATTGAGAGACAGTATTAAGTAAAGAGTACTATTGTAAAAGGGGTGCAGAAGTGGATCTGTGTTATTGAAGGTGGCAGGACCAGTAGAGAGAGCAGTTAATAGAGCATACAATATTCTTAGGCTTCAGTATTGCAGAATAAAATCTAAGAGCAGAGAGATTATGCTAAACTTGTGTAGGACACTAAACAGAAAACTGCAAGTCTGGGTGCCACACTTTCAGAAGGATGACAGAGACAGAAGGAGAGATATGTAGTCAGATTCCAAAAAGATGAGAAAAAAACAGGATTGTTATGGTGGGTGATTTTAAGTTCTCCCATATTGACTGGGAGTTCGTTAGTGCCAGGAGTTTAGAAGGGGAGCAATTTGTTAGGTGTGACTAGGAAGGTTTTCTTGAAACAGCATGTGGACAGTCCGATGAGGGAGGGGGCCATATTTGACCTGGTATTGGAAAATGAGCCTGGCCAGGTGATCAGAGTTTCAAGTGGGGGGAGCATTTTGGGAATAGTGACCATAATTTGATTAGTGTTTAGATATTTATGAATACGATCAAGAGTGAATCTTGGATAAAGATTAAATTGGGGGAAGGCCAACTATAATTAAATTATGCAAGCATTGGAAAATGTGGATTGGGAGTGGCTGTTTGAGGGTTATTCTACATCTGGCATGTGGGAGTCTTTTAAAGACCAGTTTAATTTGAAAGTAGGACAGGCACTGTCCTGTGAAAATGAAGGACAGGAATGGCAGGACTCAGGAACCTTGGAAGACAGAGGACATTATTGGTTTAGTCAAAAAAAGGAAACATAACTAAGGTCCAGGAAGCTAAAAACAAACAAAGTCCTTGAAGTTTATCGAGAAAGTAGCAAGGGGCTCAAATGGGGAGTTAGGAGGGCTAAAGGGATTATGTATTGTCCTTGGCCGGCAGCGTTAAGGAAAATCCCAAGGCATTTTACACGTATATTAGGAGCAAGAGGGGAGCTAGGGCCCACTCAAGGATAAAGGTGGGAGGCTATGTGTGGAGCCAGAGGAAATGGGCGAGATCCTTAATACTTTGTATCAGTCCTCACCAAAAAAAGGGGCGTGAGGGATGTTGAGGTTCAGGCAAGATGTGCAAATACTCTCGGGCAGATCAACATAATGAAGGAGGAAGTGTTAGGTATCCTGAAATACATTAAGGTAGACAAGTTCCCGGGGCCAGATGGGGTCCATCCCAGGATACTGTGGGAAGAAATGGCTGGGACCTTAACAAATACCTTTACATTCTCTTTGGCCTCAGGCAATGTTCCAGAGGACTGGGGAATGGCCAATGTTGATCCTTTATTTAAGAAGGGAAACAGAGATAACCCAGGTATTCCAGGCCAGTGAGCCTGACATAGTGGTGGGGAAGCTGTTGGAGAGGATACTGAGAGACAGGATTTATTCCAATTTGATTGGGTATTGAGGAGGTGACAAGAATGATTGATGAGGATTAGGCAGTGGATTTTGTCTGCATGGACTTCAGTAAAGCAGATAGAGTCACAGAGTCATAGAGATGTACAGCATGGAAGCAGATCCTTCCATGCTGACCAGATATCCCAATCCAATCTAGACCCACCTGCCAGCACCCGGCCCATATCCCTCCAAACCCTTCCTATTCATATACCCATCCAAATGCCTCTTAAATGTTGCAATTGTACCAGTCTCCACCACCTCCTCTGGCAGCTCATTCCATACACGTACCACCCTCTGTTTGAAAAGGTTGCCCCTGAGGTCTCTTTTATATCTTTCCCCTTTCACCCTAAACCTATGCCCTCTTGTTCTGGACTCACTGACCCCAGGGAAAAGACTTTGTCTATTTATCCTATCCATGCTCCTTATCATTTTGTAAACCTCTATAAGGTCACCCCTCAGCCTCTGAAGCTCCAGAGAAAACAGCCCCAGCCTGTTCAGCCTCTCCCTGTAGTTCAGATCCTCTAACTCTGGCAACATCCTTGTAAATCTTTTCTGAACCCTTTCATCTTTCCGATAGGTAGGAGACCAGAATTGCACGTTGATTAAAAAAAGCTGGTACAGAAAGTCATGTTTCATGGGATCCGGGGTAAGCTGGCTGGATGAATTCAAAACTGACTGGATCATAGAAGACAGGGAATAACAGTGGAAGAGTTCCTTTTGGAATTAAGATCACTAACTGGTGGTGTTCTGCCGGGATCAGTGCTGGGACCTTTGTTGTAATATATGCAACAGATCTGCAGGAATGATTAGAAGGTTTGTAGGTGACACTGACATTGTCAGAGTAGCAGATAACAAGGAGGAATGTCAAAGGATACAGTGGGAAGTAGATTGCAGATTTGGGCAGAGAAATGGCAGATGAAGGTTAATCTGGACAAAGGCTAGGAGATGCATTTTGGAAGATCAAATTCAGGTGCAAATTATACTATTAGTGGTAGAACCCTTCAAAACATTGACTGACAGAGGGATCTTAGTGTACAGATCCACTGATCCCTGAAAGTGGCAATGTGATAAGGTGATCAAGAAGGCATACAGCATGCTTCCCTTCAATGGCCAGGGCACTGAGTATAAAGGTTGGTAAGTTATGTCACAGCTGTTCCTGGCAAGATGGTGGCAGAGTAGGATGTTCCAGCTGAAGGTCTTCTGCTCAGCCCACTCTTTGTCTTTTCTCTTTCTTTTCTGGCCATCTGGCCCTGGGAACTGATCTACCTTAATATATTTCAAGATACCTAACACTTCCTCTTCCGTTACGTAAACCTGCCCGAGAGTATTCGCATACTCTTTGAAGAGGTGACAAGTAGGTTAGACCAGGGAAACCCAGTGGATGTGGTCTATCTAGACTTCCAAAAGGCCTTTGATAAGGTGCCACACGGGAGGCTGCTGAGTAAGGTGAGGGCCCATGGTGTTCGAGGTGAGCTACTGGTATGGATTGAGGATTGGCTGTCTGACAGAAGGCAGAGAGTTGGGATAAAAGGTTCTTTCCTGGAATGGCAGCCGGTGACAAGCGGTGTCCTGCAGGGTTCAGTGTTGGGGCCGCAGCTTATATATTAATGATCTGGATGAAGGGACTGGGGGCATTCCAGCGAAGTTTGCCAATGATACAAAGTTAGGTGGACAGGCAGGTGGTACTGAGGAAGTGGGGAGGCTGCAGAAGGATCTAGACAGTTTGGGAGAGTGGTCCAGGAAATGGCTGATGGAATTCAACATGAGCAAATGCGAGCTCTTGCACTTTGGAAAAAAGAATATTTGCATAGACTACTTTCTAAATGGTGAGAAAATTCATAAAGCCAAAGTACAAAGGGATCTGGGAGTGCTGGTCGAGGATTCTCTAAAGGTAAACATGCAGGTTGAGTCCGTGATTAAGAAAGCGAATGCAATGTTGTCATTTATCTCAAGAGGATTGGAATATAAAAGCACCGTTGTGCTACTGAGACTTTATAAAGCTCTGGTTAGGCCCCATTTGGAGTACTGTGTCCAGTTTTGTTCCCCACACCTCAGGAAGGACATACTGGCACTGGAGCATGTCCAATGGAGATTCACATGGATGATCCCTGGAATGGTAGGTCTAACATACGAGGAACGGCTGAGAATCCTGGGATGGTATTCATTGGAGTTTAGAAGATTAAGGGGAGATTTAATAGAAACTTACAAGATAATGCATGGCTTGGAAAGGGTGGACGCTAGGAAATTGCTTCCGTTAGGCGAGGAGACTAGGACCTGTGGACACAGCCTTAGAATTAGAGGGGGTCAATTCAGATCAGAAATGTGGAGACATTTCTTCAGCCAGAGAGTGGTGGGCCTGTGGAATTCATTGCCACAGAGTGCAGTGGAGGCTGGGACACTAAATGTCTTCAAGGCAGAGATTGATAAATTCTTGATGTCACAAGGAATTAAGAGCTATGGGGAGAATGCTGGTAAGTGGAGTTGAAACGTCCATCAGCCATGATTGAATGGCGGAGTGGACTCGATGGGCTGAATGGCCTTACTTCCACTCCTATGTCTTATGGTCTTATACCTTGCCCAAACCTCAACATCACTTTCTTTCATGAATACTGATGTAGAGTATTTTTTTTATTTTTAACTTCTTAAACTTACGTGGAAAGGAATGGAGGAGACAACTCCCGGACCTGAGGACATGACAGGCGAGTCCCAGACCAGGCCGGTGTGGGAAATGAGTCCCAGACCAGGCGGTGTAGGTAGGCATGTTCCAGACCAGGCCAGAGTTAGGGGGGTGTGTCCCACACCATGCCAGGGCAGGGAGGTGAGTCCCAGACCAGTCCGGTGTAGGGAAGTGTGTCCCAGACCAGGCTGGTGTAGGGAGGTGAGTCCCAGACCAGGCTGGTGTAGGGAGGAGTGTCCCAGACCAGGCCGGTGGAGGGAGGCCTGTCCCAGACCAGGCCGGTGTAAGGAGGTGAGTCCCAGACCAGGCCGGTGTGGGGAGGTGTGTCCCAGACTAGGCCGGTGTAGGGAGGTGTGTCCCAGACCAGTCTGGTGTAGGAAGGTGTGTCCCAGACCAGGCCGGTATAGGGAGGAGTGTCCCAGACTAGGCCGGTGTAGGGAGGTGTGTCCCAGACCAGTCCAGTGTAGGGAGGTGTGTCCCAGACCAGGCCGGTATAGGGAGGAGTGTCCCAGACTAGGCCGGTATAGGGAGGTGTGTCCCAGACTAGGCTGGTGTATGGAGGCGTGTCCCAGACCAGGCTGGTGTAGGGAGGCCTGTCCCAGACCAGGCCGGTGGAGGGAGGCCTGTCCCAGACCAGGCCGGTGTAAGGAGGTGAGTCCCAGACCAGGCTGGTGTAGGGAGGTGTGTCCCAGACCAGGCCGATGTAGGAAGGCATGTCCCAGACCAGGCCGGTGTAGGGAGGTGAATCCCAGACCAGGCCAGTGTAGGGAGGTGTGTCCCAGACCAGGCCGGTGTAGGGAGGTGAGTCCCAGACCAGGCCAGTGTAAGGAGATGTGTACCAGACCAGGCCGGTGTAAGGAGATGTGTCCCAGACCAGGCCGGTGTAGGGACATGTGTCCCAGACCAGGCCGGTGTAAGGAGGTGTGTCCCAGACCATGCTAGTGAAGGGAGGTGAGTCCCAGACTAGGCTGGTGTAGGGAGGTGTGTCCCAGATCAGGCCAGTATAGGGAGACGTATCCCAGACCATGCCGGTGTAGGGAGACGTGGCCCGGATTAGGCCGGTGTAGGGAGATGTGTCCCAGACCAGGCCGATGTAGGAAGGCATGTCCCAGACCAGGCCGGTGTAGGGAGGTGAATCCCAGACCAGGCCAGTGTAGGGAGGTGTGTCCCAGACCAGGCCGGTGTAGGGAGGTGAGTCCCAGACCAGGCCAGTGTAAGGAGATGTGTACCAGACCAGGCCGGTGTAAGGAGATGTGTCCCAGACCAGGCCGGTGTAGGGACATGTGTCCCAGACCAGGCCGGTGTAAGGAGGTGTGTCCCAGACCATGCTAGTGAAGGGAGGTGAGTCCCAGACTAGGCTGGTGTAGGGAGGTGTGTCCCAGATCAGGCCAGTATAGGGAGACGTATCCCAGACCATGCCGGTGTAGGGAGACGTGGCCCGGATTAGGCCGGTGTAGGGAGATGTGTCCCAGACCAGGCCGGTGTAGGGAGGTGAATCCCAGACCAGGCTGGTGTAGGGAGGTGAATCCCAGACCAGGCTGGTGTAGGGAGGTGTGTCCCAGACCAGGCCGGTGTAGGGAGGTGTGTCCCAGACCAGGCCGGTGTAGGGGAGGTGTGTCCCAGACCAGGCCGGTGTAGGGACGGATGCCCCAGACCAGGCCGGTGGAGGGAGGTGAATCCCAGACCAGGCTGGTGTAGGGAGGGATGCCCCAGACCAGGCTGGTGTAGGGAGGTGTGTCCCAGACCAGGCCGGTGTAGGGAGGTGTGTCCCAGACCAGGCTGGTGTAGGGAGGTGTGTCCCAGACCAGGCCGGTGTAGGGAGGTGTGTCCCAGTCCCAGACCAGGCCGGTGTAGGGAGGTGTGTCCCAGTCCCAGACCAGGCTGGTGTAAGGAAGCGTGCTCCAGACCAGACCGGCAGAGGAAGGTGTGTCCCAGACCAGGCCGGTGTAGGGAGGTGTGTCCCAGTCCCAGACCAGGTTGGTGTAAGGAAGCGTGCTCCAGACCAGACCGGCAGAGGAAGGTGTGTCCCAGACCAGGCCGGTGTAGGGAGGTGTGTCCCAGTCCCAGACCAGGTTGGTGTAAGGAAGTGTGCTCCAGACTAGGCCAGCACAGGAAGGTGTGTCCCAGACCAGGCCGGTGTTGGGAGAGTCCCAGATCAGGCCAGTGTAGGGAAGTGTGTCCCAGACCCGGCTGTTATAGGGAGGCGTGTCCCAGACCAGGTCGGTGTTGGGAGACATGTCTCTGACCAGGCCAGTGTAAGGAGGCGGGTTCCTGGCCAGGCCGGTGTGGGAGACGACTGGAGAATAGCATGGGGAGGGGAGTCCCAGACTGGATGGTATAGCGGGGAGGCAAGTCCCGGACTGAAGGGTAGCGCGAGGAGGGGCGTCCCAGACTAGAGGGTAACGTGGGCAGGGGACAGGAAGGTAATGCGGCAAGGTGAGTCCCAGATTGGAGGGTAGCGCAGGGAGGGGAGTCCTTGTCTGGAGGGTAGCACTGGGAGTGGAGTCTCGGACGAGAGGGAAATGCAGGGAGGGGAGTCTCAGACTAGAGGGTAGTGTGGGAAGGGAATCACAGACTAGAGGGTAGCATAGGGAGGGTAGTGCCAGACTGGAGGGTAGCGCGGGAGGCAATGTCCTTATGGATTGTGGGACGGCTCGGGAAGATGATGTCCTTACGGATGGGAGGGTAGCGCAGGGAGGTGATGCCTTTATGTACTGGAGGATAGCGCAGGGAGGTGATGTCCTTATGGACTGGAGGGTAGTGCAGGGAGGTGATGTCCTTATGGACTGGAGTGTAGTGCAGGGAGGTGATGTCCTTATGGACTGGAGGATAGCGCAGGGAGGTGATGTACTTATGTTGGAGGGTAGCGCAGGGAGGTGATGTCCTTATGGACTGGAGGGTAGCGTGGGGAGGTGATGTCCTTATGGATTGGAGCGAAGCTTCAAGTTTTTCAGGCCAGTGTAGTATGGAGCCTTAGCCCGTGCAGTCTGGTGGCTTGGAGCTGACACAGGCTTAGGTGAAGGGAGTGTAAATTCAAGCACTTTTTAATATTTTTCCTTCTTATGCTGGGCTTTTATTTATTTTCCTTTCAATTTTGTATCAAATACTGATGTATCTGTACCTAGATATCTTGTACCGAAGATGGCGCCACAACCAATGTCATTGCCAACTTTTCACTGATTCAACTACAGGTCACAATAAAGCTAATTCAATTCAATTCTTTAGTTAGGCCACATTTGGAATATTATGTGAAATTCTGGTCTCATACTACCAAACGGGTGTGGATGCTTTGGAGAGGGTACAGGGAGGTTTACCAGGATATTGCCTGGTCGGGAGGGTTTTACTTAACATAGAACATTACACAGAACATTACAGCGCAGTACAGGCCCTTCGGCCCTCAATGTTGCGCCGACCTGTCATACCAATCTGAAGCCCATCTAACCTACACTATTCCTTGTACGTCCATGTACTTATGAAGAGAGGTTGAATAAACTCAGATTGTTTTCAATGAAAAGACAAGAGACTGAGGGATGGCCTGCTAGAGATATAGAAAATTATGAGAAACATTGCTGAGGTGGATAGTCAGAGGCTTTTTCCCAGGGCGGAAGGTCAACTACAAGAGGGCACAGGTTCAAGGTGAGATGGGGAGAAATGTAGAGAATGGTTCTCACATAGAGGGTGATGGGTAGCTGGAATGCACTGCCTGTGTTTAAGGCACATGAAGAGAAGGTGAACAGAGGAATAAAAATCGCGTATGGTCAATAAGTAGTGGGTCTAGATAAGGACTACAAATCTGCTCAGGCTTGGTAGGCCGGAGGGCCTGTTCCTGTGCTGTATTGTGTAACATAGGAGAACGTGCAGATTTATGTGAATGATTCCAGAGATGGGAAACTTCAGTTATGAAGAGAGATTGGAGATGAGAAGGTGAAGAGGAGATTCGGTAGAAATCTTCAAAACTTTGAGGGGTCTGGACAGAGTAAAATGGGAGAAACTGTTTCTGCTTGTGAGAGAATCAACAACAGAGGGAAAAGATTCACAGTGTTTTGCCAAAGAAGAAAATGAGGAAAATCATTTTTACGCAGCCTGTAGCTAAGATCTGGAATGCACTGGCTGGACGGGTGGTGGAGGCGAATCCCATTGAAATACTGAAGAGGACTTTGGATGATTATTTAAATCGAACCAACATGCAGAGTTTGGAGAAAAGACAGGAGTCTAGCACGAAGCTAAAATACTCAAGAGAGCTGGTGCAGACATGATGGGTTGAATGGTCTCCTTCTGCAATATAACCATTCTGATTCTGCTGGACACATATTGTATACATGTCTGTGACCATACATGTGCATCAGCATATTTACACTGACAGACAGAAACCTTCATTCATTTCACTCCGTTTCGTGTGTCTGGGCCATAAATTTAAAGGCCAACAGCACTTTAGGTTTTGTAAATATTTTGTAAATCTGTACCAAGCATTGGTTAGATCACAGTTGGAGATGGTCATGCAGTTTGGATATCCTGCTGTAGGAAGGACATTAAGGTCATGGAAGGTGCACCGTGCGCCCTCATAAGAATGATGCCAGCCTTAGGAAACTCTAGCTGTGATGATGAATGTTTGTAAGTGAGGAAGACGGAGGACTGGATGAAGAGTTAGTTTTAGATTGCTCCAACAAAGATGGCGTTTTTCAGTGTTGTAACAGGCTATCATTCTAATAACGATAACATGGAGCTTGCAGTTTGTTTTTCTGCCTGTTTTTTTTTCCAAGAGGTTTTATTGAATTTGGCTACATTTTCTTTTGGTTTCTTCATCGCCCTTGGGAGATAGTGTTCCTAGCAATGGAGGGAGTTGTGTACAAGTTACACCATAGGCGAGACTGAGTGACCATTGTTGGGTCTGACGGTCTATTCCTGTCCTTTCCACATGTGCCTCAAAATTGTCTGTCTCGCAGCAACAATCTGGCATTTTTCCACTTCCGTGTATAGCCAGCCTCACAGCCTTTTGGAAGTAGGAATGCCTTTTCAATCCAGAAAGCCAGTAGGCGAAGGATGGTACTGAAACCAACCTAAACAACTGTCTAACATTTATTTACAGATAGAAAACATTACAAGCATTCATCTCCGAACCCAGCTGCAATGGGTTTCTCTTTATATCAGCTCAGTTAATGTCTTCCACCATCATATGCTTAAGCATGATACAATTAACAATAGCACCCACCATACAGTTCCTTCGGTAATTTATAATGGACTTTGGAGAGTATAGGGTGACGGGTAACTGCCCCCAGTCCTCAAATGAAGTTATTGGATAAAAACATACAAACATATGATTAAAGAGTAGGCCACTCAGTCCATCGGGACTGCCCCACCATTCAGGTGGTCTGATTTTAACTCTACATTCCCGTGTGCCTCTGATGATCTTTCATCCCCATGGTAATCAAGAATCGATCTATCTTTGTCTTAAAATATTTAAAGATTCTGCATCCATTGTCTTTTGAGGAAGGGAATTCCAAAGACGAACAACATTCTGAGAGAGAAAAAAGTTTCCCCTTCTCTGCTTGAAGTGACTTATCTTTAAGCAATGAATCTTAGTTCTAGATTCTTCCACAGAAGGAGAACCATACAACCCTGTCACGGTGGACGCTGCAAGATGTGTCAGATTGTGGATATAGATACCACTATTACACGTGGGAACACCTCCCACCTTGTACATGGCAGGTACTCATGTGATTCAGCCAATGTTGTCTATCTTATACGTTGCAGGCAAGGATGCCCGGAGGCATAGTACACTGGGGAAACCGAGTAAAGGCTACGACAACAGATGAATGGGCACCGCACAACAATCAACAGACAGGAGGGTTCCCTCCCAGTTGGGGAACACTTCAGTGGTCCAGGACATTCAACCTCGGACCTTCGGGTGACCATCCTTCAAGGTGGACTTCGGGACAGGCAGCAGAGGAAAGTGGCTGAGCAGAGGCTGATAGCTAAGTTCGGTACTCATAGGGAGGGCCTCAACCGGGAACTTGGGTTCATGTCACATTACAGGTGATCACCACTGCACTACACACATACACAGATATTCCTACATACACATACTCTCACATACACATGGACACAGGTACACACAGACGCGCACACAGACACCCACACACACCCTTATAGACACACACACTCCCACAATGACACATGCACCCCCTCACAGACTTAAGACATTCTGCACTACACACACACACACACACACACACACACACACTTTCTCACATTCACAACCCCCACCCCAGACAGACACACACACACAGACAGACAAAGACCCACATGCACACATATATTTTGTGGGGTGAATTTGTACTTGCAGAGTTACATTGTACTTTGCTCAAAAACTGCATACATTCACGTAGAACTCTGAGCTCAAAAACTGCATGAAGTTATGTAAAACTCTGTTATCTCATTTTTTAGATTAGAATCAATCTAAACATCAGGTCATAGACAGAGAACGCAGGGGGCTAACACCTTCAACATATTGTCTAGCTATCACCATTGTTAACAGCTAACCCAAGAATGCAACTTTAAAAAAAAGGGTTTTGTGATTTACACATGAAAGAAGTGAAACTATCACTGTATTCTAACAGATGAAAGGCTTAACAGACAATCAATTTTTCAATGTATAATTTCATTTACATCACACTGTAAATTTTTGCTATAAATTCTGTGTTACGATCGAGACCCCCACAATCACCTGATGAAGGAGCATCGCTCCGAAAGCTAGTGTGCTTCCAATTAAACCTGTTGGACTATAACCTGGTGTGGTGTGATTTTTAACTTCCCACAGAAGGAAACATCCTTTCAATACGCATCCAGTCAATTGCCCTCAGAATCTTATATGTTTCAATTAAGTGAACTCTGAATTTTCTAAACTCCGCGGATACAGGACTAAGCTGCTTAGCCTTTCCTCACTCAAATGCCTTCACATTTAGCGCTGGCTGAATTTGATTCAGGGCACAGCGTTTGGCTTCTTGTGTTAAATTGCACTTCCTTGTAACTAACCATGGATCCCCAAAGATGGCAGGAAACATTTGTCCAGGAGTTGGTGGCCTCTGGGCGATAACTCAATCGCAATGTCACTTACAGCCTGGCAATCTGGTCTCCTTCATATCGGAAGGATGTTGTAAAACCTGAAAGGGTTCAGAAAAGATTAACAAGGATATTGCCAGGTTTGGAGGGTTTGAGCTATAGGGAGAGGCTGAACAGGCTGGGGCTATTTTCCCTGAAGCATCAGAGGTTGAGGGGTGACCTTATAGAGGTTTATAAAAGGAGCATGGATAGGATAAATAGACAAGATCTTTTTCCCAAGGTGGAGAAGTCTAGAACTAGAGGACATAGGTTTAGGGTGAGAGGGGAAAGATTTAATAGGGACCTTAGGGTCAATGTTTTCATGCAGAGGGTGGTGCATGTATGGAGAATGAGCTGCCAGACGAAGTGGTGGAGGCTGGTACAATTACAACATTTAAAAGACATCTGGGTAGGTATATGAATAGGAAGGGTTTACAGCTATGTGGCTAAATGCTGGAAAATGGGACTAGATTAATTCAGAGTCTCTGGTTGGGGTGGACAACCGAAGGGTCTGTTTCCTTGTGGTACTGCTCTATGACTCTAATAAAATTGGAACTTTTAACTCTTCTGCTCAGCATAGAGCTCCACTATTCTCATTTAGATGTCTGGACAATATCTGAATGTACCAAAAGTGTCCAAGAGTTTGAAGAAAGGTATGATCCATGTATTGACAAGCACAGAGGATCTCTGTCTCTGGATTTGACTGGGGAACTGATCTAAGAAAGCAAATTTTCTCCCATGCTATATAGGTGGAGTACAAACCCACAGTTGGTCCAAAATCTGCCAATTTTGAAAATACAAGAACACAATCCTTTATCTGAAATCCCTGGGGCCAGTTGTTTATCAGAATTCAGAATTTTTCTGATTTTAAAATAAATGACATTTTCACAGTGAAATTAAAAAGAATTACCTAACAGCAGATGCACGTATGAATAGTACGAGCACTGAAACACAATTGATGCGTGCTAGTGCTGGGCCACGTCATCATGTCACATCTGAGTGACATTGTTCAAGTGGGTGTGGAGTTGGGTCACCAAAATGACGCTCCACACTCCAGGAAAAACTTTCAGATTTTGGAGCTTTTTGGATTTCATATGAAGGATTGTGTACCTATACTTGTAATATTAAAAGGCTCTTCTGACAGAATTATGAAAAATCTTTCCAAAGTAAATTTTTCTGTTCTTCATAGAACATTGGGCACCACCGGTTAGGCCAGCATTTATTGCCCATTTCGAATTGCCAAGATGTCAGTGAAGAGTCAACCACCATTGCTGTGGGTCTCGAGTCACATGTAGGCCAGACCAGTTCAGGTTGGTAGATTTCCTTCCTAAAGGACATTAGACACCTACAGCGCTGAAACAGACCCTTTGGTCCAACCATAAAAGGCCTCACCAATATCCTGTACAACCCCAATATGATGTTCCAACTCCTACTGAGCAATTGCGGCAAGCAGGAACTGATTGTGAAGAAGAGTTGTGTCATACTTGAAACGTTAACTCTGTTTCTCTCTCCACTGATGGACCTGCTGAGCTTCTCCAATATTCTCTGTGTTTGTTTCAGATTTCCACCATTTACATTATTTTGTCTTTGTTAAAGTGAACTTGATGGGTTTTAAAACAAAATGGTACGGGTTAACTTTTTATTGCAGATTTTTCCTGAGTCGGAATTTCAGTGGCTGCCGTGGTGGGATTCTAATCCGTGTCCCTAAAACATGAACCTCAGGCTGTGCATTACCAGCCCAGTCACATTCCCGCTATGCCACCACCGTGGCATCTCCATGTGTTATTCCCCACAATTTAATACTTATCATGACCTTGAAAAGCTGTCTCCAGTGTCTCATAAGCACAAAAGATAAGCATCAGGATCAGAGGGCCCTTGTGGTGAAATGGTAGCATCCCTACCTCTAAACCAGGAGGCCCGGGTTTATGTCATATCCGCTCCAGAGGGTGTCATAACCTCCCTGAACATGTTGGAGAAATATTACTCACCCCTTTGTGCCTTCTCTACCATTCAATCATGGCCGATCTCTTCTCTCAACCCCACATTCTCCCATTTTCCTGTCCATCTTTAACAAACCTGACGATGGACCGCCAACAAATCTCTGGGATTGATAATTCCCCAGAGATTCGCAATGCTCGACTGATGTCATTTCTCTTCCTCTCAGTCTGAAATGATTGTGCCTTTATTCTGAGGCTCTGCGTCTTTTGTCATTCAGCTGATCAGGAAAACAGCTTTGTACTGGCACCTTGTCAAGAGCTTTCGTATTCCTGTGTTTCCAAGAGATTGCCTCTCATTCTTTTAAAATCCAGAGAAAATAGACGCAGTTTCCTCAGCCTTTAATCATAGGTCATCCTAGTGAACTTTTGCTGAACCACCTCCAATGTAAGTTGCTCGTTTTGTTAAAGCAAGGAAGCAAGACTGCACACAGTGCTTCAGGAGTGATCTTATAGAGTCATAGAGGTACACAACTCACGATAAGGTTCTTCAACCCATGAAGGCTGTGCCAGTCAAAAACAACGAACAATTCTAATCTCACTTTCAACAGGGAGTGTTGCTGAACAAAGAGACCTTGGAATTCATAGCTCCTTAAAAATGGAGTCGCAGGTAGATAGGATAGCGAAGAAGGTGTTCGGTACGCTTGCCTTTATTGGTCAGTGCATTGAATGTAGGAGTTGGGAGATCATGTTGTGACTGTAAGGACATTAGTTAGGGCCAGTTTTAGAATACTGTGTGCAATTCTGGCCCTCCTGATAGGAATGGTGTCATGAAACTTGAAGGAGTTCAGAAAAGGTTGGAGGGTTTGAGCTACATGGAGGGGCTGAAGAATAGGCTGGAGCTATTTTCCCTGGAGACTGAGGGGTGACCTTATAGAGGTTAATAAAATAATGAGGAGTATTGATAGGATAAATAGACAAAGTATTTTCCCTGGATGGGGAGTCCAGAACTAGAGGGCATAGGTTTAGGGTGAGAGGGGAAAGATATAAAAGGGACCTAAGGGGCAACTTTTTCACTCAGAGTGTGGTGCGTGTGTGGAATGAGCTGCCAGAGGACTTGAAAGAGGTTGGTACAATTACAATATCTAAAAGGCATCTGGATGGGTATATGAATAGAAAGAGTTTATAGGGAAATGGGCCAAATCTTTAGGATGTCGCGTTGTCATGGACAAGTTGGACTGAAGGGTCTGTTTCCATGCTGTACAGATCTAAGAGTCTAGTTAGCTCATAGTAATGTATGCTCTGGCATCACAAGCACACATTTAAATACACATGAACACAGTGGCTACAAAATCAGGTCAGAAGCTAGGAATATTGCTGCGAGTAGCTCACCTCCTGACTCCCTAAAGCCTGTCCACCAACTACAGGGCACAAGTCAGGAGGGTGATGGAGTCCACACAGACCCTCGGAAGAGCAACTGCAACACCCCTCAAGAAGCTTTACACCATACAGGACAAAGCAGCCCACTAGAATGGCACCACATCCACAAGCATCCACTCCCTCCACCAGTGACACTCATTGTCAGCAATGTGTACTATCTACTATTTACAAGATGCACTGAATAAATTCACCAAAGATCCTCAGACAGCACCTTTCAAACCAACAACCACTTCCATCAAGAATGGCAAGAGCAGTAGGTATATGGGAACACCACCATGTCCAAGTTTCCCTCCAAGCCACTCACCATCCTAACTTAGAAATATATTGCCATTCCTTCAGTGTCTCTAGAAAATCCTGGACTTCCCTCCCACAGTGCATTGTGGGTGAACCCACAGCAGGTGGAGTGCAACAGTTCAAGAAGACAGTTCACCCCCATTTTCTCAAGAGCAATTAGTAATAGGCAATAAATGCAGGCTAGACAGTGACACCCACATCCCAGAAGTGAATTAAAGAAACCTTAAATGTTCTGAGGTTTTGTGCCTTTATCATCCTTACAAACAGTGAGTTCCAGATTCCCAACACCCTTTCACCAAATCCTTCAATGGGTGGCACTGTTGTGCCTGAATTTGTCTCTCATCTCTAAGTTAGAAGCCAGAGTCTTCAGCAGTTAACAATATCTCACAATATTTCGACCCAACGACTGCGAACGAATGATGATACAGTTTTGAATCAGTTTGGCGTGAGGTTGGAGGGGAATTTGTTCCCATTCATTTGTTATCCTTGTCGTTTTTTTTTGGTATGGGTCAAATATTTGGAAGATGACATTGAAGAGGACTTGGTGAGTTACTCCAGTGCATCTTGTATAAGGACAGACCAATGTTATACAGAGTCAGTGTTGAAAGTGGTAATCAAACAGGCTGTTTCTTCCTGAGCGTATTGTTTTGTTTCTATTATGTACTGAATTTTAGGTGGCCGATGTGCTTTTTTGAGTTTTAAGTGTTTTATCTTTGCTGTGTATGATAGGATGGGTGTGAAACTGTCAATGGATCAAAATCCTCTGGGGAAGATTTTTGGTCAAATTTATTTACATCGAAAGTAATAACATCAAACATTCAATCATAGTTCTTTGAAAGTGGATTCGCAGGTAGTTAGGATAGAACATAGAACATAGAACATAGAAAAGTACAGCACAGAACAGGCCCTTTGGTCCACAATGTTGTGCTGAGATTTAATCCTAATGTAAAATGTAGTAACTTAACCCTACGCACCCCTCAACTCACTGCTATCCATGTGCATGTCCAGCAGTCGCTTAAAAGTCCCCAATGACTCTGCTTCCACAATCACAGCTGGCAATGCATTCCACACATTCACAACTCTCTGCATAAAGAACCTATCTCTGACATCTCCTTTATACCTTTCTCCTAATATCTTCAAACTATGACTTCTCATCAATCCTGCCCTGGGGAAAAGTCTCTGGCTATTGACTCTATCTATTCCTCTCATTATCTTATATACCTCGATCAGGTCTCCTCTCTTCCTCCTTCTCTCCAGAGAGAAAGGTCCGAGCTTATTCAATCTCTCTTCATAAGGCAAGTCCTCCAGTCCAGGCAGCATTCTGGTCACCCTTCTTTGCACCCTCTCCAAAGCATCTGTATCTTTCCTATAGTAGGGCGACCAGAACTGTACACAATATTCCAAGTGTGGTCTCACCAGAGACTTGTAGAGCTGCAGAAAAACCTCGCGGCTCTTAAACTCGATCCCCCTGTTAATGAGAGCCAAAACACCATATGCTTTCTGAACAACCCTATCCACTTGGATGGCAACTTTGAGGGATCTATGCACTTGCACACCCAGATCCCTCTGTTCCTCCACACTGACAAGATTCCTGTCCTTAATCCTATATTCAGCATTCGAGTTCGACCTTCCAAAATGCATCACTTCACATTTATTCAGGTTGAACTTCATCTGCCATTTCTCAGCCCAGCTCTGCATCCTGTCTCTGTCGCACTGCAGCCTGCAGTAGCCCTCTATACTATCGACGACACCTCCAACCTTTGTGTCATCTGCAAATTTACTAACCCACCCCTCAACCTCCTCATCCAAGTCATTTATAAAAACTACAAAGAGCAGTGGCCCAAGAACAGAGCCCTGCAGGACCCCACTCAACATTGACCTCCAGGCAGAATACTTTCCAAAGTGAAGAAGTATGCTTGCCTTTATTGGTCAGTGCATTGAGTACAGGAGTTGGGAGGACACGTGTTTGTGCAGGACATCGGTTAGTCCACATTTGGAATACTGTGTTCAATTCTGGTCTCCATCAAGGCGTAATTGGCAAAGAATTTATGTTCCCTGGAATATGTTTGGATAAACTTGTCAAAAGAAGAAGGAAATGCACAAGGAGAAGAGGAAAATAGGTATTCATTTATGGTTCAGCGCATGCAATATGTTTGATATCTGCTGGATTAGAAAGAGGATCTGTGTATACAATCCCTGTGGAAGCAGACCATTCAGCCCACTGAGTCCACACTGACCCTCCGAAGAGTATCCCTCCCTACCCCTGTAACATTACATTTCCCATGGCTAATCCACCCAACCTGCACATCCCTGTACACTATGGATTAGATTCGATTCCCTACAGTGTGGAAACAGGCCCTTCAGTCCAACCACACTGACCCTCCGAAGAGTAACCCACCCAGACTCATTCCCTCTGACTAATGCACCTAACACTACGGGCAATTTAGCATGGCCAGTTCACCTGACCTATACATCTCTGGACTGTGGGAGGAAACCGGAGCACCCGGAGGAAACACACATAGACACAGGGAGAATGTGCAAACTCCACACAGACAGTTGCCCGAGGCTGGAATTAAACCTGGGACCCAGGTGCTGTGCCGCCCTAGATGATTTAGTACGGCCAATCCATCTAACCTGTACATCTTTGGGAGGAAACCAGAGCACCCGACGGAAACCCAAGTGGACATGGGGAGAATGTGCAAACTCCATAGACAGTTGTCTGAAACTAGAACCAAAGCTGAACCACCATGCCTCCCCATGTCATATGCAAGTGTTATGATTCTATAGAAAGTACACAGGGGCTCCTATTGCTCATACAATATACAATGATTGACATTCTGATAAGTAAAGAGAAGGTTTGCTGTTCTTGATGGTATTGACCATCCTTCATGACATACACAGAATTGCTATTCTCCATATTACATATAAGAGCTAGGAGAATGAGCACAGGAACTACTGTTGTCTACAATATATTGAAGGGTTGCCATTCTTGATGATATAAACATTGGCTGCTATTCTCCCTAGCGTACACAAAGGTTGCTGTTCTCTACAACATAAGCAGGGTAAGCCATTCTCAAGTTCTCCAATTTTCACCAATGGGAATAGTTTCTCCCTGTTTATTCTCCCCAAGTCCCACGTGATTTTGAATGCCACTAACATATTACATTTAAAACTGTACATCTCTAAGGAGAAAAAAACATCAGCTTCTATTAAAGCCCTGATCCCAGAACTTCCTCACAAATCTCTTCGGCATCCTCTCTCCGTCCTTTGCATGATTCCTAAATTACACAGTGTCCAGCAGTGATTGATTGATTCATTGTTGTCACATGTACCATGATACAGTGAAAAGTGTTATTTTGCGTACTTCACAGGCAGATCATACCATATGAAGTGCATCAGGGTAGCAGAACAGAGTGCAGAGTACAGTGTTACAGAGAAGGTGCAGAGTGAGAGATCAGAATTAATGTTTGAGAGGTCTGTTCAAAAGTCGGATAGCAGCGAGGAAGAAGGCGTTCTTTTGTATCTTCTGACTGACGGAAGAGGGAAAAGAGAGTATAACTGTGGTGGGGTTGTGTTGGTTGCTTTCCCGAGGCAGTGGGAGGTATAGACAGAGTCAATGGATGCAAAACTCATCTGCGTGATGGACTGGGCTGCGTTCACGACTCTCTGTAGTTATTTCCAGTCTTGGGCAGAGCAGTTGCAATACCAAGCTGTGATGCATCTGGGTAGGATGCTTTCCACGGTGCATCAATAACAATTGGTAAGAGCCCTTGTGGACATGCTGAATTTCCTTAGCCTCTCGAGGAAGTAGAGATAATGCCTTAGTTGTGGTTGAGTAAGTGTTTTATCTAGGTTCACCTTCGCTTCTTTGCTTTTGGTACTTATAAAACCAAAAATATTTCTTTTTTAGAAATATTTTTTCAAATTGCCCTTCCATTTTCAACAATTCATGGATACAAACCTACAGTATGTATAATTGTCTTTCATATACCCAATGGTCACATTTCTTCTTTTAGGTAAATTCTCTATTATCCATATAAAGGTTAATACTCTTTATACAGAGTGGAAGCTAGTCTCTATAAGATGTATACAGCCTGTTATTCTTTAGTATGCATGCAGGAAGAGCTATTCTCTATAATATGCACATGGAGATTGCCATACTCAACAATACATATGAACCTTAGAAATAGGAGCAGGAACAGGCTATCTCGCTCCGTCATTCAATAAGATCGTGGCTGGTCTTTTTCATGGCCTCAGCTCCACTTACCCGCTTACACACCATAGCCCTTAATTCATTTACTGTTTAGAAATCTGTCTATCTTTGCACTAAAAACATTCAATGGGGAAGCCTCAACTGCTTCACTGGGCAGGAATTCCACAGGTTCACAACCCTTTGGGTGAGGATGCTCCTCCTCAACTCAGTCCTCAATCTGCTCTGCCTTATTTTTAGGCTATTCCCCCTTAGTTCGAGTCTCACCTGCCAGTGGAAGCAAACTCCCTGCTTCTACCCTATTGATTCCCTTCATAATTTAAATGTTTGTACAATATCCCCCCTCATTCTTCTAAATGCCAAAGAGTATAGTCCCAGTCTACTCAATCTCACCTCAAAAGACAATCTTCTCAATTCCAGAATAAACCCAGTGAACATCCCCTGCACCCCCTCCAGTGCCAGTACATCCTTTCTCAAGTAAGGAGACTGAAACTGTACACCATACTCCAGGTGTGGCCTCACCTGCACCCTCAACAGCTGCAACAGAACCTCCCTGCTTTTAAACTCCATCCCTTTAGATCTGAACAATAATATTCCATTTGTCCTTTTTAATTAATTTTTAATTTAACATTTTGTGATGAGGGGATTTATACGTAGGGGGTTTACAGTTCTCCATGTGTAAGGGGCTGCTACTCTTTATAAAATCCTCGGTAATACATATTCAACGAGACTCCTGTGGCACAGTGGAAGCATCCCTATCTCTGGGTCAGAACGTCTGGGTTCAAATCCCCACCTCCCACAGGTCATAGAACATAGAACAATACAGCACAGAACAGGCCCTTCGGCCCACGATGTTGTGCCGAACATTTGTCCCAGCTTAAGCACCTATCCATGTACCTATCCAATTGCCGCTTAAAGGTCACAAATGATTCGGACTCTGCCACTCCCACAGGCAGCGCATTCCATGCCCCCAGCACTCTCTGGGTAAAGGTCCTAACATATCGGAACAGATTGATTAAAAATATCTACAAAGAATCTGCTGTTTTCAATCACAAGTGCAGGGATGTATTCTACATAATAATGCATTAATAACAATTAATTCACAATTCTTGATGATATCCACATTGGCTGCTATTCTCTGCAGTGTTCACAGAGGTTACTATGGACAGGGCACTGGCATGAGTTGCAATGGCGAGGTCCCTGGGATTTGGTGACGTCACACAACCAGAAGGATGTGGAAGCTTTGGAGAGAGTGCAGATGGTTCACCAGGGTGTTGCCTGGTCTCGAGAGCACTGGCTATGAGGAAAGGTTAAAAAGACTAGGATTGTTTTCACTGGAAAGACAGTGGCTGAGATGAGACCTGATAGAGGTCTACAGAATTATAAGAGGCATATATAGGGTGGATAGGTTTTGCCCCAGGGTTGAAGCTTCAGTTACTCAGGGATACAGGTTCAAGGCGCGAGGGGGAAAGTTTAAGGGAGATGTGAGAGGGAAGTTTTTCATGCAGGGAGTGGTAGGAGCGTAGAACGCACTGCCAGAGGAGTTGGTGGAAGCGGACACACTGGTGACATTTAAGAGGCACCTGGATGGTTCCATGAATAGGGAGGGAATAGAGGGAAACGAACTGAATAAGGGCAGAGTCGGCTCAGGCTTGGAGGGGCTGAAGGGCCTGTTTCTGTGATATACTCCTATTTTGTTCTTTTGATTCTAAAGGGGTTAATATTCATGTGATATGGACTGCATCCATTCAAAGTCTGTGTGGAGAAAAGCACTCCAGCTTTTGTAAGGAACAGATAGATCTGTACCAGCTCCCTAAAATTTCAGTAATGTCTAATCAAGTATTGCAATTATTACTACTATGCAATAAACCTTGTGATCTAAGGGCATTACCTTTTCTGTAGACACTGTACAAGTGGTGTATCCTCTATGAGCAATCACCTGTTTGGACCAAGGCAAAGCAAAGGCTAAGAAGGACTGGTGAGCAGTAAACGACCTCAAACAGCCCTTACCCAATACCACAGACTGCTGGAGGTAGCAAACACCACATGGGAAGAAGAGTGTTCATCCCAGGAAAACACCCGTAAAATTTTATGTACATTAACAGGAGAGTAGGACAACCAGTAAACCATAAGACCTACAAGCCAGTCGTACTTGGTCTTCTCCATCAACACCTTATGGAATTCCTACAGTGTGGAAACAGGCCATTTGGCCCACACTGCCCCTCCAAAGAACATCTTCTCCCCCAACACGCTGGCCTTTCCCCATGGCCAATCCACCCAACCTGCACATCCCTGGACACTGTGGGAAATTTAGCATGGTCAATCCACTTAACCTGCCCACCTTTGGACTGTGGGCGGAAACCGGAGCAAACCCACGCAGACACAGGGAGAATGTGCAAACTCCATGCAGACAGTCGCCTGAGGCTGGAATTGAACCCAGGTCCCTGGCGCTGTGAGGCAGCAGTGCTAACCACTGAGCTACTATGTCACTATCTTCTGGAGTCCTGTGTGCTGCTCTGGTCGCCCCGTTCATGAAAGGATATTATTAAACTGGAGAGTGTTCAGAAAAGATTGAGCAGGATGTTGCCGGGAACGGAGTGGTTGAGATATAAAATAAACTGAAAAGGCTGCGACTTTTTTCACTGGAGCGTTAGAGATTGAGGGGTGACCTTATTGAGGTTTATAAAATCAATGGGGGGCATGGATAAGATGCAATGACAAGGGTCTTTTCCTTAGAGTGAGGGATTTCAAATATAGGGAGCATATTTTTAAGGTGGAAGAAGAAAGATTTAAAAAGGATATGAATTATAACTTTATTACACTGAGCGGTTCATGTGTGGAATGAACTGCCAGAAAAGTTGGTGGATGCAAGTACAGTTACAACATTTAAAAGACATTTGGATAATAGGAAAGGTTTGGAGCAATATGGGCCAAGCCAAGGGCAATTTTAGATTGCTAACCCTTGATCGGGTGTCTGAGGTTACAAGATGGCACTGGTGCCAAAGATATTGTTATATCCTGGGACATCCCAGAATTGAGAAATACTTGTGGCTGCAGAAAGTGGGAAAATTGGAGTGAGCGTTGACTAAGAGGAGCAGCACAGGGACATAGTAGGTATTTAATGAGGTAAGTTTGGTACGATCACATGAGAGATCTTGCAGGGCCCATGTGGAGAAACCCCGTATGAAACTTGATTAATTAGATTACTTACAGTGTGGAAACAGGCCCTTCGGCCCAACAAGTCCACACCGACCTGCCGAAGCGCAACCCACCCATACCCCTACATTTACCCCTTACCTAATACTATGGGCAATTTAGCATGGCCAATTCACCTGACCTGCACATCTTTGGACTGTGGGAGGAAACCAGAGCACCCGGAGGAAACCCACGCAGACATGGGGAGAATGTGCAAATTCCACACAGTCAGTCGCCTGAGGCAGGAAATGAACCCGGGTCTCTGGCGCTGTGAGGCAGCATTTTTGCCTAGTGAAAATGCTTAGTGAAAATATGGGCGATAAGATACCTGCATCCCAAAGGTCAACAGGGTGAACCTTCTCTGAATTTCTTCTAATGTTAGTGTGTCCCTCCTTGGACAAGGAGTCTACAGTTGTGCACAATATTATCTGTAAATTTGTTGCAGATCATCACTACTTATAAATTCCATCTCCCTTAATCCAACCTCCTGGGGATCCGACCATTCATCAAGAACCCTCTTGCCTTGTTCAAACTCCAAAAATGCATCATCCCACATGTTTCATGATTAAATTCCATTTGTCATTGGTCAGCCCAGTTGACCATCCATATTGCCCTTAAGTCTACAGCTTTTCCCCTCACCTTTTACCAATTTCCGTGTCATCTGAAAATTTGCTGATCACATCACCCACATTCATGTGTAGATAATTTACACATTTCCCATTCAGTAAGGGACCTACCACCAAACATTGTTGACACCACCGGACACAAAATCCCAATCAGAAAAACACCCTTTGACCATCATCCTCTGCTCCCTGCCACTAACCCAATTTTGGACCACATTTGCCAAGTTGCCCTGGATTCCATAGGCTCTTGCCTTCTTAGCCAGACTCCCATGTGAGGCTTGTCAAATCCCTACCAAATGTTCTTGAAGTCCACATCCACCCTCATCCATACATTTAGTAACTTACCAAAAACAATCAGTTCAACCTGTCTGACCTGGTCTCCCACTGACAATGCTATGCTGATCATGTTTGGTTAAGTCATATGTGGAGATTAACTCTACTGCTCAGAATGTGTTTTCAATAGAACGTAGAACATAGAAAAATACAGCATAGAACAGGCCCTTTGGCCTAATGATGGTGTGCTGAGGATTAATCCTAATGTAAAATAAAATAACTTTACCTCACACCCCTCAATTTAGCTTTCTTGCCAGCGTTCTCTCAAGCCCCCTCTTCACTTACTAACTTCTATTTTTAAGTAACTGGCTGCTCTTTTGAAATGTCTCGAGGGTTTCTGAACCCCCAGTATCGACCATAACCTTCCTTTTCTCCCCTCAGCCAATCCAGCACATTCCTCAATATCCTAGGGTCTCTGGAATCTTTGATCCCAGTCTTTGTCTGTATAGAAACATGGAAGCGTTGTATTTTCACTGTTGCCTTTGTGAAAATCTCCCACTGTAGATTTTCCTTTGAGGGGCTGCTCATAATCCACTTTGGCCACATTCTTTCCCATAGGCCTTCCCCCAGTTCAACCTTTAGTTGCCATCCACCTTTGTCCTGTTCTATGGCTATCTTAAACATCAATGAAACTGTCTCCCACTAGAACTGTGTCACTCTTCTATCACTTAGCGAGTTTTGAAGTACATCTAGAACTTCTATCACTTGCCTTGCTTCATGACTAAAATGGAGTTGAGCACCACTCCTCTCCTGTCTTAAATAGCTCTACCTGGATAGATTTTAAGAATTCCATCCCCTTTTAAGCCTTTCATACTTGGTCTATCCCAGTGAATATCGGGGGAAGTTGAAAATCCTTACTCTTAGTGCCTTATCACTTTCACATTTTCTGAAGTTTGTCTATGTGTGTCTGTCCTTCTGCCTTTTTGCTGAACAAAGAGACCTTGGAGTGCAGGTTCATAGCTTCTTGAAAGTGGAGTCACAGGTAAATAGGATAGTGAAGAAGGCATTTGGTATGCTTTCCTTTATTGGTCAGAGTATTGAGCTGAAAATGTGTTGCTGGTTAAAGCACAGCAGGTTAGGCAGCATCCAAGGAACAGGAAATTCGACGTTTCGGGCCAGAGCCCTTCATCAGGAATCATCATCAGAGCCCTTCATCAGAGTATGAGTACAGGAGTTGGGAGGCATGTTGTGGCTGTACAGGACATTGGTGAGGCCACTGTTGGAATATTGCGTGCAATTCTGGTCTCCTTCCTATCGGAAAGATGTTGTAACACGCTAATATGCAGAGGGCCCTGGGTGTCCTTGTCCATGAATCGCAAAAACTTGGTTTGCAGGTGTAGTGGTTGATCGAATATTGTCCCTCATTGCTAGAGGGATGGAATTTAAAAACAGAGAGGTTATGCTGCAGCTGTATAGGGTGCTGTTGAGGCCACATCTGGAGTACTGCATGCAGATTTGGACTCCTTACCTGAGAAAGATGTACTGGCACTGGAGGGGGTACAGAGGAGGTTCACTCTGGAATTGAGAAGGTTGCCTTATAAGGAGAGATTTAATACACTGGCACTATACTCACTGGAATTTAGAAGAATAAGGGGGATCTTATAGAAACATAGGGAAGGGAATAGATAAGATAGAAGTAGGGAAGCTGTTACCTCTGATGGGTAAAACTAGAACTAGTGGGTATAGCCTCACAATAAGAGTGAGCAGATTGAGAACTGAGTTGAGGAGGAACTTCTTCACCCAAAGGGTTGTGAATCTGTGGAATTCCCTGCCCAGTGAAGCAGTTGAGGCTACCTCGTTCAATGTTTTTTAAGGCAAAGATAGATAGACTTTTGAACAGTAAAGGAATTAAGGTTATGGTGGTAAGTGGAGCTGTGGCCACAAAAGATCAGCCATGATCTTATTGGATGGTAGAGCTCTCTTTAAGGGCCAGATGGCCTACTCCTGCTCCCAATTCTTATGTTTTTATGAGGGGTATAGATAGAGTGAATAGCCAAGGTCTTTTTTCCCAGGTTAGGGAGTCCAAATCTAGACAGCATGGATTTAAAGTAAAAGGGAAAGATTTATAATGGACCTAAGGGGCAACTTTTCCATGTAGAGGGTGGTGTATGGAATGAGCTGCCAGAGGAAGTGGTGGAAGCTGGTACAATTGCAACATTTAAAAGGTATCTGGATGGATATATGAATAGGAAGGGTTTAGAGGGAGATGATGCTGGCCAATGGGCCTAAATTAATTTAGGATATCTGGTTAGTGTGAAGGAGTTGGACTGAAAGGTCTGTTTCTGTGCTGTAACTCTATGTCACTGGCTGGGCCAGCATTTATTGCCATCCCTAGTTGCCCTGGAGAAAGTGGGGGGAGGTGCCTTCTTAACCGCTGCAGCCCATGTGCCGTAGGTAGACCCACAATGCTGTTAGGGAGTGAGTTCCAGCATTTTTGACTCAGCAACACTTGAAGGAACAGTGATATATTTCCAAGTCAGGATGGAGGGGAATCTTAAGGAAATGATATTTCCATGTGTCTGCTTGTCCTTTCAGAAGGCAGTGGTCATGTGTTTGGGAGGTGCTGAACTGTCAGAAGTGAGACTTGAACCTACAGTCTGCTGACTATATTTGATATCTGCACTCTGATAGCTGACTGTGGGAGCAGGGAAAACACAAATACCACTCCACCTTCACACCATACATCCATAAGTCTTAGTGCTCTTCCGCCATGTGACCCTATCAATGTCAGTTTTGAAATTTCCAGTTCACCGCCGGCCTCACAGTATTCTGAGCGACTCTCACCCTTTACATGAAGGAATGCTTCCTGATGCCAGTGCTGGCTGGTCTAGCTCTAAGTTTGAGGTTACCATCCTGCATTTTTGATTGTCATGTCAGAGTTTCTCTCTACCGTCCCTCATAGATCCTTTCAACAGTCATCAATTTTCTGAGCTTGAGTACAGGGCAAGTCTAGGCATCCTGTCCTCATAATGGCCCCAGCTTCATGCTGACTGGGGCACTGACTGTCGCAAAGGGAAGCGGCTCAGCTCATGACAAGGATGGTCTGCCTTTCAATGTGATTTTCCAGGACAACGGTAAAGTAGGTGTCACTGGAAGAATATCTGTTTGTGAATAGCTGTGGGCCAAAAGTGCTTGGCAGATAAAAATCAGCACTCACCACCTTTTTACCACACTCCCAGTCCCCCCACCCCCAGGCCACCCCTCCCCACCCACCCCCACCCAGGCCTCCTGAGACACTCGCAACTCCAGCCACAATTACAGTTTGCAAACTTCAGAGATCACAGAGCTCCAGCACAGGTAGCTGATCTTATCTGAGGCTAATGGATCACAAATGTGTTCTACACCGCTGCACAGGACACTCGCTGAGCACCTCACCTGCCTGAGGAGCAGGCTGCATTGCAAAAAAAGGCCATTGCACAATCAGCTCTCCTTTTAAAACAGGAAATTCCTTTCAGAAAGGGGATCACACCGTAAAGAAGACAATTACACAACGAGATACACAATCAAGAACTCACTTTTCAAAGCTAGTTTTCAAAATTGACAATAAGGCATCTGTCCATCTTGTTCTCACTGATGTTGCCTTGTAAGAATGACCTGTATTGCATGTTGTTCAGTTATGTCACTTCACATTGTAGTGACTGAGTTAAAGGTATGTGGGTTACTAAAGAGCTGAATTCTCCACTGATATAAATCCAGCTCTCTCACACTGTCACTCAGTAACCCCTCTCCCCCAGCACCCTGTGTTACTGACTGTGTCTGTACTGATGTTAATCCAGCTCCCTCACACTGTCACTCAGTAACCCCTCTCCCCCAGCACCCTGTGTTACTGACTGTGTCTGTACTGATGTTAATCCAGCTCCCTCACACTGTCACTCAGTAACCCCTCTCCCCCAGCACCCTGTGTTACTGACTGTGTCTGTACTGATGTTAATCCAGCTCCCTCACACTGTCACTCAGTAACCCCTCTCCCCCAGCACCCTGTGTTACTGACTGTGTCTGTACTGATGTTAATCCAGCTCCCTCACACTGTCACTCAGTAACCCCTCTCTCCCAGTGCCCTGTGTTAGTGACTGCGTCTGTACTGATGTTAATCCAGCTCCCTCACACTGTCACTTAGTAACCCCTCTCTCCCAGTGCCCTGTGTTAGTGACTGAACCTCCATTGATCTTAATCCAGCTCCCTCACACTGTCACTCAGTAACCCCTCTCTCCCAGTGCCCTGTGTTAGTGACTGCGTCTGTACTGATGTTAATCCAGCTCCCTCACACCGTCACTCAGTAACCCCTCTCTCCCAGTGCCCTGTGTTAGTGACTGAACCTCCATTGATCTTAATCCAGCTCCCTCACACTGTCACTCAGTAACCCCTCTCTCCCAGTGCCCTGTGTTAGTGACTGAACCTCCATTGATCTTAATCCAGCTCCCTCACACTGTCACTCAGTAACCCCTCTCTCCCTGTGTCCTGTGTTAGTGATTGTATCTCCATTGATATTAATCCAGCTCCCTCACACTGTCACTCAGTAACCCCTCTCTCCCAGTCACACCATCACTCAGTAACCCCTCTCTCCCAGTGTCCTGTGTTACTGACTGTATCTCCATTAATATTAATCCAGCTCCCTACACGTGTCACTCAGTAACCCCTCTCTCCCAGTGTTCTGTGTTAGTGAGTGTACCTCTCACTAAAGTTAATGCAGCTCCCCCACACGGTCATTGATTGTCTGTCACTCTGTGCTCTGCATTACTGGAAGTTTCACGACTGACGTCATTTTCACTCATGGTCCAGCAATGTCTGAAATTTTCGATTCTTATGCTTGTTTTCAAATTCCTCCCTGGCCTCACCCTTTCCTGTATTTGTAAACTCATCCAGCACTGTATCCCACTCTGCATTCCACTAACACTGGATTGGGATTGTGGCAGGGAGCAGAGACACAGTAAATGTTGAACTTTCTCTCTACAATATGATACATTTAGATTGCAACTGATCTTTTGAATCTGCACAGTAAGTTAGTTTAGAAAGTATTAGGTTTCAAAGATAATTGAATCTGCTATATTGAAATACGTGATGATTATAAATATAGATTGGCATTAAAGTGGGCAGATGTGTTTTGCAAGAATTGGGCTATTGCTGTTCAGAAATACCCAGAATAATCAACCTTTATCCTATATCTGACGATTATGCATTGAGACCCCTCTCTGCAAATTTGACCACACAATCCAGGCTGACACTGCCAGTCAATCCTGAGAGAGCAATGCATTGTCTTTTTTGCAACTGAGACATTATTCTGAGTTGCCCATTGAGGCGCATGTACCATTCGAAGATCAAGGGAGTTAAATGGGTGTCCAGACTAATTAGAGGCTGCCCATCATTAGAAACAGGTGAACTGATCATTAACACATACAGACATAATGCACAGATGGCAAAAACAATGACTGCTGATGCTGGAAACCAGATTCTGGATTAGAGTGGTGCTGGAAACACACAGCAGTTCAGATAGCCCAAGAAGCAGGAAAATCGACGTTTCGCAAGGACTTTTCCAGCACCACTCTAATGCATAGATGCCCAGTTGCGCCCACTTTACCATAAGAGCACATTTGATCTTCCACTTCAGCACCACTTACCTGCACTATTTCTATATCCCTTGATGTTTCTAATACCTACAAAGCTATCAATCTTTTTTTGAATATACTCAGTGACATGGATTTAATACATGGTTGGGAAAGGATTAGGGCAAGGGTATGGGGTTAGCATGGACAGACATTTTGGTCGGCATGGACCAGTTTGGGCCAAAGGGCCTGTGCTGTAGGACTCAATGACTGATTCTCCCTCACCCTCCAGAGTACCGAATTCCAAAGATTCACCACACTCTGAGTGAAGAGGTTCCTCCTCCTCTCAACTAGGGACAGGCAATGAATGCCAGCTGAGCCAACAACACCCACATCCCGCCAATGAATAAATAAATCAGGAAACAAGTGTCAGGTTAAATACGGGAAGGGTGTTCCTGCATGGGGGTGTCCATGCACCAGCTCACAGTCTTAAGAATCGGCCACTTAGGACTGAGGCAAGGTGAAATTTCTTCCACCAGAGGGTGGTGGGCCTGTGGAATTCTCTGTCACAGAAAAATGTTGAGGCCAAAGTATTGAACGTATTCGAGAAGCAGCGAGATATCTTTCTTCGAGCTAAAGGGATTAAAGTGGGTATGGGGAGAAAAATGGGAACAGGGGACTGAGTTGCATGATCAGCCAAAATTGGAGGTATAGTGAACAGCGAAGAAGGTTACCTCAGAGTACAACGAGACCATCGTCAGATGGCCAAGAAGTGGCAGGTGGAGTTTAATTTAGATAAATGTGAAGTGCTGCATTTTGGAAAGGCAAATCAGAGAAGGACTTATAGACTTAATGGTAAGGTCCTGGCGAGTGTTGCTGAACTCCTGTTGGAGTGCAGATGCATAGTTCCTTGGACTTGGGAGTCACAGGTGATTGGGGAGTGATGACGGTATTTGGTACACTTACCTTTATTGGTCAGTGCATTAAGTGTAGGAATTGAGATGTTATTCTGCAGCTGCACAGGACATTGGTTAGGTTACTTTTGGATTACTGTGTGCAATTCTGCTGTCCATGCTGTTAAGTAAAGATGTTAAAATTAAAAGGGTGCACAAAAGATTTACAAGGATGTTGTCCAAGGTTGGCGGGTTTGAGCTAAAGGCAGAGGCTGAATAGGCTGGGGCTATTTTCCCTATGGCGTCGGAGGCTGAGGGGTGACCTTATAGAGGTATATAAAATTAAGAGGGGCACAAATAGATTAAATAGACAAGGTCTTTTCCCTGTGGTAGGGGAGTCCAAAGGTAGAGAATATAGGTTTATGGTGAGAGAGGAAAGATTTAAAATGGGCCGAAGGGGCAACCTTTTCACACAGAGGGTGGGGCGTGTATAGAATGAACTGCCAGAGGAAACACTGTAGAATGGATTAATTGATACTGTCAAAAGCTTTAGTTAGGTTGATAAGAGCATATATTGATCCAGATGTTGGTCTCTCTGTAAATTTTCTTGTGATTGTCTTGTTACAAACACCATGGGGTGTTGCCCCATTGCTAACTGAAAAACCACACTGTAATTCAAGGACAAATCGAAGCTGTAGACAGTTTAGGTGCATCCTCCTGGGGATCATTCATGGGTTATGTACGCAAGCACCTTTTCACACACACAGGGTTGTGGAAATCTGGAACTCAATTCCCCAACAAATACAGATTACAGAATTGTTACAGAGCAGAAGGAGTTTATTTGGCCCATCGTGCTTACACCAGCTTTCTGAGCATTTTGACTTGATGTCTTTTCCCTAGAACCCTGGACATTGTTTCTATTTAAATACTCATTCGATGCCTTCCTGAATGTCTCAATTAAACCTGCCTCCACCAGAATTCCACACTCGAATTACTCATTGTGTAAAAGAAAGCTTTATTGCACTTCACATTTGTTCTTTTGCAAAACCCTTTGAACCTGCATCCTCTGTTTGTTGATCCTTATACAAGAAGGAATAGTTTCTCCCACTCTGCACTGTCTCTATGTCTTTAAGAGTTTTTTTAAACTTTTATCCAATCACCTCTTTGCCTTTTTCTCTCCAAGTAAAACAATCTCAATTTAAAGTCATAGAGATGCACAGCATGGAAGCAGTGCTAACCACTGAACCACCATGTCACCCCTATGCAGTTGGCAATGCTGCGAGTTTCTGTGTTATTTGAAACTTCTGCATACCAAGAACGAGATCATCTATACATCTATGAGGTAAATCAAGGATGTGAATACCAATATAAATCTTCCTCCTGCCCCCAAAGATTGGCAGCTATTACTCTCTGTTTCCTATCACTCAACCAATTTTGCATCTGTGAGAGAGGTAGTGAGTTTTATGTGATATGTAGTCCTTGTTTTATCCTCCAAGCTGCCCCCAACCAACTCCTTCACAGAAAGATTAGCTGGCACCTTGCCAATATTAAGTCAAGCTGACCTCCATCATTGATGTACCATTGACAGCTATGATGAAATTTCATTAGCCAGCAGCTCAGTAATCCCAGCAGCACTTGAAGTAAATAGTGGCCATTAATGGAACTACATGCAATCCCAAGAAGAAGGGAAATAATGTCCTGGACTTCCTTTTAACATAATATTATTGCTTCATGTGAAATTGCTTAATTTCAAATTTATGACATGGCCTACCCCTAGCTTTATGTCAACTCATCTACTGCAAGCCTTATTCAGCCTCACTTAAGGTCTCAACATAATAGCCCAGGAACACCTCAAATTTCCATCACTACCAAGCCAGCGAATCAACTCCATTTCAATGAAGAATGCAAGAGGACATGCCAGGAGCAACAACAGACATATTGAAAAATGAGGTGTCAACCTGGCGAAACAAGAACACATGATTACTTGCCCGGCTGACTGTAGAAGCAGGATCCAGAGATCAGGCGAAGCAATCCCATAATTCAAGGATCAGCTTGAAGTGCATATCCACTGGTGGTGGTGGACAATTAAACAAATAACAAGACAGGCATACTCCATCATTAATTAATGGTCACAGAGAAGCCCAGTACATCACTTTGGTAAGAGTAGAAGTGTGGACTATTTTCTAAACAGGGAAAGGCTTAGGAACTTGAAGTACAAAAAGACGTGGGAATCCTAGTTCAGGGCTGTCCTAAGATTAACATGCAGGTTCAGTTGGCGGACAGGAAGGCAAATGCAATGTTAGCATTTCGAGATGGCTGGAATATAAGAGCAAGGATGAAGTGCTGAGGCTGTATTAGGCTCTGGTCAGACCACATTTGGAATATTGTGAGTAGTTGTGGGCCCTATACCTTAAGGAAGGATGTGTTGGCATTGGAGGGAGGTCCAGAGGAGAATTTACAAGAATGATCCTGGGATTAAGGGCTTGTCATATGAGAAGGGATGAAGACTCTGGGTCTCTACTTGATGGAGTTTAGAAGGATGAGAGGGGATCTCATTAAACTTAGAGAATACTGAGAGACCTTGATAGAGTGAATGTGGAGAAGGTATTTCCACGTGTAGAAGAGACTAGTTACCCGAGAGGACAGCCTCAGAGTGGAGGGCTAACACTTTCTAACTGAGATAAGGAGGAATTTCTTCCACCAGAGGGTGGTGAATCTGTTGAACTCATTGCCACAGAGGGCTGTGGAAGCTAAGTCATTGAGGGCATTTAAGACAGAGATAGATAGGCTCTTGATTAGTAAGGGGATCAAAGATTACAGGGATAAGGCAAGGGAATGGAGTCGATAAACATATCAGCCATGATCGAAGGGTAGAGCAAGTGAGAAATATTAATTTAAGACCTCACCCATATCCTTGGCTCCACATGCAAATTGCCTCTTTGGTCTCTAATGGGCCATACACTTCCCCATTCTCTTAACATACATTTAAAATGCCATGTTGTTTTCCTTAATCCCTGTCTGCCAAAGCTAGTTCATTGCCCCCTTTAAGAATTCCCTACACACTCTGTATCCCAAAGGACCTATTCTGTTTTTAATGCACTGTACCTGACATATGCTTCCTTTTTCTTTATCAAGCTCTCGATGTGTCTTGGCACCCAGGGTTTCCTGGACTCACTGCCCTTGCCCTTACATTCCTGCTCCTTGAATGCTGCCTGATCTGCTATGCACCACCATTTTTGACTCTTAAAGAAACATGCAGGCACTGAATTCTTGCAATACTACTTGCAAACGTTGACTTTCCTGCAAGTGACTGCTCCCAGTCTATGTTTGACAAATCCTGCCTAATGATACTGAAATTGATCTTCCCCCAAATTTGACACTTAATTTCTGCACTGTCCTTAATCCTTTCCTTAGTGACTTTGGAACATGGAGTTAACCTCACTATCCCCAAAATGCTTACCCACTGAAACTGCAACCACTTGACCAGCTTCATTCCCTCAGATTACATCTAGCACTTACCCCATCTCTAGTATGACCATCTACGTACTTGCACAAAAAGCTTTTCTGGATCCCTGTTAAAACATTCACCCCGTCTATTCCTTTCACACCAAGATGACCCCAATTAATGTTAGCGCAAATGAAATTCCTTACCACTATAACCCTGATCCTCTCAGACCTCTCTGTGATTTCTGGGTGTATCATGGAAATTGTCCTATCCAGATGCATGGTAACTGCTTTGCCCAAGACCGCAAGAAGTTAGAGAGTTATGAATGCAGCCCAGTCCATCCTTTGACTCTGTCTGCAATTCCTGCTGCCTCAAGAAAGCAACCAACAGAATCAAAGACCCCTCCCACCCCAGTTATAATCTCTTCCACCCATTTCCATTGGGCAGAAAATACAGAAGTTTGAAGACAGATTTAAGAACAGCTTCTTCCCTGCTGTTATCAGACTTACGAATGAACCGCTCATATATGAGAGCTGATCTTTTTCTGCACATTGTCTGTAGCTGGAACACTATAGTCTGCTTTCTGTTCTATTATCCTGACAGACTTGCGTTGGTAGGTTTTGTCCAGTTAGCATGCAATGCAATATGTTTCACTGTGACAATAATAAATCAAATCAAATACATATCTGTTCCTTTATCTACCTCTGACTATTGGACGCCTGTAGTAGCCCCAGCAAAGTGATTGCCTAATTTTCTGCAAGAGCTTCTCAGGTTAATGTCCCAGACTCAACCATTTTCAGTCACTTCATCAATGGCCTTCCTTTCATCACAGGCAGGACTGATTGCATAATGTTCAGCACCACTTGTGACTCCTCAAATACTGAAGCAGCCCATGCCCAAATGCAGCAAGACCTGGACAATATCCAGGCAAGTGGCACAGGCATCACATAAGTGCCAGGCAATGACAATCACCAATAAAAGAGAATCTAGCCATCTCCCTTAACATTTAATATGCATTATCATCACTGAATCCCCCCACTATCAATATCTTGGGGTTACCATTGACCCGAAATTGAACTAGACCAGCCGCATAAATACAATGGCTCCAAGAGCAGGTCAGAAGCTCAGAACTTTGCTGCAAGTTGCTCACCTCCTGATTCCAAAAACTTGTCCAGTATATTCGTGGCACACATCAGGAGTGTGATGGAATACTCCTCATTTGCTTGGATAACTGAAACTCCAAAACTCAAGAAGCTTGACACCATCCAGAAAAAAAAAGCCCATGTCCTCAAACAGTTCCTCCACTACTGATACAACAGCAATAATATGTCATATCTCCAAGAACACAGCCACAAACACCACGACTCATGGAGTCATAGAGTCATAGAGATGTACAGCATGGAAACAGACCCTTTGGTCCAACCCGTCCATGCTGACCAGATATCCCAACCCAATCTAGTCCCATCTGCCAGCACTTGGTCCATATCTTTCTAAACCCTTACTATTCATCTACCCATCCAAATGCTTTTGACAGCACTTTAAAAATCCAGGACCAGTTCCATCTAAAAGGAAAAGGGCAGAAGACTTATGGAAATACCGCCACCTGCACCTTCTCTGAGCAACACACCATCCTGAATTGGAACTGTATCACCATTGTTTCATTAATGCTAGCTCTAAAGCCCTCTCTAACTGTGTAGCTGTCCCCCCCAAGGACTGCAATGGTTCAAAAGGTCAGCTCACTGACATTACATCCATAGCATTTAGGAATTAGCAATCCATGCTGGCCCAGCCAGCGAAGTCCATATCCCATGAATGAATAAAAGTAAAAATGCACATCACACCTTCCACATCTCTGCCTCAACATCTCCCTGTCTTCTTATAACACACCCTATTTAAAGTTTACCTGTGCAACTTGGCTAAGTGCATATTTCAGGTTGAAGACCTTTCACCAGTCAGTACATGGATTTTCCAGTTCAGGTGAAAGGTTATCAATCTAAAATACTAACTTTGTTTTATTTTCCATGTTTGACCTGATAAGCATTCCTCACATTGTCTGGTTTTATTTCAGATTTCCAGTACCAGCAGCCATTAGTTTCTGTCTTTGACTGAAGTATTATCTCTGCCATCTGATAATGCTCTTCCAAAGCACCTCATGAACAGACAAACATGCAAACAGGAGAAGAGTCACTGGACTCAGAATGTTAACTCTGCTTTCATCCCATGAATGATGCCAGCAATTTCTGCTTTCACGATGAACCAGATTCAGTGTTTTGGCCCTTGAAGTCTACTCTGCCATTCAACAAAATCATTCCTGATCTAAGTGTGGCCTCAGCTCCACACTATCCTCGGACTGCCCTGTTAGTCAAGAATTTATCTTATGAGAGTCGCAGAGTCCAACAACACAAAGAGAGGCCCTTTGTCCCAAACTGGTCCACCTACACTCACCCCATTTCCCTGCACTTGGCCCATATCCTTCTAAACCTTCTGCCTTACAAATATCCACTCGTTGACCCTGCCTTCACCTGTGGGGAAGACAGTTTCAAAGTATGAAGATCCTCTGAAAGAAAGAATTAATCTTCAACACCAGAAGCGGAGGGATGACCTTGATGGAGGTAGATAAAATTATGACAGGCATGGCTAGGATGGATAGTCAGGCTCTCTTTCACAGGAAGGAGATGTTGAATACTGGAGGGGGGGGGGGGCGTTGGTTTAAGTTAAAAGGGGAAAGTTTAAAGGAGATGTGCGATGAAAGTTTTATTTTAGATTAGATTACTTACAGTGTGGAAACAGGCCCTTCAGCCCAACCATTCCACACCGACCCGCCGAAGCGCAACCCACCCATTTACCACTTACCTAACACTACGGGCAATTTAGCATGGCCAATTCACCTGACCCGCACATCTTTGTGACTGTGGGAGGAAACCAGAGCACCTGAAGGAAACCCACACAGACACAGAGAGAATGTGCAAACTCCACACAGTCAGTTGCCTGAGGCGGGAATTGAACCCGGGTCTCTGGCGCTGTGAGGCAGCAGTGCTAACCACTGTGCCACCATGCTGCCCTTTACATAGAGGGTAGTAGATGCCTGTAACAAGGTGCCTGGGGAGGTTGTGAAAGCAGATAGAATATCAATGTTTAAGAGGCATTTAGACAGACACATGAACAGGCAAGGAATAGAGGGATATGAACCATGTGCAGGAGGATGGGATTAGTTCAGAATCATGGTCAGTACATACATAATGGGCCAAATGGCCTGTTTCTGCACTGTATTGCTCTATGTGCTATGTAACACTGTACCTCTTACTTTGGGATATGTAACTCTAAGGACACTATGAGTTTACCGATATGACAACCACTTGATGACGGCGCAACGCTCCAAAAGCTAGTGTTTCCAAATAAAGCTGTTGGGCTATAACCTGGTGTTGTGTGTTTTTTAACTTTTTCTACCCCAGTCCAACACCAGCACCTCCAAGTCATGGACACTGTGAATTTTGAGTTCTCGTATTTTTGATTCTGTTCCCGGACCCGGTGTGGGGAGATAGTATTGTTCATCCTGCACTCAGTTGTAAAATACAGAGCGACTCAGTGGGTAAACATGATCCCATTCCAGCCCTCACTATGGGTGACATTTAACAACTCGGATTTTCAAGGTCAACATACAAAATCAAGAGAATTCAGCCACACTCAGACAAGGTGTAAAAGCAACATCACTCTCTGCTCCTTCTTCAGTCTGCTGGAAGTGTGAGAAACCAAGGTGTCTTCTAAACCACCTAATGGCTTAACTCTTGTCTGCCCACAGTAAATCCTTCATGCATTTCCAATTAGAATTTTCTTATTTAGCAAGGATTTCGCTGCCTGTGTGTTTGTGGTTTGTCTGTGCGTTGGTACACCGGGCTTTGTGTCTGCGAGTGGTCTTATGTTTCTGTGTCCGTTTGTAAACCATTGAATATCATTGAGTTAGTATTTATGTTTATACCCCTGCCTCTGCCTGTATCTGTTTTGTATGTGTGTCTGCGTCTGCTTCAAAGTGCATGAACTGTTTGATTTTGACTGTTAGTTATAAAATTAAAAAACAGAGAAGTGCTGGGGAAACTCAGCTGGTGAAGAGAGAAATAGAATTAATGTTTGAAGTCTGGAATGGCTCGTTTGTTCCGAAGAAGACTTTAAATATGACTCTACTCCACAAATACTGCCGAGTTTCTCCAGCATTTACAGTTTTGTTTAAATTCCAGCATCCCCCAATATTTTTGCTTTGTTGTCTGTGAGTTTGTTCATGTGTTTGTAAATATGACAGCGTGCATAAAATAATATATGTTTTGCTTGTCTTTTGTCTGTGTGTGGGGGAGGTTTGTGTCCACCCGTTTGGCGCGGTTGTCCGTGTCACTTGGGCATTTATATGTACCGCTGTGCATTTAGGTCTGGGTTTTTGTGTGTCTGTGATCTGTGCGGTGTGAGTGCAAGACACGCTTCCAACTCTTCCGCTGCCCGACCCCTGCGACCTCTTGCAATATCAGCACCGACTGCAGTCCGCCCGCAAGCAACCACCTCTCCAGTGAAATTCACACTGGAAATAGCCTGCCTTCATTTTAAAGAGACCCTCAGTTGGTGTCAGCAAAAACTGGCTTAGAAACTTAAAAGTCTGCACAATCTCACAGCAATGTAACTTACCTGCAGTGTGTTCTAATATTCTGCCAAAACAGATCAGAACCGAAGTGCCACGGGGATTGATAAGCGATTTTAACAAAAGCCGGTTACAATAAGTTACCAAAAGCGATGCTACAGTTGCATTAATAACTAATGGTCTTTCCAGCGCGCTGAGATCCTGATTAATATTACGCAGCGTTAATATAACAATTTAAATAGGATGTGGGGAAGGGCGTTAACATCTGCAGAAATGCGGATATGTACACACTTGCACAGAGAACAAATATTAAATGCCATCTCTCACCTGGACTTGGGAATACAGAGTCAGTAAATTCAGGCATCTGTAGGCACAGAGAGGGGGGTGGGGAGGTGGGATTGAGGGAAACAGAAGATGTAGTCAGTAAGTGGAACATTTCCTCAGAGGGAAATTCAGCTCAGGTAGCGAAATTGTCTCAGTGAATCTTGTACAACGCGGTGAAACAGGGTAAAAAAAAAGTTTTAACTTACATGTATAACACTGTTGAAGTGAGAGCTGACATCCTTGATGTGTTATCCCTGAATGGAGGGCGGATGAAGCAGGTTATAGATTCAAGAAGCTTGATTGGGGGAATTCCAGGTGGGGGGGGGGGGGGGTGGGAGGAGGTAATCCCACTTTTTTTTCGTAAATACCAAATTCGGAAGTTGTTTTTCGCTCCACAGTCAGTCTCTCTCTCTCTCTCTCTGTCCTACCGGCGTGTGCGATAAACGGAGAAGCCCCTTTGATAAAACCACTCTGTTCAGGAGTTGTAGCCGCAAACACACATTCTCTGATTCCCAGTTTAAATCGGAGGCTGACTGCGGCTAAGTGGAGGGAATTACAAGCAATCCAAACAAATAGGTAAATATTTGTCCACACAAGCGATGGATCGCCAACCTGTATTTGTTGTGTGTGTGTGTGCGTGTGTGAGAGAGAGAGAGTTCCCTTTTACCAGTCCAAGGGTTTGCCCTGAGTTAGCTTCAGAAACAGCCCACAATCTAACCCAAAGTCCTCTCCGCCTTAAACCGTCCAGAGGCACCAACCTGTAAGTGACTGAGCCGGCCTATCATTGACATTCAGATGTTCTAGGAATATGTGTGTGTGAGAGAGACTGTGTGTATGTGTGTGTGCCTGTATGTATGTATGTGTGTATGTCTGTGTGTGTGGGTCTGTATGTGTGTGTGTGTGTGTGGGTCTGTGTGTGTCTGTTTGTGTGTGTCTGTGTGTGGGTCTGTGTGTGTGTGCGTTTGTGTATGGGTTTGTGTGTGTGTCTGTGTGTCTGTTTGTGTATGGGTCTGTGTGTGTGTCTGTGTATGGGTGTGTGTGTGTACGCGTTGCTTTTCTCTCTGTCTCTTAAACCTTCCTTTTCTTTGTCCCAACACCTTCACTGTCTTGACCGCCGGCTTCAAAATATCATCCGAACCTGGGAAGGAACCTGGCGACTAATAAATAGACAGACGTTCACAGAAACTGTCTCAGCGTGTGAGGCTGGGAGAAACCCATTAACCCCTTTGTCGAAGGGGAGGTAACTCCACTGTATGTCTTGATTTGCGCCTCCGATAAGCCCTATTACAGACCGTCAAACCTACAAGGATTGTTTTCTTTTGAAAAGAAAGGGGCTAGAACTCGAAACATCAGGAAATTCAAAATCTTTTGAGGCAACTTTTCTTCTATGTCGCGATTTGAGATACACCTGATGAAGGAGCATCGCTCCGAAAGCTAGTGTGCTCCCAATTAAACCTGTTGGACTATAACCTGGTGTTGTGTGATTTTTAACTTTCTCCTATGTGCTTGTCTTTTTTTCTCGTTTGTGTCCAAGTTTTAGATGGTAAAGGATTTGAGCCTGTTTACTTACTCGAGTTCCAATATTTTTAAGACTTTTAAGATGCCATCTATATATTCTTGGCAAAGCTGTTTCGAAACTTAACACGAATTAAAAATCAATGAATTGCGGATGTTAGAAGTCTGAAACAAGCAGCAATTACTGGAGGGTCCCAGTCAGTCTGGTAGTATCTGTGAGAGAAAGATACAGAATTAACATTATAAGTGTCACTGGACTGAACATGTTAACTCTGATTTTTTTTCTCCACGACCTGTTGAGTTTCTGTCTGGCTTTTTTTGGGGTTCATTTCAGGTTCCCAGCATCCGCAGTACTCGCCTCTTGGACAATTTCTGAAACACTTTATTTTTTACTCGTTTTAAACGTAAATATTGTCAAATTTAATATATTTCGAACACAAGGTGCTTCTGATAAAACCAATCTGTACAATTTGCAAGCAGTTTCAAGAAAGTGTGCATTTTTTAAAAGAAAAACATAAATATTGCAATTGAGTAAAAGATCACTCCTTCGTTTGTACTCCACACAACGAGAAATAATGATTCTGGAGCAGTAGTGCTGGAAGAGCACAGCAGTTCAGGCAGCATCCAAAGTGCATGCCCGAAATGTCGATTTCGCTGCTCGTTGGATGCTGCCTGAACTGCTGTGCTCTTCCAGCACCACTGATCCAGAATCTGGTTTCCAGCGTCTGCAGTCATTGTTTTTACCTCGAGAAATAATGACTGTCGTTCGCTAGGCAAAGAAAATGGGTCTCCTTTCAGTGAGTGGTCCCCCAATTATAGTCTGAGCATAAATCGTGAAACAATGCTGAAAACAGTATGGTCTATAACCCCAATTCATATCTTGGTTGGAACGCGTGGCAGAGACTAAACCCAAAATTCAGTGACTTCACTATCAGGTTGCATAGACCTATAGAGTCATACAGAGCCGAAATAGGCCTTTCGGTCCAACTTATCCGCACCGACCAGATATCCCGATCTGACCAAGAAAACAATAAGGAAAATTGCTGGAAACCACAGCAGTTCAGGCAGCATCCATGGGGTCTTCGGCATCTGTTGTTTTCAGTTCGGATTCCAGTGTCTGCAGTAATAGCAGCTCCAATCTGACCTAGTCCCATTTGCCAGCATTTGGTCCCTATCCCTCTAAACCCTTCCTATCCATGTACCCATCCAGATGCCTTTTAAATGGTGTAATTTGCCTTTTTGTATCAAATATAGAATGCCCCCAAATGGGCGATTAAATTAGTTGTCTCTGAGATAATGTGCCTGGTGTTGGAAGAGTCAATCTTATTCTCGTAAACTCAAAACGGGAACCCATTCAGAAACAATATCAAGGGTTGAAAATGAAAACAGCACTGGAAATCACACAACACCAGGATATTGTCCAACAAGTTTATTGGGAGCTACCTGACCAAGGGGCGGTGCTCCCAAAGCTAATATTTCCAAATAAACCTGTTGGACTATAACCTGGTGTAGTGTGATTTTTTTTGTTCACCCCCCCCCCCCCCCCCGGTCCAACAGCGGCACCTCCTCATAATGAAAACAGATTATGTGAAACGTTTTCAAAATGCACAGGTTAACTCTTATCCAGAAAGCAGATCTAACTGTCTTGTGCAGAGATTCGGAGACCTACGATTGTTTCAAAGCTCCCTCTTGGGTGACAGGGAATAACTGGACATATTGCACAGAAAAACAGAAGCGTTGTATATATGTCAGTGAAAGTCTGCGTGATTTGGAGATACCGGTGTTGGACTGGGGTTGACAAAGTTAAAAATCACACAACACCAGGGTATAGTCCAACAGGTTTAATTGGAGGCACTCGCTTTCCGCGGCAGAAATATATTAAATAAACTTGGATGAAGCCTTTCGTATTTTAGAATGTTTTTGCTAGTTTTGGTTCGTTAATATGTAAATTACAGAACTCTTTTTTTTTAAAGTCACATTCTTAGGATAACTTCTGGTTTTCTGACAAAATGTGTCACCTCAGCTCAGGCACTGCATTCAAGGTGCGAGGTTAAAGTCTGTCCCCATCTTGACTCAAATTGGTTCTATTTCCTGATAAAGAGCTTTTGCCCGAAGCGTTGATCCTGATCCTCGGATCTTGCCTGACCTGCTGTGCTTTTCCAGCACCTCACTCTCCACTCTCATTTCCAGCATCTGCAGTCCTCACTCTCGCCTGGGTTCTATTTCGAGTTCGGTAATTATGAGGGTGGCCTCAACTGGGACCTTTGGTTCATGTCATACCACAGGTAACTCCAATGCACTATACACCCCCTCACACACACATACACGCATACACACCTCCATCCTCACATACGAACTCAGACCTTCTCTCATACTGAAGCTTTCTCTCATACACACATACAGCCCCCCCCCGACACACACACACACACACGCACACACCCTCTTACAAACCTATATCCAATCACACTCACACACATACTGTACCAAAATTACACACACATACACACTCTCACATATACTCACACCCACATACACACACTCTGTCTCTCCAGCGCACACACATATAAGTTTATGGAGTTAATCTGTATTTGCAGAATTGTATCTTACTTTGCTCAAGAATGCATAATCTACAGTCAACCCATGTAAGATTCTGTAAATCCCACTTTAGAAATAGAACCAGTTTAACTCAAGATGGGGACACAGACAGACTTTTACCTCACACCTTGAATGCACTGTCTGAGCTGAGATGAAGTTATCTTGAGAAGGTGACTTAAAAAGGTGTCCCAAAATTTACATATTAACGGACCAAAACTAGCAAAACCATTCTTAAAGATGAAAGACTTCATCTAAGTTTGTGAATATATTTCAGCCGCATGACACTGTGTAACCCTTTTGCAATAAATGCTATCTTACGGCCCTGCTCCACACCCACCTGGTGAAGCAGCAGCGGCGCTCTGAAAGCTAGTGCTCCCAAATAAACCTGTTGGACTATAACCTGGTGTTGGGTGATTTTTAACCCAGTGTGGGTCCGTAATCAATTTACAGTTTTGTGTTCGCCTATGTCTGCCAACCTATATGCACACACTCTTAATGTCACTGCACATGTATGGGCGTGCCTGTAGTTTGTGACTGTTTATGTGTCTGCGTATACATTTCTGTGCATATATCGGTCTTCGTGTATCTACCTATATGTTTGTATATGTGTAGATTGATGTGTGCCTCTGGGTCAATCTGTGTAGCTGTGTGTTTCTATTTCCGTTTCTAAATCAGGATACGTCTGTGTATGTTTTATGCATGGACCTGCATCCATGTGACTATGTAGGTATATGTGTGGCTGTGTATGTCAGTATATGTGTGCCCATGTATCTATGTCTGCGTTTTCATTAAATGATAATAATCAGATCAGCTGCCAGCAATATCCATTTTCTTTCGGATAAATGTAAAACTTGCAAAACAAAGATGAAACGATGCAGATTAAACCTGCAATGAAAAAATTTGATTGAGGACCTGGAGTTACTATTGGCGAGAGTAGCCAGTTCTGGGGTACTATAAACCCGCCTGTTTTAAATTAATTCACAATCGATTTGAAACTGCAGATAAAAACAGGAATGTGTTGCGTTCACAATAACTTCTCAAAAGAGTAAATTCTCATCTTAGTCCTTAGCTAAGCCTAAGTAAAAGAAAATACACGTCTCTATTTTCAAGATTCCATTCTAGTCTTCACTTTTTTTTAAAAAAAGGAATTAGTAATGATTTTGGCTCATGCTGTGTCCCTCTCCTTAGCTGTTGCACAAGTTGACAATGTGTGGGCTTGATTTGGAGATGCCGGTATTGGACTGGGATGCACAAAGTTAAAAGTCACACAACACCAGGTTATGTGTGGACTAGCCCTTTAAGAAATCCAGACGGGGGCTCGGCCGTTTGTGTATTGGTCTCCGCTGACAATGCTGCAACGAGCAGATAATGCATGGACCTGCATCTGCTTAATGCAGTCCTCTCCTCTTCTGGGCTTTGTAATGTAGACTGCAAAGAGATGGGCCATAATCAAGCGGCTTTGTTTGTTTTACCATTTAGCGAAAGATTACAACATTTGCTTTGAAACAAACTGTTTAATCAGTGCTCATTTGCAAGGAGCTCTTATAATTTCAACACCTCGGTCTCCTATCGACGCTCTGCTTTTTCGTCTATTGCCAGTCACTTACACAGAGATGCCGCAATGCTCAGAGATATCTTGCCTTCTGTGCAAACATCCAAATGATGGAATCAGCCTGGTAAAGGCGCGAAGATGTCCCAACACTGGAGTGATTTGCAAGGAAAGTAATTGAATTAAACTTGTGGTTGCAAGGGAGTGTGAGTCTATCACCAGCCAATTACAAATCAGACAAGTCGTTTGCCTCATAATTGTTCACTGCTCATTTATATTATCAAATTTTCTTCAAAATAATCCCTGAGCCTTGTCTGCACTGTGTCAGTCCGAGAGACCTTCGGCACTGAAAAACAGCCATTCGGCCCATCGATATCTGCCTGGCATGTATTCACACAGACATTGTTCAGCTCATCACCGTCAGCCAGCTCTCGAGAAGCTCGTCAGAGGACGATGAAGGAGGACGTTCGGCCCATCCTGACGCTATTCTGGTAGTTAAGGCTATCCTTTTAAAAACGTGTTGGACTGGGTTAAAAATCACACAACACCAGGTTATAGTCCAACGGGTTTATTTGGAAGCACTAGCTTTTGGAGCGCCGCTCCTTCAGCAGGTGGTTGGACTGGGGTGTACAAAGTTAAAAATCACACAACACCAGGTTATAGTCCAACAGGTTTATTTGGAAGCAGAAAGTCCTCAAATGCAGACGCTGGAGATCAGAGTCAAAATGTGTGGCGCCTGAAATGCGCAGCAGGTCAGTCAGCATCCAAGGAGCCAGAGCAGAAAGGTGGATGTTTCAGGCATAAGCACTTCAACTACCTCATAAAGGAGCAGTGCTCCGAAAGCTAGTGCTTCCAAATAAACCTGTTGGACTATCAACTGGTGTTGTATGACTTTGAACTGCTAAAAACAGAAAGTGCTGGAGAAACTCAGCACAAAGGACAAATTTATGGAGAGAGAAACAGAGTTAACTTTCCGCCCAATGACTTAAAGTCACAGAGATGTACAGCACGGAAACAGACCCTCCAGCCCAACTCATCCATGCCAACCAGATATCCTAACCGAATCTAGTCCCATTTGCCAGCACTTGGCCCAGGTCCCTCTAAACCCTTCCTATTCATATACCCATCCAGATGCCCTTTAAATGTTGTGATTGTACCAGCCTCCACACTTCCTCTGGCAGCTCATTCTATTCATGCACAATACCCTCTGCATGAAAGAGTTGCCCCTTATGCTCCTTTTAAAATTTTCCCCTATTGCCCAAAACCTTGTCTATTTACCTATCCATGATTTTATAGACTTCTATAAGTTCACCCCTCAGCCTCCAACACTTCAGGGAAAACAGCAGCACAGTGGTTCAGTGGTTAGCACTGCTGCCTCACGGCACCAGGGACCCTGGTTTGATCCCAGCCTTGGGTGACTGTCTATGTGGAGTTTGCACATTCTCCCTGTATCTGTGTGGGTTTCCTCCAGGTGCTCTGGCTTCTTCCCAAGGTCCAAAGATGTGCAAGTTAGGGGGATTGGCCGTGCTAAATTGCGGGGTCAGTTCCTGGTTGGGTCCAATTGCCCCTAGTGTTCAGGGATGTGTGGGTTAGGTGCATGAGTCAGGGGTAAATGTAGAGTAATAATGTAGGGGTATGGGTGCATTACTCTTCAGAAGGTCGGTGTCGACTTGCTGGGGCGCAGGGCCTGTTTCCATGCTGGAGGGATTCTATGTTAATAAGCTTCTCCCTCTTGCTCAGATCCTCCAACCCTGGCAACATCCTTGTAAATCTTTTCTGAACCCTTTCAAGTTTCACAACATCTTTCCGATAGGAAGGAGACCAGAATTGCACACAATATTCCAACAGTGGCCTAACCAATGTCCTGTACAGCCCCAACATGACCTCCCAACTCCTGTACTCAATACTCTGACCAATAAAGGAAAGCATACCAAAAGCCTTCTTCACTATCCTATCTACCTGCGACTCCACTTTCAAGGAGCTATGAACCTGCACTCCAAGGTCTCTTTGTTCAGCAACACTCCCTAGGACCCTACCATTAAGTGTATAAGTCTTGTTAAGATTTGCTTTCCCAAAATGCAGTACTTCACATTTATCTGAATTAAACTCCATCTGCCACTTCTCAGTCCATTGGCCCATCTAGTCCAGATCCTGTTGCAATCTGAGGTAACCCTCTTCGCTGTCCACTACACCTCCAATTTTGGTGTCATCTGCAAACTCACTTATGCTCACATCCAAATCATTTATGTAAATGACAAAAAGTAGAGGGCCCAGCACCGATCCTTGTGGCACTCCACTGGTTACAGGCTTCCAGTCTGAAAAACAACCCTCCACCACCACTCTCTGTCTTCTACCTTTGAGCCAGTTCTGTATCCAAATGGCTAGTTCTCCCTGTATTCCAAGAGATCTAACCTTGCTAATCCCATGGGGAACCTTGGCGAACGCCTTACTGAAATCCGTATAGATCATATCTACTGCTCTGCTCTCATCAATCCTCTTTGTTACTTCTTCAAAAAATGCAATCAAGTTGTGAGACATGATTTTCCATGCACAAAGCCATGTTGACTATCCTGAATCAGTCCTTGCCTTTCCAAATACATGTACATCCTGTCCCTCAGGATTCCCTCCACAACTTGCCCACCAACGACGTCAGGCTCACCGGTCTATAGTTCCCTGGCATGTTTTTACCATCCTTCTTAAACAGTGGCACCACGTTTGCCAACCTCCAGTCTTCCGGCACCTCACCTGTAACTATTGATGATACAAAAATCTCTCAGCAAGAGGCCCAGCAATCACTTCTCTAGCTTCCCATAGAGTTCTCGGGTACACCTGATCAGGTCCTGGGGATTTATCCACTTTTAAGCGTTTCAAGACATCCAGCACTTCCTCCTCTGTAGTCTGTACATTTTGCAAGATGTCACCATCTATTTCCCTACAGTCTATATCTTCCATATCCTTTTCCACAGTAAATACTGATGCAAAGTATTCATTTAATATCCCCCCCATTTTCTGTGGCTCCACACAAAGGCCACCTTGCTGATCTTTGAGGGGCCCCTATTCTCTCCCTAGTTACCCTTTTGTTCACTTTCAAGGTGCTATGAACCTGCACTAAGAATTTCACATGAAAGGAGCGACTGTTTCTAAACCAAAGGGGTAGCCATGGGCACCTGTATGGGACCTAGCTATGCCTGTCCCTTTGTCGGGTATGTGGAACATCCGTCTTCCACAGTTACACCCATGAGGCAGTTGAACAGTTCACCAACACCTTTCACCCTGACCTCAACTTCACCTAGATCATCTCGGACACGTCCTTCTTTTCCTGGACCTCTCCATCTCCATCTCCGGCGACAAACTAACCACAGACACCTACTACAAGCGCACTGACACCCACAGCTACCTAGACTACACCTCCTCCCACCCTACCTCCTGTAAAAGTGCTATCTCTTATTCCCAATTCCTCCCCATCTGGTCCCAGGATGAAAATCCCAGATGGCCTCCTTCTTTCAAGATCCCAATTTCCCCTCTCACTTGGCCTTCTAGCGCATCTCCTCCACTTACCACACCTCCACCCTTGAACCCCATCCCACCTGATGCAACAAGGACAGAACCTCCCTGGTCCTCATCTTCCACCCCACCAACCTCCGTATACATCACATCATCCTCCGCCATTTTTGCCACCTACAAACGGAACCCACCACCAGAAATATATTTCCCTATCAGCATTCCGGAGAGACCATTCCCTCCGTAACTCCCTTCTCAGGTCCATGCCCCCCATCAGCCCATGCCCCACTCCCGGCACCTTCCCCTACCACTGCAGGAAGTGCAAAACCTGCGCCCACACCACTCTCCTCACCTCGGTCCAAGGCCCTAAAGGATCGTTCTACATCTGACAGAAAGTCGTCTGTACCATCACAAATGTCATCTACTCTATCCGTTGCATCCGATGTGGTCTCCTGTACATTGCGAATCGTTTCAGGGAACATCTCTGGGACATCGGCACCAACCAACCCCACCACCCCATTGCTGAACACTTCAACTCCCCCTGCCACTCCGTCAAGAACATGCAGGGCCTGGATCTCCTCCATCATCTAGCCATTACCACCTGACGCCTGGAGGAAGAATGCCTCATATTCTGCCTTGGGACCCTGCAACCACACGGGATCAATGTGGATTTCACCAGTTTCCTCATTTCCCCTCATCCCACATTATCGCAATCCTACGCCTCCAACTCAGCACAACCTGCCTTATCTGTCCATCACCTTTCCCATCTATCCATTCCACCTTCCTCTCCGACCTATCACCTTCTCAGCTACCTTCTACCTATGCCCACCCCCCTCCCGTTTATCTCTCAACTCCCCCCCTGCCCACAAGCCTCATTCCTGATGAAGGGCTTTTACCTGAAACATTGATTCTCTTGCTCCTCGGATGCTGCCTGACCAGCTGTGCTTGTCCAGCACCACACTCTTGACTAAGAATTTCACAGCCTGGCTCTCATGTTCCTTTTAGATTAGATTACTTACAGTGTGGAAACAGCCCTTAGACCCTACAAGTTCACACAGACCCTCTGAAGAACAACCCACCCAGACCCATTTCCCTCTGACTGATGCACCCACCAACTATGGACAATTTAGCTTGGCCAATTCACCTGACCTGCACATCTTTGGAATGTGGGAGGAAACCAGAGCACCCAGAGGAAACCCACGTAGACACAGGGAGAATGTGCAAACTCCGCACAGACAGTCACCCAAGGCTGGAATCGAACCTGGGACCCTGCTGTTGTGAAGCAGCAGTGCTAACCACTGAGCCACCGTGCCGTCCCACCATTCCTGATAACGGTTTAATTTTATTTTCCTAGTCAAGTGTTTGTCCAATTCCTTTTCCAAAATTGCTAAAATTTGTAGTGGAGTACCTCCAAGGGATCTAAGGGGCAACTTTTCCATGCAGAGGTGGTGCATGTATAGAATGAGCTGCCAGAGAAATAGTGGAGGCTGGTAAAATTACAGCTTTTACAAAAGCACCTGGATGGATGTATGAATAGGAAGGGTATAGAAGGATATGGGCCAAATACTGGCAAACAGGATTAGATTAATTTATGATGTGAAGGTGCCAGTGTTGGACTGGGGTGAACAAAGTGGGCGGCACGGTGGCACGTGGGCGCCACAGTGGCACAATGGTTAGCACTGCTGCCTCACAGTGCCAGAGACCTGGGTTCAATTCCCACCTCAGACGACTCTCCCTGTGTCTGCATGGGTTTCCTCCGGGTGCTCTGGTTCCCTCCCACAATCCAAAAATGTGCATGTTAAGTGAATTGGCCATGCTAACTTGCCCATAGTGTTAGGTGAAGGGGTAAATGTAGGAGAATGGGTCTGGGTGGGTTACGCTTCGGCGGGTCGGTGTGGACTTGTTGGGCCGAAGGGCCTGTTTCCACACTGTAAGTAATCTAATCTAAAAAAAAGTTAAAAATCACACTACACCAGGTCACTAGTCCAAGGTAGCTAGTACTTCCAAATCAAGTTGTTGGACTATAACCTGGTGTTATGTGATTTTTAACTGGATTAATTTAGGATATCTGGTCAGCATGCACGAGTTGGACCGAAGGGTCTGTTTCCATGCTGTACTATGACTCTGTGATGTGTTTTTCTTGATATATATTCATGATCTGGATCTTGGTGTGCAGGAAACAAAGTTTGCAGATAACATTAAACTTAGTGGCATTATAAACTGTGAAAAGGACAGTGTAGAATTTCAAAAAAGATAAAGGCAGGTGGATTAGCCTCAGATCGTGTTCAATGTAGAGGTGATGCGTTTTAGTATGAAGAATGTAGAAAGACTGTATAAAATAGTGTGTTCAATTCTATGGAGGACTTAAGAGCAGAGGGACCTGGTTGTATCTGTGCAGAAAGCAGAAGAGCAAAGAGGTGATGCTCAACATGTAGAGGTCACTTGCTGGAGCCCAGATGGAACTTTGTGCACAGTTCTGGGCATCACTTTACGGGAAGGATGTGAGCACTTTAAAGAGAGTGCAGAAGTGATTTATAAGAATGGTGCCAGGGATGAGAAATTTCAGTTACGTGGGCAGACTGAAGCCTGTAAAAGGATCAGGAATCAGAAGGCACCGACTTAAAGTGCTTTACAAAAGAAGATTCTGGATCAGTGGTGCTGGAAGAGCACAGCAGTTCAGGCAGCATCCAACAAGCAGTGAAATCGACGTTTCGGGCAAAAGCCCTTCATCAGGAATCAACTGCATTGGAGATAAAATGCTTTCACCCAATGAGCGCTTCAGGTCTGAAAACCGCTGTCTGGAAAACTGGTGGAGGCAGGTTCAACTGAGGACATTGGATCATTATTTTGGCAGAAAAAAATGTTGCTGCTTTGAAGTGGTTGCTAGAACAGAGCTAATGGGGACTAGGAGACAGTGAGGACTGCAGATGTGGAAGTCAGAGTCGATAAGATGTGGAGCTGGAAAAGCACAGCAGGTCAGACAGCATCTGAGGTGCAGGAAAGCCAATGTTTCGGGCAGGACATGTCATCAGGACTATGTGGGGACTACATCGTTTAAAGCAAGAAGTTAATGAGAAAACCTTTGCTTTATTAAGAATTAGAGAGTACCAAAACCAGGAAGGGGTGCGAAACCTTTATAAAACACATTAGTCTAGTTTGTGCATGCTTTAATTCTGGGCATCATACTTTGGAAGGATATCAAGACCTTAGAGAGAATAGTTGAGGGCAACTAGATTGATGCAATGAATGCAGAACTTCAGTTATGTGCAAAGACTGGAAATAACATGACTCTCCTTTATAGCATTAAAGGTCAGAGCCCATTTGATAGAAGCTTCCAAAACCATACAAAGTTTCAATTGAATAAATATGGAGAAACTGTTTTCAGTGGCAGAGGAGTTGAAAAGCAATGGATACTCATTTCTTCTGCTGCAGTAGATATGATAAACCTTTTCAGGTGCTGCTTAGGGTTGAGCACCAAATTTAAATTTGATTATAGTTCAAGCTACCAAATCCCATTCACCCATCGCTCCTGAGTTCACTGCTTCACATTGACGTCTGGTTGAGCAGCCTCTGGTCTCTGCCTTCCTTCTATTCAGGCCCCTCCATTGCTTTCCCATCCCTGCCAACTCTCCATTCTTCAATTCCTCTTCAATGCTGGCCCTCTACATTTACCTGGTTGTATAAGCATATGAAATAGAAGCACTCTGGATTATGATCTCTTATGACAGCAAAAACACTGAGGGACTGATGACCTCCTCTACAATAGCAAGCCACCTCCTGCAGACCGTATCTCAAACCATAACTGCATTTTGCACTTTCCCTCTGAAGAATGCAGAGGATAATGGTTTAAAAAATCAATTTCAACTGTACTGGAATATGCTAGTAAGACTGAACATTCTCACATGCACCAGTCTGGGACCTGAATCTTAGTGTGCTGTAAAGGCCAGTACAGTCAAAGAACTGTTCCCTTGTCACCCCTGTGTTGCAGGTAAAGATTTTCCCTCACGCTGAGTGTTAGATGAAAGCTATCCATCAGCCAGACAAAAGGAATAGGAAACAAAATGATTTTCTCTCACCCTGAATGCTTGGATTTGATGGCAATTAAAAGGAATCAGAAGTACACAATCTCAACAAATTTGTAAAACCAAGAATCATGAAACCAACTGTTTATCTAGCAACACCACCAGTAATCTCCATTGCCATGGTCGCAACGTCAATTCATCATGCATAATTCTGATCTATGTATTTTATTTTTTGTAAATTATGTCTTTTTTGGATATATGTTTTATTCGTATTGAGTGTGTATGCATGTTGCTTTCATTTTTTTGCATGTAGTAAATAACATGCTCACATTTTTGTCAATTCAAGAAAGCCTTTTTCTCTGTTTTAAGTTAATGACTTATTTTAAAACTTTGTCTCCTGAATCTGGAGTCCTCAACAAGGGGAAACAACATCTCAGTATCAAGCCTGTTTCTTGAATGTTTCAACAGGATCATCTCTTATTTTGCTAAATTCCAGAGAATATCCAGGCAATTTATTCAGCTTCTCATCATAAGTCAACCCTCTCATCCCAGGGATCATAGAATCATGCAGCACAGAAGAGGTTGTTCATCCCATCGAAGTTGTATCACCAAAAGTATGCTACCTATGCATGGTGGCTCAATGGTTAGTACTGCTGCCTCAGCACCAGGGCACCTGGGTTTAATTTCAGCCTTGGGCTGCTGTCAGTGTGGAGTTTGCATATTCTCCCTGTGTCTGCATGGGTTTCCTCCCACAGTCCAAAGATATGCAGGTTAGGTGGATTGGGCATGCTAAATTGTCCATAGTATCCAGGGATGCATTGGCTAGGTGGATTAGCCATGGGATATGCAGGGTTACAGGGACAGAATATGATATGGATCTAGGAAGAGTATGGACTTGAATGGCCTGCTTCCACACTGTAGGGATTCTATTCTGTGTTTCCTGAACTCGGCCCAGTGTCTTAGTGTCCTGACAATCTGCTGAACCTTTGTTAAACTGCCTCCAGTGCAGGTAAATCCTTCCTTAAGCAATGATTTTCTTTGCTCCACCACTGAAGCGGGTTCTGCCAGGGCTCCTCATCTCATCACAACCTCAGATGTTGGCTGAAGGGGACAACATTGGTTGAAGGTGCAAATTGGTTGAAGATGGTGATGTTCAGTTGTCAATCCTACAGACTATCTTGTCTGACATGAAGTGAACGTGCATATTGCGACTAGACCTAACTGTGCAAAGCCCTTCAAGATAGCTAACTTTCACAAGATTCTTATAATATAAAGCATTTTTCACAATGTTAGGGCATTCTTAGGCATTTTTGGACTCAGAGTCATACAGCATGGAAACAGACCCTTCAGTCCAACCTGTCCACACCAACCAGATATCCCAACCCAATCTAGTCCCACCTGCCAGCACCCGGCTCATATCCCTCCAAACCCTTCCTATTCATATACCCATGCAAATGCCTCTTAAATGTTGCAATTGTACCAGCCTACACCACATCCTCTGACAGCTCATTCCATACACATTCCACCCTCTGCGTGAAAAAGTTGTCCACTAGGTCTCTTTTATATCTTTCCCCTCTCACTCTAAACCTATGCCCTCTAGTTCTGGACTCCCCAATCCCAGGGAAAAGACTTTGCCTTTTACCCTATCCATGCCCCTCATAATAGTCCATGCTGAACATAATTCCAAATTAAACTAGTCCCACCTACCTGCTCCTGGTCCATATCCCTCCAAATCTTTCCTATTTGTGTATTTATCCAAATGTATTTTAAACATTGTAGCTGTACCCACATTCAACACTTCCTCAGGAAGTTCATTCCACACGTGAACCACACACTGTATGAAAAATTTGCCCCTCATGTCTTTTTTAAATCTCTCTCCTCTCACCTTAAAAATGTGTCCCCTAGTCTTGAAGTCCCCCATCCTAGGAAAAAGACAACTACCATTAACTCTATCCATACTCCTCATTATTTTATAAACTTCTATCAGGTCGCCTCTCAACCTCCTACTCTCCAATGAAAAATGTGCCAGCCTTTCTTTGTAATTCAAACCTTCCATACCCGGCAACATCAAATCTTTCTGAACCCTCTCCAGCTTAATAATTTCCTTCCTATAGCTAGGCCACCAGGACTAGACACAGTATTCCAGAAGGTGCTGCGTGACTTTTAACTTTGTACCACCCCAGTCCAACACTGGCATCTCCAAATCATTATTCCAGAAGAGGCCTTACCAATGTCCTGTACAATCTCAACATGATGTCCCAACTCCTATACTCAAAGGTCTGAGCAATGAAGGCTACTATGCGAAGTACCTTTTAAACAACTCTGTGTACATGTGAATTGATAGCCAATGGAATATTTCCAAATTATTGTTGCTGTTAAAAAGTACAAAAGGAATAATACAAGGACAGTATTTATACAATGAGTATTATTGATGGCAACATATGGTTAAATGATACATATTGGGCAGAGCACCAGGGTTAATTCCCCATTCTTCTTTCAAACAGTGAGTTAGGATCTATCTGACAGGGATTCGTTTTAATCTGAAAAATGGTACCGTCAACAACATATCACTCCCTTGGAGTTTAGCCGAGTGTTTTCTAAGCAAATCTTTGGAGTGAGTCTTACAACCTTTTTGATTCACAGGTCAGGGTGCCACCAACTGAGCCATGACTGACACCTATTGTTTGAGTCAAACACTTTGTTACTTTTATCTGGTCTTTGACAGGAAGCATTCAGTTTCTTTCAGGATTACATGGGGTTAGCTTCCACTGATGTTATCATAGTTCAACATTACGGTTTTTTACTTTTTAACCTCAAGACTTGAGTATTCCAAGGTTGTGAATTGAAAAGCTTGTCTGAGTAGTCATAATAGTAAAAAGGCCATTGTTTTTGTCACAAAAGCTCACTGGAAAGAAATCTGCTTTTACCTGGTATTTGCATGATTCAAAATCCTTAGCAATGTGTTTGCCTCTTAACTACCCTGTTCAGAATTTGATGCCTCATCAAAGTTTAATGTAAGATGGATGAATTTTTAAAAGTTATTCAGGGTAACCAAAACAGTAAGTGAGGTAATGATAAGAACATTAACACAGAAAGTGGAGGTGTTCGGGCAGATGCTAGCCCAGTGCTGTTATTGGAGTGGTATACTGGCTCAGTGTTTAGCACTACTACCTCACATCACCAGGGACATGGTCTCAATTTGAACTTTCTCCTCGTGTCTGTGTGGCTTTCCTTTGAATTCTGTGTTTTTCTTCCACAGTGAAGAAAGTGAGGACTGCAGATGCTGGAGATCAGAGCTGAAAATGTGTTGCTGGAAAAGTGCAGCAGATCAGGCAACATCAGGAATCTTCAGGATTCCTGAAGAAGGGCTCATGCCCGAAACGTCGATTCTCTTGCTCCTTGGATGCTGCCTGACCTGCTGCGCTTTTCCAGCAAGACATTTTCAGTTTTCTTCCACAGTCCAAAGGTGTGCAGATTAGGTGGACTGGCCATGGAAAATTCAGCGTTATGGGGATCAGGTAGTGGGTTGGCTTTGTGTGGGATGCTCGTCAGAGGGATGGTGTGGACTTGATGGGTCGAGTGGCCTGCTTCCAAACTGTAGATATTCTTTTGGAAATAAAAACAGGAGTATGCCATTTGGGTCCTTAAGCCTACTTCACCATTCACTGGAATTCGACATCCCTCACCTTCGACACCTTTCTTTTAACTCTTGATTCACCTAATGATCAAGAATTTATCTATCTCAGCCTTAAATCTACACTAGGGCTTCATCCCCACAGATCCCTGTCCAAGGTGTTCCAACGACTCACAATCCTCTGTGGACAGAGAAGTTCCACCTCATCTTAAACTGGCGTCTCTTTATTCTGATTTGGAGATGCCGGTGTTGGATTGGGGTGTACAAAGTTAAAAATCACATATAACCTGGTGTTGCATGATTTTTATCTTTATCCTAAGACTGTCCTCTGGTCCTAGACTCTCCCATGAGGGGGAAACAACCTCTCAGCATTTCAAGGGGGTTTTAGTGTAAGAGTAGGGAAGTCTTACTGCAGCTGTACATTGGTACTGGTGAGACCACATCAGGAATAATGTGAGCAGTTTTGATTCCCTTATTTAAGGAAAGATATCATTTCATTGGAGATAGTTCAGAGAAGGTTCACACAGATGATGCCTAGTATGGAGGGATTTATGGCTGAGATAGATAAATTCTGAGGAAAGGCTAAGCAGTTTGGGCTGAAAATGTGTTGCTGGTTAAAGCACAGCAGGTTAGGTAGCATCCAAGGAACAGGAAATTCGACGTTTCGGGCCAGAGCCCTACATCAGGAAAGGCTCTGGCCCGAAGCGTCGAATTTCCTGTTCCTTGGATGCTGCCTAACCTGCTGTGCTTTAACCAGCAACACATTTTCAGCTCTGATCTCCAGCATCTGCAGACCTCACTTTTTACTCTAAGCAGTTTGGGACACTGTTCACTGGGGTTTATAAGAATCAGAGGTGATCTCATTGAAACATAAAGAATTTTTAATGGGCTTGTATGTTACCATGCCTCCCACCCCCCTCTCTGCTGAATCAATGCGGCAGCAGGGATTGGGAAAATTACCTCGAGGCAGCCATACTTTTCAGGTAAAGAGCTTCACATTTGGTATGTTGTTGGTAACAGGGGGCAGTGACTATGAGTGAGGGATCATGAAGGTAGCAGTATAGGCCTTTCACTTGTCCAACAGACACCTGATCCTCTCAGTCTGCGTGAACACGAACAGGGAACGTAGAGAAGCTGAGCTAACAAACACAGTATGGCATCCACATTGCAGGTGGGAAAAACAAAGCAGTTGTGGTAAAGGACAGTATAGTTAGTGGGATAAATACCATTCTCTGCAGCCAAGACTGTGAGTCCCAAAGGTTGTATTACCTGCCCAGTGTTAGGGTTAAAGACATTTCATCAGGTTGGAATGCACATGAAATTGAAGAAAGAAGATTCAGTTATCATAGTCCACATGGATACCAATGACTCAGGGAGGACTAAGGAAGTTAATGGAACATGTGCAGCTAGGGACTAAATTTAAAAAAAACAAAAGAGCCACAGATATAATAATCTCCAGATTATTACCTGCATCATGAGCAAATTGACATGGAGTATATAAGATTAAAGTGTTGAGTATATGGTTTAAGTTCAGTGCAAGAGAAATGGATTTTAATGTATGGAGTACTGCCAGTAATAATGGAGTAAATGGGAGCTGTACAATGGAAGTTGGAACAGGTTTCATCTGAACTGAGCTGGGAGCAGTATTCTGACAAATGAAATAACTAGGGCTACAGAGAGAGGGCTTTGAACTAAATGGTGAGGAAAACATTTATCCAGATAGAAACATAATGAGAAATGGCAAGATAATCGCGTATGGCGCAGAGGGAAATATAACCAGAATGTGACAAGAAAGGAGGAAGTGAGGACTGCAGATGCTGGAGATCAGAGCTGAAAAATGTGTTGCTGGAAAAGCTACCTTCATGATCCCTCACTCAGGAATGAGGGCTTATGCCCGAAACGTCGACTCTCCTGCTCCTTTGATGCTGTCTGACCTGCTGCGCTTTTCCAGCAACACATTTTTCAGCTGTGACAAGAAAGGCCAAAACATGCAATTACACAAATACACCAGCAAGTAGGAGCAGAGTGGGGAAAACTGTAAAAACCTATAGAGGTTTACAAAACCAGGATGGGTATGGATAGGGTAAATAGACAAAGTCTTTTCCCCTAGGTAGGGGTGTCCAAAACTAGAGGGCATAGGTTTAAGATGAGATGGCAAAGATTCAAAAGGACCTAAAGGACAACTTTTTCATGCAGAGGGTGGTGCATGTATGGTATAAACTGCCGAAGAAGTTGGTGAAGGCTGGCATCTGGATTAGGAAGAGTTTAGAGGGATATAGGCCAAACGCTGGCAAATGGGACTAGATTAGGATATCTGGTCGGCATGGACGAGTTGGACCGAAGGATTTGTTTTCATGCTGTATATCTTTGTGACTCTATGACAACATTGCAAGTTTTTAATATAAATGCAAGCAGCATTCATAACAATGTGGATATTTGAACGCCCAAATAGAAATGAATTAAGTGATATAGTTGTAAGGTGATCAAAACTGGGACTGAATATCCAGGGCTACATAACATTTTGGAAGAATAAAGCAGAAAGGAAATGAAGGTGGATAGCTCTCTGTTAATAAGGGATGAGATCAGTGCATTGGTGAACTATGAGTTTGGCTCAAAAGCTCTAAAGGTAGCATCAGTTTGGGTGGAGACAAGAAATGACAAGTAAGAAGAAATCACTGTTGGATGTAGTTTCAAACTTCCCTCACTGTATCTGTAGATAATAACATCAATGAAGAACCAGTAGGAGCTAATAAGAAAGGTATTGCAATAACCTTGAATTATTTTAATCATCGTGTGGATTGTCAAAGTGAGTGGGGAGAGTAGCCCATGAGGCTGAGTTCACAGCATGTGGTCAGGACAATATAGTACAACCATACCACACAAACGTAGGGTTGAGCAGCAGGATTAAGCCACTTGGCCTCCCAGGCTCCTTCCACCATTCAACAAGATCACGTTCTTATCCCCACTTTCCTGTCTGCACACCATAACCCTTCACTTCCTAATCTATCAAGAAATTATCTAAGTTAACCTTGAATAGACAGAAAGATACAACCTTCACAACCTTTTGGGGAAGAGAATTCCAAGCTGCAATGACCCTCTGAGAGAAAATAAATTTCTTCATCACTGTCTTAAAAGGATCGCTTGTTCTTAAATAATACCCTCTAGTTTTATCGCTTGTTCTTAAATAATACCCTCATCTCAAGAAGAATCATCGTTCCCCCTATCCAGACTCTGCAATCCCCACCAGATCTTATATGTTTAAAGCAATCAGCTGCAGCTAAAGGAAAGGAGAATTTTAATTTGGTCATTTGACAGGAATAGCAATCTCATAGTAAAGACTCCTCGAGGTAAGATTAATCATAATATTATTGAATTTTGCATTCATTTTGAGGGTGCAGATGATGGCTTTGAAACGATTATCTTAAACCTGAGCGCAATTATACTTTTCCTTCTCTGACAGTCTTTTCTCATTGGAAAGAAGAAGGCTAAAAGGGGATTTGATAGAGTTATACAAGATGATCAGAGGATTAGATAAGGTAGACAGTGAAAGTCTTTTTCTATCTGGATAAATGTTTTCCTCACCATTTAATTCAAAGCCCTCTCTCTGTAGCCCTAGTTATTTCATTTGTCAGAATACTGCTCCCAGCTCAGTTCAGATGAAACCTGTTCCAACTTCCATTGTACAGCTCCCATTTACTCCATTATTAGTGGCAGTGGAGTGGCAGGTGGGACTAGACTAGATTGGATTGGGATATCTGGTCGGCATGGACAATTTGGATTGAAGGGTCTGTTTCTGTGCTGTACTTCTCTATGACTCTATGGCTCTATGACTGATATATGAAGAGATTTCTTAGGACTATATTCACTGGAATTTAGAAGAATGAGATGGGATTCTCATAGACATGTGTAAAATGACTAGGACAGATTAGGTGCAGGAAGAATGTTTCCGCATGTGAGGAGTCCAGAGCCAAGAGTTACAGTCCAGGGGCAAGAAGTAGGCCATTTAGGATAGAGATCATAGGATATGGAGAGAAATCAGGAGCAGGGTGCTGAGATAGATTATCAGACATGATTATATTGAATCCCACTCTGTATATATTTTCTATTTAGTTCCCAGAATCATGTTTTGCTTTTATTCATTCATGGGATGTGGGCATCTCTGGTTAGATCAGAATTTATCACCCATCTGTACTTGCCCAGAGGATAAGTCACTGTGGGTCTGGAGTCACATGTAGGCCAGACCAGGAAAGAATGGCACTTTCCTTCCCTAAAGGACATTAGTAAACTAAATGGGTTTTTCTAACAATTGAGAATGAATTCATGGTGACCATTAGACTCTTAATTCCAAATGCCACCATCTGCTGTGGCAGGAGTCAAATTCAGGGCCCCAAGAGTTGACCTGAGTGTCTGGAATAACAGTCCAGCTATAATACCCCTAGGCCATTGCCTCCCTAAAATTGGAGGAGCCAATTTTGTTGGAAAGAAAGTCTTGGAAGCAAGGGCAGTGGTGACCCCAGCTTGATATCTCAATAAAGCTCAGAGACTGAGCAACACCAGTTTGAGATCATAAGCTGCCTGCAGGGTAGCAACTATTCAGCATACCACAGACCAGCTGCTCCTGAGTGAAGCACAACAGTCAATTGAGGCTATAAGTGGGCATGAGGGTCATTTCAGAGGGTGGTTAAGAGTTAACTATCATCCGGAAGGCATTTCACAAAGTCCTGCACATGAGACTGCTAAACAAGATAAGAGCATGTGGTGTTAGGGGCAAGGTACTGGCATGGATAGGGAATTGGCTGACTGGCAGAAGGTAGAGAGTGGTGTTATAGGGGTCTTTTTCAGGACGGCAGCCAGTGACTATTGAGTGCTGTTGAGGAAGTGGGGAGGCTGTAGAAGGACTTGGAGACAGTGAGGACTGCAGATGCTGGAGAATGCATTGTTGGAAAAGCACAGCAGGTGAGGGGCAGGAAAATCGATGTTTCGGGCTGGACCCCATCATCAGCTTGCGGGAGAAATTGAATAGGCTAGGAAGGTGGGCAAAGAAGTGGCAGATGGAATACAATATGGGAAAATTTGAGGTAGGAAGAATAATTGCATAGACTATTTTCTAAATGTGGAAAGGCTTTAGAAATCTGAAGCACAAAGGGACTTGGAGACCTAATTCTGGATCCTCTTAAGATAGCGTGCAGGTTCAGTTGGCAGTTAGGAAGGCAAATGCAATGCTAGTGTTTATATCAGGATGGTTAGATTACAAGAACAAAGATGAAGAGCTGTGTCCATATAAGGCTTTGGTCAGACTCTATTTGGAATAATGTGAGCAGTTTTGGGCCCCTTATCTAAGGAAGGATGTGCTGGATTTGGAGGGGATCCAGAGGAGGTTTACAACAATGATCCTGAAGAGCTTTTCCATAGGAGGAGGGACTGACAACTCTGGGCATGTACTTCATGGTGTTTAGAAGGATGGGGGAGAACCTGATTGAAACTTACAGAATACTGAGAGGCCTGGGTAGAGTGGATGTGCAGAAGATATTTCTGACAACACAGCTTCAGAGTGAAGCAACGACTTGTCAGAACTGAGATGAGGAGGAATTTCTTCAGACAGAGGGTGGGGATTCTGTGCAACATATTGCCACAGAGGGCTGTTGAAACCAAGTTATTGAGTAAACTTAAAACAGAAACAGGTAAGTTCTTGATTGGTAAGGGGGTCAAAGGTTATGGGGAGAAGGTAGAAGAAAGGGGTTGAAAAACACATCAGCCATGACTGAATGGCAGAACAAAGTCAATGGGCTGAATGGCCTAATTCTGCTCCTATATTTTATGGTCTTATTTTACTGAAGATCTGGATTTGTGTGCAGGCCGTACCAAGTGGCCAATTTCTTTCCTCATTCTAACCTTGGTTTATTGTACAGCAATATGGCCTTCAGTTCCAGAGTTTTGCTAACTGAACCTAATGTCTACCCAGCCCCCATTGCATCCCTCTCAGACCATTAGTTGGGACCCTTGTATTACTAGTCCTGTGGTATTGCCACTACATCACCACTCCCGAGTCTACCTCAGGAGGGAGATTGTCTCCTGTTGAGCACAGCACATCAGTCTCCAGGGATTAAAGACAAGGGCAAAGTAAATGAGACAGCTCTCCAATGTTACTAGAGGTCAGAATAGTGAAATATGGGCCTGAAAATTGCTCTTATAATTACAAATGAAGTGGAAAAGGTAAATTTGTCATGTCATTTCAAAATAAGCTCTGAGGAAGGATTAGGGTTCGATAAACATCAAACTCAGGATTAAAGCCCCTTTCATCGAAAGAGTGACCAGACACCAGAAAACATTTCCAGGAAAAGAAATGAAGGCAAAATGTCTGAAATAATTCAAAATACAGTTAGAACTGTGCTTTTTTTTCTAAAAATGAGTCTCTCTGTTCACATGATTTCAAGAATTCTATTGGTCACAGTTTTGAGTACAGGAGTTGGGATGGTCACATTACAACTGTACAAGACATCGGTGAGACCACGTTTGGAGTACTGCATACAATTCTGGTCATCCTGCTGTGGGAAGGATGTTGTTATTAAACTGGAAAGGGTGCAAAAAAAATTTACAAAGACGTTACTGAGACTGGAGGGTTTGAATTATAAGGAGAGGCTGGAGAGGCTGAGACTTTTTTTCCCTGGGCGTAGGTGGGTGGGGGGGGTGACCTTACAGAGGTTTATCAAATTATGAGGTGCATAAAGAAGTTGAATAACCAGGGTCTTTTCCCCAGGGTAGGGGAGTCCAAAACTAGAAGGTTTAGATAATCAACTCGGTGAAGGACGCTCTCTGGGTGGTCCGAAACCTGCTGATCTTCCAGCTGAAGGAGTTGACCCCGACTGAGTGTTGCAGACTGGCACATTCCAAGGTCCAGGACTGCCTGTTGAGGGATGCGCTGAAGCTCGGGGCAGCTGCCGCCGAGGCGTGATGGGGAAAGACCATCGTGTAACATCTGCCTGCCTAAGCACAGGGGTCCGACGCAGTAAGGGGGCTCCGCAGACGCCCCTGCTAAATATGTGGATAGTAACTGTACAGACCTGTATATATGAATGATTACTCTGTCTCTGGATGCCAAGAAATGGAATGTTTACAAAAGAATGACATGACCAATTGTACAGATCATCAAAATATTTTATGAATAAAGTATATTTTTGAAATAAAAAATAGTTTAGATTTAAGGTGAGAGGCAGAAGATTTAAAAGGGACTTGAGGGGCAACTTCTTCACACAGAGGGTGGTGCGTGTATGGAACGAGCTGCCAGAGGAAGTGGTAGAGGTGGATACAATTATAACATTTAAAAGGCACATGACACAAACATGTACAGGAAACATTTAAAGGGATATGGGCCAAATGTGGATAAAGATGGGGCTAGTTCAGCTTAGCAAACCAGGATCAACATGGACATGTTGGGCAGAAGGATCTGTTTCCGCCCTGTAAACCTCTATGACTCCATGAATTTGGAAGTTTATTCTGGCAAAGCTGCACAATGGGGAGGCAGTGGTAATCACAGTATTGTGTCGAAGTAGCACCGGGGAAGACAAGACACTGACAGGTCATACGTTCCTTTCGTCCGAAACATAATTTTTTCTGCTCCTCGGATGTTGCCTGACCTGCTGTGCTTTTCCAGCACCACACTCTCACCTCTCATCTCCAGCATCTGCCGTCCTCACTTTCGCCTAGGACATACACCAGCTGAGGCATTGCAAAATATGAAATTAAACAACTTCCTCTGGATAGACTTTGCCCTTTCAAGTCTCTGGCAAACTGCCCGCTGCCAACTTTCATCACGGTGTCTGGTTTACAAACTAACATCTGTAAATTGATGAGAGAGAGGGAAAAAAGAGAGACCAGACAGAAAGCTTAAGAACTTTGGTAAATCAACCAGCCTGAGGCAAGACTCAAGATGATTACAGGGCTTCATCCAGTGGTTATTTGTGTATTGTCAGAACAAAGCAACACGTTTTTTATAAATATATAAAGAAGGTGTTAGACAGGTATAATGGATTGGGCCCAGCCATTAAACACAGGGAGTTACAGGTTGGGGCTAGCTGTTGGACTGACTTAGGAGGCTCCCTGCAAAGTAACTGTTGTTATCCTATAAGAAAAGGCTTATCTTTTAACAGTCCAATCTTATAATCATTAGTGGATGGTTGACACTTGTCAGGACACAATAATCAGAGGGGGAAGAAACAAACGGAATGGTTTTGAAGAAAGAGGGAGGCAGGACCTGAAGTGGGGGTAGGGTGGGTGAGTTGGTGGTGGGGGCGTGGGGTGGGGGGGGGGGGTGGTGGGGGGTGGTGGTGGAAATGGTGGGAGATGAAAGGAAAATTGTGAAACCTTGTCGCTATGTTTTCTTTCTTCTACTTCTCTCCCTCCTCGGGTGTCAGATTTGATGCATCAGCGTCCGAACTAGAAGGTTGACTTTATGTCTGACTCTCCAGAGTCTTTAGCCTCTCGAAAACTAAAAGGGTGCTGCAGTGTAGTGGGGAAGGAGTGTTGCTCTGCCTTCCAAATAAGACGCTTAGCTGGGCCCTGGTCTGCCTTCTGGGGAGCATGTAAAAGATGGTATGGAAATATTCGGAACAAGTGTGGGACCTGACCAATGTTTTGCAGCTAAAAGCACTAAAGTAGATTATCTTTAGAATTCCCTACCCCCAAGCTCAATGAAACAGTAGGCTTTGAGTATATTCGTGACAAAATCAGTACATTTCTAGATGCTAAATAAAGTTGGAAAAACAGTGCTGAGGGAGAAGGTCAGTCAGGATCTAATTGAATGACAGAGCAGGCTTGAGGGGCGGAATGGCCTATTCCTGCTTCCATTTTGCATGTTTCTATTATCTAATCCTCCAACTCCACCCCTTGTCATCAGCATAAATACCTCTCATTCTCAGCTGCTTTCAGTTCTGACGAAGGACTGGAAACATTGATTCTGATTCTCTCTACACGGACACTGCCAGGTCTATTGAGTTTCACAAGCATTCTCCATGTGTAGCCCCTCATTGCTGTTTGTGGAGGGACGCTACCTTATTTTCTACATTATAAAATGGCTACATTTCAAAATTGCTACTGATTTGATTGTAAGGTGTTTTGGAAAAATCTAAAGTTGTGAAAGGCAAAGTGTAGGAGTGAAACTTACTGTCCATCCTTGCCTGACTTACAGAGGTGCAGTTTTTTTTTAGATTAGATTAGATTAGATTAGATTACTTACAGTGTGGAAACAGGCCTTCGGCCCAACAAGTCCACACCGACCCGCCGAAGCGCAGCCCACCCATACATATACCCCTTACCTAACACTATGGGCAATTTAGCATGGCCAATTCACCTGACCCACACATCTTTGGACTGTGGGAGGAAACCGGAGCACCCGGAGGAAACCCACGCAGACACAGGGAGAACGTGCAAACTCCACACAGTCAGTCGCCTGAGGCGGGAATCGAACCCAGGTCCCTGGCGCTGTGAGGCAGCAGTGCTAACCACTGTGCCACCGTGCCGCCCTAAATTCAGCTCATATTGCCTATTGGTACAGAAACTGCTATGTGTAAACATAGTACACTGAGGTTCAAGCTCAAAATCTTGCATCAGACACTGAATAGGAATTCTCCAAGAATTGAAGATAAATCCACTGGACAATGTTATGAATTAATTACAGAAGAGAGAGAGAGAAGAAAAATCATAGGAGCATGTAATGAATGGTGTGAATTTCAAAATTTTCTTTGAACACTTAATAGTTATAAAATTATTGGCAATGGATTACTCATTAATTCCTATAGTGGCTTCATCCTCACAGATCCCAAATAATTTCTCCCACTCTTTGTCTTACAGGTTTTACTTTTACGTTTGTCACCCTTATTCTTGACTTCCCAACCAGTGGAGGCAGTCAGACCGGACAATTTCTCAAAGTTGTTCATTTAGTTGGGTGCCACAAGCTGACTAATGAGTGGCGATACCTCATCAGCTTCCTTAGTTGACTATTCTTTCCTTACTCAAACTAATTCTGTGATGTGCCATCCTTATCTCAAAGTCACACCTTGACCTCCCCACCTCAACAGCCTTGTCCACCTTCAAACATCAAACCCTGTTGATTTGTCCCAACATTTTGAAAGGTCTTGAGGTCACTTCCTCCCTCCACTTTGACAAAGGCATCTTCACCTCTTCACTCCCTCACATTCTGTACTGTCTCATTTTCCATTACCACCTATTTCTACTGAAATCGCAGAACCTCTACAGTATGGAAGCAGGCCATTCAGTCCATACCACCTCCCCAAAGAGCATCTTTTCTGGCCCCCCGCCCCATCCCTCCACCCCTGCTAATGGGCCTAAGCTGCACATCTTTGGATTATGGGAGGAAGCCCATCCAGACACGGGGAGAATATGCAAATTCCACAAAGGCAGTCACCCAACGGTGGAATCAAACCTGGGTCCCTGGTGCTGTGAGGCAGTTTTGCTAACCACAGGACCACCATGCTGCCCCGCTACTCCAAGTCTTTTGTTTTATTTAATCAAAACAAGGTGTAACATTTATACCATACAAATGTTAGGTAATGACAATCTCCAATAAGAGACAATCTAACCACAACTTGACATTCAATGGCATTACCTTTGCTGAATCCCCCACTATCAATAAGCTGGGGGTTACCATTGACCAGAAACTCAACTGGAAATGTGTTGCTGGTTAAAGCACAGCAGGTTAGGCAGCATCCAACGAACAGGAAATTCGACGTTTCGGACCAGAGCCCTTCATCAGGAATGGGGAGAGTGTGCCAGGCAGGCTAAGATAAAAGGTAGGGAGGAGGGACTTGGGGAGGGGCGATGGAGATGTGATAGGTGGAAGGAGGTCAAGGTGAGCGTGATAGGCCGGAGTGGGGTGGGGGCGGAGAGGTCAGGAAGAAGATTGCAGGTTAGGAGGGCGGTGCTGAGTTCGAGGGAATCGACTGAGACAAGGTGGGGGGAGGGGAAATGAGGAAACTGGAGAAATCTGAGTTCATCCCTTGTGGTTGGAGGGTTCCCAGGCAGAAGATGAGGCGCTCTTCCTCCAACCGTCGTGTTGTTATGTTCTGGCAATGGAGGAGTCCAAGGACCTGCATGTCCTCGGTGGAGTGGGAGGGAGAGTTAAAGTGTTGAGCCACGGGGTGGTTGGGTTGGTTGGTCCGGGCGGCCCAGAGGTGTTCTCTGAAACGTTCCGCAAGTAGGCGGCCCGTCTCTCCAATATAGAGGAGGCCACATCGGGTGCAGCGGATGCAATAGATGATGTGTGTGGAGGTGCAGGTGAACTTGTGGCAGATATGAAAGGATCCCTTGGGGCCTTGGAGGGAAGTGAGGGAGGAGGTGTGGGCGCAAGTTTTGCATTTCCTGCGGTTGCAGGGGAAGGTGCCGGGAGTGGAGGTTGGGTTGGTGGGGGGTGTGGACCTGACGAGGGAGTCACGAAGGGAGTGGTCTTTGCAGAACGCTGATAGGGGAGGGGAGGGAAATATATCCCTGGTGGTGAGGTCCGTTTGGAGGTGGCAGAAATGACATGCAGGTCCTTGGACTCCTCCATCGCCAGAACATAACAACACGATGGTTGGAGGAAGAACGTCTCATCTTCCGCCTGAGAACCCTCCAACCACAAGGGATGAACTCAGATTTCTCCAGTTTCCTCATTTCCCCTCCCCCCACCTTGTCTCAGTCGATTCCCTCAAACTCAGCACCGCCCTCCTAACCTGCAACCTTCTTCCTGACCTCTCCGCTCCCCACCCCACTCCGGCTTATCACCCTCACCTTGACCTCCTTCCACCTATCACATCTCCATCACCCCTCCCCAAGTCCCTCCTCCCTACCTTTTATCTTAGCCTGCCTGGCACACTCTCCCCATTCCTGATGAAGGGATCTGGCCCGAAACGTCAAATCTCCTGTTCCTTGGAAGCTGCCTGACCTGCTGTGCTTTTCCAGCAACACATTTTCAGCTCTGATCTCCAGCATCTGCAGACCTCACCTTTTACTCAGAAACTCAACTGGACTCACCACACAAACACACTGGCTACAAGAGTAAGTGAAATGATAGGAATACTGCAACCAATAATTCACCCCCAGGAAAGAAACATAAGAAGATTAGCTCTGTTCCTCTCTCCACAGAGGAAGCCAGACCTGCTGGAGTTCTCTAGTACTTTCTGTTTTTATTCCTCTTTTTCTTTATTCTTTCAAGGGGATGTGAACATCACAGCATTTGCTGCCCATTCCTGTTTGCTCTTGAACTGAGTGGCCTGTAAGGCCATTTTAGGTTAATAACAGAATTGCAGAGGTTTACAGTACATAGGAAGGCTGTTTGACCCACTTTGGAGAACAATTAAAAGTCAGCCACATTGTCGTGGGTTTGGAATTGTGATTGGAATATCGTCATGTCATGGGAATGTTACTAGGCTAGTAAGCCAGAGGCGAAAAGTGTGGTGCTGGAAAAGCACAGCCAGCCAGGAGCAGGAGAGTTGACATTTTGAGCATGGGGTTTTGATCAGGCACATGCTTGAAATGTCAACTCTCCTGCTCCTCATGCGCTGCCTGGCTTACTGTGCTTTTCGCCTCTGATGTCCAGCATCTGCAGTTCTCACTTTCTCCTAGTAATCTATAGGCCCCAGCTGTTGTAAACTGCACTGTGAAGCCCATCTCTTTCACTAATGCCCTTTAGAGTAGGAAATCTGCCTTCCTTACCTGGTCTTGTCTGCATGTAACTCCAGACCCATACCAATATGTTTGATTCTTAACTGTGACAACAATCCATAATAGTTCTTCTGTTATCATTACCCTTTGTAAGGTTAAAATCTTCGAGGAGAAAGTGAGGTCTGCAGATGCTGGAGATCAGAGCTGAAAATGTGTTGCTGGAAAAGCACAGCAGGTCAGGCAGCATCCAAGGAACAGGAAATTCGACGTTTCGGGCATAAGCCCTTCTTCAGGAATGCTAATAGGAAGGCGGTGCTGAGTTCGAGGGAATCGACTGAGACAAGGTGTGGGGAGGGAAAATGAGGAAACTGGAGAAATCTGAGTTCATCCCTTGTGTTTGGAGGGTTCCCAGGCTGAAGATGAAGCGCTCTTCCTCCAACCGTCGTGTTGTTATGGTCTGGCGATGGAGGTGTCCAAGGACCTGCACGTCCTTGGTGGAGTGGGAGGGAGAGTTAAAGTGTTGAGCCACGGGGTGGTTGGGTTGGTTGGTCCGGGTGTCCCAGAGGTGTTCTCTGAAACGTTCCGCAAGTAGGCGGCCTGTCTCCCCAATATAGAGGAGGCCACATCGGGTGCAGCAGATGCAATAGATGATGTGTGTGGAGGTGCAGGTGAATTTGTGGTGGATATGGAAGGATCCCTTGGGGCCTTAGAGAGAAGTAAGGGAGGAGGTGTGGGCGCAAGTTTTGCATTTCTTGCGGTTGCAGGGGAAGGTGCTGGGAGTGGAGGTTGGGTTGGTGGGGGGTGTGGACCTGACGAGGGAGTCACGGAGGGAGTGGTCTTTTTGGAACGCTGATAGGGGAGGGGAGGGAAATATATCCCTGGTGTTGGGGTCCGTTTGGAGGTGGTGGAAATGACGAAGGATGATGTGACGAGCGGTGTCCCGCAGGGCTCAGTGTTGGGGCCACAGCTGTTCGCATTATATATTAATGATTTTGATGAAGGGACTGGGGGCATTCTAGCGAAGTTTGCAGATGATACGAAGTTAGGTGGACAGGAAGGTAGTACTGAGGAAGTGGGGAGGCTACAGAAGGATCTAGACAGTTTGGGAGAGTGGTCCAGGAAATGGCTGATGGAATTCAACGTGAGCAAATGCGAGTTCTTGCACTTTGGCAAAAAGAATAAAAGCATAGACTACTTTCTAAACGGTGAGAAAATTCGTAAAGCCAAAGTACAAAGGGATCTGGGAGTCCTAGTCGAGGATTCTCTAAAGGTAAACATGCAGGTTGAGTCCGTGATTAAGAAAGCGAATGCAATGTTGTCACTTATCTCAAGAGGGTTGGAATATAAAAGCAGCGATGTGCTACTGAGACTTTATAAAGCTCTGGTTAGGCCCCATTTGGAGTACTGTGTCCAGTTTTGGTCCCCACACCTCAGGAAGGACATACTGGCACTGGAACGTGTCCAGCGGAGATTCACACGGATGATCCCTGGAATGGTAGGTCTAACATATGAGGGACGGCTGAGGATCCTGGGATTGTATTAATTGGAGTTTAGAAGATTAAGGGGAGACTTAATAAAGATGTAGAAGATAATACATGGCTTGGAAAGGGTGGACGCTAGGAAATTGTTTCCATTAGGCGAGGAGACTAGGACCCGTGGACACAGCCTTAGAATTAGAGGGGGTAAATTCAGAACAGAAATGCAGAGACATTTCTTCAACCAGAGAGTGGTGGGCCTGTGGAATTCATTGCCACAGGGTGCAGTGGAGGCCGGGACGCTAAATGTCTTCAAGGCAGAGATTGATAGATTCTTGTTGTCTTGAGGAATTAAGGGCTACGGGGAGAATGGGGGTAAGTGGAGTTGAAATGCCCATCAGCCATGATTGAATGGCGGAGTGGACTCGATGGGCCGAATGGCCTTACTTCCACTCCTATGTCTTATGGTCTTATAGTCTTATGTATATGGAGGTTGGTGGGGTGGTAGGTGAAAATCAGCGGGGTTCTGTCCTGGTGGCGGTTGGAGGGGCGGGGCTCAAGGGCGGTGGAACAGGAAGTGGTGGAGATGAGGTGGAGGGCATCGTCGATCACGTCTGGGGGGAATCTGCGGTCCTTGAAGAAGGAGGCCATCTGGGCTGTACGGTATTGGAACTGGTCCTCCTGGAAGCAGATGCGGCGGAGACGAAGGAATTGGGAATATGGGATGTCGTTTTTACAGGGGTCAGGGTGGGAGGACGTGTAGTCTAGGTAGCTGTGGGAGTCAGTCGGTTTATAGTAGATGTCCGTGTTGATTCGGTCGCCCGAGATAGAAATGGAAATGTCTAGGAAGGGGAGGGAGGAGTCTGAGATGGTCCAGGTGAATTTGAGGTCGGGGTGGATGGTGTTGGTAAAGTGGATGAACTGTTCAACCTCCTCGTAGGAGCACGAGGCAGCGCCGATACAGTCATCGATGTAGCAGAGGAAAAGGTGGAGGGTGGTGCCAGTGTAGTTGCGGAAGTAGGACTGTTCCACATATCCTATGAAGAGGCAGGCATAGCTGGGGCCCATGCGGGTGCCCATGGCAACTCCTTTGGTTTGGAGGAAGTGGGAGGATTGGAAAGAGAAGTTGTTCAGGGTGAGGACCAGTTCAGTCAGTCGAAGGAGGGTGTCAGTGGAAGGGTACTGGTTGGTACGGCGGGAAAGGAAGAAGCGGAGGGCTTTGAGTCCTTCGTGATGGGGGATGGAGGTGTACAGGGACTGGATGTCCATGGTGAAGATAAGGCGTTGGGGACCGGGAAAGCGAAAATCATGGAGGAGGTGAAGGACGTGGGTGGTGTCCCGAACATAGGTGGGGAGTTCCTGAAGAAGGGCTTATGCCCGAAACGTCAAATTTCCTGTTCCTTGGATGCTGCCTGACCTGCTGCGCTTTTCCAGCAACACATTTTCACCTTTGTAAGGTTAGCTTACTATTCCAAAGTAATGAATCTAGTTTAATCTTCACCAGCTGTCATGTCTGCCGATGGATCTGGACATTCTGGTGCATGTGTCATCAAAGGTCAGTACACAGATACAGCAAATAATTAGGAAAGTTATCCTTTATTATGAGGGGATCTGAATGCAGATGCTGGGAGGTTAAGCTTCAGTGTATTAGTGGGACCATATCTGGAGTACAGTGTATAACATTTGTATCCTTCTTAAAGCAAAGATTTAAATAGAGGCATTTGAGAGAAAGTCTATGAATAACTCCAAACAGGCCAGTATCCAGTCACCAAGTCACCCTTTATTTATTCCTGCACAGTACATGAACTCTGGCTAGCCAGCTCACAGCCAGTCCCTAGAATGAAAAGACTCTGAATATCCTGTTTATATCTGTCAGCCAGAGCTCCCTGCTTGGGCCAGGTTAACAACCCCAAACAAGGATCTCATAGTCAATGAGATTTCCCCCCGACCATGGTTCCAGTGACTACATCCCTCCTCCCACAAGCCCTGGGATGGACGTCCGTTTGTCCTCTTGTGATGTTTTCCTCTGATTCTGACACAGGTGGCATGCACTGAACCATATCCAGTCTCTTATGCCTGGAGCATCTCCTGGGAGTTTCCTCTTCTTCTTCCAGTAGTGGAAGTCATTTGCGCGGTAGCAGCTTTCATGTGATCCACACGTATATTCAGGACTGCCTCAGGCACCCGAACTTTGTGTGTCGTAGGACTTGACCTCGCACTGACCTCACCTTGTCCCCCATGGAGGGCCATTTCTGTGATACCCACAACAAGCTTTGTCTTCTGAAGTAAACTGTCTCTCTCACTTAGGAGAGGCATGTGGCCAGCATTGGTGTTCCTGCTGCCATTTCACCCTCAGAGATCTGGGAATATCAGGTTTAACCTGATGCGGAGTCTCCTCCCCATTAGCAGCTCTGCTGGAAATATCCCTGTTGTTGCATGAGGGGTGCTCATAATATCAAACTGGCTACTGAGAGAATATGTCAACTATTTCATTAAGCCTGCCTTTAATGTTTAATCCAAACGGACCCCACCACCAGGGATATATTTCCCTCCCCTCCCCTATCAGCGTTCCGCAAAAACCACTCCCTTCGTGACTCCCTCGTCAGGTCCACAAGCCCCACCAACCCAACCTCCACTCCCGGCACCTTCCCCTGCAACCGCAGGAAATGTAAAACTTGCGCCCACACCTCCTCCCTTACTTCTCTCTAAGGCCCCAAGGGATCCTTCCACATCCGCCACAAATTCACCTGCACCTCCACACACATCATTTACTGCATCCGCTGCACCCGATGTGGCCTCCTCTATATTGGGGAGACGGGCCGCTTACTTGCGGAATGCTTCAGAGAACACCTCTGGGACACCCGGACCAACCAACCCAACCACCCCGTGGCTCAACACTTTAACTCTCCCTCCCACTCCACCAAGGACATGCAGGTCCTTGGACTCCTCCATCGGCAGACCATAACAACACGACGGCTGGAGGAGGAGCACCTCATCTTCTGCCTGGGAACCCTCCAACCACAAGGTATGAACTCAGATTTCTCCGGTTTCCTCATTTCCCCTCCCCCCACCTTGTCTCAGTCGGTTCCCTCAACTCAGCACCGCCCTCCTAACCTGCAATCGTCTTCCTGACCTCTCCGCCCCCACCCCACTCCGGCCTATCACCCTCACCTTGACCTCCTTCCACCTATCACATCTCCATCGCCCCTCCCCCAAGTCCCTCCTCCCTACCTTTTATCTTAGCCTGCTTGGCACACTCTCCTCATTCCTGATGAAGGGCTTATGCCCGAAACGTCGAATTTCCTATTCCTTGGATGCTGCCTAACCTGCTGTGCTTTAACCAGCAACACATTTTCAGCTTTAATGTTTGGACTGCTCTTTCCTCCAGACCATTGGATGATTGATGGTATGGAGATGTCCAAACATACCGAATGCCATTTGATTCTTCAAAGATCCCGGACTCTCAGACTGCTGAATAAAACCAATAGTGTCTCAAAATTAGAGGAGGCTTCGGATCATGATATTCTTTACCTAAATTTATCAACTCTTGAAAGTTTTAGTATCTGGTGCCTCAGAGAAAGTGAGGCTCCTAATAACTGAAAATGCTGCAGATCCATAAGCATTCAGAAGAATGGCCTGTTGCTTTCATCTGCTTCAATGTCATTTGCCCAGAGAAAATAACACATACTGGGACCAGTCTTCAATGACAGGATCAAATGAGCCAAGCTTTCCAAATAAAGGCATGATGCCATAAATGCTTACCCCAACTTCATGATGACCGTTGCAAACAAATTTTCTTCAGGACCATCTTGTTTTCTCTCATCGCCACTGGAATAAGTGCACAGAGGCTGGTATCCCATCACCAAGTCACCCTGTATTTACACATGCACAGTACAAGACTCTGACTAGCTTGCTCAGAGTTGGTCCTTAGAACCGCTGCACTTAGGATGCTGCCTGAACTGCTGTGCTCTTCCAGCACCACTAATCCAGAATCTGGTTTCCAGCATCTGCAGTCATTGTTTTTACCTTAGAATGATGAGACTCTCTCAATATTCTGTTTATATCTGCCAGCCAGGGCTCCCTGATTTGCCCAACTTAACAACCCCAAACAAGGATTTCATAGTCAATGAGATCAGCCTGACCCTCATTCCAACCACTACAGTCTACTAGACCATGGCCGAAAGTGGGTGGGTTGCCTTATAAGGAAAGGTTGGGCAGGCCAGGTTTGCATCTGCTGAAGTTCAAAAGAGTTAGTTGTGATTTAATCAAAACTGATAAGATTCTGAGGGGGGCTTGATGGTTCTTTTTGTCAGAGAATCAAGAACTAGGATCTCATTGTTCAGAAACAAGGGGTCATCCGTTTAAGTTAGACATGAGGAGATTCTTTTTTCTCACAGAGAGTTTTGTGTCTTTGGAATCTTTACAATACAGAGTCCTAGAGTATTCTTTAAAGTAGAGTTGGAATAGATTATTGACAAGGGCGAAGTTGAATGGTTATTATGCAGTGCACAGCCCTCCGCTCCCTCTGCTCCACCTCAAGCTCACCACCAAACCAGCTGACAATCAGGAAATGGTGGTAGCATGGTGCACCGACCTCTACCTCGACGACACTAGATGCCAACTCGCTGACACCACCTCCTACCCCACCGCACCCCCCCACCACCATCCCGATTACGGCCCCACCTCTCATCACCAAACTATCATCTCCCATCCACGACCTTATCACCCCAGGGGATCTCCCATCCACAGCCACCAACCTCATCGTCCCCCAACCCCACATCGCACGGTTCTACCACTGACCCAAAATCCACAAACATAACTGCCTCAGTCACCCGACTGTCTCTGCCTGCTCCTGCCCTCCCAAACTCGAACCATCTCGGACACCTCCCTCCCCTTCCTGGACCTCTTTGTCTCCATCGCCGGTGATCGACTCAACACAGACATTTATTCCCACAGCTACCTGAACTACTCCTCACCCATTCCCCTCTCCCAGCCCCCGTAAAAATATGATCCCATACTCTCAATTCCTCCATCTCCACTTTATCTGCTCCCAGGAGGAGCAGTTCCACTCCAGGACATCTCAGATGACCTTCTCTTTCAGGGACTGCAAATTCTCCTCCTACATGATCAACAATGCCCTCCAGCACATCTCCTCCACTTCCCACACCTCTGCCCTTGGACCCCACCCCTCCAACCACAACAAGGATAGAATTCCCCTACTCCTCACATTCCACCCCACCAATCTCTGGATACAGCATATTATCCTCCGCCATTTTGGCCACCTATAGTCAGACCCCAGCACCAAAGATATATTTCTCTCACCACCCCGATCTGTGTTCTGCAGAGACCATTCCCTATGTGACTCTGTCGTTAGGTTCACCCCCCCTCCCCCCTTCCACCCGCCAACCCACTCTCCACATCTGGCATTTTCCCTTGTCGTCACACGAGATGTAAAATGTGCACTCACACCTCTCCCTCTCACCTCCATCCAAGACTCCAACGGATCCTTCTACATCTGGCAGAGATTTACCTGCACATCTACCCACTCATCCACTGCATTCGTTGCTCTTGATGCGGTCTCCTCTACATTGGGGGAACAGGACGCCAACTCGCGGAGCATTTCAGGGAACATCTCTGGGACACACACACCAACAACCCCACAGCCCTGTGGCCAACAACTTCAACTCCCCCTTCCATTCCCCCTAGAACATGGAAATTCTGGGCCTCCACCCCCGCCAAATCAAAGACACCCACTGACTGGAGGAAGAACGCCTCATCTTCCATCTCTGGACCCTCCAACCACACGGCATCAACATGGACTCCACCAGTTTACACATCTCCCCTTCCCCACCTCATTCCAGATCCTGATGAAGGGCTTATGCTCGAAACGTCGAATTCTCTATTCCTGAGATGCTGCCTGGCCTGCTGTGCTTTGACCAGCAACACATTTGCAGCTGTGATCTCCAGCATCTGCAGACCCCATTTTTTACTCATTCCAGATCCAACCTTCCAACTCGGCACCATCCTCTTGAACTGTCCTACCTGTCCATTATCTTTGCCGCCTACCTGCGCCACCCTCCCCAACAACCTACCATCACCACCCCACCTACATCTACCTATCTCCTTCCCAGCTACCTTGCCTCAGCTCCACTCCCACCCCTCTATGTATCTCTCAGCCTTCCTTCCCCCTCCCCCCCACTCCCATTTGCAGATGAAGGGATTATGCCCGAAACATCGACTCTCCTGCTTCTCAAATGATGTCTGACCCGCTGTGCTTTTCAAGTGCCACACTTTCTGACTCTGGTAATTGTAGTAAGCAGGAATGTGAAACTATCAGATCAATCATAATCCTTTTAGTTAGTAGAGCTGCTCAAGAGGCTGAGTCCTCCAGTCCTGACCTTACCTCCTATGTTTGTCTCCCTCTGTACCTTGGGGCTCTGCAATCTTGCACCATTTATGTCATATCTTTCTTTTCTCACTGCCTTCTTCCATATCTTTCCTGCCGAAATTGACAATCTAGACCAAAAGAAGGGACTAGATTGGGTTGGGATATCTGGTCAGCATGAACAAGTTGGACCGAAGGGTCTGTTTCCATGCCGTACAGTCTATGACTCTATGACCGTATATCCGCAGATGCTATAAATCAGAAACTAAAACAGAAACTATTGGTAAAGCTCAACAGGTTGAGCAGCATCTGTCAAGAGAAATCAGAGTTAACATTTTGGTCCAGGGACCCTTCCTCAGAATCCCTATCGTGTAGAAGCAGGCCATTTGGTCCATTGAGTCCATACTGACCCTCCAAAGAGCATTCCTTCCAGACTCACCCCATCCTTGTAACATTACATTTCCCACAGATAATCCACCAAGCCAGCATATCCCCAAACACTATGGCTAATTCACCTAACTTGCGCATCTTTGGACTGTGGGAAGAAACCAGAGCACCTGGAGGAAACCCACACAGGCACGGGGAGAATGTGCAAACTCCACACACACACAGTCTGCTGAGGCTGGAATCAAATCCTGGGTCCCTGGCGCTGTGAGGTAGCAGTGTTAATTGTTGATCCACCGTGCCACCTACTTAATCTATTTACATTTTTTGTGCTTTCCATGTCCTCTTCATAACTTATTTCCCCACCAAGTGTTAACATAGAACATAGAACAATACAGCACAGAACAGGCCCTTCGGCCCACGATGTTGTGCTGAACATCTATCCTAGATTAAGCACCCATCCATGTACCTATCCAATTGCCGCTTAAAGGTCGCCAATGATTCTGACTCTGCCACTCCCACGGGCAGCGCATTCCATGCCCCCACCACTCTCTGGGTAAAGAACCCACCCCTGACATCTCCCCTATACCTTCCACCCTTCACCTTAAATTTATGTCCCCTTGTAACACTCTGTTGTGTTACCAGTAAATTTCACAGCTATATCCCTGACCACTTATTCCAAGTTCTTTATATAAACTGATTCCTGTGACATAAGAAATAAGAGCTAGGAGCAGGAGTAGCCATCTGGCCCCTCAAGCTTGCTCCCCATTCAATAAGGTCATTGTTTTGTGGACTCAGCTCCACTTACCCACCCTCTCACCATAACTTTTCATCCCAGGCTCAAAAAATTGTCTATCTTAGTTTTAAAAACGTTTAATGAGGAAGCCTCAACCATTTCGCTGGGCAGGGAGTTCCACAGATTCACAACCCTCTGGGTGAAGACCAATTCAGTCCTAAATCTGCTCCCCCTAATTTTGAGGCTTGTGCTAGTTTCACCTGCCAGTGGAAGCATCCTCTCTACGTCTCTCTTACCTACTTCCTTCATCATTTTATATGCTTCTATAAGATCCCTCCTCATTCTTCTCAATTCCAATGAATGGAATCCCAGTTGACTCAGTCTCCCCTCACAAGCCAACCCCGTCAACCCTGGAATCAGCCCAGTGAACCTCCTCTGCGCCCCCTCCAGTGCCAGTACATCCTTTCTCAAGTAAGGAGACCACAGCTGTACACAGTAGTCCAGGAGTAGTCTCACCAGCACCCTGTACAGCTGCAGCATAACCTCCCTGTTTTTAAACTCAATCCCAAAGCATTGGCAACATATTTCCAACTAAAGAAAGACTCATTTATGCCTACTTTCATTTTCCTGTTAGCTATGTAACTTTCTTCCCATGTCACTATGTTACTGACCTAAGGGCCAATGTTTCATGCAGAGGGTGGTGCATGTATGGAATGAGCTGCCAGAGGAAGCGGTGGAGGCTGGTACAATTACAACATTTAAAAGGCATCTGGGTGGGTACATGAATAGGAAGGGTTTAGAAGAATATGGGCCAAGTGCTGGCAAATGGGACTAGATTAGGTTGGGATATCTGGTCTACATGGACGAGTTGGACTGAAGGGTCTGTTTCCGTGCTGTACATCTCTGTGACTCTATGACTAGATCAAGGCTTTTATTTTCTGCAGTTATCTTTGATGTGGCATCGTATTAAATACCTGTTGAAAATCTAATCACAGACTTCCAGCTTATCCACAGAAAATGTTATTTCTTCAAAGACCTCCGATAGATTGGACAAATACGAGCTCCTTTCCACAAAACTATAATGACTCTTCCTGATTCTTTTGAACTTCTTTAAAAGGCTTATAGATCAAAAGGCTCCATATGTTTATAAACAGAGGCAAAGAATAGAATATAAAAGAAAGGAAGTGTTTCTACACCTTTACAAATCATTGGTCAGACCACATTGTGTTCAGTTCTGGGAATTTTATTTAAGGAAGCATGCTAAAGCCCTGGAGAGAGTGCAAAGTTTTATAAGAATGATACCAGGAATGAGGAACTTTGAATCCAAGGAAAGATCAAAGAAATCAAACTTATTTTCTTTGGAGCAGAGAAGGTTAAGAGGTGACCTGATTGAGGTGGTCAAAATTATGAACAATTTTGACAGACTAAGGCAAGATATTCTGTTTCCACTAGTTGGTATGTCAGTAACCTGGGGTCACAATTTCAAGATTGTCAGCAAGTGACCTAGGAGTGAGAGGAGGAGAAACATCCTCACTCAGAGAGGTGTTCGGATTTGGATTGTGCTGCCTGGGAGAGAGGTGGAGGTGGACTCCATTGGAGCCTTCAAAAGAGAGCTGGATATATATTTGAAAGTGATGAAATTAGATGGACTGAGAGTGGGACTAGCTGGGTGGCTCTTTTAGGAGACAGTACAGATATGATGGGTTGAATGGCTTCCTTCTGTAATGTAAAATTCCAAACTTCTCAAAGTGCCCTGCTGTAATGCTTTAGTAATGGTATCTAGCACCTTCCACAGGGCAGATGGCCAAACCAACTGGCTTGTATTTCTTGCTTTCGGTCTGCAATGGGGATAATGGGAATGTGGAGTTGAGGTTATAATCAGAACAGCCATGATCTTATTGGGTAGTAGAGCAGACTCAAAGGGCTAAATGGCCTACTCCTGCTCAAAATTCATGTGTTTGTATCTGGGAATGTTTGGAAAATTGAAATGATCATTCTCAGTTTTTTAAGACCCCAGCATGATGTCCAGGAGTTGTCAGCCCACAGCTACAACCACAGGGGAAGGAGGAGGTATAGAGCTGCACTCATCATACGGGTGATCCAGAATTCAGTTCATGTCCTGATGACAGGAATTCAAATCCCAAGTGCTGGGAAACCTAACAGGGCTATGGACCGATGTTACCCATGGATCAGATGGGATGCATCCTAGAATACTAAAAGAGCTAGCGAACTATTAAAAGAGCTAGCTACAGTCTTGGGTGACTGTGCGGAGATTGCACATTGTCACCATGTCGGCATGTGTTTCCTCCCAGGGCTCCAGTTTCTTCCCACAGTCTAAAGATGTGCAGGTTAGGTGGATTGGCCCTGGATTGCTATATTGCTATATTGCCCACAGTGTCCAGGGCTGAAAATGTGTTGCTGGAAAAGGGTAGCAGGTCAGGCAGCATCCAAGGAGCAGGAGAATCGATGTTTCGGGCATGAGCCCTTCTTCAGGAATGAGGAAAGTGTGTCCAGCAGGCTAAGATAAAAGATAGGGAGGAGGGACTTGGGGGAGGGGCGTTGGCAATGCGTAGGTGGAAGGAGGTCAAGGTGAGGGTGATAGACCAGAGTGGGGGTGGGGGCGGAGAGGTCAGGAAGAAGATTGCAGGTTAGGAAGGCGGTGCTGAGTTCGAGGGATTTGACTGAGACAAGGTGGGGGGAGGGGGGAAATGAGGAAACTGGAGAAATCTGAGTTCATCCTTTGTGGTTGGAGGGTTCCTAGGTGGAAGATGAGGCGCTCTTCCTCCAGCCGTCATGTTGCTATGGTCTGGCGATGGAGGAGTCCAAGGACCTGCATGTCCTTGGTGGAGTGGGAGGGGGAGTTGAAGTGTTGAGCCACGGGGTGGTTGGGTTGGTTGGTCCGGGTGTCCCAGAGGTGGTCTCTGAAACGTTCCGCAAGTAGGCGGCCTGTCTCCCCAATATAGAGGAGGCCACATTGGGTGCAGCGGATGCAGTAAATGATGTGTGTGGAGGTGCAGGTGAATTTGTGGCAGATATGGAAGGATCCCTTGGGGCCTTGGAAGGAAGTAAGGGGGGAGGTGTGGGCGCAAGTTTTGCATTTCTTGCGGTTGCAGGGGAAGGTGCCGGGAGTGGAGGTTGGGTTGGTGGGGGGTGTGGGCCTGATGAGGGAGTCACGGAGGGAGTGGTCTTTTCAGAATGCTGATAGGAGAGGGGAGGGAAATATATCCCTGGTAGTGGGGTCCGTTTGGAGGAGGCGGAAATGATGATGGATGATACGATGTATATGGAGGTTGGTGGGGTGGTAGGTGAGGACCAGTGGGGTTCTGTCCTGGTGGCGATTGGAGGGGCGGGGCTCAAGGGCGGAGGAGCGGGAAGTGGAGGAGATGCGGTGGAGGGCATCATCGATCACGTCTGTGGGGAAATTGCGGTCTTTGAAGAAGGAGGCCATCTGGGTTGTACGGTATTGGAACTGATCCTCCTGGGAGCAGATGCGGCGGAGACGAAGGAATTGGGAATATGGGATGGCATTTTTACAGGGGGCAGGGTGGGAGGAGGTGTAGTCTAGGTAGCTGTGGGAGTCGGTCGGTGTAAATAAGATAGATTAGCCATGGGAAATTAGGGGTGTTATGGGGATTTGGTGGGATTCTAGGTCTTTGGAAGCTTGATGCATGACTCAATGGACCAAATGACCTCTTTCCACACTAGGATTCTATGATTCCATGATTCTATAGTTAATGCAGTAGTAATGCAGTAGTAATAGTCTTCCAAGACAAGTTAGATTCTGGAAAAGTTACTAAAAATTGGATAACTGCCAGTGTTACATCTTTATTTAAAGGGCAGGTGATAATAAATGGTTAATGTCTGTTATTGGGAAAATGATAGAATTCATTAGAAAGGACGTAATAACAGAGCATTTAGAAATGATTAAATAGATACAGTAAGGCTTCATGAAAGGGAAATCATGCCTGACAAATTTACAAGAATTCTGCCAGGTAGTAGCAAGAGAATAGACAAAGGGGAAGCAGTCATTCTGACGTATTTGGAATTAATATGAGCCTTTGGTGTTGGAGGTAAATTATTAGCATGGATAGGGGGTTGGCTAACTAGCAGAAAACAGAGAGTTTGGATAAAAGGGACATTTTCAAGATGGTAACCTGAAACTAGTGGAGTCCTACAGAGATCAGTGCTGGGTCCACAAGTATTTATAACATATATAAATGATTTAGATGAGGAAAATGAATGAACTATAGCTAATTTTGGAGGTGATATAAAAATAGTTGGGAAAGTAAGTGGTGAGGATGATACAAAGAATTCAGAAAGAGGTATAGATAGGTTAAGTGAATTGTCAAAAACGTAGCACATGAAACATAATGTGGAAAATATATGGTTACATATTTGCAGGAAGAATAGAGAGGCTGAATATTATTTACATGGATAAAGACAATAGAAAGCTATAGAACAGAGGGATTTGAGATTCTGTGTTGATAAATCAACAGGAAATTAGCGTCCAAGCTCAGGAAGTAATAGGGAAGGCGAATGGACTGATGACCTTTATTTCAAAGGGAATGGTATATACATGTAGGAAGGCCTTGTTAAAACTATATAAGCTGGAATACTGTGAGCAGCTTTGGCCCATGTTTCTAAGGAAAGATACACTGGCATTGGAGGTAATCTGCAAAAGGTTCACTCGGTTGACCCTTGGTATGGAGATGTTGTAGGTTGGGCCTATACTCATTGGAGTTTTGTGGAAGGAGACCCACCTCCAAACGGACCCCACCACCAGGGATATATTTCCCTCCCCTCCCCTATCAGCGTTCCGAAAAGACCACTCCCTCCGTGACTCCCTCATCAAGTCCACACCCCCCACCAACCCAACATCCACTCCTGGCACCTTCCCCTGCAACCGCAAGAAATGCAAAACTTGCGCCCACACCTCCCCCCTTACTTCCCTCCAAGGCCCCAAGGGATCCTTCCACATCCGCCACAAATTCACCTGCACCTCCACACACATCATCTATTGCATCCGCTGCACCCGATGTGGCGTCCTCTATATTGGGGAAACAGGCCACCTACTTGCAGAACGCTTCAGGGAACACCTTTGGGACGCCCAGACCAACCAACCCAACCACCTCGTGGCTCAACATTTTAACTCCCCCTCCCACTTCACCAAGGACATGCAGGTCCTTGGACTCCTCCATCGCCAGAATATAACAACACGACGGTTGGAGGAAGAGCGCCTCATTTTCCACCTGGGAACCCTCCAACCACAAGGGATGAACTCAGATTTCTCCAGTTTCCTCATTTCCCCTCCCCCCCCACCTTGTCTCAGTCGATTCCCTCGAACTCAGCACCGCCCTCCTAACCTGCAATCTTCTTCCTGACCTCTCCGCCCCCACCCCACTCCAACCTATCACCCTCACCTTGACCTCCTTCCACCTATCACATCTCCATCGCCCCTCCCCCAAGTCCCTCCTCCCTACCTTTTATCTTAGCCTGCTGGACACACTTTCCTCATTCCTGATGAAGGGCTTATGCCTGAAACGTCGAATTTCCTGTTCCTTGGATGCTGCCTGACCTGCTGCGCTTTAACCAGCAACACATTTTCAGCTCTGATCTCCAGCATCTGCAGACCTCACTTTTTACTGGAAGGAGAGACAACCTTATGGAAATATACAACAGTCTTAGGAAACTTGACAGAGTAGATGTAGAAAGATTGTTTCGTCCTTGTGGAAGAGTCTAGAATGAGACCAGAGGGCGTAATCTCAGAATAAAGGAGTTGTCCATTTAAGACAGGGATGAAGAGGAATTTCTTCTCCCGGAGGACAGTGAATCTGTCAACTTTTTACCACAGAAGGTTGTCAAAGCTAGGTCATGAAGTATTTTGATAGCTGTGATTGGCAGATTTTGTGATCAGTAAGGGAATCAAGGGTTCTAGAACTTTAGTTACACCCCACTTGGAATATTGCTTAAAGTTCTGGTCACTGCACAACCAGAAGGATATGGATGCTTTGGAGATGGTACGGAAAAGATTTGTCATGACAAAGATTCTTCCTGAGTGAGATGCACCCTCCAAAATTCAGGTCCCAAGCTGTGATATTCTGAAGCCATCTTTCTCTAATGGCTTTGTCTTTGTCATGGAAAAAGAGCAGGAAAATGAAGTTGAGGGTTATCCAATCAGTCAGAATCTCACTGAATAGCAGAGCAAACATGATGGGCTAAATGGACTACTTCTATGATCTTATTGCAGATGGCGAAAATTGAGTTCAATAGAAAATCTGAATAAAAGACTGACCTATGGTAACCATTAACCATAGTCAATTGTTGTAAAAGCTGATCTGGTCCATTAACGTCTTTTCGAGAAGGAAAATCTGCCGTGCTTACTTGGTCTGGCTTATGTGTGACTCCAAATCCATAGCAATGTGGTTGACTCTTAGCTGCCCTCTGGGCAATAAGGGATGAACAATAAATGCTGGCCTAGCCAATGATGTCCACATCACATGACTGATGAAAACAAATTACTCAATATCACTTCCCTTGCGATTGTAGTTTTCCTGAATTCCTCTTTCTTTCTATTTCCTAATTCACAGCTATTTCTGGGATCTTACTAGTATCCTTTATAGTGATGGGCTATGCAAAATATCTATTCATTCATCTGCCCTTTCCTTACTTTACAGTACTGATAGCTGAGACTCACTTTCTGTAGGACCAATTCATTGTAAACTTTAAATCCTTACCATCCATTGCTTTCTCTTGTACTCCCATTTTCCAATTTATTAATCTTTTATTGCTTTGATTCAAAGTTTGTCTAATCTTCAAATTCAAATTCTGTCACCCATCATTGTGGAATTTAAGTTTGATACTACTTTCGACTTTTTTACTTAACCAGGGATAGTGGCTGCTTCCCCTGAAGTTGTCCATTCTTATTGGATTGCATCTATTCTGTATATGCTGAAATATTCCCTGAATATCAACAACAGTATCCTACTGACCATACCCTTTTGTTAATTTAGTTCAAGTGGCTCTGCGTTTATTTCTTCATAGTTGCCCTTATTTTAGTTTGAAATACCAGTCTGGAACCCACCTCTCCCACCCTTACACTGAATGTAAAACTAAATTATACTATCGTTTCTGCAACCTAGGCCTTCAATTATGAGATAATTAATTATTTCTCTCTTGTAGCACCATACCAAGGTTAGTGTAGCCTGCTTTCAGGTTGGCTACAGAATGCGCTGTTTTAAAACTATCCACACAACATTTTATGAATTCCTCATCACGGCAACCTTGCCTGTCTGGTTTGAAGTCTACATATAGATTAAAGCCCCATGATTATTAATTTAGTTTTCAGAAAAGCTCGCAATATTTCTTCCTTTATATTTCATCCTACTTTGTGGTTACTGTTCGGTTAAGTGGACAACCGGTCTCACTCTTGTGTTACCTCGACCTAAATCATCTTTCGATTCCAATTTCCTCAACTTTGGTCACATCTCTCTATTATGCTGATGCCACAATTAATTAACAGAGTCACTGTTTTTCCTAGCTTCTGATTCTTCCTGAGTGAGATGCACCCTCCAAAATCCAGGTCCCAAGCTGTGATATTCTGAAGCCATCTTTCTCTAATGGCTAGCACATTCATCGCTGTGATTAATTTCTAATTGTGCTATCAGTTTGTCTATTTATTTCAAATACAGAACCCTTGATTTGGTCTTAGAGTCATAGAGTCAGAGAGATGTACAGCATGGAAACAGACCTTTCGGTCCAACCCATCCATGCCAATCAGATATCCCAACCCAATCTAGTCCCACCTGCCAGCCCCCGGCCTATATCCCTCCAAACCCTTCCTATTTATATACCCATCCAAATGCCTCTTAAATGTTGCAATTGTACCAGCCTCCACCACCTCCTCTGGCAGCTCATTCCATACACGTACCACCCTCTGCTTGAAAAAGTTGCCCCTTAGGTCTCTTTTATATCGTCCACTCTCACACTAAACCTATGCCCTCTAGTTCTGGATTTCCCCACCCCAAGGAAAAGACTTTGGCTCTTTGCCCTATCCATGCCCCTCACAACTTTGTAAACCTCTATAAGGTCACCTGGTCCTTTTATTATTTTTGCAATCTCCAGCCTTATTTGTTGATTTACTTTTAGTAAACCCTGTCACAGCTCATTTATTATTTCCCATATTAGTGCCATAGTTTCTTGCCTTGATTTAACACCTCTTTCCGAATTTGATTCCTTGTCCCCTACAGTTTTGTTTAAAATCATCTCTGCTTCTTAGTTATGGGGTTCACTAAAACATCAGCTCCCGCACTCTCCCAACAATAAATATCCTGTTTACAAAAGATTGGTGTTAATACCTGCTGAAACAGAACTCACTTCTATTGCACCCATTAGTCTTTAAGCCACACGCTCATTTCTCTCACCTTATTCACTCTATGCCAAATTACACATGGCTCAGCTATTAATCCAGAGATGATTGGCTTTGTGATTTGCTTTTTAACTGAGTGCAGAAATAAACAACACAAAAAAAAAGTGACATTGTCTGTTACCCAAGTTAACTAGCCCAGTTCAACTTTCAAGCATTTGAACTGTATCTTGGCAGGTTATGGCCCTTGAAATATACACCCAGATGCTTTTGAAATTAGTTCAAGGTGGACAAAGCCCCTGCTATTTCCTGGAGAAGGTCTGGCAGCAAATATGGAGAGGGAAACAGAGTTAACATTTTGAGTCCCAATATTATTGAGTTTTATTGAACTGGAGAAGACTCTGAAGGAAAGTCATACTGGACTCGAACAGTTCCTTCCTGTCTTTTAACCACCCCTATGACCCAGGTCCTGTTATGAAATGGGTTAGTTTCAGCATATTCATTGTCCTATCATCACCTTCTCTTCTTCCCTGGCTTACTATTAAGAATCCCTTTGGTCTGCATACCTTTTTAATCTCTCTCTGTCTCTGGGCTTCCTTTCCACCTGTCTGCTCACTCCTTTTCCTCCATCTTAAGCCCCTCCACCCCAATCCTAGGCACAATTACCACCTTTTCCCAGATGCTTTCAGTGCTGAAGAAGGATCACTGCCCTTGGAATGTTAACTCTGCTTTCTCTCCACAGATGCTGCCAGACCTGCTGAGTTTCTCCAGCAATGCCTCTTTGTACTCAATCTAAATTCTCCTTGGCTTGACAATATTCTTTGATGCTGAAAATGTGTTGCTGGAAAAGCACAGCAGGTCAGGCAGCATCTGTGGGCGCCCACACCTCCCCCCTTACTTCCCTCCAAGGCCCCAAGGGATACTTCCATATCCGCCACAAATTCACCTACACCTCCACATACATCATCTATTGCATCCGCAGCACCCGATGTGGCCTCCTCTATATTGGGGAGACAGGCCGCCTACTTGCGGAATGTTTCAGAGAACACCTCTGGGACACCCGGACCAACCAACCCAACCACCCCGTGGCTCAACACTTCAACTCCCCCTCCCACTCCACCAAGGACATGCAGGTCCTTGGACTCCTCCATCGCCAGACCATAGCAACATGACGGTTGGAGGAAGAGCGCCTCATCTTCCGCCTAGGAACCCTCCAACCACAAGGGATGAACTCAGATTTCTCCAGTTTGCTCATTTCCCCTCCCCCCCACCTTGTCTCAGTCAAATCCCTCAAACTCAGCACCGCCTTCCTAACCTGTAATCTTCTTCCTGACCTCTCCGCCCCCACCCCACTCTGGCCTATCACCCTCACCTTGACCTCCTTCCACCTATCACATCTCCAACGCCCCTCCCCAAGTCCCTCCTCCCTATCTTTTATCTTAGCCTGCTGGACATACTTTCCTCATTCCTGAAGAAGGGCTTATGCCCGAAATGTCTACACGAGTAGTGCCTCCCACCCTTCCACCTCCTCTAACCTAATAATAAGACCAATTGTGACTAGCGGGTAAGTGCTGCATTTTCCTTGTTTGTTTCTTTAGATTTAGTTGGTTTTTGTTGTTGTTTTTTAAGGAAAGCTTACTTTTAGAGGGATGGCAGTGCAGAGAGGGCAATGTTCCTCTTGCAACATGTATGAGGTGAGGGAAGCCATTAGCGTCCCTGCTGAGTACACTTGCAAGAAGTGCACCCATCTCCAGCTCCTCCAAACCCGTGTTAGGGAACTGGAGCTGGAGTTGGATGAACTGCGGATCATTCGGGAGGCAGAGGAGGTCATAGATCGGAGCTTTAGGCAAGTAGTTACTCCGAAAGTTCAAGATAGATGGGTGACAGTGAGGGGGAGTGGGAGGAGGAAGCCAGTGCAGGGACCCCCTGCGGTCATTCCCCTCAAGAACAAGTATACTGTTTTGGATACTTGTGGGGGGATGACTTACCAGGGGCAAGCAACGAGGTTCAGGCCTCTGGCACGGAGCCTGGCCCCGTTGCTCAGAAGGGTAGGGTGGAGAAAGGTAGAGCAATAGTGAGGGGTACAGACAGACGGTTTTGTGGGGGCGACAGGGACTCACGTTTGGTATGTTGCCTCCCAGGTGCAAGGGTACGTGATGTCGCTGATCGTGTTTTCCGGGTCCTTAAGGGGGAGGGGGAGCAGCCCCAGATCGTGGTCCACGTTGGCACCAACGATATAGGTAGGAAGAAGGGTGGGCGGCACGGTGGCACAGTGGTTAGCACTGCTGCCTCACAGCGCCTGAAGACCCGGGTTCAATTCCCGACTCAGGCGACTGACTGTGTGGAGTTTGCACGTTCTCCCCGTGTCTGCGTGGGTTTCCTCCGGGTGCTCCGGTTTCCTCCCACAGTCCAAAGATGTGCGGGTCAGGTGAATTGGCCATGCTAAAATTGCCCGTAGTGTTAGGTAAGGGGTAATGTAGGGGTCTGGGTGGGTTTCGCTTCGGCGGGTCGGTGTGGCCTTGTTGGGCCGAAGGGCCTGTTTCCACACTGTAAGTCTAATCTAAAGGGTGAGGATGTCAGACAGGCTTTCAGGGAGCTAGGTTGGAAGCTCAGAGTTAGAACAAACAGAGTTGTAGTCTCTGGTTTGTTACCCGTGCCACGTGATAGAGAGTCGAGGAATAGGGAGAGAGAGCAGTTAAATGCGTGGCTACAGGGATGGTGCAGGAGGGAGGGATTCCGGTTTCTGGACAACTGGGGTCCTTTCTGGGGAAGGTGGGACCTCTATAAAAAGGATGGGCTACACCTGAACCTGAGGGGCACCAGTATCCTTGGGGGGAGGTTTGCTAGTGCTCTTTGGGAGGGTTTAAACTAACTCCGCGGGGGCATGGGAACCAGGACTGTAGCTTTAGGGTACAGGACCTTGAGTGTAGGGAGGTTAGGAATAATGCAGCGATCTCTAAGGAGGGTGCCTGTAACCAGAAAGGTGGATTAAAGTGTGTATACTTCAATGCCAGAAGTATAAGGAATAAGGTAGGTGAACTTGCAGCGTGGGTTGGTACCTGGGACTTCGATGTTGTGGCCATTACAGAGACGTGGGTAGAACAGGGACAAGAATGGCTGTTGCACGTTCCAGGGTTCAAATGTTTTAGTAGGATCAGACATGGGGGTAAAAAAGGGGGAGGCGTGGCATTACTTGTCAAAGACAGTATCACAGCAGTGGAATGGACGATGGAAGAGGACTTGCCATCTGAGGTAGTTTGGGCTGAGGTTAGAAATAGGAAAGGTGAGGTCACCCTGTTAGGTGTTTTCTACAGGCCTCCTAATAGTCCTAGAGAAGTAGAGGATAATATTGCGAGGATGATTCAGGAAAAGAGTGAAGGTAGCAGGGTGGTTGTTATGGGGGACTTTAACTTCCCAGATATTGACTGGGAGAGCTATAGCTCGAGTTCATTAGATGGGTCGGTGTTTGTACAATGTGTGCAGGAGGGTTTCCTGACACAATATGTCGACAGGCCAACAAGAGGGGAGGCTATATTGGATTTGGTTCTAGGTAATGAACCAGGCCAGGTGTTAGACTTGGAGGTAGGTGAGCACTTCGGGGACAGTGACCACAACTCGGTGACTTTTACTTTAGTGATGGAGAGGGATAATCGTGCGCCGCAGGGCAAGAGCTATAGCTGGGGGCAGGGAAATTATGATGCAGTGAGGCATGACTTAGGATGTGTGGATTGGAAAAACAGGCTTCAAGAGAAGAACACTAATGAGATGTGGGGATTGTTCAAGGAGCAGCTACTGCGTGTCCTCGATAGATATGTACCAGTCAGGCATGGTGTAAAGGGCCTTGTGAGGCAGCCGTGGTTTAGTAAGGAATTGGAGTCCCTTGTGAAAGGGAAGAAGGCGGCATATGTAAAGATGAGGCGTGAAGGTTCAGTTGGGGCGATTGAGAGTTATAAGGTAGCCAGGAAGGAGCTAAAGAGGGAGCTAAGAGAAGCGAGAAGGGGACATGAAAAGTCTTTAGCTGGTAGGATTAGGGAAAACCCAAAGGCTTTCTATAGGTATGTCAAGAATAAAAGGATGACTAGGGTAGGTATCGGTCCAGTCAAGGATAGTAGTGGGAAGTTGTGTGTGGAGGCGGAGGAGATTGGAGAGACATTAAATCAGTACTTTTCATCAGTATTCACTCAGGAACAGGACACTGTTGCTGATGTGAATATGGAATCACAAATAATTAGAATGGATGCCCTGGAAATATGCAGGGAGGAGGTTTTGGGAATATTGGAAAGGATGAATATAGATAAGTCTCCTGGGCCTGATGGCATTTACCCCAGGATCCTATGGGAAGCTAGGGAGGAGATAGCAGAGCCATTGGCCTGGATTTTTATGTCGTCATTGTCTACGGGAATAGTACCAGAGGACTGGAGGATAGCGAATGTGGTCCCATTGTTCAAGAAAGGGAGTAGGGATAGCCCTAGTAACTATAGGCCAGTGAGTCTGACTTCAGTGGTGGGCAAAGTCTTAGAGAGAATGGTAAGGGATAAGATTTATGAACATCTGTGTAGGAACAACGTGATCAGGGATAGCCAGCATGGTTTTGTGAAGGGCAGGTCGTGCCTCACAAACCTTATTGAGTTCTTTGAGAAGGTGACTAAGGAAGTGGATGAGGGTAAAGCAGTAGATGTTGTGTATATGGATTTTAGTAAGGCGTTCGATAAGGTTCCCCATGGTAGGCTAATGCTAAAACTTCGGAGGTATGGCATTGAGGATACATTAGAGGTTTGGATTAGGAATTGGCTGGCTAGAAGGAGACAGAGGGTAGTAGTTGATGGATTATGTTCATCTTGGAGCGCAGTTACTAGCGGTGTACCACAAGGATCTGTTTTGGGACCATTGCTTTTTGTTATCTTTATAAATGATCTAGAGGAAGGACTTGAAAGCTGGGTGAGCAAGTTTGCGGATGACACAAAAGTCGGTGGAGTTGTGGATAGTGAGGAAGGAAGTGGTAGGTTACAGCGGGATATAGATAAGTTGCAGAGCTGGGCGGAAATGTGGCAAATGGAATTCAATGTAGCTAAGTGCGAAGTCGTTCACTTTGGTAGGAATAACAAGATGATGGATTACTGGGCTAATGGTAGGCTACTTGGTAGTGTGGATGAGCAGAGGGATCTTGGTGTCTATGTACACAGATCTCTGAAAGTTGCCACCCAGGTAAATAGTGCTGTGAGGTAGGCATATGGTGTACTGGGCTTTATTGGCAGAGGAATTGAGTTCCGGAGTCCTGAGGTCATGTTGCAGTTGTATAGGACTCTGGTGAGGCCTCATCTGGAGTATTGTGTGCAGTTTTGGTCACCATACTATAGGAAGGATGTGGAAGCTTTAGAACGAGTGCAGAGGAGGTTTACCAGGATGTTGCCTGGAATGGTAGGAAAATCTTATGAGGAAAGGCTGAGGCACTTGGGGCTGTTCTCATTGGAGAAGAGAAGGTTTAGGGGAGATCTGATAGAAGTGTATAAGATGATTAGGGGTTTAGATAGGGTAGATACTAAGAACCTTTTACTGCTAATGGAGTCAGGTGTTACTAGGGGACATAGCTTTAAATTAAGGGATGGTAGGTATAGGACAGATGTTAGGGGTAGATTCTTCACACAGCGGGTTGTGAGTTCATGGAATGCCCTGCCTGTATCAGTGGTGAACTCTCCTTCTTTATGGTCATTTAAGCGGGCATTGGATAAGCATTTGGAAGTTATTGGGCTAGTATAGGTTAGGTAGGATTCGGTCGGCGCAACATCGAGGGCCGAAGGGCCTGTACTGCGCTGTATCCTTCTATGTTCTATGTTCTATGTCAATTCTCCTGTTCCTTGGGTGCTGCCTGACCTGCTGCGCTTTTCCAGCAACACATTTTCAGCTCTGATCTCCAGCATCTGCAGTCCTCACTTTCTCCTCGAATATTCTTTGATGCCCTGACTCTTCTTTGCCAATTTCTGTTCAATCACCCCGCATTCCTCTTGGTTTTCACTAGAATTGCGTTCTCAGTGTCTGACATAAGCTTCCTCTATTTGTCTTATCTTACCCATTTATTCCTTGACATCCACGGGGTTCTAGATTCAACTGTCCCACCCTTTATCTTTGTGGGCATATTGCTTTCATATTTGCTTTTGTCTATTTGGAGAACCATGTTGTAGAAAGGAGCAAGGTTCTGAAAAGTTTAATATTAAACACTGCACGAATATGTTGGCATCACATTGACTCACAGCTTTGGCTTTCAAAAGAGTGAGATGATTGCCATCACATCCACAAGCATCCACTCCCTCCACCACCAGCACTCAGGAGCAGCAGTGTGTACTATCAACAAGATGCACTGCAGAAATTCATCAAAGATCCTCAGAAAGCACCTTCCAAACCCTCAACCACTTCCATCTAGAAGAATGAGGTCATAAGATGCCTGGGAACACTACCACCTACAAGTACTCCTCAAAGCCACTCACCATTCTGACTTGGAACTATATCACCGTTCGTTCACTGTTGCTGGGTCAAAATCCTGGAATTCCCTCGTTCAGGACATTGTGGGTGTACCTGCAGCACGTGGACTGCAGCAGTTCAAGAGGGCAGCTCACTACCACCTTCTCAAAGGCAACTAGGAATTGGCAATAAACAGTGGGCCAGCCAGATATGCTCATGTCCCATGAATGAATTAAAAAAGGAAGACCTAACATTGAGTTCTCCCTCATTGACCCAGTAACAATGTCTATCATACTAATGTAACTTTGTACCTGATTGCTAGTGTGTGATCAACTACATCTTGTTTAAGAGAAGAGTGGCTTCTCAAGATTTTCTTCCACAAAACAAGCAGACACTGTCACTCCTTACTGGGAAAGAGGATGGCAACAGCAATATTACAGGATAGGTTTTACAAAGTGATGAGTTTGTGGTGAGAATGAATCTTACAGCACACTATAGGAACCTCGCAGGAGTGTCACAGCACCTTTGGTGTTTCTTTGCTATATTCATAAAGCCTCACCTGATATCATCCTTCCTCCAAGTTGCCAGTATTTTCTCCATCAAAATTGCCACCCGTCTTTTTTTAAGCCATGTTTCTGCAAATGCTCGGGTGTCATACAACCATCCATGCCTTCAGCTCACTTTTTTGTAGATCAGATTAGATTACCTACAGTGTGGAAACAGGCCCTTCGGCCCAACAAGTCCACACCAACCCTCCGACGAGTAACCCACCCAGACCCATTCCCCAACATTTACCCTGAATAATGCACCTAACACTACGGGCAATTTAGCATGGCCAATTTACCTAACCTGCACATCTTTGGACTTGCTTTATTTGATAAGCTCCTTACAGCATCCCTGAAAATTTCCAAGCTTTGTCTTTTGATTTCCAACATTGGCTTCCTACGCCTTCCAGATTAATTTGTTAATGTAATCCCTTCCATGACCATTTCCAATTCTGTCCAATCTGAATTTACCTTCAGTTTCCAATCCGTCTGCTACACTAATTTAATCCTTGCCCAACAGAGCATACAATCCATTCCCTGGGATATTTGTCCCAACCCTGCTGGAGTGCAAGCCGTCTGTCTTGTACAGCTCCCACCTCCCCTAGAACTTGTCCCAATGGCCTAGGAATCTAAAGCCCTTCCACCTGCACCATCTGTTCAGCCAGATATTCATCTTCCTTGACCTTCAATTTCTACACTCTACTCTAGAGTGTGGCTAGGAGCAATCTGAGATTACTGCCTTTAACGTCCGTCTTTTCAATCTCTATCTTCATTCTTTAACTCTGTCCATCGATCACGCCCATATTATGAAAAATCGGCATAATTTTATGTGCTGAATGGTAAAACAGCATTGCATCATCACTGATTGCATTTTATGGTTCAATCCCAGCATCTGGCCATTACTGACAAGATAGGTGCTTACTCCCCCATTCTCGGTGGCCTTGTTCTTATTCAATAGAGTATTTCATGAGGTGGGCCACTTTTGGAATACGGGTCACCCTGTGATAGTAAAAATGTTAAATTTGAAAAGGGTGCAGAAAAGGTTGAGGGGGATGTTGCTGGCTTTGAAGGATTTGAGCCACCAGGAGAGGCTGAGTAGAAAGTAGGAGCTATTTTCTAGAGACTGAGGGGTGACCATATAGAGGTTCATAAAATCATGAGAGGCATGATTGACCAAGGTCTTTTTACTTGAGTGGGGAGGTCCAAAACTAAAGGGAATAGAGTTAAGGTGAGCTGGGGAAAGATTTAAAAGGGACCTAAGGGGCAACATTTCCATGCAGAGGGTGGTGTGTGTATGGAATGAGCTGCCAGAGAAAATGGTGGAGGCTGGTAAAATGACAGTATTTAAAAAGCATCTGGATGTGTGAATGAATAGGAAGGGTTTAGAGGGATATGGGCCCAGTGCTGGCAAATGAGACTGGATTAAGTTAGGATATCTGGTCAGCATGGACAGGTTGGACCGAAGGGTCTGTTTCTGTGCTGTCCATCCCTATGACTCTATGAGATCACCTCTCATTGTTCTAAACTCCCACCTTATTTAGCCTTTGCTCATAGGACAATCCCCCCTTTACTGGGGATCTTCCCAGTGGACATTCTCTGAACTGCCTCCAAAGAAACAATATATTTCCTTAAATAAGGGGATCAAAACTTCTCATACTATTCCAGATGTTGTCTCCCCAGCACCTTGCACAATTGCAGTAAGGCTTCCCTGCTCCTATATTCCAACCCCCTTAAAATAAGGGCCAACATTCCATTGGCCTTTCTGATTACCTGCTGTATCTGTGCACTAGCTTTCTGTGTTTGATCACAAGTGTATTGAGTCAGATTGCTGAGTACAGGAGTTGGGAGATCATGTTGCGTCTGTATAGGACATTGGTTAGGCCACTGTTGGAATATTGCATGCAATTCTGGTCTCCTTCCTATCGGAAAGATGTTGTGAAACCTGAAAGGGTTCAGAAAAGATTTACAAGGATGTTGCCAGTGTTGGAGGATTTGAGCTATAGGGAGAGGCTGAATAGGCTGGGACTGTTTTCCCTGGAGTGTTGGAGGCTGAGGGGTGACCTTATAGAGGTTTATAAAATTATGAGGGGCATGGATAAGATAAGTAAACAAAGTATTTTCCCTGGGCTGGGAGAGTCCAGAACTAGAGGGCATAGGTTTAGGGTGAGAGGGGAAAGATATAAAAGAGACCTAAGGAGCAACTTTTTCAAGCAAAGGGTGGTACGTGTTTGGAATGAGCTGCCAGAGGAAGTGGTGGAGGCTGGTACAATTGCAACATTTAAGAAGTATTTGTTTGGGTATATGAATAGGAAGGGTTTGGAGGGATATGGGCCGGGTGCTGGCAGGTGAGACTAGATTGGGTTGGGCTATCTGGTCGGCATGGACGGGTTGGATCGAAGGGTCTGTTTCCACGCTGTACATCTCTATGACTCTATGACTATGACTCTAAGTGCTTCCAAGTCCACTTTTATGGCGCTTTCTGAATTTCTCTCCATTTAACTAATATTCTGTTCTTTTGTTCTCCCTTCTAAAATGAACAACCTCACATTTCCTGACATTATTCTCTACTTACCAATATCTTGCCCACTTAATCAATACCTCTCTGTATACTGATTGTATGCCTCTTGCAACCTGTCTTTCCATTTCCTTTGCGTCCTCTGTAAATCTGGCTGGAGCACATTCACTTCCTTCCTCTGAGTCGGGTGACCTTCCCTGCATGTAGAGTGTCCTTGCAGTAGCCTTTCTATGCTGGTTGCCAGTATGTCCCGCAATGCAAGTCTGTACTTTCTAAGCATCTTGTGATTCCGTCAGAGAGGTACATCCTGAGGGGATGCCAGTGCCTGAGAGCAACATGCAGCCAGTACGCATGAATGGTGCCCTGAGATGCTGTTGTGTGGTGACCAATGTGGAGGCTCTTGGCAGCCAGCAGGGAGCTGAAGATGCCAGGTACTCCTCGGACTTCCACGGCGAGAATTCATGCTTCATTCCTCATTTGCCACCTCTTTGCCCACTCACCCAACATGTCCAAACAGAGGATAGGAAAGCAGAGGCATGTGATGAGGTGGACACAAAGATGTTGACGGGGGAAAGTCAAAGTGAGGGTGGTGGGAGACAGCATCAGACAGCATGGTAGGGGATACTGCGGATTGTGGGAGTAAGGGTCTTGGCAGTGACCACCACTGTACCCTCAACACCCGCAGGAAACCCACACAGACATGGAGAGAAAGTACAGACAGTTACCTGAGGCTGGAATTGAACCCAGGTCCCTAGTGCTGTTAGGCAGCCATGCTAACCACTGAGCCACCATGCTGCCCTTGTTGGTGCTCAGGGGCAAGGAGAAAAGTGGAGACAACATTCAAATCACCATATTTGGCAATAGGCTGCAGAAGTAGTGCAAGGTAAAAGGGACATGGACTCTCTGGGGAGGAAGTGACTTGGTGCCCAGGTGGGGCTTGGTGCTAATGGCTTGCACTGTGAGCTGAATTCCCTGTCATCACTTGATACTCACTAGATGCCAATAAGCAGCTGGAAAATGACTAGGACAATGCCCAGGGTGGGCAGAGCCAGTGTCAGCTTGATTGTTGGAAAGCGTGGGACACGTGTCTGCTGGACCCTGGGACATTGAAAAGGTCAAATAAATGAAGCAGGTACATTTAATTTGCAACCATTTCACCATCGTTTTGGAATGCATGCAGTGCAAATGTGCTTAGAGTTCAAATATTGGTAAAAGGCACTTTGCACCATGCCATTGATGTTTGAAATGGAACGTTGGTATCTCAATGATGCTCAGTAGTCCTCATGACTGGCTCACAGCGTGGAGAATTGTGCAGCCTTCATCTGCAGGGCATGCCACTGTCGACTGTCATTAGAGCTAAGACCCTGTGGTGCTCCTCATGTCCATTTCCAGAAAATGTCATACTACCCAGCCCCATTAATGATGTTGGTCACTGTGGCTGTCTTCCTAAAAAGTTACAGGAGGACAGGGACAATGTCAAGCCCACTCCCTTTCCACTCCAACTCCATTTCTAAAGCACAGTGTTAATGCAGGTTAATGTATGGAGACACCTGGATATTACTATTGCGACAGCTGAAGGCTAGGGGTTGGGAGGTCATTTTCTCTCGGTCATTGCCTTCTATATGACTCACTCCATCCACGGGACGACGGGTAACAGGAATAGGATCTCTCAGTTGTGCATCGGGACAGTGTCCGAACCATCTGTGGAAGGTCATAGGCTCATTTCATTCCCCCATGGCGAGGCCATTGCTCCAGCCCGGGTAGTGGGATTTGGGAACGTTGCTGGGAATATGGTGCTATCGACTGTACACACGTGGCATTGAGATTGTTCTCCACAACAATCTTATTGATACTTGAGTAGACTGACATGAGTAGATAGCTGGGCAAGTAGGGATCAATCTACATTGAGGATCAAAGTCAGGTAACTGAGCTTGAGGTGTAGATAATTTAATGCAATCAAATGGTAAAATGACCGAGGGCAGAATGGTCTCCTCCTGTTCCAACCTTCTGCCAAAGTGCATTCATATCTGCCCCAATCACATCCAATGATTTTGATCTGCAAATGTAGAGTCTGTGGGAGCAAAGTCCCAGAGGAAGTCATCGATTTTTCGAAGACGGGATCAGTGAAGGGAAAGAAATGGGATAGCGCACGCTCACTGAAATCCCCTTTATTCTCCCAAAGCGTGAGAAAAATTTGAAACCTTGCCCGTGCCTGCGGCGTCCGTGAGTTATGGGTCTCTCACATCGCTGCCTGAACAGCTGTGAAGCAGCATCCCTGGTGAGGTACCCTATACTTATTTTAAATAGCACAGATTGACCAGGCCTTGCTGGAAATGCTTCTCAGCCAGTAAATGAGCACTCGGTCCCTCACAGACAGATGGAGTAAAACATGAATCACAGCCAGTCACCAGGAATCACCTGGTGCACAGGCACACATTCATTTTTTTCGGGCCAGGTGGAAACCATCTCTGGGATCAATCTTGGGCTCCTACAGCCCACAAAGAGACCATTCTGCCCAACTGTGTCTGTGCTGACTCTTTGGAAAAGTGATATCTCAAACTGCATATATTACCACACAGTTGGTACATTGCAGAACATCCCTTGCATTGCAAAAAAAAACCTTGCTCATCTCCCATCAGGTTTTCAGTTGCCAATTAGTTTAAATGTGTTATTTTGGTGTTGACCACTGTGCCATTGGAAAAGACTTCTTCCTGACTTACTTGATCAAAATCCCTCATGATTTTGAACACCTAAATCCCACCTCATCTTCCTCTGGTAGAGTCATACACTCATACACCACAGAAACAAACCTTTCGGTCCATGCCTGCCAGCTTTCCCAAACTAAACCAGTCCCATTTGCCTGTGTTTAGCTCATAGCCCTCCAAAGCATTCCTATTTATGTGCCTATCCATGTGTGTCTTTTAAATGTTGTAATTGCATGTATTACTTCCTCTGGCAGTTCATTCCACATACAAACCACTCTCTGTGTGAAAAAGTTGCTCCTCGAGTCTCTTTTAAACCTTTATCCTCCCACCTTAAACCTATGCCCTTAGGTAAGAACACCCCCAACCCTAGGGAAAAAAACCTTTGCTTTTCACTTTATCTATACCCCTTATGATTTTATAAACCTCCATAAAGTCACCCACAACCTCCTATGCTCCAGGGAAAAATCCTAGCCTTTCCTTGTAACTCAAACCTTCCAAGCACAGCAACATCTTTGTAAATCGCTTCTGAATTCTTTCCAATGTAATAATAGCCTTCGAATAGCAGGGCGACCCATTGTAAGCAATGTTCCAAAGGTAGCCTCACAAATGTCCTGTACAGCCACAACATGACATCTCAACTCCTATTCTCAACAGGCTGAGCAATGAAGGCAAGTGTACCAAACACCTTCATCACCACTCTGTCTATCTGTAATGCCACTTTCAAGGAACAACGTATCTGAACCCCCAGGTCTCTCTATTCGACAACACCACCCATAGCCCTATCATTAACTGTCTGTGTCCTGCCTGTGTTCATCTTATCAAAATGCAGCACCTTGCATTTATCTAAATTAAATTCCATTTGCCACTCATCAGCCCATTGACCCAGTTGATCAAGATCCCTTGTGTTCTTGGAAAACTTGCTTCTCTGTCCACTGGTGGAATCTGCAAACTTACGAACCATGCTTCCTGTATTCTCCTCCAAATCACTGATGTAAATGACAAGCAACAGTGACTTCAGCAACAATCCCTGCGGAACACTGCTGCTCACAGGCCTCCAGTTTGAAAAACAACCTTCGGCCATCAACTTCTGTCTCCTATTGTCAAGCTCATTTTATATCCATATGGCTGGATCCCATGCGATCTAACTTTACTAACCAGTCTATCATGAAGAAAGTTGTCAAAGGTGTAAGGAAGATAACTGCATGGGTAGAATTGCATACTCAATAGTTTCATCTTTGCCATTTCACCTTCTTGCTGTCAAAACGCGGGCTTGCATTTTTCATGAGGCCAATAATGAGTTGGTCGCAGGTCATTCTGCAGGCAATCCTTATGTGACAGTAACACGCATGTACTTCCTGTAGGGCTTTACACACCAAACTAGCATCATCACCCTCCCACCTGACACCTTGATCCCTTGCCTCTGACTATTCTGTCTCCCTGGCCATCATCCTGGCTAAATAAGATTGCTCACCATCCATCGGGTCTCGTTGTGCATGAGCCTTACTTTCCAAATCCTTTTCACACTAATCTGTGTGCCTGTGTCTATCTCCATGACATCCCCATCTGTACTTAAGTCCATGTGCCACTTCTGAATACCCCTGTCATGGCTGGACTGATCCAGTACTCTCTTGGCCAGTCTTCTCCCAGCTGTATACTTCAAATCATTCAAATCTAGACCATTCATAGAAATATAGAAAAATAAGAGCAGGAGTAGACCATTTGACTCTTCAAACCTGTTCCACCATTCAGTACAATGATTGCTGATCATCCAAGTCAGTTCCCTGTTTCCACTTTCTCCTCAAACTCTTTGATCCCTTTAGTCTTAAGAACTGTATCTAACTCCTTCTTGAAAGAGTTGAATGTTTTGGCCTTCACCATGTTCTGTAGCAGAGACTCATGCCCTCATGAGCAATCAGTTCCATTTGTCAATCTCCGTTGTACTTCTTGAACTACCTGGGTTTCCATCCCCCAACATATCAAGCTTAAAACACTCAAGGTCCAGAATTTAGGATTCCTGCTTTCACCCAGGGGGCTAAGTTTGACTCCTGGTATGGGAACAAGCAGGAGCGTTCCTAAGTCTGGATTAAGAGGCCTGGGTCCAAGTCCCACCTGCTCTGGCAGTGTATAATAACATCTCTGAACAGGCTGATTAGAAAATATCGATCATGTTTATCCTCATAATTAGAACCCTCCAGGGACTCACTCTCATTACCCTTTTTATAACCTCTCATTCTAAAATTCAATTCATTTGATTCCTCCCTTGGAGGAAGACCCTTTATAAATGTGCCTTCATCCCTCTTCATTTCATCTCCTTTGCCAAATATGCATTCTTGGATAGGAATGGTTTGGTGCGATATGGGTCAAGTGCAGGCAGGTGGGGCAAGTTTAGTATGAGAACATAGTTGGTGTGGGCTGATTGAACCAACAGGTCTGTTCCCATGCTGTATGACTCTATGACTCCATTTGGGATGCTTTTCTGCAAGAAAGGGCATTGAGTACAGGAGTTGGGAGGTCATGTTGCGGCTGTACAGGACACTGGGTAGGCCACAGTTGGAATATTGCATGCCATTCTGGTCTCCATCCTATTGGAAAGATGTTGTGAAGCTTGAAAGGGTTCAGAAAAGATTTACAAGGATGTTGCCAGGATTGGAGGATTTGAGCTCTACGGAGAGGTTTTCCATGGAGGCTGAGGGGTGACCTTATTGAGGTTTATAAAATCATGAGGGGCATGGGCAGGATAAACAGACAAGGTCTTTTCCCTGGGGTGGGGGAGTCCAGAACTAGAGGGCATAGGTTTAGGGTGAGAGGGGAAAGATATAAAAGAGACGCAAGGGGAAACATTTTCATGCAGAGGGTGGTACGTGTATAGAATAAGCTGCCAGCAGAAGTGCTGGAGCCTGGTGCAATTACAACATTTAAAAGGTATCTGTATGGGTACATGAATAGGAAGGGTTTGGAGGGAAATGGGTCAAGTGCTGGCAAATGGGATTAGATTCGGTTAGGATATCTAGTCGGCACAGACGAGTTGGACCAAAGGGTCTGTTTCTGTGCGATACATCTCTATGACTCTAAAAGCTTTCAATAAATTCATGTTTTTTTGTTGTTCTCTGATGTAACAGCTCCTTGCTGTTCACAGATTTGAAATGGATGCTTGGTGATGCACACTTCATACAAGATCTTGTGAGCTGTCTTGTTCACAAAAATTAGATGAGATACATTTAGCTTTACTTAGAAACATAGAGAATAGGAGCAGGAGCAGGCTTATGGCCTAACCTTGATCTAAACACCATTTCTCTAATCTCTCCCCATACTCCTTGACACCTTTTGCCTCTAGAAATCTATTTCTTTCTTAAATATTGTATCTTCAGTGACAACCTCCACTGCCTCCTATGGTAGAGAATTCCACAGGTTCTTCACTCTCTGAATGAAGAAATGCCTGCTCATCTCAGTCCAGAATGGTGTATTGCATATCCTGAGAAGGTGACATCCCTTCCACATCCCTGGCCAAGGGTAACATTATTGCTCCATCCAGTCCTCGTACGTTTCAATGAGGATTAAAAGATAAAATGAGGGTCTATGTCTAAATCTGGTTATATTCCAAACTGGTGTGAAAGGAGCAATGGGGCCCAACTTGAGTAACTTAGGAAGTTGTAACATTGAGAAGACATGACTCAGGTGTAGGAAAGGAAGAAAAGATTGCCTTTTATTTCCCAGGAAGTGTGTGTTGCAGCAGGGATCGCAAGGAGGGAGTAGAAAAAAAAAATCAGGATTTGGGAGTTTTGATTTACAAGTTGCATTGCTCAGGCTGGTTTCATCCTGTGCCATGAGTACTTGGTTGCTGCACAGCTCCCCCTTCCTCCCCGGGCAATGCAAGACTGCTGCATTATTGCTAGCAATTGAGGGTAGAGCTCTTTCAATGAAGACAAAGTAGAACAGAGATGGCTGGAATTGATGAAAAGATGAATGATAGATGCATTCACAAAGGCAGTGAAACTCTGTGACTGCATCTTCCATTCATCTGTTCATCACTTCCAGCCATCTTTGTTCTACTTTGTCTTTATTGAAAGGGCTCCACGCTCAATTACTAGAGAAAATGCTGCTGTCTTGCAATGCCAAGAGCACCCAAACCCATGTTAGCAGATTGGTACTGTGCCACGACGATCATTCGGAGAGCCGGTGTGAACAAATGGGCTGAATGGACTCCTTTTGCACTTGAATCATTCCTGTGGTTCAGAGAACTCCATGCTTAGTTTCAAGAGATGAGGCAGTTGATTGTCCCTTGAAGGCAAGGATCAAGAGGTGTGATGTGGCTGTTATATCCATAAAAGTGTAATTGTATTGGACTTCATTTAGGCCCAAGGACAGTGGACTCAATCCCCTTTTACACATTCTGAATTGGACTTGTTTCCGTAAGCACTGTTCCCACAAATGGACGAAATATTCCAAATGTGATATCGACTATCTTATTTCATGTCATTGTTACCTGGACACTAACAGATTGAAGTCCAGTGCAGAGACCAGTTAACGTTATACTTCTGATGAGATCTTAGTGCAGCACCTAACTTCATCAGGTAGTCTGAGTGAAAGCGGGACACTGTCTTCCCGTTCCAGAAGTCCGCTGGGTTGGAAAGATCCCATCGCACTTTGCATGGGCAGAGCAAGCAAATATTTCCTGAAACATTCCCCACCCTTCTCAATGCACAGCACCAGAACTTCCAGAAACTTGATGGCTACAATCAATATTGACAGGAGATGTTGGTGCAGTGTTATTATCACGAGACTGCTAACGCAGAAACCCCAAGCTGCACCAACATTCCTGAGGACACTGCCACTGAAATCCATATATTAAGTTATTCATTTGTGTGATAAGACAGACCATCTTTTTTTGGCTTGCCAACAGCATCTTGTTAGTACCGAACACTACCTGTTGCTCAAACCTTTCAGCTGCCTCACCTACCCCAGGCAACCGGAAGGAGACCCAGGCACATTCCACGTGGTGTTCATGACTTAATCCATACACAGCAGAAAAATGATCTGATCAGGATGGTCATTATCCTGCAGAATGTCTATGTCACCATGAACATCAAGCTTGGAGAATGAACAAGGCTGCTGACAAAGCCAATTGTACAGTGTGTAGATCTATAGAGTTCCCAACCTGTGTATTGACCAGTGAATGTAGGTTTGCAGTGGTACAGTACCTCTGAGCAAGTTATCAGCTAAGACATCAAGGCAAGATTACAGGTCTATATTGGGCAATATCCTCCAAGTGGTTAGTCCGTTGTCTTATCTGAAGAACCCTTAATCTCCTGAATGTCTTTTTCACAGGAGTTGTGGCACAGAAAGAGTCCATTTGTGCCTGTACTGGTTCTTCAGGTGAGAGCTATTACCTTGTGCCAATCTCCTGCCCTTTCTCCATGCCCCTGTACACTATTTCCAATGCCTTCCTGAATACCTCAAATAAACCTCTTAATGTCAGCTTTTTAGCCTACTGTTTATGTTGGCATGTTATGTGTAAGTTCATGGAACAGTATAGCACTGCCTATCGGCCCACCATGTCTATGCCAACTTAGTGCCATTCTAAAGTAATCCAATTTGCCTGCATATGGTCTGTATCCCTCTACTCTCAGCCACTTCATATGTCTGTCTAAATACCTCGTAAGTATTTCTATCGGGCCCACCTCCCCTGGTAGCACATTCCAAGCACCTCTGCATAAAAATAAAATTGCCTCTGGTTTTAATTTATCCCCACTCATTTTAAACCTATGTCCCATAGTATTTGACATTTCTCCCCTGGGGAAAACACTCCAACTGTCTACCCTATGACTACCTCTCATAATTTTATATACTTCTATCAGGTCACCTCTCAGCCTCCGAAGCTCCAGTGAAAACACCCCAAGTTAATACACTCCAATCCAGGAAAGATCCTGGTAAACTTCTTTCGTACTCTCCCACATCCTTCATATAGTGTGGCGACCAGAACTCCACACCATACTCCAAACATGGCCAAACTTGACTTGCCAAACCTCATACTCAATGCCCTGACCACTGAAGGCAAACACGCAGTAAGCCTCCTTTACCACCTTATCCATTTGTGTTGCCATTTTCAAGGAGCTATGGACTTACACCCCTAGATCCCTCTGTCCGTCAATACTCCTAAGGGTCCTACCATTTACTATCTAATTTCCTCTCACATTTGACCTCCCATTATGCATCATCTCACGCTTGTCAGATTAAACTCCATCTGTAATTTCTCTTTCCAACTTTCCAGCTAGTCTATATCATTTGATAACCTTCCTTGCTACTCACAAGTCCAACAACTTTCATGTCATCTGCAAATTTACTCATCAGACTATCTACATTATCGTCCAAATCCTTTATATATGTCACAAGCAAAAGTGGTCCCAGTACTGATTCTTGGGAAACACCAGTGGCCACAGACCTCCAGTCAGAAAAGCACCCTTCTTTAGCTACCCTCTGTCTATGCCCAAGCCAATTTTGTATCCAACTTACTAACTCACCATGGATCTCATGTGACATAACTTTCTGGACCAGCCTACCATAAGGCACTTTGTCAAATGCCTTAGCAAAATCCATGTAGACCACATCCACTCCCCACTCTCATCAATCATTACTTCTTCAAAAAACTCAATCAAATGTTTGAGACAAAACTCTCCCCTCTCCGCATAAAGGTTTGCTGACTATCCCCATTAAGTTTATTCATTTCCAAAAGTGACTAAATCCTGTCACTAAGGATATTCTCCAACAATTTCCTGAACACTGATGTTAGGCTCACAGCTGATAATTTCCTGGATTATCCCTATTCCCCTTCGTAAACTAAGGAACAACATTAGTTATTGTCCATCTTCTGGGACCTTGCCTATGGCTAAAGAGGATGCAAAGATCTCTGTCAAGACCCAGCAGTTTCCTCTCTGTTTCCCTCAGTGTCCTCAGTTCCATCCCATCAGGCCTTGCGGACGTAGCTGCTTCAATGCTTTTCAAGACAACCAACACCTCCTTCATCCAGGCTTCGTCTGGAGGCTCACTGAAGATGTTACCTAGTATGGTGACAAAACGTCTGAAAATGAACCTTCCAGCTCAGCGAGCAAACCTACATCCAACACCTCCTCCTTCTCAATATTTACATGCTCTAGAACATTAGCATACCCCTCCCTACCTTACCATCCATAACGTCCTTCTCCTTGGTGAATACCGATGCAAAGTATTTGTTAAGGACCTCACCCACCCCTCTGGCTCCACGCATAAATTCCCATCTTTGTCCTTGGATAGACTCATCCTTTCCCGAGCTACCTTCTTGCTCCCAATTTACAAAATGCTTTTGGATTCTCCTTAATCCATGCACATTTCATGGCAATTTTTAGCCCTCCAGATTCCTTGAGTAAGTTTTTTCCTGTTATATATACTTCCTTTCTCATTTCGAGTAATTTTTCACTATCTCTTGTCATCCAGAGTTCCCAAATTTTGCCATCTTTATGTCTTATTCTCACAGGAACATGCTGGTCCCAGACTCTGTTCAGCTGGCCTTTAAAAGACTCCCACATAGTAGATATGAATTTACCAGCAAACAACCTCCCCCTATCTAATTTCTCCAGTTCCTGCCTAATGATGTTGAAATTAGCCTTCATCTTATTTAGCACTGTCACATGAGGACTAGTCTTATCCTTATCCATTATTATCTTAAAACATATGGAATTATGATCACTGTTTCCAAAATGCTCCCCCACTGAAACATCAATTAGCTGGCCAGGGTCATTCCCCAATATCAGCCCCTTCCCGAGTTGGACTATCTACATATTATTTCCACCCAGCAACCACCTAGATGCACCTAACAAATTCTGTTCCATCTAAGCCCCGGGCATTAGGTGACTACCAGTCAATATTAGGGAAGTTAAATCACCCGCTAAAACAAGACTGTTGTCTTTACATCTTTCCCTGTCTGCTTACATACCTATTCCTCTATCACCTGCTGGATATTGGGGGATATATGGTATAATCCCATCACTGTGACTGCACCTTCCTTATTCCAGACTTCTACTCATACTGCTTCATTGGATGAGCCCTCCAAGAGGTCCTTCCTGAGATAAAAACAGAAATTGTTGGCAAAGCTCAGCAGGTCTGGCAACATCTGTGGGAAGAAATCAGAGTTAATGTTTCAGATCTGGTGACTCTTCACAGTGTCGTCTCTCAGTGCAGCCTCGATATTCTCCTTAACCACTAATGCAAATCCTTTTTCATCCCTCTCTATCATGCCTGAAACATCAAAACCCTGGAATCTTGAGCTGCCAGTCTTACCCTTCTTTCAATCAAGTTTCTGTTATGACTACATTGTAATGCCATGTACTAATCCCGGCTCCTCTGCCTTGCCTTATACTCCTAGAATTAAAAGAAAAACATTTTAGACTGTCAGTCTCGCCATGGATAGATTCTGTTGCTCATCCGTGATACAATTGCCTTTTTCCTGTCTGGGTTTGCCTGTGATTCTTCCTGGTTTCCACTTCTAGAACAATCTTAACAACTTTCTCTGAAGTCAGATCATCTTTTGACTGTAATAAATCTGACAAAATGTCATTGTTAATTCCAGCAATAATTTTGGTCTCTTATGAATTCTAATTTCAAAGCTCCATTGTCATAATTTTCCACTAATTTATGGAGAAAATTAATCAAATTATCAATGGATTCCCCAGACACTGAACTCTTCCGTTAAATGTTGCTCTTTTGAGAATGTTTTGTATTCCCAGATTATAGTAATTGTGTAAATCATGTAGAACTTCTTCAAAATGACTTGTGCTATCTTTTGTTTTTTTGGTGATTTATAACATTATCAACTTATCATTTAGTACATACGTTTGAAGCAATTATATATCGAAGGAATTGTTTTCTCCAAGATGTCCAATCCTATTTTCTCTTTGGCCCTTCTCTGATATTAAACTGTTTAGGAGTCATTATTTCTCCTGCCATTTCTTTCTAATGTGATTATTTGTTCTTATTATTTTAAAAGTTTTGAAATATCTCTATCTCAATCATGATGAATTTTTTCTCTTTGAAGATTTTGATATTTTCCACTCATTTGTGGATGTGGGTATCACTGGCTGGGCCAAGATGTTTTGCCTATTCCCCATTGACCTTAAGAACTGGGAATGAGCAGTAAGGGCTAACCTATGCAATGACACCCATGTCCCAAGAGCAAATAAAAAGTCTTCTGTAAGTAACAAATTTCCTTGTTTTAAAACTTTAAAACAGTACTATACGGCAAAGATGTATTCTTTTACTTCATTTAGCAATTTTAATTCTTTGAAATTATCATGCTGTATTCCTGTCAAGATTAGAGTGTTGCTGGAAAAGCACAGCAGGTCAGGCAGCATCCGAGGAGCAGGAAAATTGACATTTTGGGCAAAAACCCTTCATTCCTGATGAAGGGCTTTTGCCCAAAATGCCAATTTTCCTGCTCCTCGGACGCTGCCTGACCTGCTGTGCTTTTCAAGCACCACTCTAATCTTGACTCTAATCTCCAGCATCTGCAGTACCCACTTCCGCCATGTTGTACTCCTGTACTGTTCTCGATGTTTTTTTTTAATTCACTCATGGGATTTGGGCATCACATTTATTGCCCACCCCTAATTGCCCTTGAGAAGGTGGTGGTGAGTTGCCTTCTTGAACTGCTACATACCATGTGCTGTAAGTAGACCCACAATGGGAGGAAATTCCAGGAGTTTGACTCAGCGACACTTGAGGGAACAGTGATATACTTTTGTCCAAGTAAGGATAAAGTTAGAAGTTGCACAACACCATTATACCATGTTATGTTTTTTGGTAATTATTATCTCTCTGCCTTAATTAATCAGATTGTAGATCATCCTTTCATTTGCTATTCAACTGTTGGCACTTTACTCACACCAACTGACTCTTTTTAACACCCGCAGAGACTTGTTATTCCGCCTGTCAACACTCCACACACACTCGCCTGACACTCTTAATTACCTGGAATTATCTTGCAATTATCTCTCCGCCCATAAATTCCAAGCCAGTGTGCTTCCCTCCACTTCACCTGCTGAAGGAGCAGCGCTCCGAAACCTTGTGATTTCAAATAAACCTGTTGGACTATAACCTGGTGTCGTGTGATTTCTGACTTTGCTACCCCAGACTAGCACCAGCACCTTCACATCAAGGAAGGACGGGGACTGGCTTGGAGAGGAACTTGCAGGGGATGGTGCACCTACGTATCTGCTGCCCTTGACCCTCCAGATGGATTTGAGATGTTGGAATGTCCTGTCTAACGATATTTGGTGGACTTCTGCAATGCATTTTATAGATTGTACACAATGCTGCTATTGAGCATGATTGGTGAAGAGAATGGATTTTAGTGGTTGTGGTTCAAACCCAGCAGGATACTTTGTCTGTGATGGTGTCAAGTTTCTTGAGTGTTACTGGAGCTGCACTCATCTAAGGTTTGAAGACCCTCCAGCCCTCCATTCCTTCAAAACCTGGTTATAAGAACATATGAAATAGGAAACTTTTGGACTGGGAATTCTTGTGACTACAAAGATACAAGGAGCTGATGATTTTCTGTACAACAGCAAGCCACCTCCTGAAGACTATATTCCAAACCATAAACAACTAACTTGTGCCTTGTAGATGGTGAATGGGCTTCAGAGAGTTACTTGCTGCAGTATTCCAAGCTTCTGACCTGCTCTTGTAGCCATAGTATTTATATGGCAAGTCCAGTTGAGTTTCTGGTCAATGGTAACCCTCAGGATGTTAAGAGTGGAGGATTCAGTGAGGGTAACACAATTGAATGTCAAACAATATTGGGTACATTGTCTCTTATGATGGTGTCACTTTCTCCAATATTTTCAATTCCAGATTGATTCATTGAATTTAAGTTCTCTCAGCTGCCATGGCGAGTTTTCATAGATAGATAGAATCCCCTCAATGTGGAAACAGGACATTTGGTCCAACAAGTCCATACTGACCCTCCGAACAGTAACCCATCTAGCCCCATTCCCCAACCATATTATTCTATATTTACCCCTGACTGATGCACCTAACCTACACATCCCTGAACACTATGGGCAATTTAGCATGGCCAACTCACCTAACCTGCACATCTTTGGACTGTGGGAGGAAACCGGACCACCCGGAGGAAACCTACACAGACACAGGGAGAATATGAAAACTCCACACAGACAGTTGCTCGAGGTTGTGAGGCAGCAGTGCTACCTACTAGGCCACCATACTACCCAGGACCTCCTTGGCTTAGCCCCAGGAAGGCAACATCATACTGTGAAATCACATCTGTGCTTCAGAAATGCCTGTCTGCCTCCCTTATCACGATTATTTCTATGACCTTCCTCTCCCTCGGCCCTTGGCTCTGATGTACACTCAAGTTTTAAACTCTGTCACCAGAGGATTAGCCTCTGGATTACTGCTGGATTCCAGCACCATTTCCCCAGAAACATGTACCTAATTGTTATGATGCCACAAATTACAATAGACCAAGAAAAGAACAACTTCTCATTAAGACTCAGTTGTGACTGTTTCTTGACCATTGTAACCCAAATAAGCCCTTAGAGTTAGTCAGGGGAATGAGACTGGTGGCAGTGTCCTTCTCCCTACAAATAGCTTAGCACAATTCTCATAAAACTCCAAAGTGGCATTCCCAGATTACACTTCTCTGTAATTTCACAGCTGGCTATTCAGTATTCCATATGGGATTCACACCTCCTACCAGCTGGTATTCAGCAGGTACAGTAGCAAATTTCTAACGCATTCCTAAAATTGAATAAATTGTTTCCCGTGAACAGGAAACAGATGTCCATTTGGCAATCAGACCTGTTCTGCAGGTATCATTCACATTTACATTGCGAGAGGGGATTGCATTGAGTTCAAGTAGGTTTTAACCCTTTTTAAGTGAGCGGATGATATGTTTTATTCACTTTTGGTCTTGAGACATGGGCATCGCTGGCTGGGCCAGCATTTTAGCTCGTCCCTAGTTGCCCCCTGAGAAGGTGGTGGTGAGTTGCCTTCTTGAACCGCTGCAGTCTACATGTGTAGGTTGGCCCACAATGCCCTTAGGGAGGGAATTCCAGGATTTTGACCCAGCGACAGTGAAGGAACGGCGTTATATTTCTAAGACAGGATGGTGAGTGGCTTGGAGGGGAACTTGAAGTTGGTGGTGTTCCCATGTATCTGCTGACCCTGTCCTTCGAGATGGAAGTGGTCATCAGTTTGGAAGGTTCTGTCTAATTTCTGCAAAGTACATAGTACACACTGCTGCTACTGAGAGTCAGTGGTGGAGGGAATAGATGTTTGTGGATGTGGTGCCAATCAAGTGAGCTGCTTTGTCCTAGATGGTTTCAAGCTTCTTGATTGTTGTTGAGGCTGCACCCATCCAGTTAAGTAGGGAGTTTTCCATAATGATCCTTAGTTGTGTCTTGTAGACAGTGGAAAGGCTTTGGGGAGTCAGGAAATGAGTTTCTCTTTATAGTATTCTTAGCCACTGATCTGCTTTTGTAGCCACTGTGTTTGTATATAAGCATTGAATCCCTACATTGCAGAAAGAGGCCATTTGGCCCATCGAGTCTGCATTGACCCGTTGAAGAACATCCCACCCAGACATAGCCCTCAATCCTATCGTGTTACCCGCACTTGGCATGGTCAGTTCATCTGACCTGCACATTTTTGACTGTGGGAGGAAATCGGAGCACCCAGAGAAACCCACACAGGCACAGGGAGAAAATGCATTCTCTACACAGACAGTTAACCAATATTAGAATAGCTGTGAGACAGAAGTGCAAACCACTATGCTGCCCAAATTGCGAATCCAGGTGGGCTTCTGGTTAATAGTAACCACAGGTTTGTTGGAGATTTGGTGATGGTCATAGCCTGTCATTTGTATGGTGTGAATGCTACTTGTCACTTGCCAGCCCTTACCTGGATATTGTCCAGATCTTGCTGCATTTGAACATGGACTGCTTCAGTACCTGAGGAATCATGAATGGTGCTGAACATTATTCAATCATCAATGTACATCTGACTATATGAGGAAAGGAAGGTCATCGATGAAGCAGCTGAAGATGGTTGGGCTGAGGACACTGTTGATGACACCTTCCATCACTTTACTGATGACTGAGAGTAGGCTGATGGGGAGGTAATTGGTCAGGTTGGATTTGTCCTGTTTTCCACATTTTCCACATTGTCAGGTTGATGACAGCGTTGTAACTGTACTGGAAAAGGTTGTTTAGGAGAGCAGCAAGATTTGGAAAACAAGTTTCAGTATCATGCTAGAATGTTGTCAGGGCCCATAGCCTTTGTATAATCCACTGCCTCTGACTGTTTCTTGATATTACATGGAGAGAATCGAATTGGCTGAAGACTGGTATCTATAACTCTAGTGACCACAGGAGGGGACCAAGATGGATCCCCTGGCTTGATGGTAATGGTTGAGTGGAGTATATGCCGTGTGGGCCATGTGGTTACAGACTATGCTGGAGTACAATTCTGCTGATGTTGATGGCCCACAGCGCCTCATGGATGCCCAGTCTGGAGTTGTTAGACCTATTTGAAGTTTGTCCCATGATAAAGGGTATTCTCAATGTTAAAGTGGGTCTTTGTCCAGAAGCAGCATGCCATTGAACATACAACATAGAATATTGCAGCGCAGTACAGGCCCTTCGGCCCTTGATGTTGCGCCAACCTGTGGAACTAATCTGAAGCCCATCTAACCTACACGACTCCATTTTAAACATAGAACCCTACAGTGCAGTACAGGCCCTTCGTCCCTCAACCTTGCGCTGACCCGTGAAACCAATCTGAAGTCCATCTAACCTACACTATTCCATTTTCATCCATATGCCCATCCAATGACCATTTAAATGCCTGTAAAGTTGGTGAGTCTACTACTATTGCAGGCAGTGCGTTCAACGCCCCTACTAATCTCTGAGTAAAGAAACTACATCTGACATCTGTTCCCTCATGCTAGCCATCACAATCCTCAGAAAAAGGCTCTCACTGTCCATCCTATCTAACCTGCTGATTATCTTATATGTCTCAATTAAGTTACCTCTCAACCTTCTTCTCTCTAACGAAAATAAGTCCCTCAACCTTTCCTCCATACCAGGCAACATCCTAGTAAATCTCCTCTGAACCCTTTCCAAAGCTTCCACATCCTTCCTATAATGCGATGACCAAAGATGCATGCAATACTCCAAGTGCAGCCGCACCCGAGTTTTGTACAGCTGCAGCACAACCTCGTGGTTCCAAAACTTGATCCCTTTACTAATAAAACCTAACACACCACATGCCTTCTTAACAGCCCTATCAACCTGGGTGGCAGGTTGACGGATCTATGTACATGGACACCGAGATCTCTCTGCTCATCTACACTACCAAGAATCTTACCATTAGCCCAGTACTCGGCATTCCTGTTACTCCTTCCAAAGTGAATCACCTCACACTTTTCCACATTAAACTCTATTTGGCACCTCTCAGTTCAGCTCTGCAGCTTATCTATGTCCCTCTGTAACCTACAACATCCTTCAGTACTATCCACAACTCCAATGACCTTAGTGTCGTCTGCAAATTTACTAACCCATCCTTCTACACCTCATTGAAGTTGTTTATAAAAATGACAAACAGCAGTGGCCCCAAAACAAATCCTTGCGACACACCACTAGTAACTGAACTCCAGGATGAATATTTCCCATCAACCACCACCCTCTGTCTTCTTTCAGCTAGCCAATTTCTGATCCAAACCTTTAAGTCGCCCTCTATCCCATACCTTCATAATTTGTGCAATAGCCTACCATGGGGAACCTTATCAAATGCCTTACTGAAATCCACATACACCACATCAACCACTTTACCCTCATCCACCTGTTTGGTCACCTTCTCAAAGAATTCAATAAGGTTTGTGAGGCACGACCTGCCCTTCACAAAACCGTGTTGACTATCCCTAATCAAGATTGTTCCTTCCAAGATGGTTATACATGGACTGGGGTGGACAAAGTCAAAAGTCACACTACACCAGGGTTATAGTCTAACAGGTGTATTTGAAATCCCAAGCTTTCGGAGCACCAGGTGAAATCTGAAGAAGGGGCAGCACTCTAAAAGCTTGTGATTGCAAATAAACCTGTTGGACTATAACCTGGTGTTGTGTGACTTCGGACTAAGTTAAGTATGGGTAAGGCAGGTCCACTCTTCCCAGGATTTGACTCCATCACTGAAATTGAAAGACCTAAAAGTGCTCACAGCATTAAATATTTCTAATTATTCATGTGTGGGATTGGGCAGCACAGGCTGGGCCAGCATTAATTTCCCATCCCAAGTTGCCCATGAGAAGATGGTGCTGAACTAGCTTCTTGAACCACTGCAGTGCACAAGCTGCAGGTAGACCCACAGTGACCCGTGATTCAGGGATTCAGTGACACTGAAGGAACTGGTATATGATTCCAAGTGCTCCACAGGACACATTTAACTGCTGCCCTTTTCCCCTGGGAAATCCCACCCTCTGAGCTGAGAGCCAGGCAAACGTTAGCAACTCCCGTGTCCGCCAATGCCTCCAGATGTGATGACTGGGCTGTTCACTGGGAATCAGTGAGGAAAAACGGGGGTTGTTGGAAGTGGTTTTGCAATCTGGGGCTGGGAGTGCTGCAGTGGGCAGCAGGCTCAGAGGAAAAGAAGGGTGACTCTCAGATACAAAGAGTCAAAGAGGTACTGAGCATTTTAGAATGTGTGTTCCTGTGTTCCTCTCAAAAAGCAGCTAGGCTGCAAGCTAACCCAATGGGACAAGCTCCCCATGAGGTGAATATCCAGTCTGTCGCTGGACGAAAATCAGGGCCATCACTGGGCATAAATTACTCACTTAATGGCCTCACTTGCCATCCAGGCTGCCCACAAACCTTGCAGCCCTGAACTTTATTGGAGAGAAGTGAGAGGCGATGGGATCTTCACTCTCCTGCTCAATCTCTTCGGCACCAGATTCACCCAAACACCACCACTCATTCAAATTTGCCCATTTACTTAATCGATTAAAATCCCATTGGAATGTTTTTCTGCATCTAGACTGTTTGCAATATCTGTCCATATGTTTCTGTTAACACCATTATCTAATTCATTAATAAGTTCAGGGAGTCATTGAAGCCTGAGTTTAGATTCCTGTAGGGTACCATTAGTTACATCCTGCCCATTACAGCACCTACTCATTATCCCTACTCTCTCTTCCCTCCACTTAGCCTATTAACCAATCAGGTCAACAATTTGCCTTCACTTCTATGAGCATCTTTAGCTAAATCACTTATGAGGACTTTATCAAATACCTTTTAGAAGCTCACATTTACAATATCCATAGACATTCAACTATTCATTACTTTATTTACCTCCTCAAAAGTGTAATCAAGGATCCTCAGACATGACCTACAAATCCAAGTTGGCTCTCTCTGACCAGCTGGGAATTTTTAAGCTGTTCATTCACTGTATCTTTAATTATAGACTCTAGCAATTTTCCAACAACAGATGTTTGACTAACTGGTCTATAATTCCCTATTTCACTCTCTCACCTGTCTTAAATAGCAGAGTGACATGTGCGTTTTTTTTTCAGACTAATGATGACTGAAGATCCTGAATTGAGAGAGTGCTGTGGAAGATTATAATCGGGACATCTGCAACGTTCTCACCTGCTTCATCAACAACAGCTTGGATCTTTATAACCTCGTCCAACATAACGAAATGTATCACTGCAAAAGGGACCATATTCCAGAGTCTTTCATCTTGTATTGATCAGGGCAAATGCAAGAATTCCAAATCTCAGGTGATCACAAAAATTTATATTCCTGGAGGAACGGCTAGTAACATCTCGTCGCTGCATGTTCACAGTCTTCCTTGCACCATCCTTCATTTCACACCCCAAACGCCTCACTTTCTGGCCCTTACAAAGAAAATGTGTACACCATCTCTTCAAGAGCTCAAAGCATTCTAGAGTGAGAGAGCCAAATAGTTGCTAGTGGTTACGCACCAGCTGGTTTTGTAACAGTTTCTACCCTATTGTTAGAATACCGAATGGACTCACAAACTCTTAGCATTCTCCTGTAGCTGTGTTTTTGTTTTTGCTGCAGTTTACCTGTTATTTACTATCTATGCTACTTAACTCTGTGATCGGCCTGTATTACTCACGAGACAAAACTTTTCACTGTGCCTTGGTACATGTGACAATAAATTCAATTCAATTCAGTTCAATTCAATTCATCATTTGCCTCCCCTAGCTAGGTAGGCACTGCCTGGGAAGGTAGTGGAGGCCAGAAAATTTACAACCTTTGAAAAGGATTTGGATGAGTACTTCAAATATGATAACATTCAAAGATATGGGATATTTGCAGGAAATTAGGATTAGCGCACTTTTATTGGTAGTTATGTCAGTGCAAGGGTCTTTTCCTTGCTGTATGACTCAATGAATCTATGAAGCTCACCTGTTTAGATTATATTAGATTCCCTACAGTGTGAAAACAGGCCCTTCAGCCCAACCAGTCCACACCAACCCTCCGAAGAGTAACCCACCCAGACCCATTTCCCTCTGTCTAATGCATCTAACACTATGGGCAATTTACCATGGCCAATTCACCTGACCCGCACATCTTTGGACTGTGGGAGGAAACCGGATCAGCTGGAGGAAACCCGCACAGACATAGGGAGAATGTGCAATCTCCACACAGACAGTTACCCAAGGCAGAGAATTGAACTTGGGACCCTGGTGCTGTGAGGCAGCAGTGTTACCAACTGAGCCACTGTGCTGGCCCATTGATTTTTGGTAAGTTTTGACTGTCCTCTGAAATGGCCTAGCAAATTCAGAAGCAATTAGAGAGGAATAAGTAATGCTCAGATTGCATGAAAAAAATGTAATTAAAATGGTTCGGGACATGACTAGTTGTGTCCCTAAACCATCATTGATAGTTCTCATGGAGAGGTGGATAAGGGATATCCTCAAACAGACGTAACAGAATTAATTCCACATAAATACTCTCTTTTTCTTATTAAACTTTAATTTATTTTCACATTTATAAAGGCCTGAAGCCATTGGAATAAAGAATTTCTGCTCATGATCTTTGAGCTGTATTCTTAAACCTCATGCTACATTAACAACAGTGACTTCATAAGTCACAGGGTGGTGTGATGGCTCAGTGGTTAGCACTGTTACCTCACAGCACCAGAGACTATGGGGTTGCTGTCTGTGTGGTGTTTGCACATTCTCCCCGTGTCTGTGTGACTTCCCTCCCACAATCCAACGATGTGCAGTTCAGGTGAATTGGCCCTGTTAGCTTTGCCTGTAGTGTCCAGGGATGTGTAGATTAGGTGTATTAGTCTTGGGGAAATGTAGCGCAGTAGGGGAATGGGTCTGGGTGGGTTACTCTTCAGAGGGTGGACTTGTAGGGCTGAAGGACTTGTTTCCACGCTGTAGGGATTCTATATCTAAATACATCGTTATGAACGGGACCTCACCCTTCATAACTTTGGCTTTGAAGCCTCCCATTTCCTTCAGACCTGCATGGGCTCCAGCTATGCCTGTCTCTTTGTAGGATACATGAAACAATCCATCTTCTGCAGCTACAGTGGCACCATTCCTCACCCTTTCCTCTGCTTCATTGATGTCTGTATCGGTGCCACAGGAGGACGTGGGCCAGTTCATCAACTTCACTAACACCTTTCACACTGTCCTGAAGTTCACCTGGACCCTCCCTCCCTTTTCTGGACCTCTCTGTCTCTGGTGATCAAACCAATACAGACATCTATTTCAAACCCACTGACTCCCACAGCTACCAGGACTACACCTCTTCCCACCTCCATGCCCCTGTAAAAATGTTATCCCTTATTCCCAATTCCTTTGTCTCCACCATGTCTGCTTTCAGGACATTCCAGATGGCCTTCTATTTCTAGGCCCGCAATTTCCCTTCCCATGTAATCAACAATGCTATCCAGTGCATCTCCTCCACTTCCAGCACCTCTGTCCTTAAACCCCACCCCTCCAAGCACAACAAGGATGGAACCCCACCACACACTGTCCTCACCTTTCACGTCACTAATATCTGGATACAACACATTATCCTCCGCCATGACTGCCACCTGCAATCAGAGTTCACCACCAGAGACATATTTCCCTCCCCACCCCTATCTGAGTTCCACAGAGACCATTCCTTTTGCAACTCCCTCATTAGGTCCACGTGCCCACTCCCCACTCTGCACCAACTCTCGGCACCTTCCCCTGCTACTGCACAAGGTATAAAACCTGCACCAACACCTCCCCCCTCACCTCCATCCAAGGTCCCAAAGGATCCTTCCACATCTGACAGAGATATTCCTGTGCATCCAAACACCCATCCACTGCATCCATTGCTCCCAATGTGGTCTCCTGTACATTGGGGAGACAGAACGCCAACTCCCAAAGCGTTTCTGAGATCATCTCTGGGACACATGCAGCAAACAACCCCACCACCCTGTGGCCAACCACGTTAACTCCTCTTCCTACTCTACCAAGGACATGCAAGTCCTGGGCTGCCTTCTCTGCCAAATCCTAGCCACCCAACGACTGGAAGAACAGCTCTTCTGCCTTGGGACCCTCCAATTACATGGCATCAACGTTGACTTCAGTAGTTTCCAAATCTCCCCACCTAATCCCAGATCCGACTTGGTGCTGCCCTCTTGAACTGCCCTCCCTGTCCATCTTTCTTCCTACGTATCCACTCCATCCTCCCCACTGACCTATCAAAATCACCCTCCCCCATTTCCTTCTACCTATCGCCCTCCCAGTTACCTGCACCCCCAGCCCCACCCCCAGCCCCCTATTTAACTCTCAGCCCCACTGCCCTCACATTCCTGATGAAGGGCTTATGCCAGAAACATCGACTTTCCTGCTCCTCGGATGCTGCCTGACCTGCTATGATTTTCGAGCCCCACCTTTTTCGACTGACTCTCCAGTATCTGCAGTCCTCATTTTATCTCATAATTATCAGTGAGGCAGCTTTGGGTCTGTTGTGATCACTGTTTATTGGTATATGTGCAAACAGTAAGTCAAGTCAAATCAAATCAAATCACACAAATAAAACAGCAGTAATTCACAAAATAAGTGAATCTCCCAGGTGACTGTAGACAGCTCGTGTGACTATTGGGGGAAGGACTCTTGAGCATGAAATGCTGGAGTTGCAATAGGTTCAAGTACAGGAAGAGCTGGTGAAGGGAGTTGCAGATTTAGTGAGTCTTTAAAACATATCCCAACCAAACTGTAGATTCAGTACTCCGTCACATGCAGCTCAGTACAACTTGGGATCACGTGTGTCAGAGTAAAATAAGAAGCAAGGGAGGGGAAGAGAAGAAAGTAAGAAACAAACCTCTGTCTGTGTTACTGCTGGAATGTAGCAGACCAGAAGACATTGGAGCAGGAGTAGGCCATTCAGCCCATCAGGTCCGCTCTGCCTTTCAATTAAATCAAGGTTGATCTGACAATCCTCAACTTCACATTTTTGCCTTTAGTCCCCCAAACGTCCAATTTTCTTACTGATTAAAAATCTTTCTAAAAATCAGCCTTGACTATACTTCACGATCAAACCCAAACGCTCTCTGCGACAAAGAATACCACAGAATTACTACCGTCCAAGAGCAGAAAATTTTCCTCATTATTAACCAGATTGCTGTGGGTCTGGAGTCACGTGTAGGCCAGACCAGGTAAGGACGGCAGTTTCCCTCCCAAAAAAACATTAGTGAACCAGATGGGTTTTTTCTGACAATTGACAACAGATTTGTGGTCATCATTGGATTCTTTAATTCCAGATTTTTGTTGAGTTCAAATTCTACCATGGGTAAAAAATGAGGTCTGCAGATGCTGGAGATCACAGCTGAAAATGTGTTGCTGGTTAAAGCACAGCAGGTTAGGCAGCATCCAAGAAAAGGGCTTATGCCCGAAACGTTGAATTTCCTATTTCTTGGATGCTGCCTAACCTGCTGTGCTTTAACCAGCAACACATTTTCAGCTTCAAATTCTGCCATGGCAGGATTCAAACCCAGGTCCCCAGAACATTACCTGGGTTGCTAGATTAACAATCCAGCGATAATACCACTAGATCATCACCTCTAGCAATTTCTGCTCTGGTTTCAGGTATTTAGGTTTTCAAGTTTCTGCCAGTGAATATGCACTTATAAATTGGTGGGATTTTATCTTGAACCACTGTAGTCATTGACAACTTAAACGCACTGAGCTCCTTGTTAAGCTAGAGCAGTTAGGATTCAATCAAGTTGATTTTGATTTGATTTATTGTTGTCATACGTACGTAAGTACAGTGAAAACTTCAGTTTTGTGAGCAGTACAGGCAGATCATACCATATGAGGACAAATAGATCATAGGGTGTTTGGACAGAGCAAGGCATTCAGGGTTACTGGAGGTGCAGAACTCAAGATCAACATTAGATTTGAAATTACAGAGGTCTATTCATCAGTGTAATGGCAGCAGGGAAGAAGCTGCTCTTGAACCTGTTGGCGCGTGTGTTTAAGCTTCTGTATCTTCTGCTTGGTGGAAGAGTTTGGAAAAGCGCAGCAGGTCAGGCAGCATCAAAGGAACAGGAGAATCAACGTTTTGGGCATAAGACCTTCATCAGGAATGAGGAGGGTGTGCCCAGCAGGCTAAGATAAAAGGTCGGGAGGAGGGACTTTGGGGAGGGGCGTTGGGAATACGATAGGTGGAAGGAGGTTTAGGTGAGAGTGGTAGCCCAGAGAGGGGGTGGGGGCGGAGAGGTCGGGAAGAAGATTGCAGGTCAAGAAGGCGGTGCTGAGTCTGAGGGTTGGGACTGAGAAAAGGTGGGGGGAGGGGAAATGAGAAAGCTGGAGAAATCTGCATTCATCCCTTGTAGTTGGAGGGTTCCTAGGTGGAAGATGAGGCGCTCTTCCTCCAGGCGTCATGTTGCCATAGTCTGATGATGGAGGAGGCCAAGGACCTGCATGTCCTTGGTGGAATGGGAGGGTGAGTTAGTGTTCAGCCATGGGGCGGTTGGGTTGGTTGGTCCGGGTGTCCCAGAGGTGTTCACTGAAACGTTCCGCAAGTAGGCGGCCTGTCTCCCCAATATAGAGGAGGCCACATCAGGTGCAGCAGATGCAGTAAATATTGTGTGTGGAGGTGCGGGAGAATTTCTGATGGATATGGAAGGATCCCTTGAGGCCTTGGAGGGATGTGAGGGGGGAGGTGTGGGCGCAAATTTTGCATTTCTTGCGGTGCCAGGAGTGGAGGTTGGGTTGGTGGGGGGTGTGGACCCAACGAGGGAGTCACGGAGGGAGTGGTCTTTTCGGTGGGCACAAGTTTTGCATTTCACCTGCGCCATTCCATATTTCCAATTCCTTCGCCTTCACCGCATCTGCTCCCAGGAGGACCAATTCCAATACCGAACAACCCAGATGGCCTCCTTCTTCAAAGACCGCAATTTCCCCTCAGACGTGGTTGACGATGCTCTCCACCACATCTCCTTCACTTCCTGCTCCTCCACCCTTGAGCCCCGCCCTTCCAATCGCCACCAGGACAGAACCCCATTAGTCCTCACCAACCACCCCACCAACCTCCAGATACATCTTATCGTACTTCATCATTTCCGCCACCTCCAAACAGACCCCAGCACTAAAGATATATTTCCCTCCCCACCCCTATCAGCGATCCGGAAAGACCACTCCCTCCGCGACTCCCTCGTCAGATCCACCCCCCCAACAACCCAACCTCCACTCCCGGCACCTTCCCCTGCAGCCGCAAGAAATGCAAAACTTGCGCCCACACCTCCCCCCTCACTTCCCTCCAAGGCCCAAGGGATCCTTCCATATCCATCAGAAATTCTCCTGCACCTCCACACACATCATTTACTGCATCCGCTGCATCCGATGTGGCCTCCTACACATTGGAGAGACAGGCCGCCTACTTGCAGAACGTTTCAGAGAACACCTCTGGGACACCCGCACCAACCAACTCAACAACCCCGGTGGCTGAACACTTTAACTCCCCCTCCCACTCCGCCAAGGAAATGCAGGTCCTTGGCATCCTCCATCGGCAGACCATGGCAACACGACGCCTGGAGGAAGAGCGCCTCATCTTCCGCCTAGGAACCCCCCAACCACAAGGGATGGATGCAGATTTCTCCAGCTTTCTCATTTCCCCTCTCCCCCCCCACCTTTTCTCAGTCCCAACCCTCGGACTCAGCACCGCCTTCTTGACCTGCAATCTTCTTCCCGACCTCTCCGCCCCCACCCACTCTCCGGCCTATCACCCTCACCTTAACCTCCTTCCACCTATCGTATTCCCAATGCTCCTCCCCCAAGCTCCTCCTCCCGACCTTTTATCTTAGTCTGCTTGGCACACCCTCCTCATTCCTGAAGAAGGGCTTATGCCTGAAACGTCGATTCTCCTGCTCCTTTGATGCTGCCTGACCTGCTGCACTTTTCCAGCAACAAATTTTTAAGCTCTGATCTCCAGCATCTACAGTCCTCACTTTCTCCTAGAAGAGTTTGGAAGCAAGTATTACCAGGGTGGGGGAGGTCTTTGATGATGATGACTGCCTTTCCATAGCAACGAGAAGGAGTCCATGAATGGGAGGTTGGCTTCCATGATGGTATGGGCTGTGCACACAACTTTCTACAGTTTCTTATGGTCCTGGGCAGAGCAGATGCCGTACAAGGTTGTTATGCACCCAGGTGGAACGCTTTCTATGGAGCACCTGTAAAAGTTGGTGAGGGTCCTTATGGACCCACCAAATTTCCTGAGCCCCTGAGGAAGAAGAGACATTGTACCTTCTTGACAGACGCATTTACATGGGAGGTCCAGGACAGATTGTTGGTGATCGTCGCTCCCAGGAATTTGACGCTGTCGGCCCTCTCCACCCCAGCTCTATTGATGAAGATAGGGGTGTGTCCTCCTTTTTTCTGTGTTTCTGAGGCTACAGATCAGGAAAGGTATCAGTTCGCCATCCCTAAACAAGCATGCAACCACGGGATGGCCCAAAACACTTGTCAATGATGAAAAGCCCTCTGTTTTTTCCTCTCCCGACATCCCCAACAGTAGCCTTCCACCGACACTCTCATTCATTTGGCCGAACTGGACCTCACCCTTAACGATTTCTCTTTTGAATCCTCCCACTTCCTCCAGACCAAAGGGGTAGCCATGGGCACACATATGGGCCCCAGCAATGCCTGTCTGGCTACGTAGAACAGTTGATCTTCCGTAATTACACCGGCACCACTCCCCACCTCTTCCTCCGCTACATTGATGACTGCATTGGCGCCACCTCGTGCTCCCGCGAGGAGGTTGAGCAATTCATCAACTTCACCAACACATTCCACTCTGGACCATCTCTGACACATCCCTCTCCTTCCTGGACCTCTCCATCTCCATTAATGACGACCGACTTGACACTGACATTTTTTACAAATCCACCAACTCCCACAGCTACCTGGATTACACCTCTTCCCACCCTACCTCTTGCAAAAATGCCATCCTGTATTCCCAATTCCTCCGCCTCCGCTGTATCTGCTCCCAGGAGGACCAGTTCCACCACAGAACACACCAGATGGCCTCCTTCTTTAGAGACCGCAATTTCCCTTCCCACGTGGTAAAAGATGCCCTCCAACCCATCTCGTCACATCCCGCACCTCCGCCCTCAGACCCCACCCCTCCAACCGTAACAAAGATAGAACGCCCCTGGTGCTCATCTTCCACCCTACCAACCTTCGCATAAACCAAATCATCCACCAACATTTCCGCCATCTCCAAAAAGACCCCACCACCAGGGATATATTTGCCTCCCCACCCCTTTCCGCCTTCTGCAAAGACCGTTCCCTCCGTGACTACCTGGTCAGGTCCACACCCCCCTACAACCCACCCTCCCATCCTGGCACCTTCCCCTGCCACCGCAGGAACTGCAAAACCTGCGCCCACACCTCCTCCCTCACCTCCATCCAAGGCCCTAAGGAGCCCTCCACATCCATCAAAGTTTTACCTGCACATCCACTAATATCATTTATTGTATCCGTTGCTCCCGTTGCTTTCTCCTCTACATTGGGGAGACTGGGCGCCTCCTAGCAGAGCACTTTAGGGAACATCTCCAGGACACCCACACCAATCAACCACACCGCCCCGTGGCCCAACATTTCAACTCCCCCTCCCACTCTGCCGAAGACATGGAGGTCCTGGGCCTCCTTCACCACCGCTCCCTCACCACCAGACGCCTGGAGGAAGAACGCCTCATCTTCCGCCTCGGAACACTTCAACCCCAGGGCATCAACGTGGACTTCAACAGTTTCCTCATTTCCCCTTCCCCCACCTCACCCTAATCTTCCAGCTCAGCACTGTCCCCATGACTTGTCCGGACTTGTCCAACCTGCCTACCTTCTTTTCCACCTATCCACTCCACCCTCTCCTCCCTGACCTATCACCTTCATCCCCTCCCCCACTCACCTATTGTACTCTATGCTACTTTCTCCCCACCCCCACCCTCCTCTAGCTTATCTCTCCACACTTCAGGCTCACTGCCTTTATTCCTGATGAAGGGCTTTTGCCCGAACTGTCGATTTTACTGCTCCTCGGATGCTGCCTGGACTGCTGTGCTCTTCCAGCACCACTAATCCAGAAAGATGAAATACTTCTTAAGTGTTGCCACTGATGAGGCGAAATGGAAAGATGTAATGGAGCCAAAACAGCCATCTCTTTTACCAATACCGACTGGTCGTGACTGAGTTATGAATGTACTCCTGAGATTTCCCCATACATGAACAAGCCCACCTGAAAAATATTCATTCCTAAAACTCAGAAATTGAAAGTTCTGACAGAGACCACTCTCTGGGGTGTACTCCTACTGCCCCCTAGTGCTCAATAGCACTGAATGGCAGAATCATATTTAAGTTTGCTACAATACTCAGTATAAGGTTTTTTTGCAAAGCCTTCAAAACTCTCCAAAATTGTCAAAACTGCATGGCTCTGGTGAACACACTATTGGTGACTATTTGCAGTAAGAAGTGAAAGTAATTAAACCATTTGGAACCTTTGTGTTCAGAAATTGCTCCCTGGCATTCCATTGATTCACTGACTGTATCTCAATTGTCATGAATCCAGAAACCTCGCACTGATGGGCTCAGTAACATTTTTAAGCTAACAACATGCGCTCTGAAATATAGCTTTACAGGACCATATCATAACATGCACTGTGTCCCAATCACCTATCAGCCCAGCTCTCATTCACGCAGGTTTTGATAATCATCTGATTAGCCTTACAACTCCCCATCAATGTAACCTCCACCAGCCGTGCAATCCTTTGAGATAACTGTGTGACAATAATCACTTTCTGTTAAGAACTTAACCATCTACTAAAACTATTCCTTAATTAACCAGGCTCTCCCTACACATCTCTCACCTTTGAACCAACAGCTTAGTTAAAATTAACTAATATGCCCTCACGCTTCTTGGCGTCAAATATTTTGTTTTAATATATGAAAACAGCCTTGGGATGTTTTATAATGTCAATATTGCTATGGAAACACAAGTTTTTGTTAATCTAGTACCCTTAATCTGTTGAGCTCACTAACTCACCACCAGCACCAGGTTAAATTGACTGCAATATCTTATGATGATAATCCAGCTCTCAGTGTGGGTCACAGTAACACCATGCATGGTAAAAATCACACAACACCAGGTTATAGTCCAACATGTTTATGTGGAGGCACTAGCTTTCGGTGTGCTGCTCCTTCATCAGATGGTTGTGGAGAATAAGATTGTAAGATACAGAATTTATAGCAAATGTTTACAGTGTGATGTAACATGGTAATCATTTGCAGAATCCTTGGTGAAATCATCATTTATTTCCATTTGAACAAAACCATCCCTGAGATATTAAATAAAACTAAGAACATAAATTCTTGACAAGATGGTAAAGTGTTTTTTTATATAAATTCATGCAGATAGAAGAATCTTAGCTCTGTACCTCAGAGGTAAGTGTTCACAGCTAATGTGCACTTCTGCTCAAATAAATTTGGGATATTTCTGCCAACTCTCTTTAAACCAAAGAATTAGAAAACTGTTACTCAAAGAGAGGCAGTTCCCAAATTGGGAAAAACATCCTGACCAATGATTAGAAAACAGAGTTGAATGTCACTGGAACAGTAGTGCACTGAGATTGGGAGTTGCGATGTCATGTTGCAGCTGTACAGGACATTGGCTAGGCACTTTTGGAATAGTGCATTCAATTCTGGTTTCCCTGCTATAGGAAAAATATTGGTAAACTTGAAAGGATTCAGAAAAAATTTACAAGGATGTTGCCAAGGTTGGAGGGTTTGAGCTATAGGGAGAGGCTGAACAGGCTGGGGCTGTTTTCCCTGGAGTGTCGGAGGCTGAGGGCTGACCTTATAGAGGTTTATAAAATATGAATACATGGATAGAGTGAGTAGCCAAGGTCTTGATTGCCTTGCTAATTTAAAATCTGCCTATCTCAGACATAAACATACTTGACAATCCTCAGTGGTAAAGAATCCCACAGGTACATTATCTTCTAAGAGAATAATGTCTTCTGTATTAAGTATGTGACCCCTCATTATCTACCATAGCCCTTGACTTTCTCATAAGGGGAAACGACCTTTCTGCAGAAACCCATTAAGTCTGCTACCCATCTTGTACATTCTAATAAGTTAATTCTCCCATTTTCCAATGAGTGCAGGACCAACGTACACATCCTCGCTTCAAAGGACAGTCACTCCATAGCTGTAACCAGCCTCATGAACCTTCTCTGAACTGCCTCCAATGCTGTATTTATTTTCTTAGAGAGGTCCAAACCTGTTCACAAAATTCCGGCTTTGTGTTTGGTCTAGCTATTGCAAAAACTCCCCCTTCTTTTCTACTCCATTCTTTTTGCCTTCCTGCTGAACATGGCTGCTAGCTTTTTGTGATTCATGGAGGATGACCACCAAATCCCTAGCTCTCTGCAGTCTTTCACCACTTCTTTGGCAAAGTAGATTAAGGGAAATGCCAAGGGAATTTTTAATTCATATATTTGGAACCAGAGGGTAGCTAGTGAAAGGATAGGCCCACTCAAGCATAAAGGATGGAATTTACTCTTGGAGTCGGAGGAAGAGGGTGAAGTCCCTCAATGAATACTTTGCATTGGTATTCACTAAGGAGAAGGACATGATGGCTGGTGAATCTAGAGAGGGTAATGTTGATATTCTAGGGCACATCGATACAAAAAAAGTGAGGTGTTAGGTGTTTTCGTAGACAAGTTCCCAAGACTTGATGGGACCTAGCCAAGATTACTGAGGGAGGCAGATGAGGAAATTGTCTGGGACCTTGTAGAAAATCTTTGTATCCTCTTTAGTCACAAGCAAGGACCCAAAGGACTGGAGAATAGATAACATTTTTCCTTTGTTTGAGAAAGGCAACAGGGATAATCGGGAAAATCTCAGGTCCGTGAGCCTTACATCAGCAGTAGGGAATTTACTGGAGAAGATTCTCAAGGATAGAATTTACTCACATTTGGAAAAATATGGACTTATTGACAATAGGCAACATTGCTTTGTGTGGGCAGGCCGTGTCTGACAAACTTGATTGAGTTTTTGAGGAAGTTACAAAGATGATTGATAAAGGCAGGCTGGTTGGATGTTGTCTGCATGGACTTTACGAAAGTCTCTGATAAGATACCTCATGGCAGCTGATACGATAGGTGAAGACATATGGGGCCTGTGCTGAGCTTGTAAGATGGATGCTGAACTGGCTTAGGCAGAGAAGACAGAGATTAGCAGTAGAGGGGTGTTTTTTTGACTGGAGATCTGTGTCCACTGGTTAGCACAGCTGCCTTACAGTGCCAGGGACCTAGGGTTCGATTCCCTCCTCGGACGACTGACTACGTGGAGTTTGCACGTCTTCCCTGTGTCTGCATGGATTTCTTTTGGGTGCTCTAGTTTCCTCCCATGATTCAAAGATGTGCAGGTCAGGTGAATTCCATGCTAAATTGTCCATAGTGTTAGGTGCATTAGTCAGGGGTAAATATAGGGTAGGGGAATGGGTCTGGGTGTGTCACTCTTCGGAGGGTCAGTCTGGACTTGTTGGGCCGGAGGGCCTGTTTCCATACTGTAGGGAAACTAATCTATTCCCAGTGGTGTCCGGCAGGGATCAGTACTGGAACCCCTGTTATTTGTAATAAAATAAATCATTTGGAGGAGAATGTAGATGGCCTGATTAATAAGTTTTCAGGTTACATAAAGATTGGGGGAGCTACAGATAGTAAGGAGGATTGTTAGACGATACAGCAGGATAAGGATGGGGCTGTAAACATGGGCAGAGAAATGGTAGATGGAGTTTGATCTGTATAAATGTAAGATGAAGTTTGGAAGATGTAATGCAGGAGGCAAGTATACAATAAATGGCAGAACCTTTAGTAGCATTAACATACAGAAGGATCGAGGTGTATGGGTCCACAGCTCCCTGAAAATGATAACACAGCTGGATAAAGTGGTCAAGAAGGCTTATGACGTATTTGCCTTCATTGGTCAGAGCACAGAGTATAAAAATTGGCAAGTCATGTTGCAACCGTACAGCAATTTAATGAGGTCACATTTGAAATATTGTGCACAGTTCTGGTCGCCACACTACCAGAAGCTTTGGACAGGATGCAGAAAAGGTTTATCAGGGTGTTTGAGTTCTGAGCTCTGAATAAGGATCACTCGACCCAAAATGTTAACTCTGACTTCTCTCCACATGTCCTGCCAGACCTTTTCCAGCAACTTCCATTTTCGTTTCTGATTTACAGCATCTGCAGTTCTTTTGGTTTTGATCAGGATGTTGCCTGGTTTGGAGGGTGTTAGCTATGAGGAGAGATTGAAAAAAATGCAGTTTGTTTTCACTTGAACGCAGATGGTTGAGGGGTATCCTGACAGAAGTTTACAAAATTATGAGAGGCTAGGAAAGAATGGATAGCCAGTCTTTTTCCCCAGGGCAGGTTTGGGATAAGGGGACATTTCCAAGATGGCAAACTGTAACTACTGGCATGCCACAAGGATGTCTGCTGGGGCCACTTTTATTTTTAATATAAATTCATGAATTTGATGATAAGTAGACTGACATGGTGCTACCTTATCAAATGCCTTCTGAAAATCAAAACATATTTGTGAAAAGATTTGTAGCTCGGGTGCTCGTTGTTGTGGTTCTGTTCGCCGAGCTGGGAATTTGTGTTGCAGACGTTTCATCCCCTGTCTAGGTGACATCCTCAGTGCTTGGGAGCCTCCTGTGAAGCGCTTCTGTGATCTTTCCTCCGACAAATACGGTTCCATTTCCAACTGCGTAGCCCTGACCACAGCAAACAGTAGGCAGTGGGGTGTAGCTTCACACAACACAGTGTCTTTGGTACTAAGCATATAGTACAGGGATGTACAATCCCTACAGTGTGGAAGCAGATCATTTGGTCCATTGAGTCCACACCACCCCTCTGAAGAGGAAACCACCCCCATAAACCTGCATTTCCTTTGGCACACCTACCTGTCCCTGGACACTATGGGCAAATTAGCATGGCCAATCCTAACCTCTACACCTTTGGTTTCTGGGAGGAAATGGGGAAAACCCAGAGGAAACCTATGCAGACCTGGGGAGAATATGCAAACTCCACAGTCACCTGGGGCTGGAATCGAACCCAGGTCCCTGATGCTGTGAGGCAGCAGTGCTAACTACTGAGCCACCATGCCACATAGGTGAGAGAATTTGGCCAGAGTATTGTCGTCCTACCTGAAACTCTTGGTCATACGTAATGACCATCTTCATTAGGACAGGGACTCACTTGCTGTGATACTGGCCAGACAGTCTATAGAGCCACAGCCTAAGCTTGGATCACCGCAGTTGGTCCTGCGTTGTCAAAGTACTCCCACAATAACGTTAGAGCAAGTTTGAGGATTTTGACCTGGCATCAGGATGATATGTGTTGCCCAGATCAGAAAAATGCAGTGATGAGTAAAGACTGGACAGGCTGGGTTTGTTCTTCTTGGAGCAGAGAGGGCTGACATGAGATTTGATTGAGATGTACAAAATTGTGAGCAGCCTGCATGGCCAGGGACCATTTTCCTCAGTGGACAATGGTCAGTGATGAGTGGGCATAGATTTAAAGTGGTTGGTGGGAGGATTAGTGAGGAAGCAAGGGAAGCAATTTTTCACCAAGAGAGTGGTCTGTGAACTCATAGCCTGAAAGGGTGGTAGAGGCAGAAATTACGAAACAGGACATAAGAAAGCATTCAGTCCCACTAGTCCACTCCAGTATGAGTTCACTGTCATATTGAAACAGTGTCTGGATATGCATTGCCAGTGCAGTCACGTCCAGGGCTGTGGACCCAATGTTGGAAAGCAGGATTAGGTGAGATGGCTCAGACTTTGGCCAACACAAACGCGATGGGCCAAGTGGCCTCTTTCTGTGCCTTCAACGTTCTGTGATTCCATGATTTCTGTGGTTTAGATGGGGAGCTTGAACATGACCACCTTCAATTGATCATCGAGGAAAGAAGTAGCACAGAAAAAGGCCTTCAGCCAATCAAATTTGTGCTGGTCAAAAACAAGCCTTTTTAAATTTCAAAACTATACTTTCTTCTCAAGAAATATTTATGTACACATTAGAGCAATTCGATTCTGTACACAGTCTTTACATATGTAGAACAAACAAACTCAAGTTATTTCTTACTTATACAAGACTATATTTACATGGTTTTGAGGCAGAGAGGGTCCGATAACTGAATGGACTCCCATTATACTTTGGCCAAAAGACCTCAGAAGATGGTCTTTCCCCACTGTGCCTTGGCTGCCTCAAGCTTTATTGCGTCCCTCAGCACGTAGTCCTGGATCTTGGAATGTGCCAGTCTGCAACACGCGGTCAGGGTCATCTCCTTGCTCTGGGAAACCAACAAGGTCCGGGCAGACCAAAGAGAGTTTTTCACTGGTGGTTCCCCCAGGCGCAGTTGGTGTTTGTCTCTGTTGCGTCTCAGGGAACAGACCATAGAACACAGAGTCCAACATCACAGAGCTGCTGGAGACTAGCCTTCATAAAAACCACTCCTCTCTCTCCAGACTTCCTTTGCAAAGGAACATTCCAGAAGGAGACGTGTGACAGTCTTTAGCCCCATTCCCTGCAGCCACTTCGAGGGCAGTGTAGGGTGGCACAAGAGTCTGGGTGTACCTGAAGGACAAAGACAAGCACCTAACTAGGACCTGATCAGGTGTACCCGAGAACTCTGTGGGAAGCTAGAGAAGTGATTGCTGGGCCTTTTGCTGAGATATTTGTTCATCGATAGTCACAGGTGAGATGTTGGAAGACTGGAGGTTGGCAAACGTGGTGCCATTGTTTAAGAAAGGTGGTAAGGACAAGCCAGGGAATGATAGACCGGTGAGCCTGACCTCGGTGGTGGGCAAGTTGTTGGAGGGAATCCTGAGGGACAGGATGTACATGTATTTGGGAAGGTAAGGACTGATTCGGGATAGTCAACATGGCTTTGTGAGTGGAAAATCATGTCTCACAAACTTGATTGAGTTTTTTGAAGAAGTAACAAAGAAGATTGATGAGGGCATAACAGTAGATGTGATCCATATGGACTTCAGTAAGGCGTTCGACAAGGTTCCCCATGGGAGACTGATTAGCAAGATTAGATCACATGGAATACAGGGAGAACTAGCCATTTGGATACAGAACTGGCTCAAAGGTAGAAGATAGAGGGTGGTGGTGGAGGGTTGTTTTTCAGACTGGAGGCCTGTGACCAGTGGAGTGTCACAAGGATCGGTGCTGGGTCCTCTACTTTTTGTCATTTACATAAATGATTTGGATGCGAGCATAAGAAGTACAGTTAGTAAGTTTGCAGATGACACCAAAATTGGAGGTGTAGTGGACAGCGAAGAGGGTTTCCTCAGATTACAACAGGATCTGGACCAGATGGGCCAATAGGCTGAGAAGTGGCAGGTGGAGTTTAATTCAGAAAAATGCGAGGTGCTGCATTTTGGGAAAGCAAATCTTAGCAGGACTTATATACTTAATGGTAAGGTCCTAGGGAGTGTTGCTGAACAAAGAGACCTTGGAGTGCATAGCTCCTTGAAAGTGGAGTCACAGAGAGATAGGATAGTGAAGAAGGCATTTGGTATGCTTTCCTTTATTGGTCAGAGTATTGAGTACAGGAGTTGGGAGGCATGTTGCGGTTGTACAGGACATTGTTTAGGCCACTGTTGGAATATTGCGTGCAATTCTGGTCTCCTTCCTATTGGAAAGATGTTGTGAAACTTGAAAGGTTTCAGAAAAGATTTACAAGGATGTTGCCAGGGTTGGAGGATCTGAGCTACAGGGAGAGGCTGAACAGGCTGGGGCTGTTTTCCCTGGAGCGTCAGAGGCTCAGGGATGACCTTATAGAGGTTGACAAAAGGATGAGGGGCATGGATAGGATAAATAGGCAAAGTCTTTTCCCTGGGGTCAGGGAGTCCAGAACTAGAGGGCATAGATTTAGGGTGAGAGGGGAAAGATATAAAAGAGACTTAAGGAGCAACTTTTTCATGCAGAGGGTGGTACGTGTATGGAATGAGCTGCCAGAGGAAGTGGTGGAGGCTGGTACAATTGCAACATTTAAGAGGCATTTGGATGGGTATATGAATAGGAAGGATTTGGAGGGATATGGGCTGGGTGCTGGCAGGTGGGACTAGATTGGGTTGGGATATCTGGTCGGTATGGACGGGTTGGACCAAAAGGTCTGTTTCCATGCTGTACATCTCTATGACTCTAAACTACAGTTTTGCTATAGCAGTCTTGGCAAGTTGCTTCAGTCTGAATAAAAACAGTGTAGAAAGGTGCCTGTAGAAAGTGAATGCTTAAATTAGAGAATACTAATTTAGTTAGAGAATTGTTGTGTAGCCTCGTCATTTTTTCAGTTTCTTTTCAGCTTTAACCAAACTAACAAATTGGTATAAAGGACAAAAAGAAGAATGCAATAAAATAAATTAAGATTTGCATTAAATGTTTAGCACATTTAAATTAGCTAATTTCTGGCAATTTAATACTGAATATGTTTAGTTTAAATCGGTTGCTTAACAGATGTAAATTGATAAGACCACTCAGCACTAATGCCCCTCACCTTGATAGCAGAAATATTAAAACCATCATCTGGAAGGACTGTGAATGAAATTGCTAATCTGCTCTTAAATCAGGAGTTTTATGCAGAGTGTATTGACAATTCATTGAATTAAAAATGACCTGGGATGGGATTGTTTTTACAGACACAGGTTTGAGCCATATGGAAAAAAAAAGTCTTTTTAGAATTTGTTAAGCAGGTATTTTGCTTTACTGTTTGAATTTATAAGAGCTCACTTACTGCAGAAAGAAGAACTGTAGGCACTTAACAGGAGTTTTATCTCACAGATAAAATGTGATATTAGAACGTAGAACATAGAACATAGAAAAATACAACGCAGTACAGGCCCTTTGGCCCTCGATGTTGCGCCGATCCAAGCCCACCTAACCTAAACTAGCCCATTATTCTCCATATGCCTATCCAATGCCCATTTAAATGCCCATAAAGAGGGAGAGTCCACCACTGTTACTGGCAGGGCATTCCATGAACTCATGACTCGCTGAGTAAAGGCAGTTTACTGACAGTAAGGAAATCTTGAGAGACAATTCACCAACAGTTTGGTAAGAAAGGTGGGTTTACAGACCAGGAAGAACCTAGGTTCAATTGTTGACTTTTTGTAGTTGGCTTAATATTGCTGGAGCAGATTTAGAAGCTTCGGAATTGGTTCCAGGACTTTTAAGTAGAAATCAGCCAGACTTCTCTCTTAGTATCTATAAAAGTAATATGCAACTGTCACCATTTGAAACCTATTGGATGATTTATGTCCTTTCTAGAAATTAGGCCCGTTCTGAAAATAAAACCAGAAATTGCTGGAGAAACTAACAGACCTGACAGCATAGAATCCCTACAGCGTGGAGGCAGGTCATTTGGCGCAACAAGTCCACACTGACTCTCCGAAGAGCATCCCTGTCCACTCTAATCCTGTAACCCTGTATTTCCCATGGCTAATCCACCTAACCTGCACATCTTTGGACTGTGGGAGGAAACCAGAGAACCTGGAGGGAAGACATGCTGGGGAGAGAAAACACAGTTAATGTTTCCAGGCTGAGGGGTGACTTTAGAGAGGTTTGTAAAATCTTTAGGATAAGTAGACAAAATCTTTTCCCTGGGGTGGGGGAGTCGAGAACTAGAGGGCAGAGGTTTAGGGTGAGAAGAGAAAGATTTAAAAGGGACCTAAGGGGCAACTTTTCACACAGAGTGAGGTGTATATATGGAATGAGCTGCCAGAGGAAGTGGTGGATGCTGGTAAGATTACAACATTTAAAAGGCATCTGTATGGGTATATGAATAGGAAGGGTTTAGAGGGATATGGGCCAAGTGCTGGCAAATGGGACTAGATTCATTGAGGATATGTGGTTGGCATGGATGAGTTGAACTCAAGGACTGAATTTCTCCAGCGTTTTCTGCTTCTGTTTCAGACAGAGACAAAGAGGTGTACAGCATAGAGACATAGAGGTGTACCCTTCAGTCCAACTCGTCCATGCTGACCAGATATCCCAACTTAATGTAGTCCTATTTGCCAGCACTAGGTCATATCCCTCTAAACTCTTCCTTTTCAAACACCCATCCAGGTGCCTTTTAAATGTTGTCATTGTACCAGCCTTCATCACTTCCTCTGATAGCTCATTCCAAACACGTACCACACTCTGTGTAAAAAAGTAGCCTCTTCGGTCCCTTTTAAATCTTTCTCCTCTCACCCTTACCCTATGCACTCTAGTTCTCGACTCTGCCACTCTAGGGAAAAGACCTTGTCTATTTACCCTAAAGATTTTATAAACCTCTATAAGGTCACCCCTCAGCCTCTGACGCTCCAGGGAAAACAGCCCCAGCCTATTCAGCCTCTCCCTGTAGCTCAAACTCCCAAACTCCAGCATCTGCAGTTCTTGACCATTCTGAAGAAGGGTCACTAGACTTAAAACATTAACTCTGCTTTGTCTCCACAGATGCTGCCTGACCTGTTGAGTTTTTCCAGCAATTTCCGATCTTCTTTCGGATTTCCAGTATCCGCAGGTCTTTGTTAATTTTTTTCTGTGGTTCTTTGACAAGTTCTTACCTGCCTAGCTTTGAGGTGAGAGCCGAAAAGTGTGGCGCTGGAAAAGCACAGGAGGTCAGGCAGAATCCGAGGAGCAGGAGGGTCAATCTTTCGGGCATAAGCCCATTGTCATTCCTGATGAAGGGCTTATGCCCAGAAGGTTGACTCTCCTGCTCCTCAGATGCTGCCTGACCTGCTGGACTTTTCCATCGCCACACTTTTCAACTCTGACTCTCCAGCATCTGCAGCCCTCACTTCCTCCTGGCTTCTAGGTGCCTCAGGCTTTCCAACAGTGAGCTTTGGAATGCATGGCTGGTACGCGTGGGGCTAGCAGAACGCAGAGGAACCTTGATTATCGGAACAAGATGGGTGAGCACTATTTCATTCGGATAATCGATTAACCAGATAATCAATTGTACCTTAAACAAGAGAAACCATACTGATCTAATGCTGTGCTCTACCAGATAATTTGTTTAAATCTATAATTTTAATCAGTTTGCCATTTAAATAAACTATGCTTGCAATATGCAACTTACAGGTTAAAATGAGAAGGACTTCCCATCACATAAATACTGTATTAAATCCCAGCATTAAACAAGGTCCTGAACAGCTTCTCCAATCGCAAGAGCATTTGGCGAGTTTCCAGGAACTTAGCCTCGTGATAGAAAGACAGAAGGAACACCTCATACACGTGCTAATGTTCTCAGCCTTTTTTTTCATGAATGGCCCATTAAAGTGACTGTAAAACACTTACTTTTGCAAAGGGCTGTTTTGCAAACCCTTACCTAAAAAAAATCCAGTTGCTGATGCTTGAGCTGCTTGTGTTTCTGTGTTTTTGCCAGCATTTTCACATGTTCCACAGCACAGGTAATTTGAATACACTTACCTCTTTGCGGGACCTTGAAGTCTTCTTCGGATAATCCAAAATTTGGATAACCGATTTTCGGATAATCGAGGTTCCTCTGTAAATAAGGAACAGTGAAATAAAAACTGCAGGGTTGTGGTGAAACAGCAGGGACATGACACTAATCAGATGTCACACTAAAGAGCCAGTGCAGGCAGGAATGGTAGGATGACCTCTGTGCTCAATGGTGCCATGATTGCTGTTAATCCTAGTGGCATGGCAGGTGACTAAGTCATATCAAATTGCTAAAATAAACGCCAGAAAATGTCTTTATTTTGACTTGAGAAGAGGTTCTAGAGCCCATCTTCAGAGTCACTGGATGGCAATAAATGCTGACTTTGTCAATGATAACCAAACCCAGAGTGTGAATAAATAAATAAATCAGTGTTGTCAGAAGATGATTAAGTTGGAGTTCTTATCCAAGTGCCTTACCCCGCTCCCCTCCCTCCCCACTCACCTCCGCACTGATTAATTTTTTTTAAGGGGAGAAAATTTGGGGTCTCTACTGGAGATCCTTTACTTGAAAGGCATTTCCATGCAATGACAGAAAAAAAATTGCTTTGTATTATAAACTTCATTAAGTATATCCACTCAACGACAAAGATGTGCAGGTTAGGTGCATTGGCCATGGCTAAACTGCCCAAGTCTCCAGGAATGTGCTGGCTAGGTGGAATTGCCATTGGAAAATGTGGGGTTACTGGGATAGGATAAGGGGACGGCTCTGGATGGGATGATTTTCAGAAGATTGGTGTGGACTTGATGGGCCGAATGGTCTGCTTCCACATTGAACGGATTCTATGCTTCTGTCATGCCAATTTTCAAGGTCGCAGAACAGCAGGAAAAGGGTACGGAGTTGGATGATCAGCCATGATCATATTGATTGGCAGAGCAGGCTAGGGGGCTGAATAGCCTACTCCTGCCTTTATTTCCCCTCCCCCCACCTTGTCTTAGTCAAATCCCTCGAACTCAGCACCGCCTTCCTAACCTGCAATCTTCTCCCTGATCTCTCTGCCCCCACCCCACTCCGGCCTATCACCCTCACCTTGCCCTCCTTCTATCTATTGCGTTTCCATCGCCCCTCCCCCAAGTCCCTCCTCCCTACCTTTTATCTTAGCCTGCTTGGCACACTTTCCTCATTCCTGAAGAAGGGCTTATGCCCGAAACGTCGACTCTCCTGCTCCTTGGATGCTGCCTGACCTGCTGCGCTTTTCCAGCAACACATTTTCTGCTCTGATCTCCAGCATCTGCAATCCTCACTTTCTCCTAGTAGACAAAGTGGAGTTCTGCACCTCGTTCACTTTCCTATTGTAAGTTAATGTGTAATTCTAAACGTTATTCATTGGAAGACTTCAAACTCTTAAGGGTATCACTAACTAATCCTTCCATCAATTCAAATTAAAAACCCATCCTGCTGAGTTTCGAGAGACCAGTTTCTGAAAGAAAACTGCATTGGTTTTATCTTCAGCAGGAAATTTGCTGATGTGCCAGATGGATGGAATCTCTATGGTGATCAGCTCTGTTTGACATGAATTCATTCCAAGGTTTCAGCAGAAGAAAAAGAGAGAGGCTCCAATACTCAACGCAAACAATCCTCTTCATTATGATATGGAGGCTGGTACAATTGCAACATTTAAGAGGCATGTGGATGGGTATATGAATTGGAAGAGTTTGGAAGGATACGGACTGGGTGCTGGCAGGTTGGACTAGATTGGGTTGGGATATCTGGTCGGCATGGACAGGTTGGACCGAACAGTCTGTTTCCATGCTGTACATCTCTATGACTCAGTCTAGGGTACCTCCTCTGGTCTGCTCCAACCAAAATGATCAGACTATGTCTGTGTTTCTTTTATTGGGATAATCAGTTTTGAATCCCAGGTGCACATAGAGGCCAGTTGCCCCATCAAGTCTATCCACCTCCCCACCCTAACCTCATACTTACCATGGCCAATCCGCCTAACCTGCACATAGAATCGTAGATGTATACAGCATATCTTTGGACTGTGGGTGGAAACCAGAGCACCCCGTTGAAACCCACACAGATGCAGGGAAAACTCCACGTCGACGGTCACCCAAATCTGGAATTAAACCCGGGTCCCCAGCCCTGTGAAGCAGAAGTGCTAACCACTGAGCGACGTGTGTTGGCATGCACTAATCGACTTCTGTATTTCGTACAACCAAGACTACATTTGAAAAGTACTTTAATGGCCATAGTGCACTTTACAATATCCTGAAATAGTGAAAAGCACTACATGAATGCAACTTTGCCTCTCTTTGCCAAAACGTACAAAATGCTTACTTCAGCCAGTCCTTAATATTTCTCTGACTGAGGTGTGGCACTTTTGTGCATCATTGCATATTTGACATTCATAGCAAGGATGTGGAGATGCTGGTGTTGGACTGGGAGGGGGGGGGGGGAGGTGGGGACAAAGTTAAAGTTCAACTAGGAGAAAGTGAGGACTGCAGATGCTGGAGATCAGAGTTGAAGAGTGTGGTTCTGGATAAGCACAGCCAGTCAGGCAGCATCCAAGGAGCAGGAGAGTCGAGGTTTCGGACATAAGCCCTTCCTGTTGAAGGTCTTCTGCCCAAAACACCGACTCCCCTGCTCCTAAGATGCTGCCTGACTGGCTGTGCTTTTCTAGCACACTCTTCAAGAGTTAAAAATCACACAACACCAGGTTTATTTGGAAGTACAAGCTTTCAGAGTGCTGCTCCCTCATCAGGTTACCTTGTGTGATTTTTAATTCATAGCAAGGCCAGCATTCTTTTCACTATTTCTCATGAGGTACAGGTTTTGCTGACAGGGTCAAAATTTATTGCCTGTTGCTAAGTAGGGTGGCAAAGATCACCACATTGCTGTGTGTCTGAAGTCACATATAGGCCAGAACAGATAAGGATAGTAGATTGCTTTCCTGAAAGGACATCAGTGTAGGTGAAGTCCTAAGTGAATACTTCGTGTCTGTATTCATCAAAGACAAAGAATTGGAGGTGTGTGATCTCTGGGAAGGGAGTGTCACTTTTCTTTGCCACGTTATAATAAAAAGGAAGAAGTGTTACGCATCTTAAATAGTATTAAGGTAGACAAGTCCCCAGGTCCTGATGGGATCTATCCTAGAATGTTGAGAGAGACAAGAGAACAAAATTCTGGACCATCGATAAGACATCTTTGGTCACAGGTGAAGTCCCAGAAGACTGGAGAATAGCCAATGTTGTCCCATTGTTTAAGGAGGGTAGCAGGGATAATCCTGGAAATTACAGGCCTGGGAGCCTCACATCATGGTAGGGGAATTATTGGAAAAAATTCTCAGGGGCAAGATCTATACTTAGAAGCAAATGGACTTATTGGGGATAGACAGTGTGGTTTTGTATGGGAGAGGTCATGCCTCACTACCTTGATCAAGTTTTTTGAGAAGGTGACAAAAATGATTGATGGGGGAAAAATGGTTGATGTTTCCTACATAGACTTCAGTAAAGCCTTTGACAAGGTCCCTCATGGCAGAGTGGTACAATAGGAGAAGTCACATGGTATCGGGGTGAGCTGGCAAGATGGATACAGAACTGGCTCAGTCATTGGTGATAGAGCGTCACAGTGGAAGGATGCTTTTTGGAATGGAGGGTTGTGACTACTGGTGTTCCACACGGATCAGCGCTGGGACCTCTGCTGTTTGCAATCTCCATAAGTGATTTGGAGGAAAACACGGCTGGTGCAATTAGCAAGACGATGTGAAGATTGGTGGAGTTACAGATAATGAGGAGGATTGTCACAGGACGCAGCAGTATATAGATCAGTTGGAGGAGGCATGGGCAGAAAAATGGCAGATGGAGTTTAATCTGGACAAATGTGAGGTGATGCATTTTGAAGGTCAAGTACAGGTGGAAATTACACAGTGAATGGCAGAATCCTTAGGCGTATTGACATGCAGAGGGATCTGGGGTGAACAGTCCACAGGTCACTGAAGGTGGCAATGCAGGTAGATAAGGGAGTAAAAAAGGCTTATGGCATACTTACCTTCATTGGAAGGGGCATTGAGTACAAGAATAGACAAATTTTGCTGCAGCTTTCTAGAACCTCGCTTGGAAAATTGTGTACAGCTCTGGTCACCACACTGCCTGAAGGATATGGATGCTTTGGAGAAGGTACAGAAAGCGATGAAGCAAGATTGAATAGACTGGGTTCGTTTTCACTGGGTTGCACGAGGTTGAAGGACAATCTGATAGGTTATTAGGTTATTAATGGCATGGCTAGAGTGGAAAGTTTGAGGCTTTTAGCCAGGGTGGAGGGGTCAATTACTAAGGGACACAGATTCAATGTGCAAGGTGAGTGTGGGGGGTTGGGGGGGGGGGGGGGGGGGTGCAGGTAGTTTGAGAGAGATGTTCAAGGCAGGTTTTTCACATAAAGGGTGGTGAGTATCTGGAACACATTGCCAGAGGTGGTGTAGAAGCAAACACAATAGCAGCATTCAAGAAACACCTGGGCAAATACATGAATAGGAATGGAATAGAGGGACATGGATCCTGTAAGTGAAGACAGTTTTAATATGGAAGGGCAAAATATGTCAGCGCAGGCTTGGAGGGCTGAAGGGCCTGTTTCTGTGCTGTATTGTTCTTTGTTCTAGTGAGCAGGTGGGCCTTTATGACAATTGATTGCAGTTACTTGGTCATCACTAACTAGTTACCATTGGTGGGATTCACACTGATGAACCAAGAGCATTAACATGAGATTATTAGGCCAGCAACATTATCACTACCTTGTCCACTTGCTGCCTGTTCCTAATTGCCCTTTAGAAGGGCACATTGAGCTACCTTCTTGAATCATTATTGTTCATGTGGTGTAGGTTTAGCCAAGGTTCTATTAGAAAGGAAGCTCCAGGAATTTGAACAGCAAAATAATTCCAAGTCAGGACACTGCAAAATTCGCAGGTGATTGTATTCTACAGCCTTTATCCTCCGAGATGATGCAGTCCTAGGTTTGGAAGGTGATGCCGAAGCTTACTTGGCAAATTGTCTTAAGGAATGGTCCATATCATTCCCAATATGCATCAATGGTGGAGAAAGTGAATGATTAAGATGGTGGATACAGCTCTGATCAGGCAGATTAGATGAGCTTCTGAATGCTATTGAAATAGGATTCCCGTGCTCTAGTCTGTTCTTATCACCACAATATTTATACAGCTGGTCCAGTGCACATTCTGGTCAATGATGTCCCCAGAATGCTCACAATGGAAGGTACAGTGATAATGAATTTGTTGAACATCAACTAGAGATGGTCACCACTTGTTACTTGTAAGATGTAGATGTTAGTGGTCAATTATTAACCCAAGCCTGAACGTTGGTCTTGCTCAAAGTGTAGACTGAGTACTTTGGTAGTTGAGGAGCTATGAACGACTTGAATGCTGTGCAATCATCTGGAAATATCCCAATTTTTGACCTTCATTGATGAAGTCAGTTGTGGGTTATATACTATCCTGCGGATCTCCTCAAAATGGCCCTGGAGTTAATCTGATTGGCATCCAATAACCACATGCTATTTATCTCCAAACAACAGAAAACAGAAATAGTTCTTAGTTCCCACTGAATTCAGTTGTATTGGTGTTAATTAATGCAATTTTCCATCAATTGCTGCCTTGAAGGTCAAAGCCTACCGGTCTCAGCCCATCCTCTCCAATTCACCTCAGTTGAACTTTGTTTGGAAGATCTCATGAATTTCTGGCCCTGGCAGAAGTTAAAATGAGTATCTGTGAGCACTTTGCTAATGCATCCTAAGATATTAAAAATAACTTTGATATAATGGATGCTGTGGTGGTAATCTTCTAAGATACTTTAGATTCTGGAAATGTCCCAGAAGATTGGAAAACTGCCAATACCACAGTTTTTTTAAAAAATAGGACCGAAGACAAAATAAAAACAAGCAACTGTAGGCCAGTGAGCTTCCTGTCTGTTGCCAGGAAAATGTTAGAATTTACTATAAAGGAGCTAATAACAGACCATATAGAAACACAGCCTAGTTGAAAATGTGTTGCTGGTTAAAGCACAGTAGGTCAGGCAGCATCCAAGGAATAGGAAATTCGACGTTTCGGGCATAAGCCCTTCATCAGGAATGAGGAGAGGGTGCCAGGCAGGCTAAGATAAAAGGTAGGGAGGAGGGACTTGGGGGAGGGGCGATGGAGATGTGATAGGTGGAAGGAGGTCAAGGTGAGGGTGATAGGCCGGAGTGGGGTGGGGGCGGAGAGGTTAGGAAGAAGATTGCAGGTTAGGAGGGCGGTGCTGAGTTGAGGGAACCGACTGAGACATGGTGGGGGGAGGGGAAATGAGGAAACTGGAGAAATCTGAGTTCATCCCTTGTGGTTGGAGGGTTCCCTGGCAGAAGATGAGGCGTTCTTCCTCCAGCCGTCGTGTTGTTATGTTTTGCCAGTGGAGTCGTCCAAGGACCCGCATGTCCTCGGTGGAGTGGGAGGGAGAGTTAAAGTGTTGAGCCACGGGGTGGTTGGGTTGGTTGGTCCGGGCGTCCCTGAGGTATTCTCTGAAGCGTTCCGCAAGTAAGCGGTCCGTCTCCCCAATGTAGAGGAGGCCACATAGGCCACAGCCTAGTCCAGCACAATCAGCAATATGGCATGATGGGGAATTCATGCATGACAAATTTACTGGAATTCTTTCAGGATAGAAAAAGGGAAAGAAGTGAATGGAACATACTTGAATTTTCAGAGTGCGTTGATAAGTTGCCTCATGTGTGATACCTTAAGAACCTATGGTATTGGAGGCTGTATATTAACATGGATAGAGGATTGGATACTGACCAGAAGACAGACCTGAAATAAAAGGGGCATTTTCAGGATGGCAACTTGTAACGAGTGGTGTGCCATAGGGAGCAGTGGTGGGGCCACATCAAGACCTGATCAGGTGTACCCCAGAACTCTGTGGGAAGATAGAGAAGTGATTGCTAGACCCCTTGCTGAGATATTTGTATCACTGATAGTCACAGGTGAGGTGTTGGAAGACTGGAGGTTGGCTAATGTGATGTCAACTGACCATGTAGTCCACACCCCCTAACAAGCCACCCTCCCCTCCTAGCACCCACTCCCGTCACTGCAGGAATTGCAAAACCTTCTCCCTCACCACCATCCACGACCCCAAAGGAGCCTTCCACATCCAAAGTTTTACCTGCACAGCCACCAATGTCATTTAGTGTAGCTGTTGCTCCCGATGCGGTCGCCTGTACATTGGGGAGACTGGATGCCTCCTAGCAGAACGCTTCAGGGAACATCTCCCGGACCCCCCACCAATCAACCCCACTGCCCCATGGCCCAACATTTCAATTCCCCCTCCTCCTCTGCTGAGGACACTCAGGTCCTGGGCCTCCTCCACCACCACTCCCTCACCAGCTAACGCCTGGAGGAAGAAAGCCTCATCTTCCACCTCAGAACACTTCAAACCCAGAGCATCAATGTGGACTTCACCAGTTTCCTCATTTCCCCTCCCCCCACCCCCCTTACCTCAGTTCCAAACTTCCAGCTCAGCACTGCTCTCACAACTTGTCCTACCTGCCAATCTCCCTTCCCACCTATCCACTCCACACTCCCCTCTAACCTATCACCTCCATCCCCACCCCCATTCACCCATTGTACTCTTTGCTACCTTCTCCCCAGCGATCCCTGCCCCATTTATCTCTCCATTCTGGAGGCTTCCTGCCTCTATTCAAGATGAAGGACTTTTGCCAGAAATGTTGATTTTCCTGCTCCTCGGATGCTGCCTGACCTGCTGTGCTTTTCCAGCACCACTCTAATTGCAGCTTGTAATCTGCATGCCTACACTCTACCCCTTGAGATATGAAAACTAGCATTCCACTAGCCTTCATGACTATTTTCTTCACCAGCTCATAGCATCTTAAACAGCGATACACTTGAACCCAAAATCTCATTGGACATCCACTGCATTTAACATTGTGCCTCGTCAAAACCTTTGTGAAAAATGGATAACCTCACACTTGCTTAAAATCCATCTGCCATTTCCTATTCACTTAATCCATCAATATCCTGTTCTAATTTTATGCGGTCCTCAACACTGTCTACAATACTCTCCAATTTTGTGTCAACACATTTGGAGTTTTGACTTATTATGTTGTTATGAATAGTGAATAATTGAGGCCCAACATAGATCCCCGTGGGACACTATTAGTTACGTCCTGCCAATTTTGAATACTTAACCGTCTTGCAATTCAGTTTCTTTCCACTTAACCAATTTCCTATTCACGTCAGTAATTTGCCCTCAGGTCCGTGGGTTTTGACCTTAGCTCGCAGTCTTGTGTGGGGTTCAACAAAAACCTTCTGGAAGTCCACACAAATAGCATCCATTGACTTACTTCTGTTCACAACTTCTCTGTCCTTTCTTCAAAAAAACTGTAGAGGTTTGTTAGGTGTGACCTACCCTGCAGGAATCCATTCTAACTCCCTAGCTGAGTGAATTTTTTTTTGAGGTGATCAGTTACCCTATCCTTGATTATGAACTCCAACAATTTCCCCAACTACAGATCTAATTTCCTGGTTTTCCTCTGTCACCCTTCTAATAAAAAAAAGAGTAAAATGGCATGTGCAAATTTCCAACTCAGAGGTACAGATTCCGAAATCAGGGAACTCTGAAAGACTATGGTTAAGGCATCCACAGTATTCTCCTACCTCCTTTCACACCTGTGGAAGGAAACCAGTAGGTTTTGGAGATTTGTCATTCTTCAGCTCCACTACTGATGATTTACTTAAGCTAATTTTATTTAGACTCTGTCCCTGATCCTGTTACTTTCTCCGGGACTTTCAGCAGGATATCTTCCTTTTTTGTTGTGAATATTGAAGTAAAATAATTATTCAGCATGTTTACCATTTGCCCATGGTCACTGACAATATCCCCACTCCCAGGTGGCCATGGGCAAATGGTAAACATGCTGAATAATTATTAACTTTTACTATTAACTTTTCCTTTATAAAACCATAAAATCTCATTGTAAGATATGCTTTCCACACAATAGGAAATTAGAATACGGAGTGCATTAGAACAAGTATCTACTGAAAACACACATCAGAAGTAGTAGGTTAATATGGATTGGGAAAAGAGAAGAAATCTTGAATTAGAATAGATAATTTCAATTTAAATATGCCTTGTAGATCAATAAGTCTCTTGCTCTGAAGTATGACTGTACAATTATACTATCCAAAAGAATCAACTTTCATCGTTTCAATCATTTTTCTAGCTGATCAAGGACTCTTGTCACATAGTTATTCACAAATGAATCAGCTAAATTTCACATCAACACATCAGCAGATGACAAGATCAATGACCAGATAGTCTGCATCAACTGAGGAATGGAAATGGATGGGGATTCTCCTGTCCTTTTTGGTTTCCATAAACTAGTGCCATATGATCTTTTACCTCTTCCTGTGAGGGCAGATGATACCTTAGCAACAGATGGTGCAACCTCCAAGGACTGAAGGTTGGCAAATGTGGTGCCACTATTTAAAAAAGGTAGTAAGGAAAAGCCAGAGAACTATAGACCAGTGTGCCTGACATCAGTGGTGGGCAAGTTGTTGAAGGGACAGGATCTACATGTATTTAGAAAGACAAAAGACTGATTATGGATAGGCAACATGGCTTTGCACGTGGGAAATCTTGTCTCACTAAATTAATTGAGTTTTTGAAGAAGTATCAAAGAGGATTGATGAGGGCAGAGCAATGGATGTGATCTATATGGAGTGCTTGACAAGGTTCCCCATAGAAGACTGGTTAGCAAGGTTAGGCCACATGGAATACAGGGCAAATTAACCATGTGGATACTAAAACTGGCTCAAAGGTACAAGACAGAGGGTGGTGGTGGAGGCCTGCGACCAGCAGTGTGCCACAAGGATCAGTACCATGTTCACTACTTTTCGTCACTTAATATAAATGATTTGGATGTGAGCATAAGAGGTATAATTAGTAAGTTTGCAGATGACACCAAAATTGGTAGTGTAGCGGACAGTGAAGGTTAACTCAGAGTACAACAGGATCGTGATCAGATGGACCGATGAACTGAGGAGTGGCAGATGGGAGTTTAATTTAGATAAATGTAAGGCGTTGCATTTTGGAAAGGCACATCAGTGCAGGATTTGCACACCTGATGGCCAGGTCCTGAGGAGTGTTGCTGAACAAAGAGACCTTGGACTACAGGTTCACAGTTCCTTGAAAATAGTTGCAGGTAGATAGGATAGTGAAGGCAGCACTTGATATGCTTTCCTTAATTGGTCGGTGCACTGACTATAGGAATTGGGAAGTTATTTTGTGGCTGTACAGGATTAGGCCACTTTGGAATACTGTGTTCAATTTTAGCCGCCCTGCTATAGGAAGGATGCTGTGAAACTTGAGGGTTCAGAAAAGATTTACAATAATGTTGCCAGGATTGGAGGACTTGAGCTTTAGGAACAGGCTGAACAGACTGGGGCTACTTTCCCTGGGCCATTGGAGGGATGGCCTTATAGAAGTTTATAAAATCATGAGAGACATAGATACAGTAAACTGCCAAGGTCTTTTCCCCAGAGTAGTGGAGTCTAAAACTGTAGAGCACTGGTTTAAGTTGAGTGTGGAAAGATTTAAAAGGGACCTAAGGGACAACATTTTCATGCAGAGGGTGGTGCATGTATAGAATAAGCTGTCAGAGGGAGTGCTGGTACAATTACAACACTTAAAAGGCATCCGGATGGCACATGAATAGGAAGGATTTACAGGGATATGGACCAAAGGCTGGGAAATGGAACTGGATTAATTTAGGATATCTAGTTGGCTTGGAAGAGTTGGACCAAATGGTCTGCTTCCGTGTTGTACAGCTCTACTACCATGACTCTACATTCATCCCATAACGTGCTTCTAACAGTTGCAATGCTGTGACATTACTGTGGTTACCTCTTTACCGTCACCTGCACTTAAGTACAATGGTTGGTATGCAAAATGTTTTGTATTGCGAAAACACCTCAGCAGCAATATTAGAGATAAATAAGTGTGAAATGAAAACAAATGTATTAGGAATGCCCACAGGTCAGTCCAAATCTGAGGAGAGGCAAACCAGATTTTTATACAGATTCCAGTTACTTCCCAGTAGACTAAATGTTGTAAATGGAAAGGACAGGTAAGACTGCGGTTGCCCTATGTAGTCTGAAACCTAATTGCCTTGATTCTCATTTGTTTCCACTGTTACGGTGCAGGCTTTGGAAACATTGCCATCTTTTCTGGTCACAATCCGCACTGTGTAACGTTGTTCCATATCAAAACCTTTCGAGGTGCTGCCTGGTAATTTGATCGCAACCTTCTCTTTTTAAAAAGAAATGCTCATTCAAAGTAATTATTCTCAATAAAGTAAGAGGATTTACCATGCAAAAGCACAGTAATCAGACAAGCTTAGCCAGTCTTTGTCCTGGCATTAAGATACCACACAGGCTGTCTCTAAACAATTAAACAGCAGGTATCCTCAACATTTCCCCCCTCTGCAAAGTTGAAAAAAGAATTTACGAACCAAAATCAAAAAAAACCTTTTCCCTGAGCACGGAGTGGCTTAGCTATGAAGACCATGATGGTCAACGTGATGGTCAGTGCCAAGACTTGATCTCAACGTCAGCTGCATAACTGGAGCAATAGAAGGTGCTCCACTCCAAGGGCTAAGGTGTAGATTCCTGGCCGTGACAGTCAGAGTTGTACAGCATGGAAACAGACCCTTCAGTCCAACTTCTCCATCCTGGCCAAAAAGTACTTATCTGTTAAAAACCCAGCTTAAGAATGGGGAAACACAGTTCCAGTATGATGCACACCTACCCGACCATCCCCCCTGCCAAGTTGATGAGCACTCTTGATTCTATTTTAAAACAAAACTTGGTCATGGGATGTAGGTATTGCTAATTTGCAGTTATTGCCCAGCCCTAATTGTACAGAGGGAAATTAAGAGTCGATTGCATTGTTGCAAACCTGGGTGACATGTAGGGCAGACAAGGTAAAGGTGGAATATTTTCTTTCGGGAACCAGATGAGTCGAGGCTATCTTTCTATTCTAGATTATTATTGAATGCAAATTTCGCCATGTGCCATGACGGGATTGATCCAAACATCAGCTTGGGGTTTTGGATGACTAGCCTGGTAACAATACCAAGCTGCTAACTGTAGCCATTGTAACATGGTCAGCCAGATGGACCTCATAGAATATGAGTTCTCTGGTTGGACCTAACTGCCCCAATCAGGAAGCCCAGGCTGACAGACAAAAAGAGGAATGTCAGACGTTCTGAGCTGGCTCTGAGGGAGCTGGACCACTGTCAAGAATTTTCCATGTATAAATAAACGGTGACTTGGTGACAGAATCTGTGGAGTTATTTCACTAACAGCTTCCCAACATGCAAATGAATAACGATCACTATAGCAAACAGGAGGGTTTCCTGTCCCTATGAGACAGACAGTCTCCTCTAATCATAAATGTCTCTTCCTATGCGGGAGTTGATGATGGAAGGGATAGAAAGGCAGATAGAAACTAGCAAAATTACTTCAAAATGGTACAATTCAAACACAAGGGTAAGTGTTTCAGGCTTGTGACTAATTAAGAATTTCACGTTTGCTTCAAATTTCAGCACTTTATTCTCACAAAAGCATCACTTCCCAATGTCTTCCATCTCACACGTACACAGAACCTAGCACGTGTGTAGCATTGAAGGTGTTGTCAAAACGGAAGCTGATTTGGTCCTGAATCAATCCCACATGCATACACTGCACAGCACAACCACTGGGTGAAGAGAGACAGACAAGCTTGCATCTACGAAATGCCATTCGGGACCTACTATGATGGCTATGTTTGGGAAGAAATTAGATGACTTCACGCCGGTCAATTGCTGCTGCCCAGATTTCTCAAAGCCTGCCGTGTGGGTAGCAGGGTGGCTCAGTGGTTAGCACTGCTATCTCTCAGCATCAGGGGCCTAGGTTCAAATCCAGACTCCGGCGATTGTCTATGTGGAATGTGTACATTCTCCCTGTGTCTGCGTTGGTCTCCTCCTCTATGGGCAGGTTAGATGAATTGGCCATGCTAAATTGCCCATAGTGTTCAGTGGTGTGTAGGTTAGGTGCATTAGTCAGGGGAAATGTAGAGTAATAGGGTGAGGGAATGGGTCTGGGTGGAATATTGTTTGGAGGGACAGTGTGGACTTGTTGGGCTAAATGGCCTGTTTCCACACTGTAGGGAATTGCATGAAAACACTGCGTTCTCTTCAGAAAACAGGTTTAGCAGACGATTCTACAATAAATCTCTTCAGAAATGCAAATTCCAAGGTGACAAGCAGTCCACTCAAATCTCATTTGTATCTGCAAAGGGTGGCCAGTTGACCGGAGGAATGTGGACTTTTCTCCCCAACCTCGTTACCCTGCAGCACAGCACTGCTTGCAACCCAATATCATCCAAACAGACAGATCAGAGTCACAAACCTGGGACTTATCTTTCTACACCATGCCACGTGAATTAGGGTGAACAGGATACAGAGTTTATAATTACAACAAGGTGAACATGCTAAGAGTTGTGGATGCTGAATTGTTTAATTAAAAAAACTACTTAGATTTGTTTTTAGTTCTATGGAGTTTATTGGCTGCTGAGCTACATAACCAATGAGATTAGAAAATATTAAGACATCTGTAATGACAATGCTGAAAATACACAGCAGGTATATCAGAATTGATACAAAAGAAGTGAGTGGGGGGAATGGGTGGGGGTGAATTTTGGGTTCAAGATACTTCTTCAGTTTACCAAAAAGTTCTGAAATTTTGATCTGACTTTTCACACATGCTTCACACACCTGCTGTATATTTTCAGTGTCTTTGGGTTTCAATTCATTACAAATGGACTTGGTCAGGCAACCATTGACCTTTTTTATTAGAAGAACTGAGAGGTTTGTCAGCTACCAAACATTTACCAACGCAGTCAGCCGGTTTCATGGAAATGAGAAAAGAAAATAGCTTAGAGGCTGTCAACGTGATGCAAACTATGCCGAGCAGAAGGACCTGACAAGAAAATAAACATCCCTTGGGAAAACAAAGGAAGGCCATTGACTATTCTGAAATGATGAGAGAATCATTCAAAAAGCTCATTGGCTACTTTCCGAGATCCCTCACTTGATCTGCTTCAACTTCTGCCCCCAGGCCCAGAGTTCTCCAATGGCCTGCAAATAAAGAGAACAAATGTTAAAACAAATCAAGCCCCACATCACCAACATTCACTGGTGCAAAGTTCAGCACATAACAGCAATCACAGTGACCGCCTCCACCTCAAGTTGTTTTTCTTTATTCTTTCAAGGTCACATGCAGAGAAACTTCTAAATCTCTCACTCCAGAAGGAACAGGGTGTCCTCACGCATAAATTGCACAAGGCTCTTATGCAGGTACAGCAGGCAATAAGGATGGAAAATGCATTTGAGCATTTCTTGCTCAAGGAATGGAGTATAAAAGTAGGGAAGTGTTGTTGCAATTGTGCGAGGCACTAGTGAGACTGCATCTAGAGTACTATGTATCGTTTTGACCAAATTATTTAAAGAATAATGTAACTGCATTGGAGGCAGTACAGAGAAGGTTCACTATATTTAATCCAGAGATTAAAGGCTTGTTTTAGAAGGAGAGATTAAGCAGTTATGGCCTGTATGCACTAGAGTTTAGAAGAATGAAATGCGATCCAGCTGAGGTATACAAGATGCTGAAGGCGATTGACAAAGTAGATGTACAATGGATGGTTCCCTTGTGGGTCTTTCTCGAATGGGAGCTCAGTTCTAGGCTCAGGAGTGAAAGGATTGTGGGGAGTGAACAGGAGAGTGAAGTGAAGCTGAGATGAGATCATCCATGATCGAGGAGCTGAATCACCTATTTTTGGTCCTAGCTTTTGTGTTCTTACTCTCCCCAGTTGCCCTTCAATAGAGTAGCTCGACAGGACAAGGCAGAAGGCAGTTAGGTGTTAACCTCATTGTTGGTCTAGAGTCAGACCAGACCAGGCCAGATAAGGATAGCATACGGTCTTCCCCAAAAGATATGGATTTTCACCATGATCAACAACATTTAATAACCAGCATTTTCAGTTTATTTATGGAACTTTAAAGTTCATCAGCTTCCAGAGTTGGAATAGAACTCATGTACCCGCCTGGATCTCTAGGTTGTGTGTCTCAGTGACATTATGATCAGGTCACTGTCTTCCTGTAATTGCACTGACTTTGCAAAAGTGGAGTCAGAGATTGAGATATCAACATTCCAGTTAGTACAAAGCAACTAACAGAGAAACCAGAATGCTAAGATACAGAGTCTACAATAACAGAGTACATGATAGAACAAATAGGGCATTCAACAAGGTTCCTCATGGTAGATTGATTAGCAGGGTTCTTGATGAAGGGCTTTTGCCCAAAACGTCGTTTCTCCTGCTCCTCGTATGCTGCCTGACCTGCTGTGCTTTTCCGGCACCACATTCTCAATTCTGATCTCCAGCATTTGCAGTCCTCAGTTTGGCCGGGTTAGCAAGGTTAGATCTCATGGAATACAGGAAGTAGCCAGTTGTATACAGAACTGGTTCAAAGGTTGAAGACAGAGTTGTGGTGGAGTGTTGCCTTACAGACTGGAGGCCTGTTACCAGTGGAGTGCCACAAGGATTGGTGCTGTATCCACTGCATTTTGTCATTTATATAAATGATTTGGATGTGAACAGAGGAAGTGTAGTTAGTATGAGCTGAAAATGCGTTGCTGGAAAAGCACAGGTCAGGCAGCATCCAACGAACACGAAATTCGATGTTTCGGGCATAAGCCCTTCGTCAGGAATGAGGAAAGTGTGTCCAGCAGGCTAAGATAAAAGGTAGGGAGGAGGGACTTGGGGGAGGGACGATGGAGATATGATAGGCGGAAGGAGGTCAAGGTGAGGGTGATAGGCCGGAGTGGGGTGGGGGCGGAGAGGTCAGGAAGGCGGTGCTGAGTTCGAGGGATTCGGTGAGACAAGGTGGGGGGAGGGGAAATGAGGAAACTGGAGAAATCTGAGTTCATCCCTTGTGGTTGGAGGGTTCCTAGGCAGAAGATGAGGCGCTCTTTCTCCAACCGTCGTGTTGTTATGGTCTGGCGATGGAGGAGTCCAAGGACCTGCACGTCCTTGATGGAGTGGGAGGGGGAGTTAAAGTGTTGAGCCACAGGATGGTTGGGTTGGTTGGTCCGGGTGTCCCAGAGGTGTTCTCTGAAGCATTCCGCAAGTAGGCGGCCTGTCTCCCCAATATAGAGGAGGCTACATCGGGTGCAGCGGATGCAATAGATGATTAGATTAGATTACTTAACTTAGTGTGGAAACAGGCCCTTCGGCCCAACAAGTCCACACTGACCCGCCGAAGTGCAACCCACCCATACCCCTACATTTACCCCTTACCTAACACTACGGGCAATTTAGCATAGCCAACTCACCTAACCTGCACATTTTTGGACTGTGGGAGGAAACCGGAGCACCCGGAGGAAACCCACGCAGACACGGGGAGAACATGCAAACTCCACACAGTCAGTCGCCTGAGTCAGGAATTGAACCCGGGTCTCAGGCGCTGTGAGGCAGCAGTGCTAACCACTGTGCCACCGTGCCATGATGTGTGTGAAGGTGCAGGTGAATTTATGGCGGATATGGAAGGATCCCTTGGGGCCTTGGAGAGAAGGAAGGGAGGAGGTGTGGGCGCAAGTTTCGCATTTCTTGCGGTTGCAGGGGAAGGTGCTGGGAGTGGAGGTTGGGTTGGTGGGGGGTGTGGACCTGACGAGGGAGTCACGGAGGGAGTGGTCTTTTCGGAACGCTGATAGGGGAGGGGAGGGAAATATATCCCTGGTGGTGGGGTCCGTTTGGAGGTGGTGGAAGTGACGGCGGATGATACGCTGTATATGGAGGTTGGTGGGGTGGTAGGTGAGAACCAGTGGGGTTCTGTCCTGGTGGCGGTTGGAGGGGCGGGGCTCAAGGGCAGAGGAGCGGGAAGTGGAGATGTGGTGGAGGGCATCGTCGATCACGTCTGGGGGGCATCTGCGGTCCTTGAAGAAGGAGGCCATCTGGGCTGTACGGTATTGGAACTGGTCCTCCTGGGAGGAGATGCGGCGGAGACGAAAGAATTGGGAATATGGGATGGCATTTTTACAGGGGGCAGGGTGGGAGGAGGTGTAGTCCAGGTAGCTGTGGGAGTCAGTCGGTTTATAGTAAATGTCCGTGTTGATTCGGTCGCCCAAGATAGAAATGGAAAGGTCTAGGAAGGGGAGGGAGGAGTTTGAGACAGTTTAGGTGAATTTGAGGTCGGGGTGGAAGGTGTTGGTAAAGTGGATGAACTGTTCAACCTCCTCGTGGGATCACGAGGCAGCGCGGATACAGTCATCGATGTAGCGGAGGAAAAGGTGGGGGGTGGTGCCAGTGTAGTTGCGGAAGATGGACTGTTCCACATATCCTACGAAGAGGCAGGCATAGCTGGGGCCCATGCGGGTGCCCATGGCAACTCTTTTGGTTTGGAGGAAGTGGGAGGATTAGAAAAAGTTGTTCAGGGTGAGGACCAGTTCAGTCAGTCGAAAGAGGGTGTCAGTGGATGATACCTAAATTTGAGGTATAGTGGACTGTGAAGAACATTATTTCAGAGTACATCAAAATCTTGATCAGATGGGCCAATGGAGTGGCAGATGGAGTTTAATTTAGATAAATGTGAGGTGCAGCATTTTGGAAAGGCAAATCAGGCTGATACACTTAATGGTAAGTTCTTGGGGAGTGTTGCTGAACAAAGAAACCTTTGGAGTTCAGGTTCATAGCTTCTTGAAAGTGGAGTCACAGGTAGACAGGATAGTGAAGAAGGTTTTTAGTATGCTTTTTATTATTAGTCAGAGCATAGGGATTGGGAGGTCATGTTGTACAGGTCATTGGTTTGGCCACTTTTGGAATAGTGTGTGCAATTCTGGTCCCCCTCCTCTCGGAAGGATACGGTGAACCTTAAAAGGATGTTGCCAGGATTGGAGGGTTTATGAGTTATAGTGAGAGTCTTGAATAGGCTGGCTGTTTTCCTTGGAGTGTCAGAGGCTGAGGGGTGACATTACAGAAGTTTATAAAATCATGAGGCACATGGATTATGTAAATAGACAAGGTCTTTTTCCTGGTTGGGCAGTCTAGAACTAGTGGGCATAGGTTTAGTGAGGGAGTGGAAGTAGTTTAAAGGGACCTAAGGGGCAACTTTTTCATGCAAGAGGTGGTGTATGTATGGATTGAGCTGCCATGCTGGAAAAGTGGTGGAGGCTGGTACAATGACAACATTTAAAAGGCATTTGGATGGTTACATGAATAGGAAGGGTTAGAGGGATATTGGCCAAATGTTGGCAAATGGGACTAGATTAATTTAGGATAACTCAGCATGGATTTGTTGGACCAAAGGGTTTGTTTTCGTGCTGTATAACTTTATGTCTCTATGACATGGTGGAGTTCAGGCCCTAAAACTGTTGTACTGTATAGTGAATCCAGAAGGCTGTAGGGTTCCCCAAGCAGGAAATGAGTTGGTGTTCTTCCAGCCTGTGTTGAGCATTGCTGGAGAACTGCAGCAAGCCTGAGACAGAGATGTTGGTCAGGAAACAGGCTAGTGTGTTAAAGTGGCAGGCAAATGGAAGATCAGGGTCTTCTTGGCAGGAAGAATGTGGATCTTCTACAAAGTGGTCACCCAGTCTATGCTTCGTTTCCTCAGTGTAGAGGAGTCCACATTGTGAGCAGCGAATGCAGTAGATTAGATTATGAGAAGTGCAGGTAAATTGCTGCTTCATCTGGAAGGTATGTTTGGACCCTTGGATATGGAGGGGGGATGGGGTAAGTAGGCAGGTGTTACAACTTCTGTCGCAGGGGAAGTTACCATGGGGCTGTGGGAGCGTGGGCGCAAAGGACGTATGAACCAGGGTGTTGAGGAGGGAATGGACATACAATTGGCTGATTAACATAAAACAGAGTTGAGGTTAAATAAATGTTAGGAGAAAGGGAGGACTGCAGATGCTGGAGATCAGAGTTGAAGAGAATGGTGCTGGAAAAGCACAGCCAGTCGGGCAGGATCCAAGGAGCAGGACAGTCAACGTTTCGGGCAGAAGTTCATCATTTCTGATGAAGGGCTTATGCTCAAAACATTAAATAGTTGTTGTTTGTGTTGGGGGAAGACCTTTAGTGTAGTCCCCCAGGGGTCAGTGTATGGACCTGTGCTCTTAAGGATACATTTGTGATACGTTAGTGATTGGGACAAATTTCAAAATTTGAGAATGCTATGAAAACGTTGTTAAACGAGCACAGAACTTCATACAGACATATACAAATGGGTGGAATGAGTAGACAAATAGCAGACGAGATTCAATGCTTAAGTAGTCTGAACCAATGTATTTTGGTTGAGACAGGATATAATAAAGGATACGTCCACAAACAGAGTGCAAGAGCAGAGGGACCTGGAGGTATATACATAAATCATTGAAAGTGTTCGGTCAGATTAATAATGCAGTTAATATAGCATTCAGAATCCTGGGCATTATTAATAGGAGCATGGAAGACAAGAGTAGCAAGTTATGTCACATATACAGAAAACACCATTTGGCCTCAGTGCTAAATCTTAACTCCTCACATTGATGAGGACTCCCAAATACCTCTATCCTGTTCTGTCTTTTTCTATTTAAATAATATTCAAGACCTCTACTTTTGGGGTACTGTGTAAGAGCAGAGATTCTTTGCTGAGTATACATGAGATACTGGTTAGATCTCAGCTGAAGGACTGTGCAGAGTCTAGAGTACTGGACCCTCAGTGTCTGCCCATCTGTCCCTCTCTTTCCCAGTCTCCCTTTCCCTGATAATCCTCAACTTCACCTTCCTGCCTTTTCTCCATAATCTTTGATGCTCTTACTGATTAAAAATCTGTCTTTTGGCCTTGAATATACTTAATTATCCTCAACTGTCCTGTGCGCTAAAGAAAAACCCATCTGGGCCACTAATGTACTTTAGTGAAGGAAACAGCCATCCTTACCTAGTCTGGCTTACTCGTGATTCTAGACCCACAGCAATGTGGTTGACTCTTAACTGGCCTCTGGGCAATTAGGGGACTGAAATTATTCAGTTTTCCCACCATGGTTTGACTATTGCCTTGTATGGTTTTCACAAAGCCTCCCTCATTTAATAATCAGGACTGTTCAGTGTTATGATGGGAGTAATTCCATGGGTTATACTGAGTGATAAGATAGCAATGCACTGGAGAGTTCGTTTTTCATGCCAAGACAGAGTGCTTCCTTAATTCAATTCTGGAGTCTCCGTCCTATTGAAGGAATGTTGTGAAACTTGAAAGGGTTCAGAAAAGGTTTACAATATGTTGCCCGGGTTGGAGGGTTTGAGCTGTAGGCAAAGACTGAAAAGGCTGCAGCTGTTTTCCATGGAGTGTCGGAGGCTGAGGGGTGGGTGACCTGATAAAGGTTTATAAAATCATGAGGGGCATGGATAGGGTGAATTGCCAAGATCCTTTTCCCAGGGTAGAGAAATCTAAAACAAGAGGGCAAATGTTTAAGGTGAGAGGGGAAGTATTTTAAAGGGACCAAAGAAGCAACTTTTTCACACAGAGGGTAGTACGTGTATGGAATGAGCTGCCAGAGGAAGTGGTGGAGGCTCGTAAAATCACAACCTTTAAAAGGCATCTGGATGGGTATGTGAATAGGAAGGGTTTAGAGTGATATAGGCGAAATGCTGGCAAATGGGACTAGATTAGTTTAGGATGTCTGGCCAGCATGGACCAGTTGGACCCAAGGGTCTGTTTCCATGCTGCACAGCTCTAGGACTCTAATTTTCCTGAAGGAGCTGGGTGCTACAGGGACTAAAAAAAAGCAACAATTTGGAGCCTTACTTAGTGTGCATTTAAACAATCTGGTTCTGTGGAAGGATTAATCTCAATTACATGCTATGCTGTCTTCATATTCACGTGTGTGTAAAGAGTAGGCCAACTTTTCCTTTCAGGAGCACAAGGAAAATTAAGCCAACTGCAGCACCTTTCGATTCAGGAACTCCCAGAAGGACGAGTGCAGGAAACACATGGGAACACCACCTTAAGAAGCCCCCCACAGAAGCCATTCGCCATCCTGAGTTGGAAATATATTCTTACTGCTTCCATGTCACTGGATCAATCCTGATGAAGGGCTTTTGCCCGAAACATTGATTTTTCCTGCTCCTTGGATGCTGCCTCACCTGCTGTGCTTTTCCAGCACCACTCTAATCTTGACTGAATCAAAATCCTGGAACTCCCTGCCTAACGCCACTGTGGGTGTCCTTATACCTAAGGACTGCAGCAGCCACTTCTCCAATGCAATTATAGATGTGTGATAAATGGCCAATGATGCCCATATGCCATATATGAATATAAAAAGCATTCACCAAAGCATTCTACGGTCAGGACTAACACTTCTTTCAAATTCTCTTTTAGGTACTCACTTTTTGGTCTCCAAATCGTAATGAGCTTTGTATAAAGTTTTGAAACTTCTGTTTTGTCTTCGGTAGGTGCTGTCCCTGGGAAGTAGAATAAACCAAGTCAGTGTCACAGAAAGTGAAGTATTTTTTGCACCTTACTGAATGGGCTCAGTTTTGTACTAAAACAGAATCTAAATATAGAACACACATATAAAAGATAAGACTTATCAAAGAAATGCAGCATGTGGCAGAGTGATTAAGTGTTGGGAGTGAATGGGTGACAGAGTGCTGTGGAGAACATGAATGGGACAGCATCAGAGTGCAAATCAGAATCAGAATCTCCACACTGAGGAAGCAGGCCATTCGGCTCAGTGAGTCCAGGCCGACCCCGCTAGAAAACATCCCCTCTACCTCATTCCTGTAACATTGCATTTTCAACCTGCCGCCTATGGACCTGGGAGGAAACCGGAGCACCCGGAGGAAATCCAGAGGAAAAGATAGCAAAAGGGGAAGTCAAAGAGAAAAGTCAGAGGGGGGGGGTCTGAGTGGGATGTTTTCTAGCGGGGTCAGCCTGGACTCACTGAGACGAATGCCTGCTTCCTCAGTGTGGGGATTCTGATTCTTATTTGCACTCTGACTTTTACATAGCAACAATCTGTCAAAAAGAAACATAAATCTTGTGACCCAACCTGAAGGTTGCAGAAAATGTGGAGAGAAAATGCATTTGTTTCAGGCCCTGCCAGCATTTATATTTCAGATTTCTAATATGTGCAGTATTTTGCTCCTGAATGAATTTTAACAGATTTCCTCAGAACAAAATGAACTAAGCCATCGACACCTTTGAATAAAAGAAGTGGATACCTTCTCGACCATGGTCTTCAGTTTGGTTTTTATTTCATCGACAGTGGGCGAAACCTTGGCAGATTTCATTTCTTTTGATTTGTCTTCCTGTTTTCGGTTTGTATCAGGAGTCTGTCAAAAGGTAGAGACAAACAGTGTTGGTTTATTTCACATGACAAAGAACAAGCAACTGAACATCACGGTCAAACAGCTTTTCAAACTATGAACCTGACTTCCATTAAGCATCTGGTTCTGGAGATACGTAAAAAGAATATACCACACAGCAAGTGCCAAATTTGCAACATACCATAATAAAATAACAGGTCACAACTGAACAATCCTAATCCACACAAAAAGCAGCAATGATTGGGTTCCACTGGTCCTCAGAATATACCTACTTAAAAGTTCTTCTGCATCCTTTGTGGCCCCAAAGGTTACACCTGGCTTCCAGAAAGTTTTCTCCAAGGTAATCTCCTTACATTTTTCAGAACTGTATCAGAGAAGAGGCCATTCAAGACAGCATGTATGAATATAAGAAATAAGAGACTTCACTTTTGTAAGAATGGTTCCAGTGATGAGGGACTGAATCATATGGATGGGAGCTAGAAGAATGAAGAATCAAGCAAATGGCACGTAGATTGAAAATTTAAGAATTATATTCAAGTACTTTTCAAGGCTCAGTCAGCGAAAATAATACCAACTGGAAATTGAACCTCAAAAAAGATAGACAAGTTCAATTGCTGATCCATCCCGAGATCACACAAAAAGGTGTTAGATTAGGCTTTAAGACCTCTGAGATGGAGCAGGAGACGAGGAAGCTAGCCGACCTTTCTTCATTACGGTTCTTGAGCAGGTTTTGGGCCTAATTTAAGTTTTCCAAATCCTGAAAGGAGCTCATCTAATTCTCATTTAGCCGACTATCATCAATTGGCTTTGAATTGCACCAAGTCGAGCAATACAAATCTGAACAAAAGAACAGCACAGGAACAGGCCCGTTGGCCCTCCAAGCCTGTGCCCACCATCATACCCTAACTAAACCAAAAATCGGTCCGTTTCCCTCTATTCCCTCCCTATTCATGTAACCATCCAGATGCCTCTTAAATGTCTCCAATGTGCCCGCTTCCACCACCTCTTCTGGCAGTGCGTTCCAGGGTCCGACCACTCTGTGGGAAAACTTCCCTCGTACATCTCCTTTAAACTTTCCCCTTCTCACATTGAAGCTGTGTCCCCTTGTAAGTGAAATTTCAACCCTGGGGAAAAAGCCTCTGACTATCCACTTTATCTATGCCTCTCAAATGCTGTAGACCTCTTTCAAATCTCCTCTCAGCTGCCATTTTTTCAGTGAAAACAATTCTAGTCTTTTTAACCTTTTCTCATTGCCAATGCCCTGGAGCAATAGAATATGCTGTTTGGATTAAATAAAGTATGTGGACATTTACCCGTACTGTTACCTTAACTATGCTGACAAAGTCTGTCACAGGCTGAGAAACATTTTCAGACATCCAATAGTATAAAGAAGCACATTGTAAATACGACCGTTTTTGTTAGTGGCCAACATACGGAATTCAAAACCATGGACGGCTATCGTAACTGAGTCACTAGATATTTTTTACATATTAAAGGCATCGAGGGATATAGGGAGAAATTGGGAATATGGCATTGAAATAAATTATGATCATATCGAATGTTGGGGCAGGTTTGAAAAGCCAGATGGCCTACTGGTGCTCTCTGTTTTGATTTATTTTCGTTGCTCCACGTCTTTAATTTGATATAACAGGTCGGTTGATCTCAATGAGGTGTTTCTGTGCTATAAGAGGGGAGGTGTTGGCATTGTGATATTATCACTTGACTGTTAATCCAGAGACTCAGGTTCGAATCCTGTCATGGCAGATAGTGGAATTTAACTTCAATAAAAATCTGAAATTAAGAGTTTAATGATGACCATGAATATACTAACAATTGTCAGAAATACCTAATTGGTTCACTAATGCCCTTTAGGGAAGCAAACTGCTATCCTCATCTGGTCTAGTCTATATGTGACTACAGACTCACGGCAATGTGGTTGACTCTTAAATGCCCTTTGGGTCCTACACAGCATTCATTCACAGGATGAAGATGTTAAAGAAAAAGTATATTTTATGTATTTTTTTGCAAACTCACATTCTCGTCACTCACTACAGAAGAGTTTGAAGTGCAAGGATATGATTCTACATCTCAACAAATCATTGGTCAGACCACATTAGGAGTAGTGTGTTCAGTTTTGGGCATCTTGTTTAAGGAAAGATATTACAGCCCTGGAGAGTGTGCAAAGAGATTTACTAGGATGACACCAGGAATGAAGGATTTTAAACAAAAGGTAAGTTTAGAGAAATTCCCCTTGGAGCAGAAAAGAATAAGAGGTGACCTTATCGAGGTGTTCAAAATTATGAACAATTTTGATTGGATAAAGAAAGTTACTGATTTCACTTGTTTGTATGTCTATAACTCGGGGGTTACAATTTCAAGACTGTCACCAAGAGAGTTAGGAGTAAGATGAAGAGAATGTTCTTTGCTCAGAGTTTAAAGGATTTGGAACACGCTGCCTGGGAAAGTAGAAGAGGTGGATTCTAACAGAGGTTTCAAAAGAGAGCTGGATATATACTTGAAAGTGATGATTTTAAGGGGGCTAGAGAGGTGGGGCTAGAGACTGGAATTAGCTGGGTAGCTCTTTCAGGAGCTCGTACAGACACGATGGGTTGAATGGCCTTCTTTTGTACTGCAAAATTCTGCGGTTCTACGATTTGACCCCTTTCTTGGGCAAATATCTGGGATGAAGTCAATCAGTTCACAAACAATGACAATATTTAATCCTGGGATAAGCGTTTGACATCAAATTGATGGAGATAGTCCATTTACAGACAGACCAACAGTTGGAAACACAATAACTTCCTTTGCTTTGTCAAAATTGTTCTTAATTTTGAACTCCTCAATAAAGTAATCTCTTAATCATCTCTGCTCCATGGAGAACAAGCCCAATTTCTCTAATCTTTCCTTGTATCTAAAATCCCTCATGCTAGTAAATCTCCTTTGCACTCTCTCCAGGAATTTAACTTCCTAAAATAAGATGCTCAGACTGTAACATTGCTTGGCTCTGACCCCCTTTTAAGCTCATTTGTTAAGGAAACCTTCATCCACGCTCATGTTACCTTCAGACTCTATTCCTACACACTCCTGGGCACTCTCCTGCATTGTACCTTCAGTGAATTTGAAGTCATTGAAAACTCTGCTGCCCTTGCCATAGCTCACAACAAATCCTGCTTCCCTAACACCCCAAGTGGTAGAGGCTGGTACAATTTGAACATTTAAAAGGCATCCGAATGGGTATATGAATAGGAAGGGTTTAAGAGGGATATGGGCCCAATGCTGGCAAATGGGACTAGATTAATTTAAGATAACTGGTTAGCCTGGGTGAGTTGACTGAAGGGTCTGTTTCCATGCTGGACACCTCTATGACTCTACGACGCAACATTCTGATTTTCAAATTCAGTTTTGTTGCCAACAACCACTAATCCACAGCATGAATAATATTAGAGATATGCTGATCTTGTTTGGCGAGTTCCAAAATTGATGTAAACTTTAAGATGCAATTAAAAGTGGATCTTACTTAACATTAGTTGTGCTTGGTTTTATCCATTCTACATGCAATCTGCTTCCATTTCCTATCCTCTCCAGTTCCTAAGACAATAAAGTTCTTACGCAAAAGTGAGGACTGTAGATGCTCGAAACCAGAGTTTAGATCAGAGTGATGCTGAAAATACACAGCAAGTCAGGCAGCATTCGAGGAGCAGGAAAATCAACGTTTTGGGCAAAAGCCCTTCTTCAGGTTTCAGGATGCTGCTAGACCTGCTGTGCTTTTCCAGAACCACTCTGATCTAAAATAAAAATTCTTAGCCTTCAGTGATCCTCAGAGTTGAAATCAAGCATCAAAACTTCTTTTCCACTCAACAGTTTTTCGGCATCTCAAAACTTCTCCCTTAAAATACCCCACCTACTACAATCTATGATTTCAAAGCTCAACCTTATTGTCAACAAACTCTGACATATCGTCCACTACACTTGTTAAATTTTCATTATAAGTCCCCTACACCACTGCCCCTCGTCCCTCACAAGAGTTTCCTCAATAATAATAAAAAAAACAAATTGCAAAAAGACCATTAATTCTTGAGTTGAGAAGCTTGTCTGCAATTCATTGTGGCCTGTGTTATACCTGACCCAACAAAAACTCCAGACACTGGATGCCAGGAGACAAAAGGCATTCCATTCCCTAATATGGTCATCACTCACCTGAACGAGTAAATTAATGATTCTTTCCCTTTTGAAAAAAAAAGCAAAGTAATGAAGAGCCTTGAGAATTAACAACAACAAAAAAATCCAATTGTAAATGAATACATCACATCAATGTCTTCTTACATCAGTCAGATCAAAGGCAACGTTATTATAGGATACAGAAACCACATTCAAATCCCTTGGAAGTTGGCTTACGGCCAGCACGGTAGATTTTAAGTCTTCAAAGAACTGCGGCATGAACTGCTACGTGACCAACAGGAATAGTTTATTTCAAAAACAATACGCCATTTCCACCAGGGTTCAAGCTCTTTGTCAAAATTTCCTGCCCCTTTCACTTTGGAATTCCTTCACATGTCAGATGACATGTGGAAGGCATTTATGTTGAAAACCCAAGGGTCACAATCATGGAATCCCAGCTGTAATGCCAAGATTGTGCCTAGTGGTATTGTCCAGTGCTAAGTGAGAGCTGTAAGATGGTCGACAGAATGTGGGCAAGAGGGGGTTTACAGTAGTTAATACAGGCTCCAGTCAGCTCTACAATACAGGGACGTTTGGTGTTGAGCATTAATTAGGTCGACGGGAGTGGTCATATATTGCTTTCTCTCCCACTATCTCTTGCCATTTGCTGTAAGAGGACCAATCTGGCAATATTTTCAAAGATCTTTCATTTCATCTTTGAAGTCTGGATCTAGAACCCACTTTTTCACTTCTGAGGCTCTTAACTGGAGGGCGAATCAGTCATAAGGGTTAGGCCAGGTTCTCAGGCCATAGGAAGTATGAAGATCCAGCTCTTTCTGAAAGTGGCTTTAAAAAGGAGTGGATAGAGGCTCCGCTCTTCACAGGACTGAATGGACATGCTGAACCAAGACCGGGGTCTAATCCTCAGAGCTGGATGTGAATGATCATAACAGCCGCCTCTAACATCTTTCCAATGTTGTCCGACTACTCTCACTTGGTTCCACTCTTAACTAAACACTGCCAAAGAGTCACTTGCAATGGCCATCCCCTTCTAGTGCCTCTGATTTGGCCTCTGGTGCTTCTTTAATCCAAACCATTCAAGCTGATCTCTGCTCAAGTTATAGAAGTCTAGCAGATTGAAACGTAATTCAATTTAGCAAAGGACACAATTTGAGAATACTAACTCGATACTAAAACTCATCTTAGTCTATCTGCTCATAGCTGTGCTGCCAACTAGTCAAACACAATGTTCAAATTACGATTGAATTCATGACAGAAAATGCTTACAATTCAATTGCCAAAACATCTTGTGGGCGGCACGGTGGCACAGTGGTTAGCACTGCTGCCTCACAGCGCCTGAAGACCCGGGTTCAATTCCCGACTCAGGCGACTGACTGTGTGGAGTTTGCACGTTCTCCCCGTGTCTGCGTGGGTTTCCTCCGGGTGCTCCGGTTTCCTCCCACAGTCCAAAAGATGTGCGGGTCAGGTGAATTGGCCATGCTAAAAAATTGCCCGTAGTGTTAGGTAAGGGTAATGTAGGGGTATGGGTGGGTTTCGCTTCGGCGGGTCGGTGTGGACTTGTTGGGCCGAAGGGCCTGTTTCCACACTAAGTCTAATCTAATCTAATCTTCTAACTTATATCAAACTCAAAGCACAAAAAATTCATTTTGCTCCTCTGATACATTCCTCTGACATATTCAAAAAAAATTACATAACTCTAATTACACTCAACCATCAGACTGGTGCTCCTTCCCGCCCCATATCATGACGTAGTGAGTCTACAATGGCCCCTCAGTTATTGTGAGCTAGCATACAAGTTACACAGCAAGAGCAAAAATATTTGAGAGAGAGCGCAGAAAGACAAGAAAAATGAGGTAATTTTGTTTAAATTCACAACATTGGGGTCACCCGATAAGACCAACATTTATATCCCATTGTAATTGTAATTGAGAAAATGTAGTTAGCCACCTCAAATACAATTAGAAAGCTTGCCTGACCATTTCAGAGGGTTATTAGTAGCCGGTGAGAAGACAGTGGACAGACAACAGATCCCATTCCTTCAAGGGCATTAGTAAAGCAGATGAGCTTTTATGACATGCTCATCATCATTGATTCTAAGCTTTTTAATTCCAGAGTTATTTCATACATTGAAATAAAATAGCTTGTTGTGTAATGAGATTTTAATTTGTATCTGCGGATCACTAGCTGAGACCCCTGAAACTATAGGTTCAGTGACACTAATGTCCAAACACAGCGCTGTGGCACCTTCAGATAATATATCACTGATGCTCACTGTTTGGCCTTACCTCAGTGCTAGATGTTAGAGCATTGCAGGAAATAATTGAAAAGGGGAGGGAAGAATCACTGATGGCTCCTTTAAATGGATTTGCCTATTTTACCCAGATTGAACAGTGAAGATCATTCCAAATTGATTTGCTAACCCCTTTGTTGGGTTTTTCACGACATCCCATGACAGCGAAAACCTCACCTTTGTTGAAGTGTCTGCAGTGCGCACTGTGGGTGACCACACTAGCCTCATCGAATATCTCTCCTACATTGGCAGGCTGGGCAGCACCATTCTCACTTGGTTCTGTTCTCAACTAATTGCTATCAGAGAACCACTTGCAATGGCTCCTCACCTCCCCGCCCAACCTCTTCCCTCACACCCCATCACAAATCCTTGCCATCCTATTTCTCAGCTACACTCCATCTCCTGCCAACATCTGAAGGCACACAATGTTACCTTTAAATTCAGATTGACAACACAGAGCTCTATTTTGCCACCATTTCTCTTGACTCCTCCAACATCACTACATTATCAGAGGACAAAGCTGTCATCCAGCATTGGGTAACAGTAGTTTCCTCCACCAGAGAGGACCGAATATTGTTTGCAGTCCCTAGCTCCAAGCTCTTTTCCATGGCAACAGTCCGAGGTCAAGCCAGTCTGGTTTGCATCTTTTCTGTCACAGTGACCCACAGATGATCTTCCCGTGTCATGCTCATGCCATTATTAAGATTGTATCATCGCCTGACTTTGCTGGTCTCAGCTCATCTACTGTTGAAACCCTAATTCATACCCTTGTCACCTCTAGATGCGACTATTCCAAACCATTTCTGGCTGGTCTCACATTCTACTTGTCGTAAACTTCAGGTTATCTAAAACTCTGCTGGTTGTGTTGCAATCCAATTTCTCCTGTCAATCTCATTTTCTCACTGACCTACATCAGTACCTGGTCAAACAAAACAGATGGGTTTTAATAACAATCCAGTCATTACATGCTCACTATAACAGATTCCAAGCTTTTTAATTCCAGTTATTTCATCAATCGAATTAAAACTCAATTTGATTTTCAAATGCTCCCAAGGTCTCAGTGCTCCTCATCACTACTTCCTCTAGACAATACCCTCCGGAGGTATTTCCTCCAGTCCTAGCTCCTTGCTCGTCCAGAATTTTGAGTGCTCCGCCAGCAGTGACTTTCCACTTCGACTCTCTTCTTCAAGACGTTCAAGGTTTTTGATCAAATGATTTAATGACAACGCTTGGTGTCACATTTTGTTCGATAATGCTCTGTGAAACTCCTATCGAAAGCACAAAATAAATCGTTTATAACTAGAACAGATGACACAGTCAGTCAATATGTACACACTGCTGTTTGACGGAGTTTGACGTTTGGAAACTAGCTGTGCTTTTCCTATATTACGTTTCTGGAAAAGGAAGGTTTGCCTTTGGCAGTAAAATAACTCTGGGGCATTCGGATGTGGTGAAACCTGCCATACAAATGAAACTAAGGCAGGGGTGGAGTAAACAAGAAAAATGAAATTAGGGAAAAGACATTTTCAATTTTTTTAAAAATTGTTTTTAATCTTGGTGCAATGGCACACTCCAAGGTTGAGCTGTAGTAAATTTTGCGCTGTAATATGGCCTATTATGTATTAGGGTTGTGTGCTGGCTTTGGCCACAGTTTCTGAAACTCCACATACTATTACAATGGCTCTGAAAGGCAATCTTCCGCCCCCCCTGTAGCAAGACTAACCAGGCAGTCACGCTCTGATTAGTACATACTTATTAAGGTAAGAGACATCTGAACACTGTGGTTTGGGAACTAAAAGAAGCATTATTCCACAATTTGTCTCGCATAATCATGCCAAACTTAATTACATGATGCTAAAGGCTGGAATTCATTTCATGTGGTAAAAGGCTAAATACTGTGATGTAAGCCCATGTAAGTAGTAATTCAATACAGTTGATTTTTGTTCAGCGAATAACCCTTGCTTGCCATGAAATATTTCTCTTCTGCGGGAAACAAAATAGCTGATTTAACAGGGATTTAAAAACTATAACACAAACTTGCGTGTGTTGTAAATACGTGACGTCTTCCTTGCTAATCTGTTCTAACTGTAATAAAAAAAGTTCTATAAATAAATAACTGGTAAAATGCCAAAGTCAGAAAAGAGCTGATGACAGATAATAGCACCTAAATGGAAGATGAAGTGCACGAATCCATGAGTTTTAATCAGTGTGCGTATGAGATGGTTCTGCAACCTGTTTCCATTGAATTCGTGGAATTGGCAATGGGATGAATTTGGCAACAGTGGGACATCTGTGCATGTAGAAAACTGAGTTGCATGGCTGAAAACACAGCACATCTGCAGGCAGTGCAAGGCTTTGTTTTTGTGCTCTGCTATCCATCAGAAACCTATTCCTCAGCTGGACTGGGCTAGGCTGGTGGAGTTCATAAACACCAGCAATGACATTGCTGCATGAGGGAGCAGTAAGGGGTGTCGATAGGTCAATGTTCCTAAGGTCAGATCCAACTAGGTAGAACCAATAGCAAGCACTACAAGTTGAAAGAAGTTCTGCTCCATTAGAATGACTCAGCATGACAATGAGACTTTACTGCATGGTCGTTAGTTTTGGAATTGGTTAATACATGGCTCATATTTGGCTTCATTATTCTTGGTTGCTGTTACATCAAATCAGGAAAGATGAGATTTCCTACTTGCGCCTCTAAAGGTAGGGATGACCTTATTGGACTTCCCAAGTAAGCATGCTACATTAATTCCTAAGTAGTGCTGGACTGTAATTCATTTATGTAGGTTAGAAAACATTACATCTGGTGTGACTCCCAATATATACTCCCTGGTTGATTCAATGTCCAAGAATGCCAATTAGCACTGGGCAACGTGAAATAAGAAACAAATTTACCGATACACATCGTAATCCAAGAGCAAATGTTTCAAAAAGAGAAGGAATGTCAGGAGGCATAAATACTGATAGAATACCCGTGGGCTGCACGGTGGCAGTGGGCAGCACGGTGGCACAGTGGTTAGCACTGTTACCTCACAGCGGCTGAGACCCGGGTTCAATTCCCGACTCAGGCGACAGACTGTGTGGAGTTTGCATGTTCTCCCCGTGTCTGCGCGGGTTTCCTCCGGGTGCTCCGATTTCCTCCTACAGTCCAAAGATGTGCAGATTAGGTGAATTGGCCAGGCTAAATTGCCCGTAGTGTTAGGTAAGGGGTAAATGTAGGGGTATGGGTGGGTTGCGCTTCTGCGGGTCGGTGTGGACTTGTTGGGCCGAAGGGCCTGTTTCCACACTAAGTAATCTAATCTAATCTAAATACCCAAGAAAAATAAACTCTGGATTAATTACTACAATTATTGAAGGATCAGTTTATATCATTATATTTGAGGATTCCCAATACTTCTAATTTATTAAGCTAGAAAAGATTTGGCCTATCTAATCCTCAGCACTTTCCAATTCCAGTCTGCTTAAAGTCTGGGACCGTTTTTTTTAGAAATCAGCCTTACCTGAGTGATAAGACTGTGGATTTAGATGCCAGATTCCAATCTAACAAACAGACAACATTCCCTATTCTCGAGAGAGTGGAGTGATAAAGGGAGTAGGACTGAAGCTATAGCAACACAAAGATGATCCTCTAGTCATTTACCTCATTGCTGTTTATGGGCTCTTGCTGTGTAAATTACGGGCTGTGCAGTGAACTCCAGAAGATGTTGAGACACAGTTAATATTTTATGCTTTAAATATGACAGCCTAGCATCCACAGTGTTAGTTCTGAAAGAGTGAATTCAGGTCTAATTTTGGGAAAAGCTGAAAATGTGTTGCTGGAAAAGCGCAGCAGGTCAGGCAGCATCCAAGGAGCAGGAGAGTCGACGTTTCGGGCATGAGCCCTTCTTTGGGAAAACCTCATTTGTCAAAAGTGATTAGATTAGTCACATAGCTTGATGCTATCCTTACAGAGAATGTTGTAACACCAGGCACCTCAGTTTGGAGTGAAGGCAACAGGTTGAGAGATTCTATTGATCTCCGTTTGCCAATTAAATGCATTAGTAGTTCCCCTTACGTTTATGAATCTGTTTGTGATGCGGTCTGTCTGGATCCTCACTGACTGGTTCTAATTTGGTTGCTTGAACACAGAACGTTGACTGAGGGGCTCGGATTGCCAGCACCTGTGTGATAGGAAATCACCTCTTGCGCCGACTGCCCTTCAGTTTGTATCAGAGCAAAGAGAAAATCCTGTGAAAGATGTGCCTGTCACAATACAAGACAGGGTACAGCTGGTTGCTCTATATTATGCCCTTTTAGAACATCATTTCAAAGGTGTCAACAGATTCTTAGTGATGAATATCAAATCGCACCAAGAAGTTCAAATGCACAAGAGTAAACCCCACAATTTAAACTCTAAAGAAATTATGCATCCATTATTACAAAGTTAACTGCAGCCAAAGGATCTATACTCGGCGTCAATTCTCCTTCACATTCAAAACTGCACAATCCTGAAACTGTTCAATGTTAAGCAGATGTTCCAAGAATTTCTCTTGAAACAACATAACCAGCTGTTGATGAGAAACCCAATTTTCAAACTAACAAAGACTCCAACCTTACTGAACTGCCTTTGGTAAGACAATCAGAGCCTTACAAAGACCACTTCATGCACACTGTGGACTCACGTTTGAAGTTGTATTACTGATCCTGCACGTTGTTCATACTTCGTAATTAGGAACAGGATTGGATCACTCAATCCCAATCCTGCTTGGCCATCCAAGATGATCATAGCTGATTTGAATTCATGTTTCTGCTAACCTTGGATAACCTTTCAATCCTTTGCTTATTCAAGGACTTTGTTTCCACCACCTTTTGAGGAAGTGTTCAAAAGATTCATGATCCTTAGAGTAAAAAAAAACTCTCATTTGTTTTATTTTAAACAGTGACTCCTTAGTTTGAGATTTTCTCACATTAGGAAACATTCTCTGTAATGTGGGGAGTTACAGGCAGTGGAAATGAATAGGAAGAGGCCTGGCCTATTGGAGTTACAGGCAGTGGGAGTGATGGAAAGGGGAGTGGTCTATTGACCTTCTGTATAAGGAAAGTGAATAGAAATTGGAATATACGATCACATAACGTCAAAAGGAGGCACTTCAGCCCATCAAGTCCATGCCAGATCTCCATGCAGCAATCCAATCAATTCCATTCCTGAAAAATCATTTCCTTCATGTGCCTGTCCAATTCCCTTTTGAAGTTGTGACAGTCTCTGCTTCTGTCATATTTGCGGGCAGTGGTTTCCAAGTTACTGTCAGCCACTGTGGAAATGGCCTTCTTCATATCACCTTCCATCTGTTAAAAATTTGTAATTTGTGTTTCCTGCTTCTTGGCCTGATGGTGTGCTCCCGGCCCACATTATCCAATCCTGAGACAATATTGTATTGCTCTTCCAAATCTTTCCTCAATTCAGGAAAGGGTTTATTCCTTTGGAAGTCTACACAGGGAGAGGGATAGGCTCAAATGCCAAAACGGCAGATGGTGGTATTAGAAGTCAATAAAAATCTGGAATTAAGAGTCTAATGATGACAATAATCCATTGTTGATTGTTGGAAAAAACCCATCTAGTCCAGTAATGTCCTCTAGGGAAGGAAACTGCCATCCTTACCTGGTCTGGCCTACATGTGACTCCAGACCCACAGCAACGTCATCGACTCTTAAACTGCCCTCTGCACAATTAGGGATGGGCAATAAATGCTGCTAAACCAGCCCTCATCCCATGAAGGAAGAAAGAAAACTAAACCAGTCAAGAATTGTCACAACCTTACATGCTTCAACCAATTGCCTCTTACTCTTTTAAAACTTTGCGGATATAAAATCTAACTTGTCCAGCCTCTCCTCAACTTGACTATTTAACGAATTAGTCTAGTAAAACCTGCTCCAACTGGAATCCAATGCATTTATATTTGGCCTTAAGGAAACCAATACTGCAGAGTATTCCAGATGTGGTCTGACCAAAATCTAGTATAATTGAAGAATAACCTTCCTACTTATATACTCAATTCCCCATATCATGAGGTGTTCTAATTACTTGCTGCATCTTGTCACAAGGTGAATAAAAGGGAATCTGCTCCCTTCTTAAAATGTATTTTTGGCTGGTCCCAACAAATATTACTTCCTTTTCGCACGCAGCTATCACAATTCAATTAGAACTCAGTTAACTAGATCAAAAATGATTGGGGCGGGGGATGGGAAGAGACTATGAACTGAAATAAAAAGACAAATGGAGTTTAAACTTCTTCATGTCCTTGAGTTGTGAAAGTGAAACAGTTCGTGACTGTTTAATGTTGTCTCCTTTCCTCAGTTGTTGTGAAATTTATGGAATTCAGGAGTTCTTGATGAATTGCACTTTTCTCCAGGTGCTTTTTCAGAGCCAAGATATTGGGTGACAAGTTAGACCAAGCCTTCCAGGTCCTGTTGTTGCAAATCCAATTTTCCTTCACTCTGTTAAGCAACCTACTAAAATATAGTTTGGTAGCATATCCCTGAATGCAGCTCAGTTTTATGCCAAGCTGAATATTCCACAAGCAATTTGCATCTAATTTAAATAGGTGAACCTATCATTCAAATTTCTTTAGTCGTCTGGTTTCAGAGTCTCTCTTTAGTGCATTCTGTACAACTTCCCTACACTTGCCATAATCAGTGGTTAGGTGATCACCACAGCCATTTTAGATCAGCATTTGATCTCTTTAAAATCACTTGATTAATATCAGATGAATACTGATAGCCCATGTTTGCCATCAAAGTAACTCTCATACTAATGGTAAGGTCCTAGGGAGCGTTGCTGAAAAAAGTGACCTTGGGAGTGCAGGTTCATAGCTTCTTGAAAGTGGAGTTGCAGGCAGATAGGATAGTGAAGGCGGCGTTTGGTATGCTTTCCATTATTGGCCAGAGTATTGAGTACAGGAGTTGGGAGGTCAGGTTGCGGCTGTACAGGACATTGGTTCGGCCACTGTTGGAATATTGCATGCAATTCTGGTCTCCTTCCTATCGGAAAGATATTCTGAAACTTGAAAGGGTTCAGAAAAGATTTACAAGGACGTTGTCAGGGTTGGAGGATTTGAGCTATAGGAAGACGTTGAACAGGCTGGTGCTGTTTTCCCCCGAGTGTCAGAGGCTGAGGGGTGACCTTATGAGGGGCATGGATAGGCTAAATAGACAAAGTCTTTTCCCTGGGGTCGGGGAGTCCAGAACTAGAGGGCATAGGTTTAGGGTGAGAGAGGAAAGATATAAAAGAGACCTCAGGGCCAACTTTGCACACAGAGGGTGGTGCGTGTATGGAATGAGCTGCCAGAGGATGTGGTGGAGGCTGGTACAATTGCAACATTTAAGAGGTATTTGGATGGGTATATGAATAGGAAGAGTTTGGAGGGATATGGGCTGGGTGCTGGCAGGTGGGACTAGGTTGGGTTGGGATATCTGGTTGGCATGGACAGGTTGGACCGAAGGGTCTGTTTCCATGCTGTACATCTATATGACTCTAACCACTTGTAATTCATGACATCCTCAGCATATGGTTGGCACGGTGGCACAGTGGTTAGCACTGCTGCCTCACAGTGCCAGAGACCCGGCTTCAATTCCCACCTCAGACAACTGCCTGTGTGGAGTTTGCACATTCTTCCCGCATCTGCGTGTGTTTCCTCTGGGTGCTCCGGTTTCCTCCCACAGTCCGAAATTGTGCAGGTTAGGTGAACTGGCCATGCTAAATTGGCAAGAGGTAAATGTAGGAGAATGGTCTGGATGGGCTGCTCTTTGGAGGGTCGGTGTGTGGACTTGTTGGGCCGAAGGACCTGTTTCCACACTGCAAGCAATCCAATCAATTTCAGTGCTTTACACACTATCCCTAATAGCTGTTACTCTCCAATCAATCAACTCATGATTTTCCTGCAATGTTAATATTTGACTGTATTTTCCTAATAGGTCTCCCACAAACAGATATCCTTTTTGCCCTGAAATTAATTATAATTTTGTAAAAAATTTAAGGTTTCACCTAATCACCACTTACTGATTTAACTCAGCAATAAATTTGTCCTTTACCCCAAGACATAAAATGTCAACATGTAGTATTTTCAATAGGGAGATGCCTAACTTGGGCTCCTCCGCTTGCCCACTCATCTAGCTTCTGGTGACTGCCAGTCTCCAGATTTTCCATCTACCTGTTCCTCTGGGTGCTGCCAACTACCTGGCACACTCACTCCTTTAGCTGTTGCTGACTTCCAGTCTCAAGGTTCTCTGCTCGCTTGCACCTCCTTCAGTAAAGACTGCTAAATATCACCAACTACCTGGGAGTGTCTGAAATCCCAATGTGAAATTATGCAGTGTCGAGCTCACCTTGGGCATACTATATGAATGATCTCAAAGTGTTACTGGGTCCACAGTAAAAGTGGTGTTATCACTGTCACTTGAGGGATGACACAGCAGCTCACGTACATCTTTTCAGGTCTTGTATGATTGAGGTGATGGGGCTTAGAATAAGCCAGCCTCTCTCTGCACTTATAGGACCTTTTAACTGAAAAGGTGTTCACCAAAGCTGACCACCTGCAAACCTAGCACGTGGCACTCGTGTAGTACAGTGAACTCAATACTCACTTTTGAGCAAATTTCAAAGAAACCTGCAGTCAAAATTTATGCCATTTATTTCCTCGGTCTCTGAACAAAGAATGTGTAAAGGCTGGTCTGTTAGCACACTTTGAGGTTTCATTCCTGATTAAAGATGATGGTGAACTCAGCGGAGCAGGTTTTGCAGATGGTCAGCTTTGGCGAACTGAGGTCAGACCTTTCATTCACAGTAGAGCATCAGGAGTTTTTAATGGCACAGAAAATGGCTCATTAGCCCATCATATCTGCACCAGTTATTGAGCATCCACCAATGCTAATCCCATTTTCCAGCAGTTGGCTGCTAAGTCAAAAGTTTCCTGATAAAGAGGTTATGTTCCTCAGATGCTGTCTGACGTGCTGCACTTTTCCAACTCTTCGACTGATCTCCAGTATCTGCAGTCCTCACTTTTTCCTAATTAGCCTACAAGCCTTGTATGCTATTGCATTTCAAGTCCACACCAACCCTCCGAACAGCATTCCAAACAAACCTACCCAACCACCCTATCCTTGTAGCCCTGTATTTCCTGCGGCTAATCCACCTGGCCTGCATATCTCTGGACACTATGGGAAATTTAGCATGGTCAAGCCACCTAACCTGCATATCTTTGGACTGTGGGAGGAAACTGGGGCATCCAGAAGAAATCCATGCAGACATGGGGAGTGTGTGCAAACTCCACACAGACAGTGGCTCAAGGGTGGAATCAAACCTGGGTCCCTGGCAGGGTGAGGCAGCAGTGCTAAACATGGATGCAGTAGATGACAGTTACATTTGTCAGACATTTACTTGTACCTCCAGAAATGTCATTTACTGTATCTGTTGCACCCGCTGTGGTCTCCTCTACTTGGGGGAGAAAGGGCACCAACTTGCAGATCGTTTCAGAGAACCTCTCTGGGACACCCGCACCAACCAATTCCACCACCCCTTGGTCGAACACTTCAACTCCCCCTCCCAGTCCACCAAGGACATGCAGGGCCTGGGCCCCTTCGACCGCCAAACCCTAACCACCTGAAGCCCAGAGGAAGAACGCCTCATCTTCCACCTTGGGACCCTGCAACCACAGGATTAATATGGATTTCACCAGTTTCATTTCCCCTCCCCTCACCTTATCCCAAGCCTTTAACTCGGCACCGCCCTCTTGACTTGTCCATCGTCTTTCCCATCCATCTGCTCCACCCTCCTCTCTGACCTATCACCTTTATCTACCTATTGCATTCTCATCTACCTTCCTCCAGCCCCACCTCCTCCCATTTATCTCTTAGACTCCCGGCCCACAAGCTTCATTCCTGACGAAGGGCTCATGCCCAAAATGTTGATTCTCCTGCTCCTTGGATACTGCTCGACTTGCTGTGCTTTTCCAGCACCACACACGCGACTCTGATCTCCAGCATCTGACAAATGGCAACTAACATTCGTGCCACAGAAATGACAGGCTACGACAATTATCAATAAGAGACAATTTAACTACAGCCCTTGACATTCAAAAGGTGTTACCATCACTGAATTCCCTCACTATCAATATCATTGGGGTTACCATTTGCTAGAAACACAAGTACACTTGGCACAGTGTATATAAGAACAGCTATAAGAACAGCTCTGAGGCTAGAAATACTGTGGGGAATGATTCACCTCCTGACTCCCCAAAGCCAGACTGTCATCTACAAAACATAATTCACAGCTGTTACGAAATGTTCTATATTTGCCTGGATGGATGCAGCTCAAACAACATGATACTTACACCATCCAGGACAAAGCATGATTGGCACCACATTCACAAATATCCACTCCTTTCACTGCTGATGCTCAGTAGTACACACAACTGCTATCTACAAGATGCACTGCAGAAATTCACCAAATATCCTCAGACAGTACCTTTCACACGCACATCCACTTCCATCGAGAAGGACAATGGCAGCCAGTACAGGGGAACACTAACACCTTCAAGTTCCCCTCCCAGCCACTCACCATCCTGGCTCGGAAATGTGTCACTGTTCCTTCACAGTCGCTCGGTCCGGAATCCCTGCATCGAGGATCAACTCAGTAGGTGAACTGGGGTAACTCGAAGACAGGTCACCACCACCCACTCAAGGGTAAGTATAATTAGATTAGATTCCTTACAGTGTGGAAACAGACCCATCCGCCCAACAAGTCCACACCGACCCTCCGAAGAGCAACCCACCCAGACTCATTTCCCCTACATTTACCCCTTCACCTAAAACTACGGGCAATTTAGCACGGCCAATTCACCTAACCTGCACATCTTTACACTGTGGAAGGAAACCAGAGCACCCGGAGGAAACCCACGTAGACACGGGGAGAATGTGTAAACTCCACACAGTCACCTGAGGTGAGAATTGAACCTGGGTGTCTGGTGCTGTGAGGCAGCAGTGCTAACCACTGTGCCGCCCATATGGATGGGTAATAAAAATGCTGTTCAGCCATTGATGCCCACGTCCCATGAATAAATTTACAAAACTAACAATCAATGCTGTCACCATCACTGAAGCTCCCATCCTTAGGGCTATCATTGACCATAAACTCAACTGGACTCACCACAAATACAGTGGGCAAAACAGCAAGTCTGAGGTGAGGAATACTGCTGCGAGTAACTCACCTACTGACTCCCCAGATCCTGTCCATCTACAAGGCACAAGTTAGGAGTGTGATGGAATACTCCCCACTTGTCTGGATGGGCGCAGCCCCAACAACACTCAAGAAGCTTGACATCATCCAAGACAAAGCAGCCCGCTTAACTGGCACCACATCCACAAGCATTCACTCCCCTCACCACTGACACTCAGTAACAGCACTGTGTACCATCTACAAGATGCACTGCAGGAATTTACTAAAGATCCTCAGATAGCACCTTCTAAACCCTCGACCACTTCCATCTAGAAAGACAAGGGTAACTTGTCACTACCATCTACAAGTTTCCCCAAGTCACTCACCTTAAAATGGAAATATACCACAGTTCCTTTAATGTTGCAGGGTAAAAATTCTGGAATTCCCTCCTTAAGGACATTGTGGGCCAACCCACAGCAGATTGACTGCAGTGGTTCAAGAAGGCAGTTCACCACCACCTTCTCAAGGGCAACAAGAGACAGGTAACAAACACTGGTCAGCCAGCGAGGTCCATGTCCCATGAGTGAATTTTTTCCAATAATCATCTTTGAAATTGGTATAGATTCTGGATGAATCCTGTAGATTGGAAGCTAGAAAATGTTCTGCAGGAGTTAAGTAGTGAATCAAAGAGAAAATAGGGAATTAAGTGACCTTACATCAGTACTAGGGAAACAGCACAATCTATTATAAAGAATGTGATAAATGGATAGATGCTTTAAAATGATCTGATTAGGCATAGTTAGTCTGGATCTGTGAATGGGAAATAGTATTTGACAAACCCATGTGTTTTTCTTTTATAGCCACTATATTCATATGTCCAGAAAATTTTTCTGGTCAATGTTAACCCCCAGGATATTGATATTCGTGGATTCAATGCTGGTAACAACACTGAACATCAAGGGCAGTAGTTTGATTGTCTCTTATTGGAGATGGTCTTCACATGGCATTTGTGTGGTGCAAATGTTACTTGGCAGTGAGCCCAAGCCTTTATATTATCCACATTTATCACATTTGAACATGGGCTGCTTTAGCATCAGAGAAAGTTTTTGTTGGTGGATGTATATAGTCACTTCTGACCTTATAATGGAAGGAAGGTCATCAATGGAGCAGTTGATGATGATTGGGCTGAGGACACTACCCTGAGGAACTCCTGCAGAGACATCCTGTGACTGAGACTGACCTCCAACAACCACCATCATCTTCCAATATATTAGGTAAGACTCCAATAGATTGCCCTGATACCCACCGATTCTCATCTTGTTTGGGCTCCTTGATGTCACACTATGTCGAATGCAGCCTTTATGTCAAGCGCTGCCACTCTCACCTTCCCTGTGGAATTCAGCTTTTTCCACGTTTGAAACAAGTCAAGGGTGTGGTGCTGGAAATGCACAGGTCAGGCAGCATCTGAGGAGCAGGAGGATCGATGTTTCGGGCATCAGCCCTTCATCAGGAATCAAGGCCGATTCCTGATGAAGGGCTTATGCCAGATTCTCCTGCTCCTCGATGCTACCTGTCCTGCTGTGCTTTTTCAGCACCACACCCTTGACTCTGATCTCCAGCATCTGCAGTCCTCACTTTCTACCATGTTTGAACCAAGGCCGTAATGAGGTCAGGAGCTGAGTGGCCCTGGCAGAACCCAAACAGGACATCACTGAGCATGTGCTGCTTGATAGCACTGTTAAAGACACCTTCCATCACTTTACTGATGATCTATACTAGACTGATGAGGGTGGTAATTGGCTGGGTTGGATCTGTCCTGGCTTTTGCCAAAGTACATTGACAGCAATCCAATAATATGTGAACTGCAACAGCTTGGCTAGGGGTGAGTGAATGAAGAAGGAAGGAAAAAAAAAGAATTGAACCAGGAACACAATTTTAAAAAAGAATGCCGTGTAGGATTAAGATGCCTTCTGAGAGGGCTGTGAATCTTTGGAATTCTCTAACTCAGAGGGCTGCGAAGCAGTTTCTTTTTTACAAAGTATGTTTAAAGTGCAGGTTGAGAGATTTCTGATTAACAGTGGCATAAAGTGTTATAAGGCTAGTGTGGGGAAGAAGGCCTTGTAGTGTTCCATCAGCCATAATCATATCAAATGGCAGAGCAGATTCGATGGGCTGAATGGCCTGGACCTGTTCCTGTCTCCTTAAGCTCCGGTCTCCCTGCTCTGGTACCATTCTTGGCAATGTTTGGGCAGAGACTCAAGGTGAAGCACTCACAATGAATTCTTTGGTCAACCCTGCAGCAGGTCTGTACTGTAAGAATCAATCATGGAAGTGAGGGACAGCTTCTTCAATGAATCAAAAGCAGAGAATTCCATTAATCTGTTACAATAATGCCACAATCTAACTGAATGGCAAAAAATATAGACAAAGGACTGAATTACCCACTACTGTGTCCTTATAATGATCCATATATCTTAAAAGGACAATATTCTATAACATTACCTGATCCCCTCTATGTTATAGAGGACCACCAGATATGCTTTAGGACCCTTCATGACTAGAATTACAGAATGCCTACAGTTTGGAAGCAGACCATTCAGCCCTTTGAGTCCACACCAACCCGACAAAACAACATCCCAACCAGATCCATTTCCTTGCTCTATCCCAGTAACCCTGTATTTCCCATTGCCAATCCACCTAGCCTGCACATCTGTGGAAACTATGGGACAATTTAGCACGGCCAAACCACCGAATTTGTACATCTTTGACTGTGGGAGGAAAGTGGAACATCCACAGGAAACCCATGCAGACACAGTAAGAACATGCAAACTCTACACACACAGTTGCCCAAGGCTGGAATCAAAACTGGGTCCTTGGCGCTGTGAGGCAGCAGGGCTAACCATTGATACAGGCTGAAAGAAATTAGACATCCCCATGTTCCCTATATTGATAACAGTGACTACATCTCAAATGTACTTCACTAGATAGTCCTGAGGTTATGGAAGCTCTGAAATATATAGACATGTACTTACATACAACACAGGCACATTCATAAATGTATGCATAGAACATAGAAAAGTATAGCACAGAACAGGCCCTTTAGGAATAATCTTTGACACAACATCGTGGACCAATCTGAAATAAAATAACCTAACCTAACCTACGCACCCCTCAACTCACTGCTATCAATGTGCATGTCCAGCAGTCACTTCAATGTCCCTTATGACTCTGCTTCCACCACCACCGCTGGCAACGCATTCCATGCATTCACAACTCTGTGTAAAGACCCTACTTCTGAGTTTTCCTCCACACCTTACTCCTAACACCTTAAAACTATGACCTCTCGTGCCAGTCAATCCTGCCTTGGAGAAACATGTTTGGCTATCAATTCTATCCATGCCTCTCATTACCTTGTACACCTCAATCAAGTCAGTTCTCTTCCTCCCTCTCTCTGGGGAGAAAGTCAACCTCTCTTCATAAGACAAACCCTCCAGTCCAGGCAGCATCCTGGTAAGCCTTCTTTGCCTCCTGTCCAAAGCCTTTATATCTTTCCTATAGTACGGTGTCCAGTTCTGCTCACCCTATTCCAAGTGTGGTCTCACCAGGGAATTGTAGAGCTGCAGCAAAACCTCGCTGCTCTTAAAACTCAATCCCCTTGTTAATGAGAGCCAAAACACCATATGCTTTCATAAGAACCCATTCCACTTAGTTGGCATGTTTGCGGGATCTATACACTTGAACATGAAGATCCCTCTGTTCCTCCAGACTGCCAAGAATTCTGTCTTTAATCCTATATTCAGCATTCAAGTTTGACCTTCCAAAATGCATCACTTCACATTTATCCAGGTTGAACTCCATCTGCCATTTCTCAGCCCAGCTCTGCATCCTGCAGTCTGCAGTCTGCAATAGCCCTCGATACTTCAACGGCACCTCCAATATTTGTATCATTGGCAAATTTACTAACCCACCCCTCAACCTCCTCATTCAAGTCATTTATAAAAACTACAAAGAGCAGAGGCCCAAGAACAGAGCCCTGTGGGACCCCAATCAACACTGACCTCCAGGCAGAATACTTTCCATCTACAACCATTCTCTGCCTTTTGTCAGCCAAATCTCCCTGTGTCCCATACTTCCTGACTTTATGAATGAACCCACCATGGGAATCTTATCAAATGCCTTGCTGAAGTCCACATCCAATGCTCGACCATCGTCGACCTGTCTTTTCACCTCCTCAAAGCTCAATAAGATTTGAGGCATGACCTGCCCCTCACAAAGCCATACTGACTGCCTTTAATCATGCTATGCTTTTCCAAATAGTCATAAATCCTATACCTCAGTATCCTTTCCCAAATCTTGCTACCCCACAGACGTAAGACTGACTGGTCTGTAATTGCCAGGGATTTCCCGGCTACCTTTTTTGAAAAGAAGAACAACATTCGCCTCCCTCCAATCTTCCAGACGACTCCCGTGGAGACTGAAGAAGCAAAAACCTTTGTCAGTGGCTTAGCAGCCTCTTTTCTCGCTTCCCGGAGCAGCCTAGGATAAATGTGATCTGGCCCTGGGGATTGATAAGTCAAAGTTTGCCAAAATTTGTAGCACATCACCTTCAATCTTGATCTGGTCAAGCCTGTATTCCAGCTCCTCAATTTCATTCACTACAAGGTACCTTTCCTTAGTGAAAAATGAAGCAAAAAAAACCTCATTTAGTTCTTCCCCTATCTGCTCAGACTCCACGTACAAGTTCCCTACGCCATCCGTGACCAGCCCTATCTTCTCCCTGATCATTCCATTATTCCTCATGTATGAGTAAAATGCCTTTGGGTTCTCCCTAATCCTTCCTTCCTTTTTCACGCCCCCTCCTGGCTCTCCTCAGTCCATTTCTGAGCTCCTTTCTAGCAAGCCTGTAATCCTCTAAAGCTGTGCTAGAGTCTTGCTTCCTCCACCTTATGTAAGCTGCTTTCTTCCTTTTGACAAGAAGCTCCTCTGTTCTTGACATCCAAGGTTTCTTAATCTTACCCCTTCTTACCTATCTCAGAGGAACAAATTTGTGTATCACTCGCAACAACTGCTGCTTAAATAGGCTCCATATGTCTGTTGTGCCCTGTGGAACAGTTGCTCCCAATCTGTACTTTCCAACTCCTGTCTGATAGCATCAACTTTCTTTTCCCCAATTAAATATCTTCCCATGGTAACTGCTCCTTTCCCTCTCCATGGTTATGGTAAATGTGAGGCAGTTATGGTCACTGTCACCAAAGTGTTCTCCCACCACGAGATCTGGTACTATCCTGGCTTATTGCTGAGCACCAAATCCAAAATGGCCTCTCCCCTTGTCAGCCTGTCTACATACAGAGTAAGGATAACCTCCTGAGCATACCTGACAAAAAACGGCTCCATCCAAACCATCTGCACTAAGGAGGTTCCAAGTCAATATTGGAAAAGTTGAAGTCACCCATAAAAACAACCCTGCTACATCTGCATTTTTCCAAAATCTGCCAGCCTATGAGTTCTTTGATCTCCCTGTTGTTATTAGGGGTTCTGTAGAAACCCTCCAATGAAGGTTTGTAGCTCAGGTTGAGGTTTAGGGTATAGGTTTGCTTGCTGAGCTGTAGGTTTGATATCCACTTGGAGGTCGCCACTGATGATGTTACCTAGCCAGGTAATGAAACGTCAGGATATCAAACCTACAGCTCAGCGAGCAAACCTACTCCCTAACCCTCCAATGAGGTGGCTGCTCCTTTGCTGTTCCTAACTTCCACCCATATTGACTCAGTAGGCAAACCTTCCTCGACAACCTGTGTTGCTGTAGGTGTGATGCACTCTCCAAATACAATGCTACACCCCACTCTTTTTCCACTCTCCCTGTTCTTTTTCAATGTTCTAAACCTTGGAAAATCAAGCAACCATTCCTGCCCCTGTGAAACCCACGTCGCTGTTATGGCCACATCATCATAGTCCCAAGTACTGATTCATGATCTAAGTTCATCGCTCTTATTTCTGACACTCCTTGAGTTAAAGCAGACACCCTTTGTTTCATCACATGAGAAACCTTTCCGATAGATTCACTACATCCTGTCACTGCCCCATCTACAACTACCACCCCCCTCTCAGATATGTAGCTCTGGTTCCCAACCCCCTGCCAAACTAGTTTAAATCCTCCTGAACCACACGTGCAAATCTCCCATCCAGGACATTTGAGTCCCTCCAGTTCAGGTGCAACCCATCCTTCATGTACAGGTCCCATGTAATGGTTTAAGTGTTTGAAGCCCTCTTTTCTGCACCAGCCTCTCAGCCACGTGTTAAGCTGCATTCGCTGACTGTTCTTCACCTCACTCACTATCTCGTGGCACCGATAACAAACCTGAGATCACTACTTCACTCGTCCTGCTCTTCAGCTTCCAACCCAGCTCTCTGTAGTTTCAGATCCTCAATCTCTTTCAAGGTTATATCATTGGTGCCAATATGTACCACGATTTCTGGCTGCTCACCATCCCCCTTCAGAATCCTGTAAACCCAAATCGGTGACATCCCAGACTCTGGCACTGGGGAGGCAACATGCCTTCCAGGAGTCCCGTTCCTGACCACAAAATCTCCTGTCAATCTGTCTAACTATTGAGCCCCCTACCACTAGCGGTTTTCTATTCTCCCCTCTTCCCTTCTGAGCCTCAGTGCCAGAGACCTGACAACTAAAGCTTTCCCCTGGTAGGCCATCCCCACCAGCAGTATCCAAAACGGTACACTTATTGCTGAGGGGAACCGCCACAAGGGATCCCTACTGAGTCCATTGGTTCCCCTTGAGCCCCCTTACTGTAACCCAGCTGCAATATATATTTTCCACAAAAATGGGCACCATACACACAATGACTCAAGTGCAACAATATTTACAAGTATAAACACATAGACAAGAGACAGAACTAAACCCAAAGTTTCTACAAAATAATTTCTGGACAATATCCACAAAGTAGCAGAAGCAAATATATGAGGTCTTTCATCTTCATCACGCAGCAATGATCAGGTGCTTCCCTGCTGAGCTAGACATGTTCACAACACTACAGGTTTGCCATTTCAAAGTATCTATTTTCTCCAAATTCAGGTGTTCTTCAAATGTGGTATGGAATCAGGTTTTGCATAGGAGCTTGGCATGGGGGAGGGGGTGGTATGTGGAAGAAGGCAGAATAGGGTGAACCTGTAAAGAATGAGTTTCTATGGATGCAACTGCAGACAGACAGCGCTTGTGATTTGCAGTCGGAAGCAGATGTCTGCTGATTATGGGTGTATACTTTTAGATAATGACAGGACAGCGTATGTACAGTGAGACATTCTGCTGCTCTAAGAACAGCAAATTCCCATTCCCAGTGCTTTGAAATAAATCTTCTATTTAAAAGCTGCTGATTGTCAGGCAAGGCAGATCTCAGTTTAAAAAGAAAAGGCATGCCATGCATATCAAAGGCACTTATATTAATTTATCAATGATGCTGCACTCCTCAAGCTTTATTTATTTTGGCACTTTTTTTGACAATCCATGCTGGCATGATCCTGTAAAACAGAAGTCAATACTGTTCTTTCTTACAAGTTTGAGAACTCAGACCTGCATTTGGTAAGGGCACTTTTCATGTTCCACCTTTCTTCACAGCCATTAAAAGTTCTTTTTCAAGTGTAGTCACAAGTTACAAGGCAGGATAAATGACAGCCTGCTTGCACACAAGATTCCAAAACTGAGGTAATGGCTCAGTTAGTCATAATCATTATTTCACAGGAGCCCCTTCAGCCCAAGTCCATTCCAGTTCTCAGTATAGTTATTTATGCAGTATCTTCAGCCTTGCCAGCTATTTCCCTTAAGCAGCTATCCAGTTTCCTTTAGAAATAATATTTAAAGCATTACTTATATTTTAACTAAATATAATAATGGAATTTAAATCATTAGCAGTGCTGTTAGAATTATAGCCAACAGAATATCACACTTGTTCCAGCGTGATGTAGTGCTACTAATTAATTCTAATCCCCAGTGAGACCCTCTCTGCAATTACTACCTCTACCTACCCTGGTGTATAAAGCTACAGATCCTCAAGTCCAAGTCTGGGAGGTTTTGCCATAGTTGAAATGGACAAGATCAAAGCATTTGCATGCCTACCATCATGCTTTATTTCGGTAGCCCACACTAACTCGGGGTAGATAAAGTACTAATTACTGAATCCAGAAATCGCACAAGCATCCATGTGAGATAGAGTAGCTGAAGAGAGCAGATAAAATGAGCAATTAAAAACTGAGAAAACTATTAATTGACTTTGCAGTTCCTTTCCAGCCTTGGATGAACTGAAGGCAGTTAGCACATGAGAACAAAGAACATTACAGCATAGGAATGGATGCTTTGGCCCTCCATGCCTGCATCAACCCAGATCCTCTCTCTAAACCTATCGCCTATTTTCTAAAGGAACTGCACCCTTCTGCTCCCTGCCCATTATTTATCTGTCTAGATACATCTTACATGACATTATTGTGCCTGCCTTTGTCATCGCTGCTGGCAACAATGAGGCAGGACTCTCTTACTGGTTAAAGACTGGTCGTAAGGTCATAAACAATGCTCTGACTGAAGGAACATACGAATTGACAATATTCAACCCAGTAGGACATCTCAGATAAGCCTGATCCTCTCCCCAGCCAGGCTCTCCACCTTCCCACACATAAATGGGTGGAGCTCACAAGCAGGAAACTTGGCGCATTTTCATTTCTTTTGTTGAAAAAGCAGCAAAACAGCACACTCTGAAGATCTGAAACAAAAACAGAAACTGAAGAAACTCAGCAGGTCTGGTAGAACGAGAGGGAGGAAAGCAGAGTTAATCTTTCAAATCCAGTGATTCTTCATCTTCATCAGGCCAAGTTAACTCTGCTTTCTTCCCACAGACACTGCTGAGTTACTCCAGCAATCACTTTTTCTTCCCCGTCTTTCTCAGCTTCCCTGTTTCAGGGGCACAAAAAGGTCAAGTGAATGACTACTCACACTGTTGTGAAGGTGACCCAATTCAGCAGAGTGAGCCTGCTTGGGCCCATCTGATTAAATCAGTTACGTGCCTTCACCTTCATATCATTTAGGAGACAGAGCAAAAAGATCAAGAGAGGTCTTTGTGAATTTTTGCTCAACACTTTTCTTCAGTGTAAAGTTTAACATGCTTATCATATCTTTCTGATATCTGCGACCAAGCCCATTTTTAACACAGCTGGCTAATCTGTCATTAATTCCTTACAACTTTACCTTGTTTAGATGCCTCAGGCAGGAACCTTTCCAAGTGTCTTCTGAAAATTCAAGTATAATTACACCCCTGACCTCCCCTCAAAACGGTGAATAGCACAGTTCACCCTGAATAAAGCAAACCCGCTAAGGCCATCAGGTTCAGTAAGCTGCGATCACTTGCACTCTTCCAGACAGTCTGAGCTCTGGGGTTAGAAATTGCTGGATGGATCACAATCATACTTTCATGGTACTTTCGAGGAAGCAGAGTGACTCTCTTTTATGTGCTACCTTATCCTTCTGAAACATTTTGAAGCCAGTTATAATAGAATTGATTTTTCAAGACCAGTGCAACAAGTCACATAGCACCCAACAGGATCCCACAAACACCACTGTATTAAATAACCAGTTAATCTGCTCTGATGCAGAAAGAGGCAAGAACATTAACCGGAGCACTGAGCAAGTTCTTCAATTAGTGTCAAAGGATAGTAAATGTTCATAGCGCCTAGAGAGTGGTTGAACACAAAAAACATCTGAAAATTTTGCACAAGAATTCAAGTATTTGTAGCAATTCTTATGATCTCGTGAAATGCAAATATTTACAGGCCATTAGAAATATGAACTTTCTTTTGCTATCCTGACTGTGGACCAATGGATTTATTACATTACACCAAACTAACCGAAGCATTCCAACAACCAATATACTTAACACGTGCAATACAGGATGAAGTCCATTCCAATGGCCTAGGTTCAGTAATGGTGACCATAGCAAGTATTGTTGATCATTGCAAAGCCCATCTGATTGAGTAATGCCTTGAAGTGAAGGAAATGTGTCATCCTTACCCTACCCTCAGCCTCCGACTTTCCAGGGAAAACAGCCCCAGCCTGTTCAACCTCTCCCCATGCTGTACATCTCTATGACTCTATGAGAAGTGGGTGAGCCAGCATATATTGTCCAGCCCTACTGCTCTTGAACAAAGTGGCTTGCTAGACAATTTCTACAGGCAGTTAGCAGTCAATTACGTTGCTAACAGTGTGGAGTCTCATGCAGGTCAGACTAGGTAAGAACGATGGATTTCTTATCCTAAAAGGACATTAGTGGACATTCGGCTTTTATGACAATTGACTTCGTTATCATTAGGCCAGAGTTTTATTCTAGTCTTAAAATTCAAATTTCCCCATCTGTTGTGGTGGGACCTGAACCCAATTCCCCACAACACACATCTGGGGTTCCGATTAGTAATTCAGTGATGTTACTACGACACCACCTCATCCACATGTGGAATTCTCTTCCCTAGAAAGTAATGGTAGCTATATAATTGAATTTATTCAAGACTGAATTAGATTGTTTTTTGACAGATAAGTCAGGGATAAATTATATGGGAAGTGGGTGCCAAACAGATAAGCGGGGTCGAGATCACAACCAGGTTAGCTATGACCTTTTTGGATGGTGAAGCATGCTGCAAAGCTCAAACTGGTTCATCCAGCTCCCAATTCAGACATATCCAGGATCTGGACTTGAGGAACAAAATATCTGGATTTGAACCCCTGAAAAGGCTGTGAAACCTCAAGTCCGTAGGAAATTTTCAAAGTCTGCCGGCCAGATATTAGGAATGTTGGATTACGCTTCATTGTTCTTTCAGAGTTCTGAAGAAGGGCTTATGCTTGAAACGTCGATTCTCCTGCTCCTCTGATGCTGCCTGGCCTGCTGTGTTTTTCCAGCACCACATTTTTCAACTCTGGTCTCCAGCATCTGCAGTCCCCACTTTCCCTTTCAGAGTTATCTCAACACAACAGGCTCAATTTCCTCCGTTCACTTTAAAGATTGAGAGATATTTGATTCTAAAAAAGGGATGAAAATCTAGCAGAACGTAGCTTTCAAATCTATCCTACGAAAGCCAAGCACAATTTTTTTTTGAGGAAGAGGATATCCACGACTGGATGAATCTGAAGAATGGAATGTATTCTATGTAGCACAGCTTAACCATGCTGATCAGCCCCATCTTTATAAATGAGAGCCATGTATGAAAGAACTGAGTGTGATTGCAGGTCACTACAACCTGAACCACACATCAAACTCTGCACAAGTCACTGAGACCTGGTAATATTTATCAAAAGGTTAATAAGGGTCAAGAAAGCACACCATGTTTAACTTATGGCATGCTAGCAAGCAAAACAGCAAGGTATATCAAAACAAAACTCATTTCTCAATGAATCTTTTCAGGAACTGAATACATTTTTTTAAAAAATTCAATTTTCAGTACTTGGACATCAGAAAGCTTTGATTTGTCTATCCATTACTGCTCTCGAGTGTGGTGGTGAGCCACCTTCTCAAAGACAGAGTGGCTTGCTACGCCACTTCAGAGGTCAAACAACGAGCATCAAGAGTCAACCACATTGCCAGGGTCTGTGGTCTCTGCAGAGACCAAACTAAGCAAGAATGGTAAATTTTCTACTGGTTTTATGTGGTTGATATTGGGAGAACAGAATTTGATACCATAATATAATAATTCACACATGCATTTTATTAAACGTTTTAAGTGTAGACCACCCCTGTCTCAACCAATCTCTCATGAAATGCCAACTGTTACACTGAAAACTGCCAGAACCGTCTGAGTGGATTATCCTTCATGTGAATGTAGGTACTCAAAAGCAAGACTATTCAACTGTAGAAGATGTCACAACTCAACCATCTTCATCTGCTTCATCAATGATTTTCCCTCCATCAGAAGTCAGTCACCAATCATGACTCCACAGATACTGAAACAGTCCACGTTCAAGCACGAAGATCTGGATAATATCCAGATTTAGGGTGACAAAGTGGCAAGTGACAGTCACATCTCACAAATGTCAAGTATTGTGCATCTCCGACAAGAGAATCTAACCAATGTCCCTTGAAATTCAATAGTGTTACCATCATTGAGCACCCACTATCAAAAGCCTTGGTGGTTACCTTTGGCCAGAAACTCAACTGGACTCACTACAGAATATGGAAGAGCATAGCACAAGAATGACCCTTCTGCCCATCATGTCTGTGTCAACTATGATGCTACCCTAATCTAACTCCATCTGCATGCACATGGCCCTTATTCTTATATTTTCTGCCTATTCAGGTGTCTAAATGTCTCAAACTTTGTTATTGTCTCCACCTCCCCTGGTTCCAGGCCCTACTACAGTGTTAAAAACCTCCCCCCTCTCTCCTGAAACATATGCCCCTTATATTTAACATTTCCATCCTGGGAATGGGACTCTGTCTTTCCAATGTATCCATGACCCTCACTTTTATATTTCTTCTATTAGGTCGCTCCCCTCAGCTTCCAACCCTCGAGTAAAAACAAATCAAGTTTGTCCAACCACTCCTTATACCTAGCACACTCCAATCCAGCAGCATCCTTGCAAACCTAGCAATGCTGATCAGAGAGTGCATCACAGCAACAGAAACGAAGGCTGTTGAGGAAGGTTTGTCTACTGAGTCAGTATGGGTGGAAGTTAGGAACAGCAAGGGAACAGCCACCGCATTGGGGGTTTTTTTCAGACACCCTAACAGCAGTAGAGAGATCGAAGAACTCATTGGTCGGCAGATTTTCGAAAAATGCAGATGTAGCAGGGTTGTTGTTATGGGTGATTTCAATTTCCCCAATACCGATTGGAACCTCCTTAGTACAGATGGTTTGGATGGAGCCGTTTTTGTCAGGTGTGTTCAGGAGGGTTTCCTTACTCAGTATGAAGATAGACTGACGAGGGGAGAGGCCATTTTAGATTTGGTGCTCAGCAATGAGCTAAGACTGGTATTAGATCTAGCGGTGGGAGAACACTTTGATGACAGTGATCATAACTACCTCACATTTACCATAGCCTTGGAGGGGGAAAACGAGCAGTTACCAAGGGAAGATATTTAATTGGGGAAAAGGAAATTGTGATGCTATCAGACAGGAGTTGGGAAGTACAGACTGGGAGCAATTGTTTCATAGGTAAAAACAATCAATCACTGCAGATGCTGGAAACCAGATTCCTGATTAGTGGTGCTGGAAAAACACAGCAGTTCAGACAGCATCCGAGGAGCAGTAAAATCGACGTTTCGGGCAAAAGCCCTTCATCAGGAATACAGCAATTGTTTCATAGAAAGGGCACAGCAGACATGGAGACTTTTTAAGGGCTGTTGTTGCGCGTGATGCAAGAATTTGTTCCTCTGAGACAGGTAAGAAGGGGTAAGATTAAGAAACCTTGGATGACGAGAACAGAGGAGCTTCGCATCAAAAGGAAGAAGGCAGCTTACATAAGTTGGAAGAAGCAAGGATCTAGCACAGCTTTAGAGGATTACAGGCTTGCTAGAAAAGAGCTCAGAAATAGACTGAGGAGAGCAAGTATGGGGCACAAAAAGGCTTGGCAAGAAGGATTAGGGAGAACCCAAAGGCATTTTACTCATATGTGAAAAATAAAAGAATGATCAGGGAAAAGGTAGGGCCGGTCAGAGATAGCATAGGGAACTTGTGCGTGGTGTCTGAGCAGATAGGGGAAGCCCTAAATGAGTTTTTTGCCTTGGTTTTTACTAAGAAAAGAGACCTTGTTGTGAATGAGAACTTTTGAGAGTGGGAAACAGGTTTGAACAGATCAAGATTGATGAAGTTGATGAGCTGGAAATTTTGGCAAACATTAAGATTGATAAGTCCCCAGGGCCAGACCAGATTTATCCCAGGCTGCTCTGGGAAGCAAGAAAGGAGGTTGCTAAGCCGCTGGCAAAGATCTTTGCTTCCTCAGTCTCCACGGGAGTCATACCTGAGGATTGGAGAAAGGTGAATAATGTTCCTTTTTTCAAGAGTAATAGGGAAAACCCTGGCAATTACAGACCAGTCAGTCTTATGTCTGGGGTCAGCAAAGTTTAAGCGACTGCTGGACATGCAAATGGATAGTACTGAATTGAGGGGTGCATAGGTTAAGTTATTTTATTTTACATTAGGATTAATCCTCGGCACAACATCGTGGGCCAATGGGCCTGTTCTGTGCTGTACTTTTCTATGTTCTATGCTCTAAACCTCTTCTGGACCCTCTCTAAAACCTCCATATCCTTCCTACAGTGCACAGTACTTCAAAAGTCTTACATAGTTGCATCATAGCTTGCCAACTTTAATACACAATGCCCCAAGCAATGAAGGCAAGTATGTCGGAAACCTTCTTTACCACTTCATCCACTTTTTGTGTTACTTTCACGGTGCAATGGACTTGGACTCCAAGATCCTCTATATATCAATGCTCCTAAAGGTAAAGCCATTTACAGTATACTTTCCTTGTGCATTAAACCTCCCAAAATGGATCAGCTCATATTTGCCTGGATTAAATTCCATCTACTATTTCTCAACCTAGTTTTCCAGTTTATATATATCTGTCAAAGGATGCAGCATTTCTTCCTCACTATCCAGAACTCTACTAATATTGCCACATGCAAACTTACTAATCAAAAAGATTTACAAGTATGTTGCCAGGGTTGGAGGATTTGAGCTATAGGGAGAGGCTGAGTAGGCTGGGCGGTTTTCCCTGGACCATTGGAGGTAGAGGGGTGAACTTATAGAAGGTTTATAAATTCACGAGGGCTATGGATAGGATAAATAGACAAGGTCTTTGCCCTGGGGTGGGGGAGTCCATAGCTAGAGGGCATAGGTTCAGGGCGAGAGGGGAAAGATTTAAAAAGGGACCTAAGGGACAACATTTTCCACGCAGATGGTGGTACGTGTACGGAATGAGCTGCTAGAGGAAGTGATGGGGGCTGGTACAATTACAACTTTTAAAAGGCATCTGGATGGGTATATGAATAGGAAGGGTTTAGAGGAATATGCGCCAAGTGCTGGCAAATGAGACTAGATTAGGTTCGGATATCTGGTTGGCACAGACGAGTTGGACCGAAGGATCTGTTTCCGTGCTGTACATCTCCATGACTCTCAAGCACACAGATCTCAGCACTGATCCTTGCGGAACACTGGCTAAAGACCACAACCACCCTCTGTCATCTATGGCCAAGCCAATTTTGTATCCAACTTTCCAACGCAGTACGGATTGCATGTGATTTTACATTTTGGAGTAGCCTACCATGACAGACTTTGTCAAAGGCCTTGTAAAGTCCATGATGTTAACATCAATTGCCTTACGCTCAATCATCTTTGTCACTTTCGCAAAACACTCAACCAAGTTGGCGAGACAAGACCTCCCCTGCATAAAGTTGCAGTGTAGTGCTGGAAAAGCACAGCAGGTCAGGCAGCATCTCAGGAGCAGGAGAATCGACATTTTGGACATAATTCCTTCTTGAGAAATGTCTGCGTCAGGATATCCCCTGCATAAAGATATGCTGACTATCCCTAACAAGGCCGTTCTTTGACAAATATTACTAAACCACAGTGGCACAGTGGTTAGCATTGCTGCCTCACAGCGCCAGAGACCCAGGTTCAATTCCTGCCTCAGGCGACTGACTGTGTAGAGTTTGCACATTCTCCCTATGCCTGCGTGGGTTTCCTTCGAGTGCTCCGATTTCCTCCCGCAGTCCAAAATGTGCAGGTTAGGTGAATTGGCCATGCTAAATTGCCCGTAGTGTTATGTAAGGGGTAAATGTAGGGGAATGGGTCTGAGTAGGTTGCGCTTCGGCAGGTCAGTGTGGACTTGTTGAGCCGAAGGGCCTGTTTCCACACTAATCTAGTAATCTAATCTAAATCTTGTTCCTAATAAACTTCTCCAATAATTTCCCAATGTAAATACAGCGGCTACAAAAGCAGATCAGAGGCTAGAACACTGCAATGAGTAACTCATCACCTGACTCCCCAATGCCCGTCCACTATTGACAAGAGTGTGAAGTCAGGTGTGTGATGGAATACAGCCCACTTGCCTGGAATGGGTGCAGCTCCATAAAACACAAGCAGCTTGACATCGGCCAGGAACAAGCAGCCTGCTTGACTGGCACCACATCCACAAGCATCCACTCTCTTCGCCACTGATGCTCAATGGCAGCAGTGTGTACTATCTACAAGATGCACGGCAGAAATTCACCGAAGATCCTTAAGGCAACATCTTTCAAACACAGGACCACTTCCGCCAGAAGGACAAGGGTAACAGGTATATGGGAACGTCAGCACCTGCAAATTCTCCTACAAGCCATTTACCATCCTGGATTAGAAACAAATTGCTGCACCTGGTCAAACTCCTGAAATTCCCTCTCTAATGACATTGTGAATCTACTTACAGCAGAGGGATGACAGCGGTTCAAGGTGGCAGCTCATAACCACCTTCAAGGGCAACTCGAGATTGGCAATAAATGCTGGCCAGTTAGTGACACCCTTGTTCTACAAGTGAATATATAAAAAAGACCAAAACAAACACAGAAACACAAAATTTGTGAAACTGCAAATCCATAACAAGCATAGAGGCAGGTATTATTCACTCTCCCTAGATCCAGATGAAATGGGGACAATGACATTGTCATTTCTGATGAAAGGCCACTGAAGAAAGTGAATGTGCTATAGCCAAATCTATGGACGACACTAAAAATAGGTGGAAAGGCAAGGTGGTGAGGATGACAGTTTGTAGAAGAATACAGACAGTTAAGAGAATGGGCAAAACTCAGCAGATACAATGTAATCAATGGAAAGAGTAGAGCTACTAAGCACCAGTGTGGTAACTTGCATAGAATCAGAAGATGTGGGTAGGATTAAAAATGTACACTTGATTCAATGAGACACACACAAAGGTATGGAAATCAAGGATGGGGCCTGTGATGTAATTAAAGAAATTAGCATAGACAGGGAGGAGGGTCTTTAAAAGTACAGATTGTTCGGTTATAATGTGCGTTTCACTAACGTGAATTCACTATAACGTGATTGACAAATTGGGGACACTGTTTCTAAAGTGTGAACTTTTAAAGCGTGCATTGGTGAGAATGAGATTCTGGCCCCATTGGTTTAAATGGTGCTGCTATTATGACATGGAGTTGCACGAGAATGGGACTACCGCATTGTAGCGGAACAGACTATCGATAATTTTCCAGACTCGGATGGAATGTTCCCCAGGTTTTTCAGTAAGGCATGGGAGGAAATTGCAGAGGTTCTGGTAATTATTTTCAATTCCTCTCTAGACACAGAAGAGGTGTCATAGGACTGGAAGGCAGCCAACTTGCTGCCATTACTTAAGGGAGTAAGGAATAAAGCAAGAAACTACAGGTCAGCCAGTCCAGCCTTGGTGATAGAGATTCTATTGGGAGCAATTCTCAGAATTGTCACTAGTACTGAGCGCCCAAAGGCTGTGTTATCTGCCTGATTCCTGGGTTCAGGGTCTCTCAGCTGGGTTGCAGGGGAACTTGGAGTAGGAGGGGAAAGATTCAGTTATGGTCTGCTTAAGTTCCAACGATACAGGTAGAAAGACGAGAGAGATTCTGCTGAGGGAATAGGAGCAGATAGTGGTCTAAATTAATAAAAAGAACCAAAAAAGTTAGTAATTTCCAGATTACTACTTGAGACATGAGCTAATTGGCACAGGGTCAATAAGATTAGCAGTGAACGTGCGTCTTCATGACCTGCATGGGAAAAAAGGATTTGAATTCATGGGACATTGGTACCAGTGCTAGGGAAGGAAGGAGCTGCTCTGATGGGGTGTGCTCTACCTGAGTCATGCTGGGACCAGAGTCCTGGAAAACTGCATACCTAGGGCTGAGGATAGGACTTTAAATAGTCGGTAGGTGGGTGCAATTTCATGGAAATTTAACTTTTAGATCCAGTCTATCCATTTCCTTCACTGTTTTAAAACCAATAGAATTATGGTCGCTGGCCACAAAATGCACCTCTACTGACACCCCAGTCACTTGCCTTGCCTTATTTCTGCAAAAGGTCAGGTTTTGCACCTTCTCTCATAAATATATCCACATACTGAATCAGAAAGTTTTCTTATACACATGTAATAAATTCCTCTCCACCTAAGCCCTTAAATCAATAGCAGTCACAGACTATGTTTGGAAAATTAAAATCCCCTACCATTATCACCCTATTATTCCTACATATAACAGAGTACCACAAAGGAAAAATGAACCTGAGGAGAGTTGTGGACAGCCCTTCTAACAGTAGTCAGGATGTGGGGGAGAAAATAAATCAAGAAAAAGAAGACATGCAAGAGAGGCAGTAGTACAAAAATCATGGGGATCTTCAAATGCAGATGGACTCGGAAAATCTGGTGGGCTACAGATCTCAAGAGGAGGAATTCATGGAATGTCTAGGAGATGGCTTTTTTGGAGCAGCTTGTGACTAAGCCCATGAAGGAACAGACAATACAATATTTGGTGATGTGTAATCAAAGAGATTTGATTTGGGAGCTTAAGGTGAAAGAATCCCTAGAATGCAGTGATCACAATGTGATAAAATTCACCCTGCAGTATGAGAGACAGGGAGAGAAGTTGGAGTCAGATGTAACAGTATTATAGTTGAGTAAAGGTAACTACAAAGACATGAAGGGGAACTGGCCAGAATTGATTGGAAGGGGAGCCTAGCAGGGAAGACAGTGGTCAGCAACAGCAGGAGTTTGAGGGTAATTCTGGACACAGAACAGAAATTCATCCCAAGGACAAAGAACATACTAAGGGGAGGATAAAGCAACTGCGGCTGACAAAGCAAGTCAGGGACAGCATAAATAACAGCAGACAATGTGGTGAACATTAATGGGAAGCCAGAAGATAGGGAAGCCTTTAAGAACCAGCAGAGGATAACTAAAAAAGCAATAATGGGGGAAGAAGAAATAGGAGAGCAAGCTGACTAGTAATATAAAAGATTGCAAGAGTTGTTTCAGATATCAGAAAAGGTAAGTGTGGCATGAGAGGACATTGGAAAAATGAGGCTGGAGAAGTAATAATCTGGAATAAAGAACTGGCAGAGGAACTGAATAGGTGCTTTGCTTCAACTTTCATCATGGAAGATACAAGTTGCGTACCAGAACTTCCAAGATTGTTGGGAACAGAGATGAGTGTCATGGCCAGTTAGGAGAAGGTACTGGAGAAGCTGAAAGTTCTGAACATGGACAAATTACCCATACCAGATAGACTACAGCCCAGAAAAGGAGAAAACTGAAGAGACTGGATAGGTGGTGATCTTTCAGGAATCACTAGAGTGAGGGAGTGTCCCAGTGGACTGGAAAATGGTTAATCTAAGGCCCCTTTTAAAGAAGGGGAGGTAGGTAAATGACAGGAAACTATAGTCTGACCCTGCTTGCTGCCAAAATTTGAATCCATTACAAGGATGAAACTGTGGAGTATTTGCAAGTGCATGGAAAAATAGGGCTGTCTTTGTACAATTTCCACAGCCTCAAAACAGGACAGGGTAGGCACAGCTTTGGCAAGTGGAGGTCTTGTCTGACAAATCTGTTAGAATTCTTTGAAGAGTGGACAAGCTAGACAACGGAGAGCCAGTGGATGCAATCTATTAGACAAAGATAAATGGAGGGACGATACTATTGAGCAAGCAGGGAGGCTACAGAAGTACTTGGTCAGTCAAGGAGAATGAGCAAAGAAATGGTAGGTGGAATACAATGTGGAAAGTGCGAGTAATGCACTTTAATAGAAAGAATAGAGGCACACACTATTTTCTACAAAGGAAAAGACTTTGGAAATCTGAAGCATAAAATGACTTGGTAGCTTTAGTTCAGGGTTGACTTGAGGTTAACACGCAGGTTCAGTTGGCCATTGGGTAGACAAAAGCCATTCATTTCAAGCGAGCTAGAATAAGAGAACAGAAATATACTGCTGAGGCTGTATAAGACTCTGGTCAGACCACATTTGGAATATTGTGAGCAGTTTTAGGCCTGTATCTAAGGAAGGATGTGCTGGTGTTGGAAAGTGTCCAGAGGAGATTTACAAGAATGACCCCCTGGATGAAGAGCTTGTCATATGAAGAATGGTTGAGGACTCTGGGTCTGTACTCGATGGAGTTTAGAAGGATGGGGGGGATCTCATTAAAACTTAAAGAATACTGAGAGGCCTGGATAGAGTGGACATGGAGAAGATGTTTCTATTGGAATGAGAGTGTAGGATAATGGGGAAAACAGCCTCAGTGCAAATGGTGGACATTTTCCAAGATGAGAAGGGATTTCTTCAGCAAGAGGGTGGTTAATCTGTGAAACTCACTACCAAAGGCTGTGGACACCACATCAATTAGTGTATTTAACTCAAAGACAGAACATTGAACATTACAGTGCAATATTGTTCCTTTGGGTCTCGATACTGCGTCGACCTACGGAACTAAGTTGAAGCCTATCTATCCTACACTATTCCATTCTTGTCCATATTTTATCCAATTACCATTTAAATGCCCATGAAGTTGGCGAGTTTACCCTTGTTGCAGGCAGTGCTTTTCACACCCCTACTACTCGGAGTTTAGAAACTACCTTTGACATCTGTCCTATATTGATTACCCCCTCAATTTAAAGCTATGTCCTCTCGTGCTAGCCATCACCATCCAAGGAAAAAGGCTCTCAATGTCAACCCGATCATAATCGGATTCTCTTATATGGCTCAGTTAAGTCACCTCTCAACCTCCTTCTCTCTAATGAAAACAGTCTCAAATCCCTCAGCCTTTCCTCATAAGACCTTCCCTCCATACCAGGCAACATCCTAGTAAATCTCCTCTGAACTCTCTCCAAAGCTTCAACATCCTTCTTATAATGTGGTGACCAGAACTGTGCATAAGTGCAGCCACACCAGAGTTTTGTACAGCTACAGCATGATCTCATGGCTCTGAAACTCAATCCCTCTCCCAATAAAAGCTAACACACCACATGCCTTCTTAACAACCTTACCAACCTGAGTAGTAACTTTCAGACATCTATGTACATGGACACAGATCTCTCTGCTCATCTACATTACCAAGAATCTTACCATTAGTCCAGTATTCTGCATTCCTGTTGCTTCTTCCAAAGTGAATCACCTCACGTTTCCACATTAAACTCCATTTGCCACTGCTCAGCCCAGCTCTGCATCTTATCTATGTCCCTCTAACCTGCAACATCCTTCAGCACTATCCACAACTCCACCGACCTTAGTCATCCAGAAGTTTACAAACCCATCCTTCTGTACTCTCATCTAGGTCATTTATAAAAAAAAAGACAAACATCAGTGGCCCCAAAACAGATTCTTGTGATACACTACTAGTAACCGAACTCCAGGATGAACATTTCCCATCAACCACCATCCTCGGTCTTCTTTAAGCTAGCCAATTTATGATCCAAACTGCTAAATCACCCTCAATCCCATGCCTCCATACTTTATGCAAAGATAGACAAGTTCTTGATTAGTAAGGGGATCAAGTGGGGGGCCACGTAGAAGAATAAAAGTTAAGAAACAAAATCAGTCATGAGTGAATCGTGGAGCAGACAGAAATAGGCTGAAGGGCCTAATTCTGCTCCTATTTCTCAAGGTTCGACAGAAGGACAAGGATTAATCAAGAACAGTTAACAAGGTTTCGTTAATGGGACCAACTGAATTGAATTTTTGAAGAGGTAAGCAAGTGTGCAGACTCTTAACAACACTCTGAAATGTTCAATTCAAGGGAAATTAAGGACAACAAGTGCTGGCTTTGTTGATGATGCCCATGGCCTATGAAATAATAATGGAAAGAAAGAAAGTTCTCCAAGTCATACCAATATTTATCCCTCGATTGACATCATGGAGAAAGAAAAATGTAACCATTACTTCATTAGTTGACGGAATGAAATTGTCAACTCAGTTTCCTACATTACCACAATGATTGTGGCTCAAGGGCTATGTAATTGACGACAAAATGCTCTGCAATCCCCTGAGGCTATGAAAGTTATACAAAGACCATCCTGTTTGATCAATGTATACGTAAAATAATAGGAGCATGAATTTAAACTTTAAATGTTCTTTCCTTCCCATCACCTACCCTAATAGTGTAACTAGCCCTCAAGAGATGAAACCCTTGAACATTCTCAGGTTTGCAATATAACACTGTCCTTCCAAGTAATGGTAATCATTCTTTTCTTTCTTGGCTTTCACACAGCTTAAAAAGATTTTGGAACAGTCAACACGTGGTTTAGCCTGAAGCCAGCTTCCCACAACCTTCGCACTTCGAAGTTAAACACTCCTCAAACTGGATTAAACACCGGATAGCAGTCACAACTCTAACCTATTTGTTGTTATTTGATGACATAGCAGTGGCTCGTGTGATGTAACAAAGTTACAGCAGCAGATGCCGACGATATCTAAAATTTACAAAAACAGACACTCACATTCATGTGGTGCCTTTCAGGGAATTCCAAAGCACATTAAAAATGTTGACAATAAAAAGACTTGCACTTACACTCCATATCTTACAAGCACTGGACATTGATCAAGAGATAAATGTTTCCTGGGATGCCAACGATTAGAATCGTAGAATTCCAACAGCGTAGAAGTTGGCCTTTCAACCAATCAGATCCACACCAACCCTCTGAACAGCATCCCACCTAGACCCACCCCTCTACCCTATCCCTATAACCGTGCATTTCCCATAGCTAATACACCTAACCTATACATGTCGGGACACCACGGACAATTTAGCATGGCTAAATTTTGCACGTTTTTGCACGGAGGGAAGAAAACAAAGGAAACACACACAGACACTGGGAGAATGTACAAAGTCCACACAGTGAGTCACCTGAGGGTGGAATTGAACTTGGGTCCCTGGCACTGTGAGGCAGTGTTAACCACTAAGCCACTGTACCATCTCAAGATTATTCCACTACACATTGTGCCATGGGAATTTTTTGCATGCACCTGATCAGGCTGATGTGTTTAACATCTCAATACAGAACTTTGATTTTTGTAACCAAGCCCTAAATTTAAGCACTTTAGAAGCCTGGGCACTGTTGAGATGTCCAAAACATCGCATAGACTTCATCTGATGAATGAGCAGCCAGCGTTCCGAAAGCTTGTGATTTGAAATAAACCTGTTGGACTATAATTTGGTGTCATGTAACTTTTTAATCAGCAATGAGCAAGGGGAACACCTTCAAATTTCAGTGTTGAATTATAAATACAATCGATCATGTTGTGAGAGAGTAGACTTGACTTACAACTGACATTGTAGGGATCTTGTGGGTGCAATGGTAGTCACCCTCCCTTTGGCATTCTTTCCCCAAGGGTACCCACATCAGGAGGACTGCAGCGGTTCAAGGTGGCAGCTCACTACCACCTTCTCAAGGGCAACTAGGGATGGGCAATAAATGCAGGGCAGCTAGCAATACTCACATCCCACAAAAATTTTTCTTTAGAAAGCAAAACCTGCCTCAGGCCAGAAGGTTCAAGCCTCACCTGCCCTTGAGGTGCACTGTCAAATTCCTGACCAGCCTCAGTGTCACGGTACACCAGTGATTAGTAGTTAGGGTAACAAAGAGTGACCTCAAGGGAAGTTTCCCAGCATCACTATTGTCCAAGCTGGTTTATAAGCACTTTACAATTACCGATATTTAACTTGAAAGGGTTCAGGAAAGATTTACAAGGATGTTGCCAGCATTGGAGGGTTTGAGCTATAGGGAGGGGCTGAATAGGTTGGGGCTGTTTTCCCTGGAGCATCAGAGGCTGAGGGGTGACATTGTGGAAGTTTATCAAATCATGAGGGTGAATTTACAAAGTCTCTTTCCCAAGGTAGGATTCCAAAACTAGAGGACATAGGTTTAAGGTGAGGGGGAAAGATTTAAAATGGACCAAAGGGGTAACGTTGTCACACAGAGGGCGGTGTGTGTATAGAATGAGCTGCCAGAGGAGCTGGTGGAAGCTGGTACAATTAGAACATTTAGAAGGCTTATTGATGGGTACACGAATGGGAAGGGTTGAAGAGGGATATGGGAATAGGTAAATTTAGGATATCTGGTCAGCATGGATGAGTTGGACTGACGGGTCTGTTTCCATGCTGTACAGCTCTATGACTGATGTTCCAGAGACCAGATGACGCTTGTAGAACTATAGTTTGCAACAAGACTCGGTAACTAATAGAGGTAATGGTTGTGGAAGGAAGAGGTAGGAGTGTGTACGTGCACATGCATGGGACATGGTGGGTGGGGTGAAAGGAGGGAAGGAAGCAAATGAGGAATGAACAAACTTAAATATTTCTTCAATTTTCACTGGAATACTTTCCACCTGAAATGCGATATTTACTGAGGGTCAGCAATCAACTCCTAAACAAGTACTAGAAATCACACTTTGTGCCCACCTTAAAGTGAATGAGCCACAGGCAATTTGATGGAGTGGCAGGGTGGCAAGAATAGAAGCTTATAAAGATAGAAAAGAGGGACATGGACAAATATGGAGGAATTCTGCTGCATTTCCCTAGCACTGAGCTTTGGTAGTGGGTGTGTTGCCTGCCCAGGTGTACCATTCTACTTCAAATCAAGCTTCAGCTCAGCTTTGACCTTTGCTGGTATCTCCTTTAGAAAAATTTGATTTGAAAAGAGAAGATTAAAATTAAAAAGATCAAAACATGTTTTTTTGGCATGCTTTTGGGAGGGGAGTGGGGGCTTTGGGTGGGTAGAAAGGCAGATTACTACAAACACTTGCGTGGGGATTAACTTTATAACTAGATATTTTTTAAATACTTTCACGAAGCATAAAAATGCGTTCATAAACCCTCCCCACTCATTTACTTGGGCTATAATCTGCATTGAATAGAATGGGTTTGTCAAAGTAGGTGGGTCGGATATCAGATAATGTACTGTACATTTTATAAACCTCAGTTGTTTTCTTAAAAACATTTCTGGAGTTTGACATCGGGTAGAGACAAAGTGAAGTCAAAAATGTGCGCAGATTTCAAACTTAGGACAGCAGCCTTGATCTTTTAAAATCTCAACAAGTTGAATAAGAAATGCAACAAAACATCCTAAAGCACTTCATAAGATTGTTACAAAACAAAGTTTAACACCAGACCACATAAGGAGGGAGTAAGACAGGTGACCAAAAGCCCTGATCAAAGAGGTAGGTTTTAAGGAGCGTCTCAAAAGGACAGGAGTGTGAGCTAGCAAGGCAGAGAGATTTAAAGAGGGAAATCCTTAGTTTAGAATAAGATCGTTAAAAACCTTTCGTTAGCAGCTGCACAAAAGAAAACAAAAAGGGCAAAGGGGCTCTAGAAAGTAATGGATGGGGAAGGATGAAATCACTGATAATTTCTCCTTTGCTGTCTCCGGACCATGCTGTCTCTTTGCTCAGAAGAACTGCAGCTAACTGGCCATTTTTCACCTGCAAGCCACCAAATTTCAGAATATTATTGCTACATGAGCCTCACCCTGTCCTCACTTAATATTCATATTTATTGCAGGAATTACTCAGCAGTGATCAAGATTTCAGAACCCCAGTCCTTTAATCCCCACTCTAAACCGAGGCCACTGTGACTCCAGCTAACAGAACTGTGATCTGAAACCAAGACTTTCTTGATTCCTACACCAGGCAATACATTAAATTGGTTGGGCCAGCAGTTTCAGGTTCTGTTGCAACTCAAGAATAATCATTCGCCAAGTGGTGTGTCATGATAAGACACAAGGGAGGCTCTAAGACTTTGAACATTTTTAGGTCAGAGGTAGATATGTTTCTAGATTAGACTTACAGTGTGGAAACAGGCCCTTCGGCCCAACAAGTCCACACCGACCCGCCGAAGCGCAACCCACCCATACCCCTACATTTACCCCTTACCTAACACTACAGGCAATTTAGCTTGGCCAATTCACCTGACCCGCACATCTTTGGACTGTGGGAGGAAACCGGAGCACCCGGAGGAAACCCACGCAGACACAGGGAGAACGCGCAAACTCCACACAGTCAGTCGCCTGAGTCGGGAATTGAACCCGGGTCTACAGGCGCTGTGAGGCAGCAGTGCTAACCACTGTGCCACCGTGCCTTCCTGAAGAAGGGCTTATGCCCAAAACGTCAAATCTCCTGTTCCTTGGATGCTGCCTGACCTGCTGCGCTTCTCCAGCAACACATTTTCAGAGCTGGGGTATCTACTCCTGCTCCTAATTCACACCTTCACATTAAATGAGGACAGACTGTAACTTAGATTTTAAATCTGAGAGATGGATTTTTTAATGCATTAAACAAAAGGTTTAAAGGTACATGGAATTAGCCCAGAGATCATCCCTAATCTCACAATGCTGGTACAGGCTCAAGGGGCTGAATGGCCTACTCCTATTCCAACATACCTAGGGGTCATACTTATGGAGTTACATTTAACTATCAGTTATGCAGAGGCAGGATTTCACAGTACTTTCACGAAAAGCACTGATGAGTTTTATCAAGAATACTGTTTCAATGGAAAAATTACGATATTTTTAAGAATTAGTTTTGACAGGTCCAAAGCTTCTACTTATGATCAATATTTCTTGTCTTAAGAAGAATCACTGGACCCAAAACATTAACCACTTTTCTCTCCACAAATGCTGCCATGCCTGCTGAGATTTTCCAGCAATTTCGGTTTGTGTTTCGGATTTCCAACATATGCTGTTCTTTAGGTTTTTTTTTAAAATCAATATAATTTTTTTTCGCAATGGATACCATGCAAATCTAAATCTTCTGTTGATGACTTATTGGTGAACAGTGCTCAAGTGAACACATTTGCTTCAGATACAAAAACTGAAGTACATATCCTACAGCTGTCTTTCTATTACAATCCTACAATTACAAAGCTATTCTACGAACTTTTTAAAGTTGTCAGCTTAGCACATCAGGAGCACTTCAACTGCAAAACAGGTGTGGTCTCAAACCTCACGCCAGCATTTAGGTGGGCAAACTAACCTGAAATTACAGTGCAGAAGTCTTACAGAGTTGGAGATTCCTCAGCTGAGACCTCATTGGCTCAAGCCCAGAAGAGGAAGGTTACCAGTATTCAGAGTAAAATTCATCTTTCAAGAAATATCAGCAAAATAAAAACAAATCCTGCGGTCTACAAGTTGGCTGGTGGTGTGAGTGCAACACAGTACACAGCAAAGTTAATTCATTGATTATGATCATGAAAGTGGAGTCACAGGTAGACAGTTTAGTGAAGGCAATGTTTGGTACACTTGCATTTATTGGTCTGCATATAGAGTATAGATACTGGAATGTCACGTTGCAGGTGTACAGGACATTGGTTACATGACTGTATTCAATTCTGATCTCCCTGCTTTAGAAAATATGTTGTTAAACTTGAAAGGATGCAGAAAATATTTACAAGGATGATGCAGGGTTTGAACTATGGGCCAAATGGGACTAGATTAACGTAGAAGATCCTGTCAGCATGGACGAGTTGGACCAAAGGGTCTGTTTCCATGCTGTAAAACTTTATGACTCAGTTTGAGACAAGCTGATAGAAAAATGCCATCTTGAGTTCTTGATTTAAAAACGGAAAGGTGCTGTGGAAACTCACCAAGTAGGCAGTGTCTGCTAAGAGCAAAACAGTGTTAACGTTTTGCGTCCAATAACTGCTTCAGAACTCTTCTTCAACAGTCACACTGGATTGAAAACAATAACTCTATTCCACTCTTCACAGATTATATCAGACCTACTGAGTTTCTCCAGTATCTTGTTTTTCTTTCAGATTTCCAGCATCTGCAATGCTCTGCCTTTATTTAATTTTTTGCTTTCTATTTTACTCTTTGAAGTGTTTGCGCTTAATTTAGTTTCTTGGATTACTCCCCACATCCATCACAGTGGCTCAGTGGTTAGCACTGCTCCCTCATAGCGCCAGGGTCCTGGGTTCGATTCCAGCCTCAGGCAACTTTCTCCCAGTGTCTGCGTGGGTTTCCTCTGGGTGCTCCGCTTTCATCCCACAGTCCAAGGATGTGTAGGTTAGGGTGGATTGGCCGTGCTAAATTGCCCGTAGTATTAGTTGGATTAGCCAGGTGTAAATATAGGGGGGTGGGTTTCTCTTCGGAGGGTTGGTGTGGACTTATTGGGCCAAAGGGCCTGTTTCCAATCTAATCTAATATGAAATCCTGTCATACATTAACTCATTACTCAAAACGTGGACTTGTATTTCTTGAGACCACAAAGCTATGGCACTCCTTACTAATGTCAGTTTTCCTCCCTGCTACAGTCTTCCATGACTTGCAACTCTGACATTCTCAAATGCTGTTGGTTTATGTATTTTCTCCTCTCTCCTATGTCAATCAACTCTGGTGATGCCCTGCACTTTGACCCTTTTGTTTCACGCCAGGAAATGCAGCAAGTTACAATAGGGCTACTAAAATGAGAGAGTAAATTGTGCCATTTAAATTCAAACATTGTATTTGCTGGATATTGTTTATCTTAAACATCCAGATGTTAACAGAGAAATGACCAGTTACAGAATGAAAATCAGGACGTTTGTGACAACATTTAACATTTGTTCTTGCTCACTGCCAATGAAGTAGTGATTAATCTGTAGAGCTCAGTGCTGCTGATGGCTATGGAGGCAAAGTCATTGTGTGTCTTTAATAGAGATGGATAGGTTCTTGGTTAGTAAAGGGATTAAGGTGAGAAGTAAAGAATATGGGCTAAGGAAAATATCAGCCATCATTGAATGTGGAGCAGACTTGATGGGCCGAATAACTTAATTCTGCTCCTGTCTCTAGTCTTCTTGTGTTATTTTATCAAAATCTTTCTTTCTCAGCTGTAGTTAACACAATGGGAAACAATAAGCTTTGCTTTTGTGCTGGACTATCAGATAGTAGAGTCTTGCCTAAACTGGAGTAGCAGTCAAATTCACACGTTTACATTGGCTTCTGGGACAGTGGACATACTCTGGTTTGATTTTGGATATTTATGGTGGCATGCAGAAGCATTCTGGTCAGTCCAACTTGCTAAGAAAATAAGAAAAACAATTACAAAATCAGTGCAATAATAGCCATCACCAACCGAGGCACAAGGTCATAGTCATTTGTAACACAGAAGGGTCCACTCAGCCTATTGTGAGTGTTGATAAAGTGTGGTGCTGGAAGAACCGAGGAGCAAGAGTGTCGACTTTTTGGACCTCTCTTCTTCAGGACAATCCTGAAGAAGGGTTATGCCTGAAACAGTGAATCTCTGCTCCTCGGATGCTGCTGACCTGCTGTGCTTTAGCCGGTACCACGCTTTATCAACGCTGACTCCCCAGCATCTGCAGTCCTCACTTCCTCATATTCACGCCATTGTGTCCACTTTGGCTTTCCCTACAGCGAAAGAGTCCGGCTCATTCCCCCATTCTACCCATGTAGGCATTTAAATTAATTTCCTTCGAGTGCCATCTGATATTCTTTAGAAATCACCGATCGTGTTTGCATTCCACCACCTTCATGGTGGAATTCAAGGTTATGACCACTTCGTGCATAAAGGAGTTCTTCCTCACATTCCCCAGACAAGTCTCGTCAAAATCTTTAAATCTTAGTCTTTCACAGTATATAACTAAAGCTGAAACAAACAAACCAAACAATCTTTCTTGTCCAACCTGACCACAATTTTGTATCCCTCTAAATTGCAAATCTTCTTTGCTCCAAGGAAAACAACATTAATTTTTCAAATCTAACCTTGTATCCACCAATTCTGATAAATCTCTGCACCCTCTCAAAGGTTCTCACACCCTTCCTAAAGTATAGTGACCAGAACTCTTAATTGTGGCCTAACCATAGCTTTATAAAGGTTCAGTACAATGCTTACTCAATACCTCTTTATTGATGACAAGACTTTTCTACCCACTCTCTCAATAGGTCTTGCCACCTTCAAAGATCGATGCGTTTTCACTGCTGGGTTCCTTTGTTCTACAGATTATTTAGAACAGCACTATTAAGTTTGCTTGCTTTGCCCTATCCCTTCTGTCATAGCACACCACTTTACCTATCTTTGCATTGAATTCTGCTGGCCTGTCCATAACCTATTGCTATCAAATCAGTATCAATTTCACTGTCTGCTACCACTCAAGTTTGGTATTACTGGCAAATTTAAACTTTTACTGTTTTCTGATATCCAAGTCATTCATATGTCAAAAAAAAAGTGTCCCAGCACCAACTCTTGGGGAATACCGCCAAACAGTATCCTCAAGTCCAAAAAAAAGACTTAACAACTGACAACTTTTTGCTCTTCAGCCAAGTTTTGAAGCGAAGTTGATACTGATCCTCCAATTCCATGAGTCTCAACTTTGTTAACCAACCTTTTATAGTTACTGGTGTTCCAACCTACAGACCAGATGATTTTTAATTCATTCTCTTACAGTCACAGAGCCATAGAAGCCTTTTAAATGATGTAACTGTACCAGCCTACACCACATCCTCTGGCAACTCATTCCATACACACACCTTCTGCACGAAACAGTTGCCCCTTAAATCCCTTTTAAATCTTTCCCCTCACTCTAAATTCCCTCTTTAGTTTCTCTCACCCCTGGAAAAATGACCTGGTCTATTCATCCTATCCATGCCCCTCATGATTTTATAAACATGATAAAGTCACCCCTTAGCCTCTGACCTCCAAGCAAAATAGCCCCACCTTATTTTTGTCTATTAGATTCCCTACAGTGTGGAAACAGGCCCTTTGGCCCAACAAGTCCACACCGATCCTCCGAAGACCCATTTCCCTCTGACTAATGCACCTAACACTACGGGCAATTTAGCATGGCCAATTCACCTGACCTGCACATCTTTGGATTGTGGGAGGAAACCGGAGCACCCGGAGGAAACCCACACAGACAGGGAGAATGTGCAAACTCCACAGTCGCCCGAGGCTGGAATCAAAGCCGGGTCCCTGGCACCATATGGCAGCAGTGCTAACCACTGAGCCACCCCTTCTATATTCTCCCTCTGCTAGTCTTATTTTTTTCTTTCACTTCATTTTATCGAACTTTCATTTGAAGAATTCACCTTGTGCAACGCACACTTTTTTTGGTTTCATCATTCAAGGAGGCCTAGTTTTGGTTCCCTTACCTTCCACCACTGTCAATGCAAAGCTGTCCTCTGGTTACGTTTACTCACTGAGCTCAAAGGTTTGTTCTCAGAATTTTCGTCACCATGCTAGGTAATATCAGTGAGCCTTCCAGTCTTGATGAACCTAAAGGACCCTGTACCAGTAACCAGCAGAACAAACGTCATATACAAAATACCCAGCAAGGACTGCGACAAACATTACATCGGACAGACTAGTGGGAAAACTAGCCACTTGGATACACTAGCACCAACTAGCCACTAAAAGACATGACCAACTATCACTAGAATCTTTACACACAGATGATGAGTGACACCAGTTCGATTGGGATACACATCCACCCTGGGACAGGCTAAACAAAGAGATGCATGACAATTCCTGGAGGCCTGGCATTCAAACAAGAACTCAAATCAATAAACACGTTGATTTGGACCCCCTTTACCAACCTCTCAGAAAAAGAACTGGAAGTGACATCACCGACCACAGCAGACCAAGACACACAAATAGGAAGTGGGACAGAACACCAACACTTCAACGAAGGCTCACTGATGATTTACCCAGATGGCGACGAAACAGGAGGACAAATCTTCCAGCTCTTCAGCAAGTAAACTTACAACCTGAACCACAACCCTGAGCTACAAATCTTAAAAATCATTTAGCTGTCTCTGTCTGAAACATCTCTTCCTTAACCATTGTTCATTCCAGACCTTCCTGTCAATCCCTGGTTCTCTTTCAACCTGGTTTGATTCCTACTCATCCCTTCAAAATTATTTACTTTTAAATTTAGAACTTCTACTTGACATTGTTCCTTGTTCTTCTCCATGGGTAATCATAAGGTTTAGATATGATAATTAATCTCTTTTACCCAAATACACTCCCAGATCCAGGGATTTACTTGACCCTCATTCCCCAGCACCAGATGCCTTTCTACTTAAGAGCACGAACACATTTAGTAACAAAGTTCTCATAACCACGTTTCAGAAATTTTTCCTGCTTTCTTACCTTAAGCGTGAATATCTATTCCAAGAAATATTTGAATAATTAAACATTCCTCAACATCATTGCTCCACAGTTATTCTACACATCTAATTTTTTTCAGAAATAGATTTGCTCTGGTCGTTTTTAACTACTATTTCAAGGGCTACAGAATAGCCAGAGTAGCATCATAAGCAGCTTTCAACTTAGCAATTCAAACAAAATGATTCTTTCTCCGGCTACCAATACTACAATGCAACCCCACCCACTCCCCTTTTGTTCTTCGCTATCTTTCCTGAACATAGCAATCAGGAATAGTAGGCTTCTCCGTTCAAGAAGATCATAGCTGATCTGATTGTAAACTTAAATTCACATTTCAGGCTACCCTGATAACTTTTCATTCCCTTGCTTGACAAAAAAAGCTACCGACCTCGCCTTAAAACTATTCAAGGATTCTGCTTCCACCACCTTTTCAGAAAGAAGGATCCAAAGACTCACCCTCAGCAAAATAAATACTTACACTCTCGTAATGAGCAAGTCTTGATGTTTAAATAATGAGGAGACAGTGAGGTCTGTAGATGCTGGAGATCAGAGTCAAGAGTGCCTTGCTGGAAAAGCACAGCAGATCAGGTAGCATCCGAGGAGCAGGAGAATCGATGTTTCGGGCAAGAGCCCTTCATCAGGAATTTCTGAAGGGCTCTGGCCTGAAACAACGACTTTCCTGCTCCTCGGATGCTGCCTGACCTGCTGTGCTTTTCCATGAACACACTCAACACTTTAAAAAAAAAACAAATTACTGCGGATGTTGGAATCTGAAACCAAAAAAAGAGAAAATGCTGGAAAATCTCAGCAGGTCTGGCAGCATCTGTAAGGAGAGAAAAGAGCTGATGTTGAGTCTAGCTGACCCTTTGTCAAAGCTTTGACAAAGGGTCGATTAGACTCGAAACATCAGCTCTTTTCGCCCCTTACAGATGCTGCCAGACCTGCTGAGATTTTCCAGCATTTTCTCTTTTGGTCTCAACGCTTAAATAATGAGCCCTGGTTCTAGATTCTCCCATAAGAGGAAACATCATCTCCACATTTACCCCGTCAAAACCCTCGTGTTTCAATTAGGTAATCTCTTCCTCTTTGAGACTCCAGTGGATAAAAGCATAGCCTTGCATTACCATTCTTTGTTAGACAAACCTTTCATTCCAGGAATGTGTCTGAAACTTTCCCTGAACGGTTTCCAAACTTTCCTATACTTGTCTTTTACATTTGATTTCCCTTCTGATAAATGATAACATTCTATTACCTTTCCTAATTACTTGCTACAATGACATACTACCCATATGTGATTCATGAACTAAGACATCCCAATCCCTTTGCAATTCAGAGCTGCAATCTCTCACCATTTAGACAATAGGCGTTTTTATTCTGCCCAAATGAGCAATTTCACGTTTTCCAACATTTGCTTGCCATACCTTTGCCTACTCACTTAATCTATGCATGTCCCTCTACAGCATTAAGTTGTCTTCACAACTTACTTTTCTATCTTCCTTTGTGCCATTAACAAATTTGGCAAGCAAAGTTTTCTTCCTTTTATCCAAACTTCTCCAGGAAATCCAAGAACAGCACATCCACTGGTTTCCTGTTATGCACAGCACTTGCTACCTCCTCAAAGAACTGCAACAGGTTGGTCAAATAGTGATTGCCTTGAACATATGAGTGCGCCCTGCTATAACTTCTTTACTAATAGCTTCTGAAATGTTCATGCTGATAGATATCAAACTAACTGATCTTTAGATTAGATTAGATTACTTACAGTGTGGAAACAGGCCCTTCGGCCCAACACGTCCACACCGACCCGCCGAAGCGCAACTCACCCATACCCCTACATATACCCCTTACCTAACACTATGGGCAATTTAGCATGGCCAATTCACCTGACCCGCACATCTTTGGAATGTGGGAGGAAACCGGAGCTCCCGGAGAAAACCCACGCAGACACGGGGAGAACGTGCAAACTCCACACAGTCAGTCGCCTGAGGCGGGAATTGAACCCAGGTCCCTGGCGCTGTGAGGCAGCAGTGCTAACCACTGTGCCACCGTGCCGCCCTGAACTGTGCCACCGTGCTGCCCTAAAGTTTCCTTCTTGCTGTCATCTTCCTTTTTTGAATAAAGGAGTTACATTTGCTACCTTCAATTTACTGGAAGCTTCCCCGAATAAAGGGAAGTTTGGAAAATTAAAGCTAACTATCTCACTTGGCACTTCTTTTAAGCTCATAGGATGAAGTCCAACAGGACCTCAGCACTAGTTAAACCACAGTTCCACTAATTTACTCAGTACCACTTCTTTGGTGACTACAATTTTCCTAAGTTTCTCCTTCCCGTTCATTTCATTTCTGCACTTATTGTTGCGTCTGGGACGTTACTTGAATTTTCTACAGTGAGGATTGATACAAAATACCTATTCAATTCAGCTCCCTTCTCTTTACTTTCCATTATGAATTTTCCAGAATCATTTTTGCAGGACTACACTTTATTAATGCAATTTTAAAAAAAACATTCATAGAAATACTGGGCTTGTTCAGGATGCTGTTTGGAGGGTAGGTATTGACTCAATAAGCTGAATGACCTGCTTCTACACTCTAGGGATTTTATGTCGAATCATCTCCCCAAGATTAAGATGGCGACACCTTGGCCATTGAATATTAAAAATGATTTAGACAAAGAAGATGATCAAAGTCTATTATGGTAGAGAGAAAATGAGTTGGGGCACAACCAGCTGAGTCACAATCTGATCAAAAGGCAGGGCGGGCTCAAGGGGCTGAACAGCCTACTCCTAATTTACATTCTCTTGAATTTTGTTGAGCTATGATCATCCAAGATGAAGTATCTGAGAAAGAATTTCATTGCAGTCCTTAGTTGTGCCTTGAAGTTGATGAACAGGCTTTAGGAAATCCCATCTACAAGGAATATTCTCCACTTGCCTGGATAAGACAATAACACTTAGGGACAGGAGCACATCACATGGCCATAAGACAGGAGCAAAACGCGTCTCATCGAAACTGCTCCGCCATTCAATCAGAACTGATATGTTTCTCAATCTTATTCACCTGCTTTCTCCTTGTAACATTTGATCTAGTCATAAATAAAGAATTTATCCCTCGGTCTTAAATACGGTCTTGACCTCCAGAGCCTTCTGTGACAACAAATTCATCATCCTCTGGGTGGAGAAATTCCTCACCAAAGTTCTAAAGGATTATTCATTCACTTGGAAGCTATACCTTTAGTCCCAGTCTCTCCTACTAGTAGAAACATCCACTCTATCCAGGTCATGCCCATCCAGTGAATGAATAAAAACAAAAGCCCTTTTTATCTCCCCGCACCTCCCCCCCACCCCCCCGGATCTTTCTTATAAACCTCCTCTGGACCCTTTCCAATGCCAGCTCATCTTTCCTTAGAGAGATAGAGGGCTCAAAACAACTCAATATTCCAAATACAGTCTGACTCAAGCCTCAGCAGTACATCTTTGTTCTTACATTCCTGCTCTCTTGAAACGAATGATAACATTGCATTTGCCTTCCTAACCGCCAAATTATAGTCAGAGTTATACAGCATGAAAACAGACTCTTTTAGAACAGTTCATCTGCACTAACTAGATTCCTATTTGCCAATACTTGGTTCATTACCCTCTAAAGCCTTCGTATTCATGTACATATTCAGATTCCTTTTCAATGTTTCGAACTGCATGCTAACCTGAAGCATATCCTGAACTAGGGCTCCAAGTCCCTTTGGGCTTCAGATTTCTGCAGCTCTTCCCTATTTAGAAAACAGTCTATACCTATGCCTCTATTCTTCCAACCAAAGTGCACAAGCTCACCCTTGCACACACTCCTAGCCTGCCCAAGTCCTTCTGCAGCATTGATTGCCCATCCCTAATTAAAAAGGTGGTGATGAGCTGCCTTGTACTGGTAGTCTTTGTAATGTTGGTACACCAACAAAAATAGGTACATTCCCTTCTCTGCTGCTGCTGCAAAAGTGCTAGGCAACAACCATCTCTTGAGAGAGAATATAACTATCGCCCCTTAAACCCATTGGTACCAACATCCTGAGAGTTACTACTGATGATCACCAAATATTCTCTAATAAATCAGAAGCTGAGAACTCTGCAACAAGCAATTTTGCTCCAAACTCCTCAAAGGCTGCGTGTATAGATGTGCAGTTTGAAGGAATCCTCCCCACTTCCTGATGAATACAGTTGCAATAACACCCATGAAGTTCAAAACCATTCAGGACAGAGCAGACACCTTTCTCCTTCCAATACCAGTGCATAGTGGCTGCATTGTGTACCATCTACAAGATGCACTGAAGTGACTCGAGGAGGCTCCTTCAAGAGCATCTTCCAAACCTGCATCCTCTTGCCCCTACAGGGAGGGGGGCAGCAGATGCAATGGGAATACCATCACTTGGGTAAGTTCACCTCCAATTCACATATCATCCTGAACTGGAAATATATTGCTGTTCCTTCACTGTGGCTGGGTGAAAATCCTGGAACTCTCTTCTTTACAGCACTATAAGTCTACCTACACCATTTGGACTGCAAAGATTCAAGAAAATAGCTCACCACCACCTTCTTAAGGGCTATCAAAGATGGGCAATAAATGCTGGCCTATCCAGGGATGCCCACATCTCATTAAAATAAAACGTTTTAAAATTTAACATGCTCCGATGATTATGACCACCCTTCCTCTCCCTGATAGGATCATCACCTCCCCTGTACATCTCACACCATCCTGCCTAAAAACTGTGTGTGTGCCTATACTGAGTGGACTGCAGCAGTTCAGCATAACAGCTCCCCACTACCTTCTCAACGGCAAGCACGAATGGGCAATGAATGCTGGCTTTGCCAGTAATGTCCATGTCATGTCGGTAAGTTTAAAAAAATGTTAACACTGTTTCACTCTCCATAGATATTGAAGAATTTTCTGTTTGTATTTCGGATTTTCAGCAACCTCCGGACTTAAGGAATGAAGTCTCATAGGTAAAGTGTTTAACAAAGGCCCAATTGTCCCACCCATTGTTCCTATTTCAACTCAAATTATCTCATGGTGTTAGACAAAATAGAGAGGGAGCATTCTCCCCAAGAGCCTGAACAATGAAACAATGACAGCATTGCTAGTTGATGGAGATTGCTATATGCAAATTGATTGTTCTTGCATTAGTCAAAAAACAAAAGAAGTTTATAAAAACTTTCCAAAAGGAGTCTGTGTGGAGGGCAGAGGTACACAATGTATGATATAGAGTGGTTAGCACTGCTGCCTCACAGCACCAGAGACTCTGGTTCAATTCCCACCTCAGGCAACTGTCTGTGTGGACTTTGCACATTCTCTGCCTGTCTGCGTGGGTTTCCTCCCACAGTCCAAAAACATGCAGATTAGGTGAATTACCATGCTAAATTGACCGTACTGTTAGGTGAAGGGGAAATGTAGGGGAATGGGTCTGGGTGGGTTGCTTTTCAGAGGGTCAGTGTGGACTTGTTGGGACGAAGGGCCTGTTTCCACACTAAGTAATCTAATCTAATCATCTAATCATAGTCAGAGATGTACAGCGTGGAAACAGACCCTTCGGTCCAACCTGTCCATGCCGACCAAATATCCCAACCCAATTAGTCCCACCTGCCAGCACCCGGCCCATATCCCTCCAAACCCTTCCTATTCATATAACCATCCAAATGCCTTTTAAATATTGCAATTGTACCAGCCTCCACTACTTCCTCTGGCAGCTCATTCCATACATGAAACACCCTCTGTGAAAGAATAGCTCCTCAGGTCCCTTTTATATCTTTCCCCTCTCACCCTAAACCAATGCCCTCTAGCTCTGTACTCCCCGACCCCAGGGAAATGACTTTGCCTACTTACCCTATCCATGCCCCTCAATTTTGTAAACCTCTCTAAGGTCACCCCTCAACCTCCGACGCTCCAGGGAAAACAACCCCATCCTGTTCAGCCTCTCTCTCTAACTGTGCTTAATACATCATCTTTAGCATCCCCTTTTACAAGTGTACTTTAAGGTTTTAAAGCATGGGAAAGCATTTGGTTTTACTTTGCAGCATTAGAGATCTCAATGTATAGGGCTAGGTGAGGTCGCAGAGTTAGGAATGGGACAAAATCATGGAGCTATTTGAACACCAGTGAGAAAACTGTAAAGTCAAGACATTTTTTAAGTTGTAGCCAATTTAGGCCAGTGAGCAGAAGACTTGGTGAGTGTTAAGGTACAGTGGTAAGAGTTTTGAATGAGTTAAAATTATAGAATGTGGAACGGGGATGACGGAAAGAACAACTCCAAAATGGAATGTGTCACTGACTGCGTTTGATCAAAAGCAAATCAAGCAGCACCTGAGGAGCAAGTGAGTCAACGTTTCAGGCAAAAACCCTTCATTAGGATTTGCGATGAATGGCTTTTGTCCGAAACATCGACTCTCCTGCTCCTCGGATGCTGCCTGACCTGCAGTGCTTTTCCAGCACCACACTCTCAACTCTAATCTCCAGCATTTGCAGTCCTCACTTTCGCCAAAAGTAAGTCAAGCTGACTTACAAAAGATAATATAAATATTAGCATGGTTTGATTTTTATTTTCTTTAGGGCTCCATGTTACAGAATCTGCAGATCGTGTAGATTGTAGGAAATATATCTAGAATAATCGTAAGAGTGTTTTGACTACAATTAATTTTATGGGCCATATCTTTGATTTTATTTTCTTTTGGGCTTGTGTAAGTTTGGACTTTCAACAGATGATGTAGGGATGTGAGGAATTCAACGCTGTTCTGATTCTTAACTCAGGACAGCCTTGTAGACACTGTAGTAATGTTAGAAACGCAAGTGTCAAGTTGCACACATGAATTTCCTATAAGCTGCAATGAAGTAAATGACTTTTGCACCTGTATTTAGAGAACCTGGGGTGCAGGTTCATAGCTCCTTGAAAGTGGAGTTGCAGGTGGACAGGGTAATGAAGGATATGTTTGGTACACTTGTCTTTGTTGGTCAGTGCATGGAATATACTAGTTGGGATGTTATGTTGCGGCTGTACAGGACACTGATGAGGCTGTTTTTTTGAATACTGCATTCAATTCTGGTCTCCCTGCTATAGGAAAGATGTTGTTAAACTTGAAAGGGTTCAGAAAATATTTACAAGGATGTTGCCAGAGTTGGAGGGTTCGAGTTATTGGGAGAGGCTGAATAGGCTGGAACTATTTTTCCTGGAGCATTGGAGGCTGAGGGGTGACTTGAAAGAGGTTTATAAAATCATGCGGAGCATGGATACAGTAAACAGACAAGATCTTTTTCCTAGGGTAGGGGAGTCCAAAATTAGACGGCATAGGTTTAAGGTGAGAGGGGAAGGATTTAAGGGGCACTTGAGAGGCAATGTTTTCACCCAGAGAGTGTGGTGCGTGGATGGAATGACCTGCCAGAAGAATTGGAGGAGGCTGGTACAATTACAACATTTAAAAAGCATTTGGATGGGTACATGAACAGAAAAGGGTTTACAGGGATATGGGCCAAATGCTGGAAAATGGGACTATTTTAATTCAGGACATCTGGTAGGCATGGCCGAGTTGGACTGAAGGGTCTGTTTCCATGCTGTACAGCTCTGACTCCTTTATTGGTTGAATAGGCATCAGGAGACTTCCCTTCTCTTTGAATAGTGCTGTGGAATACATACGACTACCTGAGGGGGCAAACAGAACCCCGGCTTAATATCAACTCTGAAAAGCAACACATTCCAACAGTGCAATACTCCCATGGTACTGCACTAGAGTGTTGGTTTTGATTATGTTCTCAAGCCTCTGAGTGAGCTGAGTCCAACACCTGAATTAGACTTGAGTAGGGAAGGCCCACCTCAACTAAGTGAGTCAGGAAGTGTCTGTGGGTTAATGTCTTTGGGGCCAAGGAGCAGCAAGGTAGGAAAGTTCAGACGAACACCGACTGTTATTGTGTCAAGAAGAGAGGTGAGAAAAGCTTATTGCTCATCTCTCTTAAGCTTCTCCATTCTACTGAAGCTTCACAGTGACCCCAGTTCTCAGGCTGAAACACGATTCCAGAAACATCCAGGGTGATTATATAATGAATAAGCGTAACGCTTATGTTTGCAGCTTCTGTTTCCCTTCCTTATCCCCCCACTCGCCCAAAAGTCGGAATCCTGCACACAAATAAATAAGAGGGGTCGCATGGAGCGCTTTGATCTAAGGTTGGCTCTGCTGCAGCACAGAGCACCTTTTTTTTTCCCTTTCTTTCTGCCACATTTGTGTGTTAATCTCCTGAGTTGAAAATAAAAAGCCCAGGTGCACAGAGAGGCCAACAAAAGCACCAGTTGGAAGTGAATGTAGCCATGTCATCAGCTGGAGAGGAGGAAAAGAAAACATCCTTTGTTCAGCTAGACCCTTTTTTTTCTTGGCATGGAGAACTACTGAGGAATTACTGACTGAAAGCAAAGGAGAGATTACAAAGCTGGGCCCATATGATTAAATTCAAAACCACATATTTCAACAGGTTGAGAGTTTGTCTCAAGTTAAGATGATTGAAACATACAATTTAGACTCTGCAGGACATGCTATTAGCTTTTTTCTTCACATACTCTAATAACTATTTCTTTACTATGTACTTTTTACTTCACACTTTTTTTTGCTTGAATCAAGTTGATAATATTTTAACTTAAATTTGATTTAGCTTTGTTAATTTAGAATGCATAAAAGGAAGAACATAATAATTTGCATTTATGCTGCACCATTCACAACCTCAATACATTCTCAATATCATGCAGTCAATGTCCTAAGAAATGATAGAATTTGTGCACTGCAATTTGACACCATTACTTTACAATTTGATGCAACATTGTGCCAGCAACCTGGTCAATGTCTCTAGCTTCTTTTTTCCCCATATAATGTCATGACATCCTTTGCACCTAAGGGGGCACAAGACAAACCAGGGTCAAGCGGTTCCTCTACTTAAACCTCATCTGTGACACATTCCCTCAATATTGTATTGGAAGTGTCAGTGTAGATTTACTCAAGTCCCTGGAGTTTAATTTAAATGTAAGGTCTTATACAAGATTCTAAAACAAGTGACTTAATTGTGACCACTCAAGGCTAGCTCTCTCTTTTCTGCCCCTGTTCTGCTCATTTTTGTCATCTTCTCAAAGTGCTGACTAACAGATGGATAGAAACCAACTATGAATACTTGGGCCAAGTAACCGCTGTTAACTATCCAAAAAAAAAAGTGAAGCAACAGCTTGTATATTTTGGACAATATTGACATCACAACATTGACCTTGAATAATAGGTACTGTTCTACTGTTTCTCCTTTGGAAGGCATCACAGTTGAACCTAACCCAGTGCTGACAGAAGTATGTTTTACAGCAGTGACTTTCAGGATAGCAATCAGAGGATGGAAATCCTGACCTCTTTCTCAGGGAAAGTCAGTATTTATTGCCCATGACAAGGAAGCAGTGTACTGCCTTTCTCTACAGTGCAGGCTAACTCATTAATGTCTGGGATATTCCAAGGCTTTAATCCACTATCTGTAAAAGAATGCCAATATAGTTCCAACTTGGGCTGGAGAGTGACTTCGAGTAGAACTTGCAGGTAGTGGCATTCCTGCGCATCTGCTGTCCTTACTCGTCCAAATGGTAGTTGTGGAGAGTTTGGAAAGTGGTTTTGGAGGAGGCTCGGTCATTTAATCACTGAAACTGAAGCAAACTAAGTGGAAGCTGAAAATCTGAAACAAACAAAATTGTGGAAAAACTTAGCATGTCTGACAGCATGTGGATAGATGAAGAAAGAGTCAGTGCTTGAAGTCAGAAGAGTCTTTAGGCTCAAAACATCAACTCTGCTTCTCTCTCCATAGATGCTGCCAGATCTGCAGAGTTCCTCCAGTATTCTGATTTGTCTTGTTGGTTTGTTGCAGTGCATCTTGTAGATAGAACATATTGCTGTCTTTGTGCTTTAGTACAGAAGGAAGTAAATGGTTGAAGATGGTGGATTGGGTTCTAAACAAACAGGCTGCTTCATTCTGGATTATGTTGAGTTTCAATGTTGTGGGAGCTGTATTCATCCAAGCAAGCGTGGAGTGTTCCATCACATTCCTTACTTGATTTATAGTATCTTCTGTTCACCGAACTGAACTCTAGCAAGTTATTCTAATATTTTTCCCTTGATAAAACGTACCATTTTCCTACTGTTGAAGTCGGCACTAAATTAACTGCATTTCTCTATCTCATGGACATTTTTAAAAACGCCCTCCTCCTTTGAGCTCCCGGAGTTATGGACCACCTCTTTTTAGACTTGCAGATCATAGCACTTGCTCTCTGTTCCCTCTACCTGATCCTCTTCATCAGGGATCAGCATGTGGTTAATTCCCTGCAGCAGTGAGTTTCTCATCCTTAACTTCCACCCGCTAAGGAGAACAGACCATCAAAGCACTTCCCAAAAACTCTACTTATATAAAAATAATCACCAAGCAATGAGGTCTATTTCCAGAGAAACAAAGAACACCAGGCTAGTATCTGTTCAATCTGTATCATGCCTCAACACTTATTGCCTCCGTGAAGAAAGAGGATGGAAATGACAGAACAGAACAGGCCAATGGCAAGGTGATTGTATACAGTACAGACTAGCCATTTCCCCACAGGATGGAGGGCAGGTTATGGTTGATGGAAGAGTGAAATGATAGGGAAGATTACACAAACAGACATTTACACAATTATAAACAGAAACAAAAATGTGTTAGCTCATTCAGTCACTTTTTTTCCATTAAAGGAGTAGAATGGGTGTCAGGATTAGGAGAGTTGGAGAGCTAGCAAAACATGCTCTGCAACTACTTCCTAATCAATAAAAAAAGGGCAAAACTTGTCCTCGTATGGTTTCTTTTGGAACTTCAGGACCTCCCAAAGTGTTCGACAGTCCATGAAATACTATTGGAGTGCAGTCACTGTTCTGCCACGTGAAACATGATTGCGATCGTATGCCCAACACTGTCCCAGTCAAAAATGTGATAACCAAATTATCTCGCATTGCAGGATAATTCAAAATTATTTCCATGAGATCTTTTATGAGATCTGAAACGGTGGAAGGATTTTTCTAAACAGCAACAGCCAAAATCTCAGATTGTTCAGCAATCTCAGTGCTGCAACGTGGCATCAGTCTGGCTAAAGCTTAGAGTTGGGCTTGATCTGCACTAATTTCTGAATCAAGAGGTGAGACTTTTGCTCACACAGCTATAAGGCATATTAAGTGACCAAGTGCAGAATACATTACCAAGTGCACACCTTTTTGACATTGTTGCATAGTGCACCCAATTACTTCTCTCCTTTAATAACAACCTGATTGCCCTTACCTACATGTCCAAGAAAGTACACCTGCTACAAAGTCTAAAGCAGTTACTAAAAGAAAGATAAAGGATAGAAAACAGGAAGACTTTGCAAATTTTCAAGGGACATGGACTGGACAAATTCAAACAGATTCCTGCAAGTCAAATCCCCTGAAATGGCTTTGCAGAGAACTTAAGACGTCACAGACTTACAGATCATCTTGCAGTCACACAATTTGTGGTTTCAGTCATACTGCACAACCTAGTGGCAGCATGGTGTAAGCCAGTGTACTGAAAACTATGGTCACACTAAACCCAGTGACAGCCAATTAGTTGTTTCCTTCTAGTATAAATAAAATCATTGGTTAAATATGCAAATTTCACTTTTCCTCCTAAAAACTAAGGAACAACCTCATTTTATACAAAATCTTTACCTAAGCCACAACCGCCCCGAAGTGTCACAGACACTTAATCATAAATGACCACTTTGGTTGGAGAGAGGATCCTGAGGAACTCTGAAATCCATCCACCGAATCTTTATATTTTCCTGTTTTTGGTGATTTGATTGCATATCATTCATATTGGTGTATGTCTGAGAGCCACAGCACCAGATAAAGCTATAAAAACCTACCTAATTAGATTCTACTCCCATCTTGGAGCTGGGAAGATTAATCATGGAATAATTACAATACAGAAGATGGCCACTTGGCCTATCAGGTCTCTGCAGACCAATCCGGTCAGTCCCAATTTTCACTCTATTCCTATTACCCTGCAAGTTCATTTCCAAGCAATTTTGAACCAATTTCGACATCCAGCACCAAGTTTCATTCATTAAAACAAGTCTTCCTCACAGCCCTAGTACAACTTTTACTCCAAACCATCTGGGCTCAATTCAGAATATTAAGCCTGGAACTGCCCCTCCCTTTCTATGGCTCAAATTTAGAAATTTGTTCCCTCTCTACGCACACTGTCCCAGGCATTATTTGGGTAATTAAAATCTATTACTTTAAACCTCTGAAATTTGATTATATGTTTGATCCTCTAGCTCTCCATGATAGTCTGCGAGTGCATGTTATACACACAATGGTGTGATTGCCATACTTTTTTTTACTTCTATATGGCCAAATTTGATGATCCTTCCAAGATATCATCTTTCCTCACTGTTATAATTAATTCTTTGATTGGTATTGCAAACCTCCTCCCTCCCTTTCCATTCCCCCTCTCTATCTTATCGGGATACCTTCTAACCAGAAATATTCAGCTTCCAATCCTTCCCAGCCAAGTCTCAGTTGCTCCAGTCAACTAATTGTAAGAAATTGCCTAAACCTAACAGAACATTTTCAAATATTCGTTCAAGAATCACATGCTTCACCCATATTTGTGGCCCATCCTCCCTTGAATGGAGTAGCTTGCTGGGCCACTTCAGAGAATGGATAAGACTCAAGTACATTGCTGTGAACTCTGAATCATCTACACAGCAGATGGGACACAAATGAACAGAACAGGACTTTTAAAATAAAATGAATAGCAGTCTCAGTAATTTCAAAAACTTATTAATGGAATTTAAAATCACCAGTTGCTGCACTGGGATTTGAACCCATGATCCCATAGATTACTTGTTAGTGATCTTACCAGGACGTTGCCTTTAATCTGTAACATTTCTATCAAATCTCCTTTGTTCCAAGAAGTACAATGCCATCTTCTTCTGTTTAACACTGGAGCTAAAATCCCACATTCTTGAAATCAATCTTCAAGAACACTTTGCATTCCCAAGTACGCTCGCACCATTCCTACAGCGTGGAGATCAGAACTGGGTGCAATACATTACCTGTAACCTAACTGGAGGTCCGTAACAGTTCATGATAAATTATCCACCTTTGTACTCAGTCATTTGATTTATGAAGTTGCCAAGTACTGTTTCAATATGTTCACCTTCAAAGGCTTAATATAGACTAGGCAACATAATCCATAACTCCATTAGCAATTGGCTGGAAAGCTGCTTTATTTCCAACTTACCATCCTGCTCCTAATTACATTTTTCAAAAACATTATGCCTCTTAGTCTCTGGACTACCGAACTACAGCAAACACCATTTACTTGTACCAAATTTTAATAAATTCCACTCTGTTGAGGGGTTGGGAAAAAATGTGAGAGTACCACTTGAGTTTGACACTCGCCCTGAGCCTTTCTTTGCACCAACCCGAAAAAGTCACATCCTCTCATATACGTGAGGTGCATGTTCAAATCCAGCTACATCATTATGCTTGACTGCAAGTCTCAATCATTTCCTTTCCCTCATAAATTGAAGGACAGGTATTAGTTACATTTATTAAATAAATGATCTATTCAGCACGGAGTTGTGGTGAAATTTCTTCCAAGAGAATAGTGAACCTGTGGAATTAACTGCCACAGAAACCAGTTCAGGCCAAAACATTGAACATTTTCAAGGAGAGAGATATAGGTCATAGGGCTAAAAGGGATCAATGGGTTCAAGGCAAAAGCAGAAACAGGTTACTGAGTAGGAAGACCAGCCATAAATTGTACTGAAAGGAGGCACAAATGGCTGTATGACCTACTTTGGTTTCTATTTTTGATGTTGTGAGATAAGAGCAACATTAACTCACTTTAATGGATGTTTTCAGAGGAGTCTTCACAAGCTCTTCCTCCTCCTCCTCATCGTCATCCTCCTCCTCATCGTCGTCATCATCATCTTCATCTTCATCCTCCTCCTCTTCATCTTCCTCCCTAGAATATCAGGTATAAAAGTTGGGGAAACCTTTAGTAAGTGATGCACAATACCTATTGCAATTAAGGGTTCCAGTACTACTGAAAAAAGGACATAATAGAACATGTCAGGACTTGGCAGGTCACACATCACGTGGGAAGAGAAACAGATGTTTCAAGTTTGACACACTACCCCAGAATCAAAAAATTAACTATTTTCTCTCAACGTAAACAGCCTGACCTGCTGAAAGCGTCCTGCATTTTCTATTTTTTCATAGCTGATAAACATCATCCATAGCACTTTACATTTGCAGGTCAAAATAAAGTTTGTGGTGTTGAGTTGGACCTTTAAAAATACATCAACTGGCCCTTTGTACCCATTTAAAACAAAATGTAGCCATCTACATCCTTGCTGTTACAGCATGCATGCATATGGCTTTCAAATTGAAATTCTTAGTATTTTCTCCTGCTCTAGGTCATTCTCTACCAACTTATCGAAACCATGGAATTCAATGGAAAACCCAACCCTGGTGTGCCATAGTTGTGATTAGATTCACTACAGTATGGGAACACCCGTATTCCCATCAAGTCAACAAGTCCACATTGACCCCTCTGAAGAGTAACCCACTCAGACCCATTCAGCTACCCTATATTTACCCCTGACGAATGCACCTAACACTATGGGCAATTTAGCATGGCCAATTCACCTGACCTTCATATCTTTGGATTGTGGGAGGAAACAAAAGCACCCAGAGGAAACTCATGCAGACACTGAACAAATGTGTTAACTTCACACAGACAGACAGTCGCCCGAGGCAGGAATTGAACCCGGGTGGGCTGCAGCGCTAACCACTGAGCAACTGTGCCTCCCTGTGGTTTGCTGAAATGGTAATATTCAAGGAGGGAAACCCTGCACTCCAGGTCATCCAATTTCATGGGACGTCCTGCCCCATGCACACAAAGTTGGAGAATCAGACTGCTCAGACACATGAAGATCTGTGGCAGAAACCCACGACCCTCACTCTACATTGACCTTAAATTGAGGGACAGCCAACAGTGCCATTCACCTATTTTACTGAACAACTATGATCGGTACTCTCAATAACTATTGCTCATTTAATAATTAAACAGCATTGCAACATTAATTTGCATCAAATTGAATAGTCTTGCCAATTTTTAAAAAATACTTTATTATGACATCATAATTAAATCACACCCTCATTCCTTGCAACTTCCAGGCATCATATAACTGTAAGGTTTGTAGACACATTACACAACTACAGTCATAGAAATAGTAGACATAAGAAACTACTTCCAAGCTATAACGGGATCTCGGGGGTCAGAAGGAATTGTAAATTGCTTATCTTTTTCACCTATATGAAGTTAGATGAACCACTGCATTTGATTCAAGCCTATGATTTAGCCCTGAGCATCTAACATTCTAAATATAAACAATACTCCACTTTGTATTGGTTATGAAGGCTGGTCAGACTCCTTCAAATGTTCGATACTCACACCAGCTGTCAATTTCCAAACCAGTGAACGTTCAATTAGATTCCAGCTCATGACACTTCTCTGCATATATTATTACATCTGTAAAACTATTCAAAACATCTGATCAGCTTCTGTGCATTCATTGTACTGTTATTGAATGCTACCCGTGTTCACGCATGAAATAATATATTGGCCAGACTACATGACTATACACAGAAGAACTTTCCTCTTGTAATGTACTTGTATCTCCAGAACCATAAATGTAATTAATTCAATGTCTCTGAAAAAAATGGGGAAACTTACTCATCTTCATCGTCATCATCATCATCATCTTCATCTTCATCATCAGCATCGTCATCTTCATCGTCATCTTCATTTTCAACTTTATCATTCATCACCTTATCTTTTACTGACTTTTCTAGTTTTAGCTTTTTCTATAAACAGAAAATATGATCAGAGCTGGCAACAGTACCGAAGAATGATGAACCTGTTAACTGGAAGATGCCTAAACCCATAGTACTGAAGAGTTTGGTAGGTTTAATTAGAGTCGTCAGCAGCCTCAGGAACAATTAATTGTATAATAGATTATATCTGAACACAAACACGGTGCAGGCTGGGGATCTATTCTCTCAAAAAGACCGCAAAGTGACCTGTTAGAGTTATGAAGAGACTGGACAGATAGTCAGAAAACTTGCAAGGAGTCAAACTCAGTGTAGGAAAACGCAGATAGTTGTTGAAGCAAGCGAAATAGATAATCTATAAAGATAGATCCACAAGGAAGAAAGGAATAGAAGGAATTACTCAAGATTAAAAATAGTAATGTAGGAGACAACAGCTTGCAAAATCGAGCATCTTTCAGACATTACAATGACCCAAGATGCTGCAGCAGCATTATAAAGCAAAGTTTTACACTTTGCTATAGATTTTAGGATGGGTGATCAAAAAGTTGATCAAACAAACATCTTAGGAAGAATATATTGGCCATGCAGTGTCCAGTATAGGTTTACAACAACGATATCTGGACTTCAGGATTTACAATAGAAGGGGAGATGATACAAATTAAGCTTGCTTTCTCTAGAATTTAGAAGGCTAAGGATTGATCTGATTAAAGTCTTCATTATATTAATAGGAAAAGACACGGTAGATAAAGTATTTTGACAGTTGGAGACTCCAGAATTCAGGAGTATAGCCTGAGAATTAGGGCCAGACCATACAGGAGATATGCTTGGAAGCACTTCTACATGCAAAGGGTGGTAGAAGTATGGCCCTCTCTTCCATAATGGCAGTTAATGCTGGATCAGTTATTAGTTTTAGATTGGAAATAGATAATACCTTTGTTTAACAAAACACTAAGGAATATAAAGTTAGGTCATAGATCACCCACGGTCTTACTGAATAGTGGAAAGTGAGGACTGCAGATGCTGGAGATCAGAATTGAGAGAGCGTGTTGCTGGAAAAACACAGCAGGTCAGACAGCATCTAAGGAGCAGGAGAATCGATGTGCCGGGCAAGAGCCCTTCATCAGGAAGGGCATAACCCCTGATGAAGGGGTCTTGCCCGAAACGTCGATTCTCCTGCTCCTCGATGCTGTCTGACCTGCTGTGTTTTTCCAGCAACACACACAACTCTGATCTCAATCATCTGCAGACCTCACTGTCTCCTTCATGAGACTGATTGGCCTATTCCTGTTCCTATGTTCCTAAAGCTAAAGATTTAAAGAAAACTTAAAAGGAGGAAAGAGAAGAGGAGGCAACTAGGTTTTAAGAGGGAATTCTGGAGGTCAAGACCTAAGCAGCTGACAGCATGGGCATCAATGACAGATGGATTAAAATCAGTGTATTCGATAGAACACAAGAATGTAAGAGAAAGGAGTAGGAGTAGGTCACTCAGCCTGTCAAACCACCATTCAATATACCCCAGAACTTAACTCCTCTCATGCTATCTCTGCATAGTTCTCAACTCTCTGCTACTTCCAAAATCTATTCACTACTTCTTTAAATATGATAAGTGATCTAGTGTCCACAATTCTCTGGTGCAGAGAATTCCACACATTCACTCTGGGAGAAATTTTTACACATGTCAATTTTAAATCAGTGACCCCTTATTCCATAGCTCTGCCCCCGTGTTTGAGGTTACCCAATTATTGGAGACATCTCAATATTTATCCTGTCAAAACCCCTCCAAATCTTCTATTTTCCTTTCAGACATTCGTGGGATGAGGGTGTGGCTGGCTAGACCAACACATTGTCCAGAGACAGTTAAGAGTCAACCACATTGCTGAGGGTACGGAGTCACATATAGGCCAGACCAGGTAAGGCTGGCAGTCTCCTCCCTTACAAGACATTAATCATTAATAAACTTGATGGGCTTTTTCTGACAATCGGCAATGGATTTGTGGTGATCAGTAGACACTGCAGTTTTTTTTATATTTAAAAAAAAAAAATTGGTCTCCAGAACATTACCTGGGTTTCTGGATTAATAGTCTAGCGATTATACCACTAGGTCATTGCCTTCCCTGGTCTTTTCCTGAACCAGGAATTGAACTAAAGGTGGAATTTGGTCTTAATTTTTTTCCTCCTTATCTATGCCTTCTGTTATTAATGTAGTCATCATGGTATGGTGACTTAAACACTTTTCACCACAGCACAGTGGCTCAGTGGTTATCACTGCTACCTCACAGCACCAGGGACCCAGGTTCGATTCCAGCCTCAGGTGATTCTGTGGAGTTTGCACATTCTCCCAGCGTCTGCATGGACTTCCGTTGGGTACTCCAATTTCCTCCCAAAGGTTAGGTGGATTGGCCAAGTTAAATTGCCCACAATGCTCAGGGATGTGCAGGCTAGGTGGATTAGCTAAAGTAAATAAAGTGCATGGGTCTGGGTGGGATGCTCTTTAGAGGGTCAGTGTGGACCAGTTGGGCTGAATGGCCCGTTTCCACACTGCTGGGATTCTATGAAGTGATAGTAAATGACTAAGTGACAAGAACATTATCTGGGCCTTTGGATTAACAGCCCAGCAATGAAACCATTAGGTCATCACCTCCCCAGTTCTTGATAAATCAACCTCTTCATCAGAGTCAAGGTAGCAAACCTCTGGATAAATAATTGTAGCAAAATTTATTAAAGGTTTGAAAAGGAATGAAACTTACCAAAAAAGAGCCCTTTCCAAAGCACTGATGCAATTCATCCTACAGCTTTCTTTAGTACTACATTATTCAGGGAAATTGCATTTTTATAAATGGAGATACATGAACAATCCTGGAATTAAAGTGAAGCTCAATACCTCTGTTTATCCCTTACAGGAAGTGGCCCCTCAAAACACTACACCACCACACCAGGGTTCACGTGTGATACAACTGTGCTTATACACACTGAAGTTCAGATCTTTCACCCACAGGTTTAAAATAATCAATCCAGCATTGCATCATTGAGTGCGGTTCCCCACAAATATTAAGTTTTCCTCTGCTCCATACCTTAACAGGGTGCTGTGCGCTGGGGGACATTGCAAGTTTAAGTTCCTTCTTCACAGGAGATTTCAGCTGGTGATTCTCTTCAGATTCAGATTCTGATTCAGAGTCAGAGTCAGATACACCTGTAAATATTTCAGAAAGTACTTGTTAAGTACTCCAAAAAGTATTGAGCAATACTAAAATTCTAAAGCTATCTAAACTATATTGAAATCATGTTGCAAGGGTGATACATCAACTGTGAGGTTAGCTACTGAGGGTTGGTTAGAGGGATGGTTTGTGGTGTAGAGGGATGGCAACATGAAGAATTCAGTTTCTCCATAGGCTGAGGCTACCACGAAGGATTCTCCTTCTCAACATTTCTCCCCCCATCCCCACCTGAGGTATAATAACCCACACATTAAAGCGCCACCAGTTGTCTGATTGGAGAGCAGCCGCACAGTCCTGGTGAGACTATGGTGACTTTGACTTTACCTTTTACTTACACACAGGGTTCAGAATAAAACAAACCAAGATATTTCATAGATCGGTCATACAATATTAGACATAAACACTGAAGTTAAATATAGAGAGCAGGAAGGCAATGAAACAAAGATTAGAATTTAGCAAGAAAAATAGGCATTGCCTAATCGAAGAGCTGTTAACCCACATACCAATATATATCTGTATAGGCATACCCATATAACAAAAGATCTAATAATATTATTCAGGGGTCTGGGATTTATTTGGAGTTTTACCCATTATTCTAACAATCAACACCCACAAATGAAAAGCCAAGTAAGACCCAACGGAACATTCCAGCTGCCAAATTTCACTTTCATAACAGGCAACTGCACTTCATGGTCTTATTTTGTACGAACAAACAGACTATTTGGAGGTACAAGACAAACTCAAAGTTTTGTTTGTAAAAACAGCATCTGTGCAACAAACCTCTATTTTTAACCTATCAGAAGTTTCCTCCTCTCATCATCCAAAACCTTAACTAAAAAGCACTGCTTTCCCAGGTCAACAATTTGCAACTCTTCGATACAGTCGCTGCAGTGCATTTCCAGGACTCCCGAGTTTTCAGAAACACAAGCAGAATCTCAGTACCGCTGTCCTGATCCAGTTTGGCTCAAAAGTAGGATCTACACATCACCTAACCACCAACTTGAGATTTACCAACTCTCTAATGCAAAAAAAAACTATCTGTCTCTTACATCATAATGATGAATTTTATACCTGTAGAAGTGCTCGGTTTGATTGAAATCTGTAGGCTGGGATGAAAGGTTCTTTTGAACTGAACATATATGCCAACTCGCATCTCTTGAGGCCTTGGTTAAGAACCTGCCACAACAATGTTTGTTTTTTTTTGAAAAAAAAGCAAGAAAAGTCAGTGTTCATAGCCTGCTGCAAGATTTTTGCTTAAACTTCACTGAAGGGAGCGGAGAGCTTCCCTGGCTGGGTCTGCATTTCATGTCTACTCCTAGTTGCCTTGTCCTTTTTCCTTTCCCTTCTCATCGAAGGTCACATCCAAGCAAAAAAAAAAGCAATTGGTTTTCATCTCCTCCAAATTTATTATACAGTATTTGACACTCAACATGCTTGCCCAGAGGGCAAACAAAAGGCAGACAGAGTGACCACTTTGTTGAATACCTTCCACAAAATTCAATCCCCTAGCACAAGCAAGCTGCTGGTCGTCATTTTTATTCTCCACCTTGCTTGCATGCTGACCTCTCTACTTCTTGCCCATCCAGGACTATCCAGCAAACTCTAGGAACAGCACCTTATTTTTCAGTTTGGTAACCCAAAGCATTCTGGACTCAACATTAACTTCAACAGCTTTAGATCACAACCTCTGCCATCATCGCGCTTTGAGTACTGCTTTGTTTTTTGTTATTTGGATGCCTCAGTTTTGTAGTTTCTTTTCTTCCTTCACTTTTCATGCTGCCAACCATGGCTCATTTGGACACCCGTTTCTTTACGACCTCCACTAACACGCTGCTGATTGCATATAAAATCTTCCATCATTTAATCTTCATTTTCCTGAAGGAAGGCTTATGCCCGAAACGTCAAATCTCCTGTTCCCTGGATGCTGCCTGACCTGCTGCGCTTTTTCAGCAACACATTTTCAGCCATCATTTAATCTACCCTGCCTTCCACCCAACACCTGCTATGAAAGATAATCACATCACGGGATGTTAACTCTCGTCTTTTGTTTACAGGATTTAGGTGTCACTGGTTCAGCCAGTATAGTTTGCCCAAGGAAGTAGTGGTGAACCACCTTCATGAACCACTGTGGTTGTGTAGTGTCTACGCCTGAGTAGGTTATGTAGGTCAGGGTGGAGGAAGAGAGACATTAACAGATCTGTTAAGAAAGAGATTCCAAGATCTGTTATCCTCTCCGCACGTTTTTCCTGTCTGAGTATTTCCAATATTTTACATTTTAGTTCAGATTTCCAGCATCCATGGCATTTTGATTTTACACTTACAGCCTGAATCAGCTTCAGAAAGAATAAAGAAACTACTGTATTATTTGTGCAATCATTTATTTGCAAATATTTGACATTTTAGTACTCCAACATCAGTACAGTCATTAATTCAGTGCTCAATTAGTGTTTTTAATTGCAAGGAGCATTAAAAGAAGACATTAGAAAGGAACCCATCCATTTGCCTCAGCAGCTGACTTAGCAGATTCTGGGGTATTGTTCTTCAATTTCAACGAACACACACTTGAAGCTGGTCAAATTACTCAAAAGGCTCTTTCTGCTGCAATTTGAGCAACAACCCAACGATTGAGGACAATCCTGAATGACGATCGACAAAACAAATTCAACTCCAGCATGAAGTCCCAGTGTCCTTCTATGGCTGTCAACTGTGCTTATGGTTGGGTGCACCAAAATCCGTACTTTTCTGAAGCTTGCAGATAAATCCCACTGATGGCTCAAAATCCTTTTCCCAAAGCAACTTATCTTCTCCCAGAGTCTTTCACGACCTGAAAGATGCTGAACAACATCAACTTTCTCCAGTGTGCATGTGACACCATCGTAATGTGTGCATTTTGAAGTGCTTCAGGCTGGTGCAAGGCTCCCCAGAAATGGTGCTAGGTATGGCAGATGCACTGGGTTCACCGGTCCTTCGAAATGTGTTTGCATCACATCGAGACCAATCTGTGGTCAAAAAATAAAGTCCATAAATTACCCAGGCATTTGTTATTTCATTAATATTCAGGCAGACTTAAAAGTACATGGGCTTCAGTTGTACACAGTTTCATAAGCAGACATGGAGCAATACACTCCAATAAATTTTCACAACCACGCACATGCACATACTTACCAAGATTATTCCTGACACCATCAGTATTTGAGGGAACACTTCTCTCCAGGGTCTCAGCTGTATGAGGTTTTCTTTGTGAACCGTAGTCTTAAAGTGAAGGTTCCTGCTCCTACAACGCCTCTTTGAGCCTAAAGGTTGAATGAGAAGACTTTCACCCTAAAACAGCCTGGGCTGGAATCCTAAACTTGATCTGGGGTAACATATTTACATGTTAATTCACTCCTTCAGATGAGCCGATTAGTCTGTTTATTAAAACTGAGTCGAAGACAGTCAAAAGGAAGTAGATTAAGTTCACATCCGTTTAATAGGGGTCAGTGTAAACATTATTCAATGTTTCATAACTGCGCAAGTTTCAAAAATGCTTAACTTATACACCAATGTTACACAGTCAAAATAAGACTTCCAAAAGACAGTTCAGTCTTATAAGAGCTAGAAGTAGGCAGTTCAGCCCTCGAGCGAGCTCTACCACTTAGTACTGTCATGGCCAATCTCATCTCAGTTTCAACTTCATTTTCCTACCTGCTTCCCATAACCACTACTAACTAAAAAAAAATCTAACTAACTATCTCCTCAAATTTATTCAATATTCCAACATCCACTATATTCTGGGTAGTGAAGTCCATGATCATTTGAGAGAAGAGATTTCTCTATCTCTGTTTTAAGTCTGCTACCCTTCATCTCTCATTCTAGGTCGCCCCAAGTGGAAATATTCTCTCTACGTCTAATTTGTCAATCCCCTTTCAATTTGAATTCCTCTCAGTCTAAAATCCAGAAGAAAATAACTACGAGATATGGAAGTTTCCGATCCCATTCAGGAGGTTTGAACCTAACCTTCAAAAGAGATGGTGGTTTGGGAATAGTCAGGATGATTCCACAATGATCAGCACCATCAGTGAGCCCTCAGGTGCTGATGCGGTCTACGTCCAAATCAGCAGGATCTGGACAATAGCCAGCCATGGCATAGGGTGGAATTTAATTTCATTTTAAGAAAGAAAACCTAGAATTCAGAATCTATTGATGACCATCAAATCAGTGCTAATTGTCAGAAAAATTCATCTGGTTCCCTAATGTCCTTCAGGGAAGTAAATCTGCCATCTTCACCTGGTCTGGCCTACGTGTGACTCCAGACACACAGCAATGTGAATGGTTCTTAACTGCCCTCTAGGCAAATCGGGATGGGCAATAAATACCGATCTAGCAGTGACAACTGCATCCTGTGAATGAATTAAAAGAAAACAAAGTCTAACCACCGCCCTTTGACATTACCATCACTGAATACCTTATCAATATCCTGGGGGATACCACTGACCAGAAACTGAACTGGACCAGCTGTATAAAAGCTAAAAATCACAACACCAGGTTATAATTCAACAAGTCTATTTGGAAGTACAAGCTTTCGGAGTGTTGTGCCTTCCAAATGAACCTGTTGGACTATAACCCTGTTGTTATGAAGATGTAGAGGTACTGTATCTTTATGAGAGTTGAAAAGCCAGCAAGGACTGCTAGACACAGCACAAAGTAACAATGTTACACTTAGACGAAACCAATAGTACAGCTGTGTTGCCATGGGACACAAACAAAATCAAATTTAGCTAGTTTAAATTATGCCCCAAAATACTAAAATCCTATCAAATTTGAATTTAGTATTTTTAAAATATTAAAACCAATGAAACAATCTGATGCTTTGAGGTATAAAACCGGACATTCTGAACAGCTAAGAGAACTGCCAAAAGACCAACACATGTAGGCTGTTAGCTCAAGAACTCAGAGGTATCTGTCCATAGAAGATGTTTGCAAGGCAGAACATCGAAAGTGACCAAGGGAGAATCTACATAAAAACGAGATTCAGCAAAGCCTACTGGTTTTGAAATGTATTTTTTTTTGGAAATCTTAAATCGGGATTTGTTTTGTCAAAAGATGACTAGCATTGCAGAGCGGGAGGTAAACGATAGGTTTAAGAGAGAGGAGTTGTAAGTAGTGGTATTAATATTCTTTTCTGGATTTAGTAAAGATGCTAATTTTCACTTTATAAATTTGAGAGGCAAAGAACTATACCAGAGGTCACTATTTAGAGTCAGAGTACAGCATGGAAATAGACCCTTCAGTCCAACCTGTCCATGCTGACCTGATATCCCAACCCAATCTAGTCTCACCTTTCAGCACTCAGCCCATATCCCTCCAAACCCTTCCTATTCATATACCTATCCAAATGACTTTTAAAATGTTGCACCACTTCCTCTGGCAGCTCATTCCATACACATACCACCCTGTGTGAAAAAATTGCACCTTGGGTTCTTTATATATCTTTCCCCTCTCACTTTAAACCCATGCCCTCTAGTTCTAGACTCCCCCACTCCAGGGGGAACACTTTGCCTATTTATCCTATCCATGCCCCTCATAACTTAGTAAAACTCTATAAGGTCACCCCTCAGCCTCCGACGCTCCAGGGAAAACAGCCCCAGCCTGTTCAGCCTCTCCCCATAGCGCAAATCCTCCAACCCTGGCAACATCCTTGTAAAGATTTTGTGAACCTTTTCATGTTTCACAGCATCTTTCCGATAGGAAGGAGACCAGAAATGCACACAAGATTCCAACAGTGACCTAACCAGCCGCAACATGACCTCCAACTTCTGTACACAATACTCTGACCAATAAAAGAAAGCATACCAAACGCCTTCTTCACTATCCTAACTACCTGCAACTCCACTTTCAAGGAGCTATGAACCTGCAAGGTCTCTTTGTTCAGCAACACTCCCTAGGACTTTGTCACTAAGCGTATAAGTCCTGCTAAGATTTGCTTTACCAAAATGCAGCACCTCGCATTTATTAGAATTAAGCTCCATCTGCCACTTCTCAGCCAATTGGCCCATCTGGCCAAGATCCTGTTGTAATCTGAGGTAACCCTCTTCGCTGTCCACTACACCTCCAATTTTGGTGTCATCTGCAAACTTACTAACTGTACCTCGTATGCTCACATCCAAATCATTTATGTAAATAATAACAAGTAGAGGACCCAGCACTGATCCTTGTGGCACTCCACTGGTCACAGGCCTCCAGTCTGAAAAACAACCCTCCACCACCACCCTCTATCTTCTACCTTTGAGCCAGTTCTGTATCCAAATGGCTAGTTCTCCCTGTATTCCATGAGATCTAACCTTGCTAATCAGTCTCCCATGGGGAGCCTTGTCAAATGCCTTACTGAAGTCCATATAGATCACATCTACCGCTCTGCCCTCATCAATCCAATTTGTTGCTTCCTCCAAAAACTCAATCAAGTTTGAGAGACATGATTTCCTATGCACAAAGCCATGTTGAGTTTCCTTATTCTGTCCTTGCCTTTCCGAATACACCCTCAGGATTCCCTCCAACAACTTGCCCATCACCGACGTCAGGCTCACTGGTTTATAGTTCCCTGGCTTGTCCTTACTGCCCTTCTTAAACAGTGGCACCACGTTTGCCAACCTCCAGTCTTCCAGCACCTCACCTGAGACTATCGATGATACAAATATCTCAGCAAGAGGCCCAGCAATCACTTCTCTAGCTTCCCAGAGTTCTTGGGTACACCTGACCAGGTCCTGGGGATTTATTCACCGTTATGCGTTTCAAGACATCCAGCACTCCCTCCTCTGTAATCTGGACATTTTGCAAGATGTCACCATCTATTTCCCTACAGTCTATATCTTCCATATCATTTTCCACAGTAAATACTGATGCAAAATATTCATTTAGTATCTCCCCCATTTTCTGTGGCTCCACACAAAGGCCGCCTTGCTGATCTTTGAGGGGCCCTATTCTCTCCCTAGTTACCCTTTTGTCCTTAAATGTATTTGTAAAGACCCTCTGGATTCTCCTTAATTCTATTTGCCAAAGCTATCTCATGTCCCCGTTTTGCCCTCCTGATTTCCCTCTTAAGTATACTCCTACTTCCTTATACTCTAAGGATTCACTCGATCTATCCTGTCGATACCTGACATATGCTTCCTTCTTTATAATTAACCAAACCCTCAATTACTTTAGTCATCCAGCATTCCCTATACCTACCAGCCTTCCCTTCACCCTGACAGGAATATACTTCCTCTGGATTCTTGTTATCTCATTTCTGAACGCTTCCCACTTTCCAGCCGTCCCTTTACCTGCGAACATCTGTCTCCAAATCAGCTTTCGAAAGTTCTTGCCTAATATCGTCAAAATTAGCCTTTCTCCAATTTAGAACTTCAACTTTTAGATCTGGTCTATATTTTATCATCACTATTTTTAAATCTAATAGAATTATGGTCACTGGCCCCAAAGTGCTCCCCCACTGACACCTCAGTCACCTGCCCTGCCTTATTTCCTAAGAGTAGATCAAGTTTTGCACCGTCTCTAGTAGGTACATCCACATACTGAATCAGAAAATTCTTATACACTCTTAAATTCCTCTCCGTCTAAACCCTTAGCAATCCCAGTTTATGTTTAGAAAGTTAAAATCCCCTACCATAACCGCTCGATTATTGTTACAGATAGCTGAGATCTCCTTACAAGTTTGCTTCTCAATTTCCCTCTGACTATTATGGGGTCTATAATACCATCCCAATAAAATGATTATCCCTTTCTTATTTCTCAGTTCCACCCTAATAACATCCCTGGATATATTTCCAGGAATATCCTCCCTCAGCACAGCTGTAATGCTACCCCTTATCAAGAATGCCACTCCCTCTCCTGCCTTGCCTCCCTTGCTATCCTTCCTATAGCATTGGCATCCTGGAACATTAAGCTGCCAGTCCTGCCCATCCTTGAGCCATGTTTCTGTACGGGGTGAATCTTTTCTGTGTTGCTGGTTTAAATTAGCCGAGAGATTCACCACATGTTGTAACACTTTTGATTTTTAAAATTTTGTCCACCTCAGTCCAACAGCAGCACTTCCACTTTGTAGCCGTATAAATACATAGTGGTTACCTACTCATCCCCTTCATAGTTCAGAGGCGACAACTGCTACTGCGAAAATACTAACTCACCTCCTGACTCCCTAAAGACTGCCCGCCATCTACAAGACACAAGAAAGAATTGTGATGGAATACTCCCCACTTACCTGGATGAATACAACTCCAACACCACTCAAGCAGCTTGACACTATCCAGGACAAAGCAGCCCACTTGCTTGATACCACAGCCACTTCCTCCACCACCACTCAATAGCAGCAGTGATATCCAATTATAAGATGTATGGCAGAAAGTCTCCAAAGATCCTTAGACAGCACCTTCCAAACCCATAACCATGTCAATCTAGAAGGACTAAAGCAGCAAATACAACAAATGGCACCACCACCACCAAGCATCAAGCCACTCACCGTCCTGACTTGGAAATATATCACTGTTCCTTCAGGTGTTGCTGGGGCAAAATCCTGGAATTTCCTGCAGCAATTCAAAGCGGCAGCTCACCACCTCTTTCTCAGGAACAACTAGGGATTGGCATTAATGCTGGTCAAGCCAACTATGCCCACATCAGTGAATAGAAAGTAGATTCATCAAAAGGAAAAATAAATGGTAAATAAATTCAGAGGTCCCCAGACGATAAAGAAGTCGAAATTAAAATAAAACAAAATTAAAGAATGGCACGTGGAAAATACAAGAGAGAATCAAGAGGATCACAAAGTGCAGAGAGGTGGTGAAAAACCATATTCGGGAAGAGTCAGTCTTTCCTGGACTCAGAGGGGATGTCAGATAACTGGAGAAATGCAGACATTATGCCATTGTTCAAAGAAGTTTGAACATACAAGCCCAACAATTACAGACCTGTCAGTTTGCAATGGACAGAAACTTGCTAAACATTTAATGGTGAGTAAGCTTCTAGAAACAAACAAATAATTCAGGATAGAAATAGAAGCCACACAAAAAAAGATTGGTTGATTAGCTTGAAGCAGCATTTACTTCTAAAAAGAGGTAATCAATGTTTGACTGACAAGAAATAACAGAAAAGATCAACGAGCATAATTCAGTTGATGTTCAATACAGTGCCACACAGACTTGAGAAAAAAGTTTAGTTATTAAATAAACAGGGACAGTAGCAACAGATGCAAAACTGGTTGAGATTTAGGAAACAGTACTGGTCAGTGGATATTTTACAGACTGGATCAAGGTTTGGAAAAGAATTCCCTTAGACTTAGCACTGGATCTCTTGCTGTCTGATGTACGTTATTGATTTAGATCTTGGCATCTAGGGGAAAGTTTCAGAGTTTGTGGATGGGTCAAAACTTGGTGTCATTGTCAACTATAAAGAGAACAGTGTAGAACTCCAAAAAAGTGAGCAGACAGGTAGCAAATGAAAATCAAATGAAAAGTGAGAAGTGTTACATTTTGCTGGAAAGAACATGAACAGCCTATATAAAGCAGGGGGTAGTTCGCTGAAGAGAACACGTGGAATAGAGGATGTAGATCAATACAGATCACTGAAGGTGGTTGCGAGAGCGCAAGGGGATGCTGCTGAATTTGTAAAAGACACTGGTTAGATTTCAGCTGTAATTCTGAGTAACTCTGGGTGCCGCACTACAGAAAGAACGTGAATGCATTGGAGAGAGCAAACAGGAGACTTGAAAAAGTGGTTTGAGGAATGAGAATCATCAATTAAGAGGATCGATTGGAAAGGCTAGAAATGTTCTCCTCAAAGGAGATAGGGTTCATTTTAAAATTGACAGGTCTGGATAGATTAGATAGGGAGAAATCTTCCCCTTATAAAAGAATCAAGAAAGAAAGAGCACAGATTTAAAGCAACTGCGGTGTGAGAAAAAGAAACTTTGCATGAGTGGTTCAGATCTGGAATGCACTGCCTAGAAGGATGCTGGATGCAGAATCAGTTCAGGCACTCAGCTGGATATATAAGCTCCTTTATAACCAAGGCATTTCTTTGCTTAAAGAATTCAAAGCATAGGGGTGAAGCGCCTCCGTGTTGATCAGCCCATGGGAAGCCTGTCATACACAGAGTCTGGCTTCTTGGTGTTAACCGCTTAGTGTCAGGAGGTGAAGCCTGTGCCAGTGGGGCAGCTACAATGGCCGACACAGTAAACCGGACTGGAGCTGGCACATGGTGCTCGACACAAAGGCTTCCATTTGCCCTTGTTCCATATAATCCTTCAGAGAAAACCTCTCAATTCTTTACGTTCTGTGATGAAAGGTCAGTGAACTGAGAGTGCAGTTGCTGAGCGAAGTAGCTCCTTTTATGTTTAAGTGTGAACCCTGGCTGACGTGCAACAGCACCATGCTGGTAAATGAACTGAAATGATAGACGCTGATAGAAGTCCTGAGCTCCTAAACTCCAGTCTTTCCACCCACTGTGGTGGCAGACTTCCAGATGATAACTCTGCTACGCAATGTTTCATGCCCAATGAGCGAATGTTCCATACTCTGTCAGGGCACAGATCATTTATTCACTTGTAGCTGCAGTGCTGCATGGCCACTGACCTCTGCAGCCATTTAGGTCCAGGCTACATTTATCAGTTGGGATGACTTTTTGCTAAAATGTGGTACTTTGACATCTCCTGGAGTGGATAGGGTTGATGAACAGAGATTGTGTGCAGCTCTGCAGTTGCACACAGCGTTGTCCAGGTACCTTTTAAATATGGATGCCGGAGCCCAGTGGCTCTCAGAATACAGCAGAATGTTTCCCCTCCAAGACATTCTACAAAGAAATATATCAGCAAGTGTCGCTGGGTCAAAGTCATGAAACTCCCTCGTTGCAGGTCTATCTAGAGCAAATGTGATTGCAGGTGGTCAAAAAGGCAACCACTTCCTCCAGGCAATGAGAAGTGAACAATACACGCTAGCTACCACTTCCCATGAAGTGATCTAAAATAAAAAGAACTTTCTGTTCATAAAATTTGGTGTTTTACCCACACAAACAAGTAATTATTCAGAAAAATCAGACGCTTCCCCAGAATTCCCTTCCACTATTACACTCTTATGCACACTTGCATTTCAAAAAGTAAAATTACATGCAATAGTTTTAAAGGTAATGCACTGTGAAACTCACCAACAATGTGCTCTCCGCTGATGTAGATGGGACCTGAACCAGTCTTCAGACGTAAACACACTGGAGGGGACACCTCAAACCCTCCCAGGACGGTCTAGAATGCAAAATGGGTGTTACAATTTTGTTGTTTCAAATCATGTGTTCATTTACTCACCATACTATATCAGGTCCACATTAAAAGGCTCCTTCCAGGCTCACCAATTACTTTATTGATTAACTTGACACGGACGAATTTCACAGTTTGGTTAAGCCCATGTACAGAATTTGCATTCAAGATTGAAACACAATCACTGTCCATCAGAAGCTGTCTTAACTTCCTATGAGGGTTAAAAAGCAAGAGGTGCCTAATTTTCAATGTACTGAATCAAGTTACATTGTTGTACCAATATTAGAAACATTATAATTAGTCTGTGCCTTGAGATGGTGGTAATGACTCCAGGGTTATCTTGGGATCACTTATGGAGATACCTTAGGCTGTAAGACATAGAAGCAGACATAGGCCATTCTGCCCATTGAATCTGTTCTACCATTCAAAAAGATCATGGCTGATCGGATAATCCTCAAATCCATCTGCCTGCCTTTTCCCGATTACACTAAATTCCCTTACCAATTAAAAATCTGTATCATATTTATTTATTCCCTGAAGGCCGAGGGGTGACCTTAGAGGTTCACAAAATCATAAGTGGCATAGATAGGGTAAGTAGACAAGGTCTATTCCGGGCGGGGGGGGGGAAAGAGTTCAGAACTACAGGGAGTTGGTTTAGATTTAAAAGGGGCCCAAGGGACAACGTTTTCACACATGGGTTGGAGAGTGTGTGGTATGAGTTGCCAGAGGAAGTGTTGGCGGCTGGTACAGTTACAACATTTAAAAGGCATCTGGGTGGGTATATGAATGGGAAAGATTTAGAGAGACATAGGCTAAGTGCTGGCAAATGGGACTAGATTTAGTCGAGTTGGCATGGATGAGTTGGTCCGAAAGATCTGTTTCCGTGCTGTACCTCTGACTCTTTAACTCGGCCTCCGCAACACTCTGCAGTGAAGAATTCCACAGACTGACCACTCAGTTATTCCTTACCTCTGTCCTAACTGGGTGACCCGTTACTCAGATTAGGATCTCTGATCCTAGATTCTGCCAGAAGGGCAATAACCTCTTTCCACCTACCCTGTCAAGTGCACTAAGAATCTAATATGTTTTCATAAGGTGTCTTCTCATTCTCCTAAAGTCTAAATGGGTAAAGATCAACCTAAATCAACCTCGTGAACATTCTCTGGATGACCCCTCAACGTCAGTATACCTTTTCTTCGGCAAGGGGACCAAAATAGTTCATAGTATTCAAAAAAATACTGTGAAACAAAAACAGAAATTGCTGGAAAATCTCAGCATGTCTGTGGACAGAAACTAGAGTTAGTTATCTTTTGTGTCTGACTCATGCATGGTTTCGATTTTGCCAGAACTCCCTATTTTTATATTCCATTCCCCTCGAACAAATTCATGACAGTTTCACTCGAGTCTTCCCATCTCTCTCCCGGTAGCCTTCTCCCTCATATGCTTGTCTAGACTTCCCCTTAAATTAAGCACAATCAATTCCTCTATATTGAGAATCACCATCCTTTGGGTAAAAAAGTTTATTCTAAATTCCTTGTATTTTGTGATTATCCAGTTTTAACAACCTGTAATTACCCTCTTCCCTACAAGAGGCATGCTCTCCAGAAGAACATACAGTAGTAGAAAAAGGAAAGGAAATGAAGCCCCAACAATTCTTTCCCATTTTGTAAATAAGCATTCATTTTATTCAGCCATTCAGCCCATCGAGTCCACACTGATACTCAAAGCGTACCACCCAGACCCACCCTATCTCCTCAATTCGTACTGATATGGCTTGATTAAACACAGAAGACAGATTTCAAATTAATTGATCTTTTTCAGTATGATAAGATCTAAGTAGTAAAGGATCAGTCTTTGGGCTTCAATTGTTAACCATCTATATTAATGACTTGGAGGAGGAGGCAGAATGCAATGTGTCCAAATCTGAAATAAAAATAGGTGGAAGGGTATGGGTGACGAGGACATAACGAACCTCCAGGGGAATATCTACAGGCTGAGTGAGTGGGCAAAAACACAGCACATGAAATTTAATGCAGGAAAGTGCAAGAGGTGCTACTCGAGCAGTAATTGATCTCATGTAAAAGTTGACCCCTTATTTTCGGCCACGTTAGCTGGAATTTTCCATATCTCATGTAAATGTCAACCCTAGTTCTTCACAGACAACAGATCAACGTTTCTGAGTCAGTGCACCGATCATCACATCCCACTCCAGCTTTCCAGGCTGCCAGTTGTTCTGCCCTGCTCTCGGCCTTGCAGCCGACAACAACTGGCTGTTGTGCTCCCTTCCAGGTTTTCATAATTACCTTAATTTGATGTTTTTTAAAAACTTATTTGTTTAAGAGATCAATTGGGCTTCTACGAATGAGACTGTATGAATTTTGACGGGTATGAATTTCAGCCCCTCAAAAGTAGTATTTATGTGATAGTCAACCCCATACATTTGACCTTGAAAAGTATTCAAAACAATTCAACTATTACCTGAGTATATACAGTAACTATTGGTCAAGGCAGCATAAAAACCCAAAGGATCTTTGCCTTTTTCAAAGGCATTGTCCAGCAAGGTACTTCATTGTCAGTCCATGTTGTGGATGGTGTAAAGTTGGAATCTATGACTTCCTGGCCCAGGAACAAAGGGGCTACAACTAAGTTAAGCCAATGATCTTAGGAGGCGCAGCGGTTATCACTGCTGCATCACAGCACTAGAGTCCAAGATTCAATTCCAGCATCGAGCAACTATCTGGTGGGGTTTGCATGTTCTTCTAGTGTCTGCGTGGGTTTCCTCTGGATGCTCTGGTTTCCTCCCATAGTCAAAGATGTGCAGGTCAGGTGAATTGGCCATGTTAAATTGCCCATAGTGTTTGGTGCATTAGTCAGAGGGAGGGGAGTCTGGATGGGTTGCTCTTCGGAGGGTCAGTGTGGACTTGTTGGGCTGAAGGGCCTGTTCCTACACTGTAGGGAATCTAATCTAATCTTCTTTAGTCACGTGTAAGTTGTGTGTTCCAACGACCAGACCGAAAAGCTTCCAGTGTAAACAAAAAGAAAAATCCAATTGCTATTATTGTAGAATGAGGCATGCAAGGTTACTATCTGTACTAAACAAATATATCATACAGGAAACAGGCTCCGATCTACAAAGGTTCCTTTCACAGTGAAAGTATGAAAAAAAAGTATCAATATACCACATGTTTGTTTATAACGCTGAGGTCTTCTAGCTCCCGTAAAGAAAAATTATCTGACAGGAATGGTAAACTCACCTTTACTGTATATTTATTTGAATTATCTATGAAAGTAGCAATTGTACTTGTCCATTTCTATTTCAGCCCTTGCTGTAAGTGGGTATTTTAATGCATTCTCCAAATTGCTCACCAAACTCGAACAGAGAAATGTTGCAGGGTAAACATTAGTAATTTCTGCAGAATTTCCAAGAATTTTCTTTTTCCTTTCTACAATTGAGGTGAACAGAGGGGGCCGAGATTATCTGGATCACCTACCATTTACCATAGCCTGTCACAGAAGCATAGATCTTATGGCACAGGAGGCCACTTGGCCCACGGTGTCTGCGTCAACTCCCCGAATGAGCAACAAACCTGTGCCTTTCCCCTTAACCTGCTTTCTCTGAAAAAAACAATGATTCCCTTCCCCATGACTGACTGGGTGATTGATTTGCCATGCGCACTGACATACAGTGAGACGCTTTGTTTACAAGGAACAAGGGGTACGTCAGCTTCTAATTGATCAATTGTGTTAGGGGATTCTGTAGTCAGAGGTACAGACAGATGTTTCTGCAGATAGCAGAGGAAAAGCAGAATGGTGTACAGTTTCCCTGGTGCCAAAATCAAGGATGTCTCGGAGAGGGTGCAGAATGTTCTCACGGGGGAGAGGGGCCAGCAGGAGGTCATTGTCCACATTGGAACCAATGACATTGGAAGGGAAAAGGTTGAGACTCTGAAGGGAGATTACAGAGAGTTAGGCAGAAATTTGAAAAAGGAGGTCCTCAAGAGTAGTAATATCTGGATATCAGTGCTACAGCGGGCGCATAGAGGGGGGAGCCGGAAGGTAAGCGGAGACCAGTTTAAATTAATGATTTTCTTTTCGCAGTCTGTGTTTTTTTTCCCCAACTAGGAGTGGGAACCCGGAAGTCGTCAACAGAGGCTTCTGGGAAGGTAAGATGTTTGAGTGGAGAAGGAACCCGAGACACTATACGTGTAGCGTCTCCCACCCTCCCTCCTCCTCTAACCTAATAAAAGGACTCAGTCGGCTGAACAGGTAAGCTACTTAGTGTTCTTGTTTTGGAGACAAAGTGTAGAGTAATGGCAGCGCAGGCAGTGGAACATTCCTCCTGCAGGATGTTTGAGGTAGGGATGACCACCAATGCTCCTGCCGACTTCACCTGCAGGAAGTGCAGCCAGCTCCAGCTCCTCACAGACCGCGTTAGGGAACTGGAGCTGGAGTTGGATGAACTGAGGATTATTCGAGAGGCAGAGAGGGTGATAGATAGAAGCTACAGGGATGTAGTTACGCCAGAGAACAGAGGTAGCTGGGTAACAGTTAGAGATGGGAAGGGGAGGAAGCAGGCAGTGCAGGGATCCCCTGCAGTCGTTCCCCTCAACAATAAGTATACAGCTTTGGATACTGTTGGGGGGGGGGGGGGACGGCCTAGCAGGGGTAAGCTGCAGTGACCGGGTCTCTGGCAAGAGGTCCGGCTCGGAGGCCCAGAAGGGAAATGGGGAGAGGAGGAGAGCGCTAGTTATAGGAGACTATAGTTAGAGGGACAGACAGGCGGTTCTGTGGACATGGGCAAGACTCTCAGATGGTTTGTTGCCTCCCGGGTGCCAGGATCCGAGACATCTTGGACCGTGTCTTAATCCTTAAGGGGGAGTGTGTGCAGCCAGAAGTCGTGGCGCACATTGGCACCAACGACATAGGTAGGAAGAGGGGTGGGGAGGTCATTCAGGAGCTCAGGGAGTTAGGCTGGAAGCTAAAAGCTAGGACAGACAGAGTCGTCATCTCTGGGTTGTTGCCGGTGTCACGTGTCAGTGAGGCAAGGAATAGGAAAAGAGTGCAGTTGAACACGTGGCTGCAAGGATGGTGCAGGAGGGAGGGCTTCAGGTATTTGGACAATTGGACTGCACTCTGGAGAAGGTGGGACCTGTATAAGCAGGACAGGTTGCACCTGAACCAGAAGGGCACCAATATCCTGGGAGGTAGGTTTGCTAGCACTCTCCAGGGGGGGTTTAAACTAATTTGGCAAGGGGTGGGATCCGGACTTGTAGTCCAGCAAGTAGGTTAGCTGTTTTTCAGGATGTCCAAGAATGTAGGGAGGCTGTGGAGAAGGTAGCACTGACAGGGAATACTTGCGGACACAGATGGACTCAAGTGTGTATACTTCAACGCAAGAAGCATCAGAAATAAGGTGGGTGAACTTAAGGTGTGGATCGGTACTTGGGACTACAATGTTGTGGCCATCACATGGACAGAAGAGGGACAGGAATGGTTGTTGGAGGTTCCTGGTTACAGATGTTTCAGTAAAATTGGGGGGTGACGTTGCTAATTAGAAATGGTATACCGGCTGCAGAAAGGCAGTTCGAGGGAGATCTGCATTTGGAGGTAGTATGGGCTGAAGTCAGAAATAGGAAAGCAGTCACCTTGTTGGGTGCTTACTATGGGCCCCCTAATAGCAGCAGAGATGTGGAGAAAGAGATTGGGAAACAGATTTTGGAAAGGTGCAGAAGCCACAGGGTAGTAGTCATGGGCGATTTCAACTTCCCAAATATTGATTGGAAGCTCTTTAGATCAAGTAGATTAGACGGGGCGGTGTTTGGGCAGTGTGTCCAGGAAGCTTTTCTAACTCAATATGTAGATTGTCCGACCAGAGGGGAGGCCATATTGGATTTGGTACTTGGTAACGAACTGGGACAAGTGATGGGCTTGTTAGTGGGTGAGCATTTTGGTGATGGTGACCGCAATTCTGTGACTTTCGCCTTGGTTATGGAGAGAGATAGGTGCGTGCAACAGGGTTGGTTTTACAATTGAGGGAAGGGTAAATACAATGCTGCAAGACAGGATCTGAGGAGCATAGGTGTCAGGGAAGGATGTTGTTGAAATGTGGAACTTTTTCAAGGAATAGCTACGACGTGTCCTTGATATGTATGTACCTGTCAGGTAGGAAAGAGATGGTCGTGTGAGGGGACTTTTGTTGACGAGGGAGGTTGAATGTCTTGTAAGGAGGAAGGAGGCGGCTTACATAAGGTTGAGGAAACAAAATTCAGACACAGCGTTGGAGGGATACAGGATAGCCTGGAGGGAGCTGAAGAAAGGGATTAGGAGAGCTAAGAGAGGGCATGAAAAATCTTTGGCAGGTAGGATCAAGGATAACCACAAGGCCTTTTATGCGCACGTGAGAAACATGAGAATGACAAGAACGAGGGGTAGTCCGATCAAGGACAGTAGTGGGAGACTGTATTTTGAGTCGGAAGAAATAGGAGAGGTCTTGAATGAGTAATTTTCTTCAGTATTTACAAATGAGAGGGACCGTATTGTTGAAGAGGAAAGTATGAAACAGAGTGGTAAGCTAGAGGAGATACTTGTTAGGAAGGAAGATGTGTTGGGCATTTTGAAAAACTTGAGGATAGAGAAGTCCCCCGGGCCTGACGGACATATCCTCGGATTATGTGGGAAGCAAAAGAGGAAATTGCAGAACCATTGGCAATGATCTTTTCGTCATCACTGTCAATGGGGGTGGTACCAGGGGACTGGAGAGTGGCGAATGTTGTGCTCCTGTTCAAAAAAGGGACTAGGGATAACCCCGGGAATTATAGGCCAGTTAGTCTTATTTCGGTGGTAGGCAAAGTAATGGAAAGGGTACTGAGGGATAGGATTATGGAGTATCTGGAAAGACACTGTTTGATTAGGGACAGCCAGCACGATTGGAAGGGTAGGTCTTGCCTTACAAGTCTTATTGAATTCTTTAAGGTGACCAAGCATGTGGATGAGGGTAGAGCAGTGAATGTAGTGTACATGGATTTTAGTAAGGGATCTGATAAGGTTCCCCATGGTAGGCTTATGCGGAAAGTCAGGAGGCATGGGATAGTGGGAAGTTTGGCCAGTTGGATAGAGAACTGGCTAACTGGTCGAAGTCAGAGAGTGATGGTAGATGGTAAATATTCAGCCTGGAGCCCAGTTACAAGTGGAGTTCCGCAGGGATCAGCTCTGGGTCCTCTGCTATTCGTAATTTTTATTAATGACTTGGAAGAGGGAGTCGAAGGGTGGGTCAGTAAATTTGCAGATGATACGAAGATTGGTGAAATTGTGGATAGTGAGGAGGGTTGTTGTCAGCTGCAAAGGGACTTCGATATGATGCAGAGCTGGGCTGAGGAGTGGCAGATGGAGTTCAACCCTGTCAAGTGTGAGGTTGTCCATTTTGGAAAGACAAATGTGAATGCGGAATACAGGGTTAACAGTAGGTTCTTAGTAAAGTGGAGGAGCAGAGGAATCTTGGGGTCCATGTTGCCACTCAGGTGGATAGAGCTTGTAAGAAGGCTATTAGCGTTCATTAGCAGAGGGCTTGAATTCAAGAGTCGTGAGGTGATGTTGCAGCTGTATAGGACCTTGGTAAGGCCACATTTGGGAGTACTGTGTGCAGTTCTGGTCGCCTCATTTTAGGAAAGATGTGGAAGCTTTGGAGAGAGTGCAGTGGAGATTTACCAGGATGTTGCCTGGAATGGAGACTAGGTTGTATGAGGATAGGTTGAGTGTGTTAGGCCTCTTCTTATTGGAATGGCGAAGGATGAGGGGTGACTTGATAGAGGTTTATAAGATGATCAGGGGAATAGATAGAGTAGACAGTCAGACTTTTTCCCCAGGCACAACAAGTGCTACAAGGGGACATAAATTTAAGATGAAGGGTGGAAGGTATGGGGGGGGGGGGGGGGGGGGGGGGGATGTCAGCAGTAGATTCTTTATCCAGAGAGAGTGGTGGGGGCATGGAATGCGTTGCCTGTGGGGGTGGCAGAGTCAGAATCATTGGTGACCTTTAAGCAGTAATTGGATAGGTGCATGGATAGGTGCTTAAGCTAGGACAAATGTTTGGCACAACATTGTGGGCCGAAGGGCCTATTCTGTGCTGTATTGTTCTATGGATTACTCCCAGTGCTACAAACTAGTGAGGGCAGGAATAGGAGGATAGAGCAGACGAATGAATGGCTGAGGAGCTGGTGTATGGGAGAAGGATTCACATTTTTGGATCACTGGAATCTCTTTTGGGGTAGAAGTGACCTGCACAAGGAGGACGGATTGCACCTAATTTGGAAGGGGACTAATATACTGGCAGGGAAGTTCGCTAGAATGGCTTGGGAGGATTTAAACTAGTAAGGTGGGGTGGTGGGACCCAGGGAGATAGTGAGGAAAGAGATTGATCTGAGACGGGTGCAGCTGAGAACAGAAGTGAGTCAAACAGTCAGGGCAGGGAGGTAGGGACAAGGTAGGACTAATAAATTAAACTGCATTTATTTCAATGCAAGGGGCCTAACAGGGAAGGCAGATGAACTCAGGGCATGGTTAGGAACATGGGACTGGGATATCATTGCAATTATGGAAACGTGGCTCAGGGATGGGCAGGACTGGCAGCTTAATGTTCCAGGATACAAATGCTACAGGAAGGATAGAAAGGGAGGCAGGAGAGTAGGGGAAGTGGCATTTTTGATAAGGGATAGCATTACAGCTGTGCCGAGGGAGGATATTCCCAGAAATACATCCAGGGAAGTTATTTGGGTGAAACTGAGAAATAAGAAAGGGACAATCACCTTATTGGGATTGTATTATAGACCCGCCCCCCCCCCCCCCCCCCCCCCCCAAATAGTCAGAGGGAAATTGAGAAAAACTTGTAAGGAGATGTCAGCTATCTGTAAGAATAATAGGGTAGTTATGGTAGGGGATTTTAACTTTCCAAACAGCTTGCAAAATGTCCAGATTACAGAGGAGGAAGTGCTGGATGTCTTGTAACGGTTAAAAGTGGATAAGTCCCCAGGACCTGATCAGGTGTACCCGAGAACTCTGTTGGCAGTGACAAAAGTGATTGCTGGGCCTCTTGCCGAGATATTTGAATCATCGATAGTCACAGGTGAGGTGCGGTAGACTGGATGTTGGCTAACGTGGTGCCACTGTTTAAGAAGGGTGGTTAAGACAAGCCAGGGAACTATAGACCGGTGAGTCTGACCTCGGTGGTGGGCAAGTTGTTGGAGGGAATCTGGAGGGACAGGATATACATGCATTTGGAAAGGCAAGAACTGATTCGGGATAGTCAACATGGCTTTGTACGTGGGAAATCATGTCTCACAAACTTGAGGGTTGTTTGAAGCAACAAAGAAGATTGATGAGGGCAGAGCAGTAGATGTAATCTATATGGACATCAATAAGGAGTTTGACAAGGTTCCCCATGGGAGACTGATTAGCAAGATTAGATCACATGGAATACAGGGAGAACTAGCCATTTGGACACAGAACTGGCTCAAAGGTAGAAGACAGAGGGTGGTGGTGGAGGGTTGTTTTTCAGACTGGAGGCCTGTGACCAGTGGAGTGCCACAATGATCGGTGCTAGGTCCTCCACCTTTTGTCATTTATAGAAATTATTTGGATGAGAGCATAAGAGGTATAGTTAGTAAGTTTGCAGATGACACCAGAATTGCAGGTGTAGTGGACAGTGAAGAGGATTACCTCAGATTACAACAGGATCTGGACCAGACGGCCAATGGGCTGAGAAGTGGCAGATGGTGTTTAATTCAGATAAATGCAAGGCGCTGCATTTTGGGAAAGCAAATCTTAGCAGGACTTGTACACTTAATGGTAAGGTCCGAGCAAGTGTTGCTGAACAAAGAGACCTTGGAGTACAGGTTCATAGCTCCTTGAAAGTGGAATCACAGGTAGATAGGATAATGGAGGCGGCGTTTGGTATGCTTTCCTTTCTTGGTCAGAGTATTGAGTACAGGAGTTGGGAGGTCATGTTGCGGCTGTACAGGACATTGGTTAGGCCACTGTTGGAATATTGCTTGCAATTCTGGTCTCCTTCCTATCGGAAAGATGTTGTGAAACTTGAAAGGGTTCAGAAAAGATTTACAAGGATGTTGCCAGGGTTGGAGGATCTGAGCTACAGGGAGAGGCTGATCAGGCTGGGACTGGTTTCCCTGGAGCATCGGAGGCTGAGGGGTGACCTTATAGAGGTTTACAAAATTATGAGGGGCATGGATAGGATAAATAGGCAAAGTCTTTTCCCTGGGGTCGGTGAGTCCAGAACTAGAGGGCAGAGGTTTAGGGTGAGAAGGGAAAGATATAAAAGACACCTAAGGGGCAACTTTTTCACACAGAGGACGGTACGTGTATGGAATGAGCTGCCAGAGGATGTGGTGGAGGCTGGTACAATTGCACCATTTAACAGATCCTGTTGTAATCTGAGGTAATCCTCTTCACTGTCCACTACACCTGCAATTCTGGTGTCATCTGCAAACTTACTAACTATACCTCTTATGCTCTCATCCAAATAATTTCTATAAATGACAAAAGGTGGAGGACCTAGCACCGATCATTGTGGCACTCCACTGGTCACAGGCCTCCAGTCTGAAAAACAACCCTCCACCACCACCCTCTGTCTTCTACCTTTGATAGGTGTCTTGCACCACCTATCCAATGGGTAAATGAATAGGAAGGGTTTGGAGGGATATGGGCTGGGTGCTGGCAGGTGGGACTAGATTGATTTGGAATGTCTGGTCAGCATGGACAGGTTGGACCGAAGGGTCTGTTTCCATGCTGTACATCTCTATGACTATGACTACAAGCAGATCATAATAAGCAAGGATGTGCCGATTAAAAAGATTTAGAGAAAAGCATATAGGTTACTTGCACAGGGCATGCGCAACTGTGTCGCTGTCACATTACCAGTTCAGTCAAACAATCAGGAACCATCTTCGCCAACTGAAAGAAAATACTTTGCTCTTTGAGCTCTGCTTCGATCCCGAACAACTACTTGACTTAACAAACAAACACACAAAAAACAAACACACAATGAATAAATGTACAGGCACAGACATATTGGGTAGGAACTAACAGAGGAGAAAGGGAGGTCTGCAGATGCTGGAGATCAGAGCTGAAAATGTGTTGCTGGAAAAGCGCAGCAGGTCAGGCAGCATCCAAGGATTAGGAAATTCGACGTTTCGGGCATATGAAGGGCTTATGCCCGAAATGTCGAATTTCCTGTTCCTAGGAACAAAGAGCCAGGAATCATTTCTCCTGCACGAAAGAATTTACACTGCAGTACCCGATTATCCATCTGTACCAGCTAGGGGGTCTCATTTCCTGGACTCCATTTGCATTATTTCTGATTTCCACTATACTTTGCAAACAACGTATACGAACCTACCTACCTACGAACACAATACACATTAAATGTAAATGCTTCAGCATATATGGAGGCACTTACTGTAGTTAGAATGGATGGTTTCAGAGACGTCAAAGGCACCTTGATCATTTTCCCATTCGGGTTCATAGCCTCTAGCTCAATGACGTGCAGCTCATCTTTTGTTTCTGCGCCCACACATACCTATTGTCAAAACAAAAAAAGGTTATCACCTTTTCACAAAAAAGTGCAAAAATATTTACAAAGGAGGCCTATAAACTAACTTCTTTCAACTTCATTGATGCTTTAAAAAAAAAGAGAAAAATGACAACCACAGTATTGGAGACTTGTGGTTGTGTTGCTGAGGATTGGCAAGACAATTGTGCAAGTCACCATCTAGTGGCATCAGCTAGTTATGACAGTGAAAACAAACGATGCAAAAAGCCCTGATGTTTCACAGAGTCGATCACCACAATCTCATTGGAAAATGTTTCACTGCACTCCAAACTGCATTGCATCCAATTGATCGATTTCAAAGTACTGCTCATTTGTGCCTTCATGAACAGGGCAGCTAATATGCAAGATGCTTCAAAGGCCAAATGCGACAAGTGACCCGATAAATCAGTTTCTAGTGGCGTTGGTCAAGGGGATATTACAGACAGGATACTGGGAAAACACAAAAGTTCTTTCAAATGATATCAAGGAATCATAACCTGAACAGACACCTGACAGTGCTGCACTGAACGTGTCATCTTAATTATACGGTCAACTTGTGAAGGCATCTGAAACTGAAAACAAAAAGTGTCATTGCAAAAGGGGGAAGATTTACCAAGGTATTATTAATGCAAGTTGATGGCCCCCATAGTAGTGGCATATGACACATGTGACACAACTGCAATTACAAAAGGAGTAACACATACATTCTGTTTGCATACAGTCTCAAATTCATATAGAATATCAATGAGCAGTTTAACCTTTTTAATGTTGTTAGCAAAATGACAATACAAAAGGATAGAGTAACAGTACTTTCTGGCTGTGCATGATTTCCCTTCTTGGCTAGTGTTTAAAAGGTATTGACTAAAATGGCACCTTGACTTGACTAAACTTCCGGAATGTGGAAACACTTGCAATTCAGCATGAAAAGGGGAGTTGCAAAGGTCAGCTCTAGTAATACAAAAATAACATTGATTCTGGAAGACGAAAACAATCCAAATCAATATTAAGCAATTACACCAGGGTAGGTCTTGGCAAGAGGTGAGAATTTATTAAAAAATTCATTTGTCACTAGCTGAGCCAATATTTATTGCCCCTCCCTCGAGGTGGTGGTGAGCGGTCTTCTTGAAATGCTGCAGCCCGGCCCATAACGCCCTCACGAAGGGAATTCCATAAAATATTTAATGCTTCACTCTGAATGTTGACAGACATTTGTTAAGCGAATCCTTAAGAGTCCATTCACTCAACTACATTCGATATTCTTACACTCTTAATACCACCTCCAGAGTTGAACAATGATCCATCTCACTTTCTGGATTAGTGGTGCTGGAAGAGCACAGCAGTTCAGGCAGCATCCAAAGTGCAGCGAAATCGATGTTTCGGGCAAAAGCCCTTCATCAGGAATGATCAATCTCCGTCTGCTTCAGTGGTCCCCAGTATTACAGATTCCAACTTTCAGCCATTTTGATCACTTCACATGTTATGAAGAAATGACTGGAGGCATTTGATACTGCAAAAGCAACAGAGCCTTACAACAAATCACCAATAATGCTGAAGAATTGTACACCTTTCAGCACCCCTGGCCAAGCAGTTCCAGTACAGCTACATCTACTCAACAATGTGGAAAATTGCCCTGGTACATCCTGTATACAAAAAGCAGAACAAGTCAAACCTGGCCAATAACTAGCCCATTCGTCTACTCTCGAATAAGTGATGGAAAGTGACATCAACATAGCTAACAAACAGCACTTGCTCAGCGATAACCATCCCCTTAAAGCTCAGTTTGGGTTCAGTCAGGATCTCTCAGCTCCTGACCTCATTAGAGCCTTGGCTCAAACATGGACAAAATAGCGGAGATCCAGAGGAGAGGCGAACGTGACTGCGCTTAGTTTCAAGATCATATTTACTACAGTATGACATCAAGGAGCTGAAATCATACCTGGTACACAAGAAAACGGTTGTGAAGATCGGCTCCAGCAGAAGCCCCTCAGGGTACTGTCCTAGGTGCAACCATCTTCAGCTCCTTCATCAATGACCTTCTCTCCATCATAAGGTCTGAAGTGGGGATGCCTGCTTGGCCCTCTGGTTTAGAGGGATATGGGCTGGTAAATGGGACTAGATTAATTTAGGATAGGTTGGCAGCATAGACAAGTTGGATCAAAGGGTGCGTTTCCATACTGTGCACCTCTATTACTATCAATGTCTGAGGAATTACCAGCAACTAGAAGTGGAATTGGATCAGCTATTTAAAAACTGCAGCTACAAGAGGAGGTCAGAAGCTAGGAACTCTAAAAGTGACATAACTCCTAACACTCCAAAGCATACCCACCATTTAGAAGATGCAAGTTAGAAGCTGACGGAATAGTCTTACCTTCCTGGATGAGTATAACTCTGACAAAGCAGCACCAACTGCAAAGGTCCCCTCCAAATCACTACCCCCAAATTGGAAATATATCATAGCTCCTGCATTGTTACTGGGTCACACTGCTGCCAATCCCTAACAGCATCATGAGCGCAACGACAACTTCTTGAGAGTAAATAGGAATCACTAATTAATGTAAGTCCAGTGTCACCCAGTTTCCATGAATACATTAAAAAAAACTTCGATCAGATCAAGCTTGTTCTTTTTATTTGATTAATTATCAGTTTCTTTGGCTTATTTTCCGATACCTCCCACTTCCAAAGGAAGCGCATCATTTTGCTATGTTCAGAGATAATTAAGATGAAAATAGTTACGAAAACAAAAAAAAGTGTTGAAATATGGGAGAAGGCTATTCATCCCCTCAAGCCTATTCTGCTGTCTAGATCAAGACTAAGCATCTACCTCAATGCAACTTTCCCACACTATCCTCAAATATACAGTCGTGTATGCAATTCTTAAATGCACATTATTGGAGAAAGTGATAGCACTGGAGACTGCTTGGCAGAAGAGTTTCAGTTATGACGAGAGATTGGACAGACTGGAATTAGTTTCCCTAGAGCAGAGAGGATTGTCATTAGACTTTGGGGCCCGACAGGACAGACACAAGGCAACTCTTCTTCGTGATACAATGACCAGGAAAAATAGATTTAAGGTAAGCAGCGGAAAGTTAAAGAGATACCAGAAGGTGGGAATCTGGAACTCACTGCTTGCAAGGGTGGGAGAAATAAAATCCCTCAAAACATTTAGATGCCCATTTGAGATGCCAAGGAATAGCAGGCTATGTGCGAAGTGCTGGAAAACAGGATTAAAACAGTCAAGAGGTTGTTCTGACTGGCATAGACTCAATGGGCTGAAGGGCCTTTTCCTGTGCTGTACCTAGAGTCAGAGATGTACAGCATGGAAACAGACCCTTCAGTCCAACCTGACCATGCCAACTAGATATCCCAACCCAATCTAGTCCCACCTGCCAGCACCCGGCCCATATCCCTCCAAACCCTTCCTATTCATATACCCATCTAAATGCCTCTTCAAAATGTTGCAATTGTACCAACCTCCACCACATCCTCTGACAGCTCATTCCATACACACACCACCCACTGCGTGAAAATATTGCCCCTTAGGTCTCTTTTATATCTTTCCACTCTCACCCTAAACCTATGCCTCCTAGTTCTGGAATCTCCGACCCCAGGGAAAGACCTTGTCTATTTATCCGATCCTTGCTCCTCATGATTTTATACACCTCTAAGGTCACCCCACAGCCTCCAACACTCCAGGGAAAACAGTCCTGGGAAAACAATCCTAGCCTACTTAACCTCTCCCCATAGCTCAAATCCTCCAACCCTGGCAACATCCTTGTAAATCTTTTCTGAACCATTTCAAGTTTCACAACATCTTTCTGATAGGAAGAGACCAGAACTGCCCGCAATATTCCAACAGTGGCCTAACCAATGTCCTGCACAGCCACAACATGACCTCCAACTCCTGTACTCAATACTCAGATCAAAAAGGAAAGCATACCAAACGCCTCCTTCATTATCCTATCTACCTGCAACTCCACTTTCAAGGAGCTACGAACCTGCACTCCAAGGTCTCTTTGTTCAGCAACACTCCCTAGGACCTTACCATTCAGTGTATAAGTCCTGCTAAGATTTGCTTTCCCAAAATGCAGCACCGCGCATTTATCTAAATTAAATTCCATCTGCCACTTCTCAGCTCATTGGCCCATCTGGTCAAGATCCTGTTGTAATCTGAGGTAATCAACTTCGCTGTCCACTACACCTCCAATTTTACGTTATCTGCAAACTTACTAACTATACCTCTTACACTCACATCCAAGTCATTTATATAAATGATGGAAAGTAGTGGACCCAGCACTGATCGTTGTGGCGCTCCACTGGTCACAGGCCTCCAGTCTGAAAAACAACCCTCCATCATGGGCGGCACGGTGGTTAGCACTGCTGCCTCACAGCGCCAGAGACCCGGGTTCAATTCCCACCGCAGGCGACTGACTGTGTGGAGTTTGCACGTTCTCCCCGTGTCTGCGTGGGTTACCTCCGGGTGCTCTGGTTTCCCCCCACAGTCCAAAGATGTGCGGGTCAGGTGAATTGGCTATGCTAAATTACCCGTAGTGTTAGGTAGGGGGTAAATGTAGGGGTATGGGTGGGTTGCGCTTCTGCGGGTCGCTGTGGACTTGTTGGGCCGAAGGGCCTGTTTCCACACGAAGTAATCTAAAGTAATCTAATCATCACCCTTGGTATTATACCTTTGAGCCAGTTCTGTATCCAAATAAAGAAGAGAGTGATCCTAAGGGAAGAGTGCTAAACTGGGCCAAGGCCAATTATATCAAAATTAGACAGGAGCTGGGAAATGTGGATTGGACACAGTTATTTGAAAGGAAGTCGACATTTGAGATGTGGGAGGCTTTCAAAGATAAGCTAAAGATAGTGCAGGATAGGCCTGTCCTGTTGAAGGCAAAGGATAGGAAGGGCAAGATTCATAAACCATGGATGACAAGAGAAATTGTACGACTAGCCAAGAGGAAAAGGGAAGCGCACATAAGGTCTAGGCAGCTGAGAACAGAATGGGCCCCGGAGGAATACCGGAAGAGTAGGACAAATCTTAAACAAGGAATCAAGTGGGCTAAAAGGGATCATGAAATAGCTTTAGCTAGCAGAATTAAGGAAAATCCCAAAGCATTTTATTCTTGTATAAGAAGCAAGCGGGTAACTAGAGAAAGAATTGGTCCACTAAAAGATAATGAAGGCAGGCTGTGGTGCCGAACCTGAGAGAATGGGTGAAATTCTGAATGATTATTTTGCATATGTTCACTAAGGGGAGGAACATGATGAATCTTGAGATTAGAGATAGAAGTTTGATTAGTCTGGATCACATTGGCAAAAGTAGGGAAGATTTGTTGGGTATGCTAGAGATTATTAAGGTGGACAAATCCCCAGGACCGGATGGGATCTATCCCAGGTTGCTGAGGGAGGAGAGAGGCGAAATAGTTGGGGCCCTGACAGATATCTTTGTAGCATCCTTAAATACAGGTGAGGTGCCAGAGGACTAGAAGGTTGCTCATGTTGTCCCCCTGTACAATCCATTAACCTCTTTTTTGAACATATCCAGACAGCTTTCACTGCCTTTGGGAATAATTTTAAACTATGTATCGAGTAAAGAAATTTCTTATCTCAGTCCTAAATGGCTTGCCTCTTATTTGGAGGCCACACAGCCTGTACAAATACCTTTTATGTATCCATACTGTAAGACCTAAGTTTCAACTGGGTCACCTCTCATTCTTTGAAACACTGAAGAATACAGATTCAGTCTCCTCAAAGTGTAGTCCCTCCATCCAAGAATTAGTCTGGTGAGTTTGTACTGCACTTCCTTGATAGCAAATATGTCCATCCTGAGTAAGGGGACCAAAATTGTGTAGAATACTCCCAATGCAATTCCACCAAGGTTCTAAAAATTGCATCAGGACATCTTTAGTCCTGTACACTCATTCTCCTGCAATACCAGTCAGCATACTACATGCCTTCCTAAATGCATGGTGAACACACATGTCACCCTTCAATCACTTATGAACAGGGACATCCAGATCTCTTTGGACGTCAACACTTCCCAAACTCTCACCATTCTGCAGCTTGTGGGAAATAGTTAAAAATCTGAAAGAAAAAGTGCAGCACTTTATTTTCTATAATGGTGTTTATACCATCTTTGAAGTTCAACATACTACATTGTATGCAATCTATTTCCCTTCATCATCCAAAATAATATCCCATGGCATCTTCAAAATCATATAAAATTAAAGAGTGCGCTGTAAATTTAAGGCCTTAGAATGGGAAATGGTGAGTCAGAGAATCAATAACAGTTAATGTCTAGCCTGAAGAATGACAAACAGCCTCTGGCTAAAAATGTGAAAAGAAAAATAAGTGCTAAAAAGAATACAAGGAGAGTTGAAGTCTCTAATTAACCCACTTTAAATTGTTCTTGTGCAACATTCTTGGTCAAAGATGAGCCTGGAGCAGTGGCAAAGAAACCTAATGGCATGAATAACAGGGGAGCAACAGGGTGCCACCTTGGCAAACAGCAGCACTAAGCGACAGCTCAGGTTTCTAAAGCTTTTACCTTGGAACGACATGGCTACGAAGCTGAGATTCCAGTTTCATCACTGGACAGCTCCAGCTAAATTCGAGAGAGACTGAGCGTTTTGATAGACTTCTCTGGCTTTCCTGTGGTTGCATCAATTTGCTATGCATGCATGTTGCTTCTCTGTATGTGGCGACCAACATTAATTCCTGCCTCCAGAATTCGGTGCTACGCATGGGCCTTCAGGGTCTTGGGAAATTAATGGGATTGAAGGCTGATAAATACACAGGACCAATTAATTTACAGCCCAGAGTACTTAAGTGGTGCTAGAAATAATGGCTGCATTGGTCCTTTAAGACCCTTGGACACGAACAGTTCTAATAGATTGGGCATTGGCTAATGTAACTCCACTATTTGGAAAAAAAAATGTAGAGAGAAAACACAAAATCAACTGTAGAAGTCCTGCCCTGGTTTGTCTTACCAAAATGCAACATCTCACATTTACCAAAATTAACCTTCACCTGCAACTCCTCAGCCCTTTGGCCCATCTGAACAAGGTCTTGTTGTACTCTGAAATAATCTTCACTGCCCACTGCACCACCAATTTTGGTGTCAGAGGCAAACTTATGAACCATCTCCTCTATATTCAATTCCAAATCATTTACGTAAATGAAAAGCAGTGGATTCAGTTCCAATTGTTATGGCATCACTGGTCACAGGCCTCCAGTCCAAAACAAAACTATCACCCTCTATCTCCTATCTTCAAGCCAATTTTGTATCCAGCTGGCTAGCTTCCGCCTGGGGATCCCATGTGATCCAACCTTACTAACCAATCTACCACGTGGAACTCTGCTTTGCTGAAGTCAATGTGTTGTCTATCTTCAATCTGCTTTGTCATTTCTTCAAAATAAAAAGCTGAAGTTAGTGAGACATGATTTCTCACACACAAATATGGAATTTAACAACTTTGGGGCAGATGCTGAAGTCCTATGCTCTCCCCCCCCCACCCCCACATACTTGTTATCACATGGTCTGCCTTTATATACAGCCCACTGTTAGCCACTAAGAGTCCCCATTAGCGGCTATGTACTCTCCTAGGCTGACTGTTATCCACTCCTTGTCTGTCCAACTGTCTTTCTTTTTCAGTGAGCTCTATTTCCACCTATCATTTACTCCTTACCCCTTCTCCCCAACCAACCTTCTGCATATAAATCAACATTCTCCTGGCTACCATCAGTTCTGAAGGGTTACTGGAACTGAAACAATAACTGATTTCTCTCCACAGGTGCTGCCAGACCTGCTGAGTTTTTCCAACAATTTGGTTTTTGTTATGAATAGAATCTGCATGAATTTGGGCTTGACAAATCTATTGGAATATTTTGAAAATGCAACTTAAAGAGTTGATATGGGAGAACCAGTGATATGGTTTAGTTGGTCTTTCAGAAGTCTTTCAATGAGGTTCCAAGCAAGAGACTAGCATGGAAACTTAAAGCACATGGGATTGAGGCAGTGTACATGGATACAGATCTGATTGACAATCAGATAGGTGCCTGGAACACAATACCAAGGGAAAAGCTGATTTGATAGCAACATTTAAGAGGTGTTGAGACAGATATGAACAGGCAGGGAATAGAGAGATACAGACCACGTATAGACAGATGGGATCAGTTCAGAATGACATCTTGGTTGGCAGAGATACGGTGGGCCGAACAGCCTGTTCCTGTGCAGTATTGTTCTGTTATGCTAAAGAGAAGAATAAACGGATGGGTGGCAGCCAATAACTAGTGGGGTCCTGCAGGAATCAGTGCTTGGACCCCATCTATTCACAACATATATTAATGATTTAGATAAGGGAATTAAATATATTTAAATTTTGCAGACTACACAAAGTTGGGTGGGAGGGTGAGCTGTGAGAAGATGCAGTGATGCTTCACTGTGATTTGGACAAGTTGAGTAACAGGGAAAATGCATGGCAGATAAAATATAATGCAGATAAGTGAGAGGTTATCCACTTTGGCAGCAAAAACAGGAAGGTAGATCAGCATCTGCTTTAGATTAGGAAAAAAGATGCAATGCAACAAAATCTGGGTGGCCTTAATTCCTTGTCAAAAGGGCAAGATGGTTTACCAGACTGATTCCTGGGTTAACAGGGCTGACGGATGGAGAGAAACTGAACTAATTTGGATTAACTTCAAAGTTGTGATAGACCAATGTTAACATGCCATTGACAAGTTTTCCAGGCCTCTCTGAACAGAGGATTAGTACCAGGGGATTGGAGGGTTTCAAATGCTTAGATTAGATTAGATTACTTAGTGTGGAAACAGGCCCTTCGGCCCAACAAGTCCACACCGACCCGCCGAAGCGCAACCCACATTTACCCTTTACCTAACACTACGGGCAATTTAGCATGGCCAATTCACCTGACCCGCACATCTTTGGACTGTGGGAGGAAACCGGAGCACCCGGAGGAAACCCACGCAGACACGGGGAGAACGTGCAAACTCCACACAGTCAGTCGCCTGAGTCGGGAAATGAACCCGGGTCTCAGGCGCTGTGAGGCAGCAGTGCTAACCACTGTGCCACCGTGCCGCCCACAAAGAACACGGCAAAGAATAGCCCAGGAAGATGCAGACCTGTCAGCTTGACATCAATAGTCAGAAAAGTGATGGAGGCCATAGTATGAGATATGATAAACATACACTTAGAGAACATGAAGTTAACATTAGACAGTCAACATGGCTTTGGCAGGGTAGATCGTGTTTGATAAATCAAATGGAGTCCTTCCTTTAAGTGACACAGGCACTGGATGAAGGTAGTGCTGTGAACGTTTAGAAACCATTTGATACAGTGCCACATGGCAGGTTGGTTAGGAAATTAAAAACGTGTGGGATTGATAGGTCCTTGGCAGCACGGATTACAAATTGTTAAATTATAGGAGTGAGATGAGGAGAAACTTCCTTACTCAGCATTGTTAGGATTTGCAATGAGCTTCCTGGTGGTGTGGTGGAGGTGGATTCCAAAGGAGGTTTCAAAGAGAGTTAGATAGCTGAAAGCGACAAAGTCAGAGGACAACAGAGATAGAATCAGAGAATGGGACTGGCTGGGCAGCTCCGTCAGGATCTGGTATGATGGGTCGAATGGCGTACTTCTGTATTAAAATTCAATGACTCTACAAGAATAGGGAAAAATCTCAGAAACTTATAAAATTCTAACAGACCCACACAGAAAAATGCAGGAAGGGTGTTCTCGATGACCAGGAATCCAGACCCAGGAGTCATACACTAAGGATCGGGGAGTAGGCCACAGTGGCTCTTGAGGTGCAGTGATAGTGTCCCTACCACTGAATGTGTTCAAATCCCACCTGGTCCAGAAGCATGTAATAACATCTGAGCAGGGTGATTAGAAATACCCATGATGTAGGCTATTTAGGACTGAAAAACAGAAATTTCTTCATCCACAGAGTGACGAGGATGGGGAATTCACTGCCAGGAAAGTGGTTGAGGTGTAAAAGTTGAATGTTTTCAAGGAGTTAGTACAAGTCTTCTGGCTAAAGCTATCAAAGGGAGAGAGAGGGACCAGAGTTGGATAACCAGCCTTGTTGATAATGAGTGGTGGAACAGGCTGGAAGGCCTGAATGGCCTGATACTGCTGCTATTTTCGATGACAATCCCATCGGTCAGGACACTCACCGTCCTTAGAATGAGTTGGTGTGCCATCCGATCATCATGCACCTGGAATTTGTATTCCTTTCGTCCTTCCTCCAGCACACATCCTAAAGAATCAAATCAGAAAAATTAACTTGACCAACTCATTTCCTAGGTGCATGCAGAACATTTTTGTTGACAGCAAAAGACTTCGAAAGCAGGTTTGTAAAAGAAGGGACATTCTCCCAGTGTCCGTGCAGGTTTCCTCCTGGTACTCTGGATTCCTCCCACAGTCCAAAGATGTGCAGGTTAGCAGGACTACCAATGCTAAATTGGCCAAAATGTCCAGGGATGTGCAAGCTAGGTGGATTAGCCATAGTAAATGCAGGATTACAGAGATGGGGTAGAGGATGGGTCTGAGGGGACGGGTTCACTCGACGGGCTGAATGGCCTGCTTCCACACTATAGGGATTCTATGACCTAAATTTTCTAAGCTCCCACCAATGAAGAAATACTCTGCACATTTGTTCTTCCTGCCAAATTGGATAACCGCGCCTCTCAAGGAGAGCCAAATTCCCCTTCTGGACTTTAATCAGTCCTACTCCTCCTACGACCACCCTTTTATTATTTATGTGTTATTGAAAACTTTGGAATTCCTACTTATGTCACTTGTAGCATTTGTTTGTTATCCCCGTTGCTTTTCTCCTCCCTTCGGCATTCAGCTTTCATATTACATTTTCTACATGATACCTGTCATTCATGCACTTTTTCCTTTTCTATCTAGGGAACTCTGGATTGGTGTGCTGCCCCTGAACTTTTTGAAGGCTTAAACCTCGACTTGTGTTGAAACTATTTTCTCTCTGAAGGTGGTACAGCTGAGGCTGTGACAAATAGATTTTTGACTTCCAAAAATAAAAAGGGGAGTCAACAAATAGGCAAAAAAAAAATGGAGTTGAGGCGGAAGATCAGCCTTGATACACTGAATGATGGCAAAGTTAAAAATCACAACTCCAGGTTTATTTGGAAGCACTAAGCTTTCAGAGCACTGCTTCTTCATCGGGTGGTTCTTCAATGACCTGATGAAGGAGCAGCACTCAAAGCTACGCTTCCAAATAAAGCTGTTGGGCTCTAACCTGGTGTTGTGTGATTTTTAACTTCGTACACCCCAGTCCAACACCAGCACCTCCAAGTGACAAACGAGGGCAGACTGGGTTGTATCACTGAACTCCTTTCCCTTTTTGTTATGAACGTGAACTTTATAAGCTGGTTATACTTTAAATGTGTCTCCTTTAATTCAGAGGTGAAACCGAACATCGCGGCATGTGGGATAGTCATCTGCCCAGAAACACACCTGTGTGATCTGTGACTGCAGCTTAAACCCAAAGAACAGGATTCCCACCTAGGAACATCGTGAAAGAACGAGAATAAGAGACACAGGAATCAAAGGGAACCCGTGTTTAACGTTTCAGCATCTTTCAGCTTTAACACCAAGTGAGTAAGACTGAAAAACTCAATGAGGGTCACGATACTAATGTTGTTTAGCAGTACCTTATGTGACCAAATGGTCTCCATTTTCTCAGAAATAAGGCAACCTCTAGCTTTCAGATTTGCAGTCTCCCCCCAATTTGAGCGGCTGCTCCAAATTTTCAGCCACAAGCTCTCCCACCTGGCAAACCCAGTGCCTCAAGGATCTGTCCAGGCAAGATGGAATTGCCACCCCCCCCCAAGAAACCCAAACAATCTGCTGGATGTCAGTCTCAACCCTGACTACAGATGCCAGCCACTCTTTCCCCTCCAAGGTGGCGGCTGCAATAGCAAGACAACAGTCAACAGAACAACAGTGCCCATGGTCCACTATGGGGCCCAGGACTTCTAGAGTGTGCATGTGGGTGAGATAGCACAAAACCACAAGAATGCGACAGCAAGTGAGCAAAGGCTAGGCAAAGGAGAGAGACTACTATAGAAAGGACAGTAAATGGAATATTAACATTTTATTTTACTTTAGCAATTATCTGGAAGACATGACAGGTCTACTAATCCAGAGACCCAGACAATATCTCGGGAACCCACAATGGCAGATGGTTGAATTTGAATTTAATAAAGAACAGCTGGACTTTAGAATTTAACAACGGCCATGACTTTGTGTCAATTGTCAGAGAGAAAAAAATTTGATTCACTAATGAGTTTTAAGGAAGGAAACTGCCATCCTGCCCTTGTTTGGTCTCTGTGTGACTGCAGACCCACAGCAAAGTGGTTAAACTCTTAAGTACCCTCTAGGCAATTAGCAATAGTCAATAAATGTCAGTCTACATGCTGACATCCCATGAAAGAATGGGCAAAACAATTTTATTAGCTATTTTTACTTCGATATGCAGTCATTTAAAGTACTGTGGTATTGTATTCCAAGTACAGGGTACACATTCAAATTATTTTCTTTGCGATGAAACTCATCTCCAGTTTTAACATGGAGTTTATGGAACTAATGCCAACACCACCTTCAAGTTGTGACTTGGGGACACGCAGCCGCTACTGTGAGGATATCCTGCACTGCCCCATTGCTTTGATGTGCAAGGTGAATAGTGAGCGAACAAGAGTTGCTGAGCTGAGTCTTGCTAGTCTAGGTCTGCTTTGGAATGCACATGGCGTGGAGGAGCTGGTGTTGGACTGGGGTGGACAGAGTTAAAAATCACAACACCAGATTATAGTCTAACAAGGTTCACTTGGAAGTACTAGCGTTAGGAGTGAGCAGCACTCCTATGAGATTTTTAAACTTGGAATACACACTCTAATTGGTTGTAAGTGCTTTGAGATTTAATCGCGCTCTGACATTCCTCTTGCAGTAGCACAACCCAAAGAAGAATATATTGCACAGTATTTTCCAACGGAGTTAATCAGTTAACACAAAAGTACCCAGGTTGGCATACTCATTGCTTAAGTATCATTTGTTCTATGTTGCTTGCATTGTAAGAAACCAGCGTAATGAAGCCTTAACATGTGAAAGCTTGTCTTTTGGTAATTCTCATTATGCATTAGGAATTTATGGAGATCATAATGTATTCATTTTAATGTCTTTTCTACCCCCTTGTATTCTTTTCCTCCAAGTCAGCCTTGCATTATCCTCTTTGGATTCTTTCATGTAACCGAAAATAACACCATTATTTGTATACATCCTGACCACCTTCCCTCCACAGAATGTTTAAAGCTCCTTTGTAAGGCCACCATGAAACCTGCCTCCACTGCGCCCTCACCTTATACAGTCCAGATCTGGACCGTGTGCCGCCTTAAAATAAACCTTCTCATCTCCGGTTACAACTTCTGGCACTCACTTTAAACCAGAATTTGCAGGTTCTCACTCTTTCTTTTTCCCTATTCACGTACGAGAGGCAGGCACCCCTGGTTGGACAACATTTATTGAACCCCTTTATCCCTACTTTCTGCAATCAACCACACCTCTAGTGGCAATTCAGGAGGTGCTTCCAATCTCGTGCATCTGGCAAATTCTTCCAACATATCAGGGCAGAACTTGCAAGACTGATGGATAGTATGCACTGCCAGAATGAGTAACTGCCCTGATGGCATAGCATTACCCCCACAGGAACAGGTAGGTTTGAACATTAACAAACAAAAACAAAGCGCTAGGGGAAGCTCCAGGTCTGGCAGCAGTCTGCAGAGAGAGAGCACAGTCAATGTTTCAGGTCCAGGAACCAGTAATGGAAGATGGAATTTAATCCTGAAATGACAGAGGTGATGCATTTTAGATTAGATTCCATACAGTGTGGAAGCAGGCTATTTGGTCCAACAAGTCCACATCGACTCTGACAGTAACCCACCCAGACCCATTCCCCTACATTTACCCCGACATCTAACCTTCACATCACGGAACAATATGGACAATTTAGCCTGGCCAATTCACCTAACCTTCATTCATTCCTGAAGGAGGGTTATGCCCGAAACGTCGATTCTCCTGCCCGGCCTGCTGTGTTTTTCCAGCATCACATTTTTCAACTCTGGTCTCCAGCATCTGCAGTCCTCACTTTCTCCCAATTCACCTGACCTGCACATCTTTGGATTGTGGGAAGAAACCAGAGCACCCGGGAGGAAACAGGGAGAACGTGCAAACTTCACACAGACACAGTCACCCAAGGGTGGAATGAAACCCAGGATTCTACGTTCTATGTTGCAAGGCCGAGTGCTAACCACAGAGCCACCGTTTTGTGACATCTAATAAGTGAAGGATTTACACAATGAATGGCAGGTCCCTAGGGAGTACTGAGGAATAAAGGGACCACAAAGGTGTCAGCACTGGTAGGCAGGCTGGTGAGGAAGGCCAACGGGATGCTTGCCTTCATTGGCCACATGACAAATATCAAAGAAGTCTTCTTGCAACTGTATACAACGATGGTTATGCCACAGATGGAATACGGTGTGTTGCTCTCTACGCCACGAACTAAAAAGATGACTGGTACGAGGTGTCACAGTTTGAAAATATTAGAAGGAAGGTATAAAGGAGACGTCAGCGATAGATTCTTTACGCAGAGAGTTGTGAATGCCTGAAATGCGTTGCCAGCTGTGGCGATGGAAGCAGAGTCATTAGGGGATATTCGAGCAACTGCTGAACACGCACGTGGATAGCAGTGAATTGGGGAGGTTCATAAGTTAAGTTACAATATCTTACATTAGGATTAAACCTCAGCACAACATCATGGGCCCAAGGGCCTGTTTTGTGCTGTACTTTTCTACGTTCGATGTGATTGCATTAGAGAAGGTAAAGAGGAGATTCACCAAGACATTTCTTCAGAGTAAAATTCTCAGTTCAGAAGAGAGACTGAATTTGTTTTCCTTGGAGCAAAGGAGCCAGAGGAGAAACCTGAGGGAGGTATACACAATGAGAGAAATTGATAGGCGGGATCATCAGAACCCTTTCTCCATGGCAGGCCTGTCTAATACCAGAGGGCACAAGTTTAAGGCAAGGAGAAAATGGCTTAAAGGAAATCTGAGCAAAGATTTTTTTTTCTTAAAAACCCAGACGCTGCCTGAGAGACTGGTGCAAGCAGCCACTATTGCAACATTTAAGTAGCACCTGGACAAGGACAGAAAATGCAAGAGTTTCACAGGCTATGGACCATTGGTAGGTAAATGAGATTGTTGCATGCTTGGTGTTTCTGAGTTGGCATGGACACGGTGGGCCAAAGGGCCTATTTCTATTGGGGACTGGGTGGGGTAGTTGTGAAGGTGGAACAATAAAGGGAGCTTGGGGCTTGGGTTTCAAACAATAAGGGGGGGGGGAAATGGGGAGAACAACTAGGGGAGGGGGACAAAATAGGGGGAAGATAAAGTTCAAAGGGAGAGTGGTCAGGGGTTTAGACAGCAGTGTTCGCTGTTAGCCTTTAGGACAGTCAGTCTGGGAGATGAGGTTTAGAGGGGAAGGTTGGGGAATCTGCTGGAGAGGGTGAGGGTGAAGGTGCGGTCTGGAGGGATGGAGAGGGTGGACATGGGAGAGGTACCCAGAAGGGGGGCACACATGGAAAAGGAGGCAGCACCTGGAAGGAGGTGGGAGAGGGAGAGGGAGAGGGAGAGGGTGAGGGAGAGGGAGAGGGTAAGAGTGAGAGTGAGAGTGAGAGTGAGAGTGAGAGTGAGAAAGAAGACAGGGCAGCTGGATGGGTAGGGGTGGAAGGCAAAGAAGACGGGGCACCCTGGGGGTGGGTGAGGAGGAAAGAGGGGGGCAAACCAAGCTGTTTCAGTGGAAACACTGCAGGGGGGAGAAGATGATGATGATGAGGGGGAGCACAGGGGGAAGAGGAGGGGCCACTTGGAAGCGGGGGCGGGGGCGGGGGCGGGGCAGGGGCGGGGGAGGGGGAGGGGGGTGATGGGGAGACAATGGGGGGGAGTTAATGGGGGGGAAAAGAGTGTGGTGGGGGAGACGGTGGTGATAGAGGGGGAGGGGGTGGGGGTAATGGGGGAAAGAGGGTGAGGATGGAGGGGGAGGGGGAGGGGTGGGGGAGGGGGGAGGGGGAGGGGTGGGGGAGGGGGGAGGGGGGGGGGGGAGGGGAGGGGGGGAGGGGAGGGGGAGGGGGAGGGGGGAGGGGGGAGGGGAGGGGGAGGGGGAGGGGGGAGGGGGGGAGGGGTGGGGGAGGGGGGGAGGGGGGTGGGGTGGGGGATGTCCCGCGCAATGGCTCCCTCTTTCCCTCCCTGTGGTTGAGAAGCCAGGGCCTTGTACCCGCTCACTGCCCCCGGTGCCGGGTGGGGGTGTGAGGGTCGGGGCCCGGGGCCCTGCCGCTTACCGAACAGGTAAATGCTGGAGTTGAGCAGCTCGGACACGGACACCTTCCGCTCGTCCATCGGACACCTGCGCCCGCCTCCCCGCGCTGAGTGGCAGCAGCATTGACCAATCATGACGCCCCCTCCAGGCCACCTGACCAATGAAGGGGGTCGTCCGGCTTTGGCCAATCAATAAGGGAGCGGGCCAGGAGGGCGGGAAACATACTGGCCAATGGAAGTACGGAAAATCAGGCGGAAGGCGGAGCGTTCTATTGATTCTATCCAATCGGCATGTGGGGAGGCCTGTCAATCAGAAGCGGGGCGACAGGCTGATTGACAAGCTCCGTGTGTCGGGAGCGCCACCTCATGGCGTGGTCCTGTAATTGCTCCGAGCTTCCCTGGACATTGCAAAATGCAGCTTGTAGAGAGCACCTGGTTAACTTGTCAAAGTAACATTGTTCTGGAATAAAAGATGAAATAAGGTTCACTGGACTGGAACTAAAGCGCTCAAAAGTAGAAGACAGAGGGTGGTGGTGGAGGGTTGTTTTTCAGACTGGAGGCCTGTGACCAGTGGAGTGCCACAAGGATCGGTGCTGGGTCCTCCACTTTTTGTCATTTACATAAATGATTTGGATGCGAGCATAAGAGGTACAGTTAGTAAGTTTGCGGATGATGCCAAAATTGGAGATGTAGTGGACAGCGAAGAAGGTTACAACAGGATCTGGACCAGATCGGCCAATGGGCTGAGAAGTGGCAGATGGAGTTTAATTCAGATAAGTGTGAGGTGCTGCAGTTTGGGAAAGCAAATCTTAGCAGGACTTCTACACTTAATGGTAAGGTCCTAGGGAGTGTTGCTGAACAAAGAGAGCTTGGAGTGCAGGTTCATAGCTCCTTGAAAGTGGAGTCACAGGTAGATGGGATAGTGAGAAGGCATTTGGTATGCTTTCCTTTATTGGTCAGAGTATTGAGTACAGGAGTTGGGAGATCATGAAGCGGCTGTACAGGACATTGGTTAGGCCACAGTTGAAATATTGCGTGCAATTCTGGTCTCCTTCCTATTGGAAAGGTGTTGTGAAACTTGAAAGGGTTTAGAAAAGATTTACAAGGATGTTGCCAGGGTTGGAGGATTTGAGCTATAGGGAGAGGCTGAACAGGCTGGGGCTGTTTTCCCTGAAGCGTCGGAGGCTGAGGGGTGACCTTATAGAGATATACAAAATTATGAGGGGCATGGATAGAATAAATAGACAAAGTCTTTTCCCTGGAGTCGGGGGTCTAGAACTAGAGGGCATAGGTTTAGGATGAGAGGAGAAAGATATAAAAGAGACATAAGGGGCAACGTTTTCACGCAGAGGGTGGTACGTGTATGGAATGAGCTGCCAGAGGTTGTGGTGGAGGCTGGTACAATTGCAACATTTAAGAGGCATTTGGATGGGTATATGAATAGGAAGGGTTTGGGGGGATATGGGCAGGATGCTGGCAGGTGGGACTAGATTAGGTTGGGATATCTGGTCGGCATGGACAGGTTGGACCGACAGGTCTGTTTCCATGCTGTACATCTCTATGACTCTACGACTCTGTTTCGTCTCTCCACAAGTGCTGCCAGATTTTCTGAGTTTCTCCAGCACTCAGATGTTTGTTTCAGATGTTCAGCATCAGGAGTTCTTTGTTCAGTTTTAAAATAATGTCCATCTCAATGAAACATAAAGGGGTTAACTTGGCTAGATGCAGAAAGAATTTTTAAATTCATTCACAGGGTGAGGGCATAGCTGGCTGGGCCAGCTTTTATTGCCCGTCCCTAATTGCCCAGAGGACAGTTAAGAGTCAACCATATTGCTGCGGGTTTGGAGTCACATTTAGGCCAGACCAGGTAAAGATGGCAGATTCCTTCCCCAGTAGATGGGGTGGCATGGTGGCTCGATGGTTAGCTCTGCTCTCTCACAGTGCCAGGGACATAGTTTTGAATCCAGCCTTGAGTGACAGTCCGTGGTAGAAAAGTGCAGCACAGAACAGGACTTTTGGCCTACAATATTGTGCCAAGGATTTAGCCTAATGTAAAATAAAATAACTTAACCTATGCATTGGAGTTTCCAATTTCTCCCCGTCTCTGTGTGGGTTTGCTCCGGGTGCTCCGGTTTCCTCCCACAGCCCAAAGATGTGCAAGTTAGGTGAATTGGCTGTGCTAAATTGTCGTTGATGTTTAGGGATGTGTAAGTTAGGTGCATTAGGCTGGGGTAAATGTCGGAGAATGGGTCTGACTGGTTACTCTTCGGAGAGTCGGTGTGGACTTATTGGGCCGAAGGACCTGTTTCCACACTGTAGGGATTCTATGGAAACGATAGGTTCCCCCACAATCAATTTACAGACATCATTAGACTCTTACTTCCAAAATTTACTGAGTTCAAATTACACCATCTGCCATGGCAGGATTCAAATCTGTTCCCCAGAACATTACCTACGTCTCTGCATTAACAATGATATCACTAGGCCATTGCCTCCTTCTTGATTGGGTCTACCATAGGTATGGTGGGTAGGACAGCAGTTATTGGAGGCCTGGGTTCAAGTCCCATCTGCCCCAGAGGTGTGTCATAACATCCCTCATTCGGTTGATTTGAATTTTTTTAAATTCCTAGCTCTCATTGACCTGGAGAAGGTGGTAGAGTGCAGGTGTTTTGAACCAGTCCAGCCCTTGTGGTACAGAATCCACATTGCGGTTGGGAAGGGAGTTCAAGGATTTTGAATTAGATGCACCGAAGGAGCAGTGAAGCACCAACTTGGGTTGGAGGAGAACTTGCATTAGAACTGAGATGAGGAGAAATTTCTTCAGCCAGAGAGTGGGGTGAATCTGCTGAACACATTGCTGCAGGGTGCTGTGGTGGCCGCATCGTTGAGTGCATTTAAGATAGAGTTAGATAGGTTCTTGAGTGGTGTTGTGATGAATGGTTTTGGGAGAAGGCAGAAGAATGGCATTGAAAAATATATCAGCCATGATTGAATGGTGGAGCAGACCTGACGGGACGAATGGCCTAATTCTGCTCCTGTATCTTCTGGTGCACCCATGTCGCTGCTGCCTGTATACTTCTAAGTGGGAAAATAAGAAGGTCGGCCAAATACCCCAACCTGCCTGTTGATATCTCTGTTTATGTGCACCAGGACTGCATCTCACGTGATGCTACCTTGGGGAAATAGCAACAGACAGGAGAGGAGATCCACACAGTAACAGAGTAAAGGTTGTGGGTTTGGAAAATGCTAGTGAAGGAGCCTTTCTGCAGTGCGTTTGGGACATCGAGTGGTGAATGTGGTACTAATCAAGCAGTTTATATTATCCCAAGAATATTGATGCATTTAGACATGGGCTGCTTCATCATCTGTAGAGATGCAATTGGTGCTGACTGTTGCACGAATGACCCCTCCTCTGACTAATAGAGGATTAGATTACTTACAGTGTGGAAACAGGCCCTTCGGCCCAACAAGTCCACACCGACCCGCCGAAGCGCAACCCACCTATACCTCTTATCTAACACGATGGGCAATTTAGCATGGACAATCCACCTGACCTGCACATCTTTGGACTGTGGGAGGAAACCGGAGCACCCGGGGAAAACCCACGCAGACATGGGGAGAATGTGCAAACTCCACACAGTCAGTCGCCTGTGGCGGGAATTGAACCCGGATCTCTGACGCTGTGAGGCAGCAGCGCTAACCACTTTGCCACTGTGCCGCCCACATGATGGAGGGAAGGTCATTGATGAAACAGTCGATAATGATTGTGTTCAAGACTCCATCCTGCAGAGCTGATGTGCTCTTATGGTGCAGTGGTGGTGTCCTTACCTCTGAGCAAGATCCAGCTCCAGAGATATGTCACAATACATTTGAAAAGGTTGCTTACAAATATCTACCCAGAGGAACTCCTTGCTGAGCTGTCTTAGAGCTGAGGTGACTGATTTCCACAACCAGAAACACCTTGATTTATACCAGGTGACTCTGACCAGTGGAGAGATTTCCCCAAATCCTATTTATGCCAGTTTTTCTCGTGTTCCTTTATACCTCACTCACTCAACCACTGTCTGATATCTAGGGCAGTCACTCTCACTTCAACTCTGGAGCTCGGCTGTTTTGTCCATGTTTAGGTCAAGGCTGTAATGAAGTCCAGAGTGTTCACTCAGCAGGTGCTGCTTGATAGCACTGTTGGTGACACCTTCCATCACTTTGCTGAAGATCAAGAGTGGACTGATGGGGCGGTAATTGTCTGGGTTAGATTTGTCCTGCTTTTTGTGTACAGGACATGCCTGGGCAATTGCACACACTTTCAGGTGGATGCCAATATTGTAGCTTTAGCAATACATTCAAAACGGGTTTGTTGTTTAGGTCAATGCCATGTGGTCTGTCCCACTCCATTCATTTCCGTAAACTTTGTCACAAGTGAGTGGACAAATATATGGTTAGGAAATTATTAGAAGGATATGGACCAAGGGCAGGGAAATGGGATTAATGTGGATGGGCACTTTGTTCAGCGTGGCCAAAGGACCTGTGTCAGTGCTGTAGGACTCTATGACCCTATGACTCTATGAGTGACTTACAGGGCCATTGTAGAAAGCTGTTAAAAGCCTGAAGTTACATCTAAACTAGACCAGGTAAAGACAACAGGTTTCCTTTCCTAAAGCACAACCAGGAACAGTAGGATCTAGACAACATGGTCTCTAATTGCCTTAATTCCTTTTAATTCCAGACATTTATTGAACTCACATTTCACCCATTGTGAAACTAGAAACCATGTCCATTCGACCCAACAAACCTGGATAAAACATGGGGTTCTGGAGGACCAGTCCAGTCACATTACCGTTACGCCATCACCTTCCCCTCCTCAACATAATTAGACACCATGGCCCAATTACCCTTTCCGCAGTACACAGCTCATCATCCATGCAGCTCCCCCAACTACCTACCATCTTCACCTACCTCATACATCCCATCACTCAATTATCCATTCACTCATTCAGCTTCTGATCAAGCTATTAACATTCTTTCACTAACATTCAAAGGGGACTATTGGACCCTGTTGTGGTGCAAAGGTAGAGTCCCTACCCCTGAACTGAGAGGTCTGGGTTAAAGTCCCACCTGCTCTGAAGGTGTGTAATAACATCCCTGATCAGGGTGATTAGCAAAATAGGTTAAAGTGAATATTAAACTTACTGCGCATTGCTGTGGAGGGGACGGATAGTGGTGTCACTGAACCATCAATCCAGAGAATTAGGTAATATTCTGAGGAACACAGGTTCAAATCTTGTTAAAAATCTGGAATTAAGATTATAATGATGACCATGAAAACATTAAGAATTCCTCATGTCCTTTAGGGAAAGAAATTTGCCGTCCTGACCTGGCCTGGTTTATATGTGACTCCTGACCCACAGCAGTGTGGTCATCTTACCTGCTTCTGGGCACTTAGGGATTGGGAATAAATGGTGGCCCTGCCAAGGATGCCCATGTCCCAAGATGATTGAAGAAAAAGCTATGTCCCATCTTCCTTCTATTCTACTGCACTCTGATGGATTTCCTGGTCGGATATTGCCCTGTACTTTCCTCGGAAGTAATGAAGTCCAGAGTGTTCACTCAGCAGGTGCTGCTTGATAGCACTGTTGGTGACACCTTCCATCACTTTGCTGAAGATCAAGAGTGGACTGATGGGGTGGTAATTGGCTGGGTTAGATTTGTCCTGCTTTTTGTGTACAGGACATGCCTGGGCAATTGCACACACTTTCAGGTGGATGTCAGTATTGTAGCTTTAGCAATACATTCAAAACGGGTTTGTTGTTTAGGTCAATGCCATGTGGTCTGTCCCACTCCATTCATTTCCGTAAACTTTGTCACAAGTGAGTGGACAAATATATGGTTAGGAAATTATTAGAAGGATATGGACCAAGTGCAGGGATATTCTGACCAAGGAAGATTCTGAAAGAGAATGCATGGTAGAGTTGACCAGGAGTGTGTCAGACAGTGGCAGTCCAATGAGCACTGGCCCAACTTGGAAAAGCTAAGCCAATGTCTTGAGATCTTCTCCAACCACGTGTTCAAAAGACAACCTCTCGGAGTGTCACCCTGGATATTGTCACTCGAGTAACTCCCTAATTTCTGGCTCAGAGACAAGAATATAACCAGCTGAGTCAAACCTTTCAATAAAATTCTACACGGGAGGCTTAAATAGAAGATGAAGGCCTTGGAATTCAGTGATTGACTAGTTCACTGACAGGAAGCAAAGGACGTTAGTGAATATATGATTTTCCACTTGTGAGCTGACTTGTGTTCTCTGCAAGGCTAAGTTTAGTGTTCAGCAACTTGGAGAAGTGAGAACTGCAGACGCTGGAAAGTCAAAGTCAATGAAGTGTGGAGCTGGAAAAAGCACAGCAGGTCAGGCAGCATCAAAGGAGCAGGAGCGGGCCGATGTTTCCAGTTGGAACCTTTTATCAGGGCTGGGGAGGGGGAAGGGGTATGCGGAATAAGTGGGGCGGGTGGGACTAGCGAAAGGTAGGTGGGATGGCAATGGCAAGTAGGAGGTGATTGTGATTGGTCAGTGGGAAGGGTAGAGCAGATTGGTCGGAAGGAAGATAGACAGGAAGGTCAGGTCGGGGGGGAGAGGGGATGTGGTGTGGAGACTGAGGGCTGGACCTGCGATGGGGTTGGGGAGGGGGGGGAGATTTGAAAGCTGGTGAATTCTATATTAAAGGCCATATGGTTTTAGGCTCTCGAGGTGGAAGATGAGGTGTTCTCCCTCCAGTTTGAGTGTGGCCCTGTTGTGATGGTGGAGGAGGCTCAGGCTAGACATGTCGTGTTGGGAGTGGGAGGTGGATTTGAAATGGCTGACAATCAGTAGCATGTGGCCCATGGATATCCTCTGAACTGGTTCCCGATTTTGCGCTTGGTCTCTCCGATGTAGAGGAGACCATATTGGAGCAACGGATGCAGTAAGTCAAGTTGGAGGAAATGCAGGTGAATCCCCCTGCCGGACTTGGAATGATTCTTTGGATGGAGGTAAGAGGGGAGGTGTGAGGGCAGGTGATTCAGCTTCTGTGGGGGCAGGGAAAGGTGCTGGGTGTGGAGGAGAGGTTGGTGGGGAGTGTGGACCCAGAGAGGGAGTCACACAGAGAACTGTCCCTACCGAAGGCAGTTAGCGGTGGGGAGGGAAATATTTTTTCAGTGATGTGGTTAGACTGCAGGTGGCAAAAATGGTGGAGGATTGTGCGTTGGATTTGGAGATTGGTGGGATGGTATGTGAGAACCAGGAGGACTCTATCCTTATTGTGGTTGTGGTTGGGTTTGAGGGCAGAGGTATGGGAAATGGAGGAGATGCAGTTGAGGGCATTGTTGGTCGCCGGGGAGGGGCAATTATGGTCCTTGAAGTAGGAGGACATCTGGGATGTCCTGGAGTGAAATCACTCATCCTGGGAGCAGATACAGTGGAAGTGGAGGCATTGGGATCACATTTTTGCAGGAGGACGTTTAGTCAAGATAGCTGTGGGAGTCAGTGGATTTGAAACAGATGTCAGTGCTAAGTCAGTTGCCAGAGATGGAGACGGAGAGGTCAGGGAAGAGGAGGGAGGTGTCCCAAGATGGTTCAGATGAACCTAAGGTAAGGGTGGAAGGTGTTTATGAAGTTGATGAACTGTTCAATCTCCTCGTTGGAGCACAGTGCAGCATTGATACAGTCATTAATGTAGGGAAGAAAGGGGTGGGGAATGGTGCGGAATTTGGACTGTTCCATGTACCTTACAAGGAGACAGACATAGCTCGGACCCATGCAGGTACACATAGTCACCCCTCTGGTTTGTGGAAAGTGGGAGGATTCAAAGGAAGAGTTGTGAGGACCAGTTCTGCCAGGCAGATGAGAGTGTTGGTGGTGGAGGGGTACTGGCTGGGCCTGCAGGAGAGAAAGAAACGGAGTGCTTTTAGGCGTTCATTATGAGGGATGGACGTGTATAGCAAATGGATGTCTATGGTGAAGATAAGGTGTTGGGAGATGGGGGAATTGAAAGTCAAGAGGGGGGTTGAGCTTTTTCCCCATGCAGAGTCCTTGTGAAATGAAAACAGGAAGGGCTAGAAAAACTTGTTGAAAGTACCTGTTGAGAGTGAAACAGAGTAAACGTTTAAGTCTGATGCAACTCATCTTTGTAAATGAAATTGTTATGCCTTGCAGTGCACTGCCTAAAGGATGTTCGAAGCAGATTGAATAATTGCAAAGAAATGATATTGGCTAAGTTCTTCCAAGGTTTTGGGAAACAGCAGGGGAATAGGATAGTTAGATAGCCCTTTCAAAGCACAGGAATAGAAACATCACATTTTCCTGGCCTCCCTCTTTGCTGTACAATTCTAGAATATTCCATTTTGTTTTGAAACTTATTATTGAATCTGCCATCACCCTTCCATGAACCACAAATTGTGGAATATAACTTGACCCGGTGTACAAGTCACAGAGTTATGCAGCACAGAACAGATACTTTGGTCAATTGTTGTTAGGAAGGTGAATGGGGTACTGTACCTTTAAGAGAGTTAAAGGCTAACAGAACGACCTGAAAGCATCAAGTGTTCTGAACATAATACAGTGTAACCTTTTGGTCCAGCAGCTAGGGTAGCTGGTTGTCTGAAGACAAAAAACAAAATTCAATTAGGCCAATCAGTTTAATACCCCCCAAAAAAACCAAACTCCAATTAAGTTTGAATTGAGTATATTGACAACATTAAAAGCCAATGACACAATCCGATGCTTTGGGGTATAAGACCAGGGGAAATTGAACAGTTGAGGGAGAACTGCCAAGCCAGCAGCATCTGCAGATTGCCCAGAGAATAGGTATCTTTATCGATCAGTGACCTGCGAAACAGAAATCCCTAAGAAGAAGAAAAGAAGACAGAGGAAGATTTGACAGTTGACTGATTTTGAAATTTGAATTTTGGTAAATCTTAATCAGGGGTTTTATTGGACTAGTATTATAGAAGGGAAAGTAAAAGATAAGTTAGAGGAAGGAGTTGTAAATAGTTGTTAGTTAATTATTCTCTGTTATACTTTAAGAAATAAAGTTGTTACTTTTACTTTAACTAGTTCTTGGCCTCTCGGATTTTCACAGACTACTACACGAGATAAATCTTTTCTGTGTTGCTGGTTTAAATTAAGCAGGGGGTGTTTACCCTGTGTCGTAACAATCCCATTCTGACCCAGTCCCATTTGCCAGCATTAGGCCTACATCTCTCTAAACCTTCCCTAATTACATACCCATCCAAATTCCTTTTAAATGTTGTAATTGTACCAATCTCCATCACTTCCTCTGGCAGCCCTTTCCATACATGCACCACCCTCTGCATGAACAGATTGCCCTTACAACTGGAGGTCAGGTTAACAATACTTGCTGCATTGTGAAGTTGCATTGGGAGTTTAAGGCACCCCTTCCCACTTTTTGCATTAGATGCCATGGAAATTTAAAATGGTGACCACCCAGATCCAAGCTGGCTTTTATCTTTCATTCCTAGCCTATAAGTTGACTCCCGTTTCCCAGGGAGATTTTACTAAGCTTCAATGGTCGACTTATATGCCCATGCCTACAGTAATGCAATTTCCCAGTTTGTGAACCACTCTGACTACTTCAACCTTGCACTAGGTGGCAGTCTCTTCCATGAGTTAATAGCTCTGAGGCACTTTTCCACATGATGCAAGGAACCTGTATTGTTCACTTTACATTGTACTCTATTAATTGGTGAAACACAAGATGGGACCTTGCTTTCAGAACGCTGCACTGAGGTGCATTAGTGAATGGGCTGTGAATCTGTGCAATCCCCACGACACTTTACAATGGCTACTCCACCAAAACACTTCAGAAACACTGAGTATTCAGTACGTGATGTTCCAAGCCGATGGGAGCAAAGTGTTCAAATGGTTAACATTTGTACCCAGGGGAGAGTATTGTGTCCAATTCTGGACCGTGTTATCAAATATTTTGGTTTTGGAAAGGATACAAGAGAGATTTTGCTCAAAGATATGATTGGTTAGCACAGCTGCCCCATAGCGCCTTGGACTTGGGTTCGATTTCACCCACTGTGTGGTGTACACACCTTCTCCCTGTGTCTGCATGGGTTTCCTTTGGGTGCTCTGGTTTCCTCCTGCAGTCCAAAGATGTACAGGTTAGGTGAGTAGGCTAGATGGGTTAACCATGGTAAATGTGGGTTTTTGGGATTGAGGTGGTGGGGGTGCTGGATCTGGGTGGGATACGTTTTGGAGAGTTGGTGCAGACTCGATGGGCCGAATGGCTTCGATCTGTTCTGTGCGGATTTTTTGACTTCAGCTCTGTAGAGCTTGACGTATGGGCACTAGTTTAAATTGTTCTGTCACTCAAGGGACTGGCAAGCAAGTTTCAGAAAGGTAAGGTTTGGAACAGCATGATTTGAGAAATGGAGGCAATAAATTGGTATTTAAAACAAAAAGAGTAATGATCGAAACATAACAAGCAGCAGAACTATTGAGTAAAACCATTTGTGCCTTTCTGCTTGTTAAGCAGTGTTAGACAGAGGAAGCCATGACCTCCAAAACAGTGGATTGGACTGAGCCAGAGCGAAGGTTTTGGGTTAAATGAACAACAATTTTGAATCAACCCTACTGACACACAGTCCGGGTTGGTGTCATTGGGATTCGTACGAAAGTGTGAGTGTCGGAATCTGGCTACCTGGATTTTCCTCCTCTTTCAGACTGTTTTGTAGATAGATCATTAAAAGCGAGGAAGTGGAAGAGAAGGACGCAGGTGAGGAATGTGTGTATCTTCAGCTCATTCCCAGTTTCAGTGTCATCTGCTCTCCCTTCACAGCTAACCCTGCTTCAAAGATGTTGCGTGAGGGATAAATATTTCTGGAACTCCTTCACCAGGCCCCGGGACTTATAGAAGATGTGGAGAGAGAAAACCAGGCCTTTCGACCTTTCGCCTGAGAAATTACATCTAGAATCATAGAATCCCTACAGTGTAGGTAGAGGCCATTCAGCCCATCGCATCTATACCGATCCTCCCGCCCAGACCCACCTCAACCCCGTAACCTCATATTAGCCACGGTCAGTCTACCTGGCTTGCACATCTTTGGATATTATGGGAAGAAACCAAAGGAAACCCACTCAGACACTGGGAGAACTCCACACAGTGACCCAAGGCAGGAATCAAAACTCGGGTTCTGGGTTAGTGGTGCTGGAAGAGCACAGCAGTTCAGGCAGCATCTGAGGAGCACCAGCACCAACCTGTCAAGCCAAATCTGTTTGGTGTAAGCGATTTTTAAGGAATCTGAAAGGAGGCTGAGGAAATTCTTTTACATCGTTATAATCCGGAAAGTATCATCGACAAAATGAACTGAATACCAACTTACTCCTGAGTCAGCATCTTCGAAACTGACAATCTCTACCATCCAGAAGGACAAGGGCAGCGGATACATGGGAACAGCTGCAAGTTGCCCTCCAAGCCACTCACCCATCCTGACTTGGAAATATATTGCCATTCCTTCAGTGTCACTGGGTCAAAAACCCTGAAACTCCCTCCCTAGTCGACTTACCCCTGCAGTAATTAAAAAAGGCATCTCAACACCACTTTCTCGAGAGCAATTAAAGAATGGTCCACAAACGTTGGCTTAGTCAGCAAAATTCACAATCCATGAATGAATAAAAGAATGTATTGGGTGCTGAAAACAGATTCTAAAGTAACCTTCCAAAGAGAATTGGACGCAGTTAATTGAATGGCTTTTTTTCTGTGGTTTAAATATTCTATGTTTCTATTTGATGAATTGGAAAAATTCAATTCAATTTTCTCTTTCGTAAAAAGGGAAACATTTGCGAGGCACTGAAATGTGGTGGTGTTCGTTGCTTTGGTTCTTGAGCCTGTGCCATCATGGCTAATCAACCCCATGAAGCCATGTTCGCTCCAAGTTCCCGAATATCTTTGTCAAAACGTGCAGTGCTGGAAAAGCATAGGAGGTCAGGCAGCATCCGAGGAGCAAGAGAATCAATGTTTTGGACATAAAACCTTCATCAGGAAGAGTGCCTGACCTGCTGTGCCTTTCCAGCTCCACACTTTTCAACTTTGATCTCTAGCGTCTTCAGTCCTCACTTTCTCCTGAACATCTAAGTCTTACAAAACTTTCTATCTCAGTTTTAAAATTAACCCCTGGGTTGAGCAATTGGTCAAGGGCCATGGGGAACTCAAAGTGGGAGTGATTGAACAGCTCCTGTAGAGAGCTGGCACAATCATGACGAAGTGATTGGTCTCCTTCTCCACGATATCGAAACCTTCTCTGATAGCATCTGCTTCTGATTACTGTGGAAAGTATGTGGGTGCGGTCAAGATTGAAATTTCAAGCAGCATCATCTACAAACTTCAACACATTTTGAAGAAAGTTCTTATTTTATACTTCACCAGTGCTTTTATAAAACCCCACTGACCATTTTATAATAGCCTTTGCTGCATTCTCCTATCTTTCTGCCCACATTGCGATGATTTGCTGTTTGAGAGATTTCAGCGCAAGTTCCCCACGGTCTAACTTCCTGCTTTGTTTACTCAGATGCAAGTAGTTCATGGTTCACCAGCATCTTCTCAGTGCCCCACCTGTTTCCAGTTGGAAACCTCCAGCCTGCATTTCCTCTCTGCTGTACATTTGTTCTTTGATGTCCTTAACAGGCCTGTATCATAAGAACTCAACTGATCCTTTACCACCCCCACTCGATACTTCAAAGCTCCTGTTTTGATGCGTCAGACACATTCTTAACACTGACAAGTGGCTGACGGATTCTTTCGGGGCAGGTAGACATGCTAGACAAAAGCGAACTCAAACTTTGAAATAGTTTGAAGAACTCGAAATTAGCAACAGCCTGATCCAATGGTTTTCCATGGATCAAAGCACTTCTCTTTATATAAAATGTGATTGTGCCTAACACTGTCCTACTTGCTCCTATTGTATAGAATCTCAGTGGACTAACTGTTTTTACATGGACTCCCATCCACCTTTCCAACAGGCAGAAAGTCTTCCATCTGACTCCCATCTTAATTTGCCCCCTGTACTGAGTAATGCCACTTCCAGTGACCTCCAATTTATTAAACAAAAATTTAATTCCGGCAGACTGTGAGCATCATGAACAAGGTCACAATTTATTGCCTATCCCTATTTGCCCTTGTGAATCTGATGGGGATCTACCTTAGTGGCTTTGCTCAGCCATTTGCATTGAGTGTTTTGCTCACTTCCTTCCTGCCCATAACTGAGCTGTCCCCTATAGTGGAGTAGATGGGCGGGCACTGGATTAACATCCCGCCAGCCATTTTTTAAATGAACATAGAAACATAGATTAACACGATCAGTAGTCAGCTGAGCTTGGTGACAAGCCAATTAGCTAGCTACCACACAGCCCATGCCAGGATACAGTCATAGAGTTGTACCGCACGGAAACTGACTCTTAAGGCTGCTGAAGAGCAGTGGTTGGGGAATAGACTAGAGGTCAGGAGTTCCATCCTTACAAGTCTTTATCGGAAAACACCTCTCCAACGAGGAACTCAAGACAGGTCCTAGAGATGCCAGAGTGAATCTTACCTCCTGACCAAGGAGAGTCTGTGTGGTCCAGACATTCACTCTGAGTGAAAGACTAATTGAACCATGGGAATCACATGATCATAACAGTGTAGAAGGTGGCCATTCAGCCCATTGTGCCTCTACATCCTCTCCAAATGATCGCCTATTACCGTTCCCCTTCCTCTCCCTTGTGACTCTGCACATTGTACTTTCTAGATCATGTCCAACAGCCAGACCACCACCCCATCAAAGCTTCCCTTGGTGTATCATCCAGCAGGTTATCGATGGTGCACTTGGGTGGAGGAAGGGTGTTTACTCGAAATCAACCTATTCTCAATCTGTTCAGCTATTCTCCTGAGCTCTCAGTGAATTGAGAAACGAATCAGTCCAAGTGAGTGGGCTACCGGAAGCTGAGAAATTTTATTCATCTGGGAACTTCACAGGAGATGTCAGTGCAGTTCCTGCACTGTTTTCCCATCCTCTATTAGAGGTGGGCATTTCTGAGCATTCTTCTCTGCTTGAGAAGACTGAGCAGAGTTAAAACTGTGCAACAAATCACTTCAGTGCCAGTGTTCTAATTTCAGCCCCACATTTACCTGTGCCACATGGGCCATCTGAAGTATAAGAGAGGATTAGTGTAATATCTGAAGATAAATTTAAGAAAACTGTTTCCTCTGGTTGGAGGTTAAAAATAGAATAGGATAGAATCCCTGCAGTGTGGAAACAGGCCCTTCAGTCCAACAAGTCTACACCAACTCTCCGAAGAGCAACCCACCCAGACCCATTCCCTAACCCTCTTATCCTCTTATTTACCCCTGACTAGTGCACCTAACCTACACATCCCTGAACACTATGGGCAATTTAGTATGGCCAATTCACCTAACCGGCACATCTTTGGATCGTGGGAGGAAACCAGAGCGCCCGGAGGAAACCCACGCAGACATGGGGAAAACGTGCAAACTCCACACAGACAACTCCACCCAATTTTGTAATCAGAACAAAAATACATTACCTTCGACCAGGGCCATTCAGGGTGAGATATCAGGGAGCACTTTATTTCATTCGAAAGCTAGTGAAAACCCGGAAAACTCTGCTCAAAAGAATTATCCTGCATCTTGGCTGTGTGTGGAAACAATGTAATTTTAAAACCATAATTGAGAGATTTCTGTGAGGAAATACCATTAAAGAATAGGTAGGTCAATCGATATGTTAAGCTATGGATGTTGAGATATTGTGCAGCAGTGATCTAACTGAATTAAAGCACTGATGCAAGGGCCTCCTACTGTCTTTCTTTTTTCTCCACCCGCCCCTCAGCTGAGCCCTGAATTCATTTCCCCAAAATCCATCCACCAAATCCATGTCAAGACTAGCCCTTTGTGTCGCCAAACCCCCAGACTACATTATCACTTGGAGTATTTATATTCATTTGACTTCCTCAGTCCAATATCTCAAGCTCCTCGCACATTACTATCCATGCAGAATAGAATAGAATAGAACATTACAGCACAGTACCGGCCCTTCGGCCCTCAATGTTGCGCTGACCTGTTGAGCCAATCTGAAGCCTATCTATCCCACACTATTCCATTTTCATCCATATGTTTGTCCAATGACCATTGAAATGCCTGTAAAGTTGGCGAGTCTACTACTGTTGTGGGCAGTGCATTCCACGCCCCTACTACTCTCTGTGTAAAGAATTAACCTCTGACATCAGTGCTATATCTATCACCCCTCAGTTTAAAGCTATGTCCCCTCGTGCTAGCCAACACCATCCGAGGAAAACTGGAGAGTGACTCAAGTATGGGAATTCCCTGAATTTAACCCCTTATGGTTCCTCAGCCATGTCGGTTGTTAACAATAGGCACTGTTTGAGGAGCAGTATAAGCTCTCTGATCTGGAAATCCAAAGTCCGGAAATAACAGTTGTCTGGAAAATTTTTTGAATGGGCCTATGGACTGACTAACCGAGTTCATATTGGACAAGCAGTTCCAGTGCATTCACAGGCAGCCTGGCTGGCACAGCATGGATACAATCCAAATTCTTCCAAACATCAAACACGCACATGTTTTCTTGTCACTGTTGTGGCGTCTGTCTTGTTTCACAATGGCAGTGTGAAGGGCCAACAGAGTTTAATTTGTATAAATGTGAGGTATTCCATTTGGGTAAAATGAACAAGGGCAGAACTTATAACAATTGATGAGAGCTCTGGGTCATGTTGTAGAATAGAGAGACCAGAGGTACATATTTCTTTGGAATTTATCACACATGTAGACAGGGTGGTTTAGAAATCAAAAAGTGAGGTGCTGGAAAAGCACAGTTGGTCAGGCAGCGTCTGAGGAGCAGGAGAATCAATGTTTTGAGCAGAAGCTCTTCTTCTTCTCCAGGAAGAGCTGACGAAGGGCTTATGCTCAAAATGTCAACTCTCCTGCTCCTCGGATGTTGCCTGACTGGCTGTGCTTTTCCAGCACCACGCATTTTGACTCTGACCTCCAGCATCTGCAGTCCTCACTTTCTCCAGGGTGTGTAAGAAGATGTTTAACAGGGTTGCCTTTGCTGCACAGGCCTTTGAATATTGGAGTTGGGTTGTCAAGTTGAGGTTGTTCAGAACACTGGGGTGAGGCCTTTTAGAATATAAAAGTACAGCACACAGTGTTGTGCCAAGGATTACTCCTAATGTACAATAAATAACTTTATCTACACACCCGTCAATTCACTGCTATCCATGTGCATGTTGCTAAAATGTCCCTAATGACTCTGCTTCCACCATCATCGCTAGCAACACATTCCATGCATTCACAACTCTCTGTGTAAAGAACCTTCCTCTGATGCCCCCTCTATACCTTTCTCCTTAAAACTATGACTCCTCGTGCCAGTCAATCCTGCCCTGGGGAAACGTCTCTGGCTATTGGCTCTATCCATTCCTCTCATTATCTTGTATACCTCGATCAGGTCACCTCTCTTCCTCCTTCTCTCCAGAGAGAAAAGTCTGAGCTTAGCCAACCTCTCTTCTTCAGGCAAGCCCTCTAGTCCAGGCAACATCCTTGTAAACCTTCTTTGCACCCTCTCCAAAGCCTCTGTATCTTTCCTATAGTAGGGTGACCAGAACTGGACACAGTATTCCAAGTGTGGTCTCACCAGGGATTTGTAGAGCTGCAACAAAACCTAACGGCTCTTAAACTCGATCCCCCTGTTAATGAAAGCCAAAACACCATGTGCTTTCTTAACAATCCTATCCTCTTGGGTTGCAACTTTGAAGGATCTGGAATACTGTATCCAGTTCTGGTCACCCTCTTATAGGATGGATAGAAGGTTCAGAAACGATTTACCAGGATGTCACCAGAAATGGAAGGTTTGAGTGATAAAGAGAGGCGTGGACTTTTTTTCACTGGAGTGTAGGAGGTTGAGGGGTGACCTTGAGAAGTTTATAAAATCATGAGGTGCATAAACCTTTTCCTTAGGTTGGGGGGAGTTCAAAACTAGAGGCATACTTTTAAGGTGAGATGATAAAGCTTTTAAAAGGACATGAGGGTCAACGGTTTTACTCAGAGAGTGGTTCGTTTCTAGAAAGAACTGCCAGAGGAAGTGTTGGATATAGATAGGCTTACAACATTTAAAAGACATTTGGATAAGTACATGAATAGGAAAGGTTTGGACATATATGGGTCAAGCGCAGGCAGGTGGATCTAGTTTAGTTTGGGAACATGGTTGGCATGGACTAGTTGGACTGAAGGGTGTGTTTCCGTGCTCTGTGACTCTGTAACAGTTGGCGGACTGGTGCTGTCAATGTGATGCCCTCACAGATAATCCATTAGGGTCAATGTCATAGTCTATCCACAGCCCAAAGAAAAATCACAATATTGAAGTGAACCAAACAGGTTAGAGAACGTCACGTTTCTAAATAGGCAAAACATGGCCGAGTGGAATTTTTCTATCTGACTGAAGGCCACCAAGGCTCATGGGTTTTCAAAAATCACAAAGTGATACAGAAAGCACATTCTGGGACTTGAGCATGATTCGGTTAAGAACAAAAAGCTCATCAAATATTATTTATTATTGTAATTACATCATGGGCACACTGTGATATTCCCACCATTTCTATGAAAGTATATGTATGTGTATGAACACTAGGCATTCTAATATAATTGTATTACCCAGAAAATTCTAAAATACACAATGACTTGGTCTTAAGGGGAACTGGGGAAGCCAAGCTGCATTCACGTATTGAGTAAAGTTTGCTTGTGAGCATATTGCCATGAACTAAAATTTCATAGCTATCTCTTGGCGGCTGTTGTGGTATATCTCCAGGCCAGGAGGCCCAATTTCAAGTCACCTGTGGAGATGTGAATATTTATCATTTCTATGGGGATCAGTTCTCAAAGTATTACAATTGAGTAAAGGTAACGACCAAGGCGTGAGGGAGGAGCTGGAGTAAGTTAGCCAGTAATATTAAAGAAGATTGCAAGAGTTTTTCACATATCTAAAAGGTCTGAGAACGACGGAAGGGTGAATGTTGGACTGCTGCAAAATGAGGCTGGGCAAGCAGCAATGGGGAACAAAGGAATGGCAGAAGAACTGAACAGGTACTTTACATCAATTTTCACAGTGGAAGACACCAGCAGCAGACTAGAACTTCATGACATTCAGGGTCAGAGGTGAGCTTAGTGGCCGTCACTAAGGGAGAAGGTGCTGGGGAAGCTGAAAGGTCTGAAGGTGGATAAATCACTGGGACCGGATGGACCACAGTCCAGAGTTCTGATGGAGACAGCTGAGGAGATTGTAGAGGCATTGGGGGTGATCCTTCAGGAATCACTGAAGTAAAGGAGAATCCCAGAGGACTGGAAAATGGCTAATGTAACAGTCCTGTTTAATAAGGGAGGGAGGCAGAAAACAGGGAACTATAGGCAGTTTGCCTGACCTTGGTCATTGGTAAGATTTTAGAGTCCATTACTAAGGACGAGAATTGACAAGTACTTGGAAGTGCATGGTAAAATAGGTCGAAGAGTGTGGTGCTGGAAAAGCACAGCAGTTCGGGCAGCATCAAGGAGCAGGAGAATCGATATTTCAGGCATTAGCCCTTCATCAGGAGGGTGAAATAGGGTTGAGTCAGCACAGCTTCAACAAGGGGAGGTCATGCCTGACAAATCTGTTAGAATTCTTTCAGGAAGTAATGGAACTAGATGAGAGCCAATGGATGTGATCTATTTGGATTTCCAAAAACCTTTGACAAGGCACTGCAAAGGAGCTGTTAAATAAGATAAGAGTCCATGGTATTAGGGACAAGGTGCTGGCATGCATAGAGGATTGCCTGATTGTCATAAGATAAAAGGTGGGGATAAAGGGGACTTCTTCAGGACGGCAGCCAGTGACTAGTGGAGTTCCATGGGAACCAGTGTTGGGACCACAACTATTCATATGACATATTAATGAGCTCAATGAGGGAACTGAGGGCACTGTTGCTAACTTTGCAGAAGATACAAAGACAAGTGGAGAGACAGATAATGTTGAGGAAGCAGAGAGGCTGCAGAAGGACTTAGGCAGGCTCAGAGAGTGGCAGATGGAATACAATGTGGGAAAGTGTGAGATTGTGCACTTTGTGAGGAAGGATAAAGACGTGACTGTTTTCTAGAGGTTTTAGTAATCTGAAGCACAAAGGGATTTCGGAATCCTAGTTCAGGATTCTCTTAAAGTTAACATGCTGGTTCAGTTGGCAATTGTGAAAGCAAATGCAACGCTAACATTTATTTCAAGAGGGCTAGAATATAAGAGCAGAGCTGTACTCCCTTAGCTGCATAAGGCTCTGGTCAAACAGCATTTGGAATATTGTGAGCAGTTTTGGGACCCATATCTAAGGAAGGATGTGCTGGCTGGGAACACAATCCAGGGATGGTTTACAAGAATGATCCCAAGGATAAGAAGTCAGTGCAGGCTGAAGGGCGTGTTCCTTTGCTGTATTACATTGTATTGTTTTAAGGCTTATCCTGTGAGGAATGTTTAAGAACTCTGGGTCTGCACTTGATGGAGTTTCAAAGGATGAGGGGAAACCTCATTGAAACTTGCAGAATACTGAGAGGCCTCAGTATTGAAGGGGTGGCCCTTTAGAACTGAGATGAGGAGGAAATTCTTCAGCTAGAGGGTGGGTGACTCTGTGGGACCAATTGCTATTGAAGGCAGTGGGGGCAAAGTCATTGGGTGTATTTAAGACAGAGATAGATCGGTTCTTGATTAGTAAGGTGATCAAAGGTTATGGGGAGAAGGCAGGTAAGTGGAGTTGAGAAACTATCAGCCATGATTGAATGGCAGAGCAGACTTGATGGGCTGAATGGTCCAATTCTGCTTCTATAAGTCTTTCAGGCTTATGAAAAGACAGTAGTTTGGAACTAATAGCTTGTGCAGGCTGTCTGAATTGTAATAAGTCTGTATGTCTGAACTTATCTGGTTAACACTTTAGCTGAAAATGTCTTGCTGGAAAAGCGCAGCAGGTCAGGCAGCATCCAAGGAACAGGAAATTCGACGTTTCGGGCATAAGCCCTTCATCAGGAATCAGCTTATGGCCGAAACGTCGAATTTCCTGCTCCTTGGATGCTGCCTGACCTGCTGCGCTTTTCCAGCAACACATTTTCAGCTCTGATCTCCAGCATCTGCAGTCCTCACTTTCTCCTGGTTAACACTTTAACCAAGTGCCTCGGGATATTTGTTCTATTTGTTCTTCTATTTAAAAGCCAGTTACTGTACCCACTGGATGAATTCGTTCTCATTTTTAAAACAGCAAGACTGAAATTTTGATTAATTGAGCCTTTTTAATTTTTTTTTCACATTGCAATAACCTTTTAGCGAGTTTTGTTTTGTGTGTGTCCGATAACTATACTTAATGTTTTAAAAAGAAAAGATTCCAGCCAATAATATACAGTAATGCGCAGCACTATTTGGTATGAGGGGTTTGAGTGTCTCTGCCAGTGGGGAGAGAAGAGGCAAGTTCCCAAAACGATCGCTGGGGGGTTAGTCGCTTAGACCACTGATGCCACTGAGGTCACGGAGGTGATTTTGCTGCTGTCGTCTGCCCAGGGCTGGAGGTTCTGCAGGGCATACAGTGAGGCATTGTGCAGGCACAGGGGGTCCTGCTGAATGGGCTGAGTCAGCGATTTCTGGAAGGCCTCTTGCTGGAGCTGGATCATCAGTCGATTTGCCTGCTGCCTCTCCGCCTCCCGTTCCTCAGCCGTCTGCCTCCTGATTGGAGAGAGAGAGAGAGAGAGAGGAAACAGGTCATTATGGGGATGAACGTTCTTATTCTCTTATGGAATCATAGAGTCATTCAGCACAGAGACAGACCCTTCGGTCCAACCAGTCCATTCTGATCATAATCCCAAGCTGAACTGGTCCCACCTGCCTGCTCCTGGCGCATATCCCTCCAACCTTTCCTATTCATGTATGTATCCAAATGTCTTTTAAAGGTTGGAATTATACGCACATCCACTACTTCCTCACGAACCATTCTGTCTGTAAAACATTTGCCCTCATGTCTTTTTAAAATCTCTCTCCTCTCACCTTAAAAAATGTGGAGGTGCCAGTGTTGAACCAGGGTGGACAAAGCTAAAAATCACACAACAGCAGATTACGGTCCAACAGGTTTATTTGGAAGTACAAGCTTTCAGAGCACTGCTCCCTCGCCAGGTCCACTAGCTACCAGATGAAGGAGCAGCAATTCGAAAGCAAGTACTTCCAAATAAACCTGGTGGACTATAAGCTGGTGTTGTGTGATTTTTAAATTGTGAAAATGTGATCCCTAGTTTGAAATCCCTCATCCTAAGGAAAAGACACCTACCATTAACCATTTCTGTACCCCTCGTGATTTTATAAACTTCTATAAGGTCACCTCTCAACCTCCTCCTCCAATCCAGTCAAAAAGGTCCCAGGCTATCCAGCCTTCCATTATAACCCAAAACTTCCATACCCAGTAACATCCTGGTAAATCTCTTCCGAGCCTTCTCCAGCTTAACAATATCATTGCTATAACAGTATCACCAGAACTCGAAACAGCATTCTCGAAGAGGCCTTACCAATGTTTTGTACAACCTCAACATGACTTCCTAGCTCCTATACTCAAAGTACTGAGCAATGAAGGCAAGCATGCTAAATACCTTCTCAACCAGCCTGACAAGCCTTTCAAATCAAAATCTGATAGTAATGGGTTGCTTCTTTTCTACGACCTCTGGCTCACACCAAAGTTGCATCATTCATTAAATGTCTATCCTGTCTGTTCTATGTTTATTTGTCTTGCATCTGCTGAAAATGTGTTGCTGGAAAAGCACAGCAGGTCAGGTAGCATCCAAGGAACAGGAGGTTCGACGTTTCGGGCATAAGCCCTTCTTCAGGAAGAAGGGCTTATGCCCGAAACGTTGAATCTCCTGTTCCTTGGATGCTGCCTGACCTGCTGCGCTTTTCCAGCAACACATTTTCAGCTCTGGTCTCCAGCATTTGCAGGCCTCACTTTCTCCTGTTGTCTTGCATCTGCCTGGGTGCATGAATCAGTCTCTATCAGTGAATTAGAGACCTTTGAAACTGAAAGAATATGTTGGAAGAGAGAGACTTGTTGCTCAATCTTCTCACCAGGACAGAATGCAAGAATGCCAAATTTCCAACAATTGAAACAATTTATAATGCAGGAGGAAAGGGTGCTGTTTGGTCAATGCATCAAGATTTGCCAATCAATCAGCACCTTATTCCCCTGCAATATAAAGTATACACTAATGTTTGAAATTTGGCATTCTTGCATTCCGTCCTGATCTGTGCAAGATGAAAATATTCTACAACCTGTTTCTATTTTCATTCATACTTAAGTTTTATTATGTGATAAGGGGAGATTTTTGTTATGCAAAGATTTTAACATAAACAAAACTAAGATGGGCAAATGGAGGAAAGATGTATATCAGACACGATCAAATTCAAGGGCATACCTTAAAGGGCTGAATGGCTGTCATAGCGAAATGGTAGCACTCCCAGTTCTGAACCGAAGAATATAGGTCAAGACCCAGCTTAAAGTCTTGACATACAGCCAGTCAGATAGTCCCAAGGCAGGATAGATTGTGCTACATTGCTGGAAGTGCTATCTTTCCAATATGATGTTAAATCTAGTCCCTATCTGCCATATTTGCTGATTGTACAAAATATTACTTGGACAATGGGCCCAATGTTGTGGTAGATTATTTATCCTTCAACTAGATCCATTCCAAAATAGATTCCAAAACTCTGGAATTCCCTTCCTAACGACATTATGGGTTTACTTATATGCATGTAGACTGCAGCAGTACAAGTCAGAATCGGCAATAAGTACTGGCCCAGCCAGAAATGCTAATGCCATGAGTGAAAGAAAAGGTTGTCATCATCTTTGTGTGAATTGCTGCATGTAAATTGGCAGTTGCACTTTCTGAACTACACAATAAAGGAAACTGTGAAATCCTTGAGACATCTTGAGATTGTGAAAAGAGAGACTTGTTCAATCTTCTCATCAGGGCTGTAAAAATAGGGCTTTTATTCTATAGCTCTTCCTTGATCTTTCATGGGATATAAATGCTATTAGAGCAGCACAGTGGCTCAGTGGTTAGCACTGCTGCCTCAGAGCACCAGGAACCCGGGTTTAATTCCAGCCTTGGGCAATTGTGTGGAATTTGCACATTCTCCCCGTGTCTGCGTGGGTTTCCTCCAGGTGCTCCGCTTTCTTCCCACAATCCAAAGATGTGCAGGTCAGGTGAATTGGCCATGCTAAACTGCCTATAGGGTCAGGTGCAATAGTCAGGGTTAAATATCTGGTAGGGTAATGGGTCTGGTAGGATTACTCTTCAGAGGGTCGGTGTGGACTTGTTGGGCCGAAATGCCTGTTTCCATACTGTAGGGAATTGAATCTAATCTAATGTAACGGTTAGGTAAATTGGCTGTGCTAAATTGCCCATTATGTCCGGGGATGTGCAGGTTAAATGGTTTGGCCATGGGAAATGCAAAGTTTTAGGTTAGGGGTGTGAGTCTGGGTGAAATACTCTTTGGAAGGTAGTGTGGACTCGATGGGCTGAATAGCCTGCTCTGACACTGTAGAAGTTCTACGATTCTATACTACCCCTAATTTCCCTGGCAATAAATGGCAGGCTAGGCCATTTCAAGGCCACCCAAGTAGCTGTGGGTCTGGGGTTACATGAGGCCAGACCAAGTAAGGACGGTAGTTTTACCTTCCCTAAAGGATATTAGGGTTTTCCTCACAGAATGAAGTGTGGGCAAGAAGGAGGTCATTTGGCCAAGCGATCCTGCATGAGTTCTTCAAATGAGAAACAATATCTAGTGCAGGTTTTTTTTCACCAATACCCGTCCCCATTTCCTTTCTCCAAATAATCATCCAAAGGCCCATTTTGAAGGCTTTAGTTTAGGATAATCAATGGTAGCTCCACAGTCACCATGCCTGAGACTAGCTTTATGTTCCAAAATACTAATTTAAGGCAAATTACAGCAGGACTTATACACCTAAGGGTAGGGCCTTCGGGAGTGTTGCTGAACAAAGAGACCTTGGAGTGCAGGGTCATAGTTCCTTGAAAGTAGACTCGCAGGTAGATAGACTAATGAAGAAGGTCTTTGATATGCTTTCCTTTATTGGCCAGTGCATTGAGTACAGTAATTGGGAAGGTATTGTTATGGCTGTACAAGACATTGGCTAGGTTACTTTTGGAAAACTGCATGCAATTCTGGTCTCCCTGCTATAGGAAGGTTGTTGTGAAACTTGAAAGGGTGCAGAAAAGATTAAAAAGGAGGTTGCTAGGGTTAGAGGGTTTGCGCTGTAGGGAGACGCTGAGAAGGCTGGGCTGTTTTCCCTGGAGTGTAGGGAAACTGAGGGGTGTCCTTATAGAGGTTTATAAAATCATGAGTGGCATGGATAGAGGTAAATAGCCAATGTCTTTTTCCCAGAGTAGGGGTCCAAAACTAGAGGGCATACCTTTATGTTGGGAGGTGAAAGATTTAAAAGGGACCTAAAGGGCAACTTTCTCATGCAGAGGATGGTGCGTGTATGGAATTAGTTGCCAGAGGAAGTGATGGAGGCTGGTACAATTAAAACATTTAAGAAGCATCTGGATAGGTATATGAATAGGAAGGTTTAGAGGGATTTGGGCCAAATTCTGGCAAATGGGATTAGATTGATTTAGGATATCTGGTCGGCATGGATGGGCTGTACTGAAGGTCTGTTTCTGTGCTGTACATCTCTATGACTCTATGGCTCTAAACTGCTACAGTTCAGTGTCCAGGCTATGAGTCTGAGCCCCTGGATTACTAGGGGCGATAGGCAAGACTTAGGAGATATAGAATGGCGCAGCAAAATGCAAGGGATGGGGACAATTGAAATGTGGAGCTGGTTTAAGGAACAGATATTGCACGTTCTTGATAGATATGTCCCTGTCAAGCAGGGAGGAAGTGATAAGGTAAAGGAACCGTGGTTTACTAAAGAAATTGAATGCTGACAATGTGTTGCTGGAAAAGCGCAGCAGGTCAGGCAGCATCCAAGGAGCAGGAGAATCGATGTTTCGGGCATGAGCCCTTCTAGAACTGGCTATTAGAACTTGAAAGGGTTGACGTTAGTAAGGAGTAGGTGTTATCAATTCTAGAAAGCGTGAAAGTAGACAAGTTTTAAGAAGATTTGTAACTCAGGTTGAGGTTTTGGATGTAGGTTTGCTCGCTGAGCTGGAAGGTTCATTTCAAGACGTTTCCTTACCTTACTATTAACATCTTCAGTGGGCCTCAGGCGAAGCACTGCTGCGAATTCCTGCTTTCTATTTACATGTTTGGGTTTCTTTGGGTTGGTGATGTCATTTCCTCTGGTGATGTTATTTCCTGTGGTGAATTCACTTCCTGTTCCTTTTCTCAGGGGGTGGTAGATGGGGTCTAACTTGATGTGTTTGTTGGTAGAGTTCTAGTTGGAATGCCATGTTTCTAGGAATTCTAGACAAGTCTCCTAGGCCTGATGGGATTTATCCAAGGATTCCCTGAGAAGCTAGTGAGGAGACGGCAGAGCCTTTGGCCTTAATCTTTGAGTCGTCATTGTCTACAGGTTTAGTACCAGAGGACTGGAGGATTGCAAATGTTGTACCCTTGTTCAAGAAGGACAGTAGAGATGACCCAGGTAATTATAGACCAGTGAGCCTTACGTCTGTTGTAGGAAAAGCTTTGGAAAGGATTATAAGAGATAAGATTTATAATCATCTAGCAAGCAACAATTTGATTTCAGATAGTCAACATGGTTTCGTCAAGGGCAGGTCATGTCTCACAAACGTCATTGAGTTTTTTTGAGAAGGTGACCAAGCATGTGGATGAGGGAGGGCAGTTGACTTAGTATACATTGACTTCAGTAAAGGTAAGGTTCCACATGGTAGATTGTAGGAGAAAATGTGGAGGCATGGGATTGAGGGTGATTTAGCAGTTTGGATTCGGAACTAGCTTTCTGTAAGAAAGCAACGAGTGGTGGTTGATGGTAAATACTCAGCCTGGAGTCCGGTTACTAGTGATATGCCACAAGGATCTGTTTTGGGACCACTGCTATTTGTCATTTTTATAAATGACTTAGACGCAGGCATAGGTGGATGGATTAGTAAGTTTTCAGACGACACTAAAGTCGGTGGAGTGGTGGACAGTGTGGAAGAATGTTGCAGTTTGCAGGGGGACTTAGATAAACTGCAGAATTGGGCAGAGAGGTGGAAAATGCAGATAAATGCGAAGCAATTCACTTTGGGAAAATCACAGGAAGGCAGAATACTGGGTCAATAAAAGATTCTTGGCAATGTGGGTGTGCAGAGGGATCTTGGTGTCCATGTACATAGATCCCTGAAAGTGGCTACCCAGGTTAATAGTGCTGTTAAGAAGTCATACGGTGTTAGGCTTTATTGGAAGAGGGATTGAGTTCTGGAGCTGTGATGTCATGCTGCAACTATACAAAATGCTAGTGCGGCCTCACTTGGAATATTGTGTACAGTTCTAGTCACCCCATTACAGGAATGATGTGGAAGCATTGGAAAAGGTGCAGAGGAGATTTACCAGGATGTTGCCTGGTCTGGAGGGAAGGTCTTATGAGCAAAGGCTGAGGGACTTGGATCTGTTCTTATTGGAGAGAAGAAGTCTAAGAGACGATTAATAGAGACATACAAGATGATCAGAGGATTAGATTGCGTGGACAGTGGCAGTCTTTTTCCTCGGATGATAACATCAGCTTGTGTGAGAGGGCATAGCTGCAAATTGAGGGATGATAGATTAAAGCCAGATGTCAAAGGCAGGTTCTTTATTCAGAGAGTGGTAAGGGCGTGGAATGCCCTACCTGCCAATGTAGTTATCTCTGCCACATTAGGGAGATTTAAACAATCCTTGGATAAGCACATGGATGATGATGGAACAGTGTAGGGGGGATAGGCTTAGATTAGTCACATGTTGGTGCAACAACGAAGGATGAAGAGCCTGTTCTGCGCTGTATTGTTCAATGTTCTCTGTTTAGAAACATTAACCGTTACCCTCCTTCCTTTCCAATGAATGGGACCTGCACAAGCTGAATCATTACATCTTAACAGGACTGGGACTGATGTCCAGGGAGAGGGAGATACCTGGTCAGGTCCACGCCCCCCTACAACCCACCCTCCAGTCCTGGCATCTTCCCCTGCCACCGCAGGAATTGCAAAACCTGAGCCCACACTTCCTCCCTCATCTCCATCCAAGGCCCTAAAGGAGCCTTCCACATCCATCAAAGTTTTACCTGCACATCCACTAATATCATTTATTGTATCCGTTGCTCCCAATGTGGTCTCTGCTCCCAGTACGGTCTCCTCTACATTGGGGAGACTGGACGCCTCCTAGCAGAGCACTTTAGGGAACATCTCTGGGACACCCGCACCAGTCAACCACACCGCCCTGTGGCCCAACATTTCAACTCCCCCTCCCACTCAGCCGAGGACATGGAGGTCCTGGGCCTCCTTCACCACCGCTCCCTCACCACCAGACGCCTGGAGGAAGAACGCCTCATCTTCCGCCTCGGAACACTTCAACCCAGGGCATTAATGTGGACTTCAACAGCTTCCTCATTTCCCCTTCCCGCACCTCACCCTAGTTCCAAATTTCCAGCTCAGCACTCTCCCCATGATTTGTGCTACCTGCCTATCTTCTTTTCCACCTATCCACTCCACCCTCCTCCCTGACCTATCTCCATCCCCTTCTCCATTCACCTATTGTACTCTATGCTACTTTGTCCCCACCCCCACCCTCCTCTCATTTATCTCTCCACCCTTCAGGCTCTCTGCCTGTACTCCTGATGAAGGACTTTTGCCCGAAACGTCAATTTTACTCCTCATCGAATGCTGCCTGAACTGCTGAGCATTTCCAGCACCACCCTAATCTAGAATCTAGCATCTGCAGTCCTTGTTTTTACCTAGAGGGAGATTTAACTATGTGAGTGGAGTGGATTTAAACTGGCTTGTTAGTGTGGGCCAGGCACCTTAGAGCTTAAATTGGGAGCAAGTAAAGCTGGTGGAAAGAAGCTAAAGAGCAACAGCAAGTAAAATGAAGGTAAGCTCCTATATCTCATGGTTTTATGAGCCTCAGTTATTTGGACATGGTGTGATATTTTGTCAACAGAATTCCTCTTACAGCTGCTGGACAGAGTAGGTTGTGTCAATTATAGATCTTCCAGTTCTGAAACCACACCTGAGGTTCAGGATAAATGTGTTCAGCCGCAATCTGCAGACTAACAGAGTCTGCATGGGGAAATACCTATCCACACTGCTCAGCAGGAAGGTGCTTCAGTGTTGTGAGCATTGAGGTTGTCCCTCACAGAGAAAGACTTCAGTAATCTAAAGCACAAGGCGTCTCAGGAGACCTAGTTCAGGATTCTCTTAGGGTTAACATGTAGGTTCAGTTGCAGTTAGGAAGGTAAATGCAAAGTTACATTCATTTCGAGGGGACTAGATTAGAAGAGCAGAGATATAGTGCTGAAGCAGTATAAAGCTCTGGTCAGACCACATTTGGAATATTGTGAGTGGTTTTGGGTGCGGTATCTCAGGAAGGATGTGCTGGCATTGGAAGGGATCCAGAGGAGATTTACGAAAAACGTCCAGACGATGAAGGGCTTGTCATCTGGGGAGTGGTTGAGGACTCTGGATCTGTAGTCGATGGAGTTTCAGAAGGATGAGGGGGGAATCTGATTGAATCTTACAGAATACTGAGAGGCCTGGATAGAGTGCATGAGGAGAAAATGCTTCCACTGATAGTAGAGACGAGGAGCTGAGGGCACAGTCTCAGAGTGAAGGGTAAACCCTTCTCAACCAAGATAAGGGGAAATTTCTTCAACCAGAGTTTGATGAATCTGTGGAACTCATTGCCACAGAAGGTTATGCAGGCAAGTCAGGGTATTTAAGACAGAGATAGATTCTTAATTAGTCGGGGGATCAAGGGTTACAGGGAAAAGGCTGAAGAATGGGGTTAAGAAACATATCAGCCATGATTGAATGGCGTAGCAGATTTGATAAGCCTAATACTGCTCCTTACCTTGTGGTCTTCTGGCCTTATTTAGGATTGAAGGAACAATATTTTAAGATGGTAAAGGCGGTGAGGTAATCACAGAGAACACAAGAAGTATGGTTAGAATGTTTAGGATGAAGCTACTCCTTTGACAAGGTTATGTTGTCCTTGTATATTTTTCAGAAACGTTGTAAAAGACACAGGTTCTGAAAAGTCTACGTTGAAGGGTTTTGGGGCCAGTTTGATTATAGCTAACAGATATTGTCTCAGGAAACAGGCTTTCGAGTTTTTGGAAAAACACATTTGTACAATGAAAGGCGAATGGCCAGTTCTCTCAGCTCAGCTTTACTCGGTTTGGTTTGGCTTTTAGCAGTAGTGTTTTGAAGCTGCCGGACCCAAAGAAACAGATCCAGGCTGGTCCTCTCTCTCCGATTTCTCTCTTGTAAGACCCTGTGTTTGAATTTATCTTTTGTGCCAAGAGGTGTTTATGGGGATTGTTGCAAGTATTGGGAATGGCATAATTAAGTTGGGATAATCTGTTGGGTTTTCGGATAGATTAAGTTATTCTGCATTCTGTTCTCTCTTGTTTGCGTTTCATTTGGTAACCTTGTAAATAAATTCTGTTTTGTTTATAACTAAGTGGTTTGATCAGCTGCATCCCTCCTGGAATATCCACCTTACACCTGCTTAAAACAACGAGCAAAGGTAGGGTCTGGGCTACTTTCTTGAAATGTTTTAAGGGGTCTGGCCTGGTCCATAACATATTCAACATGTTGAGCTTTATCCACCATTTCATACAGACACAAGTACACAACTGCACTCTGCCACGTTTCAGGTATCTCTCCCCCACCTCTCCACTCCCATGCCACCCTAACTCCAATCCCAATATCTACTCATTCCCTGAGAGACTAGAACTCCACGAATCTCAGCCTGAACTTTCCTCCACAATTCTCTGAGTTATTGAATTTCAAAGATTCACAACCCCATGCATGAAGAAGTTTCTCCTCATCTCAGCTCAAAATGATGCACAAAGTGCTTGAAAATTAGATATGAGTGAGAGGCCTAGAAGTGGAATAATACAGAGAACTTGGGTTTGGGGGGGCGGGGTGCTTAGGAGGAGAGGATTCGAGTGATAAGGTCAGCCAGAGTTTTGAAACAGAGGTGAGAAGTTTTAAAATCGAGTCGCTGGTGCACTTCATGTGCATTGCAATTCTCCACGAGGGCACTTCCATTCGTTAAGTGTGGAAGCATGTTTGCTGCCTGTATGCACTGCATTGAGAAGTGTGTGGGGAATCTAGCATAGCGTTGAGCGGTGTCATTTGGTGACAAAACATGCCCTCTGCAGCAATCGGTAAGAGAAAGGTGTTTCAATGGTGGGAAGTGACTGCAGCAAGATTGGCAAAGGAGAGGATCATGAAATGAGGCAGCCCCAGACCCCATTGTGCCAGGTATTTAAAAGTTGCATTAATTTATGTAACTCATAGAGCCGTGGAATTGTACAGCATGGAAACAGACCCTTCAGCCCAACCCGTCCGTGCCAACCAGATATCCTCAATTAATCTCGTCCCATTTGCCAGCATTTGGCCCATATCCCTCTCAACCCATCCTATTCATATACCCATCCAGTTGCCTTGTAGTTGTACCAGCATCCACCACTTCCTTTGGCAGTTCATTCCATACATGCTCCTTAGGTCCCTTTTAAATCTTTCTCCTCTCACCTTAAAGTTGTCCCCTCTAGTTTTGGACTCACCTACCCTGGGAAAAGATCTTGGTTATTCACGCCTCTCATGATGTTATAAACCTCTACAAGGGCACCCATCAGCCCCCCTCCAATAGAAAACAACCCCAGCCTATTCAGCCTCTTCCTGTAGCTGACACCCTCCAATCTTGTCAACATTGTTGTAAATCTTTTCTGAACCCTCACAGCATCTTTCCTATACCACGGAGAACTCACCTGCTCTTTCCTTATAACCCTGCAAATCCTTTCTCCTCCATCTTTAGGGGCGGCACAGTGGCACAGTGGTTAGCACTGCTGCCTCACAGCACCAGAGACCCGGGTTCAATTCCCGACTCAGGTAACTGTCTGTGTGGAGTTTGCACATTCTCCCCGTGTCTGCGTGGGTTTCCTCCGGGTACTCCGGTTTCCTCCCACAATCCAAAAATGTGCAGGTCAGGTGAATTGGCCATGCTAAATTGCCCGTAGTGTTAGGTGCAGGGGTAAATGTAGGGGTATGGGTGGATTGCGCTTCGGCGGGTCGGTGTGGACTTGTTGGGCCGAAGGCCTGTTTCTACACTGTAAGTAATCTAATCTAATCTAATCTATTAATCTAGTTCCATGTGGAGAGCTTAGTTTGAAACCGCCTCAAGTTCCTCTGTCAGGCAGCTTGTTCCAGATTGTAACACCTGATTGTGTTCAATAGAGAGAAGAAAAATCATATCCTGTCTGGTTTTTTTTTGCCAATTATCATTAAATCTGTGTCCTTAGGTTGCCAACTCTCTTGGTTCCAGTTTCTCCTTTGCTGAAGTGCCTCATAATTTGGAATGCCACTATAAAATCTCCTCCTTTTCTGTTTCAAGGAGCTGGAGGTCAAGGGTAAAAGCTGTGACAGCCTTCACTTATGAGTTAACATGCTTGGATCTTAAATCATTTATATTGGATCTTGAAATGTTAACCATTTCTCTCTCTCTGCAGATAGTACCAAATTAGATTAGATTTACAGTGTGGAAACAGGCCCTTCGGCCCAACAAGTCCACACCGACCCGCCGAAGCGAAACCCACCCATACCCCTACATTTACCCCTGCACCTAACACTACGGACAATTTAGCATGGCCAATTCACCTGACCCGCACATCTTTGGACTGTGGGAGGAAACCGGAGTACCCGGAGGAAACCCACGCTGACACGGGGAGAACGTGCAAACTCCACACAGTCAGTCGCCTGAGTCGGGAATTGAACCCGGGTCTTCAGGCGCTGTGAGGCAGCAGTGCCGCCCACAAATCTACTGGGATTTTCAAACACTTTCTGTTTTTCTTGTTTCTGAACAGAGCCTGAATATGGGAGTGTACTGGAAGTACTCAATGTCTTTTAGTTACTCTTACATTCTTGGGAAGTTACTCTATTCATACTTCCCACAAACGCGGCATGTTTGAACACATGGACTGTAGCTTGCAGCAAAAAAATGAGCTACAATTAACCTCACAAATTCAGGTAATTGTTCTTTCCTCAGGGATGGTATCAGATTCTTCTGTCAGTGACAGGCAATTAGGCTGGTGAACCCTGCAAATCCTTTCTCCTCTGCAGGGGGAGAGCGACACACACACACACACACACACACACACACACACACACACACACACACACACACACACACACACACACACACACACACACACACACACACACACACACACACACACACACCCTGTATTGTACAAATAGCTACCATAGGCAAAATGACAAGTGAGCACCTTGTAGTTTGACAGCAGTGACTCCACAAACTTCAGATCAAAAGGGCCGTTCTCAAAGCCAGCAGGTGTTGGTTTTGCTAAATCACCTACATTTCCTCCAGACTCACAACTTGCTTCTTTATTCGTCCCATTAGCACCCACCCTTCTTGCCTCACACCAGCACCTCTTTTGTCATTTAATTTCATGTCCAGTGACCCTTCTTCAGAACATCTTAAAGCTCATCTCAAACCATCCTTCCTGCCCACAGGAAAATGCCATATCTGAGTTCAGACTTGTGATCTCTGGGCTCATCAGTCATTTTAATCACCACGGACAGCCTTTCTGTTGTGACGATTATCCAGGTCCAAATTAACATTTCAGTTCAAGGCCTTTTCTAGTTCTAAAGAAAAGTTTCTTGATCTGAAGCATTAACAATATTTCTCTCTGTATGGAGTGTGGCGAGACCTGCTGAACATTTCCAGACTTTTCTGTTTTATTTCAGATTTCCAGCATCTAGATTAGATTAGATTACTTACAGTGTGGAAACAGGCCCTTCGGCCAAACAAGTCCACACCGACCCACCGAAGCGCAACCCACCCATACCCCTACATTTACCCCTTACCTAACACTATGGGCAATTTAGCATGGCCAATTCACCTGACCCGCACACTGTGGGAGGAAACCGGAGCACCCGGAGGAAACCCACGCAGACACGGGGAGAACATGCAAACTCCACACAGTCGCCTGAGGCAGGAATCTAAAAGACTTTAATTTTGTATGGAGCCAAGGTTGCTGGATATAGCTAAGAAAGTGATCAGCTGTAATGAGAGCATAAATAACAGGAGCAGGAGGAGGCTGCAATCACTGGAGCTTAATTCCCCATCCAACTCAGTTCATGACTGATCTTAAATTTTGACTCCAGTTGTAGAGTTAGAGAGTCATACAGGATGGAAACGGACCCTACAGGCCAACCAGTCCATGCCCACCATGTTCCCAAACTAAATTAGTCCCGCTTGTGTGTGTTTGGCCCATATCCCTCCAACTTTTCCTATTCATGTACTTATCCAAATGTCTTTTAAGTGTTGTAACTGTACCTGCATCCATCACTTCCTCTGACAATTCATTCAAAATATACAAACCACTCTCTGTGGAAAAAAGTTGCCCCTCGTGTCCTTTTTAAAACTTTCCCCTCTGCTCTTTAAAATATGCCCTCAGCTTTGAGCTCCCCCGTCCTAGAGAAAAGACCCTTGCTATTTTTCTTATCTATGCCCCTCACAATTTTATAAACCTCTATAAGGTCACCTGCTGCCAGCCTCCTATACCTCTGTGGAAAAAGTCCCATCCTGTCCAACCTATAATTGAAACCCTCCGTTCCCAGTAACATTCTGGTAAATCTTTTCTGAACCCTCTCCAATTTAATAATATACTTCCTATAGCAGGGTGGCCATGGCTTCACGCAATGCTGCAGATGAGGCCTCACCTGTATAACCTTACATGGCGTCTCAACTCCTTTACTCAAGGGTCTGACCAAAGGAGACAAGCATGTCTCATGCCTTCGTAACTCATCTGATCCCCAAATCATTTGACAGTGGGTGCTGCAAGATCCATCCATCTCTGTTTTGAGTTTGCTCAACAACTGAGCAACTTGAAGGCCATAAAACAGAAGAGCAAAAGTAGGCCATTCAGCCCATTGAGTCTGTTCTACCATTCAATGGAATCACGGCTGAACTGATCATCTTCAATGCCATTTTCCTGTCTTTTCCCGTCATCCCTTGATTCCCTTACTGAGTAAAAATCTGTCTATCTCAGCATTGAATGTACTTAATGGCCCAGTCTCTACAGCCCTTTGTGGTAAAGAATTCCACAGATCCTCTTACCTTCCGGAGGAAGAAATTCCTCCTCATCTCTGTCTTAAATTCACATTCCCACCTCATTCTGAGTTTATGCCCTTTGGTCCTACACTCTCGCACAAGGGGAAACAATCTTATCTCATTTACTCTGTCAAGCCCCCTTAGAATCTTGATTGTTTCAATAAGGCCACCTCTCATTCTTCTATATCCCAATGAGTACAGGCCTACACTCTCCTCACATGATAGCCCTTCCATACCTATTACCACCTGAGTGAACCTTTTCTGGACTGCCCCCAATGCTAGTATATTTTTCGTTACATAGTGGACCCAAAACTGTTCACAGTACTCCAGCTGTGGTCTCACCAGTACCTTCTATAGTTTCGGCGCAACTCTCCACTTTTGTAAAACAAAGAACTGCAGATGCAGGAAATATGAAACAAAAAACAAAAACGCTGGAGAAACCCAAGAAGTCTGTCAGAATCTGTGGAGAGAGAAACAGAGTGAACGTTTTGGGTCCAGTGACCCTTCTTCAGAGCTGAAAGGATCTGTGAAAGGTCAGCATTTATGACAGGGGTGGGAGGGGGGGAATTGAGGGGGTAGAAGAGGCAAGGAGGAGCAAGAGTGAAACAAATAGGTAGAGATAGTGCCCAGAGGGAGAGACAAAGATGACAAAGGGATAGTAAGACAGGGAGTGAGTGAGCGCTGAATAGGTGATAGCATCATGGAGGCATAGAGCATGGAAGCAGTGATCACAGGAACTGTGAATTATTGAAAATCTATTCCCTTTGAAATATAGAACAGCATTCCACCTGCCTTCCCTATTACCCAATGAACTTAGATACAAGCTCCATCTGAGTGAAGAAATTTCTCCTCACTTCAGTTCCCTTATCCTGAACTGGTGACCCCATTGTTCGAGGTCCTCCAGCCAGCAGGGGGAGCCAGTCTCTCAGTGCCCACCCTGTCAGGCTCTCTCAGAACCTTTATGTGTTTTAATGAGACACGTTGAGTGGTGAAACAGGCTCAAGCGACTGGCCTGTGACTTGTAGGGGCTGGCGTTACCTCCACTTGGTCCTTCTGTTCTGGAACCAAGTCTTGACTTGGGCGTCGGTCATCTTGAGGGCCTTGGCCAGAGTGGCCCTCTCGGCTGAGGCCAGGTACTTCTGCCGATGGAAGCGTTTCTCCAGCTCACAGATCTGCAGGCGGCTGAACGAGGTCCGCGGCTTCTTCCGCTTCGGAGGGGTGCGGTTCTGGTACGGGTGCCCGATCCTCCTGGCCATGGTGAAGGGTGACAGGGCAGCTGGTGGGAGCAGAGGAGGGGGGGGGCAAGAAGTCAACGGTAAGCTGGCAGGAGGAAACAAAAACACACACCGTCGCAACAAAGGGAAAGGGGAGGATGGATTTCCAGGGAGGTTTGTTTTGTGTGGCACATAGTACTGAAGGTGGACAAGGTCAGAAATCACATGACACTATGTTATGGTCCAACAGGTTTGTTTGTTTGAAATTACAAGCTTTCAGAATGCTGCTCCTTCAGGTGTAATGGAGGGAAGCAGACAGGCACAGAATTTATAGGTGGAGAGATCAATATTGTACAAATGTCGATAGGCTGAATAACAAGTCTCTCGACATTCCATTCACACCATTTGTACGATCTTCTGATCTCTCTGCCTATAAATTATGTGCCTGTGCACTTCCTTCCACTTCACTTGATGAAAGAACAGCGCTCAAGAAAGCTTGTGAGTTCAAATAAACCTGTTGGACTATAACCTGGTCTCGTGTGATTTCTGACTTTGTACGAAATGTGACAATGGATGGAAAAAGTGACCTGCTGCTGCAATTTCTCCTCTTGCACTCATCAGGACATCAACACAAGAGTGCCAAATTTCAACCAATCATAAACAATTTACACAATGAGTGCAAATGGTCCTAATTGGTCTGCAAATTGATTCTGATTGGCCGAGGAGTTACAATGTTGGTGATGTACGAGTTCAGCCGCGTTCGTATCGTAAACACGAGGGGCCATATGTCCTACAGCTGTTCTGAAAGCTTATGTGTTCCTGGACATGAGTTTGTCTCCAGGCTCTCAGCTCATGACAGAACATGTACTCACTGTTATTATAGTTTTTTTTTATTATTGGTCCAGCTACAAAACTTTCAGTTTTTTGTCATTTTTCTCTCCAAGTTTTCCTAACTAGTGCTGGGCTAACAAGAGGCTGGGTCAAGCTGGGCTCACTATCAAATCCCCTGCCTGATCAGACTTGCTTTCACAGGTGAGTCCAGGCTGTGACAATTGTACAGGAAAAGGCATCAGTCAAACATGTTCCTCTTCAAACCTGGCCTCAGGTGAAACAATGCACAGCAGTCAGCAAGCAGGACTGGCCTCAACTTTAATACTTGCCTGTCCTGTTATTGCTGACGAACATAGTCTAGTACTTGGGATCTTCCTCATCTGTGTGTCCTCCTGACTTCGCAAAAGTAACGCCTTTAAAAACTTATTTCTCTGAAATTAAAAATCACACAACACCAGGTTATGGTCCAACAAGTTTATTTGGAAGCACTAGTTTTCGGAGTGCTCCTCCTTCACCAGGTGGTTGCATATTTCAGTATACTCCACAATCACCTGATGAAGGAGCAGCGCTCCAAAAGCTAGTGCTTCCAAATAAGTGTTGTGTGATTTTTAACTTTGTACACCCCAGACCAACACTGGCACCTCCAAATCATGACTATTTCTCTGACATTGTTTTATTTCTCGCCAAGACCTGCTGTAAGTTCTCCTGCTTGTTTTCAAATCCCTCTGTGGTGTCATCCCTCCCCGTCTCTACAAGCTCCTCCAGCCTGATGACCCCCCTGATATCTCAATGCACATCTTCTTGTGCTTTCATTGGGTTCAGCCCTGCACTCTTGAACTTGTTCCCTGAATTTCTCTCCCATTCCACCATTAACACACTTGGTTATCTCTTCATGTGGCTTAGTATCAAGTTTTATTTGATAGCTTTCCAATAAAGTGCCTTGGGATGTTTTCCTGCATTAAAGACACCTTGTAAGTTGGTCAACCTGGTGGGGCAAGCACAGTAGTTTCCTGCATTGTCTAGTGGTTAAAATAGTGGTTAATTATGTAGTTGGAGCCCCATTTTGCACATTTGTATGAGGACCCTGCTGCTCCTCGGATGCTGCCTGAGCTGCTGTGCTCTTCCAGCACCACTAACCCAAAATCTGGTTTCCAGCATCTGCAGTCATTGTTTTTACCCTGCGAGAATCAGTCAGACTTTTTTTTTTCAAGATTAGAGTGGTGCTGGAAAAGAACAGCAGGTGAACGGCATGATAAAGAGCTCCTCCTGAAACGTTGATTTTCCTGCTCCTCAGATGCTGCCTGACCTGCTGTGCTTTTCCAGCACCACTCTAATCTTGATTCCAATCTCCAGCATCTGCAGTCCTCACGTTTGTCCAGACCATTTTGTTCAACCTCACAGAAAAGTAAGTTAAAATGAAACACTGGGGATAGGAAGCAAGACCCTGGCAGACTTTAGCTGCTTAACCTGGCCTCCCACAGCCTGTGGTATGACAGGCAGACAGGATATAATCACCTCTGCAGATTATATCTGTAAAGATTCCCTCCCAGTTAAAAGTGAAGTGCTGTCATACACAGAACAGAGGCACAACAGCACCTTCATTAGGAGGAAGGTATAATTACATAGGAACGTCAGATTGTAAGTCTGGAGGTAAGGAAGACTAACATGAAAATGTGACAGAAATTTGACAGTGAGTAAAGTTTTGTTAAATGATTTTTAATATACATATTTAAGTATAAATACAAATTATGACTGTTTGTAGCTACACCTGCCAATAAATCTGATTGTTATATCCTCCCAAATTCACAGTAGTTTATCTGCAACCACCACTTAACCACATGTCAGACCCATCACTCTACTCCCTGCTACTTTGCCTCTTAGATGTATATGGTACATGTATGTATAGAATATGTATATTAAATGTATACACACATTTTCCAAGTTTCTACACAATAGTCTGAAAAGCAAAAAAAAAAACAAATATTGTAATGTCACACTTTCCATGATGTCTTAAGGCTGTCCTCGGCAAGTTAAGTACTCTTGAAATGAATTGGCAATTGTATGACAGGAAAATGCGACCACCATTTTGAGCACAGCAAGTTTCCGCAAGCAGCATTGTGATAACAACCAGAGAACCTGCTTTAGAAATGTTGTTTGTGGAGCAAATAATCAGCAGGGGTTGGGGACGGGGGGGGGGGGGTGTTGGTGGTGGAAGCACAGAGGAGGTGTTCTGCTCTTCTTTAAATACTAGCTATGGGTGTTTTCACTTTCAGCGGACAGGATGGATACTATATCTTCAACAGTGCAGCGCTCCCTCAATACTGGGTTTGGGGTCTCAACCCAGAATATCAGTTTAGGTTTCTGGCCTGGGGTTGACTCCAATATCTGTAAACACTTTGAGATATCCTGAAGTCATGAAAATTCAGTCCCTCCACCACCAATGCTCAGTAAGAGCAGTGTGTCCACCATCTGCAAGATGCACTGCAACAACTCACCATGGCTGCCTCAGACAGCACTTTCCAAACCTGTCACCTCCGGCAACTCGAAGGACAAGGGTAGCAGGTACATGGGAACACATGCAAATCCCCCTCCATGCCATCTCGCCATTCCTTTGCTGTCGCTGGGTCTGCTCACCCTGCTCTTGGAAGAATATTATTAAATTGGAGAGGGTGCAGAAAAGATTTACCAGGATGTTGCTGGGAATGGAGGATTTGGTTTATAAGGAGAGGCTGGATAGCTGGATTCACTGGAGCCTAGGAAGTTAAGGGATGACCTTATTGAGGTTTATAAAATCAGGAAGGGCATGGAAAACATGAATGGTCAAAGGTCTTTTTCCCAAGGTTAGAACATTCACAACTGTAGGACATAAGTTTAATGTGAGAGGGGAAAGATTTAAAAGGGACCTAAGGGGCAACTTTTTCACACAAAGGGTGGTTCGTATGTGAAATGAACTGCCAGAGGAAGTGGTAGATGCAATACAGTTATAACACTTGCACAGGTACATGTATAGTCTCAGCCTCACCAGCTTGTTGAGGGAGGGCGCTTTGTCTCAGTATGAAGAGGGGCTTGCAGGTATCCCTCACTTTTAGTTCTGGAATTATTGCAGGAAGTATGTGCTGTTCTCCTGAAACACCAAAGCATGGAAGAAGAGAGACACACGTACAGAGACAAAATAAAGTAAGCAGAGGCAAAGCAATAGTCACAGTGACAGAAAGACAGAGACGAAGCAAAGAGAGAGAGAGAAATAGACAGTGAAAGAAACAGAAATATGAATTATAAGAGAGAGTGAGAATTATAAGTTGCAGTGAGAAAGTGAGAGCGTACAAGAGAAATAAGGACAGAGCATGAGGAACACAGAGACAGAGTTCCCATGAAGAAGGAGAAAGGGTCCACTCTTTGCTCGGTATACCCTTGCTTATGATGCTGTGGGAATTTGGGATTCACATGGTGTCAGAAAGTAACAAAGAAAAGCGTTTGAACTTAAATACTGCCCTGAAGGCTTGGATTAGTTCTGCCAGCACTCAGTCCGATGACTCAGTGACATTTAGACCAAAGATTCCTTCGATCATGGGTGTATTGTTGATCCACCCTGTACCTGATACTGAACACCTGAACTGAAATATTAACAATTTGTGATGCCAGCACCACAGTTTCCTTTGCTCTTTTTTCCCTTTTCATTTCTCTCTCTCTCCCTCTCAGTGACTCCTGAAGGGATGCAGTTTCCTGTGTGTTGGTGTGACCCAGACATTGATGGTGAGAAATGAACATACCACCCCCAACGTCGATTCTCCTGCTCCTCAGATGCTGCCTGACCTGCTGTGCTTTTCCAGCACCACACTCTCGACTCTAATCTCCAGCATCTGCATAACTAACTTTTGACTAGCTGTTTATTATCACCTTGTTGGTAGTGGGCTTGTTTTTTGAAACATTGGTTTAACACAGCTGGATGCTTTGCTCTTTGTTTACCACATAGAACATAGAACATTACAGTGCAGTACAGACCCTCCAGCCCTCAATGTTGCACTGACCTGTAAAACCAATCTCAAGCCCACCCAACCTACACTTTTCCATTATCATCCATATGTTTATCCAATGACTATTTAAATGCCTTTAAAGTTGGCGAGTCTACTACTGTTGCAGGCAGGGCATTCCACATTTTTCCTACTGTCCAAGTAAAGAACCTATCTCTGAAATCTGTCCTGTATCTATCACCCCTCAATTTAAAGCTATGTCCCCTCGTGCTAGCAATCACCATCCAAGGAAAAAGGCTCTCACTGTCCACCCTATCTAATCCTTTGATCACCTTGTTTGATCACCTCAACCATTTTCTCTCTAACAAAAATAGCCTAGGTCCCTCAGCCTTTCCTCATAAGACCTTCCCTCCACACTAGGCAACACCCTAGTAAATCTCCTCTGCACCCTTCCCAATGCTTCCACATCCTTCCTATAATGCGGTGACCAGAACTGTACACAATACTCCAAGTGCGACTGCACTAATGTTTTGTATAGTTGCAGCATGACATTACGGCTCCGAAACTCAATCCCTCTACCAATAAAAGCTAACATACCATATGTCTTCTTAACAACCCTATCAACCCGGGTGGCAACTTTCAGGGATCTATGCACGTGGACACCGAGATGTCTCTGCTCATCCACACAACCAAGAATCCTTCCATCATCCCAGTACTCTGTATTCCTGTTACTCCTTCCAAAGTGAATCACCTCACATTTTGGTGATAGACTGAAGACAGATAGGAGTTGAGAGTGTGTTGCTGGAACAGCTGGTCAGGCAGCATCCAAGGATTTTCCTGCTCCTCAGATGCTGCCTGACCTGCTGTGCTTTTCCAGCAACACACTCTCAACTCTGATCTCCAGCACCTGCAGAGCTCACTGTCTCCTCCTTGACGATAGATAGGCCCAAAGTGGGTAAAAGGAGCTTTCATCCTTGAAGGCCATTAAACAACCATTTGGGGTGGTAGGGTGACACAGTGGTTAGCACTGTTGCCTCACAGCACCAGAGACCTGGGTTCAATTCCCACCTCAGGCAACTGTCTGTGTGGAGTTTGTACATTGTCCCTGTGTCTGTGTGGGTTTTCTCCAAGTGCTCTGGATTCCTCCCACAGTCTTAAAAATGTGAAGGTTAGGTGAATTGGCCATGCTAAATTGCCCGTAGTGTTAGGTATAGGGGAATGGGTCTGGGTGGGTTGCTCTTGGAGGGTTGGTGTGGACTTGTTGGGCTGAAGGGCCTGTTTCCACACTGTAAGTAATCTAATCTCTGCAACAATCCAATTGTTTTCCCATTAACTTCTAATGATACCACGTTTACTAAATTCAGATGACTGTTTTTTTTAACTGAATACAAATTCTTGAATTACACTGGTGAGATTTGAAGTCATTGCCATTGGGACATAACTACTGCATTAAGACATAGTGTCATAGAGATGTACAGCATGGAAACAGACCCTTCGGTCCAACCCATCCATGCCAACCAGATATCCCAACCCAATCTAGTCCCACCTGCCAGCACCCTCTAAACCCTTCCTATTCATATACCCATCTAGATGCCTCTTAAATGTTGCAATTGTACCAGCCTCCACCACATCCTCTGGAGGATACAGTCTCAATCCCAGTCTCAAGGATGCCACAGTCACCTGTGTTGGAGGTTGCCTGTGTTTTTACACAGTGAGGCCGGCCAACAAGGTCTCTGCTCACATGAACAGCAGAGCAGGAAGATCTGGGACTATCACTCACTCGTGGGACATCTACGCTCCAGTACCTCACACATGTAGGACTTGATCGCCCACGTACTGGTCCAGGTGGCATGGATGCTGCTGGATGGACACTTTGTCCAATGACTGCAATGATTTGTAGTCTTCTGCCAGTTTTTGTCTTTTAAGTACTGGGAGTCTGACAACATTGCCAATGTGGCTATTGTAGGCTCTCTTATTCTCTGCCTTTCTTTCCTCCTACTCACTGGGGTGGCACGGTGGCTCAGCGCTAGGGTCTCGGGTTCAATTCCAGGCTCGGGCGACTGTCTGTGTGGAGTGTGCACATTCTCCCCGTGTCTGTGTGGGTTTCCTCCCACAATCATAAAGATGTGCAGATTAGGTGAATTGGCAAAGCTACTTGCCCATAGTATTCAGGGATGTGTAGGTTAGGTGCATTAGTCAGGGGTAAATATAGGGGAATGGGTCTGGGTGGGTTACTCGTCAGAGGGTCGGTGTGGGCTTGTTGGGCCAAAGGGCCTGTTTCCACACTGTAGGGATTCTATGATTCTATGCTGCCCGTCCCACTTCTCCAGCACCTTCTCCCTCAGTTCTCCCTTCGCTCTGCCTCTGTATCCAACAGTGCTCCCCCTGCAACCTCTACCCTCACTGTACCACCACCACCCAAGTGGATGTAGTTGAGATTGCTGTGTGCTAACACTTGAAAATAGGACAGGGCAACACTTGTGATACTTCCTGATGGTTTCAGAGTGTGTTCCACTGCTAATTGCTGCCCTCTTCCTGTGAAGACATAAAGAGAGGACAAAACATAAAAGCAAATTAATAACTAGGTGAATGTACAGCCACGGGATCCCCTCACTACTATCATATGCATGGGAGGGCTGTGAAAGTTGACGTTCAAGTATGCGGCCAAGCAGTCCATTAATATGGGTCAGCTGATTGGAAGAGATGTTACAAAGATACTACTGTATTCATTTTTTTGGACACTGATATTTAAAGGATAGTGGACGGTAGTTCATTTTAAACTAATAAACTACCTAGATTGTGTTTTTTTCAGAAAGGAGTGAGTGAAGTACATAGAGTCAGAGAGATATACAGCATGGAAACAGACCCCTCGGTCCAATTTGTTCACGCTGACAGGACACCACAGTCGGACCTAGTCCTATTTGCCAGCATTTGGCCCATATCCCGCTAAACCCTTCCTATTCATTTACCCGTCCAGATGCCTTTTAAATGTTGCAATTGTACCCCCCCCCCACTCCACCACTTTCTCTGGCAGCTTGTTCCAAACAGGCACCACCCTCTGCATGAAAAAGTTGCCCCTCAGACCCCTTTTAAATCTTTCCTCTCTCACCTTAAACATATGCCCTCTAGTTTTGGACTCCCCTACCCTAGGAAAACGACCTTGGCTATTCACCCTATCCATGCCTTTAAATGAAATACATCTTGGCAGTGACATGTCTTAAGCTAACTGATTGGAGTTGTTTACTGGAAATCACATGCCTAAATTTATGGCTATTAAGGATTAGTTTTTCCTTTGGATATTTGAAGTTAATTTGGTGTGCAAACTACTGAGACAGAAATAACCTACCAAGCTGATCCTCTGCTTTTTAACATTTTTCACAGAGTCCATGCAGTATGGAGGCAGGCCATTCGGCCCATAACTTGATACCAACCCTCCAAAGAGCATCCGACCCAGACCCACTCTCCCCTACCATATCTACTATGGCTGGTCCACTATCCTGGGAGAAGGTGAGGACTGCAGATGCTGGAGATCAGAGTTGAGAGTGTGGTGCTGGAAAAGCACAGCCGGTCAGGCAGCATCCGAGGAGCAGGAGAATCGACGTTTCGAGTATAAACCCTTCATCAGGCTTTCCTGAAAGCTCTTGTTAAATCTGCTTCCATCCTCTTCTGAACCATTCCAGATCACAAGAGCTGATCTAAAAATAGATTGCCCTTATCTTCCCTCTAGTTCTTTAGCTAATCTTCCTGGTTCTATGTCCTCTGGTTATCAGTCCTGAAGCCTGAGAAAGAACTTTCTTTCAGAAGTTTCCCGTCTTTTGCATTGAAAACATTCCTCAAAATTTTGAACATAGCTTAACCTTCCCTGCTGTACAAAGAAAATGTCTGAACTTTTCCAGTGTCTCCCATTGTGTCTCCTCTGCACCTTCACCAAGATCCTCCTTGGTATGCCTCAGAGTTTGGCAGCTTTTGCTCAGACTGCATTGGGAATATCGTGAGCAGTTTTGGGCCCCGTATCTAAGGAAAGATGTGCTGGCATTGGAAGGAGGTTTACAACAATCATCCCGGGATGAAGGGCTTGTGATATAAAGAGTGGTTGAGGACTCTGCGTCTGTTCTTGATGTAGTTGAGAAGGATGAGGGGGATCTGATTGAAACTTACAGAGTACTGAAAGGCCTCGATAGAATAGATGTGGACAAGATGTTTTCTTTTTATAGGAGAGAGTAGAACCCGAGGGCACAGACTCAGAGTGAAGGGACAGCCTTTTAGAACTGAGATGAGGGGGAATGTTTTCAGTCAGAGCATGGTGAATCTATGGAACTCATTGCTGCAGAAGGCCGAGGAGGTCAAGTCATTGAGTGTATTTAAGGCGGAGATAGATAGGTTCTTGATTAGGAAGGGGATCAACGGTTACTGGGAGAAGGCTGGAGAATAAAGTTGAGAAACTATCAGCCATGATGAAATGATGGAGCAAACTCAATGGGCCAAATGGCCTGATCCTGCTCCTCTATCTTATGGTCTTATTTGCATATTTACTTGTACTGAGAGGATGGAAAGGTGGGGAGAAAGGGGGACAAAAGAGATGCTAATGAATTTTGAGGACTGCAGAATACAACAAAGCTTAAGGACTCCTGTTTCTGGATCAGTGGTGCTGGAAGAGCACAGCAGGTCAGGCAGCATCCAACGCCTGAACTGCTGTGCTCTTCCAGCACCACTGATCTAGAATCTGGTTTCCAGCATCTGCAGTCATTGTTTTTACCTTAAGGACTCCTGTGCCTGGGATGGCAAGTGGGAGGAACACTGATACCTGTACTCTGCCCTGAATTCTTCATGTGGGAACATTTGCAAGCCTTGAGTGGGCTGATTTTCAGATCTTTTCTCGTACTTAGGTGCGAAGACGCAGGAACTCGGAAATGCTGCTGTAGGCCTTAAAGAGTTGCAGCTGCCAGAAGGGGTTTGGGGCAGGAGAAAGCCAATGGAGAGAGAATCGTTGACAAAATTGCAGCCTGGTCCAGTGGAGTGTTCCTGAGCTTTCACCTTCTCTGCTATCAGAGGTTGATCTTCTCCCATGGTGTTACAAAGTTCTCGTGGTTGCAGTTCAAGTGAACACATCTTGGAATGGATTTGTATTGAGGGCCCATCATATTACAACAGGCTGCATTCCCCCTCAAGGCCGTGAAAGAAGTAGAGCATTAGATAGTATTCTATTTGGTAGAATGGAAAGAAGGTCATTACACATATGACTTACACTCATAGCACAGAAATAGACCCTTGGTCCAATTCGTTCACGCTGACAGGACACCACAATCAGACCTAGTCCCATATCCAGCATTTGGCCCATATCCCTCTAAACCTTTCCTATTCAAATGCCTTTTAAATGCTGTAATTAAACCAGCCTCCACCACGTCTTCTGGCAGCTTATTCCATATACGCATCATCTTCTTCATGAAAACATTGCCCCCTAGGTCCATTTTAAATCTTTCCCCTCTCGCCTTAAACCTATGTCCTCTAGTTCTGGACTCTGCTACTTTGGGCAAAACATCTTGACTATTTACCCCACCCCCCTCATGATCTTATAAACCTCGATAAGGTCACCCCTCAGTCTCTGATGCTCCAGGGAAAACAGCCCCAGCCTGTTCAGTCTCTCCCTATAGCTCAAACCCTCCAATCCTGGCAACATCCTTGTAAATATTTTCTGAACCCTCCCAAGTTTCACAATATCTTTCCTATAGCAGGGAGACAGAACTGAACACAGTATCAAAAGTGGCCTAACCAATGTCCTGTACAGCTACAGTATGACCTCCCAACTCCTATTCTCATTGCTCACAAGAAATTGAAATCATCAGCAGCATCATGGAGCAAAGCCAGGAGAGGTTTCCTGATCTCACCAGGACAAGAAAGTATATAGATTACACAAATTCTTTACAGACATTGCTAAGCCTTGCGGTAACATCATGGTGCTTGTATACTTTCACATTAATGAGCAGCTTAATTTAGCCTCTTAGAAATGTGATGTGGCCTACTGTAAAGTTAGGACTGATCAACCTATCAAAATCTATTCTCAGCTCACACAATGATTTGAGGATACAGTAGCTTCCCTGACTCATTCCAGGGGGTGATGAATATTCTGCAACATTGCTGGGGTGCTAAAATCATCTGTGTCTCAGAGCAGAGGGCAGACTTCCTCCCTGAACAGCATTAGTGAACAAAATGGGACTTTATAAGAATTTCGTAGTTTCTTAACTAGTATTAATGAGCTTCATTAATTTGTTGAAATTCTCAGAGCTATCTTTGTAGGCAATGACTTCGTGGTATTATTGCTAGATTGTTAATCCAGAGGCCTAAGTAATGTTCTGGGGATCCTGGTTTGAATCCTGCCACAACAGATGGTGGAATTTGATCTCAGTAAAATCTGGAAGTAATGGTCTAATAATGAGCATGAATCCATTGTACATTATTGGGAAAAAAGCATCTGGTTCACTAATGTCCTTCAGGGAAGGAAACTGCCATCCTTACCTGGTCTGACCTACACGTGACTCCAGACTCAGAGCAATGCGGTTGACTCATAAATGCCCTTTGGGAAATTAGGGATGGGCAATAAATGATAGTTTGGCCAGCGATGCCCTCATCCTGTGAATTAATTTTTAAAAATAAAAGAATTGAACTCCAGAGCACCAACACAGTCCTCTGGCTATTTAAACGAGTATTGTTACCAATGTGCCAGTGGGTGGTCTTATGAGGAAGGTTTGACAGACTCGGCTTGCACCTGCTGGAATTTAGAAGATTAAGCAGCAACCTGACTGAAACATAAGAGATTCTCAAGTGTCTTGGCGGGATGGCTGTGGACAGGATGTTTCCTTTTGTGGGAGAATTGAGAACTAGGGGGTCACTGTTTAAAAGAGGTCATCCATTTGAGACAGGGATGAGGTGAAATGTTTTCTCTGAGAGTGATGTAAGTCTTTGGGACTCTCTCCCTCAAAAGATAAAGTGAGTCTCTGAACATTTTTAAGGTAGAAAGGATAAGTTTGTGGTAAGTGAATGTTTATTGGGGGTTAAGCAGGAATATGGAATCACAATTAGATCAACCATGATGATGTTTAATGGAGGAACAGGTTTGGTGCGGGAGGGGAGGGTGGAGAGGCAAGGAATGTGGATATTGTGGGGAATGTGGAGGGGAGTGGAGCTTAAGGGAGGTTGTGGTTTGGTGCATAAATGACCTGTCTCCTTTTCTGAATCCACGTGTTTACAGACAGGTTTCATCATTAGAGCAGGAGCTGTCACAGTTCAACAAATTATCCTATTTGAGGAAAAGATTGTTAACATCCAGCAACAAGAGAGTGAACAGAAATACCTCTCGATTAGCAGCATTGGAAAATTGCAAACAGAACAACCTGGTTTGAGATTTTAATGGTCTTGTTGATAATTTCACGCAGCAAGAGAATGCAAGAGATAAAAGAGGGAAAGAAAACTGGTTTGGTCTGAGGCCACATGGACCAATAAATGTTAAAATGTAAACTTTTTAGGTGCTTATTTGAAGAGATGAGAGGCAGTACTTCCATAATAAAACTGGAGGTGTTTCAGACTGCAATGTTAGGGTTTGTTCATAGTGTCACAAAGCACAATTAATGTCACTTGGACACCAGCACCCACATCATTGCTTTGACTTTAAGGCTGATGGGGAAATTCAAATCCATAACAAGCATTACAGTTACAGCTGAGCATTCCATGATACTCATGACAAACTTTATTTTAACTTGGGATAGACTGATGACATTGAAGGCTGAGTGGCCTCCATTATTGGTTGTCTTCTGTGCAGGATAATCATATGATTTGGAAAAAAAATAGGGCAGTGGGACTAAATAGATTGCTCTTTCAAAGAGATACTGCAGGAGGGCTGGGCTGAATGGCCATCTTCTGCACTGTACAATTTCGTGATTGCATGATTTTAACTTGAGACATTGATGAGTGGGATTTCTGAAAGGGAATCTGTGTTGGCGGGGGGGTAGCTCAAGGCAATCGGGGGTACACGGTGGCACAGTGGTTAGCACTGCTGCCTCACAGCGCCAGAGGCCCGGGTTCAATGCCCGACTCAGGCAACTGACTGTGTGGAGTTTGCACATTCTCCCCGTGTCTGCGTGGGTTTCCTCCGGGTGCTCCGGTTTCCTCCCACAGTCCAAAGATGTGCAGGTCAGGTAAATTGGCCATGCTAAATTGCCCTAGATAAGGGGTATGTAGGGATATGGATGGGTTGCAGGTCGGTGTGGACTTGTTGGGCCGAAGGGCCTGTTTCCACACTGTATGTAATCTAATAACTGCAATATCTTTTGTTGACTCAAGTAGTTGACTTTTTAAGCATTAGATATTGCCCCGTGGAGATAATTTATTGTGCAAATGTGTACAACTCATGATTTAGTTGAATCGCAGTGTAATTGCGAAAGGCCAAATGGCCTCCCCATTTTAAGATGAATAACAGTCTTGAGTAAGGCTGACAGCCTGAGTTTGAGCTGAGACCGGGAGTCTGAATCTGCACTGAGGCTGGATGCTCATGTTGTTGGGGAGAAGAAAGAAGAGAACAAAATACACAAAAAAGAAGAAAAATAAACAGATTGAGATGATGGCTAAAGCATCCTACTCCACTGCCATATCCCAAGTGTCCTGAGCCATATTCATCCTCACTCAACATCACACAGCAACAGATTATGTGGGAGCCGACTGAACGCAAATTGGTTGACTCATTAAAATTACAGCTGCACTTGCAGAAATATTTCATACTTCATTGGCTAAGCCACCTTTTAAGCTGACTAATGGTTGTGAAAGACACTATGTAAATTAAAGCCTTTATTTTCTCATTCGCCCTCCTTGTATCCTTTTACTGTTCTTTGCATAGATATCGCCACTCTCTCTCATTTCCCATTTTGCTTTTCATTCGTTTGACAGCTATTAATGGAGGGAAAATCTTCTGAAGAGGCCCACATTATGTACAAGATGGAAACAATTTATAAGCTGGAGTTGAATGTGATATAATTGAGAAAGAGAGAGCTTCTGCCATGGCTCAATCATTTGTTAATAGGGAGTTGGTACATATTTGTAAGGAGTTCTTTTTCTACAACTACATAAGAATGTTGGGGAGACCACACTTGGAGTATTGCATAGAACATTGATCAGCTGAAATACCTGCCTTAAAATTGGGCAGAAAGAAAGACTAGAGTCATAGATATATACAGCATGGAAACAAATATTTCAGTCCAACCCATCCATGCCGACCAGATATCCCAACCCAATCTAGTCCCACCTGCCAGCACCCGGCCCATATCCCTCCAAGCCCTTCCTGTTCATATACCCTTAAATGTTGCAATTGTACCAGCCTCCACCACTTCCTCTGGCAGCCCATTCCATACATGTACCACCCTCTGTGTGAAAAGGTTGCCCTTAAGGTCTCTTTTATATCTTTCCCCTCTCACCCTAAACCTATGCCCTCTAGTTCTGGACTCTCCCACCACAGGGAAAATACCTTGACTATTTACCCTATCCCTGCCTCTCATAGTTTTGTAAACCTCAATAAGGTCACCCCTCAGCCTCCGATGCTCCAGGGAAAACAGCCCAGCCTGTTCAGCCTCTCCCTATAGCTCAAATCCTCCAACCCTGGCAACATCATGGTAAATCTTTTCTGAACCCTTTCAAGTTTCACAACATCTTTCCGATAGGAAGGAGACCAGAATTGCATGCAATATTCCAACAGTGGCCTCACCAATGTCCTGTACAGCCTCAACATGACCTTCCAACTCCTATACTCAATATTCTGACCAATAAAAGAAAGCATACCAAACACCTTCTTCACTATCCTATCTACCTGCGACTCCACTTTCAATGGGATAGATAGGATAGTGAAGAAGGCGTTTGTTATGCTTTCTTTTACTGGTCATATTGAAAACAGGGTTGATTTCAAACCGGAGAGGGTTGTCTTTTAAGCAGAGAGACGGTCACAGCACTTGTTCATGCTGACCAGGTTTCCCAAATTGAACCAGTCCCACTCGCCTGCATTTGGCCCATATCCCACTAAACCTTTCCTATGCAGGTAGTTCTTCTATAATGCGTTCTTGTACAACCCCACGTTATCGAAAGATCATGCACTTAAAGCGTTGGCGGTGTAATCGCTTTACAGCCAACACACGTTTTAAAAGTTTGCACTTTACAAACAATGCCCCCAAAACGCCAATGGCATTACAGCGAACCTCAAATCAGTGGTCAGCCATTTCAGACAATTCTGCACTTACAAGGTGAAATGTCTACCCTGGAGGACTGATTGCAGTCAGCACTGAGATTGATAGATTATTGGTCACTGGGGGAAGAAAGTAACATGGAATATGATGCAAGTGAAATCCATGATCAGAGATGATCTCACCAAATGATGAGAAGGCCTGATGGGCTTTACATGACATAGGAAAAGAAGGAGGCTATTCGGTCCATCAAGTCTGCCCCATTGTTCAATGAGATCATGGGAGCTGTTTGACTTCCCAATGTTTATATCTGTTCCTATTTCTTACACTCTTGGTTCAGAAAGAGGCCACTTGAAACACAAAGATTTGATCCACAGCCTTATGGGCAAACTCATACACATTCTTGGGCAGCAGATTTAAATTTTGCAACACCCTGTCAACTCCTATCCCTGAGACCATCTCAACATTCCTTAAAATTTCAATCATTTGAATATCAGAATCATCAACAAGAACAACACTTACCACCCATTACTATTGCCCTTGTAAAGGTTGTGATGAGGCTACTTCCTGAACCATTGTTATATATGACATTTGCCAATAATTGCACAATACTCAGCATTATTCCTGACTCCTCAGATACTGAAGCAGTCCATGTCCAAATGCAGCAAAATCTGGATAATATCATGGATTGGGCTAACAAGTGGCAAGTAGCATTCAAGTTACACACAACCTAACAATGACCATCTCCGACAAGGGAAAATCTAATCACTGTCCCTTGACATTCAGTGGTGTTACCATCACTGAATCCCAACTATCCCAGAAACTGAACTGGACTAACTGTACGAACACAGTGGATACAAGAACAGGTCAGAGCCTAAGAATCCTGCATCATGTCACATCAATTCCTGATTCCCTAATGCCTGTCCACTGTCTGCAAGACATAAGTCAGCAGTGTGACAGAATACTCCCTCCAAAAACCAAAGAGGTTTGAGTGTTGGAAATCAGAAATAAAACCAGAAATTGCTGGAAAACTCAGCAGGTGTGGCAACATCTGTGGAGTGAAAGTAGAGTTAATGTTTCGAATCCAGTAAAGAAGTTCTGAAAATGTCAACTCTGGAGTGCTCCCCATGAATGAGTGCAACCCCAACAACTCTCAAGAAGCTTGATGCCATTCTGGACAAATCAGCCTGCTTGATTGGTACTTCATAAATAATTATCCACTCGTTTTGCCACCAACACTCAGTAGCAGCAGTGTGTACCATCTACAAGATGCATGGCGGAAACTCACTAAAGATCATTAGGTCAAGCCTTTCAAATCCATAATCAGTTCCATCTAAAAGGACAAGGGCAGCAGATACATGGGAACACCACCACCACATGTAAAATCCCCTGTAAGCCCATCACCGTCCTGATTTGGAAATATATCGCTGTTCCTTCATTGTCACTGAGACGAGATCCTGAAATTCCCTCTCTAACAGCATTGTGGGTGAAACTACACCAAATTGGACTACAGCAGTTCAGAAAGGCAGTTTATCATCACTTGCTCAAGGGGTAATTAGGGATGGATGATAATGCCCATACCCCATGAGTGAATAAAAAACACAGGATTCCTTACATGCAATTACATTATTGAGATTACAGCATAAAACCCAGCCATTCAACCCAACCGGGCGGTTTATCTTTCTTGGATCCCAATGCGGATGAACTCATATTTTCTACCATGAACTACATCTATATATACACTGCTGTCTAAGCATTTATTCAATAATATCCTTTCCCATCTGTCCAGCTTATTCCCAACTAAGTGTCTCAGATATGTGTCTCTCTATGGAAAGGCTGAGGGTAGCAACTTGTCATATATTGCAAGTTGCCTTTATCGCTATGTTTGGTTCTTCTTGATCAATGCATATTACAGAGTGTTTATGTTCCATTTCCATTCCCCCCTCGCAATTCCCTTCATCTATGGCTATTAGCATCTCATACTATTTCTTCCTCCCCCATGCTCTTACCTGGTTTCACATTTAGATACATTTATGTTATAATTTTTTCTGTAAATTTTCAGTTCTGGTATTATTCTTGTCAATCTTATGCGCAACTCTTCTTAGTGAGCAGTAGCTAGGATTCTACACAACATAACGTACCTGTTTTTCAATTCTGTTTCTCATGAAGTAAAGCCAGTCTCTTTTATTTGCATATTTTATAACTTGTTAATCTAGATGATCACTTTTAATGATTCGTGAATCTGAATCTCTCCCTTTACACGCACGTATGTTTACTTTTGGCTGCTGTTTTCCAAGGGGTATGTGGCTTCTTTACTTCTGTGACTCAGCCGTGCCTCTGTTGGTAGCATTGACAGCTCAAAAAGCACATGCTTTTGTGCACCTCCTGTGCAGCTGTAACCTTGTACGGCTCGCTCTGTCCAAACACCCTATGATCTGCATGTCCTTGTATGTTATGATCTACCTGCATGCAAAACAAAACTTTTCACTGTACTTAAGTACACGTGGCTGCACCAAATCAAATGATTCAAAATAAATCAAATAAGCTTTATATAGACATGGTGGGCCAAAGGGCCTCCTTCGCACTCGTGATAATTCTGTAATATTGTGAAGTCACACTCTAGAGTTTGAGCACAAAGGTTGACACACCAGTGCTGTACTGAAGAGGTGCTGCACAGATAGAAGTGCAGTCTTCCAAAGAGATATTAAGCTAAGCCTCCATTTGCTTGTCTAGGGAGATGTAAAAGATCCAATGGCACTACTGCAAAGCAACAGCAAGAATGCTATCCCCTGACAATATTTATCCCTCAAACACTATCACAAAAACAACTTATCTGGTAAACATCATGTTGCTGTCAACAGGAATTTGCTGTATGCAAATTAGCTGTTACATTTCCTAAATTACAATTGTGATGCTGCTTTAAAAAATGAACTTAATTGGCTGTAAAGTGATTTGAGAAGCTTGACATGATAGAAATACAAGTCTTTAATGCAAATAAAACAGTTAATAATCTTACTCCCACCACAGAAGTAAAATTGGGAAAATAGCAAAACTTATTTTCTCAACAGAGAGAAACAACCAGTGGTGGCTTAACCTGAGGGTTGTTGTACTTCATGTGAGGGATGTGATTGTGAAGGAGGGAACTTCATGATAACTTCAGCCAGTACAAGAAATGAACCCATGTTGTTGGTGCCCCTTTGTATTATAATGCAGTTATCTGACCAACTGAGCTAACTGACCCACATTACAATTGGCAATGATGCATTGTTGTGATATATTTTCTACTAGCTATTTGATCAGTCCTCTTCCTGATTTTTTTCTTCTCATTTCTTAGTTTTTGGATGGACCTGTGTAATATGCATTGATCAATATGTACCAATATAGGGATAAAGACAATACACTCTGATTGACAAGTTGAGTTCCTCAGCTTTTCGCTGTGTATATCAATTAATCAGCTAAAGGAGAGAGAGAGAGGGGCACACACATATCTAAGACACTTAACTGGGAGTAAGCTCGAAGATTGGAGAGGAAGTTATTGAGTAAATATTGAGTATACGCAGATGGAGTTCATGGTGGGAAATGTGAGTTCATCCACATTGGAAACAAAGAAAGACAAACAGTAGTATGTTCTCAAAAGTGTGAGAAACTAAGAACCGAAGGGGAGCCAAAAGATTGGAGGATTCTCACAGTAAAACCATGAGATGGAATTCCAGGATGATAAAATTAGAGCTAGCCCATTTGGGAATGAAATTAGGAAACCCCTTTCACACCATAGATACTATCACCACAGCAACAACAATATCTTGCACTCATATAGCACCGTCAATGCAGTAAAATGCCAAAAGTGGTTCACTGAAAATCGTTCAGACAAAATGTGAGACAGAGCTAAATAAATCTGAATTAGGTGAAAGGAAGATTTTTTTCTTTCTTCTTTCTTGAATACAGAGATCGCTGGCAAGGTGCCCATCCTTTATTGCCCTTGAACTGAGCAATATGTTTGGCCATTTCAGTGAACAGTCAAGAACACTGCTCTGGGTCTAGATTCATTTTTTGTCAATGCCAGGTATGGTTAGACTACCAATTTCCTTTCCTAAAGGACATTAGTGCATAAAATGATGCCAAAGAAATTCACCAGAGACAGGACCTTCCAACCCATGACTGCTTCCATCTAGAAGGACAAGATTAACAAATACACGGGAACACCATCCCCTGCAAGTTCCCCTCCAAGCCACTCACCATCCTGACTTGGAAATATATCACTATTCCTTCACTGTCACTAGGTCAAAATCATTCCTATGGATTTTGTGGGTCGACCCACAGCACATGGACTGCAGCAGTTCAAGACGGCAGCTCACTACCACCTTTTCAAGGAGGCAACTAGGGATGAGCAATAGATGCTGGCCCAGCCAGCGTTGCTCAGGTTCCATGAGCAAGTACAAAAGAAAACATCTGGCTCATGAGAGAAAAGAAACTTTCTCATGACCTTCTTAAATGGGAAACTCCTTTTTAAATTGTGTCCACTAAGGAACAGAGGAGTCATGAATTTAAGGAGGGAAATTATGATGATAACGGATTTGAAAAGGGATACAGCACCTGAGGAATGGACATTATTCAATGCCTGCTTAAAGGGACATTTGCAGGTTTGCAGTTAGGTTCCACGCCTTTATGTCTTCTCAGTAACCATTTGAAGAATTCCTCAGGATTCTCCAAAGAGTAATTGCTAGCTAAATTAAATTTCTAGATTTTGAAACACAACTGCAAAGGAACTCCATATCATGTCTAACTCAGGACTGTACGAGTTCATCAACAATTCAGACACTGTCTCTTGTTTCTGTGTCAGCTCCAGTCTTGTATGTTCAATGTTATGTCGTATGCAGATAATAAACATTAGATTATAGAAATAAATCAGATATATTAACCCTAGGAAGTAGAGGAAGAGAGGAGGGATGGAGTGTCTACACATAAAAAGAAATCATTTATATTCAATAAGAAGACTTCACTGCCATACACATATCGCTGTATATATTTATATAATTCAATAAATAGGTCTTAAACTATCAGATTACTGAGGAACCAAGTGACTTCAGTCACTTTTACATCCAATCAAAAATCCAAGATTGTATAGTGACTCAATGGCATCAGTAAATGGTGAAGAAATCCTTGTGGATAGAGATAAACTGACATTGAGTGTCTGTGACCTATAGCTGAACACAGTGCTGTCCTATGGAGGCAAGACATCAATCTCCCTGGATTAGGAACAAACAGTTTGGGTTTGAGACCGCTCATTATGGATGATGATGGGATAATGTAGGGGGGGGGCGAGCTGAGAATAGTTCACAGGTTGGCGCAACATCGAGGGCAGAAGGACCTGTTCTGCACTGTATTGTTCTATCTTCTATGTCTCCACAGGCTCACCTTCTGTTGAGAGAGAGAGAGAGAGGGAAAAAAAACCTCTCTTCATCTCAATCCTAATAAGCAGTCTTAACCCAGATGAAATCAAATCTGGGTCACTGGCGCTGTGAGGCAGCAGAGCTAACCACTGAGCCACCATAGAGCTAAGCAAGTTTTCATCACATGGCAGTGGATGCATGGAACATGCTGCCAAGGGAGGCAATAGAAGTAGTTATGATGTCAGCAGATATGATGGCAGAAGTGGTGGCTTAGTTGTTAGCACTACTGCCTCACAGTGAGCCAGGTTCGATTCCAGCCTTGGGTGACTGGTTTGTGGAGTTTGCACAATCTTCCCTTGTCTGCATGGGTTTCTTGCCATAGTGTAATGACCTGCCAGTTAAGTGGATTGGCCGTGGGAAATGTAAGGTAAAGGGTGTGGATCTGGGTGGAATGCTCTTTGGAGGGTTGATTTGGACTCAAGAGGCTGAATGGCCTGCTTCCAAACTGTAGGGATTTCATGATAGCAATGTTGAGAAGCACTGATAGAGTGGATAGCCAAAGACCTTTTCCAATGGCAGAAATGTCTACCACGAGGGGCCATAATCTTAAGGCAATTGGACGAAGGTTTACGGGAGATGTCAGAGGTAGGTTCTTTACTCAGAGAGTGGTGGGTGCGCCGAATGAACTGCCAGCAATAGTAAGCTTTATTCCTGATGAAGGGTTTTTGCCCGAAACACCGATTTTACTGTTCCTCGGATGCTGCCTGAACTGCTGTGCTCTTCCAGCACCACTAATCCAGAATCTGGTTTCCACCATCTGCAGTCATTGTTTTTGCCAGCAGTAGTAGTAGAGTCAGATACATTAGGGACATTTAGCGACTCTTGGATAGGCACATATATTTAACAAACCTATAGCATTTTACTTGCATGCCACTATAACCTTTTGCTACAAATTCTGTGTCTTATGGTCCTGCTTTACAGCTACCTGATGAAGGAACAGCGCTCAAAAAGCTAGTGCTTCCAAATAAACCTGTTGGACTATATCCTGGTGTTGTGTGATTTTTAAGTCTGTTTTATGATCTACACCTCCCTACTACCATGAGTCTCTTGTGAATTTAGCTACCATGCCTTTGATCTCTCCACCAAGTAATTGAAAAAGAAATTGAGGGCCCAGCTCAAACACCTACAGGGTCCCACTTGTCATATTCTGTCAATCTGAAAATGACCCAATTGTGCATACTTTCTGTTTGCTGTTAAAAATCACACAACACCAGATTAAAGTCCCAGGTTTCATTGGAAGCACTAGGCAACTGATGAAGGAACGGCGCTCCAAAAGCTAGTGCTTCCAATTAAACCTGTTGGACTATTACCCTGTGTTGTGTGATTTTTAACTTTGTACACCCCAGTCCAACTCCAGCATCTCCAAATCATTTCTGTTTGCTGCCAACAAGCCAATCTTCTAGCCATACTTGTATGTTATACCACAAGATCCTACTTTGTAATAACCTTGCATGTGAAACCTTCACAAATAGCTTCTGGAAATCCAAATACAGTACATCAATGGGCTCTCCTTTATCCACAGCACACATTACTCCTTTAAAGGATGCCAAAGAATTAACCAAACATAATATCCCTTTTACAGAACTAGACTGACTCTTCCTGGTTGCCTGGGTTTTTCCAAGTGTCCAACAATAACCTTTTTACTGGTCTATTCTTATGCCTTCTGAATGATTGATCTCATAGCTATAGTTTTCTGTTTTCTACCTCTGTCCTTTTTTGTGCAGAGGTGTTAAATTAGTTATTTTTCAGTCTGATAGATCCAATACAGAGTTTTTAAAAAATTGGAAAAGTAACACTAATCCTACTTCATTGACCACTTCTTTTGAGATCAGAAGGATGAAGTGGCAATTGGATAGGTACATGGATAGGTGCTTAAGCTCGGACAAATGTTCGGCACAACATCGTGGGCCAAAGGGCCTGTTCTGTGCTGTATTGTTCTATATTCTATGTTTTCTATGAAGCCCATCTAGGTGCACAGACCTCCATCAGGTAGAAGTGGGTACTGCAGATGCTGGAGATGAGAGACAAAACTCCTGATGAAGGACTTTTGCCCACAGTGTCGATTTTTCTGCTCCTCGGATGCTGCCTGACTTGTTGTGCTTTTCCAGCACCACTCTAATCTTGACTCATCCATCAGTTTGCCCAGTATAGCCTGCTTGGTGATTATCATTTCATCAAGTTCATTTTTTTTTCCCTTTCACTTCCTGATTTATAACAATGACTGGAAAAGTTTCTGATTCCTCTGTAGTGAAGACGGAAATAGACCATTTGTTCATTTCATCCACCATTACTTTATTATCAGACCATAAGACAAAAGACACGGGATTAGAAACAATCCATTCAGCCCAATGAGTTTGCTTGGCCATTCTATGAGGTAATGGCTGATCTAATAATCCAAGTGCCCAGTTTTAATCTCCATAACAATTGATTCTAGCACTTTTCTAGTTATATACATCAACCCTATAGCTTCCTGCATTCTGTCTCCCTCTCTTGTTGAATAAAGGGGCTATATTTGTTATTTCCCAATCTAATGAAACTATTCCAGAATCGTAGAAATTTTGGAAAATTAAGTTTGACACATCCAATACTATCTTAGCACCGTTTTTTAAAACTCCTAGGTCAAGTAGGACTCAAAGACTTATCAATCCTTGGATTCATCAGTTTACTCAGTACATACTTATTATTGTTCATACTTTCACTCAAGTTCACCTCTCCCTTCCAGCTCCTGATTTGCAGTTACTATTGGGATACTTTTGTATCCTCTACCGTAAAGATGGAAACAAAGTATTCAAAGAATCGTAGAATCCTTGCACTGTGCATGAAGGCCATTCAACCCATCAGGTCCACACTAACCCACTGAAGTGCATCCCATCCTGATCCACCCCCCATCCCTGTAACCCTGCATTTCCCATGTTAATCCACCTAGCCTATTTATTCCTGGACATTGTGGGGTAATTTGGCATGGCCAATCCACCTAACCTAGACATCTTTGGACTGTGCAAGGAAAGCGGACCCAGAGGAAGCCCATGCAGACATGGGGAGAATGTGAAAATCCCACACAGACAGTCGCCCGGGGGTGAAATCGAATGCGGGTTCCTGGTGCTATGAGGCAGCAGTGCTAACCACTGAGCCACATTAATTTCATTTATTACATCTGCCATTTCTTTATTATTGGTCATTCTCACCCAGTGGAGAACCAACATCAGTTTATTTGTTCTTTGCCCTTTTAGATCCCTTTGGAGACTCTTGCTATCTGTTTTTACATTTCTAATTAGCTTTCTCGTATGTTCCGATTTATTTGTCCTAATTAATCATTTAGTCATTCCTTGCCATTCCTGGTATTTTTATTAATTGATTTGCAGAATGTGGATGTCACTGGCTAGGCCAGCATTTATAGCACATCCTTACTTGACCAGAGGGCAGTTAAGAGTCAACCACATTGCCATGAGTCTGAAGTCACATATAGGCCAGAACAAGTAAGGACGTTAGTGAACCATATGGGTTTTTCCAGCATCAAAATGGTCATTTGACTTGTAATTTCAGATATATAATCTTTTCACCATTTGCCATGGCAGGATTTCCACCTCTATCCCCAGAACACTAAAATGATGTCTGAGATAAAATACAGAAGAATGGTCACTGGACTCAAAATGTTAGTGGTGTTTTCTCTCCACAGATGCTGATGAGCTTCTCCAGCAATTTCTGTTTGTGCTCCCCCAAAAGGATTACAGCTGTAATTACATATTAAACAAATTTAGATTGAGACATCTTTTAGAATGGAATATGCTAGTTTCGGTTCTTTAAGATGTAAATCCCATAACTCCATTTAAGTTACATTCTCAAGTTAGCTTCAGCTTTTCTAACAATAGGTGTCATCTCAGCTCAGACAATGCATTAAAGGTGTGAGGTTAAAGTCTGTCTGTGCCCCAATGCTGAGTCAGACTATTTCTAAAGTGGGACTTACAGAATCTTACATGGATTTATGCAGCTTTTGAGCAAAATAAGTTGTGTTTCTGCAAATACAAATTCACCCCATAAACTTAAATGCGGGCATGTGCAGGAGAGACAGAGTGAGTGTGTGCATGTCACTGTGTGCAGTGTGAAAGAGTGCAGGTATGTGTGTGTGTGTAAGCTTTGTGAAGTGAATATAATGGGATATAAACCTGTGAGCGGGTGTGTGCGTGGGTGTGAGTGCCGGAGGTGCATGTGTGTGTGTGTCTGTATGTGAGAGAGCTTGTGTATGAGAGAGGGTCTGCGTGAGTGTGTGTGAGTAAGGGAGTGTGTAGTGCAGCGGGGTCACCTGCAGTATGACATGAACCCAAGGTCATAATTGAGGCCATCCCTATGAGTACCTATTGCAGGAGTGTACCTTTTCCGAAAATTCTCTACCGGCCTGTCACATAACCATGAACTAATTTTCCAGCCATCTCACTTTCCTGTCTATTGCTAACATGTAGGAAAATTCATCCTAAACTTAAATGCTTAATTTATAAAGACCATACACTTGGAGCTATTTGTATTAACTTGACAAGACTTTTTTGTTAATTATTCATGGGATAAGGTGTTGTTGGCCAGGCCTGCACTCATTGCCCATTCCTAATTGCCCAGAGGGCAACGAAGAATCAAACATATTGTTGTAGGTCTAGAGTCTCATGTCATCCAGTCCAGGTATGGATGGCAGATTTGATTCCCTTAAGGATATTAATGAACCAGATGGGTTTTTATGACAATTGACAAAGGTTACATTAGTCCAACATTTTATTCCGGATTTCTACCGATACAAATTTTACCAACTACTATGATAGACAATAGACAATAGGTGCAGGAGTAGGCCATTCTGCCCTTCGAGCCTGCACCACCATTCAATATGATCATGGCTGATCATCCTTAATCAGTATCCTGTTCCTGCCTTATCTCCATAACCCTTGATTCCACTATCCTTGAGAGCTCTATACAACTCTTTCTTAAGTGAATCCAGAGACTGGGCCTCCACTGCCCTCTGGGGCAGAGCATTCCACACAACCACCACTCTCTGGGTGAAGATGTTTCTCCTCATCTCTGTCCTAAATGGTCTACCCCGTATTTTTTAGCTGTGTCCTCTGGTTCAGCACTCATCCATCAGCAGAAACATGTTTCCTGCCTCCAGAGTGTCCAATCCTTTAATAATCTTATATGTCTCAATCAGATCCTCTCTCAGTCTTCTAAACTCAAGGATATACAAGCCCAGTCGCTCCAGTCTTTCAGCGTAAGGTAGTCCCGCCATTCCAGGAATTGACCTCGTGAACCTACACTGCACTTCCTCAATAGCCAGAATGTCTTTCCTCAAATTTGGAGACCAGAACTGCACACAATACTCCAGGTGTGGTCTCACCAGAACCTCTTTGCTTCTATACTCAATCCCTCTTGTTATGAAGGCCAGCATGCTGTCAGCCTTCTTCACAACCTGCTGTACCTGCATGCTTACCTTCATTGACTGGTGTACAAGAACACCCAGATCTCTCTGTACTGCCCCTTTACCTAAATTGATTCCATTTAGGTAGTAACCTGCCTTCCTGTTCTTGCCACCAAAGTGGATAACCATACATTTATCCACATTAAACTGCATCTGCCATGCATCTGACCAATCACCTAATCTGTCCAGGTCACCCTGTAATCTCCTAACATCCTCCTCACATTTCATCCTGCCACCCAGCTTAGTATCATCAGCAAATTTGCTAATGTTATTACTAATACCATCTTCTATATTATTAATATATATTGTAAAAAGCTGCAGTCCCAGCACTGACCCCTGCGGTACCCCACTGGTCACTGCCTGCCATTCCGAAATGGAGCTGTTTATCACTACTCTTTGTTTTCTATCTGCCAACCAACTTTCAATCCAATTTAGTACTTTGTCTCCAATACCATGCACCCTAATTTTGCTCACTAACCTCCTATGTGGGACTTTATCAAAAGCTTTCTGAAAATCCAGGTACACTACATCTACTGGATCTCCCTCGTCCATCTTCAGAGTTACATCCTCAAAAAAATCCAGAAGATTCCAGAATTTTCATCAGTATTCACTCAGGAACAGGGCATTGTTGCCGATGTGAATATTGAGTCACAATTAATTAGAATGGATGGCTTTGAGGTGTGTAGGGAAGACGTGTTGGAAATGCTGAAAAGGGTGAAAATAGATAAGTCCCCTGGCCTGATGGCATTTATCCTAGGATTCTCTGGGAAGCAAGGGAGGAGATTTCAGAGCCATTGGCCTTGATTTTGATGTCCTCGTCTACAGGAATAGTGCCAGAAGACTGGAGGATAGCAAATGTGGTTCTCTTGTTCAAGAAGGGGGTTAGGGATGACCCTAGTAACTATAGGCCGGTGAGTCTAACTTCTGTTGTGGGCAAAGTCTTAGAGAGAATTGTAAGGGATAGGATTTATGAACATCTGGATATGAATAATGTGATCAAGGATAGTCAGCATGGTTTTGTTAAGGGCAGGTCGTGCCTCACATACCTTATTGAATTCTTTGAGAAGGTGACTAAGGAGGTGGACAAGAGTAAAGCAGTAGATGTAGTGTATATGGATTTTAGTAAGGCATTTGATAAGGTTCCCCATGGAGGCATGGCATTGAGGGTGCGTTAGAGGTTTGGATTAGGAATTGGCTGGCTAGAAGAAGACAGAGGGTAGTAGTTGATGGTAAAGTTTCATCTTGGAGTGCAGTTACTAGCGGTGTTCCACAAGGATGTGTTTTGGGACCATTGCTGTTTGTCATTTTTATAAATGACCTGGAGGAGGGGCTGGAAGGTTGGGTGAGCAAGTTTGCGGATAATACGAAAGTCAGTGGAGTTGTTGACAGTGAGGAAGGATGTGGCAGGTTACAGCGGGATATAGATAAGCTGCAGAGTTGGGCAGAAAGGTGGCAAATGGAGTTCAATGTAGGTAAGTGTGAAGTGATTCACTTTGGTAAGAGTAACACCAAGATGGGGTACTGGGCTAATGGTCGGATACTTGGTAGTGTGGATGAGCAGAGCGATCTTGGTGTCCATGTACACAGATCTCTGAAAGTTGCCACCCAAGTAAATAGTGCCGTGAAGAAGGCATATGGTGTACTGGGCTTTATTGGTAGAGGAATTGACTTCCGGAGTCCTGAGGTCATGTTGCAGTTGTATAAGACTCTGGTGTGGCCGCATCTGGAGTATTGTGTGCAGTTTTGGTCGCCATACTATAGGAGGGATGTGGAGGCACTGGAACGGGTGCAGAGGAGGTTTACCAGGATGTTGCCTGGTATGGTAGGAAGATCGTATGAGGAAAGGCTGAGGCACTTGGGGCTGTTTTCATTGGGGAAAAGAAGGTTTAGGGGTGACTTGATAGAGGTGTACAAGATGATTAGGGATTTAGATAGGGTTGACCATGAGAACCTTTTTCCACGTATGGAGTCAGCTATTACGAGGGGGCATAGCTTAAATTAAGGGGAGGTAGGAATAGGACAGATGTTAGGGGTAGATTCTTTTTACTCAGCGAGTCGTGAGTTCATGGAATGCCCTGCCAGTAGCAGTGGTGGACTCTCCCTCTTTATGGGCATTTAAACGGGCATTGGATAGGCATATGGAGGATAGTGGGCTAGTGTAGGTTAGGTGGGCTTGGGTCGGCGCAACATCGAGGGCCAAAGGACCTGTACTGTGCTGTATTTTTCTATGTTCTATGTTCTAAGATTAGTCAAGCATGATTTCCCCTTCATAAATCCATGCTGACTCTGACCTATCCTGTTACTACTATCCAGATGTGTCGTAATTTCATCCTTTATAATAGACTCCAGCATTTTTCCCACTACTGAGGTTAGACTAACTGGTCTATAATTTCCTGCTTTCTCTCTCGCACCTTTCTTAAAAAGTGGTACAACATTAGCCACCCTCCAATCTGCAGGAACTGATCCCGAATCTATCGAACTCTGGAAAATAATCACCAACGCATCCACGATTTCTAGAGCCACCTCCTGCAGTACCCTGAGATGTAGACCATCAGGCCCCGGGGACTTATCAACCTTCAGACCTCACAGTCTCTCCAACACCAATTCCTGGCAAATATAAATTCCCTTCAGTTCAGGTCCTTCAGCCACTGTTACCTCAGGGAGATTGCTTGTGTCTTCCCCAGTGAACACAGATCTGAAGTACCCATTTAATTCTTCTGCCATTTCTTGTTCCCCATAATATATTCCCCTGTTTCTGTCTTCAAGGGTCCAATTTTGCCTTTCACATACCTAAAAAAGCTTTTACTACCCTCCTTTATATCCTCCTTTATATACGAAGTTTACCTACGTACCTCATTGTTTCTCTGCGTATTTCCTTCTTAGTAATCCTCTGTTGTTCTTTAAAAGCTTCCCAGTCCTCCGTGTCCCACTTATCTTTGCCATGTTATACTTTTTCTCTTTTACCTTTATATGTTTCTTAACTTCCCTCGACAGCCACAGCCACCCATTACTCCTCTTCCTTTTCTTCCTTTCTGGAATGAACTGATCCTGCATCTTCTGCATTATACGCAGAAATATCTGCCATTGTTCCTCCACTGTCATCCCTGCTAAGGTATTGCACCATTGAACTTTGGCCAGCTCCTCCCTCACAGTTCCATAGTTCCCTTTATTCAACAGAAATATTGTCATTTCCGACTGTACCCTCTCCCTCTCAAATTGCAGATTGAAGCTTAATGTATTATGGTCACTACTTCCCAATGGCTCCTTCACTTCGAGGTCCCTGACCAATTCTGGTTCATTCCATAATACCAGATCCAGAATTGCCTTCTCCCTGGTAGGCTCCAGCACCAGCTGTTCTAAGAATCCATCTCGGAAGCACTCCACAAAGTCTATTTCTTGAGGTCCAATACCATCCTGATTCTCCCAGTCTACCTGCATGGTGAAATCCCCCATAACAACTGTAGTAACATCTTTGCAACAGGCCAATTTCAGCTCTTGATTCAACTTACATCCGACATCCAGACTACTGTTTGGGGGCCTGTAGATAACTCCCAAGAGGGTTTTTTTTACCCTTAGAATTTCTCAGCTCTATCCATACTGACTCTACATTCTCTGATTCTAGGTCCCCCCGCGCAAGGGACTGAATATCATCCCTTACCAACATGGCCACCCCACCCCCTCTGCCCGTCAGTCTGTCCTTACGATAGCACGTGTAGCCTTGAATATTCATTTCCCAGGCCCTGTCCACTTGAAACCACGTCTCAGTTATCCCCACAATATCGTATCTGCAATTTCCAAAAGAGCCCCAAGCTCATCCATCTTATTTCTAATGCTTCATGCATTCATATATAGTATTTTTAATTTGTTACTGCCCTCACCCTTCCCATCAACCCCTATTCCACTCAACCTTACAGCATGATCCCTTTTTGAGTTTTCTCCTTCATTGATACAGTTGTCTTTCTTGACTTCCCTTGTTCTAACGTTCCCTTCAATTTCCTTCTTAAACATCCATAAGACCATAAGACCATAAGACATAGGAGTGGAAGTAAGGCCATTCAGCCCATCGAGTCCACTCCGCCATTCAATCATGGCTGATGGGCATTTCAACTCCACTTACCAGCGTTCTCCCCGTAGCCCTTAATTCCTCGAGACAACAAGAATCTATCCAGTTTGTCCCCCCCCACTTAGTTTAAACGTAGCTGTTTTGCAGTAGCAAACCTGCCTGCCAGAATGCTGGTCCCCAACCTATTAAGGTGCAAACTGTCTTTCTTGTATAATTTATGCTTACCACAAACATACCCCAGTGATTCAAGAATTTAAATCCTTGCTTCCTGCACCAGTTCCCCAGCCACACATTCAAGTCCATTATCTCCCTGTTTCTGGCCTCTCCAGCCCAAGGAACTGGAAGCAAACCGAAGATAACCACCCTGGACATCCTGCTTTCCAGCCTTCTTCCTTTTTCTCCGAAGTCCCGCTGTAGTATGTTCCTCCTCCTCTTCCTGACATCATTTGTGCCGACATGTACCACCACCTCTGGCTCTACACCTTCGTCCTGCACTCTGTCTGTGATGTCTTTAACCCTGGCACCAGGAAGGTAACACACCATCCTTAAGTCCTGCCTGCTGCCACAAAAACCCCGGTCAGTTCCTCTCACGATGGAGTCCCCTATTACCACGGCTCTGTGCGATGTCCGATTCTTCCGCTCTGCCTCCACGCCAACTTTTGATTGACAGACCTGGCCGCCTCGCGGACTGGCAGTGTCATCTGTCTCTACTGTTTCCAAAAGATTCAACTTGTTCCTGACAGGTACTTCTCCCGGGGTCTCTTGCACCTGTCTCCTCTCTGCCTTCCTCATCGTCTGCTCTCTTCTGCTCTCTTCTGGTATGGTGGGTGTAATAACCTTGCTGAAGGTTCTGTCCAGAAAGATCGCGTTCTCTCGGATGAGCCTAAGGTCCTCGAGTTCTTTCATCAGTGCTGCAATATTCTCTGTCAGTAGCTGAACGTGCACACACTTTCCACACTTATACGAGCCAGACACACCAGAGTCGTTGACCTCCCACATCAAGCACGTAGCGCACTGAACCAGCTGGGCAGTCATGTCTTCACCCTCTTCAACTGTGGCATAATCACTTCACTCAACCTCCTTGTCAAAGACTCCTGAGCTGAAGCCTCACTCTTCACTCCACAGAAACTTCCTTGGACCCTCTTTTTGGGGCAGGTCTGTGGACTTTTAATTTAGGTTAGAGGAGGAGGGTGGGATGGAGGCCCTACTTTGTAGGACCTGGGGTCTAGAACACACCCACTCAAATAACAATCATTTACCTTCCTGACCGGCCTTGTGCTCCGACTTCACTTCCGCCAGTACCCGCTGTTCTCTGCTGCAAAAAGACCATTGGCCTCGAGGTAAGTTCTAAAATAACGATCACTTACCTTCCCGACCCGCTTTGCACTTTGACTTCACTTCCGCCCAGCTCCCACCATTCTCTGCTGCAAAAAGGATGGGATTCAACTGAAGTGCCCAGAAATGCCCAGAGCATTAGTCTAGAGTTATGGATTTCTTGTGCAGTGATATTATCTTCATGCCACTGTCTCGCGTGTGTAAACATGACTTTACAAAAGAATGACTAATCCATGAGTGAAGAAGAGGATTTACACTTTGTGGAACCCCCTGCCTGATCACTTTTAAAATTCATTCATAGAACGGGTTGGTACTATTCATTGATTCTTTAATTGCTTTGGAGAAAGGAATGGCAAACTGGCTTCTTGAACCAAGATAGTCCAGTAGGTGCACCAACAATGCTGTTAGGAAGGGATTTCCATTAGTTTGACCTGGCAACACTGAAGGAACAGTGTTATAGTTTCAAAACTGGATGGTATGTGGCGACACAATGGCTCAGTGGTTAGCACTGTTGCCTCACAGTGCCAGGTTCGATTCCAGCCTCGGGCCACTGTTTGCGTGGAGTTTACACATTCTCCCTGTGTCTGCGTCAGTTTCCTCTGGGTGCTCCGGTTTCCACCCACAATCACAAAAGAAGTGCAGGTCAGGTGAATTGGCCATGCTAAAATGCCCATTGGGTGCATTAGTCAGAGGGAAATGGGTTTGGGAGGGTTACTCTTACTGGAGCAGCACGGTGGCACAGTGATTAGCACTGCTGCCTTGCAGCGCCAGAGATCTGGGTTCAATTCCTGCCTCTGGCAACTGTCTGTGTGGAGTTTGCACATTCTCCCCGTGTCTGTGTGGGTTTGCTCCGGTTGGTGTGGACTTGTTGGGCTGAAGGGCCTGTTTCCACACTGTATGTAATCTAAATCTATGTGGCTTGGAGGGAAGCTTGCTGATGATAATGCTCCCATGCACCTTCTTTACTCATCGTTTTATGTGGTTGAATTGCAAGTTTGAAAAATGATGTCGAAGTTGCCTTTGTGAGTTACTATAATGCATCTTGTAGATGGTATACAATGCTTCCAATCTGCATCAGCAATTCAAGAAGTGAATGTTGCAGTGTTAATCAAGCAGGGCTCGTTTGTTCTGGATGATGTCAAGCTTCTTGAGTGTTGTTGGAGCTGTACTCATCCAGGTAAGTGGGGAGTATTCCATCATACTCCTGACTCGTGCCTTGTAGATGGTGGACAGAATCTGGGGAGTCAGGAGGTAACTACTTGCCACAGTATTCCTAGTCTGCAGCCACAGTATTCAATGGCAACCCCCAGCACATTGACCATGAGAGTTTCATGGGAGCAATGTTAATGCTGTTGAATGCCAAGGGAATGATGGTCAGTTTCATTGGTTTTTGAGATCATCATTCCTGATACTTGTGCGGTGCGAATGTTACTAACTACTGATCAAGTCAAGCCTGAACATTGTCCTTGTCTTTCTGCACATAGACATAAGCTGCTTCCATCTTTGAGGAGTCATGATTGGTGCTGAACATTGTGCAATCATCAACAAACATCCCCACTTCTGACCTTATGATGGAGGGCACATTATTGATGAAGCAGCTGAAGATGATTTGGCCGAAGATGCTAACATGAGGAACTCCTATAGAGACATCTGGCCTCCAAACAACCACAACCTTCTTCCAATATGCTAGAAAAGACTTTAATAAGTGGAGAGTCTCCACTGATTCCCATTTACTTCTGATTTGTTGTTTGATGCCATACTCTGGGAGCGTTTGAAATGGCATTGTAGAGGGAGGTTTACTCTGTGTTTAATCCATCATTTACCTGTCCTAGGCGTTCTCAGTGGGAACGGTGTAGAGAGAGCTCTGGATATAACCCTTGGATTTTCCATGCTTTTCTTCTTGTTCAACAGAAAAATTGCAAGAGTTAAAGAGAAAAGGAACGCTGCTGAATTAAAACATCAAAGGCTTGCTGTTTTGTTAGATGCTCCAGTTGCCATGAGTATTGCCAAACTTCATATTGTTTCAATGACTCACTGGATGCAGATGTCCCGAGGAAGATATTAACCTAGATTTTCTTTTGCACGAGAAACATAGGTTTCTTTGTTTAATTAGCAGTATTTCATTACTGGGTGAATGGACTGGAGGAAATTGAGCAAGTTCATTCACGAAATTGTAAGACATTTCATTTCTAGTATGTGGGTATTGCTGACTCTTCCAGCATTATTTCCCACCCTTAGTAGGTTCTAAAGCAGTTTGTGACCGTTGAGTTGAACTGAGATCAGTCGCTATTGTGTGGTATTAGAGTCACAAAGAGTCCAGAGTGCATAAAGATAGCAGGTTTCCTTCCCAAAAGTACATCAGGAAAGTAATTAGGTTTTTGTGATAGCTTCATGGTCAGGTGAAATTGACCATTTCTGTTCAGCGAAGGTCATGGAACCAAAATGGGTAGATGGTGTTCAGGGACTGATCAACCCTGAGTCAGCCTTAAGAAGTTGAATGGACTGATACAACGAAAGGGAAAATTGTCTCAAAGGGTTGAATGAACTGTTTCTGTTCCTTTGAAATCATCTTGAGGAGGGTTGAACGGCCTGCATCTATCCATTTCCTCCACTCATGGCATTACCACCATAGAACAGCACAGCACAGAACAAGCCCTTCGGCCTTTGATGTTATGCCAACCTGTGAACTAATCTAAGCCCATCCCCTACACTATCCCATCATCATCCATGTATTTATCCAAGGACTGTTTAAATGCCCCTAATATGGTTGAGTTAACTACACTGGCAGGCAGGATATTCCATGCACTCTCTGAGTAAAGAACCAATCCTCTGACATCTGTCTTAAATCTATCATCCCTTAATTTATAGTTATGCTCCCTTGTACAAGCTAACATAATCATCCTAGGAAAAGGACTTTCACCATCTACCTTATCTAATCCTCTGATCATCTTGTATGTCTCTATCAAATCCCCTCTTAGCCTTCTTCTTTCCAATGAGAACAGACCCAAGTCTCTCAGCCTTTCCTCATAAGAGCTTCTCTTCAGACCAGGCGACATCCTGGTATATCTCCTCTGCACCTTTTCCAATGCTTCCACATCCTTCCTGTAATGGGGTGACCAGAACTGTGCACAATATTCCAAGTGCGGCTGCACTAATGTTTTGTATAGTTGCAGCATGACATTACGGCTCCGGAACTCAATCCCTCGACCAATAAGACCTAACACACTGTATGCCTTCTTAACAGCATGATCAACCTGGGTGGCAACTTTCAGGGATTTATATACATGGACTCCAAAAGCCCTCTGCACATCCACACTACTAAGAATCTTTCTATTGACTCTGTTATTCTTCCCAAAGTGCATCACTTCACATTTAGCTGCATTGAACTCCATTTTCCACCTCTTAGCCTAATTCTGCAGTTTATCCAAGTTCCCCTGTAACCTGGAACATTCTTCCACACTGTCCACCATTCTGCCAACTTTAGTGTCATCTGAAAACTTACTAACCTATCCACTTCTATGCCAGCATCCAAGTCATTTATAAAAATGACAAACAGCAGTGGTCCCAAAACAGATCCTTGTGGCACACAATTAGTAACTGGACTCCAGGCTGAATATTTTCCATCAACCATCACTCACTGCCTTCTGACAGAAAGCCAGTTCCTAATCCAAACTGCTAAATCACCCTCAATCCCATGCCTCCGCATATTATCCGAAAGCCTAACATGTGGAACCTTATCAAAGACTTTACTGAAATCCATGTACACGACATCAACTGCCCTATCCTCATCCACATGCCTGGTCACTTTCTCAAAAAACTCAATGAAGTTTGTGAGACACGACCTCCCCTTGACGAAACCATGTTGACTATCTCCAATCAAGTTATTGCTTGCTAGATTATTATAAATCCTATCTCTCATAATCCTTTCCAAAATGTTTCCTACAACTGACGTAGGACTCATGGGTGTATAATTACCTGGGTCATCTCTACTGTCCCTCTTGAACAAGGGCACAACATTTGCAATCCTCCAGTCCTCTGGTACCAAACCTGTAGACATGACAGCTCAAAGATCAAGGCCAAAGGCTTAGCCATCTCTTTCCTAGCTTTCCAGAGAAATCTCACATAAATCCTATCTAGCCCAGGGGACATGTCTACTTTCACACCTTCTAGAATTGATTACACCTCCTCCAAACTAACCTCAATTCTTTCAAGTCTAATAGCTCATATCTCAGTCTCAATATTCTCCCATTCCTGAGTGAAAACAGATGAGAAATATTCGTTTGGCATCTCTCCGATCTCCACAGGGTCCACACACAACTTCTCCCTTTTGTTTTTGACCAGTTCTATTCCTACCCTGCTCATCCTTTTATTCCTCACATACCTATAGAAAGCTTTAGGGTTCTCCTTTATTCTACCTGCTCATGTCCCCTCCTTGCTCTTTTTAACTGTCTCTTTAAATCCTTCCTGGTTAATCTGTAACTCCTCCATCGCCTCATCTGAACAGTCTCAGCTCAATGTCACATAAGCCTCCCTCTTCCGCTTAACAAGAGATACAATTTCTTTCGTAAACCATGGTTCCTTTACCTTATTACTTCGCCCCTGCCTGACAGGGACATACCTATCAAAGACACGCATTATCTGTTCCTTAATCCAGCTCTGCATTTTGATTGTCCCCATCCCCTGCATTTTGTTGCCCCATTCTATGCATCCTTATTCATGCCTAATCGCACTATAATTGCCCTTGCCCCATCGATAACTCTTGACCTGTGGCATGTACCCATCTCTTTCCATCGCTAAATTATGGTCACTCTCTCCAAAGTGCTCACCTCCAACTAAATCAAACACCTGGCCTGGTTCATTACCAAGCACCAGATCCAGTGTGGCCTCCCCTCTTGTCGGCCCCTCAACACACTGTGTCAGGAAACCCTCCTGTACACATCGGACAAAAACTGATCTATCCAACGTACTGGAGTTATAGCATTTCCCGCCAAAGTTGGGGAAGTAAAAGTCCCCCATAATGACCACCCTCGTTCTTTCACTCCTACTCAGAATCATTTTGCAATCCTCTCCTACACATTCCTGGAACTCTGCGGAGACCTATAAAACGATTCCCAGCATTGTCACCTCTCATTTCCTGTTTCTAATCTCAACCCATACTATCTCAGTAGAAGAGTCCTCGTCAAAAGTTCTTTTAGCCACCATTATACTGTCCTTGACTAACAGAGCTAAACCTCCCCCTCTTTTACCACCTTCCCTGATCTTAATGTAACCCTGGGACCTGCAACATCCACTCCTGACTCTGCTCTATCCATGTCTCCGAAATGGCCACAACTTCAAATCCCAGATACCTATCCATGCTGCAAGCCCACCTACTTTATTCCGGATATTCCTGGCGGTGATATAGACACACTTCAAACCAGTTTGCTGTCTGCCAGCACACTCCTGTGACCATAAACTCCTGTCCATGTCCTCCCTACTTTCATCTTCCTATGTACTGGAACTGCACCTCGGGTTCCCATCCCCCTGCTGAGCTAGTTTAAACCCAACCAAATAGCACCAGCAAATTTCCCACCCAGGTTATTAGTACCTGGTTCGAGTTTGTAGAGGCCCCACCTTCCCCAGAATTGGCCCCAATTATCCATAAAAATGAAACCCTCTCTCCTGTACTATCCCTGCAGCCACATGTTCAGCTGATATCTCTCCCTGTTCCTCACCTCGCTTATCAGGTGGCACGGGTAACAAACCAGAGATAATAACTCTGTTTGTTCTAGCTCTCAGCTTCCACCCTAGCTCCCTGAAATCCTACCTTACATCCCTATCCCTCTTTCTACCTATGTCATTGGTAACTACGTGGACCACGGCTTGAGGCTGGTCACCCTCTCCCTTCAGCACCCCAAAGACATGATCCAAGACATCACGGACCCTGGCACATGGAGGGACAGCACATCAACCGTGAGTCTCTTTCATTCTCAAAAGACCTTCTATCTGACCCTCTGAATATTGAGTCACCAATGACCAATACTTGCCTCCTTTCTCCCATAGCTTCTGTGCAACAGGGACAGACCCTGTGCCAGAGACCTGCACCCCAATGCAAGCCCCTGGTAAGTCATTCCCCCCAACAGTATCCAAAATGGTATATTTGTTTTTCAGGGGAATGACCACAGGGGACCCCTGCACTGTTTCTCCCCCCATTCACTGAATCCTTTGTTCCTATGGATAGTGGCAATGTTAAGAGTAGGAGAAATAGATAGATTGCGGTTATTGGAGATGGTTATTGCCTGACACTTGGTACGAATCTTACTTAGCATGTGTCAGCCCAAACCTGGATATTATTGAAGTCTTGTTGCATTTGGTCTTGGGCAATTTTCTCCCCTTCAGGGAACAAATGTGGGTTTTCATAACAACAAAGATAATTTCATAGTCTCCATTAACTAATGTGGCTTTCAATGCCAGATATTTTATAAATAATATTTAGAATTCTAAATACTGTGTGATTTGAACCCATATCCCTAAGATATTTGGCCTGGATATTTTAGCCACCTGTCTGGAGAAATAATCATGAAGTCTCCGTCTTTTCCCCAATCTCTGCACTGTTAGAAAAACAATGTCAGCTGCTCTCATTTCTCTCCACACATTCCCCTCATCAATGGCCTGCGTGTATCCCTGATCTGTGTAACTATTTCACTATTCTCCCCTTTCATATTTCAGCATTCTGTGAGAACGGCTTTACGGCTGACGGATCTAGCCAGCCCGCGAAAACCAGTCTCATGTTGCAAGTTGCAGAATGTCTCTGCTGAGACCTGTTAAGGCTTGCCCACGATTGGACTTCCCTTTCCTCTGACTGGCAACTTGTGGGAGCGAGAAGATGAGACAAGAGGTACAAAGACAGTGGGACAGAATAAATAACCATTGAACAAATAACCCAGCAAAGAAACTGTGTGTGATCATGTCACTCTGCCAGCTGCCCTCCTGTGTTCCTCAGTTTGTCACACAGACCCGGTGATGTGTGATGGAACCAGACAGAACTGGAGTCTAAATACACTGCTGCAAATGAGAAGGACATCCCCTTTCCAAACTACATGCTGCAGCTGCTGCCAACTCCTGCTTCTATGTATTGAACTAGCTTGTTGGAATTCAAAATCTCATTTTATGCCAAAAATGTGATACTTTATGTTTGCATTTAAAATTCTTCTTGTGTTCAGCGCCCTGCTCCAGCAAGTCTTTGGCCTTCTTCAGCCCACGACCTCTTTGAGATATCTATATTACAGTTCTATCCACTTGAGCATCTGCCAAAATCAGCTGAGTGATAGATCAATGGATATTTCAGGCTGGAGAAAGGTTTGTAGTGGAGTTCCCCAGAGGTCAGTATTGGGGCCTTCACTTATCCTGACAAATGTTAATGGTCAAGGTGACAATTTCAAAGTTTGTAGGTGATACAAGACTTGGCAGCGTTGTGAGAGGGATTGTTGGAGTGGCAGAGGAAGTTTATTGCAGACAAGTGTGATGTGATGCACTGTTGTCAGAAGATTATGGACAGACAATAGTATATGACGTATACAATTTTAAAGAGAGTGCAGAGGGACAGGGACTGTGCTGTATATGTGCATGGATCATTAAAGGTGGCTTTACTGGTGGAGAGAGCAGTTAATAAAGTGTAACAGTGTACTCAGCTTTATTATTTGGGGTATAGAGTACAAAAACAGGGATGTGATATTGAATTTATGTCAGATAATTGTTCAATATCAGCGGGAGTATAAGTACATAAGAATATAAGAAGATAAGAACTAGGAGCAGGAGTAGGCCATCTGGCCCATTCAGCCTTCTCTGCCATTCAATAAGATCATGGCTGATCCTTTAGTGGTCGCAGCTCCACTTACCCACCGTCTCACCATAACCCTTAATTCCTTTACTGTTCAAAATTCTATCTATCTTTGGCTTAAAAGATTCAATGAGGTAACCTCAACTGTATTGTGTGCAGTTGCATATGCCACATTACAGGAAAGATGTAAATACATTGGAAACAGTGCAAACAGGGATTACAAGAATGGTTCCATTGAAGGGAGCTCATCAGGGTAGTGTTCCTTGATGAAGGAGCTGTTGCCGAAACGTCGATTTTCCTGCTACTCAGATGCTGCCTGACCTGCTGTGCTTTTCCAGCCCCACTCTAATCTAGATTCTAGGGTAGTGTCCTAAGCCCAACATCTTCATCCATGACCTTCCCTCCAATCAGAAGTGAGGATGTTTGCTGACGATTGCATACTGTTCAGCACCATTCACGACTATCAGATACTGAAGCAGTCCATGTTCAAATGCAACAAGATCTGGACAATATCCAGGCTTGGGCTGACAAGTGGCAATTATGTTCACACCATACAAGTGTCAGATAATGACCATCTTGTAAAGAGAAAGTTTTACCACTACCCTTTCACATTCAATGGCTGAATCAGTCACTACCAATATCCTAGGAGTTACCACTGACTAGGAACTGAACTGAACTAACCATACTCTAATACAGTGACTATAACTGCAACATGAAACTCACATGCTAACTCGCCAAAGCCTGTCTATTATCTTCAAGGCACAAGTAGGAGCATGATGGAACACTCCTGGGTGAATACAGCTGCAACTACACTCAAAAAACTGGTCATAATCCCAAGACAATTCAGCTCACTTCATTGACAGCTCATCTACAAGCATTCACTCCCTCCACTACTGATGCTCTGCATCAGCATTTTGTCCATCTACAAGATGCACTGCAGAAATTCACCAATGGTCCTGAGAGAACACCTTCTAAACACATGACCACTACCATCTAGAAGGTAAATAGCAGTAAAATAGAGGAATACAATCATCTGCACGTTCCCGTCCAGACTGTCGCCATCCTGCCTTGGGAATATATTGCTTTTCCTTTAGTATCACTGGGTCAACTCCCTCCTTAATGGCATTGGGTCTGTCTGCAGCAAATGTATGATAGTGGTTCACCTCCATTTCTCAAGGGCAAATAAGGATGACTTTCATGGTGGATCAACCAGCAACATCCACAGCCCATGAATTAATAAAAATATATTTCACCCACCTTATGATATTGACCAGTATTTCACTTGTATTCCTACTTGATGTACCTTCAGGCTAACCCTTGTGCAGAGACATCCAGATGCCTCTGTACTACAGCATTCTTTGTGCTTGGAATGTACCCACACATCTAGAGTCTTTACAATTGACATTCTTGCTCGGCCACTTCAGAGAGCATGCAGTCAAAGAGTCATAGAGCTGTACTGCACCGAAACAGACCGTTCAGTCCAACTCGTCCATGCTGACCAGATATCCTAAATTAATCTTGTACCATTTGCCAACTTTTGGCCCATATCCCTTCCTATTCATGTATGCATCCAGATGCCATATAAAAGTTGTAAGTGTACCAGCCTCCACTACTTCCTCTGGCAGCTCACTTCATACACGCACCACCTTCTGTGTAAAAACGTTGCCTCTTAGGTCCCTTTTAAATCTTTCTCCTCTCACCTTAAACCTATGCTCTAATTTTGGACTCTCCTTTGGGGAAAAGACATTGGCGATTCACCCTATCAACGCCCCCCATGATTTTATAAACCTCTTCAAGTTCACCCCTCAGCCTCTGATGCTCCAGGAAAAATAGCCCCAGCCTGTTCATCCTCTGCCTACAGCTGAAACCCTCCATTCGTGAATTAAATCACCCCGGACTGTAGATAAAAATAGGACAAACCATCTGGGAGCAACAGATTCCTTTCCTGCAGGACATTAGTGAAATGTTCAAATTTTTCGCCATCAGCTTTACATTCCAGATCTATTATCTGAATTTAAATTTGACCAGCTGCCAGGGGGAAGAACTGAACACACACTCCGAGAACATCATCTCATGCTTCCGAATTGATGACGCTATAAATCTACTACAAAGGATAGTCAGTATAAATTGCTCATTAGATGACTGGTGGTGGATTAGCCTGCAGGTCAGCACAACACAGGCAAGGCAAGACCTTCATGGCGACCTTAACCAGTTCAGGAATTGAACCTGAGATATTAACGTCACAACATCACAAAGCAGCCATCCAGTCAACTGTGCTAAACGTCTCTCACCATGCTCATGCCTGATGTTAAAAATCACATAGCACTAAGTTATAGCTGATGAAGGAGCAGTGCTCTGAAAGCTAGTGCTTCCAAATAACCTGCTGGACAATAACCTGGTGTTGTGTGATTTTTAACTTTGTCCACCCCAGTCCAACACCGACACCTTTAAATCATGACTAATGCCTGACAACATTGAAGTGAATAGCATTGATGAACTTAAGGACAAATAAGATAAGTACCAGGGGGAAAAAAGAAGTGAGAATGAACTTTTAGGATTTGATAAATTTTTGTGAGTGCAGGAACCAGCAGGAAACTGTTGGTCTGAAGGATCTACTTTTGTGCTGCTAGATTCTGTGTAATTCTAAGCAATAAGGCAGCTGTGGGGTTTGCACTGCATTTTTCAGGCTTATGAACCCTCTTTGGCTTCATGTCAAACCGACAAAAGAGGTGTATGCACACCTTCCGATCTGTTGACACTGGTAACTTGGAAAGTGTGCAAAGTAAAGAAGCTGTACATTTAAATTTACAATTTGTTCTCCAGGTGAGGATCTAGAGACTGAGAAAACTGAAAACAGGAGAGAGAAAATAAGCAGGTTTAATGTGGAAGGGTTACATAGACTGACAGTAAGTTTAGATTGACAAAGCCTATTAGAAAAGTGAGGACTGCAGATGCTGGAAACCAGAGTTTAGATCAGAGTGGTGCTGGAAAAGCACAGCAAGTCAGGCAGCATCCGGGGAGCAGGACTTCTCAGATGCTGCCTGACCTGCTATGCTTTTCCAGCAGCACTCTGATCTAAACAAAACCTATTAAAGAGTGAGGCAGCAAAACGCTGAATCTGCATAGAAGAACCTGATGCTTGGGAGATGCCATTAATCCCCTTTCAGGAAGTAACCTGCTGTTCTTACCTGGTCTGGCCTACATGCAACTTCAGATCCAGAGCAGTGTGGTTGACTCCTCTGGGCAATTAGGGATGGGCAATAAATGCTGACTCAGCTCACGACACTCACATCCCGTGGATGATTAAAAGAAAATTCAACCATCACTCCTTTGTTCCCTGACATGCATTGTCTCCCAGCCCAGTAACACATCAAATTTAAAATTCTCAGGTCAGAATCCCATTGTGGCCTCACTCCTCTCTTTCTCTGAAATCCTCCCCAGTTCTTACAACTCTCTGAAATCTCTGCAGTGATGTATACCCACCCCCCACAACGCCCCCCCCCACCCCACCCAGTTCCCAGATGTGGGCCTTCAGTCAATCAGACACTAAGATTTGGACAAGCCCCTTAAATTTCTATAGTTTTCTACATACTGACTTTTAACAAGCTTCAAATCATCACTCCTGATCTAATTGTGCAGACAGAAAGCTTTGACAAAATATATCTCTTCTCAGCAATATTCAGGTTCATTTCGTTTTCTTTAGCTCACTGTCAGTCAGGAGTACCATGGCATCTCTATCTGTGTTAAATGTAATCTATCGATGTGACTTGTCTTTGTTACCTGGAGTTATGCAATGGAAATAACAATTTGTTTTTATGCAGCACCTTTAACCTGAGGAAGTTACAGAATTACTATGCCACAGGAGGAGACCATTCAGCACGTGCCTGCCACAGTTCTATTTTCTAGTACAAACCTTCTGTCCTTATCCCTGCACCATTTCTATTCAAATAATTATCCAATGTTCTTGTGAACGCCTCAGTTGAAACTACCAAAACTAGCAGGCATAGGTTTAGGGAAAGAGGGGAAAAATTTAAAAGGGACCTAAGGAGCAACGTTTTCACACGAAGTGTGGTGTGTGAATGGAATGAGCTGCCAGAAGAACTGGTGGAGGCTGATACAATTACAACATTTAAAAGACATCTGGATGGGTATGCAGGTGGAAATAGGTGGCCAGATAGATATTTGAAAACTCATTTCAGGATGATAAGTGATACTGAGAATATGAATGGTCTGGTTAAGGTTTGGAGAGGGAGCAGCATTTGTGGTGGAGATCAAATACATCAGCTTCTCTCGTTTCACTATCGAGTCAGACAGGTTAAAGCAGTTGTGTGGGAGCTCAGTTCACACAGTTGGCTGGGTGGCCTAATGTAATTGAATATGACACCAACAAAATGGTTCAGTCTCTGTTCTGGTGTTGTCATTGAGCTCTGCCTCCTCATCTCGCCTCATACTGGACTGAGTGTGTCTCTCAATCCCTGTAAACACTTGTCTTTCTCCAAAGGAGAGACATCAGTGATCCTTGTAGGAGCAAATTAGTGCAGATGCTGGAATCTGTACTGAAAACAACAAATGCTGGAGATCACAGTGATAAAGAGTCATCCAGATTCTCTGACGAAAAGTCATCTAGACCAAATATTAGGTTACTCTCTCTCCATGAATGCTGCTTGACCTACTGTGATGTCCAGCATTTGTGGTTTTCAGTATCAATGATCCTTTGTGGGCTCTGGCTATTTTTTAAAAATGCAGGGGAAGTGGGTCTCACTGGCTGGGCCAGCATTAATTGCATATCCCTGGTTGCCTCTAGGAAGGTGGTGGTGAGCTGCCTTCTTGAACTGCTACAGTCCATGTACTATAGATAGACCCGCAGTGCGTTCGGGAGAGTTTCAGGATTTTGACGCGGCCACAGTGATTGAACGCTGATATATCTTCAAGTAGCTAAAGAGCAAAAGGATAGTTAAGGAAAAGGTGGGACCAGTCAGCAATGAAGAAGGGAACTTAAGTGAAGAAGCAAAGGAAATGAAATGAATTTTAAATGACTTTTTTCTTCTCTGCATTCAAAAAGGAAAGAAATGATGATGTTGTATTAATCTAAGAGGAGCAGAGTGAAATATTGGACAAAATAATCATAATAAGAGAGGAAATGTTAGAAGATTTGGAATGCTTGGAAGTAGATAAGTCAACACGGCCAGATGGATTGTTCCCTGAGAGTTGAATGAGGTCATGGAGGAAATAACAGATGCTCTGAGGATTATTTTCTAATCTTCACTGAACATTGGTGACTGGAGGAATACAAATGTGATTAAAAACAAGGACTGCAGATGCTGGAAACTAGAGTCTAGATTAGAGTGGTGCTGGAAAGGCACAGCAGGTCAGGCAGCATCCGAGGTGCAGGAAAATCAACGTTTTGGGCAAAAGCCCTTCATCGATTTTCCTGCTCCTCGGATGCTGCCTGACCTGCTGTGCTTTTCCAGCACCACTCTAATCAAAAATACAAATGTGGTCCCATTGTTTTAAAAGAGTACAAAGAAAATACCAATTATAGGACAGTTAGTCTCACTTCGGTGGTGGTCAAATTGGCAGAATCAATTATGAGAGATCGAATAAACTGTCACTTAGAAAGGCTTGGACTGGCTAAGGATAGTCAACATGGCTTTGTTAAGTAAAGGCCATGCCTTACAAACTTGATTGAATTCTTTGAGGAAATGACAAGGAGGATTGATGAGGGTAGTGCAGTGGATGTTGTCTACATGGATTTTAATAAGGAATTTAACAAGGTCCCAAATGGCAGACTGGTTAAAAAGTAAAAGCTCATGGGATAGAGGGTAATGTGTTGAGTTGAATCTAAAGTTGGCTTGGTGACGGGAAACGAAGGGTAAAGGTCGATGACTGTCCTTGAGACTGGAATGCTGTTTCACTTGGTGTTCTGCAGGACTCAGTGTGGGGACCCCTTCTGTTTGCTTTATAGATTAACAATTCGGATTTGAATGTAGGGGGCTTAATGAGAAATTTGCAGACAACACAAGAATTTGCCATATTGTGGATAGTATGGAAGATAGTTATAAGCTCCTAAACAATATAGATGGGTTGGTGGAGTGGGCAGAAAGGTACAGTTGATGTTCACTCTATTTATGGAGGTAAAAGGGACTACACAATAATCAGGAATATACTGAAAGGGGTAGATGAAGTGAGAAATCTTGTTGTGCAAGTGCACAGACCCCTAAGGAAAGCAGTACCGGTAGATAAGGCTGTAAAGAAGGCAGATGGGATGCTCTCCTTCATTGGCAGAGATATAGAATATAAAAGTAGGGAAATAATGATGAAACTGAACAAGACACTAGTGAGGCCACAACTGGAGTATTACATGCAGTTCTATTCACCACATTAGACTTAGATGTAGACTTAGTTTTTTTAATCATCACACATACCTGGGTACAGGGATACTGGAGTGCAGAGCAAAGTCTACAAAGTCCCTATTCTTCAGCCCTTCTCAGTATATAAAAGACAGGATTAAAAATAGAAGCAGAAATAAAATAAACAGCCAAAAGAAAAGACAATGTCCAGATTACGCTCTGCCTTTGCCATGAGTTTTCATCACCATAACAAAAAGCCACAAAGTCCACCCCTCAGTCTGTGAACACTCAGGTGCCCTGAGACTCCACACGCTGCAGCAGCCAGAACACCACTGCCTCTGCCATCAGGTACACGATGGATATAATTGCTCTCGAGAGAGAGGGCACAGAAGGTTTGCCTGGATAGGAGAATTGTAGCTATGTGGAGAGTTCGGAGAGGTTGTTTTCCTTGGAATAGAGAAGGCTGTGGTGGGGGAGGGACATGATTGATGGACACAAAATTGTGATGGGTAGAAATAGAATAGACAGGAGGAACCTGTTTCCCCTGGCAGAGAGTTCAAAAACCAGAGGTCACAGATTGAGTCTAAGCAGAAGTGGCAGAGGGGACATAAGAACGTTTTCTTTTATGCAGAGGGTGGTGGGTGTCTTGAATTTGCTGCCAAATCTGATGGTGGAGACAGAAACCCTAAACTCCTTTAAAGCTACCTGGATCTGCACCGTAAGTGCTAAAAACTGGAGGGCAATGGGCTGTGTGCAGGAAAAAGGGATTAGAACGGTGTCTTTGGATTGACATGGACACAGTGGGTTGGATTCCCCCCCACCTTTTCTCTGGTTTCTAAGTCAGAATGGTGAATGGCTTAGAGGGGAACTTGCAGTTGGTGGTGTTCCCATGTATCTGCTGCCCTTGTCCTTCTGGATGGAAGTGGTTGTGGCTTTGGAACGTGTTGTCTCAGGTGCCTTGGTGAATACCTCCATCTTATAAATATTATACACTGCTACTGCTGAGTTTTGGCAGTGAAGAAGTTAATTATTGTGAATGCAGTGCCAATCGATTGGCTGCTTTGTCCTGGATGGTATCAAGCTTCTTAAATGTTATTATATTCATCTAGGCAAATGAGGAATATTCCATCACATGTCTGACTTGTGCTTTGTCAGTGGTGGACAGGCATTGGGGTGTCAGGAGGTGAGTTACATGCTGCTGAATTCCTAGCCTCTGACCTGCCTTTTTAGCCACTGTATTTAGTCCAGCCAATTGCCTCTGCAGCTCTGACCTTCAAATCAGGTCATAGCTGACCTTTGACCTAATACCTGCCTTTGGCCCATATCCCTTAACACCTTAACAAAAATGAATCTGTGTCAGATTTAAAATGAATAACTGATCCAGTGTCCACTGCCCTTTATGAAAGAGCTTTCCAAATATCTATCCCAATGTGTGGTGATGTGCTTTCATAAGAATGTAAGAGACAGGAGCAGGAGAAGGTCTTCTGGCCCAATTAGTACAGCTGATTTTTTTTGTGGCCTCAGCTCCTCGTATCTCCCTGCTCACCATAACCCTTAATTCTTCCACTCTTCAGAAATCTGTCTATCGTTGTCTTAAAAACATTCAACGAGGTCACCTCAACTGCTTCACTGGGCAGGGAATTCCACAGATTCACAGCCCATCAGGTGAAGACGTTCCTCCTCAACTCAGTCCCAAATCTGCTCCCCCCCCTTACTTTGAGGCTATTCCCCCTAGTTTTAGTTTCACCCACCAGTGGAAACAGCCTCCCTTCTTCTATCCTATTGATTTCCTTCATAATTTGATATGTTTCTTGTGAACCCCCCCCCCCCCCATGCTTCTAAATTCCAATGAATGTAGACCCAGACTTCACAATCTCTCCGCATAAGCCAGTCCTCTCATCTCCGGACTCAGCCCAGTGAACCCCCTCTGCACCCCCTCCAGTGCCAGTACATCCTTTCTCAAGTAAGGAGACTGAAACTGCGCACAGTACTCCAGGTGTGGCCTCACCAGCACTCTATGCCGTTAAACGTCCCTACGTTTTAAACTCCGTCCCTCTAGCAATGAAGGACAACACTCCATTTGACTTTCTTAATTACCTGCTGCATCTGCAAACCAATATCTCTCCTGACTGGTCAGGCCCGAATTCTCACGCTCTGCCCCCTAGTCGTGAAATCTCCGAACTGCATGCAGTTAAATCATTTCCTGCCCACTGTCCTGATCATTTGGAGCAGAAAATGTGTCGGAGGGCAGGAGAAGGAGTAAGTTAATGTACAGTAAGTCAGGGAGTGATCTGCCTAATTCTGCTGTAGTTAGTGGTTTAATTGTATGTAATACTCCGGGTTGGCTCATGTATTGGGTTACCGGAAGGAGAATGGAACACCATCCGAGTGTTACTTCACAAAAGCGGTAGGCTTGTCTTTATTTTCAGCTAATGGACTAATATGTTGTATCATTTCCCAAACGCTAAGTGTTTTATATTTTAAAAAAAAGCAACCGCGCCCGGTCAGATGTTTCTAGTTTACTTAACTGTGCTTTTTGTTGTGTTGGTTTTGTGGTGTTTAATATCGTTGACAGGTAGAGATCGGTGACGGGATGAGGCAATTTTGAGACAGACGGCGCAAGACAGATTTTTAAAGAAACTCTCCGCCACCCTCATAGTGTCAGAGAAGGAGGTCGGTAACTGAGCTGACATGTGAGCATACACCAGTGATATGATCCATAGAACGTGGGAAGTCAATAGAGGAATCCGCCCTACCTACATACAGCGCTAAGGCACTACTTGGTGTAATTTATTAGGGAAGGATTTCTGGGTTTGAACCTAATATGTATAGATCCAGGAACATCTACACCCAGGCACAGACATGGACTCGCTCTTTTCAATAATGACTTCTAAGTATATGGTTGTCTACAAATCGCTCGGAACTCACGTTGTGTTAAAATTTAGTCAGGCTATATCTGAGTTTAAAAATAATGGTTATCGTGTGACTTTTTAAATATTTAAGTTAGACATATAGGACAATCGTGTACAGTGGAAAACTTACTTTATGTTTAGAAATCATATTGTATATTTGTAGCAGGTTTACCCAATACGCAATTAATATCTGGTCCAACAGATTTATTTGAAATCATTAGCTTTCGGCGCGTCCACTCCAGCCCAATTTATATCTGGAGAAACTCTGCAGGTCTGACAGCAACTGTGGAGAGAGAAAGCAAGGTTGACGTTGCTTTGTCTCTCCAGGGATTCTAACTCTGCTGAGTTTCTCTAGTATTCTCTGCTTTGGTTTGAGATTTTTCAGCACCTGCAGTTTCACTGCCTTGGCCACTCGGTAATGAAGGGTCAAAACCGAAAGCACTGAGGATGCTGTCATGTCGGAAACAAAAGCGGAAATCGCTGGAAAAGCTCAGCAGGACTGGCAGCGTCTGTGGAGAGAAATCAGCGTTAACGTTTCAGGTCGAATGACCCTTCCGCGGACAGTAATGAACATTATTTGAGCTCAATACACCTGGTGTCGAGTGGTGCAGTGGTAGTGCCCCTATCCGTGAACTAGGAGGCCCAGGATCGAGTCCCACCTGTTCTACAAGTGTGTGATAACACATCTCTGACAATGTTGACTTGCAAACATGTATGTTTACTTCCGACATGTATGGTGGTAGGTTTGGAACAGTTTGGAATACACACTCTGTATCTGGGGTTACTTTCGACTGAGTAATAATATGTCAGGGCAGCAGGGTAAAACAAAAATCTGATTGTAACCGCCTGTGGGATATTTAGGGACTGCTGGTTCTTCCGTGTCCACCTGAAAACGAGAATCTGCTTCCTACGAGGATTGTACAATTCCTCTTTGCAAAGAGGCAGACTTGCATTCACGTAGCGCCTCTAGAGGACGTCCCAGTTCGCGAGGCCGCCAGGGAGAGTGCTGCTGATCTTTAGTCACTGTTGTATTGTGGGGAAACACTGTCTAGATTAGCGTGGTGCTGGGAAAGCACAGCAGGTCAGGCAGCATCCGAGGAGCAGGAAAGTCAACGTTTCGGGCGAAAGCCCTTCATCAGGAATGAGGCTGATGAAGGGTTCCTGCTCCCCGGATGCTGCCTGACCTGCTGTGTTTTCCCAGCACCACTCTCTAAGCTCGATTCTGATCTGCAGTCCTCACTTTAGCCTTGTGGGAAACACTGGCACACGATAAACTGACATAAACTGATAGAAACTGACACAGATAGCAATGGCCTGAATATTTGTTTTAAATCATTGCGAGATAATTATTTGCCTCCCCGCCCCCCGTTTTTTTTTTAAACAGTTAAGATTTTTAACTGTTCCCAGGTCAGCACGCTGTTCAGGAAACGCTTGAGGGGAAGCGTTTCTCCAGCAATGGCCCAGTCCTGCACTGAACTGTCATAGACTCAACTCCAACACGGAAGTCAGTCCCCCGTTGCGGTTCTGCGAGCAAAACTTCCTGAATCCAATACCCAAAACAAAAAAAGAGAGATACCAACTGTGCCCCTGCTGTAAATGCAACACAAAAGTAGGTTTAAGGTGATAAGGGAGGGATACAAATGAATCCAGAGGGAGTTTACTTTTTCCCACCAAGGGTGGTGTCTGCAGTGGGCTGCCAGAGGTAATGGTGGAAGCGAGTACAATTTGGTCATTTAAGAAACATTTAGACAGGTACATGGACGGGATAGGTATGGAGGGACTAAACGCAGGAAGATGGGATCCGGTTAAATTGTGAAGACTGGGCAGCATGGGCAGGTTGGGCCGAAAGGCCTGTTTCCGTGCTGGAGGCTTCTGTGGTTTGGAGGGATATGGGCCGGTTGCTGGCAGATGGGACTAGATTGCGTTGGGATAACTGGTCGGCATGGACGGGTTGGACCGAAGGGTCTGTTTCTGTGCTGTACATCTCTGTGACTATCCACCGGTCAATGAACCAAAGCTCCAAGCTCCTCGGCTGGGATACAGTGCACAATTCTTCCCAACACCTCCAACCCACTCTCTGTTTCCAGTCAATCAAATCAAGAAGGACTGGATTGTTTGTTCTCCTGCTCTATCCCTATCGTTCAGGGGCTTCTGCTTTTCCTTTCCAATCTCCTTTGGAAACTCTTTCGCCCATCACATCAGGCAGTCCATTCTAGCTCCTAGCCACCTGGACCCTGAACTTTCCTCTCATCTCTTCTAGCCTGTTTGAACATGGCTAGGGCTCCAAAAATAAACATGCGGTATTCAGTACAGTCTCTCCCTAATCTTAACCTGAATAATGAGTAGGCCTCGTTTACCTCCTTCACTCGATCGCTTGGGCCCTAAACCGTGGCATTGATGCTGGAAAAGTGTTCGATGTAGCAACGCTTTTAGGGTCAAAGTAAGTAAAGGCATTGCGGTGGCTAACAAACCATTGGATGCTCTCTCATGGGAGAGTGACTACTGGTGGTGCTTCAACCTGAGGGTCAGCACACCCTCAGGCAAGGTTGAGACCCCTTCATTGTAACCTTGGCAACTCTAGGAATTGAACCTGTGGCATCCCCCATCAGGCGTCCAGCCGAAAATGATCTAAGCGACCCTCATGTAAAAGGTATGAGAGATAAAGTGTGTGTGGGTGGGGGAATGGCGACCTGGTTGGAATTCGATTAATTGAAGGGTCATTGCTGGTCATTAAATCATCATTGATTGTAATACAAACTTGGATATTTTACTAACATCCCTGAGGTCAGGAAATTTGCCCTCCTTACTGGGTATGGCCTACATGGCTAAAGGAAGGATGTTGTTGAACTGAAAAGGATGCATAAATGATTTACAAGGTTGTTGCCATGGTTTGAGTGATAGACAGAGGCTGCACTGGCTGAGGCTGTTTTCCCTGGAGCGTCAGGGACTGAAGTGACCTTATCGAGGTTTATAAAGTCATGAGGGGCATGGATAGGTTAAACAGACAAGGTATTTTTCCCAGTGTAGGGGTGTTCAAAACTAGAAGACATACGTTTATGGTGAGAGAGGAAAGATTTAAAAGGGAGGAAGGACAACTTTTTTCACACAGAAGGTGGTGCGTGTATGGAATGAGCTGCCAGAGGAAGTGGTGGAGGCTGGTACAATTACAACATTTAAAAGGCATCAGAATGGGTATATGAATAGGAAGGGTTTAGGGGGATATGGGCTAAATGCTGGCAAATGGGACTAGGTTAGGTTAGGCTATCTGGTCAGCTATTGATGGAAGTGAGTACAATTTTGCCATTTAAGAAACATTTAGACGGGTACATGGATTGGATAGGTATGGAGGGTTATGGACTAAACGCAGGCAGATTGGATTAGTATAATTTGTGAAAACTGGGCAGCATGGACAGGTTGGGCCGAAGGGTCTGTTTCCGTGCTGCGTATCTCTATGACTTTACGCGTGACCCACAGCAGTGCAGTTAACTCTGTGCTAACCTAGCAAATTATTCCCTTCAAAGGCAAGTACGGATGAGCAGAAATGCTGGCCTTGACAGTGACCTCCACATTCCTTGAAAGAATGAAAAGAAACTTGGAAAAGAAAATAAAAACTGCTGGCTTCGCAAGTGGAATTCAGTAAGATTCCCGCGGGAGGTGGGGGATAGCTGACATCTATCAGGCTGGGAGAGTGGACAGTGAGATGCAGGTGAGTCATACAGACAGGTGCTCGACATGAGGAAAAGGTTGGATAGTGTGCAAAAGCGGGGACTAGTTGTAAATGTCCCTCGAGGACGCGGACTTAAAATAATTAGGCAAATAAAAAGGAACGATCAGGAGAATTTACTTTATGCGATGAATTTATGATCTGGAATGAATTGTCTGAGGAAGCAGGTTCAATCGACGCTTTCAATGGGGAGCTGGGCGATTGTCTGAACAGAAATAAAAATGCAGTGCTGGGGGGGGGGGAAGAGAAGGGATATTAATTAAATATCTCCTCCCTGCAGAATCACTCTGAGGGGCTCGTAAGGTGCAGTGGTAGTGTCCCTTCCGCTGAGTCAGGTGACCTGCCTGCTCTCCAGGTGTGTGGTAATATCTTTGACCAAGTTGTTTATATTTTGTTTTTGTTAATCTGAACGGCCTCTGAAGCTTGTAAAATTGTAAATAAAGGTCATGCTTCCAACAAGATCAGAAGTCACACGGCGCCAGGTTTTAGTCCAGCAGCTTTGTTTGAAATCACACGCACCGAAAGCTTGTGACTTCTGACCTTGCCCAGCCCAGTCCAACACCAGCCCCTCCACATCCAGTTTCCCACAGGCCTAGCTCCTAACTGGCGGAGATTTAGCTCCGAAATGTCGCTCAGGAATGATCCGTCGTCGACAAATTCATTCCCACTCTGCCGAGTGCGAATCGATATTTTTAAAATAACCAGGTTCCCCGGCCGCCTCCGGACGCCCAACCCTGCTTTGTCCATCACAATAAAACTAAAACAAACGGGCAGAGCCCCAGACTTGACTGAACGATGTGTGAGAGACAGTGTGTTAGAAAGTGTATGTGCCTCGTCCCGAATTCGAAACGGTGATCCCGAGAAAAACCGGGCCGGAAACATCCGTTAGAAAAGTTAAAGGCGGGGATAGTTACAAGATTCATTTCCACTAATCGCAATTAACTCCATTTATTACAACTAATTTTTATTTCCGTTTCTTCCTTAGATCCAAACTACATTCTCCCTGCTTCCTTCATCAAGTCGCTCATTATCCTTTCCATTTCGTTTTTGTAAATTTCGTTTTCATCCAATTTTTCCCTTCTCGATTCCCCCACCAATATTGCCGTCTCTCTCTCTCTTATTGTCGGTGTGCTATCATTTCCCCTGTCTATCTATATAAGCGACTGGGGTGATAGAGCGGGGACGGTTCAGGTCTGAAGGGGTTAGAGGATACTCCCAGAACCTTTTGCAAAATATTTTTGCATTTCTTGCCACCGGGAGGATCCCACAATGCCAGCTGATGGCGAATGACTGTTCTGGGAGGGTGAGGCATTGACCGGGAGGAAGGACCACTGCCCTTGCTAGCTCTGCAACAAAGTCCTGTCATCTTCCCCCTTTCCACCTCAAGCGGCAGCTGGACATGGAGTTCAAAGCTTCGCGACTGACTATTTCAAGGGTAAATCAAACAGCTCCCTCTGAGATGTCCGTGCAGAAACTTTTAAATCTGGAGACTCTTGGGGGGGAAACAATTGAAGCAAAACTCCCCGTGATTTCCTTATAGCCAGGGCGTTTTTTTTTAAATTCACGCATAAGATGCTGGGGTCTCTGTCGAGGCCAGTATACATTGCCCAGAATCACCGCGGGAGTCACATCTAGGCCACACAAGAAGCTATACGAATCTACGGTTTTGAATATTTTCTGGGGGGGGGGGGGTCATTCAAATTCCGCCATCTGCGGTGGTGGGGGATACGAACCCGGGTCCCCCTAACACTGCCTGTGTCTCTGGATTAACAGCTCAGCCATAATGTCACTGGGCTATCACCTCCAGTCCTGCCAAGGCTCACGGAGGCAGCTCACCACCACCCCCCTCCTCACTCGGACCCAGGGAATAAACACTGGCCAACACAACTATCCTTTCAAACAACAACTAAAATTGCTCTGATCTGCTTTTCTGAAGCCAGGGGCTGGACAAATTTCCAAGAGAGAGAGAAAAAAAAATGTCCCGCTTGCATTCTGGAGATTTCCAATGCCACCAATTTTGATTAAAACCATCGCTTCCAAAGAAATTCACTGGAGTGCCGTTCACTGGAATCATTCAGAATATATTTGGTTATCCTGACAGCATGGGCACGGGCGCGGGTCCAAAGACTCCAAATATTATCAACGCGTGAACGGATATAGTATTGGAAGCGGCAGGTTATTATACTGATGTTGTCTCCGTGCTGGAAAGTTTATGGATTTGCAAAATGACTTGGGATTGGAATCCCTTGGAGCTGGCGCTGCAGCCCACAGGAGGAGAAACAGAACTCCATTTGGGGATAACACAGAAGTGGGGGGTAATGGAAGCCCTATTCATCCGCTTCTCATCACCACATCTAAAATGCCCCTTCAATAACCGCCAGGAAGGATGACCGATTAGCTCGGACATTTGGAACACACACAGAAAACGCTGGACAAACTCAGCATCTGCAAAGAGAGAGACAGAGAGAGAGAGCAACTCAGTTAAACTTCAGACTGTCCACAGATACTGCCAGACCTGCTGAGTTCCTCCAGCAATTTCTGTTTATGTTCCAGATACCCAGCAGCTCTTTGTGTTATCCCGGACTCGTTTTTTTAAAATTTTGCAACAAGCCGTTTGGACTTCCCAGTCAACGGGGAAATTAAACGCTTCGGTCGTTAATTTCAACTCCACGCTTCCATTTTGAAACAATGAGCGGATCCACTTAGCCCTCAAAAAACAGCATTTTTTTTTCCAAAAAAAAGAGGCTACTTCTAATTTAAAATGAGACGAGAACAAAAAACAAATAACAGAATTTGTTGGAGGAACTGACGAAGGGTTGGGAAGATACAACTCTCCACAGATACTGCCAGGTCTGCCGAGTTCCTTCAACAATTCCTGTTTATGTTTAAGATTTCCAGTGTCCGCGGTGTTACCTTAAACTGGCTCGCATTTTGAAATGATTGAGATTAGAATAGGTAGGGTCTAGATTAGAATGGTGCTGGAAAAGCACAGCAGTTCAGGCAGCATCCAAGGAGCAGTAATTAGGATAGGTAAGACTAGATAGCAACACACCTGAGGCCATTTATTTGTGTGTGTGTATGTGCATTTGAAAATAAATTGTTCATATTCAAATTATAAACTTCTTGAAATTGTAGGTTCAATAATATTGAAGAAATTGATGCCCAGTTCCCTGAACGACACTAACATCCCAAAGTCGTTTCAAAAGGGTTCAACGCGTTTCCTACTTATAATTGAAGCGAATATCTGTTAATTTGATTATTTTTTACTGAAAGCAACAATGGACCGAATACGAGTTAGGCTACTTGAGGGAGAAATCTTTGAAGGTTCAGCATTTGTAACCAGCAACTCGACAGAAGCACCAAGAGACGGAGAGAAAACTGGTGGATGTGTAACAGTCCGACAGGAACCAATAAAACTGACAACGTTCAGTGAACGGGGGTCAGAGGCACGGTAACTGAGGCTGCTCACATCATGGTCAGCGAGCTGGCCACCTACATCATGATAGGGGGCCTTCCACAGAGACAAATGGAGCCTTGGTTCGAAGCAAAGTCACGTTTTAATATCCCGTAAGACACTGTGATCTATTAGACAAGTCGGCCGCTGGAAAGGTTTAATAAATATTGTTCAAGTCACAGTCTGACTCCTGGGGAAAGCCGATTGATAAATTCACAGCCAGCGTTTTAAAAGATGCATGCACTTTGGAGACAGATACCGTTAAATATAGGATTAACGATCTACCAAGCACATTCCTAAATGCTAGAATATACATATTTTATAGCCATAATTCTGACTTTGGGATGTTAGTGTGTACTTCTATGGAGAGAGTTAAAAAACAGAATAGGGCCCAACTCAATATTGAAACACATTATCCGAAACATCCCTTATAATTCCTCAGGGAGAAAATAAATCCAGCGGCCCCACTCCAGCAAGGGGTGGACAATGCGCCTTTGCTTTGATCAAAATGTTGTTTATTTTCATTAAATTTCAGAAGGAACGAATTTTCCATCGCATGATTAATTTCGATCGAGTTTCTTTTGCTTAAAACAACCACTTTCTACAATTTTCATCCAATCAACACTACTCCATTCAAGATTCAAGTCTCAGGCCTTTTCAAATAATCTTTCGCTTTCCATGTAACACTTAGCTCCCTCTCACCTAGATCTCCACCTCCCTGTCTCTATCCCACTTCGGATGTTTTGCTGCTTTGTTAAATATTCCTCATCATTCGGTTACGGGGTCTCCCCCCATCTCCTCCCCCACTGCTACATTTCATAGAGTTATTGATGAGAACAGGCCGGGAGACCACTCGGCCCGTTGTGCCTGTACCAGGAAGAGCTCACCGGTTGCTCCAACTCTGCACATTTCTTGAAATAACAACGACATTTTGTTATAAAAAACAAGAAACTGAAATACAGGTTATATCATTCATTCACCCAACACCCACACGGAATGCAACACCTCACCTGTTAATCTGTCTTTGGCAAATCTCTTGCTGCTCTCCATCCAGGGGAAAGTTAAATTAGATAAGTTTGCCATGTTGCCCATGCTGGGGAGACAGGGCACAGTTGGCATCCCGGCCGACAGAGGTGGAGGAGGTATAGGTCTGTGCGCGGGCACTCGGATCACCCCGGCCCCGCTGTTCATATTAAGATTCATATTCATACTTACATTCATATTCATAGACATGTTAACATTATAGGATCCCGGCAATCCGGCCATACTGCAGGCGTTATTGTAAGCATTACTGTAGCCATCAGGCTGGGAGTTGTACACGTTGGTTGCGATCTGGTAGTCCGACTCAGCAACTCGGTTCGGATGCATGCAACTCCCTGGCTCCGAATTGTTCAGGATCTGATCAATTCCAAAGTTTATGGGCTCGTGTTGTGAGTGCGTTTGCTCAATTGCAGCATGATCCATGTTTTTTTTTAAAACGCTATTTCAGTCGCAATTCTCCAATGTGTTGGTATTTGCTCATGCACTCTCTCCCTCTCTCTCTCTATCTGTGCCCCCCCCAACAAATGTTTTGTTTTTTTTTGCAAATGAGACAATGGCAAAATAAACTCAAAAAGGAAAAATCCACACGGTCCAACGCTCTGGATTATTTGTTTTCTTTCTTCCTCCCGCCTCCTCCTGATTTGGGTTAATTAATAAACAAAATAAAAATGATATGTGTATATAATAATTATTTTCATATGTATATAAAATAAACAATTAAGAGCGCATTTCCTCTCTGCCGAGTTAAATCCGACTTTCTGCAGGGAGCTGTGCCCGTGCGTCGAGAATCCTGGGGTCTTCGTCTCTCATTGGTCTCCTGCGCCCCTGATTGACAGTTCGGACGCCGGCGACCTTCGTCCCGCCCTCCCGCCAATTCCCGCACGGCCATTGGCTAAAATCGCACCCTGATGGACAGGTAGCTGAGCCGATCGCTTTCGGAGTCTCCCGCGGGTGACGTCAACAATCGGCGGCTCCCCATTCAGAAACCGGGAGAACGCCGTCCCTTTCTGGAGGTCTCTATTTCCATTGGACAACCGCCGTTTGATTGACGTGAGCCTCCCGGAGCACGAGCGCCCGCCTCTTGCCAGGAGCTGGAGGGTGGAGGAGGTCACTTAGCAAACGGGGAAAGATACAATTTGCAACAAAGACTAGAGAAAAAAAACAAAAACCGCCGTCCTCCCGGCCTCCTAAATATCCTTTCGGGCTGGAAGAGAAGGAAAATAAACGATTAGTGTTAACAAAATGCAGAGATGGGAAATCTCGTCAGCAAATGCTCAACTTCCTGAATTCGTTAGTCATGCACTTCTTCCCATCGCATCCCCCTCCACCTTCGCTTTAATATTTTCAGAGACAATGCACGGCCTAATGCAACGTTAGCAAATTGGGTTTAAATTATTTAATTCCTCAGACGGAGCGAGCTGCCTCAACGCTTCACATGACCTGGAATTCTGAACTATTCTGGTAACTATTTCGAATGCAAAACAACCCCTTCCCCTCCCCACCAAACAATTGTGTTAAAAATGCAAACACGATTACATACTGTAATCCGTTTTTCTACCTTCTGAGAATGTCTGGTAAGTATTCACCTAATTCGCATTCCTTATTTTTGTTCTGGGGGCGGGTAATTCAGACTGTGTGTCACATCTCGTTTTGCTCTCTCAATTTGGGAATTATTCCCATCAATGCGAATTTAAACGTATTACTGATGTCTTTACATATCATAGAGCTGATAATTATGTTATAAGCACATCATAAAGCTGTTAATTATAAAAGAATGATAAGCTGGGGGCGGATGAATCCTTGCGTTATGTAGTTTTTTAATCTCTGCATTTTAAAAAAATCAAAATCCGAGAGCGGTAATTATCGAATTGTTTTAAATTTCATTAATTCTATTTGCAAGGAAGTTTCAAAATGAAATTTTAAATCGAAATATTTTATATGTTTTAATAAAACAATATTCATAATGCAATTTACACCAATTGCAGACATGCCCTGCTAAATGCCTCTCCACCTATGTTATAGGACTTTAAAATAGTTATACATTTTTTAAAAATACGGTGAGATTAGGAGAATTTGACCCATGTCATTTTCCCCTTGTATTCTGTCACGAAGTTTTGTGCTTTTAGTTTATTTTTATTCGGAATACCACTGAGAAATATTCCTATTATGTGTGTTTCTTTTCAATCAAATGGATACCACTTTCCTCATTTTTACCACAATCCAACTCAGAAAACGGACAGTGATCAGAAACGAGGTAATGATACCAGTTTGAAATTTAATCTAGTCCAGAGCTAAAAAATAGCTGCCTGAAAATTATCGTCAATTAATTTGTTATTTTGATAATTAATTCGTTCGTGCTAGAATTGTCCCTTTCCCATGACAAATTAAATCAATGGTAGTTATTAGATTTTGCACATTTTACACTATGTATATGTACAGAAATGAACAACGTTCAACTCATAAGAATGTTCAGTATTTATAATCTGATGTATGGAAATCTTTCTGATAGGTTTTCCCCCGAATTGTACTTTTCAGAAAGGTTAAAACCAGGAAATGTAGGAGCCCGTAATTAATAGAAAGTGTGGTGATATTATTGCAAATAGTGCCACGGCCGCTTTTAAACAAATATAATATTCTGTTTGCTTGTGTAACAAATAAATGGATTCAAAAGTCGTTCATTAAAGGTGACGCGGCCTGGGGAGTCCCTGAAAGATTGAGCGATGCTTTATTTGAAGACTTTGTATAAATAGGAATTTTCTTTCCGACTGCTCCCGTTCGGCCTTGCTGATGTATTACCAAGAGTGACGCTTTTCATTACCGCTACCTGAGCGGGAGGCAGTAGATATTAATAAGATCAGCTACATTTAACACAATGCCACTATGTCATCATTTACTGATGCTCTCTTTATGAATTACAGCCCGGCTTCTTTTTTTTCTCTCGCTCTCCTTTTTTTTGGCATTTCACATAACACACAATGAGTAGGCCATTCAGCCGGCCCCGTTCGTGCTAGCTACTTTGGAAGTGGCGCCCGATTGAACTCCTCCCTTGTTCCTTTTCCCACTAATTCCGCCAGACTTTTATCCTGCAATCCCCCCACACTCCCTCAGCAATTTGGAAAATTACCCCTTGCCCCGTTCTCTCAGCCGGCCGTTTCCGAATATAATCCCCGACCTCGACACCTCAAAATGTTCAGTTTTGATGCGTTTGTACGCTGAGATTTCGGGGGCGGGGGGCAGTGATAGGGGTCGGTGGAGAGGGCATCAGGAACATCTTTCTCGTGTGTTTGAATTCGAGTCAATGTGGCTTATCGGCGCGGGTGCTAACGCAAGTGAAACCTGGTTTCAGAGTACAACATCTGCTCTTCACCCTCGTTAGCTCCTAGTACAGGGACTAAAAAGGGACAAAAGCGATGTCTGATTCTGAATGGTCACTGCGCTGAAGGAGCAATCCCTTCAGATCGAAAAGGGGCCTGTAACCAATCTCACCCAATCCAGAAATCGTGCCCAAGAAAGTATTTTTAAAAAATCTTCCAATGGTTACTTTATGTACATTTAAAGGATGCGGAAATGTTTGAACTGGATTCAGAGCAATCCTCTCGAAAAGCTGAAACTTTCGGTTCTGTTCTAACATCCTTCAAATACAATTTTGGGTTGTAAATTCGACACCAGCTCTTTCCAAGTTCGACTCACCCACTCTCCACTGAAATGCCAACTCATATGTTTTGCTCAGCTTGTTGTAAGTAGAAGAATTTTCCCATTTAAGAAAATTATTTACAAATCACACTAGAATCCATTTCAGGTTAAAGTGCCCTCCAAGAAATAATTTTAAAAAGCGTTTAATTCCATTTATAATTAATTCATAAAATCATATCACTTTTTGTTTAAAAATGGAAATATTAAACAGGCTTCATTATTTCTCCCATTTTCCTGTTATTGTACAATATTGGGGCAATTATCGAATGGTTTGTGTTTAATGTAAATTCGATCACCTGATTCTCAGCTAACTCAGAGGCAAATCGAAACAAGATTGTTAAACGGACGGCCAAGTTCGTTCCACGTTAGTGCGATTTATGGCATAAACTGCGACTATCCCCGGTATTGACTTGACATTTTTTTGTTAAATTCCTCAACACTCGTGATTACCGCTCGGATTCAGGGGCTGCGTGGCTTGTTCGAACCAACATGAGTGAACCCAGAGTTGCCAGTTTATCCGCTTTCCCCCCCCGGACCCACCTTCACACAAAGGGAACGGACTGCGCTCAGAATGCCCAGGGTGGCGGGCGAACGAGGGGATATGTTGGATTTCGTGTGAAGTTGATCCTGTGAGGTACAGACCGGCCTGAAGACATACGCATCACAGTGAGGATTTTAAATTCATTGTTACTCTCTGTGAAAGGGATGGATGTACAAGTAAACGGATGGGTCAGAGTCACACCTTGATGCGAACGTTAATAGATAGAAGTGAATGAATGAGGGGGCAATGGAATTTAATAAAAGTGCATGTGCCCCCTTTACCGTCCCCTCTCTGTTTTCTCGCTCCTGTCTTGTCAGATTCAGGGTCTTTTTCTTCTGCTTTCCCCCCCTCACTTTCTTTTCTCCCGTGCTCCCACCCTCACCGACTAATCCGGCTTCTGTGTCCATTTTTGAACCAGGCTCCCTTACAGAGCCGTTCCCACTCCCCAGTCTTCCCACTAACACACCCTCCGCTGCTGCCTCTCGGCTGGGCAGCTCAACAGAGCAGTGCCGGGGTCAAAACGCCCAAATCCCTGAGCCCATGCTGAAATGCAGCCGACTAGGGGGAGAAAACACTTTCCCCCCGGATTCATCCTGTCCCATTCCGACAGCTGACCCAAATGAGACTCTTGTCTGAGACTAAACAGAATCTCCCTCCAACCGGTACCAAAGGGCGCGTTTATGCCACCGATGGTCTGTTTAGAACACGATCCTAATTAAATTGCATTTAATGCAATCTCCCCGCGAGTAATTAAAACGCTTCCTGACATCTCCTTGCTGCATGGAGATTCCCGTTTAGTCGCTGAACCGACTTGAAAGGCGCCACACGTTAATTGTAGCCGGAATGGAACCGACACGCCGAGTCCGTGGATTGCACATTTAGCAGGGGATTGGAAACTTTCTCTCCCCCCCCCCCCCCCACCCCCTCCCCCACGTCATTAGAAAAGCGAGGGTTGCACTAGTGCCTGATACAGCGACCCATTTCACACAGACCCCACGGACACTGGACTCTCCGGCCGAATAGGAAACCGAACGAACGCAGAAAGACAATTGACAGGATGGCCAGACTGAAGATGGGGACATCTTAAAGATTGCGCGTCTCTCCAACAGCAACACCAATTACCTCCCCATATAAAAAAAACCATCAGCAAACGAATAAAAGTACAGCAGTGAACCAAGACAGGATCTGTATCAATTTAAAATTTAAAAAACAGGGGAAATAACGAAATCTAAACAAAACTCAACCGGAGTTAGATTGGGGTGAAAAGTATTTCGTTTTTAAAAAAAATGGTTTTCTAATACATTACACAAACAGAAATTGCTGGAAAAGCTCAGCAGGTCAGGCAGCAGCTGCGGAGAGAAATCAGAGTTAATGTTTTGGGTCGGAGTACCTTTCTTCAGAACTCTACAGTGCTCTAAGGAGGGCTCACTGAGCCCTGAACTTTAACTTTGATTTCCCTCCACAGAGTAAAAAGTGAGGTCTGCAGATGCTGGAGATCAGAGCTGAAAATGTGTTGCTGGTTAAAGCGCAGCAGGTCAGGCAGCATCCAAGGAACAGGAAATTCGACGTTTCGGGCCAGAGCCCTTCATCAGGATTCCTGATGAAGGGCTCTGGCCCGAAACGTCGAATTTCCTGTTCCTTGGATGTTTCCCTCCACAGATGCCACCTGACCTACTGAACTTTTCCAGCAATCTCTGACTTTGTTTCTGATTTCCCACATCCGCAGCTCTTTCGGTTTTTATTATAACAAAGCATTCGGCACTGCTCTGATCAGCTCGCCTGCTGATGAAACCCTCACCGCTGCTATTTTTATGATTAATTTCTAGACTGATATTACAACTCCAGAATGACACCCATTTTCCACCTGGCGCCCCGCCTCAGGTCCGATCTTGCCTCACCAAACTTGGTCGCCTCCCATTGACTCCTGATTTCAAAAGCCCCTTCCACCTTTTCAGGCTCCAGTCCTGATTGAAATATACCGCCACCATCCCACCCATCCCTAGCCCCAACCCCCCGCTCCACATCACCGAGTCTCCTTGTTGTCCTGCCCTCATCTCCGTGATATCCCCCAGCCCCACAACCCTTGCAGACGTCTGTCTATACAAACAGGAACAGGAGGAGGGTATTTGAGCCAGCTCTGTTATTCCTTTGGACCATGGCTGATCTTACAGAGACTTAAGAGGCATGCAGTCATACAACATGGAAATAACACCCAGCTCCAACTTGGACCAGACATCCCAACCTGATCTACTACAGCTTTTGATCCATATCCCTCTAAACCCTTCCTCTTCATATACCCATCCAGATGCTTTTTAAATGCTGCAATTGTACCAGCCTCCATCACTTCCTCTAGAAACTCGTTCCACACACCCCTCAGGTCCTTTTAAAATCTTTCCCTTCTCACCTTAAACCTCGAGTTTTGGACTCCCCTACACTAGGACAAAAGGTGTCGGCTTATCCATGCCCTTCATGATTTTATAAACCTCCATAAGCGCCAAACCTCAACCTCTGGGCTCCAGGGAAAATAACTGCAGTCTCTCCATCCTCTCCCTATAGCTCAAACTCTCCAGTCCTGGGAACATACTTGTAAATCTTTTCTGCACCCTCTCAAGTTTAACAACACCCTGCTTCTAGATGGGTGAGTAGAATTGCCCGCAGTATTCCAAAAGTGCCCGCACCAATGTCCTGTAGAACCATAACATGACGTCCCAACTCCTGTACTCAATGCAGCGACCAATGAAAGCAAGCATAGCAAACGCCCTCTTTACCACCCCGTCCACCCACCACTCCACTTTCAATGATATAAACAGAAATTGTTGGAAAAGCTCAGCAGAGAAACAGGAGTTAATGTTTTGGGTCCAGTGACCCTTCCTCAGCTCACTCTCAAAGTACTATGAACCTGCATCCCTAGGTCTCTTTGCTTGACAACACTCCCCAGGACCTTACCAGTAAAAGTCCTGCCCTGATTTGCCTTTCCAAAATGCAGCACCTCACATTTGGCTAAATTAAACTCAATGTGACACTGCCTTGCCCATTGGCCCATCTGATTAAGGTCTAGTTGTACTCTGAGATCATCTTAATCACTACAGTACCTATTTAGTGTCATCTGCAAACTCATTAACCATACCTCCTGTTAACCCTTGATTTCTTTATTGATAAAGATCTATCTATTTCAGTCTTAAATATACACAAGGTTGGGTTATTTGCAGCTTCTCTGAACTGATTAGCTCCCCAGGCTGCCTGGGTCCTTCCTAGATTCCTCATTCCTCTCTTCCCTCTTTAAGATGCATTTTGTAGCTTTTGTCCTGATTGTCAAACTTTGATAATACTGGCGAAAGCTTTTTTTTTTAAAAATATTAACTGCGCTTTATTAATAAGAATTACCATTGATAGCAATTCTTTGTATTATGTTATCGCCTTGTCATTTAGTTTGTCGTTTAACTGTCTAAATTGCACTAGTGTTTGGAATCTTTGACGTCTGTTATTTTTATTCAGTTATGGTATCGCTGGCATTTATTGCCTTTCTGATTTATATTTATTGCTTGTGCCTAATACATATTATTGCATTGCATGTAAAACATAAGCTGAGATGTATTAAACGATTTGATGATACCATTTTTGAATTCTAATATTCTTTATCATATTACATTTGATAGTATGATTTCACGATTATGTTATGGCAGTGAGGTACCAGAGCATATTGTGTTATTAAAATGTATTCGCCTGGTTAAACATTGTAGGTTGTTCATTCGTGCATTCCCGCAGATCTCAGACACCCGTTGCACGGCTCTGCCTAAGGCAATAACATTTCCAAGGGATTCTGTCTTTAAACGTAGCGACTTAGTTGCAGGTCCTTTCGAGTTTGATAAAACATACACCAGTCATGCCGAGCTCAATAAGAGACACTTTTCTCTCTGTGCAGGAGGTCCCAAGGTCAGTTCACCAGCAACGGGAATATTCTAATCGAAACATTCTCTGCTGCCTTTGGAAGACAATCTTGGCCAGAACAAATGTAATTCCTGCGATTTTTTTAACGGCAATTTTGTAAACAATTTTACCTCATATTTTCCAGCAATAGCTCCAACGTTCCTCTATTTGGTCATTTTAATTATTTATTACATTCCCAGAGTCAAGAAGCTCAACCCATTTGAAACGTCATCACTAATTCATGTGAAGCCAACTTTCCTGATTCATTCTTGGACAGTTCCATTCACAGGGATGGACACATGCTCAGAGTGTGGCGATGGAAAAGCACAGCCGTTAGCCCGAAACGGCGTCTCTCCTGCTCCTCGGATGCTGCCTGACCTGCTGTGCTTTTCCAGCACCACACGCTCGACTCTAATCTCCAGAATCTGCAGTCTTCACTTTCGCGTAGGGATAGATATTTGGGGAGGGCACGGGATTGGCAGAAGGACAGTGAGATTAATTTTATGTAGTTCAGCAAGTGGCCACTTTTATTTTCAAACAGGAGGTAAGCTTTTCATTAACCTTTTCTAATTTGAATTAACCTTGTTCACCCACTCTGCCCAATGTTTATACCTAAAGGTCTTGTGCATGCAGAGCAGAGACTAAGTATCTTGTAAAACTTCATCATGACAGTCAACGATTCACACTATTCTGATTTCCTTACCTTTGTGTTCTGCTTTGTTATTTTTTTAATTCACAAAATTTGTCCAGACATCGAAAGTGATGAGCCAACAATTACTCCCTTTCTGGATCTCCCTCCACCAAGTCACTTTGCACACATAATGAGAATGTTTTTTTGACAGAACTGCATTTATCAGTTTTGCATGTCAGCCCCCTCTTTATTATGCTTAAAGAGCTTTTCTTTATTGGTCCATAACATCAGGTTGTCAAAACCTTGCTGAGGATGAAGGAGAGGATGTTGTGTATGCACCAGGGATGCAGAACTTCACTTATACAGAATTGCTACATTATTCTGATGAGACCAGTGAAGGTTAAGGGGAGATATTGTAAAAGTGATGGGAATTGGGAAAGAAAGGGCACAGACGTAAAATATTTGCAAAAGAATTAGAGGGGAGATGACAATTTATTTTCCTCAAATGGTTTTTGATCAGGAATGCAATACCTGAAATGATGGTGGGAGTGGAATCTTCCACATTGAGTGAATAGTTGAAAGAGAAAGCTTGCAGAGGGCTGTGGACTTGAGTTAATTGGACTATTTTTCCAAAAAGCCAGGCTGAACAGCCTGTTTCTGTGCTCTACAATTACATGATTTATCAAATATTTAGTTACACCTCTGTTCCATTTCTCCCCCTCTCAATATTGGTCTCATCTCCATAATGAGACTGATATTTATTTATATTTAGTTTCATTGTGTGTTTCATTGCATGAATTATAAACAGTATTGGATGCTCTGTGGATGCCTACTCAACAATCCTTTCCATTCCAACAAGCTCAGCATCCTATTTAGTAAACAACTGTGACCTTAATTAGAATTTTTTTTGTTTAATTACAATCCTGTCATGAATTACTTTGACAAAAATACCCTACTGTAATTATTGATATCTAAAACGTAGGAATAACCACCATCACTTTATTGTTCATCTCTTGTTTCAAGCACATTGAATTAACATTGTTAGCTATTTTTAAAAATATATAATCTCTTGTCACAGCAGTTTATCGTCAAGCACAGGCTTTGCATTATTCACTGTAATGATGTGTAATGCAATGGTTTATATTTTACTAATAATAAAAAAAAACTCTGATATGTGGGTCGGATGAAGACCAAAAGTGTCTTGGGCTGCAATTTCTTGCTTTTGACCTCCACATTTGTGCACCATCTATAATCCCAACACCAAGCTGCAGGTCAGTTTGTTGATTATGATTTCATGACTGGACAACACTTGCTCGACAATCTGTAGTGTGCTAAGATTTACACAATCAACTTAAAATAATAATACAGAATACAATGTGGCTCAATAATGCTTGTTAGAAGACAAAGGAACATATCCAGGTGTTATGTTTTTCAGGTTAATAAAATAGATGTCATTAACACTGCTGTCAAGTAGCACTTGCATTTTGAAAATGTCAAGGCCACTGAGGTCCTGACCTCATTGCAGCCTCTTTTCTCCAACCCATGGACAGAAGAGCTGAACTCCAGAGGTAAGGTGAGTGTCACTGTGCAGATATCAAAGTTGCATTTGATTAAGTGATGCATCAAGGAGTTCTAGTAAAACTGGACACAATGCAGTTGGAGGGTAAACATTCCACTGGATGGAGTCATACCTGGCACAAAGGAGAATGGTGTGTTTGTTGGAAGTCAATCAAACCAAACCCAGGACATCTCTGCAGGATTTCCTCAATGTCCCAGGACCAACCATCTTCACCTACTTCATCAATGACCTTCCCTCCACTATAAAGATCAGAAGTGGAATGGTTGTTGATGATTACACAATGTTTACCACCATTTATGACTCCTCAGATACTGAAGCAGCCCATGTCCAAATGCAACAATACCTGGAAGATACCCAGGATTGGACTGATGAGTCGAGAGTATGTTGCTGGGAAAGCACAGCACGTCAGGCGGCATCCGAGGGGCAGGAGTATCGATGTTTTGGACATAAGCCCTTCATCAGGAATGAGACTTGTGGGCTGGGGGTGAGAGATAAATGGGAGGGGTTGGGATTGCGGGGAAGATAGCAACACATTCTCGACTCTGATCTCCAGCATCTGCAGTCCTCACTTTCTGCCTGGACTGATAAATGACAAGTAACATTCATGCCATACAAATGCCAGGTGCTAATCATCTCCAACAAGAGACAGAATCTAACCATGGCCTTTTGATATTCAATGACAGTACCATCACTGAATCCCCAACTATCGTCATCCTGGGAGTTACCATTGATCAGAAACTAGACCAAAGATATAAGCATCTTTAAATAGCTAAAAACTATAAATGAATAAAGGAAACAGCCACAAAATAAATAAACAAATATATAACACATATCTCTCCAGTGGCCTTTACCACTATCTACAGCTACAAGTCAGGTGTGTGATGGAATACTGTCTACTTGCAGCTCTACCAATGCTCAAGAAGCTTAACATCATTCAGGACAAAGTGATCTACTTGACTGCCACCCATCCACCACTTTCAACATTGGCACTCTTTACACTGATATACAGTGACAACGGTATGCATCCTCTGTATCACGCACTGTAGCAACTCACCAAGGCTCCTTTGACAACACCTTCCAAATCCAGGACCTTTACCAACTAGAAAAACAAGGGCTGCAGACACATGAATACACCACTATGAGGTGAGCTATATCTGCATTCCATGCAGCTCAGAGAAAGTTCACTAGAATGAGTCAAAGGATGAAGGAGTTGTGTTAAGAGGAAAAATGAAGCAGGTTAGGCTAATAGTCATTGGAATTTAGTAGAATGAGAAGTAATCTTATTGAACATTCGGAGGGGGTTTGACAGGGTAGAAATTGAGAAGATGCTTCTGCTTATGGGAGAATCTAGAGCTAAGTTGCAGTAGTTTCTTTCATTACAGTTGGAGTTATTGAGAAATTCCTTCTCTTAAAAGAATGTCACTCCTTGGAATTCTCTTCCCAGGCAGTAGTAGAGATTGGATGATTGTATATATTCAAGGCTGACTTCAAAAGACTTTTGTTTATCAGGGAATTGAATGATTGGAGGGATGAGGGGTTTCTGTTCGGAAAATAGAGTTAAAGCTACAAGTAGATCAGCAATTAAAGGGCATAAGAAGCTCAATGGGGGTTGGGAGTACCGTCTAAACCTCTCTTATTTCTTCTGATCTTATGATAGGAATCACAAGTCATGGTTAAACCAGCATCTTGGTTCCCGGCACAGAATTGAAAATCTCTGCTCTATGGGCTGTGCTCACTTTATGATGTTGGTAATGGATCTGTTAGGGTTAACAATTATATTAATTGAATTTATACGGGAAAAGATCTCAGAGGTGCATTTTCGAAACTTGACAAAACTTGTCAAGTCACCCAAGGAGCTAAATGGCTAAAGATTGGTTAAACGGCTAAAGATCAAGATCATTGGCTTACAGTTTCTGCATAAGTCTGATTTCCTTCCGATTGAATGGTGGGCAGGGAAATTTGTTGATACTTTGTGGGTTGAATTGTGCAAACCTGTCCATCATTCTGCAGAAACCATGGAGACATGGGTGGGAATGCAAACTAAGCAACAACATAAACATACATTTTTGATTTCCAGTTAAGGCTGGTCTTTACCTATAATAAAAGTAGGGATGTGATTCTTCAGTTGCATAGAGTATTGGTAAGACCACATCGAAATACTCTGTGCAGTTTGGTCATCTTATTTAAGGAAGAATATAATTGCATGGAAGGCTGTTCAGGAGAGGTTTATTAGATTGATATCTTGAACGATTGGACTTGAATGAGGCAAGGTCAGAGAGATTAGGCTTATTTTCACTATGGTTTAGATAAATGGTTGTGGGAGGGGAGTGGGGAGTTGGTGATGATTTAATTGTAGTGTATAAGATTCTGACTGGCCTTGACAAAGTGCACACATTCAAAGATGTTTCTTCTTTTGGGTGAGTCCAAAACTATGGGAAACTATTAAATTAGGGCATGTCATTTTAGAATGGAGATGGGACTTTTTTTCTCGCTCGGAGGGCTGTGTGACTTCAGGACTGTCTGCCACACAAGGTGCTGGAGGTGGGGTCACTAAACATTTCTAGGTGGAGGTAGTTAGATTTTTGATGGGGCAGGGGAATCAATGGATATTGGGAGTTAATGGCAATTTGGAATTTGTAACACAAACAAATCAGGCAGATGGAATTTAACTTTGATAAATGTGGGGTGTTGTATTTTGGTAAGGCAAATCAGGACAGGACTTCTAACTTAATGGTAGGGTCCTGGGGAGTTTTGCTAAACAAAGTGACCTTGGGGTGCAGATTCATGATGCCTTGAAGGTGGAGTTGCAAGTAGACAGGACACTGATTTGGTATGGTTGCCTTTAGTGGTGAGTGCATTGAGTTTAGGAGTTGGGAGGATGTGTTATGACTGCTGAGGACATTAGGTTAGGCCACCTCTGGCATGTTGTATTCAATTCTGGTCTCCTTGCTGGAGGGTTTCCACTATAGGGAGAGGCTGAATAGGCTGAGGTTATTTTCCCTGGAGTCTCAGAGGCTGAGAGGTTTAATAAATCATGAGGGGCAAAGATAAGGTGAATAACCAAGGTCTCTTCCCAAGGGTAGGGGAGTCCAAAACTAGAGGGTATAGTTCTAAAGTGAGAGACAAAAGATAAAAGCGATCTAAGAGGCATCTTTTCCATGCTGTGTGTAGTGCATGTATGGAACAAGCTACCAGAGGAAATGTTGGAGGCTCGCACAATAACAACATTTAAAAGGTATCTGGATAAGACATGAATAGGAAGAGGGATATGGACCAAATGTTGGCAAATGGGACTGGATTAGTTTAGGATATCTTGTCAGCGTAGATAAGTTAGACAAAAGGTTTATTTCTGTGCTGTACAACTCATAGAGTCATAGAATCATAGAGACGTACAGCATGGAAACAGACCCTTCAGTCAATATCCCTCTAAACTGTTCCAATTCACATACCCATCCAGATGCCTTTTAAATGTTGCAATTGTACCAGCCACAGCCACTTACTCTCGCAGCTCATTCCATACACGCACCACCCTCCACGTGAAAAAATTGCCCCTTAGATCCCTTTTATATCTATCCCCTCTTACCTTAAACCTATGCCCTCTAGTTCTAGACTCACCTATCCCAGGGAAAAAGACTTTGTCTATTTATCCTGTGCATGCTCTATATGATTTTATAAACCTCTATGAGGTCATCCCTCAGCCTTCGACGCTCCAGGGAAACAGCCCTAGCCTATTCAGCCTCTCCCTTTAGCTCAAATCCTCCAACCCTGGCAACATCCTTGTAAATCTTTTCTGAACTCTTTCAAGTTTCATAACATCTTTCTGATAGGAAGGAGACCAGAATTGCATGCAATATTCCAACAGTGGCCTAACCAACATCTTGTACAGCCGCAGCATGATCTCTCAACTCTGAAACTCAATGCTCTGAACCAATAAAGGAAAACAAACCAAATGCCTTCTTCATTATTCTATCTACCTGTGAATCTACATTCAAAGAACTATGGACTGCACTCCAAGGTCCCATTGTTCAGCAACACCCTCTAGGTCCTTACCATTAAGTGTATAAGCCCTAGTAACATTTGCTTTCCCAAAATGCAGAATGTCACATTTATCTAAATTAAACTCCATCCGTCACTCCTCAGCCTATTGGTGCATCTGAGCAAGATCTTGTGTACTTAGGTAAGGTTCTCTGTTATCCACTACACCTCCAATTTTGGTGCCACCTGCAAATAATACCTCCAATGTTCAGAAGCAAATGACTAAAAGTAGTGGACCTTGTGGCACTCCACTGGTCATAGGCCTTCAGTCTGAAAAACAGCTCTTCGTCACCACCCTCTGTCTTCTACCTTTGAGCTAGTTCTGTATCCACATGGCTAGTTCTCCCTGTATTCCATGAGATCTAACCTTGCTAACCAGTCCCCCATGGGGAACCTTGTCGAACGCCTTACTAAAGTCCTTTTAGATCATGTCCAACACTCTGCCCTCATCAATCCTCTTTGTTACTTTTTTAAAAAACTCAATCAAGTTCATGAGACATCATTTCCCATGCAGAAAGCCATTTTGACTATCCTGAATCAGTCCTTGCCTTTCCAAATACATGTGAATCCTATCCCTCAGGATTCCCTCTTACAACTTGCCCACCACTGATGTCAGGCTCATCGGTCTGTAGTTCCCTGGCTTGTCCTTCCTTTCTTAAATAATGGCATCACGTTAGCCAACCTCCAGTCTTCTGGCACCTCACCTGTGATTATCGATGATACAAGTATCTCAGCAAGAGGTCCAGCAATCACTTCCCTAGCTTCCCACAGAGGTCTAGGGTACACCTGATCAGGTCCTGGGGATTTATCCACTTTATGCGTTTCGAGACATCCAACACTTCCTCCTCTGTAATATGAACATTTTTCAAGATGTCATCATCTATTTCCCCGCATTTTATATCTTCCATGTCCTTCTCCACAGTAAACACTGATGCAAAATACTCATTTAGTAACTCCCCATCTCCACACAAAGACTGCCTTTGAGGGGTCCTATTCATTCCCTCGTTACCCCTTCGTCCTTAATGTATTTATAAAAACCCTTTGGATTCTCCCTAACCCTATTTGCCAAAACTATCTCGTGTCCCCTTTTTGCCCTCCTGATTTCCCTCTTAAGCATACTCCTACTGTATTTATACATGAAGGATTCACTTGATCTCTCCTGTGTATACCAGAAATTTGCTTCCTTCATTTTCGTAGCCAACCTTCAATTTCTCTACTCTGGATCAGTGGTGCTGGAAGAGCACAGCAGTTCAGGCAGCATCCAAAGTGCAGCGAAATCGACTTTTCAGGCAAAAGCCCTTCATTTACCTTGTTGATCTTACCTTGTTGATTTTCAATTTCTCTAGTCATGTAGCATTCCTTACACCTACCAGCCTTCCCTTTCACCCTGACAGGAATATACTTTCTCTGGACTCTAGTTATCTCATTTCTGAAGGCTTCGCATTTTCCAGACGTCCCTTTACCTGTGAACATCTGCACCCAATCAGCTTTTGAAAGTTCTTGCCTAATACTGTCAGAATTAGCCTTTCTCCAATTTAGAATTTCAACTTTTAGATCTGGTCTATTCTTTTCCATCACTATTTTAAAACTAATAGAATTATAGTCGCTGGCCCCAAAGTGCTCCCCCACTGACACCTCAGTCACCTGCCCTGCCTTATTTCCCAAGAGTAGGTCAAGATTTGCACTTTCTCTAGTACGTACATCCACATACTTAATTTAAAAATTGTCTTGTACACTCTTTACAAATTCCTCTCCATCTAAACCCTTAACACTATGGCAGTCCCAGTCTATGTTTAGAAAGTTAAAATCCCCTACCATAACCACCTTATTATTCTTACCAATAGCGGAGATCTCCTTACAAGTTTGTTTCTCAATTTCCCTCTGACTATTAGGGGGTCTATAATACAATCCCAATAAGGTGATCATCGCTTTCTTCTTTCTCAGTTTCACCCAAATAACTTCCCTAGATGTATTTCCGGGAATAATCTCCCTCAGTACAGCTGTAATGCTATCCCTTATCAAAACGCCACTCCCCCTCCTCTCTTACCTCACTTTCTATCCTTCCTGTAGCATTTGTATTCTGGAACATTAAGCTGCCAGTCTTGCCCATCCCTGAGCCACGTTTTTATAATTGCTATGATATCCCAGTTCCATGTTCCTAACCATGCCCTGAGGTCATCTCCCTTCCCTGTTAGGCTTCTTGCATTGAAATAAATGCAGTTTAACTTATCAGTCCTACATTGTTCTCTGCTTTGTTCCTGCCTGCCCTGACTGTTTGACTCGCTTCTGTTCTCAACTGTACCAGTCTCAGATTGATCTCTTTCCTCACTATCTCACTGGGTCCCACTCCTCCCCACCCCCCCAACCTTATTAGTTTATATCCTCTTGAGCATCTCTGGCAAATCTCCCTTCCAATTCAGACGCAATCCATCCTTCTTCTACAGATCACTTCTACCCCAGAAGAAATTCCAATGATCCAAAAATGTGAATCCTTCTCCCATACACCAGCCCCTCAACCATGAATTCATCTGTTCTATTTTCCTATTCCTGCTCTCACTAGCTCGTAGCACCAGGAGTAATCCAGATATCACTGCCCTTGAGGATCTCCTTTTTAAATTTCTGCCTGACTTTCTATATTTTCCATTCAGAGTTTCATCCTTTTCCATTCCTATGTCATTGGTACCAATATGTACAATGGCATACTGCTGCTCCCTCTCTCATTTGAGAGCATTCTTCACCCTCTGAGATATCCTTGATCCTGGCACCAATGAGGCAACACACTATTCTGAATTTTCGCTGCTGGCCGCAGAAACACCTGTCTGTACCCCTGACCAGAGATTCCCCAACACAACCGATTGCTTGGAGCCTGATGTACCCCTCATTACATTAGAGTCAGTCTTGATATCAGAAACTTGGCTGATTGTGCTACATTCCCTTGAAAGTCCATCACGCCCTACATTTTCCTAAACAGCTCACTTGTTTGAAATGGGGCAAGCCACTGAAGACTCATTTAGTACCCATCTACCTCTCCTACTTTTCTTGGAGTTAACCCATCTACCTGACTGTATCTACAGCTTTTCTCCCTTCCTATAACTGCCATTAATTACACTACCTAGCTCTTGGAAATTCCTCATTGCCTCTAACAGTTGCTCCAACTGATCCATTCAATCTGACAGGATTCACACCCAATGACACTTATTGCAGATATAATCTTCAGTAACCTTTAAACTTTCCCAAAACTCCTGCATCCTACAAGAAGAGCATATCACTCTACTGAAGGCCACTTTGCTCCTTCCAATGTACAGACCTAGAAAATAGCACCGTCTTATTGCTCTACAGAGCACTGCTCCAGGCTAACTTAATACTTATGGCTTATATTTTTAAAATTTAATCAGGAGACAGATCCTAATAAAAACATAAATTCAAGAAAGAACCCACTCTACTCACTATTGCAGATTTACAGCAAGGCTCTACTTAAAATTGTTTCCTTTTCTGTTTCTGTGCTGTTACCTCTCCCAAACAAGTTCCTCCAAGATTGCAGTTGTGAATTTTGCTGTTTGTTAAGTTTTTTCTTGATGCACTTTGATGTCCAGTAATGCATGAATTCAAACAGCAAAGGCAATAACTGCACAGATTCACTCCTGAGTCAGTTAGCAGTGTGGGCTTCCTTCTCTTTCTTTACATGTGCTTGCTGCCTTGTCTGTCTTTCTCCCTTTTAAAAGTGCTGCCATTTTGACTCTTTTTTTTTCAAAAGTTCCAAAACAATCGCAACATCATATACATCAGTAACTGCTGCTCCTGGAATTCAAGGAAATCACCTCCAACACCTAAAATACCTCAAAAAAGCAGCAGCCTGTTATAGCCAGAAATGTTTCCCATCATCCATCTTGGATCCATCATCTCCTCTGTCTCAACTCATCTGTTGACTACAGATCCATCCATCCATCATCTCCTCTGTCTCAACTCATCTGTTGACTACAGCTGCAAATCTAAAAGTATATCCTCCCCAAATCTTTCTGGCAACTTTCGGTTTATCCTGTGCTAATAGTTAATCAGATTGACAACAAATGGATTCTTAGTGAATGGAATTACCTTCAGAACATTTTGATTTAAAAGGTAGCCGCCCTCAAAACTGAATTAATTATTTTCCATTATTGATGTCTTTATTTCTTTCCTTGATGTTAATAATCAAGTTGTCAACCTAGATTGACATTAAGAGTTTGAAGCAAGCTGTTACAATTAATTATTCGAAGGCCCACACCCCATAAATTCTACTTAGTTGCTCTTCATTAAATTCCATTAACCTCTGATTTCGTTCCACATCAATGGATAATTAGGAAATAGAAAATCTTCTCAGGTTGTAGCAAGGAAATTCCAGAAAAGACAAATTCATAAAATTTTACTTTAAAGGTGCTCAACTCTAAAGTTATATTTATCTTTTTTCTTCAAACTGCTATAATGGAAACATTGATTTTGAAAGATGAAAAGATGATTATCAAAGTACTTATGATAATCATCATCTGATTATCATAAGTACATTGGAATAGGTCATAGAATCAGAGAATTCCTAAAGTGTGGAAACAGGCCATTCGGCCCAACAAGTCCACACCAATTCTCCAAAGAGGATCCCCTCCAGACTCATCACCCCCCTCCACGCTATCCCTGCAAACCTACATTTCCCATGGCTAATCCACCCAACCTACACATCCCTGGACACTATGGGCAATTTAACGTGGTTAATCCACCCCAAGCTGCACATCCCTGGACACAATATGCAATTTAGCAAGGCTAATCCACCTACCCTGCATATCTTTGGAATTTTGGAGGAAACCAGAACGCTTGGAGGAAATCCACGCAGGCACGGGGAGATTGTGCATACTCTACAGAACAGTTGCCCGAGGCTAGAATTCATTTAAATTATGGGAATCAGTGCCAAGCTTTTACTGAGTGTAGAAAGTGGCACAGTGGTAGTGTTACTTTACTGCCATATCCAGGTCAACGTTTTGGGAACATGGTTTCAAATCCCACCATGATAGACAGTGACATTTGAACTCCTCCCTGTGACAATACTGTCATTTTAAAGGGCTATTTTGTAAAGCAGAGGTGTAAAATTGGCTACTGAAAATGACTTGAGTAAACAGCTTCAGAGGCCTTGGGTTCTTTACTAACAGTCTGAATGGGTGTGGCCAGCTGTCACAGATCCAGATTTCTGAGTTTCACTTTGTTCAGTAATGTGAGAAGATATTGAGGTCTCAAAAGAGTTGGAAGTTCATTGGATGTCTCTTGGCTGCTACTTTTTCTCAATTTTCTCTTGGTGGTTTTTTTTCTGTTGGATTGGAGAACCTTATGTGAGAATCTGTATTTGAATTTTCCTTTTTGCCAAAAGGGTATGTTTATGGGATGTTACTATTATTGCTGAAAAATGTGTTGCTGGAAAAGCGCATCAGGTCAGGCAGCATCCAAGGAGCAGGAGAATTGATGTTTCGGGCATGAGCCCTTCTTCAGGAATCAAATCTGAAGAAGATTCCTTAAGAAGAGCTTATGCCCAAAATGTCGATTCTCCTGCTCCTTGGATGCTGCCTGACCTGATGCGCTTTTCCAGCAACACATTTTTCAGCTCTGATCTCCAGCATCTGCAGTCCTCACATTTTCCCTGTTACTATTATTGCACAGTTAATTAGTAATAGTTACTGTATATAATATTCTGTTAAGTTTCCAATCTATTGTTATTCTACATTTCTCTTTCTTTGGTTGAATTTTAATAATGTGTTTAAATAAATTGTGTTTTGCTTAATGCCAAGTAGTTTGGCCAGTTATATTGCATTTGAGACACTTTATATTTGTTTTTAAAATAAGAAAAAGTTAGGGTCTAGTCTTAAAATATTCTTGAGGGTGTCTGATCTGGTCCATAAAGCATACAATCTAATAAAGCCCTGCCTACTGGTGATCTTATAACCATTATTGGTTGTTGTAAAAACTCAGCTGGCTCACTAATGTCCTTTAGGGAAAGCAATCTGCCATCTTTACCTGGTCTGACCTATATGTGACTCCAGGCCCATAGCAATGTAGCTTAATCTTGCCTTAAAAGCAGCCCTTCAATATTTTCTCAAGGGCATCTGGGAAGAGCCAGCCAGTGACACCCACATCCAACACGTGAATGCAAAAACAAAAGACTGACAAGGGAGAAAAGACCATAACATATGGGAGCAGAATTAGGGCATTCGGCCCATCAGGTCTGCCCTGTCATTCAATCATTGCTAATAAATGAAAACATTAAAGGAACTGCAAGACAGGAGATCTTCAGGATCAAATCACAAATGATCAAAGAATCTTGAAAAGTTCCAAACAATTATTGTAAAACCCAGATGGTCCTTTCCCCTCCTCTCATCCATCATTTCAAAATGAGGACAAGAAGTTAAACTCAATGTGTTCCCATGCTAAGCAGGCAGCTAATATAGATTATCAAGCACAAGGGTGAGAGGTAAATGAAACTTAGGGCAAGGTGTAACATGGCTAGCACAGGGAAGGTCAATGCCATGATGCTTACACACGTGCATCCAAATTTGGAGTAGAACTTTCTACCATTTCTTGTGACTTTAGGAACTCTTCATTGGCAATTTAAGCACAATGCTTGACCCAGGGAACCTAACCATGACCAATTCCTCCTTTATCACCCTCCTTTTACTGCCAAAGCTCTTTCAAATATACCACTTTCATGACATGATTACTGACTGCATCTGTAACTACATCCCATCTAGTCCCAAATTTCACAGTCTTCACTGCCATGACTCAGGCTTTTTGAAAACCCCCAGTTCCTACACATGGGTGTAGGGGTGCACCATTCTCTTTCTCTCACTCAACCATTCAGAATCTTTTTGAAACATATTCATTTCATCCCTCCCTCTCTCTCTCTCTCTCTCTCTCCCCTCCTCCTTGAATGAACACCCATGCCCCTCTCGTTCTCCAGTATGAAGACTTTTTAATGTTAAAATCTCTGAAATTTGAATGATTTACTGTCACTTGTATTTTGCAGTGAATAATGCAGTAAAATACAGTGAAAAGCTTCAACATTCACCACAATCAGATGCCATCTCGAATAGTTTAAGAATGGAAAGATACAAATGAAAGAGTCTATCTCTGTTCCACCATGAGTCCTGAGCTGGCTCACCAATGACACCCATGCCAACATCACTCCTCCACCAGGTCATCGCTGCCTGCTCCAGACCCACCAGTGTAGGAGTCATCTCTTCACTGCTAGGACTACCTCACCCACACTGCTGATGTCAGGTCAAATTTATCAATAATGTCCTTGGTTGTTGATATCGGATGTAGTGAGGGATAGTGAGTTAGTGGCAACCCTGATATGTTTTTTCTCGCCAAAACTGAGGTGAACACTATCTGAATTAACGGCTTCTCTGGGTCTGGCATCAGGCTTCCCTGGCTGTACTCTTCAAACCTTGCCTCCCTCCCTTTCCCTCTCCTGGATTCCCCCCCCCCACAATGTGAGTATTTGCCAGTGCTCCCTTCAACTTTCCTCTTTCTGTTTCTCCTAAGCTCTGAAAACATGCTCTTCCTTTTCCCTGTGTCCTCTCTGCATTAAAGTCAGGATTGATCAGGGGAAGCTGGGATGTAGTGATAATGTCACTGGTGCAGCTATCTAGATCTGGGCTGTAGGTTTAAATACCACAGGGGGACTGGAGAAATTTGAATGCAAGGAAAAATGTTGGAGTTAAAAGCTAGCCTAGTGGTGACCGTGTCAATTGGAGGAGAAACCCCCATGGTTCACTAAATGTCCATTAGGGAAGGAAACCTACTATCCTTACCAGGTCTGGCCTATGTGTAATTCTGGACTGACAGACTTTTAACTGCCCTCTGGGCAATTAGGGATGAGCAATTAATGCTAGTGACATAGTGGAGGCTAGTGCAATTACAAGGCTTCTGAATGGAAATGTAGATAGGAAGGGTTTATAGGGCAAATACTAGCTTAATTAAGGATACCTGCTTGGCATGGATGAGTTGGACCAAAGGGTCTGTGTTATACATCTCTATGACTCCATGACATCCATATCTCATGAGTGAATTTAAAACAATCACACCATCTCTGACATCAAGAGCTCAAAACCTTCAAACCCAATGCTGTCTTTATCATGAAAAAATCTACAGATTAAAAACCAATCTTTGGCAGCTGCAATAGAGAATGATGTAGCCCATTAGTTTTGTTTGGTCAGTTTAATTAAGTCTACTCCTGAGATGATGCTACTTTTCTCGACATGCCATCAATCATAATTTCATAAAACTCCGAATGCACATTTAGAGGCAGAACTGACACATTAATTTCATTACCTTGATCCTTCCCTCGATCACGACGAACAGAAACCAATCTGAATTTCATTTCAAGCATAAACTTTGCAATAGAGCCTTTTTAGTGCAGGCCGTCTTATGCTGCGTGTAGCTTGCTGGCAGAGTCATGATGAATAGATGTCCCGGAGGCTAAGATCTGCTAAGTTAATGATCACCAGTAAGCGAGACAAATTAGAGTTTGATACGGTTTGCTTGCTGCATTGTATCCTCCTGCCCTCATTTGGAAGGAGCTGAGCATGAGGATTAAAAGTTGCTCACCATATGCTCACACAGAAAGAACAATTTGAACTGACTTGGAATATCCAACTCCCGGACCTCTGCACAGCTCTCCTGAGGAATAGACAAAATTGCAATAGGTAATCCCAATGTAAGAGTCCTGAGAATTTGTTTTCTACAATTTAGCGAGGCTATTCATCCCTGCTGGCTATAAGATTAAATTGGCTTCCATTGGAACAATGGAGGCTGAATGCATGTGTGAGATTCTGAGGGAGTGGAATGGGTGTAGAGGAAGAACACCCGTCCTTCCTTTAGCAAAGAGGTCAACAACCACACTTAAAGTAATTGATAGAGAGATGAGAATTAGAGTTAAGGAGGAATAGAAACCTGACATTCCTGATGAAGAGCTTACAATTGAAATGTCGATTTCTCCTGCTCCTCGGATGCTGCCTGAGTGGCTGTGCTTTGCCAGCACCACACTTTTTGACTCTGACCTCTTGCAGTCCCCACTTTCTCTGTAGAACCTAACAGTGGGGGTAGGCCATCTAAATCCAAAACATCCATTTTGTCAAAAAGGGTTTTCTCATATCAGCTCTCATCTCAGTAATTCTGTACCATCTGACCTTCAGCTATTTGAAACAGTTTCTCTCTTTTTAACTTAGTCTAAACCTCCATATTTTGCAGCCCCTGTCAAACCCCTCTCTCAGCTTTTTCCGTAGGGTGGCACGGTGGCTCAGTGGTTAGCACTGCTGCCTCACAGCACCAGGGGTCCCAGGTTCGATTCCAGCCATGGTGACTGTCTGTGTGGGGTTTGTACATTCTCCCTGTGACTGTGTGGGTTTGCTCTGGTTTCCTCCCACAGTCCAAAGATGTGCAGGTCAGTTGAATTGGCCAAGCTAAATTGCCCATTAGTACGAGGGAAATGGGTCTGGGTGTGTTACTCTTCGGAGGGTCAGTGTGAACTGGTTGGGCCAAAGGGCCAGTTTCCACACTGTAGGTAATCTAATCTAAATACGTGAGCTAGCTCAAGGGAGAATGACTAAGAAGACTGATAGTCTATAAATCGGACTAGCAGAGCTGGAGAAATTTGAAAACGATAGATAAATCTGGAAAATGAGTCTAGTCTGATAATAATGGTGACCAATAACCTAATTGTTTTAAAAACCCATCTGCTTCACTTGAGGGAAGAAAATCTGTTGTTCTTACCAGTCTCACCTACACGTAACTCCAGACTAATGTCAATATATTTGCCTCCTAACTGCTCAAAAAGAATAGAACAAAGTTAACAGAGCTTCAGGGAATGAAGCCTGCTACCCTCCCTCCTCCCCCACAGATGGGCTGTCCAATTCTGGCCCCATGTACAGAAGCCTTCCCCAAAATCTTGTTTGAAAGTTTAAGGGGAAAATTCACTGCCATCTTCTCATGGCAATAAATGATGGAAATTAAATGCTTATGGCAGTATCACTCATGTTCTGGGAATGAATGTGACCTGAATTTTATATTTTTTTCTTTATACTTTCTTGGGATTTGGGCATCATTGACTAGGCCTTAATTCCCATACTTACTGTTCTTCCAATTTGGCACTGCCCTCTTGAACAGTCCTACTTGTCCATCTTCCTTCCCACCGATCTGCTCCACCCTCCTCTCCGACCTATCACTTCCACCCTCACCTCCACCTACCTATCACATTCCCAGCTACATTCCCCCCAGCCCAACCTCCCTCCCTCCCATTTATCTCTCAATCCCGTTGGCCCACAAGCCTTATTTCTGATGAAGGACTTATGCCCCGAAACGTCAATTCTCCTGCTCCAGTTGTGCTTTTCCAGAACTATACTCTTCGACTCTGATCCCCTGAATCTGCAGCCATCACTTTATCCCTCCTGTTCTTGTACTGATTGGCTTGCCGAGACAGTTCAGAGGGCAGATAAGGGTCAATCACATTGCTGTGGATCTTGTGTCAGGCTAGACTGTGGTAAGGATATCAAATTTCCTTCAAGAAAGGATATTAGTGACCTAGGTGGGTTTTTACAATAATCAGTGATAGTTTCACAGTCACCATTACTGAGCATAACGTCATATCTCAGATCGGTTAAGTGGGTGTAAGTTCCACCTATTGCTACAGTGAGATTTGAACCTTAGTCCTCAGAATGTAAACCTGTGATTATGAATTCAGTGATGCTCCATTAGATATTATCCAATAACGAGAATTAGAGACTTCACCTGATGAAGGAGCAGTGCTCTGAAAGCTTGTGATTTCAAATAAACCTGTTGGTCTATAACCTGGTGTCATGTGACTTGTCCACCCCAGTCCAACACCAAGCACCTCCACATCAAGACTTAGAGAGTGATACGTGACACAGGCAAATCACCTGCTTTTTTCTGTTTCCAACATTAGTTCTTCCTAGTAGAGATCACCAGTCTGTTGCTAACCTTGTGCCAATGGTCATGGTTAAACACAGCCAGTTAATGCAGCAAGCAAGTTGTACAAGATAATCTATTAAAGAGATGTCTGCATGGCGAAGTTCCTCGTCAACCCATTAGTGTGGCACATATTAGAATTAGATTAACAGCACCCTCCTTTATCAATGTCAGTGAAGCACCACTCATTATTTTTCAAGGGGTTGGAAGCCTGACACAGCACTAAGTGAGGTCTGATTGCACTTATTCCAAAATGACTGGTTGAGATCAAATCAATGAGCTTGCAATTAATCTTTCAATCAGAGTTTGCATTAAAAGTAGTGTAAGGGGGATACCCAAACTCCAGATACAGATCTCCTCAGAAATGAACACCGATATCAATTTGCCATTATACGTTTCCTTTCATACTGTAATATGTTTCAAGACGGTTGAGTGAAGCATGATCCATTAAGATTTCCCATTGAACCATGTGAAAATCTAGAAAACAGTGACCAAAATGTTGATTGAAGATGTGGTTGTTAAGGGGGTGGGAGGGTAGTGTGGGATTCGGAGATTGAATTCCAGAACTGAGGTTAAAGGCAGCACAAGGACATGGTGGTGAGAATAAGCCTTGAAGAATCATGATGGGCATCAGAACTGGAGGAGTACAAAGTTTTGAGAGGATTGTAGGGCTGGAAGAGCGAATAGGCATAGGAATTCTACGATATGTGTTTATCTGATTCTCTTGCAAAGTTACTATCGAATTTGGTTCCTTCAGGCATAACATAACATCCATGCCCACACGCAGAAAGGTCCAAACACCACTCAGACTTGGCCTGATAAGTTGACAGTAACATCCATGCCACACAACTGCCAGACATTGCCAATCTCCAATCAAGAAAAGTCTTCCATTGCAATTCCATGGCATTTCTGTTGTTGAACTGCTGAGAATCAACATCCTAAGGGTTACCATTGACCAGAAATGTTACCAAGGAGAGGGGATTGAGGCTACTTATGTGGTTACAATTGAAGAGTCAGAAAAAAAGACGATGGGCCAAATTGTTTTTTCTATATTTTATGGTGAGAGAGCTAATGATGAAAATTTGTCCTAGACTTCATTAAGTAGTAGTATCGGCATGATGGGCTGAATGGGCACTTTCTGTGCTGGAATGACTCTATGACTGGATGGAAAGGCCTACACGTCTCCCTAATAATGAAGCACAAATCAAAAAGGCAGACATGAGCTGTCCAATGCTGCCTGTGTCAGGGCTATGCAGAAAGAGCGCAGGGAAGACCCATTTGGGCACTGACTCTGTGTCTGACTCTAAACAGTAACCCTGTTTCTCTCTTCACAGATGCTTCCAGAGCTACAGACTCTCTCCATCCTTTTCAGTTTTTATTGCATGTTTCTAGCATCCACAATATTTTAGGCCGTTAGAAATGGAAACTGGAGTCGTTGCTCCCTTGAGCCTGCTCCACAGGATCACAGCTGACCTGACATTTCTTGTGTCCACTTTCCTGCATTTTCCTTGTAAGCCTTTATTCATCTTACTGTCCTCCTTATACACTCACATGGCCAAACTCAGCTCTAACTCTATTTACAAATTATTGATGACACCACTGGCATGGGTCAGATCTCAAACAATGATGAGGCAGAGTACAGGAGGAAGATAGAGGGCTTAGTGGCATGGTGTAAAGACAACAAATACTCCCTCAATGTCAGCAAAGCAAAGGAGCAGACATGTCCCTGTCTATGTCAATGATATTGTGGTGGAGATGGTCAAGAGCTTTAATTTCCTAGAAATAAATATCACCAACAATCTGTCCTGGTCCCTCTACATTGATGGCCCCACAAGCCTCATTCCTGGTGAAGGGCTTAAGCCTGAAACATTGATTCTCCTGCTCCTCAGATGTTGCCTGACTTGCTGTGCTTTTCCAGCACCACACTCTCGACCCCCATCTATGTTGACGTTACAATCAAGAACGCACCAATGTCTCTAGAGTCATAGAGTTGTAGAGATCTGCAGCATGGAAACAGACCCTTTGGTTCATCCATTCTATGCTGACCCAATATCCTAAATTAATCTAGTCCCATTTGTCAGCATTTGGCCCATATCTCTCTAAGCCCTTTCTATTCATGTACCCATCCAGATACCTACTTCCTCTGAAATTCTGCATGTCTGCAATAAGTCTGACCAATTTTTATAGCTGCACCATAGAGTTCATCCCATCCAGATGCATCACAGCTTGGTATGGTAACTGCTCTGCCCAAGATTGCAAGAAACTACTGAGAGTTGTGGACGCAGTCCTGCCCATCATGAAAACCAGACTCCGTCAACACTTCCTGCGACTTCAGGAAAGCAACCAACGTAATCAATGGCCCCGTCCCACTCTGTTTCCACTCTCTTCCACCCTCTTCCATTGGGCAGAAGATACAAAAGTTTGAAAACACGGACTGACAGATTTGAGAGCAGCTTATCAGACTTATGACCAGACCTCTCCCATGTTAGAGTTGCTCTTTCTCTCAACCTCTGTGGCTTTAAAAATATATTTTGCATACTGTTCTATTACCCTGATGTACTTATGTAAGGTACGATTTGTCTGTTTAGCATACAATACTGTATTTTTCTCTGTATCTTGCTACATGTGACAATGATACTAAATAAATCAAATTGAAGTTCTATACTTAATGATCTATTTATATCAGCCTTTAAAATATATAAACACAGCTCTCTGTGGCAAAGAGTTTCAAAGACACATAGCCCTCTGAAAAAATAATTCCTCCTAATCGTTTTTTAAAACTTTTATTTTGATTTTATTCAAAATGCAACTCCTGGGATCTACTAACAATATTGAATGATGAACTGTAGCTGATGAAGGGTTCACTTAGACTAGCTGATCAGGTTATTTTTCTTGTCCCTGAAAAAAATCAACAACTTTTTTTCCCTGCTGTGGCTTTGAAGACAATAAAAGCAACTCCTTAACAAGAGTGGAGCTGAGTTTCAGAGGGTATTTACCCTCACCACTCAGTCAGGAAGCTGTTCAGTCAATGTCACACTCCAGGGAGCGCAAGAAGAGAGACACTTGTTCACTGTTTGTTCTTGGAGAAATGTTTGGAGATGGAGATGGAATAAGTTGGGCCGAGTCACCAATGGGTGGAATTTGACATGACAGCTCTTAGTCAATTGGTGCCAGATCAGTTCTTTTCCTGGGTCCCAAAACACAGTGCCAGATGTTTTTGGCTTTCAGACCACACGGAAGACTTGAGGGCTCAGTCTGGAATAAGATCATTGAATCTCCCAGCAAAGGTGGTGGCCGTTCGCCGCATCATGCAGTTTCGAGGTCTTTGAAGTTCTCTTGAGAGTTCTGTGAAAGAATCTAACTGAAGACTACAAGACTGTAAGCAGGAGTAAGCCATTTAGCCCTTCAAACCTGTCCCACCATTCAGTAGGATCATTGGTGAATCTGACATTCCTCATGTTCTTTCCCTATAACCCTTGATTCCCTGACTGATCAAGACTCTATCTCAGCCTTACATCTACACAGGAACTTTGCTCCCACAGCTCTGTCTGTGGTATGGAGTTCCAAAGACACTCAACACTCATTCATATTCATCCAGTCTTAAATTGGAGCCCCTTTATTCTGACACTATGCCTTATGCTCCTATAGTCTCCCAAGAGGGGAACAGCCTCTCAGCATTTACCCTGTCAAGCCTGTTAAGAATTCATTGGGATCATCTCTTTTTCTTCTGAACTCCAGTGTGTAGAGTCTCAACCTGTTCAGTCTTTGCTAATCAGATCTTCCCTTCATCCTTGTTAACCTTCTCTCAAATGTTTCCAATGAAATAAGCTCTTTCCTTAAATAAGGAGACCAAAAACTGCTCACAGTACTCCAGATGTGATCTACCAGTACTTGAACTCATTCCTTCCCCACAATCCCAGTTACTAATGAAATACAATCTTGTAGCCACTCACAGCCATTATTTCAAAGGAGAGCAGAGAAATTCTCCGTTTGTCTCCACCAGCATAAACTTAACATTTTTTGCACAGGACTAATGACATTTACCTGCCCAGCTTTGTTGAAGGGGAGTTCCCTTTGTTGAAGGGGAGTTCCCTTTGTTGAAGGGGAGTACTTTAGTGCAGCCAGCTCTGTTTTGCCAGAGATGCGATCTCAACGAGATGGATTTAAGTCAAAGATCCTGCTCTCTCTCAGCCAAACATAGGCAAACTCTGCTGGAAGCATGGTGGCTCGTGGTTAGCACTGCTGCCTCCCAACCTCAGGGACCTGGGTTCGACTCCAGCCTTGAGTGGCTGTCTGTGTGGAGTTTTCACATTCTCACCGTGTCTGCATGGGTTTCCTCTGGGTTCTCTGGTTTTCTCCCATAGTCCAAAGATATGCAGGTTAGGCGACTCGGCCATGCTAAATTGCCCACAGTGTTCGGGGATGTGTAGGTTAGGTGCATTGGTCAGGGGTAAATGTAGAGTAATAGGGTAGGGGAATAGGTTTGGGTGGGATAATCTTCAGAGGGTCAGTGTGGACTTGTTTGGCTGAAGGGCCTGTTTCTACACTGTAGGGAGTGGGACGAGCTGTCTTCAGTGTCCAAGCCAATGGATATCCCCCATCACATTGGCTGGACGTCATTTTTGTTAGAAAGGAACAAATTGATTAAGGATAGTCAACATTATTTTGTGAAGGGTAGATCATGCCTTATTGCGTTCTTTGAAAAGGTGACCAAAAAGGTGGATGAGGGTAAAGCGATTGATGTGATGTATATGGATTTCAGTAAAGTATTTGATAAGGTAGGATATTGCAGAAAATACAGAGGCCTGGGATCGAGGGTGATTTAACGGTATGGATCAGACATTGGTTAGCTGAAAGAAGACAGAGGGTGGTGGTTGATGGGAAATATTCATCCTGGAGTTCAGTTATGAGTGGGCTACTGCAAGGATCTGTTTTGGATCCACTGCTGTTTGTCATTTTTATAAATGACCTGGATGAGGGCACAAAAGGATAGGTTAGCAAATTTGCAGATGACACTAAGGTCAGTGGAGTTGTGGATAGTGCAGAAGGATGCTGCACGTTACAGAAGAAAATAGATAAGCTGCAGAGCTAGGTTGAGAGGTGGCAAAAGGAGTTTAAAGTGGAAAAGTGTGAGGTGATTCACTTTGGAAGGAGTAACAGGAATGCAGAGTACTGGGCTAATAGCAAGATTCTTGGTAGTGTAGATGAGCAGAGAGATCTCAGTGTCTCGGTACGTAGATCATTGGAAGTTGCCACCCAGGTTGATAAGGTTGTTAAGAAGGCATATGATGTGTTAACTTTTATTGGTAGAAGGATTGAGTTTCAGAACCGTGAGATCATGCTGCAGCTGTTCAAAACCCTGGTGCAGCCACATATAGGGTATTGTGTACAGTTCCAGGCACCACATTATAGAAAGGATGTGGAAGCTTTGGGAAGGGCTCACGGGTGATTTACTAGGATATTGCCTGGTATGGAGGGAAAGTCTTACGAGAAAAGGCTGAGGGACTCGAGGCTGTTTTCATTAGCGAGAGGAAGGCTGAGAGGTGATTTAATTGAGACATATACGATAATCAGAGGGTTAGATAGGGTGAATAGTGAAAGTCTTTTTCCTCAGATGGTGATGGCTAGCACGAGGGGACATAGCTTTAAATTGAGGGGTGATAGATATAGGATATAAGATATCCTACATAAGATATCAGAGGTAGGTTCTTTATTCAGAGAGTAGTAGAGGCAAAAGTAGTAGACTCACCAACTTTACAGGCATTTAAATGGTCATTGGATAGGCATATGGATGAAAATGGAATAGTGTAGGTTAGATGGAATTCAGATTGGTTCCACAGGTCAGCGCAACATCAACGGCTGAAGGGCCTGCACTGCGCTGTAATGTTCAATACTCTTTGTTTGTGGGATCCAGCTTGTTGACAAATTGGCTGCAGTGGCCCTGCACTATGAAGTGACTGCAGTTCAGGTGGGATGATCCTCCGAGGGGTAGTGTGGACTTGAGGGGCCAAATGGCCTGCTTCCACACTGTAGGGATTCTATAATTCTATGACAGTTCTTCACTGCCTGTAAAATACCCTGCAATATGGCATGCGATAAATCAAAGCGCTTCCTTTCTATCTGTCATCTCTTGAAGCTTGACTCTCACCGGGCGGATACCACTTGCAAGCCTGCCAAGCGCCTTCAGCAGGCTATGTGTATGAGCATGCCCAAGGCACCCCACACCAGGTCCTAGCTCCCAGCCCTGCCGTGTTTTCACCATCCCTCCAGACCTCCCCCTCTCTGAGGAAATGAAAGATCAGTCCTCAGCAGAGGCCTCACCTTCATCCCCCAATGCTCTCGGATTAACGAGTTCAACACGCGGCGAGCCATCGAACAATTCTTCTTCCGTTTTCGCCTCCGCGCCTACTTCTTCAACCAGGATTCTCGCCCACCCTCTGACGAACCCTTCTCCCGCTTCCAACACACCCCATCCATCTGGACACCCCGTGCTGGCCTCTTACCCGTCCTCGATCTCTTCATAGCCAACTGCCGCCGCGACATTAACCGCCTCAATCTCTCCACCCCTCTCATCCACTCCAACCTCTCACCCTCGGAACGTGCAGCCCTCCACTCCCTCCGTTCCAACCCCAACCTTACCATCAAACCTGCAGACAAGGGAGGCGCGGTAGTAATTTGGCGCACTGACCTTTACACTGCTGAGGCTAAATGCCAGCTCGCGGGCACCTCCTCCTACTGCCCCCTTGACCATGACCCCACCTTTCACCACCAAACCATCATCTCCCAGACCATCCATAACCTCATCACCTCAGGGGATCTCTCATCCACCACCCCCAACCTCATAGCCCCACAACCCCGCACCATCCGTTTCTACCTCCTGCCCAAAATCCACAAACCTGACTGCCCTGGCCGACCCCTTGTCTCAGCCTGCTCCTGCCCCACTGAACTCATCTCTGCATACCTCGACACGGTCCTGTCCCCCTTAGTCCAAGAACTCCCCACCTACGTTTGGGACACCACCCACGCCCTCCACCTCCTCCAGGATTTTCACTTCCCCGGTACCCAAGACCTTATCTTCACCGTGGACATCCAGTCCCTGTACACCTCCATCCCCCACGACGAAGGACTCAAAGCCCTCTGCTTCTTCCTTTCCCGCCGTACCAACCAGTACCCTTCCACTGACACCCGCCTTCGACTGACTGAACTGGTCCTCACTCTGAACAACTTCTCTCTCCAATCCTCCCACTTCCTCCAAACCAAAGGAGTAGCCATGGGCACCCGCATGGGCCCCAGCTATGCCTGCCTCTTTGTAGGATATGTGGAACAGTCCATCTTCTGCAGTTACACTGGCACCACCCCCCACCTTTTCCTCCGCTACATCGATGACTGTATCGGCGCTGCCTCGTGCTCCCACGAGGAGGTTGAACAGTTCATCCACTTTACCAACACCTTCCACCCCGACCTCAAATTTACCTTGACTGTCTCAGACTCCTCCTTCCCCTTTCTAGACCTCTCCATTTCTATCTCGGGTGATCGAATCAACACGGACATTTACTATAAACCGACTGACTCCCACAGCTACCTAGACTACACCTCCTCCCACCCTGCCCCCTGTAAAAACACCATCCCATATTCCCAATTCCTTCGTCTCCGCCGCATCTGCTCCCAGGAGGACCAGTTCCAATACCGTACAACCCAAATGGCCTCCTTTTCAAAGACCGCAGATTCCCCCCAGACGTGATCGACGATGCTCTCCACCACATCTCCTCCACTTCCCGCTCCTCCGCCCTTGAGCCCCGCCCCTCCAATCGCCACCAGGACAGAGCCCCACTGCTCCTCACCTACCACCCCACCAACCTCCATATACATCATATCATCCATCATCATTTCCGCCACCTCCAAACGGACCCCACCACCAGGGATATATTTCCCTCCCCTCCCCTATCAGCGTTCCAAAAAGACCACTCCCTCCGTGATTCCCTCGTCAGATCCACACCCCCCACCAACCCAACCTCCACTCCCGGCACCTTCCCCTGCAACCGCAAGAAATGCAAAACTTGCGCCCACACCTCCCCCCTTACTTCCCTCCAAGACCCCAAGGGATCCTTCCATATCCACCACAAATTCACCTGCACCTCCACACACATTATTTACTGCATCCGCTGCACCCGATGTGGCCTCCTCTATATTGGGGAGACAGGCCGCCTACTTGCGGAACGTTTCAGAGAACACCTCTGGGATATCTGGACCAACCAACCCAACCACCCCGTGGCTCAACACTTCAACTCCCCCTCCCACTCCACCAAGGACATGCAGGTCCTTGGACTCCTCCATCGCCAGACCATAGCAACACGACAGCTGGAGGAAGAGCGCCTCATCTTCCGTCTCGGAACCCTCCAACCACAAGGGATGAACTCCAGTTTCCTCATTTCCCCTCCCCACACCTTGTCTCAGTCCCAACCCTCGAACTCAGCACCACCTTCCTAATCTGCAATCTTCTTCCTGACCTCTCCGCTCCCACCCCCACTCAAGCCTATCACCCTCACCTTAACCTCCTTCCACCTATTGCATTTCCAACACCCCTCCCCCAAGTCCCTCCTCCCTACCTTTTATCTTAGCCTGCTTGGCACACTCTCCTCATTCCTGAAGAAGAGGTCATGCCCAAAATGTCGATTCTCCTGCTCCTTGGATGCTGCCTGACCTGCTACGCCTTTCCAGCAACACATTTTCAGCAATTAAGAGTTGCCAGTCTAGGAAGCTGAGTACCAACCACATCTAACAACCACGTGCAAAAATTGCCAAAATTTCTGCAGTGGGAGCGGTGAGAGAGAGGACCAGGGGGCTGCCGGGCAGGTAGATTCATCCTTTAAAAGGTTTATCTCATGAATAGGTTGAATGCAAGTTGAGCAGGAGCGAACACGGGACTGCTGAGTAAGTGAGGTAACATATTTGGGTGGTTGCTTTACCTGAAAAACTACTTAGGTGGTGTCTCCCACCCATCCTCCACCTAGAACCAAAAAAATGGTTTTGTGCTGATTGTTTTCAATAGAAGTTTTTGGGAATTCAGAACAGTGGGAATGGAGGTTAGGGTAGGGGAATGCTCCTCCTGTAGAATGTGGGAGGCAATGGTCATCACTAGTGTCCCTGCTCACTGCATCTGCAGGAAGTGAACCCAACTCCAGCTACATGGAAACCTTGTTAGGGAGCTGGCACTGGTGCTGGAGCTGGAGCTGGATGAACTTTGGATCATTCGCGAGGCTGAGGGGGCAATTGAGAAGAGTTACAGGGAGATAGTCATATCTCAGGTACAGGAAGAAGGTAGATGGGTTACAGTCAGGAGACAAAAATGGAACATGCAGTCAGTGCAGGGATCCCTTGCGACTGTTTCCCTCAATAACAAGCATATTGTTTTGGATACTGATAGTGGGGTACAACTTACCAGGGGTAAGCCATGGGGGACAGGCCTCTTGGACAGAGTCTGTGTTGCTCAGAAGGGAAGGGGGAGAGAGTAGAGCATTAGTCATTGGGGACTCCATAGTTAGGGGGGCAGATAGGAGATTCTGTGGGAACGAGAGAGAGACTCGCTTTTGGTGTGTTGCCTCCCAGGTACCAGGGTCGGTGATATCTCAGATTGTGTTTTTGGGATCCCTAAGGGGGAGGAGGAACAGCCCCAAGTTGTGGTCCACATAGGCACCAATAAAGTAGGTAAGAAAAGAGATGGGATGCAAGGCAGAAATTCAAGATGCTAGGGTGGAAGCTTAGAAGAGTTGTTATCTCTGGTTTGTTACCTGTGCCTCATGCTAATGAGGTGAGGAATAGGGAGAGAAAGCAGTTGAACACCTGGTTACAGGGATGGTGCAGGAGGGAGGAATTCAGATACCTTGATAATTGAAGTTCATTCTGGGGTGGGTGGGACCTCTACACCTGAACCAGAGGGGCACAAATATCCTGGAGGGGGGCAAGGTTTATTAATGCTCTTCAGGGGGACTTAAACTAATTCAGCAGGGAGATGGGAATCTGAATTGTAGCTCTGATGTATAGGAGGTTGAGAGTAGTGAGGTTATGAATAAGGTTTCAAGGTCGCAGGAATGTCCAGGCAGGCAGGAAGGTGGTTGGAAGTGTGCCTACTTCAACAGTAGGAGCATCCGGAATAAGGTGGGTGAACTTGCAGCATGGGTTCACTTCTGGGACTTTGATGCTGTGGCCATTTCAGAGACATGGATAGACCAGAGACAGGGGTGGTTGTTGCTGGTTCCAGTGTTGAGATGCTTCAGTAAGAACAGAGACGTTGATAAAAGAGGGGAGGTGCGGCATTGTTAGTCAAGGACAGTATTACGGTAGCAGAAACTATCTTTGATGAGGACTTGTTTACTGGGGTAGTATGGGCTGAGGTTAGAAGCAGGAAAGGAGAGGTCACCCTGTGTGAATACAGGTGAAAAGATATTTATTTAATGCCTCTCCCATCTCTTCAGACTCCATGCACAACTTCTTACTTGTGTCTTTGACAGGCCCTAATCTTACTTTAATCATTTTTTTATTCTTGACTTAGCTATAGAAAGTTTCAGGGTTTTCCTTGATCCAACTGCCAAAGATTTCTCACGTCCCCTCCCAGCTCTTAACACCTTCTTTAGGCCCTTCCTGACTAATTTGTAACAGTCAAGTGGCCTAACTGAGCCTTCATGTCTCATCTTTACATAAGCCTCCTTCTTCCACCTGATAAAAGATACAACTTCCTTAGTAAACCATAATTCCCTCACTTGACCACTTCCTGCCTGCCTTACAGTTACATACTTATTAAGGATCCGCAGTAGCTGTTCCATGAATAAGCTCCACATTTCAATTGTAACCATTCCCTGCAGTTTCCTTCCCTATCCTACGCACCCTAAATCTTGCCTGATCACATTACAATTTCCTTTCCCCCAGTAATAGATCTTGCCCTGTGCTATATACCTATCCATTTCATTCGCTAAAGTAAACTTAACCAAATCATGGTCACTATCACTAAAGTGCTCTTCTAACCCCAAATCTAATACAGGCCTGGTTCATTACCCAGTACCAAATCCAATGTGGCATCGCCCCTTTTTGGCCTGTCTACATACTGTGTCAGGAAACACATTGGACAAAAACTGACCCATCTTAGGTGCTCGAACTATGGTGTTTCCAGTCAATATTAGGAAAGTTAAATACCCCGTAACAACTGCCTTGTTACTTTCACTCCTATCCAGAATCATCTTTGCTAGCCTTTCCTCTCCATTACTGGAACTATTCAGAAACCTATAGAAAACACCCAACAGGGTGACCTCTCCTTTCCTGACTTTGGGAGCCATGAGGTCATGTTACAGCTGTACAAAACTCTGGTAGCACTTGGACTATTGTGTACAGTTCTGGTCGCAAGATCATAGAAATGACTTGAAAACACTGGAAAGGGTTCTTTGGAGGATGGTGCCTGGTATGGAGGAAAGTTCTGATGAAGAAAAGCTGAGGGACCTGAGACTGTTTATGTTAGAGAGAAGAAGGTTGAGAGGTGACTTAATAGACACACAGGATGATCAGAGGAGTAGAGAACATGGACAGTGGGAGCCATTTTCCTTGGATGGTGATGGTTAGTACGAGGGGACATAGCTTTAAATTGAGGGGTGATAGATACAGGACAGATGTCAGACGCAGATTCTTTACTCAGAGAGTAGTAGGGACGTGAAATGCCCTGCCTGCAACAATAGCAAACTCGCCAACTTTAAGGGCATTTAAATGGTCATGGGATAAATAGATGGTGACATCTTGCAAAATGTCCAGATTACAGAGGAGGAAGTGCTGGATGTCTTGAAACGGTTAAAGGTGGATAAATCCCTAGGACCTGATCAGGTGTACCCAAGAACTCTGTGGGAAGCTAGAGAAGTGATTGCTGGGTCTCTTGCTGAGATATTTGTATCATCGATTGTCACAGGTGAAGTGCCGGAAGACTGGAGGTTGGCTAACGTGGTGCTACTGTTTAAGAAAGGTGGTAAGGACAAGCCAGGGAACTATAGACCAGTGAGCCTGACCTCAGTGGTGGGCAAGTTGTTGGAGGGAATCCTGAGGGACAGGATGTACATGTATTTGGAAAGGCAAGGACTGATTCGGGATAGTCAACATGGCTTTGTGCATGGGAAGTCATGTCTCTCAAACTTGATTGAGTTTTTTGATGAAGTAACAAAAAAGATTGATGAGGGCAGAGCAGTAGATGTGATCTATATGGACTTGAGTAAGGCATTCGACAAGGTTCCCCGTGAGAGACTGATTAGCAAGGTTAGATCTCATGGAATACAGGGAGAAGTAGCCATTTGGATACAGAACTGGCTCAAAGGTAGAAGACAGAGGGTGTTGGTGGAGGGTTGTTTTTCAGACTGGAGGCCTGTGACCAGTGGAGTGCCACAAGGATCAGTGCTGGGCCCTCTAGTTTTTGTCATTTCCATAAATGATTTGGATGCGAGCATAAGAGGTACAGTTAGTGAGTTTGCAGATGACACCAAAATTGGAGGTGTAGTGGACAGCGAAGAGGGTTACCTCAGATTACAACAGGATCTGGACCAGATGGGCCAATGGGCTGAGGAGTGGCAGATGGAGTTTAATTCAGATAAATGTGGGGTGCTGTATTTTGGGAAAGCAAATCTTAGCAGGACTTATACACTTAATGGTAAGGTCCGAGGGAGTGTTGCTGAACAAAGAGACCTTGGAGTGCAGGTTCATAGCTCCTTGAAAGTGGAGTCGCAGGAAGGTAGGATAGTGAAGAAGACGTTTGGTATGCTTTCCTTTAGCAGTCATAGTATTGAGTACAGGAGTTGGGAGGTCATGTTGTGGCTGTACAGGACATTGGTAAGGCCACTGTTGGAATATTGCGTACAATTCTGGTCTCCTTCCTATTGGAAAGATGTGAAACTTGAAAGGGTTCAGAAAAGATTTACAAGAATGTTGCCAGGGTTGGAGGATCTGAGCTACAAGGAGAGGCTGAACAGGCTGGGGCTGTTTTCCCTGGAGCGTCAGAGGCTGAGGGAGTGACCTTATAGAGGTTTACAAAATTATGAGGGGCATGGATAGGGTAAATAGGCAAAGCCTTTTCCCTGGGGTTGGGGAGTCCAGAACTAGAGGGCATAGGTTTAGGGTGAGGGGGAAAGATCTAAAAGAGACCTAAGGGGCAACTTTTTCACTCAGAGGGTGGTATGTGTATGGAATGAGCTGCCAGAGGATGTGGTGGAGGCTGGTACAATTGCAACATTTAAGAGGTATTTGGATGGGTATATGAATAGGAAGGGTTTGGAGGGATATGGGCCAGGTACTGGCAGGTGGGACTAGATTGGGTTGGGATATCTGGTTGGCATGGACGGGTTGGACCAAAGGGTCTGTTTCCATGCTGTACATCTCTATGACTCTATGACTCTAAAATGTAATAGTGTAGGATATATGGGCTTCAGATCGGTTTCACAGGTTGGCGCAGCATCAAGGGGAGAAGGGCCTGTACTGCACTGTATTGTTCAATGTTCTATGAATGAGGAGTAATTAAGGAGAGGGCATGAAGTTGATATTTTGCAACGGAAACCCTTTCCTCAAGAACTGGATCATATACTTAATTAGAATGAAATTACTTCAAAAGAATACCATTAACCATGAAACGCTTGAGATGTTCTGAAATCATGAAAGAGTACTCTTTCTCCATATATATGGTTAGAAACTTGCATTGGTAGCTGACAAACCATGTTTTCCACTCTGAGTTAATTTAGTCATCAAGAGACGAGGCATGAGCAGTGGATGGTTTGACCAATCCTTTTGTAGGCATAGAAAATAGCAATTTGTCACCATCTGAAAAAAAGGTAAAGTCATCTTAGAGCAGTATGATTAGATTATTTACAGCATGGAAACAGGTCCTTCAGCTCAACAAGTCTACACCAACCCTCTGAAGAGCAACCCACCCAGACCCATTCCCCTATATTTACCCCTTCACCTGACACTATGGGCAATTTAGCATGGCCAATTCACTTCACCTGGACATTTTTGGACTGCAGGAGAAAACAGGAGCACCTAGAGGAAACCCACGCAGACATGGGGAGAATGTGCAAACTCCATACAGACAGTTGCCTGAGGTGGGAATTGAACCTAGGTCTCAGGCACTGCAAGGTAGCAGTGCTAACCACTGTGCCACCATACCACTCACATTTTTTTCAGCCTTTAAAATTAAAGAGACGTTAGTGAACAAAAGTATAGAAAAGTAAATTCTTGAACTACCATCTATGATGGGAATCTACACAAGGGCATACTATTAAAACAGACTTGATAGAAAGGTTGTGGAAATATGGCACCTTCTCCTCATCTACAAAGGATCAATTGAAAATCACTTTCATTCCTGAATTGTGTAAACACAGTAAATGTTCAGATGCACATCACTGGAAATCTGTACATTTGTTGTAGATAACTCCATTAATACCGGAAGAAACATCAAAGCAGCGCTTCACACGAGGCTCCAACAGCACTGATGATGTTCCCTAGCCAGGGAACGAAACGTTTGCAGCAAAAACTTCCAGCTCGGCGAGCAGAACCACAACAACGGATACCCGAGCTACAAATCTTCAATCAGATTTTAAATAACTCCATTTATAACTTTAGTTTCTATTGCATACTACACACCCAATTATTAACAAAATTAAGAACTCTTGCTTTTACCCTTAGTTGTATTCTTATATCCTTTTGTCTCAGCTAATTAATTTATTAATGCACAAATAATTATTTAATCTTTTATTCTCTTTTCCCAATAGATTGTTTTTTAAATCAGTTCCTCCTTCAAATAACTATGAATCTATATTTTTCTGGTCCCTGTTGGGTATAGAGGTTGGGATATCATGTTGAGGTTGTATAGGATATTGATGAGACCTCTTCTGGAGTACTGTGTCCAGTCTGGTCATCCTGTTTTAGAAAGTGTCTTATTAAGTTGGAGGGGGTTCAGAAGAGATTTACCAGGATGTTGCTGGGAACATAGGGTTTGAGTTAGAAGAAGAGGCTGGATTGGCTAGGACTTTTCTCGCTGGAGATTGAGAGGTGACCTTATAGAAGTTTATAGAATAATGAGGGGTATAGATAAGGTAAATGGCCGGCGTCTTTTCCCTAGGAAGGAGGATTTCGAGGCTAGATGGCTTATTTTTAAGGTGAGAGGAGAAAGATTTAAAAAGACGCGAGGGACAATTTTTTTCCATAGACAGTGGTCCATCTATGGAATGAACTTCCAGCAGAAGTGGTGCTTGGAGGTACAGTTACAACTTTTAAAAAGATATTGGGATAAGTACATGAATAAGAGATCCTTGGAGGGCAATAGGCCAAGTAAAAAATGAGGTCTGCAGATGCTGGAGATCAGAGCTGAAAATGTGTTGCTGGTTAAAGCACAGCAGGTTAGGCAGCATCCAAGGAATAGGAAATTCGACGTTTCGGGCATAAGCCCTTCATCAGGAATAGGCCAAGTAAGACAAGTGGGACTGGTTTAGTTTGGGATTGTGGCTGGCACGGACAGGATGGATCGAAGGGTCTGTTTCTGTGGGCTGCATGACTCTACGATTATGATTCCATGACCGGGCAAACTGAGACTTTTCCTCCTAATAGGCAATTGTAAATGAAAGCTGAATACAGAAGAAATGATCTCACTCCTATCTGCTGGAGTTTGCTGTTTGCAAAGTCACTGCTTCATTCCCCTGATTATAAAACCAGCTGTATTTAAATACTTTGTTAACTATAAAATGCTTTTGGCTGTCAAGGGATCATGGGTGATGCTATATAAATGAATGTCTTTGTTCAAGCACTCAACTCTCCAGAATTTCCACTAATCCTCCAATAGGATTGCAAGCCCTTCAGGATCAAGACACAAAGGCAACATGGTCAGGTGGCTTTCCAGAGCTCAAAGGGTGTCAGCTCATGCACAAGGGAACTGAACACCATGGACTAAGCTCTTGGGTAATAATGAATCTGCCTTGAGGACAAGCTATTGAACCAACAGCTCAGAGGAAAACACAGTTTTGCAGTTGCGCCATCTCAGCCAGTGGATAAACACAGGCTAAAGAGTGGGTTAACATCCAGGAGCTGATCGCAGCTTTTCAAAGCACAAACAGGGAAAAGTCCGACCATGAGTAGGTGTGTGTGAGGGTATCAGAGTCTGTGTGTTTGTGTTTATGTGAGTGAGTGTGAATGTTTGTGTCAGTGTTTATGTGTTTGTGTGAATGTTTGTGTTTGTGTTTATTTGTGTGTGTTTGAGTGTGGTACTTGTGTGTGCGTCTGTGTGTGTGTGTGAACATTTGACTGTTTGTGTGTGTGTGCGCACATGTGCGTTTGAGTGCGTGTGTCTGTGTGTGTGTTTTTGTGTTTGTGCGTGTGAGAGAGAGAATGTTTGTGCTGTGTGTGTATGTTTGTGTGTGTGTATGTGTGTATTTGTATGTGAGAGAGAGAGTGTTTGTGTTGAGTGTGTACATTTGTGTGTGTGTATGTGTGTATTTGTGTGTGTGAAAGAGAGAGTGTTCGTGTTTGTGTGTGTGTTTGTGTGTGCGCTAGTGTGTGTGAGAGAGAATGTTTGTGTGTGCATGGGCGTGGCTGTGTGCATGTGTGTATGTGTGTGTATATTTGCGTGCGTGTGTGTCTGTGTGTGCGTTTTTGTGTGTGTATGTGTGTGAGAGAGTTTGTGAGTGTGCGCGTGTGAGAGGGAGAGTGTGTTTGTGTTTATGTGAGTGAGTGTGAATGTTTGTGTCAGTGTTTATGTGTTTGTGTGAATGTTTGTGTTTGTGTTTATTTGTGTGTGTTTGAGTGTGGTACTTGTGTGTGCGTCTGTGTGTGTGTGTGAACATTTGACTGTTTGTGTGTGTGTGCGCACATGTGCGTTTGAGTGCGTGTGTCTGTGTGTGTGTTTTTGTGTTTGTGCGTGTGAGAGAGAGAATGTTTGTGCTGTGTGTGTATGTTTGTGTGTGTGTATGTGTGTATTTGTATGTGAGAGAGAGAGTGTTTGTGTTGAGTGTGTACATTTGTGTGTGTGTATGTGTGTATTTGTGTGTGTGAAAGAGAGAGTGTTCGTGTTTGTGTGTGTGTTTGTGTGTGCGCTAGTGTGTGTGAGAGAGAATGTTTGTGTGTGCATGGGCGTGGCTGTGTGCATGTGTGTATGTGTGTGTATATTTGCGTGCGTGTGTGTCTGTGTGTGCGTTTTTGTGTGTGTATGTGTGTGAGAGAGTTTGTGAGTGTGCGCGTGTGAGAGGGAGAGTGTGTTTGTGTGGTGTGTGTATGTTTGGGTGTGTGCATGAATGTTTGTATATGCATGTTTGTGTGTGCATGTGCGTGTATGTAAGAGAGAGAGTGTTTGTGTACGTTTGTATGTGTGTGTCAGTGTGTGCGTTTTTGTGTGACAGAGAGTTTTTGTGTGTGTGAGAGAGAGAGTGCTTGTGTGGTGTGTGTATGTTTGCATGTGTGTATGTTTGTGTATGTGTGTGAGAGAGTGTTCGTGTGTGTGTTTGTGCGTGTGTATGTGTGTGTGAGAGAGAGTGTTTGTGTGTGTATGGGTGTGGCTGTGTATGTGTGCGTATATGTGTGTGTATTTGTGTACGTTTGTGTGTGTGTGGCTGTGTGCAAATACATGTGCGATTTTGTGAGTGTGTGTGTGAGAGAGAGAGCGTGTGTGTATGTTTGTGTGCGTGTGTGTGAGAGAGAGTGTTTGTGTGTGAGTGGGGCTGTGTACATATGCATATGTATGTGTGTGTATTTGTGTGTGTGTGTGTGTGTGTGTGTGTGTGTTGATCAAAACAGCTGGTGTTCAAGTGCCCCAGTGACTGGAGTTTCAATCCTGTATGTAAGCCCCTCAGTAGCCTGGGCCCTATGACAGTTGACCTGAAATATAGCCTGGAGTGACCAAACAGGGTCGTCCAAGAAATTTTTTAAAATATATTTATTCACTCATGGGATGTGGGCATCTCTGGCTAGGGGCAGACTTATTATCTATCCTGAATTGCCCAGAGGGCAGTTCAGAGTCAGCCACATTGCTATGGGCCTGGAGTCACATGTAGGCCAGATCAGAATGGCAGTTTCCTTCCATAAAGGACATGAGTGAACCATGTAGACATGATTTGGGATGCAAGGAGCCAAGCCAAGGAAAGGTGGCTCAGATACTGTTTGTCTCAACTCAGCTGTTTGACCATGGGTATCTCAGTGGTGTGGAAACAGAACAAAAAAGAGACAGAATCTTCGGATGCTGTAACGTTTGCTCAGTTTCAGATTCGGATGACAATAGACACTCCAAAAGACATTCCGCACTTGTACTCAGAGATCTCACCTGGCTGAACATTGACATCACAGGACCTCTCATTTCCCAACTCTAATTACTCACTTCTCCTGTATCGTGAAGTTCATTTCTCAGGATTATTGACATGTGATGGAGCAGGTTATAGACTTTTTTTGGTCAGCAAAAGGTAATGATAAACAGGGTCTTGGATCTAGATACCTTCCTAATCAGCCTATTCAGAAATATTGCTAAACACCCATGGAACAGGGAGGACTTGAACGCAGGATACATGGCTTAGAGGTAGGGACACTACCACTACATCACCTCTGCTCCCAGGTGTTGGACTTATATTTGAGAACTCTATTGCCAATAGGTTCCAGAAGCACCACATTGTTTCTCCTTTTCTGATTAATTCATATCTGCACAACACCAATCCACCACAACCAATTTGCCAGCATTGTTAGCAAAAATGCTCTCACCTTACAATCTGAATAATAATAATTAATTAAAGCTTTTCCTTGATTGCATAGCCTTCTGTTGAAAGTTGACTCCAAAGGTAAGTTAACATGCTGAGAGATCTCAGTGTAAGAGTGGGATGTGGTCAAGAGAATTGGGCAGATGTTTTGGATAGACATGAAATTTGCAGCGATGATGACATTGGCCAACTTCTGCTAGAACTCTGCACAGAGCTTAACATTAACCGTTTATACCAGCAGAAAGCCAGACATAAGACCACGTGGAGGACCAATGCTCAAAACACCTCTCGGATTATATTTTTAATTAATTCACAGGATTTATGTGTTACTGGCTAGATCAGGATTTATTCCTTTTTTTAACGTTGTTGGATAGGGCAGCATTTATTGCTCATTGCATAGAATAGTTAAGAGTCAACCACAATGATGTGGGCCTAGAGTCATCTATAGGCCAGACCAGGTAAAGATGGTGGTTTCCTTCCCTAAAGGACATCAGTGGACCAAATGGGTTTTTCCAACAATTGGCAATGGTTTCATGGTTATCACTCAACTCTTGATTTCAGATTTTTAGTGAATACAAATTTCACCATCTGCAGTGATGGGATTCAAAGCCAGGTCCCCAGAACATAATGTAGCTCTCTCGATTAACAGTACAGTGACAGTACCACTAGGCTATTGCCTTCCCATCTTAACTGGCCTGGAGAAGCTACAATCTACAACCGCTGCAGTCCATGTGGTGTAGGTGCCCCTACAGTGCTATTAGGAAGGGGTCCCCAGGATTTCCACTCAGCGACAGCGAAGGATTGGTGACATAGCTCCAAATAGAGATGGCATGTGGTTTGGTGAAGAACTTGCAGATGGTGGTGTATCTGCCATTTTTGTCATTCTAGGTGGGAGAGGTTGCAGGTTTGGAAGATGCTGTTAAAGAAGCTTTACTTTGTCACCGCACTGCAAGTTATAAATAGTTCACACTGTTCCTATCATGCACAAATGGTAAAGGGAGTAAATGTTTCAGATGGGGGATAGGGTGTGTATCAAGCAGGCTGCTTTGTCCCGGATTGTGTGAAGTTTCTTAATGTTTTTGCATGTGCATCCATCCAGGCAAATGGATTATGCACCTCAAATTCTGATCTACTCCTGTGTCCACCACATTTAAATGGTCAGTCCAGTTCTATGTTCTATCTTCTATGTTCAGTTTCTGGTCAATGGTAATGCTTAGGATATTGATAATGGGTAATGTCAATGAAAGTCAAAAGCGATGGTTAGATTCTGTCTTGCTGGCAATAGGTATCGTCTGGCACTTGTGTGTTATGAATGTTACTTTACATTAGTAGCCCAAATCTGTATGTTATCCAGGCCTTGCTCTATGGAGATGGGCTATTTCACTATCTGTGGAGTTGTCAATAGTACTCAAAATTATTTAATCATCAGTTCTCGTTCCCACTTCTGGCATTTTGATGTAAGAAAAGTCAAACAAAGAAAGTTCAAGATGGTTAAGTTTAGGAGATCTCCTGCAGTGATGTCCAAAGACTCAGGCAATTGACCTCCAACAACTACAACCATCTTTCTTAGTGCCAGGTATGACTCTAACCAGTGGAGAGTTTCCTGAATGCTACTGACTCCAATCTTAGACCATAAGACCATAAGATATAACAACAGAATTAGGCCATTTGGCCCATCAAGTTTCTTCTGCTATTTGACCATGGCTGATATGTCTCTCAATCCCATTATCTTGCCTTCTTGATACCTTTACTAATGAAGAACCTATACAAGTCTGTTTTCAACACACTTAATGACTTGGCCTCCACGGCTTTCTGCAGCCATGTGTTCCACAGATTCACCATCTTTTGGCTGAAGAAATTCCTCCTCATCTCAGTTCGAAAGAGTTGTTCCTTCATTTTGAGGCTGGGGCCTCAGATCCTAGTGTCTCCTACTGGTGGAGACATCTTCTCTATCCATGCCTCTCGTATTCTGTAAGTTTCAATGTCATTACCACATCATCCTTCTAAAAGCCATTGAGTTCTCAACCACTCCTCATTTGACAAGCCCTTCATTCTAGCTCATTCTTGTAAACTTCCTCTGGAATAAAAATCTAAAATTTTATGGGGTACATGAGGCTGATGAAATTATGAATTGTTGTACAGACACATTGGTTCACCAATGTGCTTTAGGAAAGAAAATCTGCCATTCTTACTCAGTCTGGCCTACATGTGACCTACAATAACATGCTTGCCTCTGAGCTTCCCTCTGAAATGACCAATTCAATTCAAGCAGAATTAAGAACAGATGACAAGTGCTGGCCTTGCCAGCAATCTCCTCATCCATGAAAGAAAAGTGAAAACCATGTGTTCCATACATTTAAGCTTCTTCCTGTGGCTCCTCTTCTTCTCTCCGTGAGGTATGTTGCAGGAGTTCACATATTTTTTATTGACATTTCAACTTATCATAAGTTCATGGAGTTGGAAACAGACCCTTCAGTCCAACTTGTCTATGCTGACCAGATATCCTAACCTAGTCTAGCCCCAGGTGCCAACATTTGGTTATTTCCCTCCAAACTCTTTTTATATACCCATCCAGATGCCTTTTAAATGCTGTAATTGTACCAGCCTCCACCACTTCCATAAATGCAATATCCTCTGTGTGAAAAAGTTGTCCTTAGGTCCCTTTTAAATCTTTCCCCTCTCACCATAAACCTCTGCCCTCTAGTTTTGTTCTCATTTACCCTGGGACAAAGACAGTGGCTATTCACTCTATCCATACCCCTCATAATTTTACAAACCTCTACAAGGTCACCGATGTGCCAATGAAAATATATATCCTTTTCCCTCTGCCCTGGTATACTTAACCTACTCTGAAGATAGACACAACAAGAGTGGACCTGTTTTGTACTCTGTTACTGAGCAGATCTCCTGTCTGTTGCTATTTCCCCAAGGTAGCATTACATGAGATGCATTACTGGTGCACGTAAACAGAGATATCAACAGGCAGTTTGGGTATTTGGCCAACCTTCTTATTTTTCATCAATTTACTGCATGTTTCTGAAACACTCTGGACCTGAATCTGAAACCGAGCCAGAAACCTGTAAAGAACTGAACCAGGACTAGAAATGTTGAGAGATGCATGGTGAAGACAGAGGGAGAAGAACAGCTCATCAGAATGAAAGCTTTATCTGTATCTATCCATAAGTTAGATAGATAGAGTCATAGAGTTGTAGAGATGTATAGCACAGAAACAGACCCTTTGGTCCAATTTATCCATACTGACTAGATATCCCAACCTAAACTAGTCCCATTTACCAGCATTTGGCCCATATCCCTCTAAATCCTTCCTATTCATATACCCATCCAAATTCCTTTTAAATGTTGTAATTGTACCAGCCTCCATCACTTCCTCTAGACATCTTATTCCACACACGCACCACCCTCTGCGTGAAAACGTTGTCCCTTAGGTCCCTTTTATATTTTTCCTCTCTCATCCTAAACTTATGCCCTCTAGTTCTGTTCTCCCCCACCCCAGGGGAAAGACCTTGTCTAAATTCCCTATCCATGCTCATCGTGATTTTATAAACCTATACAACATCACCCCTCAGCCTACAATGTTCCAGGAAAAACAGCACCAGTATGTTCACCTCTCCCTATATCACAAATCTGGCAACCCTGGCAACATCCTTGTTGATAATGAATATTCGTGATGAAGGGCTTATGTCTGAAAGGGCGACTTTCCTGCTCCTCAGATGTTGCCTGACTGGCTGTGCTTTTCCAGCATCACACTCTTTGACTAACATTCTTGTAAGTCTTTTCTAAACCTTTTCAAATTTCACAACGTCCTTCAGATAGGTGACAGACCAGAACTGCATCATATTCCAAAAGTGGCCTAACCAATGTCCTGTACAGCTGCAACGTGACCTCCCAACTCCTAGATGGAATGCACTAACCAAAAAAGGGAAGAAGACCAAATGCCTCCTTCACTATTCTACCTACCGGAGACTTCATTTTCAAAGAACTATGAACCTGCACTCCATGGCCTCTTAGTGTACAGGTCTTGCTCTGATTTGCCTGATATAGTTTGGTCACAACACACATATAGAATAATGTTGAGATGGTTTCAAATACAGCTGATGTAAATACAGATAAACACAATGTGACACCAATAATAATAAACACCTGGGAAAATCAAATAAAGAAAACAATACCTTCAAGCAGAAATACAGATAATAGAAAAATAGATAGATTGATACAGACAGCTGTGACCACTGAAATGTGTAAGTACTGAAACATTCCAGAACAGATTTACGTAGTCCTTGATACCAATAAATACAAACACAAACAGACATAAAAATGTATCTAAATGGAAGACAACAATCGAAACAGTATAGACTGAAACACTGGTAAATATAAACAATGATCAATATAAAGACAGATAAATATAAAGACTGATATACGGAGAAATATACTGACTTGTGAATGGTTGTAAACAACGATGAAACAAAATCATTTCTACACAAATAAAGATTAATATATTATCAGTATGTTCTGGGAGAGACAAATAAATAGGTATAATTGCAATTAGAAACACAGACCTAAATTAATAGCTGTATATTTAAGAAGAGATAAACATAAGTACAGGTGGATGGGTGATAGATAATATAAATACGTGAATGTAAATAAAGCGTAGATAGAAATACATAAATAAAACTATGTATGTACACAGATAAACAGAACCACAACATGACTTAAAGGTTTTCAGAAACACATTACCAAAGTTCAATTGAGAAGTGCAGAGACCTTGAAGTACAGAAATGTATAAATACTTGCCAAAATCCTCAAGAACAGATTTTGTCATGGAATGGTCAGCTCATGAATTGCATTTCTTGTCTGATTTAATAATCTCAGGCATTTTAAAGAATCTGCTTTCTTAAGGTAGCTGTATAATGCAGGGTTACCAAACAGGAAAACACTTGCAACTGCAACCATATAGAACACTGTCATGTTGTAAGATCAACTTGCAAAGACTTTCATTTTCTTGGTGACCACATCTGAGAATCGTTTCATCCAATTGTTCATAAAATCCACTTTGCACTGGTTAATGTTTAGGGTCATGAATGTTTGAAGAAACAATATCTTGAACTGGCTTTTTCCTAAAGAACGTAGTTAGCTCTTTCATGGTCTCAAAGAGTCATGGAGTCATACAGGACAGAAATAGATCCTTTGGTCCAACCAGTCCATGCCAAACATCATACCAAATGAAACTGGGTTCAAATCTCGCCACGGCAGATGGTGGAATTTGAATTCAATGAAAGAAAATCTGGAATTAAGAATCTAATGGTAACCATGAGTCAATTGTTGGAAAAATCCATATGGTTTGCTAACGAGCTTTAGGGAAGGAAAATGCCATCCTTATTGGTCTAACCTACATGTGACTCCAGACCCACAGCAATGTGGTTAATCCTTAAATGCCCTCTGGGTAATTAGGGATGACTATTAAATGCTGCCTCATCAGCAGCAGCCACCCCCCGCCCACCTTTCCATCAAGGAATAAAAAAAACCTGCCTACTCTTAGCCAATAATCCCTCTAAACATTTCCTTTCCTATTTATAAATGTGCCCAAATGTCTTTTAAATGTTGTAATTTAAATCCAAATCCACCACCTCCACGAAAGTTTAATCCACACGCAAACCATCATTTGTGTAAAAAAAAGTTCCTCGTGTCTTTTTAAATCTCTCTCCTCTGATATTAACAACGTACACCCAGTCTTGAGATCCCCCGCCCTAGGGAAAAGACACCTATCATTAACCCTATCTATGCTCTCCATGATTTTATAGACCTCTGTAAGGTCACATCTCACCCTCCTTCAGTCCAATGAAAGAAGTCCCAGCCTATCCAGCCTTTCTTTACAATTCAAATCTTCTGTACTGGGTAACATCTTGGCAAACCTCCTCTGAACCCTCTCCAGCTTAATAATATCCTTCCTGTAACTGGGGGACCAGAACAGGACTGAAAATGTGTTGCTGGTTAAAGCACAGCAGGTCAGGCAGCATCCAAGGAACAGGAAATTCGACGTTTCGGGCCAGAGCCCTTCATCAGGATTAAATTCCTGATGAAGTGCTCTGGCCCGAAACGTCGAATTTCCTGTTCCTTGGATGCTGCCTGACCTGCTGTGCTTTAACCAGCAACACATTTTCAGCTCTGATCTCCAACATCTGCAGACCTCACTTTTTACTAACCAGAACAGGACACAGTATTCCAGAAGGGGCCTCACAGATGTGCTTCATCTTGGTTTTGATGAGTTTAGGAGGTTAGTTATCACACTTATCCATCGAGCTATGACAATTTACTTTGTTATTTCTGAAGAGACCCACAAATGCCATTTCCTCAACATGCTTCAAGGTCATTAAGTCATTGTACTAGGCTTGGGTGTATTTGAATGTTTGGGTCCATTGTGTAACTCAGTCTCTTTGGCTTACCTGCATGGTCAGCAGTGACTACCACCCCTGCTTCATGAAATTAGCCTCCAAAGGTCAGCAGTTGTTTGAGGTGAGGCTTTCTTCTGGAGTTGCATGGATGTCCTGCCTCATAACAACTTAAAGGCCTCCGCGTGGAAAATGTAAGAGGGTGAACTAGCTTGGTGATGGTGGGCTCACCCTGGGTTTTGCACTGTGGTGTGGGAAGGCAATCAGAACTTCTCTGTAATCTCTCATCCTTGGAGCCATTCAACTAAACATAGAAACATAGAAAAAAAATTTGGTCCCTCATGCCTTCTTTGCTATTCACCATGATCCTGGCTATAGAATAGAATCCCTACAGTGTGGAAGCAGGCTATTTGGTCCATCGAATTCACACTGACCTTTCGAAGAGGATACCACTCAGACCCACTCCTCTACCCAATCCTTGCATTGCCTAATATCTAATCCAACTAACCCGGACACTATTTAGCACAGCCAATCCACCTAAACTGCTCATCGTTGGACTGTGGGAAGAAACAGGAGTACCCAGAAGAAACCCACACAGACAGGGGGAAAAAGTGCAAATTCCATATATATAGTTGCCAAGGCAGAGTTGAACCGCGTCCTTCTGAGACAGCAGTGCTAACCACTGAACCACTGTTCTGCCTATCTCAATGCCAACTTAAGTCTCTACAAAGCTTTCACATCGTGCTGGAGGCCTAAACTAGAAACAATAGGCAATGGTATTTGACACTGCTTTAGATAGTTTCAGCAAAAACAGGACCATTTTGCATTTTATGCCTCTACTGACAAAGACCGTCAAAAGCACAGGTTTCAGTGTGGCACTGTTTAGACTAAACTGCTTTAATCCAACCATCTTCAGCTGCTTCATCAATGACCTTCCCTCCATCATAAGGTCAGAAGTGGGGATGTTCGCCGATAATTGCATAATGTTCAGCACCATTCGTGACTCCTCAAATACTGAAACAGTCCATGTTCAAATGCAACAAGATCTTGGGCTGACAAATGGCTAGTAACATTCTGACCACACAAATGCGAGGCTTTGACCATTTTCAATAAGAGACATTCTAACCACTGCCCTTGACAATCAGTTTTGTTACCATCAACATCACTATCAATATCTTGGAGATTACTATTAACCAGAAACTCAACTGGACCCACCACATGGTTACAAGAACAGGTCAAAGGCTAATTTTACTGCAGTGAGTAACTCACTTCCTGACTCCCCAAAACCTGTCCACCATCTACAAGGTTCAAGTCAGGAGAGTGATGGAACACTGCCCACTTGCCTGGATGGCTGCAGCTCCAACAATGCTCAAGAAACTTGACAACATCCAGTTGACTGTTTGTTTGGCACCACATTCACAAACATCCAATCCCTCCGCCACTGATGCTCAGTAGAATAGCTTATACTGTCCACAAGATACACTGTAGAAATTCACCAAAGATTATCAGACAGCACCTTCCAAACCCATGGCTGCTTCTACCTCGAAGGACAAAGGCAACAGATACATGGAAACACCACCTGTGCACGTTCCCAATCCTGACTTGGAAATGTGTCACCATTCTTTCACTGTCATTGGGTCAACCTCCTGCAATTCTCTCCCTAAGTGCATTGTTGGTCAACCCACAGCATGTGGACGGCAGTGGGCCAAGAAGGCAGCTTATCACAACCTTCTCTGGGGATGAACAATAAATGCTGAAAAATGTGTTGCTGGAAAAGCACAGCAGGTCAGGCAGCATCCAAAGAGCAGGAGAATCGATGTTTCGGGCATAAGCCCTTCTTCAGTAATGAGGAGAGTGTGCCAAGCAGGCTAAGATAAAAGGTAGGGAGGAGAGACTAGGGGGAGGGGCGATGGAGATGTGATAGGTGGAAGGAGGTCAAGGTGGGGGTGATAGGCCGGAGTGGGGTGGGGGCGGAGAGATCGGGAAGAAGATTGCAGGTCAAGAAGGCGGTGCTGAGTCTGAGGGTTGGGACTGAGATAAGGTTGGGGGAGAGGAAATGAGGAAGCTGGATGAATGCAGATTTCTCCACCTTCCTAATTTCCCCTCCCCCCAACCTTATCTCAGCCCCAACCCTCGGACACATCTCTGCCTTCTTGACCTGCAATCTTTTTCCCGATCTATCCGCCCCCCCCCCCTCTCCGGCCTATCACCCTCACCTTAGCCTCCTTCCACCTATCGCATTCCCAGCGCTTCTCCCACCAAGTCCCTCCTCCCTACCTTTTATCTTACACTGCTTGGCACACTCTCCTCATTCCTGAAGAAGGGCTTATGCCCGAAACGTCGATTCTCCTGCTCCTTTGATGCTGCCTGACCTGCTGTGCTTTTCCAGCAACACATTTTTCAGCTCTGATCTCCAGCATCTGCAGTCCTCACTTTCTCCTAGATAAGCAATAAATGTTGGACCCAGCCAGTGATGACCACGTCCCACCAGTGAATTAACAAAAAAATAATGGCTGGAACATGCTGCCAGCGGAGCCGGTTGAAGCCCATACAACAGAAACCATTAAGAGATATTTTGGCAAATACATAAATAGACAGGGAATAGAGGGATATTGACCATGTGCAGACAGATGAGATTAGCTCAGAATGACATCATAAATGATGGACTAAAGGGCCTGTTCCTGTGCTGTCCTGTTCTATGAGTGAACATGGGTTTAGTTTCTGCCTCACAGCTGTGGCCTGGAACGTCCTTGTGAATTACACAAATTATCAGTGCTATGAATGACAGAATGTCTTGTCTGGTATTAGCTGCAGGATCAAAATCCACCTGGTATGTTAGCCAAGTGGTTATTCACTTATGTGATGTTATCTAATCACTTTCATAAGGCTGGCATTGTGCAGTCTAGGGTTCTTGGTCAGGTCAAAGGTTAGCAGTCTATGCCATGATTAAATAATCTCATATACAACCCATCAATCAGAGACGTTAGATCACATTATGATTGTCACTTCTTTTCTGACTGAGAGCGAAATGATCACTTATTGCCTGGGTGGTGCTCTTTGCTGAGAATATTTTAACTCTTGCTATCCTGCTTTGTAGACCTGTTTGAATGATTATGCTCAGAGGTGTTGTTACACACCTCTAGAGCAGGTGAGACTTGTAAATGGGTCTCCTGGCTTTGAGATAGGGACATATTCACAGTGCCACAAGGGCCCTTATTCTGCTTTATATAAAGTCTTTCATAGACTCAGGATATTCACAAGCTCTTTATAGTGAATTAAATGTGTTTAAAGGATATTGTGGTAGCACAATTTGTGCAAAGCAAGCTGCCACAAACAAAAATGCCTGGGCTATAAGGCCAATGGGAGGACATTTCAAATATGTCCCCTACTTGTCAATCTCTGACTCAATATCCATCATACAGGTTTGGAAAGCCACCCACCAATTCATTGGCGGTTTTTTTTTTAAATAAACGTTTTAAGTGGCCAATTTAATTTTTTAAAAACAAATTCCTTCACAGGATGAGAGCAACACTGGCTCGGCCAGCATTTATTGCCCATCCCTAATTACTGTGGGTAATTAATGTGACTACATTGCTGTGGGTGTGTAGTCACGTGAAGGCTGGACCAGGTAAGGATGGCAGTCTCCTTCCCAAAAGGTCATGAGTGAGTTTCCCCCCTAACAATCAGCAATGGATTCATGGCTATTGTTAGAGTCCTAATTACAGATTTTCTTTTAATTGGATTTAAATGCAAGCATCTGTTGTGGTGAGATTTGAACCTGGGTCCCCAGAACACTGCTCTCTAGATGAACAGTCCAGTGACAACACCACTAGGTGTTGCCTTCCCCTTCAACTAGGGTTCATTTATGTCCTTCAATGCCTTAGTACATTGGGAAGAAAAAGACAGGCCTGAATGGAAAGGCTTATGGGCCGAGTGCTGGCAAATGGGACTAGATTAGGTTAGGATATCTGGTCGGCATAGACGAGTTGGACTGAAGGATCTGTTTCCATACTGTACATCTCTGTGACTCTATGGCTATTTCTTGAACTGTGATGATGAAAATGTGGTAAGGAAAGGGTGATTACACACATATTTTGATATGCTGAAAGTAAGTACATATGTGCAGTAAGTATTGAAGAAGGCCAATAGTCAGTGGATTTGAGCACAGGAGCAGGAATATCTTGCTGCAATTGTACAGGGCCTTGGTGAGACCACATCTGGAGTATTTTGCACAGTTTTGGTCTTCTTATCTGAGAAAGGATGTTCTGGCTGTGAAGGGAGTGCAACATTGTTTGTTGTTCCTGGATGGCAGGACTGACAGAGGAAGAGAGACTATATGACTATATTCGCTGGTTTAGAAGAATGATAGGGTGGGTGGGGGGAGCTCTGGGAAACCTGTAAAATTCCAACAGGTAATTTCAAGAAATATGTTCTTAGGTACGTGGCAGACCATTTAAGCATGATATGAGAAGAAATGTCTTCAGCCAGAGAGTGGTGAGATGATGGAAATTTTTTGCCACAGAGAATGGTTGAGGCCAAAACATTGGAAGTTTTCATGAAGGAATTTAATATAGTTCTTAGGGCTGAAAGGATCAAAGGGTAAAGAGTGAAGGCAGGAGTGATGTACTGAATTTAATGATTGGCCAACATCATATTGAATGGTAGAACAGGCTTAAAGAGCTAAATGGTCTACTCCTGCTCCTAAGTTCTACATTTCCATAAACAGAACGTCCCCTTAAGAATGTACCCATGATGCAGAGGTGCCGGTGTTGGACTACGGTGGACAAAGTCCATGACACTAGGTTATATTTGAAAATACTGACTTTTGGAGTTCTGCTCCTTCATCAGTGTTAGTGAGAGAGGAATACCTTAGACATAGAATTTATAAGGAAAAGATCAAAGATCATACAACTCATGCGAATGTGTTGAACACATGTAAGATGGATCTTAAATCTTTAATCAGTTAGAATGAAGGTCCAAGTTTCAATTGATTAATATGCAACTCACAGAATTTCTTTCAAGTCACTGCCCTGAGATAAATTAAGATGTTGTCGATATAAAAGAGGAGACACCTCCAGTCAGACACTGTGTTTTAGATGTAAGGTCTTGTTTGGAGTCTATCTGTATCTTTTATTTTCAAAGTAGGAGTTTATAAAATTCCACTAACTGTATGGAGCTAATGGGATGTGAACAAAGAGAGTGTGCACGAATGTGAGGGAGTCTATGCATCTGAGAGAGAGTGCCGTGTTTGAGAGATACTGTGTGTGAGAGTGTGCATGTGAGTGTGTGTCTGTGTTCTGTGAGTGTGTTATGTGTGTGTGTGTGTGTGTGTGTGTGTGTGTGAGGGAGAGTGTGTGCATAGTGTGGTGGGGTCACCTGTAGTGTGACATGAACCCAAGATCTTGTCCTAGTGGGTACCGAACTTGGCTATCAGCCTCTGCTCAATGACTCTGCATTGTCATATATACAAAGTCTATCCTGGAGGATGTTACCTGAAGGTCCAAGGCTGAATGCCCTTGACCTGATGAAGGAGCAGCGCTCTGAAAACTAGTGATCTCTAATAAACCTGTTGAAGCATAATCTGGTGTTGTGTGATTATAACACATCTTTCAGCACCCCTGCCTGGCTTTGCAAACCCACCAACCACCTACCCACTTCACTCCCATTGTTCACTTCTCCAACATGCCTGAACCCTCACCTCACTAAAAAGGTGGGCCTTACCTGAGTCCGGCTGGTATTGTTTGTCCGTGCAGTCCTGGCATTGCCCACTGCTGGGATTGCAAGAGATGCTATCCAATCAGATTGTCTGGAAATGCTCAAGGACTGGAGTCCAGGTCTCAGATTGCTTAGGCTGCCCGTCATGTAATATTGCCTACAATATAGCCTTTTTTTAACATGCAGTCAGTTTAGGGCAGGCAGTTTCTGCTGGGCGTCAGGGGAGTACAGTCATAAAACCTATAACATGGTGATGACCTGGTCGTTAGCTTTCTCTGTTGGTTGAAATGAACTGCTCTTTTCAATGTGTGCAGCAAGTTGTAACAATGTGTGGAATGCACTATGCGAAATGGTTGGAAGCAGAATTGATAACTTTCAGGAGGGAAGAGGGGAATGGATAGAAAAAAAATAAAAGAGATACTTTCCAAAGTGTAAGGATGGAGCAGAGGGACCCCTTTGAAACAACCTAAGCAGATATGATGAGCGAACAGTCTCTTTCTGTGCACTGTGGCAAACTATGCGTCATAAACAGGGACTGCAGAAACACAGAAATCAGATGTAGAATACTAGACTGCGAGGGTAATGTGCCTGGATAGAGTCATAGAGTCTTATAGGACGGAAACAGATCCTTCAGCCCAGTCAGTCCCTGCAGCACATTGTAACTGCACCTACATCCACTTCCTCAGCAACTTCATTCTCACGTGAATCGCCCTGTGTGTAAAACATTTGCTCATATGTGACTGTCCAGACAGTTCTAACATACCGAAAGCAAGTCCTCACACCTTCATTCATATCTCCGCATGTCTCCAGCTCAGGACCTGTCAGCACTGATAAAGCCAACTATTGTATTTGTCCAATCTCCAGCACTAAAGGCCCAGATAGAGATGAGGCCTGGACCTCTCCCAGTCTGCCTGTAACAACAACTCACTTGCTAATTAACTGAGGCACTGAGGGAATCCTCCGTTTCTTGTATTAAAGTCAGTCCTAATCTTGTTTGTCCAATAGGCAGGATTTGATAGCAGGATAATGTAGTTTCTCCCATTATGTTCCAATTAACAGGCCACTTCCATATCATTACTACTGTCTTTATTCACATCCCATTAGCTCCATTATTAGAGTTGTCCCTATGGATTACTCTCTGTACTGATCCCCTGTCACCTTCGACTATCTATGGCCCCTGTCTCGCTGAGTGGAATTAACAGTATCCATCCCCGGATTGGATTACATTACCAACCCTGGTTCTCCACTTCCCTTCCTTTTGGGAAAAGCTTTGGCGCCGACTACATCAATCAGGCACTTAAAAATCAGGCAAAACACACAAAGCCACGGTGACAGCTCCCTCACTTCACTTTAACAGCCGGGTGGATATGAGCTTCAAAAAACATCTTCAGGAGGAAAACAAACACATTCACGCACATACACATACTTACATGCATAGATGCATATATGTACAAAAACACATACACGTGATGCATTTAGACATACAAACACACACATACAAACAAGTATTACATACACAAAAACAGGTATAAGACTTTGGTCAGGCCACGTTTGGAATACTGTGTGCAGTTTGCGCCATCCTACTGTAGGAAGGATGTGGAGGGATTGGAGAGGGTTTACCAGAATGCTGCCTGGTTTGGGGTGTAGCAGCTATTAGGAGAGGTTGGACAAACTTGGATTGTTTTTGCTAGAGCGATAGAGGCTGCGCTCTGACGGATCTACTTGTCTTGGAGAATGGAATGTTGAGGGAAAATCTGATTGAAAATTGCTTAAAATCGATACAGAGTAGATAGAGAGAAGTTGTTCTAATTGTTGGAAAAATGGTAAACCAGAGGACACTGCTTTACAACGATCAGCAAAAGAAGTAATGGGGACATGAGGAACCTGTAAGGATCCTTTGAAGGTAATTGGTAGATTGAGAAAGTGGCTAAATAAAATTATTGGTGGAACTAGAGGTTTTAAGTTATAAGGAGATGCTGAATAGACTGGGACATTATTCGCTGGAACATAGGAGGTTGAGGGATTGACTTTTTTGAGGTTTATAAAGTCATGATGGGCACAGAAAGGTGAATAGCAAAGGCTTTTCCCTCTAGGCTTTGGGGAGTAGAAAGCTGGGGGCATATTTTTAAGGTGAGAAAAGGAAGATCTGTAACGCACTGCTTCAGAGCTTGGTGAGGCCAAGCTCAAGGGAAGCTTTCAGAATGAATAAACAGGCAAAGAAAAACAAATTGAACAGCGTTAAGGACAGGATGGAGGGTGAGATTAGTTGATAGCACTTGCTGACACAGAGACAAAGGACCCAATGAACTCTGTTTTTCGTATTCATTCACAGGATTCACAGGCCAGCATTTATTTCCCTTCCCTGGTTGCTCTTGAGAAGGTGCTGGTGAGCTGTTTCTTGGACATCTGCAGTCCATGTGCTGTAGGTAGAACAAAGCCATTAGGGAGGGAGTTTCGGGGCAGTGTAGAAACAGCGATACATTTCCAAGTCAGGATGGTGAGTAAATTAGAGGGGAACTTGGAGGTGCTGGTGTTCCCATGTATCTGCTGCCCTTGCCCTTCTAGATGGTAGTTGTCTTGAGTTTGAACGGTGCTACCTAAGGACCCCATTCTAAAATTTTCCTGAAATTTCTCTCGTACATCTTATCAAAGGTACACTGCTGCTTCAAGTGGGTTCTTTTGTCATGAATGGTGTCATACATCTTGAATGCTATTGGCATGCAGACATCCTGGTAAGTGAGGAGCATTCGGTCACACTCCTCCTTGTACTTTATAGATGGCGATAGACTTTGGGAACTGAGGAGATGAGTTACTTACTGCAGGAATGCTAACCTCTGACCTGCTCTTGTAGTCACAGTCTATATATATGGCTAGTCCAGTTCAGTCAATGGTAACCTAAGATATTGATTGTGAGGGAGATTCTGTGATGGTAATGCCATTGAAAGTCAACAGGTAATGGTTAGATTCTCTCTTGTTGGAGGTGGTCATTGCCTGGCACTTTTGTAATATTAATATTAATTGACACTTGTCAGCCCAAACCTAGCTACTGTCTCGGTCTAGCTGCATTTGGACATGGACTGCTTCAGTATCTGAGGAATTATGGTTGCACGTTGTGGAACCATCAGTGAATATACCCAGCCTGACCTAATGATGGAGGGAAGGGCAGCCTAAATTCCTCCAATGAATTAAAGAAATGTGACCTATTAAGTTTAACTTTTACTAACTAGTCAGACTTAAACCATCTCATTAGTCTGGGCCTCTCGATCACTCATCCAGTTATATTGCCACTCAAGTTCTGCACAGCTTCACCATCACAAGCTGATCATTCCAATCTCTCTAAATTACTCTGACTTAAATCACTTTAAAAAACTTGACGGAATGTACAGAAATTTCCACCAATTTTTAGTATCTCTTCATATGACTTACCGTCGTTAAAATGTTTTGGGATACTTTAGTGTATGAATGGCACTGTATAAAAGAAGAGGCTTATTGGTATTGTTATTGACCAACATGAGGTCACACACAAATTGGAGACTGGGACAAGTTCTGATGGAGACAGACCTAAATAGGTTAAATATGCTGCACTTAACCAGAGCTGGGACCAATTTCCTTGCGTGGCCATTGACCAGAGCTATCAGGGAGGGTTTAAACTACCTGAGAAGGAGGGTGAATACCAGGAAGTGATCCTAAAGAGTGCTCAGGTGCACAGAATAGGGGGAGAGATAGATAATACTAAAATAACCAAGTGTGGACTGAGTTTGGCATCAGTGAGGAAGTTATTGAGAACAGAAGCTCAAGGAAGGGCAGGGCAGAATGTTCAATATTCCCGCATAAATTACTCTGGCAATGGAAGGAAACGGGTAGATGTGGCATTGTGGACTGAGGTGAACAAAAATGTGGATGTCTCCGAGGGGTCAAGGGTAGAATCTATTTGGCTATAGCGAAGGAATTTAAAAGCTCCAGTGAGTGGGCCACTAACTACAGAAAAGATATCTAGCTTTAGGTGAAATAAAATGCATTCTAAAAAACATTTGTTTTCAGTAAACAAAAACATTGCCTTCAGCCCTGTCTCTTGTTCATCTGGTTTATTCATCATATAAAATCTAAATTGGATAACTGGAGTTGAACACAGTCCCATTGTCTAGTCTGATGAAATCAACAGATCAGATATGAGGTGCTACTTAAAAAGGGCAAGGTATTTCACAAAGGTAATGTGCAGCCCATCACGACCTGCATGAATTGAATTTATTGTCAGATGTATCGAGGCACAGTGAAAAGCTTTGTCTTGCAAGCAGTACAAGCAGATCACAGAGTTAAGTTGCATAGATAGTAAATAATAGGTAAACAGTGACAAAAACAAATCACAGGTACAGGCGAGGTTTGTGAGTTCATTCAGTATTCTAACAGCAGTAGGGTAGGCTACATTATTCTATTTGATCAACACCAATTTTCTGCTTTATCTCTTATCCCTTAACATCTTTGATCTATCAATCTCTGCCTTAAACATATTCAATGACTGAGCCATAACAACCCTCTCCTACCGCTGTAGGGAACTCTAGAGATTCACCGCCCTCAGAGTGAAGTCGTTCCTCCACATTGCCTTACCCCTTATTCAGTCACTGGGAGAAAGTGAGAATTACAGATGCTGGAGAGTCAGAGTTGAAAAGCACTGGAAAAGCACAGCCAAAAATGTGTTGCTGGAAAAGCACAGCAGGTCAGGCAGCATCCAAGGTGCAGGAGAGTCGACGTTTCGGGCATGAGCCCTTCTTCAGGAATTCGTGTTGAATTGGGTGGAATGGTGTGTGGGAGAAGGTGAGTGAATCTCATGGAGATACATAAACCTTTAACATGCCTAGACAGGGAGGGACAGTTTTTCTGATGATTAGGAAGTCCAGAAACAGGGCTCACGGTCTAAGGATAAATCATTTCAGGCTCAGTGCTGAGAGGGTTCTTCACCCAAAGAGGGGTAAGCCTCTGGAATTCTCTACTACAGAGATGTGTTAGAACATAGAACATTATAACAGGTACAGGCCCTTCAGCCCACAATGTCTATGTCAACTATTCTAAATTCATGCTCATATGCACACACTCACATGCACACACTCATTCTCTCTCTCATGCATGCACACACACATACATACAAGTCCGTTGGGTAAATTTGTTTTGCAGAATTATATTTGCAGATACATTCTATTTTGCTCAAAAAATGCACAATCTGCATACAGTCAATCCATGTAATATTTTGTAAATTCCACTTTGGAAATAGAACCAGTCTGACTCAAGCTTTGGATACAGACAGACTCTGTCCTCATACCCTTAATGCATTGTCTGAGCTGAGATGTCACCTTTTTTATAAAACCTTGTTATCTAGAGAAGGTGACTTAAAAGAAGTTCTGGGATTTACATATTAATAAACTGAAACCTGTATTCGAAAAGACGAAAGACTTTAACAATCCAGGTTTGTTTAATATATTATTTCAGTTGATTGACACTCTAATCTTTTGCTATAAATTATGTGTCTTATGATCTTACACTCCACGACCATCTGAAGAAGGAGCAGCACTCCGATAGGTAGTACTTCCAAATAAAGCTGTTGGACTATAACCTGGTGTTGTATGGTTTTTAAACTTTGTCCACCCCTGTCCAACACCGGCTCCTCCACATCATTCTAAACTAATTCCATCGGCCCGCTTCTGGTCTTTCTATTCCCTGCCTGTTCACACGTCTGCCTAAATGCCTCTTGAATCTTGCTACTGTATCTGCTTTTATCACCTTCCCTGGAGGCATGTTCCAGGTACTTACTGGGTAGTTGCTATTGTACAGGCTAAAATATTGAATGCTTTCAACAACGGATTTGATTTAGTTTTTAAAGTAATTGAAGATTATGGTAGAAAGCAAGAATATGGCAATAAGTTAAACGATCAGCCATGATCATATTGAATGGTGGAGCAGGCTTGAAGGGCTGAATGGCCTACTTTTGCTTCTATTTTCCATGTCTCTAAGTATTGTGCAAGATGGTGCCGGATATGGTCAACTACTTGCAAGCTCCTGCATGCAGATCTGTTTCTCATTTCCTACAATCATTCTACACTCTTTAAACTTAATAGACTGAATGGACTCACAAACTCTTAGCATTCGCCTGTACCTGTGTTTTGGTTTTTGCTGCTGTTTAATTATTATTTACTTATCTATTCTTTTTAACTCTGTGACCTGCCTGGGTTGCTCGCAAGATAAAGCTTTTCACTGTGCCTCGGTACACGTGACAATAAATTCAATTCAATTCAAGTGTCTCTTGTATCTAGAGGACGATAGCACTGTCATTATAGTACTGGGTTGGTCATCCCCAGGTTATACTGCTCAAACCCCTGAGTCATCGAGCACAAAATTGAAATTTGACACAAGTGCTTTGAAGACTGTTCTGAAAAGTCCAGCTGGTCCACTAACACCATTTGGCAAGGAAACCATCAGACCATTAGAAGAAGGCCTTTCAGCCCATTGTGCTCACTCCATCATTCAATCAGATCATGGCTGATCTGATCATTCTCAACTCCACCTTCCTGCCTTTTCCCCATCACCCTTCATTCCCTTTAAATTAGAAATCTGACCATCTCAGCCTAATGACCCAGGCACAACAGGACTCTGCAGTTAAGAATTCCACAGATCCACCACCCACCGAGAGAGAAGGATTTCTCCTCATCTCTGACTTAATGGATCACCCCTCATTCTGGGATTGTGCCCTCTGATCGCTGACTCTCCCCCAAGGGGAAAACAACCTCTCCACATCTACCCTGTCAAGTCCACTCAGAACCTTCTATCTTTACCTGCTGTCTTTATCCAGGCTGGCCTGTGTGAAACTTATGTGGTCAGTGTCAAGTCAATTCAGGATCCTGTTTATAGCCCACTCAGAGAATCGAGAATAAAAGCAAGACTGTGGTGGACGCTGGAAATCTGAAGCAGATACAGAGAATGCTGTTACTAGCCAAGTTGATGAGGGTCGAGCAGTGGATGTAGTGTATATGGACTTCAGCAAGACATCTGATAAGATCCCCATGGTAGGCTCGTTCGGAAGGTCAGGAGGAATAGGATACAGGGAAATTTAGCTGTCTGAATACAGAATTGGCTGGTCGACAGAAAATAGCGAGTGGTAGTGGAAGGAAAGTATTCTGCCTGGAAGTCAGTGGTGAGTGGTGTTCCACAGGGCTCTGTTCTTGGGCCTCTACTCTTTGTAATTTTTATGAATGACTTGGATGAGGAGATTGAAGGATGGGTTAGCAAGTTTGCAGACAACACAAAGGTTGGAGGTGTCGTTGACAGTATAGAGGACTGTTGTAGGCTGCAGCGTGATATTTACAGGATGTAGAGATGGGCTGAGAATTGGCAGATGGAGTTCAACCTGGATAAATGCGAAGTGATGCATTTTCAAAGGTCGAACTTGAAAGTTGAGTATAGAATTAAAGACAGGATTCTTGGCAGTGTGGAGGAACAGTGGGACCTTGGTGTGCAGGTACATAGATCCCTTAAAATGGCCACCCAAATGGACAGGGTTGTTAAGAAAGCATATGGTGTTTTGGCTTTCATTAACAGGGGGATTGAGTTTAAGAGCCGTGAGATCTTGTTGCAGCTCTATAAAACTTGGTTAGACCGCACTTGGAATACTGTGTCCAGTTCTGGTCGCCCTATTATAGGAAAGATGTGGATGCTTTTGAGAAGGTTCAGAGAAGGTTTACCAGGATGCGGCCTTGACTGGAGGGCTTATCTTACAAAGAGAGGCTGACTGATATCAGAACTTTTTCATTTGAAAAAAAAAAGGAAGAGAGGGGACCTAATTGAGGTGTACAAGATAATGAGAGGCATAGATAGAGTTGATAGCCAGACACTTTTTCCCAGGGCAGAAATTGTTAACACGAGGGGTCATAGTTTTAAGCTGTTTGGCGGAAAGTATAGAGGGGATGTCAGAGGCGGGTTCTTTACGCAGAGAGTTGTGAGAGCATGGAATACGTTGCCAGCAGCAGTTGTGGAAGCGAGGTCATTGGGGATATTTAAGAGACAGCTGGACATGCATATGGTCACAGAAACTTGAGGGTTCATACATTAGGTTTACCTTACATGAGGATCAATGGTCGGCACAACAGCGTGAGCTGAAGGGCCTGCTCTGTGCTGTACTGTTACATGTTCTATGTTCTATGTAGGTCTAGCAGCATCCACGAGAAAGAAACAGAATTACCACTTGGTGTCCAATATGGCTCTTCATTAGAACTGAGCTCGTAGCCTGGGCTGACACTGAAGGTAACAATGGTCTATTTGGATGAGATGGTTTAAACCTCGATGACCTCTCAGGTTGACATAAGAGGTCCCAGGGAACTGTGAGAAGAGGAGTCTGTCAATTTTCCTTGGTGTCTCGGGCCAATATTACCCCTCCATGAACATTTGGATCAACATATGGACGAAAATGGAATAGTGTAGGTTAGATGGGCTTCAGATTGGTTTCACAGGTTGGTGCAACATCGAGAGCCGAAGGACCTATATTGTACTGTAATGTTCTATGTTCTATGTTCTAATATCTCCAAAAAACTGATCACTTGGCCATCCTCACATTGTTGTTTATGGGGAGCACTCCTTGAAGAACCATAAAGCCGCCATAGTTCCAGAGGACAATAGAGCTGCTCCTCCTTCAATGGAAGCGACTGGTGGTTGTTTAACCTGAGGTTCACCACGTCCCAGGTGAGGGGCAAGGGTGAGTAGATGGGACCTCTGTGATAACCTCAGCCAGTGCAGGAATTGAACCCATGCTGTTTGTGTCACCAGCCAACTGAGCTAATGCCCCCTCCCCCTTCCCAATGAAGAGCATTAGAATTGACCTGAATGAATGGGAGGAATTTATGAAGTTAGAGGATATACTGCATGGAAACAGATCCTTTGGTCTAGCTCATCCCTGCCGACCAAATATCCAAAATTAATCGAGTCCCATTTGCCAGCACATGGCCCATATCCCTGTAAACCCTTCCTATTCATGTACCCATCCAGATGCCTTTTAAATGTTGTAATTGTACCAGCCTCCATCACTTCCTCTTGCAGCACATTCCATACATGTACCACCCTCTTTGTGAAGAAGTTGTCCCTTAAGTCCCTTTAATATCTTTCCCCTCTTACCTTAAGCCTATGTCTTCTAGTTTTGGACTACCCCACCCTGAGGAAAAGACCTTGTCTATTCACCCTATCCTCATGGTTTTATAAACCTGTATTAGCTCACTCCTCAATCTCCGATGCTTCAGAAAAAACAGCCCCAGCCTATTCAGCCTCTTCCTATAGCTCAAAGCCTCCAGCACTGGCAAAATCCTTGTAATTCTTTTCTGAACCCTTTCAAGTTTCACTACATCCTTTGGATAGAAGGGAGACCAGAACTGGTACACAATATTCCAAAAGTGGCCTAACCAATGTCCTGTACAGACACAACATGACCTCCCAACTCCTATACTCAATGCACTGGTCAATGTATAAACATACAAAATGCCTTCTTCACTATCCTAGCTATTTGCAACTCCACTTTCAAGGAACTATGAACCTGCGCTCCAAGGTCTCTTTGTTCAGCAATACTCCCCAGGACCTTACCAGTAAGTGTATAAGTCCTGCTTTGATTTGCCTTTCCAAAATGCAGCACCTTGCATTTAACTAAATTAAACTTCATCTGTCACTCCTTTGTCCATTGGCTCATCTGATCAGAATGCCATTGTACTCTGAGGTAACTTTCTTCACTATCCACTACATCTCCAAATTGCCATCAGGACCACCACCACTGCGATCGTTGTCAGGACCACAAGGACCTCAAATTTTGGTGTCATCTGCAAACCTACCAACCACACCTCCCATGTTCACATCCAAACCGATCGTTGCGGCATACTGCTGGTCACATGCCTCCAGTCTGCAAAACAAACCTCCACCAGTACCTTTTAGTCATTTCTGTATCCATATGGCTAGTTTTCCTTGTATTCCATGAGATCTAACCTTGCCAACCAGTTTACCATAAAGAACCTTAAGGAACTCCATATAGATCACGTCCACCGCTCTGCCATCAATTATCCTCTTTGTTACTTCTTCAAAAAACTCAATTAAGTTAGTGATACATGATTGCTAACACACAAGGTCTTGTTGACAATCCCTAATCAGTTCTTGCCTTTCCAACTTGCTACCAATTGTTAAATAAGATGACAATTTGTCCATTGAGCTGTATCATGCTTCAAGTTACAATGATTTAACGATGTGGCTGGGTGGTAGCAAGAATGGGAAGCTGTTTCCCTACTCTGAGGGGCCGTCCTGGCCCTGTGTATCCAAAGATGTGTGAATTAGAACTAGATGGAATAAGCTTTATTTTTAAATGCATACAAATGAGTACAGTGAAAGGTTTACAAGTTACCACTTATGTCGTCATCTTAGGTACAAAGTTACCTAGCTACAGATACTTCAGTTCTTAGGAAAAACAATTAGAAAAATAAAGGAATAAAAAGTCCAACATTAGGGATCGCAGGAATAAATGAGAAAATATAGCCAGAAAATGTTCACAACAAATGTCCTTTCAATCCATTCCACCTACAGTGGCATCTAGCTTCCAGGCTGTTCCAGGCCTTGACCCCAGATGGCAGCTTGTCTTGATCCCAGGACCATGTTGGGCTTCTCCCTGAGGCTCACAAGGCCAGAAGTTCAAGCTGAGGCCATGCTGGGCAGAGTGGATACTACATCAGGCCAAGACAAGGGGACACCATGCCGGGCCCAAGGAATCGCCATGTTGGGCCTGAGACACCATTGTGCTGAGCTGGAGAAACTGCTATATTAGACATAAGCGACCGTCATGTTGGGCCAAGAAGATGCTATGTCAGTCGAGAGACTAATGTGTTGGGCTGAGAGGATGTTACTCAGGCCGAGAGGACATAGTGTCAGGCGAGAGGATGCTATGTGGGCCCGAGGCACTGCCATGTCAAGGTGAGACGAAGTTACGCTGGTCGAGTGAATGCCAAGTCAGGCCAAGAGACAGCCATGATGGGCCTAGAAGCCGCCATGTTGGGCCAAGAAGATGCTATGCCAGTCGAGAGACCAATGTGTTGGGCCGAGAGGATGCTACTCAGGCCGAGAGGACACTATGTCAGGCAAGAGGATGTCATGTCGGGCAGAGAGGATGCTATGTGGGCCCAAGACACCACCATGTTAAGCTGAGAGGAATTTACGCTGGTCGAGTGGATGCCAAGTCAGGTCGAGAGACAGCCTGTCGGGCCAAGAAGCCGCCATGTTGGGCCCAGAGGATGCTGTGTTGGGCTGAGACACCGCCATGTCGGTCAAGAGGATGCCATTTTGGGCTGAGAAGTTGGTATGCAAACCGAGAGAATGCCATGTCGGGCTGAAAGACCGTCATGTCGGGCCGAGAGACTGCCATGCTGATCTGATTTGCCAGGATTTGGTCCGCTCTATTACATGGAGACCCCTGCAGAAACTCAGAGTGGTGAGGAGGCCCCATCCCTGAATCGAAGGCCAGTAGATAATGCTTGTGGGACCTTACTGACTTCCCTTGAAAGATACCAGCTTGGAAATATGCAACGGCTCTGTGAAACAATCAATGCGAAACGTTATTGTTCCTTTCATATGAGTTCCTTTCTTTCTAATTGAGGATAACTGGTGACCTCTTAGAATTAAAATCATGCTGGAGAGAAAAAAAAAATCAGCAGTCTAAAATAAAACCACAATTTGAAGAGAAACAATTCACCCAAGAGGTAAAGGCAAATATTAATATTGAATGTTCCAACCCTGAGGGTGATACAGATATTCTTCTGGGTCAATGCTGGTGATGAGTTTTCCAATTAAATTGCTGGCTAATTTATCATGTAAATCGAGGCAGGCCACCCTCCCAACATGCACCCAGGCGATTAACCCTCTCGCTTCCGGCTTCACACAATACCTCATTTGGTCGCTCTACTCCCCAGCTCATAAATTAGGCCACAATCAATCTTAACCAGCTTCTAGTGGCTTTGGAGAGACTCACATCAATTATTAAAACAAACTACTTTTCCCCCAGATCCCTCCTCCTGGCAGCTTGTCTTTACTGCACAGCATCACAGAGATGAGGTTAATGGCAGAATACTGTCTTTTTCTCTCCCCACCGAACACCCTTGCTTCTTTCTCCAATTAAGTCTCACCCCGAGGCAAAGCGAGCTGTCCATCACAGATCCTGCAGAGTGCCCCTCTGCCTTTAATTACATTTGACAGAACACTGCCTTTATTGCTCCCGGTTTGCTTTCTGTCTTTGCATGCATGTTTTTCAGAGTTCTGGTTCCTCTCAACGGCAGTTTGCCCGTGGGTACGGAGGGGTTATTTGGAGATTGAAGGTGGTGCTGGCATTTGGATAGTGACCCACCCTGTTCTCCCCCTGCCTCCGGGTACTGCTGCTGTAAGGGAGTGTGTCAGGACTGTTAATAGCCAGGACCCAATTCAATTCACGAGCTGCCTTTATCCGCAGCAGAAACAGTACAAATAATTAATGATTTTATTGGTCGATTAGTGACAGAGAGCTGGTGAGGGAGGGGCAGCACTTGGCTCAGAATTTGCTTTATGTAGCACAGCAGCAAGATAAATCATGCTTCAGCGAATGTCTCATGGCCCTTCAGGGTATGACACCAAAATAAAGATTAGGCTGTGCTAATCCCTTTCCCGAAAGAAGGAGCATTGAAAACGAATAGATGGCCAGCCTGTTGTTCTTGGGGAGGGGGGTCAAACATGCAAATAAGGAACAAGAGCATCTTCATACAAGTTTCCGCCTTCACCTCTGACAGATCCCACATTTTCCTGAATTACCCTGTTGGTCTTTATACTCTGGTAAAACATTTGAGTTTTCCTTTATCTTGTTTATATTCCATGCTCTCTCTCTCTCTCTTTGATTTCTTTATTTCTTTTTAAACTTGATCCTTGTACTTTCTGTACTTCTCCCTAGGCTATCTGCAGTGTTGATATTTGTGACTGTCATAAGCTTTCTTTTTCTGTTTAATCTTCCCCTGTATTTTCTAGACACTATAAGGGTCCAGTTTTGGCAGTGTCCTTTTTTTTGGAGGGAACATGTCTGCTTTGTGCCCTAAGGATTTCATCTTTTAGTAAAAAATTGCTGGAAAAGGTTAGCAGGTCTAGTAGAACCTGTAGAGAGAAATCAGAGTTCGCACGTCGGGTCATAGAATCCCTACAGTGTGGAATCAGGCCCTTCGGCCCAACAAGTCCACAGCGACCCTCCAGAGAGTAACCCACCCAGACTCATTCCCCTACCCCTACGTTTACCCCTGACTGAACCTACACATCCCTGAACACTATGGCAATTTAGCATGGCCAATTCACCTAACCTACACATCTTTGTGATTGCGGGAGGAAACTGGAGCACACAGAGGGAACCCACATAGACATGGGGAGAATGTGCAAATCCCACACAGACAGTCGCCCAAGTCTGGAATCGAACTTGGATCCCTGGTACTGTGAGGTAGTAGTGCTAACTGCTGAGCAACCTTTCCACCCACTGACTCTTCCTCAGTTCTGGGACCTGCTGAGCTTTTCCAACAATTTCTGTTTGTTACTCAAAGCTGAAAACCTTAGGGCACCTGAGGGCTTGCCTCCTCCAAAAAAAAGAATTTTATTAAAACAATATGTTACAAGCCTAATGAGAGGAGATGCAATTCTGGATTTAGTTTTAGGAAATGAAGATGGGGGAAGTGACAATGGGTGACCATTAACAGTTAGAGTCATAGAGATGTACAGCATGGAAACAGACCCTTCGGTCCAACCCGTCCATGCTGACCAGATATCCCAACCCAATCTAGTCTCATCTGCCAGCACCCGGCCCATATCCCTCTCAACCCTTCCTATTCATCTCCCCATCCAAATGCCTTTTAAATGTTGCAATTGTACCAGCCTTCACCCTTCCTCTGGCAGCTCATTCCATACACGTACCACCCTCCGTGTGAAATAATTGCCCCTTAGGTCTCTTTTATATCTTTCCCCTCTCACCCTAAACCTATGCCCTCTAGTTTTGGGCTCTCCGACCCCAGGGAAAAGACTTTGTCCATTTATCCTATCCATGCCCCTCATAATAAGGTCACCCCTCAACCTCCAACACTCCAGGGAAAACAGCCCCAGCCTGTTCAACTTCTCTTTAGTTAGATTTCATATTATTATGGAAAAGGAAATAAATAAATCAGGAGTAAAAGTTTTTAAACTGGAGGAATGCAAATTTACAAAAACTTGTTTCCACACTATAGGGATTCTATGATTCCTTCAGTAATTGGTTCTTTAACCTGCCCTCGTTTTACTGAAATGTGAGAGTCAGCTTGTGAGCAATATAAAAGAAATTTGGAAGAGTTTTTTTTAGATACATCACAGGTAAGAGAGAGAGAGAGACAAGAGTAGACCTTGGACTACTGGAAAATGAGGCTGAAGAAGTAGTAATAGGGAACAAAGAAATGGCGGAGGAACTGAACAGGAAATTTTTCATCAGTTTTCACAGTGGAAGACACCAGCAGCAAACCAGAAATTCGAGAGAGTCAAAGGGGACAGTTGAGTATAGTGGCCATTGTGGAGGAGAAGGTGCTGGGGCAGCTGAAAAAAACTGAAGGTGGATTAATCACCAAGACCGGATGGAGTTCTGAAGGAGATAGTTGAGGTGATTGTAACAGAAATGGTGGCGATCTTTCAGGAATGACTGGAATCAAGATGGATCCCCGAGGATTGGAAAATGGCCAATGTATTACCCTGTTTAAGAAGGGAAGGAAGAAGAAGGCAGGGAAGTATAACCCGGTTAGCCTGACCTTGGTCGTTGGTAAGACTTTACAGTCCATTATTAAGGAGGAGATTGCGGAGTTCTTGGAAGTGCCTGTAAAATTGGTGGAGTCAGCACAGTTTTATCAATGAAAGGCCATGCCTGGCAAATGGCAGAGCAGACTTGATGGGCTGAATGGCCTCAGTCTCCTCCAGTCTCTTAGGCCATTCAGTTTTGGGCCTGAACCATCATTCAATAAGATCATGGCTGATCAAATTTTAACATCTATTCCTTACTGATGCATAACCAGACAATCATTCATCCTCTTAGTGATGAAGAATAGTTTCCAATGATAAGCCTTCTCCTTCAGGATTTAGTTATGATCCAGAATTTTTTTTTTCTGCTATAAGGTTTTGACAGACAACTCAGCACATTGTGATCACAAAGGCTGAAAATGAAAACTCTCATCTGAAACTGGATTTGCTGATCTACTTAAATTTGTGAACTTGTCTGTGTACACGTAGGTTTGTCACATTAGAAGGTATCTCTCTCTCTCTGATGCCTCATGTTTTCGACCCAGTGTCGTTGAATCAAAACCTTGAACATGCGGAACAGCATTGTTGATGTACCTACCCTTCAGTAACATACAATCAAGGAAAAGGAGAAGACCACTCAGCCCTTTAGAGCTGCTACACCATTCATTAAGATCATGGCTAATGTGATTCTAACCTCAACTCTACATTCCTGCATAGCCCCAATAATCTTTCATCCACTTTTCATAGAAGACAGCTCACCATCACTTTCTCAAGGGCAAACAGCAATGAGCAATAAATGCTGGCCCAGTCAGCGATGCTTATAGCCCATGAATGAACAAACGAACAAGAGTAGGATTGAAGGATTTCTGCATATTTTTGATAACGGATAACATTTCAGCTGGACTTAGGAAGGATATGTCCGGAAATACATCCAGGGAAGTTATTTGCGTGGAACTGAGAAATAAGAAAGCGATGATCACCTTATTAGGATTGTGTTATAGACCCCCTAATAGTCAGAGGGAAATTGAGAAACACATTTGTAAGAAGATCTCAATTATCTGTTAGAATAATAGGGTGGTTATGGTAGGGGGTTTTAACATAGACTGGGACTGCCATAGTGTTAAGGGTTTAGACGGAGAGGAATTTGTTAAGTGTGCACACGAAAAATTTTCTGATTCAGTATGTGGATGTACCTACTAGAGAAGGTGCAAAACTTGACCTACTCTTTGGAAATAAGGCAGAGCAGGTGACTGAGGTGTCAGTGAGGGAGCACTTTGGGGCCAACGACCATAATTCTATTAGATTTTAAATAGCGATGGAAAAGGATAGACCAGATCTAAAAGTTGAAGTTCTAAATTGGAGAAAGGCCAATTTTGATGGTATTACACAAGACTTTTCAAAAGCTGATTGGGTGCAGATGTTTGCAGGTAAAGGGACGGCTGGAAAATGGGAAGCCTTCAGAAATGAGATAATGAGAGAAAGTATATTCCTGCTAGGGTGATGGGAAAGGTTGGTAGGTATAGGGAATGTTGGATGACTAAAGAATTTTTGTGTTTGGTTAAGAAAAAGAAGGCCTTTCTCCAATTTAGAACTTCAACTTTTAGGTCTGGTCTATCCTTTTCCATCACTATTTTAAATCTAATAGAATGCCAAGTATAGACAGGATAGATCGAGTGAATCCTTCTAAGAGTATAAAGGCAGTAGCAGTATACTTAAGAGGGAAATCAGGAAGGCAAAAAGGGGACATGACATAGCTTTGGCAAATAGAGTCAAAGAGAATCCAAAGAGTTTGTCCATTAAGGACAAAAGTGTAACTAGGGAGAGAACAGGCCCCTCAAATATCAGCAAGGCAGCCTTTGTGTGGAGCCGCAGAAAATGGGGAGATACTAAACAAGCATTTTGCATCAATATTTACTGTGGAAAAGGACATGGAAGATATAGAATGTAGGGAAATAGATGGTGACATCTTGAAAAATGTCCATATTACAGAGGAGGAAGTGCTGGATGTCTTGAAATGCATAAAGTGAATAAATCCCCAGGACCTGATCAGGTGTACCCTAGCACTCAGTGGGAAGCTAGGGAAGTGATTGCTGGGCCTCTTGCTGAGATATTTGTATTATCAACAGTCACAGGTGAGGTGCCGGAAGACTGGAGATTGGCTAACGTGGTGCTACTGTTTAAGAAAGGTGGTAAGGACAAGCCAGGGAACTATATACCAGTGAGCCTGATGTTGGTGTTGGGCAAGTTGTTGAAGGGAATCCTGAGGGATAGGATGTACATGTATTTGGAAAGGCAAGGACTGATTAGGGATAGTCAACATGGCTTTGTGCTTGGGAAATTATATCTCACAAACTTGATTGAGTTTTCTGAAGAAGTAACAAAGAGGATTGATGAGGGCAGAGCAGTAGATGTGATCTATATGGACTTCAGTAAGGTGTTCCACATGGTTCTCCATGGGAGACTGGTTAGCAATGTTAGATCTCACGGAATACAAGGAGACCTAGCCATTTGGACACAGAATTGGCTCAAAGGTAGAAGACAGAGGGTGGCGGTGGAGGGTTGTTTTTCAGACTGGAGGCCTGTGACCAGTGGAGTGCCACAAGGATCAGTGCTGTCTCCTCCACTTTTCATCACTTATATAAATGGTTTGGATGGAAGCATAAGAGGTATAGTTAGTAAGTTTGCAGATGACACCAAAATTGGAGGTGTAGTGAACAGGATCTGGACCAGATGAGAAGTGGCAAATGGAGTTTAATTTAGATAAATGCGAGGTGCTGCATTTTGGGAAAGCAAATCTGAGCAGGACTTATACACTTAATGGTAAGGACCTAGGGAGTGTTGCTGAACAAAGAAACCTTGGAGTGCAGGTTCATAGCTCCTTGAAAGTGGAATCATAGATAGACAGGATAGTGAAGAAGGCATTTGGTACACTTTCCTTTATTGGTCAGAGTATTAAATACAGGAGTTGGGAGGTTATGTTGCGGCTGTACAGGACATTGGTTAGGTCACTATTGGAATATTGTATGCAATTCTGGTCTCCTTCCTATCGGAAAGACGTTGTGAAACTTGAAAGGGTTCAGAAAAGATTTGCAGGGATGTTGCCAGGATTGGAAGATTTGAGCTACAGGGAGAGGCTGAACAGGCTGGGGCTGTTTTCCCTGGAGCGTTGGAGGCTGAGGGGTAACCTGTTAGAGGTTTACAAAATCATGAGGGGCCTGAATAGGATAAATAGACAAGGTCTTTTCCCTGGGGTGGGGGAGTCCAGAACTAGAGGGCATAGTTTTAGGGTGAGAAGGGAAAGATATAAAACAGACCTAAATGGCAATGTTTTCACGCAGAGGGTGGTACGAGCATGGAATGAGCTGCCCGAGGATGTGGTGGAGGCTGGTACAATTGCAACATTTGAAAGGCATTTGGATGGGTATATGAATAGGAAGGGTTTGGAGGGATATGGGCCGGGTGCTGGCAGGTGGGACTAGATTTGGTTGGGATATCTGGTCGGCATGGACAGGTTGGACCGAAGGATCTGTTTCTGAGCTGTACATCTCTATGACTCTATGACTCCATTTCATAATCATTATGCATGTGATAAGCTGCCAGTTCTAGAACTATTAACTGAAGTTAAATTCTATCAGCAGCTGGTCTGAATGAGGTCAAATTTGTCTCCTCGATCCATGAAAGCAACCACATTTGGTAAAGAAGCCAGAAGTATGAGGAGTCGCATGTTCATCAGCCATATTTGTCTTTTTGACTCTTTATAGAAGCAATTCTGCTGAAAGAAAAGGGGGGGAAGGGATAGAAAAAGCAGTATCATTTTATCTGGGAATGCCAGATGCTTTGTGAGCTGCGACTCATGATAAAGGTTGCTCCACTGTCATAACAGTCTTGTGAAATCTAAAGTAACACAAATGAGGCACATGTTTATGTGAAAATCTCTGGTGGGCCTACTTGCACCTAAACTAATATATACGGCCCAGAGTAATCTCCAGACATTATCTGTGCCTTAAATGCTATGGAGCAGAGAGCCTTGGCCCATGGGCCTGTGACAACATCTGGTTACTCGGTTCATTTGCTTGTGTAACGCACGAAGGAACGTCACGGTAAAGATGATGCCACATCAGCCACCAGCCTCTTCAAGTGTATGATGATAGGCATTGCTACAGAGACTTTGATGAGGGCCACATGTTAGGTATCACTCCTCAGCTGTTTTGCTCATGAGAAATCTGTATGACATAATCGGAGAGAGTGGTGTTAATTACCTCACTCCATATTAATTCTTCCAGACCCATATATGCAGCGCATTCTACCAAGAGGAAGATTAGTATGCTGCAACATTCTCAAGTCTCCAAGCTTTTGGGTTTACTGAAACAGCAAACTGACCCCCAGGGAAATGAGACAACTGGAAATGCACTCTGTCACCGGACAGAAAGTCCAGAAAACCCTCAAGAAAACCCTTCATCGTCTGATTTTAGCTGCTGACCTCACTAAAACTGCACTTCCTGTGTATATCACGTTTGGGGCAAAATGGAAATTCATTGGCGAGAGCGCAGAAACGATTTAGAAGAATGGAGAAACTTCTGCGATGAGGAAAGATTGAAGAAAATGGGACGGGATTCAATTTACGACTTTAACTATTTTTATTCCTGGTGTGTTTAACATTGCACCTATTGATGGTTATTTTATTTGGATTGGGGGCACCAGAAAGACCAATTTTAAATACTTAATCCTGCGATACCAATACCTTGTAGCTGATTTTTTTCATGAAGCAGAAACAATATTGCTCATGTATGTTATACATGACTTGGAGGTGTTGGTGTTGGACAGGTGTGTACAAACTTAAAAATCACACAGCACCAGGTTATAGTTCAAATAAACCTGTACCCTGATTTTTAACTATGTCTGTTATACTTCAACTTATTTTAAAATATGTGTTGTTCTAAGTTCTAATGAAAACAATATACAATCCTATTTGAACATTCTGTTTTTTGATTACTGATATGGCTTGATACTTTGTAAAGACTGAGAGAACTGTAGAAGTTGTTAATCAGCGCAAAAACTCAGCAGGTCTGGCAGCATCTGTGGAAGGAAAGCAGTGTTAATGTTTCGGGTCCGGTGACCCTACATCAGTTCTGAGATGCTGCCAGCTCTGAAATTTTCCAGCAATTTCTGTTTTTGCTTATGGTTTGAGGTTTTACTTGGCTAGAAGTGCAGTTCTTGAAATTTTGCATTTTTTCTTCTGTTTTGTAAAAGTTAAAACAGTCCTTGTTTTCAAGAATGACAGCTGTACTCCAATACCTTGTCCAACATGTCTTTTATTTGTCTGATTATTGATATAATCAGGCCTGTATTCTATCCTTGCCTGATCTCTCCAGGTGTACACTATAGTGTTGGGATGTGAGGAACCTAGTAGACATTTGTTACTTAACCCAAAAGCTGAGTCCAGTCAGGTATTTGTGGGCTGTGACTTTTAATATTCTTTCATTGTGCCTAGTTTTAGGAAGCATCAAATTTGACAACACTCAGAAAGACCACAATAGAAGACATTTTGATATGTTTGGTTTTGGTTTGACAAGTGAAGATGATAATGACCCAAAGACCATGTGACTGATTACAGTGTTATCCAAGTAACTATCAGCTAACTTTGGTGAAGACTAACCCACAATAATTGGGGGGGGAGGGGGGCTGGTGGTGTTGGGGGCGGGGATGCGAATGGAGGAAACAAAGAACTGCGGATGTTGGAAATCAGAAACATAAACAGTTTGGTGAGTTTACCCAGTGACCCTTCAGAACCATTCTTCAGAAATGGCTTTGTGCATTTTACTATATTATTAAGCGCACTTATCATTTCTGAATTTTATTATATCAATGTAGTTTGGTGGAACTTTCATACTCCATCCACTTAACAATGGAAGATAAATAAATTATATTGTTGGCCTAGGCCTCAAATACAATTCCGATCATTGATAGATTTTTCTGTATTTGATGCAGAATTTTTTAAACCAAACTGGTGAGAGTAGTCTCATTTATCACCCTACCTTAATGAAATGGCCCTTTTATTTTCACAGTAAATAACTAGTTATGCACAACTCAAAACAACAGCAATTTTAAAAGGGAGAAGAATAGATAAAGGAAGCACGTGGTGAGGTCAGTGCAGGAGGGAAAGATGGAAAGAAACTGACACTGCCTTTGCTGTTTGAATTCATGTATCGCTGGACATCGGAGTGTGTCTGGCAAAATCATAGAGGGTGGTAAGTGTATGGAATGAGTTGCCAGAGGAGGTGGTGGAGGCTGGTACAATTGCAACATTTAAGAGGCATTTGGATGTATATATGAATAGGAAGGGTTTGGAGGTTTGGCAGGTTGGACCAGATTGGGTTGGGATATCTGGTCGGCATGGACGAGTTGGACCAAAGGGTCTGTTTCCATGCTGTACATTTCTATGACTCTATGACCTTTCTCCCAGGAGAGAAGACGGCTGAGAGGAGATCCGACCAAAGTTTTCAAAATCATGAATGGGGTTGGCAGAGTAGATATGGTGACGTTGCCTCTGTTTGTCAAAGAAACAAGAACAAGGGGGTATAGATATAAAGTGACATGTATACAAAGCAAGCGAACACCTTTATTCACTCAGCGAGTTGCTTGGGTCTGGAATGCACTGCCTGGCAATGTGGTTCAACTGAGGTAGTCAACAAGGTATTGGATGTCTTTTTTGGATAGGAATGGTGTGCAGAGCCTTCAGGAAAAGGTTGGAGGTTGACACTAGGTAATAGAACTGGACTAGGTAATGGTATTGGTGCTTGCACAATGGGCCAAAAGGCCACGTTCTCCACCATAATGATTCTCTGATTCTGGGGTTTTATTTTTATTCATTCATGGATGAGGGCATCGTTGGCTGGACCAACATTCATTACCCATCCTTAATTGCTCAGACGGTTTTTAATAGTCAACCCATGTTGCTGTGGGTCTGGAGTCACATGTAGGCCAGACCAGGTAAGGATGGCAGTTTCCTTCCCGAAAGGACATTAGTCAACCAGATGGGGTTTTCCAACAATTGACAATGGATTCACGGTCATCATTAGATTCTTAATTCCAGATTTTTATTGAATTCAAATTCCACCATCAAAACCATGTTCTAAAAACATTTTCTGGGTCTCTGGATTAATAGTCCACTGATAATACCATTAGGCCATTGCGTCCCCACCTGCAATGCACCTCTTCCAAAGTAAGGGAATTGTATGAATTATGAGCAATTCCATTAGTATCTCGTAATAGTGAACTATTCTCTCCAACCATATTTTCTTGAATGTGTTTATGAGCGTGACTTTGTGAGGGGGTGTTGTAACATTTGATTTTGTGGTGAGTCATAGAGTCCTTAATTAGAGGGCATTGGCTTAAGGTGAGGGGGGAAAGATTTGAAAGGGACCGGAGGAGAAATCTTTTCATGAAAAAGTGACCAAACAGGTGGATGAGGGTAAAGCCATTGAGGTGGTGCATATGGATTTCAGTGAGGCTATGGTAGGTTCCCCATGGTCAGCAACTGCACAAAATACAGAGGCATGGGATTGAGGGGGATTGAGTGTTTTGAATCAGAAATTGGCTAGCTGAAACAAGACAGAGGGTGGTGGTTGATGGTAAATATTCATCCTGGGGTTCAGTTACAAGTGATGTACCACAAGGATCTGTTTTGGGTCCACTTCTGTTTGTCATTTTTATAAACGACCTGGATGAGGGCATAGAAGGATGGGTTAGTAAATTTGTGGATGACACTACGGTCAGTGGAGTTGTCGACAGAGCTGAAGGATGTTATAGGTTACAGAGGGGCATAGATAAGCTGCAGAGCTGGGCTGAGAGGTGGCAAATGGAGTTAAATGTGATTCACTTTGGAAGGAGTAACAGGAATGCAGAGTACTGGGCTAATGGTAAGATTCTTGTAGTGTAAAGGAGCAGAGAGATCTTGGTGTCATTGTACATAGATCCCTCAAAGTTACCACCCAGATTTATAGGGTTGTTAAGAAGGCATATGGTGTGTTCGCTTTTATTAGTAGAGGGATTGAGTTTTGGAACCATGAGATCATGCTGCAGCTGTCAAAACCTCTGGTGTAGTCGCATTTGGAGTATTGCATGTAGTTCTGGTCACGGCAGATTAGGAAGAATGTGGAAGCTTTGGAAAGGGTTCAGAGGAGATTTACTTGGAGGTTGTCTGGTATGGAGGGAAAGTCTTACAAGGAAAGGTTGAGGGACTTGAGGCTGTTTTCATTAGAGAGAAGTTTGAGAGTGACTTAACTGAGACATGATTAAATTTGATTAGATTAGATTCCCTACAGCATGGAAACAGGCCATTTGGCCCAAGATGACCACACAAAACCTCCGAAGAGTAACCCACCCAGACCCATTCATCTACCCTATATTTACTCCTGACTAATGCACCGAACACTATGAGCAAGTTAACATGGCTAATTCACCTGACCTGCACAACTTTAGATTGTGGGAGGAAACCAGATTACCCGGAGGAAACTCACACAGACACCAGGAGAATGTGTATACTTCACACAGACAGTCGTCCAAGGTGGGAATCGAACCAGGTCCTTGGTGCTGTGAGACAGCAGTGCTGAGCCATCATGCTGCCCGTATGTAATCAGAGGATTAGATCAGATGGACAGTGAGACCCTTTTTCCCAAGGATGGTGATGGATAGCATAAGAGGGCATAGCTTTAAATTGAAGGGTGATAGACATAGGACAGATATCAGAGGTAGTTTCTTTACTCAGAGAGTAGTAGGGGCGTGGAATGCACTGTCTGCAACAGTGCATTTAACTGGTCATTGGATGGGCATATAGATGAAAATGGAATAGTTTAGGTTATATGGGCTTCAGATTGGTTTCACAGGGCGGCTCAACATCAAGGGCTGAAGGGTCTGTAATGTTCTATGTTCTACGCAGAGGGTGGTGCGCATATAGAATGAGCTGCCAGAGGAAGTGGTGGAGGCTGGTACAATTACAGCAATTAAAAGGCATCTGGATGGGTAAATGAATAGGAAAGGTTTAGAGAGACATAGACCAAAAGGAATTAGATTAATTTAGAATATCTGATCAGTGTGGATGAGTTGGACTGGAAGGCCTGTTTCCAAGGCTATGTAACTCTATGACTCTTTTTGTTGAAACTCCTGAAAACCCTACTGCTGGTAATTCAAATTGCCCACACACTCAAATGTTAGAAGAAAACAGCATATTCCTCCTCTCAAACTTTCACTGATTTAAGCAGACCGTCCTCACCCTATTCAAAGAGTCAGAAATTATTAACAAGGGCGTAAGATTCCACCCAGTGTTTCAGTGTTGCAAGGTGGTGTGGTGGCAATGTCACTCCGTAATCAAATTGTCCAGTTCATTACACTGGCGATGTAGGTTCAAATTGTAGCTGCTGAAGTGTGCATTCAACTATTAGTTCTGGAAGTTACATCTCGTCTTGTGATGATAACCATGAAGCTCACGTCAACTGTTGTAAAAACTTGTCTATTTCATGAACGTCTTTCAGTGAAGGAAATTTGCTGTCATTTCCCAGTCTGACTTATATGTGACTCCAGATTCATAGCAATGTGGTTGACTCTTATATGCCCTCTGAAATTTTTTTTTCTAATTCATTCTTGGGATGCGGGCATCTCTGACTTTATTGCCCAGAGGGCAGTTAAGCATAGCAATTTCCTTCCTTAAATGACATTTGTGAAGCAGATGTGTTTTTCCAACAATTGACAATGGATTCATAGTCATCATTAGACTCTTAGCTCCAATATTTACTAATTTCAAATCCCATTATTTGCCGAAGCAGGATTTGAACCTGTGTCCCCAAGATATTGCCTGGGTCTCTGTTGTTGTTAAGTCAACATAGTCTTTACCAGTCCATAGGGGCTGCTCTCGCATTAGAGAGAAGCAACTGGTGGTTATTTAACCTGAGGGCCACCGGACCCAAGGCAAGCAAAGAGTTTGAAAAGGAGATGGGAATTGAACCCACGCTGTTGACATCATACTGCTGTGTAAAGCAACAATCCTGCCAACTGAACTAAACCAATTTCAGGTGGCTGATTAACAGTCCAGCGATATTACCACCCAGCCATCACCTCCCCCAAAACCCAAACAACAACAATTAGAGATGGACAACAAATGCTGGTCGTGCGAGTAATGTCCACATCCCATGAAGGCCTAATAAAACCTCTCGCTGTTTTTCTCACCACAAACGCTGCTAGCTGGCTGAATAATTTGTGTGCGCTTTCAGTTATGTATTAGCTCAATGGCTTGGACAAGAATAACGAATAACCAGTTTGGAGAGTAAGTGAGCTGGTTAGATGCATCGTGCAAGAGACCATTAAATTTCAACAGCATAAGAAGATGAGTTAAATCAGGAAGTCGTCAGCAAACATCTTTATGTTACATACTCATTCAGGATCTGTTTAATTTTGGTGTTGTAAGGCAAATGTGGAAGCAATTGGCTCATGGCAAACTTCCACAAATGGCAATGCTGTTGTTTCAGAAATAAATGTCAGACAAGACAATATCTCAACCTCTTGATCAATGGATCGTGCTCCGCTAAACAATTAAATAAGCCCTGAGTTTAACATTTCATCTGGCTCTGCTGACAACGCTGCACTGGAGTGTCAGCCTTGATTACATGCCTGGATCCTGAAATGGGATTTCAATATAAAATTTTCCTGAGACATGAGAAAGTGTGTCTTAGTGATGAAATTTGATTTTTAAATGCTTGTGGATTGCAAAAAGAACTACAGAAGTATTTCTGCATCATAATGAATCTTGGAGACTCATTAGAATGTAAGATGGATTTATTTAAGTCTTACAAAAGCTTAACATGCACCTAAGTTACTCTCTCTACAATGTTACTATGGGCAGCTTTCCAACAAGTGTAGCTTCTACCCATTAGTTAGCAATGAATTGGGCTCTGTAGTTATATAAATTATTATTGAGGCAAGGAATTATAGAATCCTTGCAGTGTGGAAGCATCAAGACCACACCAATCCTCTGAAGAGCATCCTACCTAAGCCCACCCCCATCCTATAACCCTGCAGTTTCCTGTGGCCAATCCACCTAACCTGCGCATCCCTAGACCCAATGGGCAATTTAGCATGGCCAATCCACCTGCACATGTTTAGACTGTGGGAGGAAACCAGAGTACCCAGAGGAAACCCCATACAGTCACCTGAGGGTGGAATTGACCTGGCTCCCTGGTGCTGTGAGGCAGCAGAACCCCAATGAGCCATTGTGCTGCTCCATACAATGACTCCAGCCACATATCCAAACTTGAGAAGGTAAAATGCCTTATCCACGTACAATAGAGGTGCTTTTCTCAGCAAGACATAGAATTGTAGGTGGATTGCAGCGCAGAAGGCCGTTCAGCTCATGCCTTGTTTTCTTACTGCCCATCCCTAAATGACCTTGACAAGGTGGTGATCAAACAAGTCAAACCGCTACAGTCCATCCGTGGCATCAATTCAGCTGATGCCACACCTACACTCTCTCCCCACATCCCTGTAAAATTCCCAACTTCAGACAGAAGTATTATTCCCTTCTGAAAGCCACATTTGAATCCCTCACCACCACCCTCTCAGCCAATATTATCTAAATCGCAGTCATAGAAATATTTTTCCTCATGTCACCTTTGATTCTTTTTATGTTATTGCTACATACAATGTGGGTGTCACTGACAGGGGCAGCATGCTGTCCCCATCCATAATTGGCCTGAACTGAATGGCTTTCAGAGGCAGTTACAAGTTAGAGGCACTAAGAGGCCAATCGCATAGTTGTGGGTCTAGAACCATTGAATGCGCACGTTCATTCTAGCTTTTGTAATTAACTTCAGAATGCCATTTTCCTGCACGGCCTACATATCCCTTAATGTGACTAGTCTCCAGAAACCCATTAACTTCTGCCTTGAACACACTTATAGTTTGAGTTTTCACAGCCCTCTGGATGAGAAAATGTCAAAGATTCACCACCCTCCGATCTGAGGAATTTCCTCCTCAGCTCAGTCTTAAATGCCCTGTCCCTTATCCTGAAATTATGCCCTCTTGTTGTAGAGTCACCAGCTAGGGGAAACCACCCTATCTCCATCCAACTTGTCTACCCTGTCAGAATTTTGTAAGTGTCAATGGAATCACCTTATTCTTTGATACTCTAAAGAATGGAGACACAATTTCCTCAATTTCTCCTCATAACACATTTCCACCATCCCGCTATAATCTGGTGAATCTCCATTTTCTCTATGACAAGAATATGCCTCCCTAGATAAGGAGACTGTGCATAATACTGAAGATGAGGTGTCAACAAGGCTGTACAGGACTGAAACAAAAGTCTGAATCTCCATTAAAGGGAGGCCCTACTTATGAACTGAAGGTGCTGGTAAATACTCCCAGATTCAGGGGAACCACCTTGAATGCACTTGCCACAAAGGAGGAATACAGAAGTGAAATAAGGAGTGAGGGAGAGAATGAGAGAGATATAGTATTTCTGTTAAGTCCAGAGAGCAGGAGGCCTTCAAATTATACCCTCAGAAGGGAGCAGATTCCCAATGAAATAGATATGCAGCAGGGGGTCAAAGTATTCTTTTTCTCTCAAGGACTCCTCTTCAGCTTTTTGATTTTCCGAGGTTCTTTATGCATCCTCAGCAACTCCATTACTAGGTTATACCCACAAATAGTAACATTGCATGTTATATTTGTGTGGGTGTATGAGATACTTAGATACACAGAAGCAGCATTAGAAAGCTTCATCAATAATTTCAATAACCTCCACTGCAACGTTCAATAATCAGGAGAACTTGCATTTGCATAATCCCTTTAAAAGAATAAAATGTCTCAAGATAGATCGATTGACAGACAGACAAGACAGACTTCTTTCTTTGACCAACAAGGAACATTAGTAGAGATTTGTAACCTGGGTATTCACTAAACATAAAACCACAAGAATTTGTATTTGAAACCTTAACAAAGCAACATATTTCAAGGCAGTGATTTGAAACAATGTTTGGCATTGTGCCAAATAAGATGATGCTGGAAGAGATGACTAAAGAGATAGGCTTTACATTCCTGTAAATGTTTAATTAATATGAATGAATTGTCTCATTATTGGATTAGATATGATTTATATACATTACAAATTGAAATTTCTAACTTAAATGAGTACATTACAGAAAAGCTGATTAATTGGAACTCCTGAAAATAGAGGTGAATTTATCTTTATTCAATCACTCACCAATGGTAGGATAAGGATGAAGTCCTGAAAGCAGAGTTTAGGGAGTTCAGAAGGAGATTTAAAAGTAGAATACCAGGAGCATTGAACTCAGGATTACTCAATGTGGTAGTGAGCATAGAGACAGGAGAACCAGATGTCCTACATAACAAGAGGTGGTTACATGTGATGCAGGTAATAATCATGAGATTATTAGCTTTGAGGTTCTGCTTTTCAATTTAGTCCCAAGCTCTTCATACTCTCAAAATGTACCTCTTTCATAAGCTTTACACATTTCACATGTTACTTTTTTTTGTCCAATTGCAATGTTCTGGGGACATGGGTCCCAATATGGCAGAAGGTGTAAATTAAATTGAAACAAAAATGAATGAGCAGGCCCAATGTGTAACCATTGTCAAAAACTCATCTGAGTCATTAAGGTACCTCTGGACGGAAATCTGCCATCATTACCTCGTCAGGACTATGCGTGACTCCACATCCATACTAACATGGCTGGCCCTTAACTGCCTGCTGGGCAATTATGGATGAGCAATAAATATTTACTCAGCCAGTGACGACCAGACACCATGCACAGAATAAACCCTGCACCCAATGTTTGATGAACTGCTGAATGTACCATGCTGCAGTTGGTTGGTTGCTTGCTCAGTGCACTTTGAAAAAGTGAACTTACAATCTTCTGACTCGGAAATAATGATGAAGCCAGACCCATGTGGAATTGATGCAAGGCAGCATGATGAATTCCTTTCTCCACAGTAACATTTTCTGTCAGTAGTCCAAAGCAAACTGCACTTTCACACAATGAACTTGGTATACTTCTTCCACCTGACAGCTTTTGGAGCACGACATACTCAAGCCAGCTTCTCAGCTGTGTTGGCTTCAGGTAACTGTTTGCTCATATAGCCTACAACTGGCAAGGGAACTGTCACTGTGTGTGCTCAGTCATCTTATAATGAAACCCGATTACTAATCCTGGCAGATGCATCCTTTAATTAGAAAGCATTTATAATGTGATTTGTTCTAAATGGAAGAAATAACTTGCATTCTACATCTTTCATGGTGTCAAGCCTTTCCCAAACGCTTTATGGACAATTCTGGTTTCACGTCTTATCTAATGATCAGCAGAGGCCATTTAGGTTCCCCTTTGTAGAGTCAGTCTCATCCATCATAGAATCCCTGCAATCCCTATCCTATTCCTGTAGTCTCATGTTTACCAGGGTTATTCCGCTTAGCCTACACCTCCTTGGACAGTATGGGTAATTTAGAATGGCCAATTCACCTAACCTGCACATTTTTAGACTGTGGGAGGATAGACACAGGGCGAATGTAGAAACTCCACACAGTCACTCACCGGAGGCTGGAATTGAACCTGTGTCCCTGATGCTGCAATGCAACGGAGCTAACCACTGAGCCACTGTGACACCCACCCTTTTCTTGAGCCCTTTGCCCAAATGTGGATACAACATGGATAGGGCAGGAGGCAGCCAGAGCAGGGAATGAAACTTGAGACTGTTGGTAACAATCAACCAATCTATCCCCTGCCCCATCTCCACCCCACCAAATTCAAGAAGTTCAAGTTGCTACAGCATGCCGTGTTCTGGAGCTTTGGTGATAGTAGAGGGTCCGATTTCTTCCTGGATGAGAAGGAAGCTCTCTTGCCCTCATCATGTCTTGGTCACAATCAACTTGCTTGCCTACATTATAAATAATTATCCAAGGTGGGACTTGCACCAAGAGCCTGGGGCTCAGAGGCAGGAATGCTACCTCCTGCCCACAAGACCTTCTGCTGCAATTATACGCTTAAGTTATACAAGTTATCTATTTCAGTAGGAAAAATATCATGATAGAATGCTTTGTAAATGATGAGACTGGGAAATATTGGTATTCTGTTGGACCTGCATATCCTTGCTTGTGAGACAGAGGAAGTTAACATGTCAGATACAGCAAGCAGTTAGGGAAGAAAGTAAGCTGGTAAACTTTATCATAAAGGGATTGACATTCAAGACTAAAGAAAGCATACCATAATTACACAGATTCTACACCTACAATGTGCAGTTCATCTAAGGAAGGACATACTTGCCTTTGAGTCTTCAATAGTTTAGTTCCAGGGATGAGAAGTTTGCTCCTCAAGAAGATCGTGAGCAAAAAGGTGAGACACCCTAGAGTTTAAAATATGCATGTAAACTTTTGACAGTGCAAGTGCTGGGAGGAAGTTTCCCTTGTCAGAGGAATCTGGAACCTGGAGTCACAGTTTCAGAATAAAGGGTCAGGAATATCCATCTGAACTGAAGACGAATCTTCACGCATCTGATTCTTTGGAATTGGAGGACAACTGTGAATACTCAGACATTGAGTTCATTCATGTCAGTAGATAGTTCAGTATTAAGGGATAATGCAGACAGGTGGAGTTGACAATCATGGACTTTCTTCTTATTCATTCACAGGATTTGGGCATCGCTAACTTAGTCAGCATTTATTGCCCATCTCTAATTGCCCAGAGACCAGTTAAAAGTCAACCGCATTGCTGTGGGTCTGGAGTCACATGTAGGCCAGACCAGGTAAGGACGGCAGTTTCCTTCCCTAAAGGACATTAGTGATCCAGATGGGTTTTTCCTGACAACTTACTCACGGTTATCATCAGAGTTTTCATTCCAGGTATTTATTGAATTCAAATCCCATGATCTGCCGTGGCAGGACTCAAACCCAGCTCTGCTGAGCATTACCTGAGTCTATGGATTAGCAGTCCAGTGATAATACCACTTAGAGAAACTGCAAATGTTGGAGATCAGAGTCGAGAGTGTGGTGCTGGAAAAGCACAGCAGGTCAGGCAGCATCCAAGGAGCAGGAGAATTGACATAAGCCCTTCATTAGGTTTGAGCTCTAGGGAGAGGCTGAATAGGCTGGGGATATTTTCCCTGGAGCATCAGAGGCTGAGGGGTGACATTATAAAGGTTTATAAAATCATAGCAAGCATGCATAGGATGAATAACCAAAGTCTTTTCCCTGGGTTAGGGGCGTATGAAGCTAGAGGGCATAGGCTTAATGTGAGAGGGGAAAGATTTGAAAAGGACCTAAGGGGTAACTTTTTTCACACGCGTGTATGAAATGAGCTGCCAAAGGAAGTGTTGGAGACTGATACAATTATGACATTTCAAATGCATCTGGATGGGTATCTGAATAAAAGAATCTGGGCCAAACGCTGACAGATGGGACTAGATTAATTTAGGATATCTGTTCGGGATGGATGTGTTGGATCGAAGGGTCTGTTTCTGTGTTGTGCACCTCTATGACTCTATGACACTGTGCAGAATCAAAGCACTCCCTCTGGAATGACTGAGCAAACCACTGACTTCAAGATCAAATGAGAATGGAGAACAATTGTGATCTTGCCAGCAACTTTCACCTTCCATGTATAACGTTTTCAGGTGAGCAGATTGGCAAGCAAAGGGAAATTGTGAGATGAGCTCTTTAAATTTGCAGCAATATTTGCCTGTCAGACTTTCTTTATATTTCACTTTTTTCATCTTTGCACACTCAACTTTAACCCAGGGGTCTCTGGCATAATGCTTCAATTTATATTCTCACACAACATGAAACGTTGGAGGTGTCAGTTTAGACAGTTTTAATATAACAAGGGACTGGGGTGCAATAAACTTTCATGACACGCTAAACTTGAGAAAATACAATAACACAGCAATTGCCAATATATGTCAGAGGCGGGGTGTGATAGATAAACTAGACCGCTCAAAATGAACAACTCGGGATTAACATGTCATTGAAAATGAGATAACAGAGATTCGAGTGTCACTTTGCACATGGTTGAATATCTTTCTCAACAGTATCATCACATTGTAAAGCAGAGGACTCCCAGTGAGGATTACAGAGGATTCTAGCTAGGGGACAAACCAGGGAAGCTGAAGATAGCATCCCATTGAAAGAAAAAAACATATAATGTGGAACGATGGATATTAAGCCAAAGAACAAAGCATAGTGTTATGGATCAGGCCAGACACCCTTAAAATGTTTTAAAAGGTAACCTAGACCCAAACATTTTCTTATTTTAAAGTCAGATGTGAAATGAATAGTTGAGGTGTGATACAGTTGGCTTTAAGTAAATTAGAATTTACTTCAACACTACAGTTGAAATATGAACAATAGAATTTAGAATAACTTAACTATTTGAAAAGCCAACTGACTCAATAAAGCAACTTAACTAGGGAGCTGTTTCTGATTCCTGCAACATCCCATAAACACAGCCCTTGGCAAAAGGCAAATTCAAACTCAGGTTCAAGTTCAATAAATACCTGGAATACAGGTAGGAGAAATTTCAGAGAAAAGTCAGTTAAGAATCATCTGCTGAAGCATGGAATCTTTCTGCACTGCAGTGGCTTCTTCTACAGTGACCAGCAGATTCTCTGCTACAACTAAACCAAACTAGAAAGCAAAAATCTGAACTGGCCATTTTCCTGCTATTGTTAAAGTAGACATATTGGCACCTCTGCCTTTATGACTCACCTTGAAAAAAAATAAACACAAAATAACTTTTTAAATGTGACAGCATCATCATAACAGAAACAGCCCACTGGCCCACCAAGACTACACCGACACATAACACGTTTCTAAACAGAACATGCTTTGCTTCCACACAGTCAATATCCCACTATTGCCTGATTATTTATGCATCTATCAAGATGCCTCTTAAATATTATATGGTATCTACTCCACCAACTGCTCTGGTAATGCATTCCAGGTACTTACCATCCTCTGTGTCAAAAACTTGCCTCTCACACCTTTAAAGTTACTTCCATTTATCTTAAACCTATGAATTGACGTTACCAGCCTGGGAACAAGACTCCAATGATCTATTCTATCTATGTCTCTTATAATTTTGTAAACTTCCATCAGATCACCCCTCTGTCTTTGATGCTCAAATGAAAACAAACCAAAGCTTGTCCAATCTCTCCTCATAGCTACTATCCTCCAAACCAGGCAACATCCTGGTAAATCATCTCTGTAAAGATGACCAAAAAAAATCTGAAAAAAAGGAGAAAATAAACTTTGAGGGTAAGCTTGCAAGTAATATCGAGATGAGATAGCAGATGTTTCTTTAAATATATAAAAAGGGAGACAAAAGAGAACATGAACATTGACCCCAAAGAAAATGAGATGGAGGAAATAATAATGGGGATCCAGGAAATGGTAGATGAGTTGAATAAATACTTTGCTTCAGTCTTTATAGTGGAGGATACGACAAGGTTTTGAAAATTATTAAATAATCAAGGGGGAAAAGGTTGAGAGGAAATAAATGCACTAACTATCACTGGGAATCTAATAGAACTAAAAGTCAATATAGGAGGAGAAAGTGAGGTCTGCAGATGCTGGAGATCAGACCTGAAAATGTGTTGCTGGAAAAGCGCAGCAGGCCAGGCAGCATCCAAGGAACAGGAAATTCGACGTTTCGGGCATAAGCCCTTCGTCAAGAATGAGGAAAGTGTGTCCAGCAGGCTAAGGTAAAAGGTAGGGAGGAGGGACTGGGGGGAGATGTGATAGGTGGAAGGAGGTCAAGGTGAGGGTGATAGGCCGGAGTGGGGTGGGGGCGGAGAGGTCAGGAAGAAGATTGCAGGTTAGGAAGGCGGTGCCAATATACCATGGATCTGGTATGTTGCACCCTGGGAGATTAAAATAGGTGGCTAAAGAGATAACAAAAACAAAACTTGCTGGAAAAACTCAACAGATCTGGTAGTATCTGTGGAGAGACAGCAGAATTAATATTTTGGCTCCAGGAACCCTTCTTCAGAACTGTGTTCTTCAGTTCTAGGCCAATCAGTTTAACATCTGTTCCTGGGAAAATGTTACAGTCAGTCATAGAAAATGTAATAGAAGAGCTTTTAGAAATGCAAAATATAATCTAAGAGAATTAGCATGATCTTACGCAGGGAAATCGTGTCTGCCAAATGTATCAGAGTTCTTTGAGGAGATAGGATGTGGAATAAAGGGGAGGTAATGGATTAATATATTTAGATTTCCAGAAAGTGTATGGTAAGGTGCTACACATCAGGCTATTTAATAAGATGAATCCATGGTTTTGTTTGTAATATATTCACATGGGTAAAAGATTGGCTAACTAATAAAACACAGCGAGTTGATGGAGGTGGGGGGGTATGGGTGTGTATTTTCAGAATGGCAACCTGTAACTCATGGTATGCCACAGAAATCAATGCTGAGACCACAATTATTTACAATATAGGTCCGATTGCAGCCTTGGGCAACTGTATATATGGAGTTTGCACATTCTCCCCTGTCTGTGTGGACTTCCTCTGGATGCTCCAGTTTCCTCTCACAGTCTAACGATGTGCAGTTTGGGTGAATTGGCAATGCTAAATTCCTGATGAAGGGTTTTTGTCCGAAACATTGATTTTCCTGCTCCTTGGATGCTGACTGACCTGCTGTGCTTTTCCAGCAACACACTCTTGACTCATGCTAAATTGCCTTTGGCGTTCAGGGATATATAGGTTAGGTGCATTAGGCAGAGGTAAATGTAAAATAAAATGGTAGGGGAATGGGTCTGGGTGGGTTACTCTTCAGAGGGTTGGTGTGGACTTGCTGGGCTGAAGGGCCTGTTTCCACACTGTAGGGATTCTATGATTCTGTGATAGTCATGACTTGGATGAGGGAAATAAATGCAATGTCATGTGAGGATGCCACACGATCTGCAGAACAGTATAAACAGGTTAAATGAGTGGGGATAAAACTTGGCAGATGGAAGAATGTGGAGAAATGTGAGATTATTTACTTCGGTAGGAATAGAAAACAGAAAACTAGGTTCAAGGGTAGGCCATTCGGCCTCTCAAGCCCGCGATTGGAGGAGCAGAATATTATTTAGATAGAGAGAAAAACTGCAGAAAATGACAGTATTGAGGAATTGGAGAATCTTTGTGCATAATCACAAAAAAAGCAAGCATCCGTTGTAGCATATAATAGGTAAGTCAATTGAAACATTGACTTTTATTTCAAAGGGAATGGAGTATAAAACTAGGATGGTCTTGCTAAAAAAGTCTACAATGCACTAGTTAGACAATGCTCCGAATACTGTGTACTTTTGGTGCCCTTATCATAGAAAAGCGCATTGACTTTGAAGGCAGCACAGAGAAGGTTGACTCGGTTGATCCTGAGTATAGATGGATTTTCTCACGAGAAGTGGTGGTGTTGGTTGGGCCTTTATTTGGTGGGGTTCAGAAGAATAAAAGATGATCTTTTTGGATCATGCAAGATTCTTAGAGGGCTTGAAAAGGTATATATGGGCAAATTGTTTCCCCTTCTGTGAGAATCTAGGACAAGAGAATATAATACCAAAGTAATGGGTCGCCCAGGTTGGACAGAAATGAGGAGAAATTTCTTCTTGGAGTGGAGGGAATGTGTGGAAATTCTTATGCATAAGGCTGCAGCATTGAGGATATTTACAGCTCAGATAGACAGACTTTTAATCAGTAAGGGAATCAAATCAAATAAAGCAAAATATGGAAAAGGCAGGAAATAGAGTTGAGGATTATCAGATCAGCCATGATCTCATTGAATGATGGAACAAACTTGATGGGCTGAATAGCCACTTCTGCTCCCATGCCTTATAGTCTTATAGAAAGAGGCTATTCAGCATCTCTTCGAAAGAGCTATATTTTGTCAATGGGTCTGAAAGGGTAGAGTCTGGATTGAATGCCACATGCATCACCTCCTCACAATTTGCTTTCCAAGCTAAATTTATATCATCAACAAATTTGAGTACAGTACATTCTGTCCCTTCATACCAGTTATTAATGTAGATTGTAAATAGTTGAGGCCCCAGCACTGATTCCCTGTGACACTCCACGAGTTATGGTTTGCCAACTTGAACTTGATCCATTTATCTCCACGAGGCCATGAAACCGTAAGAGATAGGAACAGGAGAAGGCTGTTCAGCCCCTCGAGCTTGCTCTGCCATTCAATAGGATTATGGCTGATCCGACATTCCTCACCTGCACTATTCTGTGTTTTTTCCCTGTTATGCCTGATCACGCTCTATTCTGAGACTCTGCCGTTGAGTCCTAGATTTTCCTGTGAAGGACATCTCTCAGCATGTCAACCCATTAAGAATTATTTTTGTTTCAATGAAATTGTCTCTTAATCTTCTAAACTCTGTGATTAGAGTGAGCGTGCGTAGCCTTTGCTCATAAGACAATCCCTCCATACCAGGGATTGCCCTTGTAAATCTTCTATGTATTGTCTCCAATAAAACAACATCTTTCCTTAAATAAGGGTACCAAAACTGCTCACAGAACTCCCAACGTGGTCTCCCCAGCAGGTTGTATGGTTGCAGTGAGACTTCCCTAGTCTTATACTCCAACCCCTTTGAAATAAGGGCCAACATTTCATCGGCCTTTCTGATTACCTGCTGCTCCTGTGTGTGTGAGCGTTCTATGTTCTGTGTAAATGTCTCTTTGTGTCGCAGCTTTCTGCAGCTTTCCTCCATTCAAATAATACTCTGCTCTTTTGTTCTCCCTTCCAAACTTCATATTTTCCCACATTATACTCCATTTGCCAACATTTTGTCTGCTTACCTAACCTATTAATAGCTATCTGTAAACTGTTTGTATCCTCTGTGTTTCCTGCTTATCAGCTGGTTAATTCATTACCAGTCAGGCAGCATCTGAGGAGCAGGAGAGTTGACGTGTCAAGCATAAGCCCTTCTTCAGGAATATGAGGGGGAGGGCCCAAGGGGGCTGAAAGATAAATGGGATGGGGGTGTTGGGGCTGGGGGAAAGATAGCTGGGAATGCTATAGGTAGATGAGGTGGGGGGTGATGGTGATAGATTGGAGTGGAGAGTGCAGCGGATAGGTGGGAAGGAAGATGGACAGGTCGGACAGTTCAAGAGGGCGGTGCCAAGCTGGAGGGTTTGGTCTGGGATAAGGGGAGAAGAGGAAACTGGTGAAATTGACATTGGTCCTGTGTGGTTGGAGGGTCCCAAGGTGGAAGATGGTGGCAGGTGGCTAGAATTAGGCAGAGGAGGAGGCACAGGACTTGCATGTCCTTGGTGGAGTGGAAGGGGGAGTTGAAATGTTCAGCCACAGGATGGTGGGGTTGATTAGTGCGTGAGTCTTTAGCCACACCCTGTGGCTGAATACTTCAACTCCCCTATCTACCTTCCCTTGAAAAAAAGAACCAGAAATGACATCGCCCACCTTATGAAACCAAGACTTATAAATAGAGAGGCGGGACATAGTGCTTCACCAGAGACTGTTACTGATTATGTTACCTAGTATGGTGACGAAACGTCTGCAAACAAACCTTCAAGCTCAGCAAGCTAACTTACATACGTAACTTCAACTCCCCCTCCCACTCTGCCATGAACATGCAAGATCTGGGCCTCCTCCACCGCCAAACTCTAGCCACCCAATGCCTGAAGGAAGAACTCCTCATCTAATGCCTTGGGACCCTCTAACCACATGGAATTAATTTGATTTCACCAGTTTCCTCATTTCCCCTCCCCCATTTAGTCCTGGATCCAACCCTCCAACTTGGCACTGCCTGCTTCAACTGTCCTACCTCTCCATCTTCCTTCCCACCGTCCTCCCACCCTCCTATCTGCTCCACCCTCCACTCCATCCTATCACTATCACCCCCCACCTTCATCTACCTATTGCATTCCCAGCTTCCTTCCCCCCCATCCCCACCCCCCTCCCATTTATCTCTCAGCCTCCTTGTGCGCCCCCAACCCCTCACATTCCTGATGAAGACTATGCCTGAAATGTCGACTCTCCTGCTCGTTGGATGCTGCCTGAACTGCTGTGCTTTTCCAGCACTACACTTTCTGACTCTGAGTTCCAGCATCTGCAGTCCTCACTTTCTCCTAGTTCTTTACCAGAATAGGCATGGTGATCTTTTTTTTTCCTTTGTCATCTGAACAGGAAAAAGCTATTCAGTCCCTTAAATCTATTTTACTATTTAGTCAAGATTATGACTGACTGTGTCATTATACAATACAATACAAGACAGCACAAGCACGGGTCCTTTGGCTCACTAAGCCTACACTGATTCCTCGTCCTTATTTAGACCTGCTACTTATTTCCCATACGGGTTTTCTATCCCTCTGTTTGCCTCCCATTCACGTGTGCATCAAGATACGCCTTAAACATTGTTACCATGCCTGATTCCACCATCTCAACTAGTGGTGTATTCCAAGAACCCACCATCCTCTGTGTGAAAAAATTTTCCTTGACTTCTTCCCTCAACTTCCCTCCTCTCGCCTTGAACCTGTGCCCTCTTACAGTTGACCCTTCCACCCAGGAAAAAGCCTCTGATTATCCACCCTAACTACATGTTGATTAGATTACCTACAATATGGAAACAGGCCCTTCGGCCCAACCAGTCCACACTGACCCTCTGAAGAGTAACCCATTTCCTTCTGACTAAAGCACCTAACACTGTGGGCAATTTAGCATTGTTTGGACTGTGGGAGGAAACCCATACAGACACAGGGAGAATGTGCAAACTCCATACAGACAGTCACCCGAGGCTGGAATTGAACCTGGGATGCTGGTGCTGTGAGGCAGCAGTGCTAACCACTGAGGCACCATGCAGCCCACTAACTTTGTAGATGCCTATCAGGTATCTCCTCAGCCTCTGTGTTTCCAGTGAAACAATCCAAATTTATCCAACCACTCCTTGTAACTAAAACCCTCCATAACCAGGCAATATCCTGGAAAAGCTTCTCTGCGCCTTCTCCAAAGCATCCACATCCTTCTTGTAGTTTGGTGACCAGAACTACATGCAATTTTCCAAGGGCCAATTTCATCTGGCCCCATTGTTTCGCAAGCCTCTACTAAATACAGGTTTAAATATCAATTGCTACTTTTGAAGAAAGCATCCTGCTCTTCATGCAAAGATTGTTTTTCACACTTGATTAGATTAGATTTCATTTCCTACAGTATGGAAACAGGCCCTTCAGCCCAACAAGTTCACACTAACCCTCCACAGAGTAACCCACCCAGACCCATTTCATTCTGACTAATGCACCTAATGCTATGGGCAATTTAACACAGCCAATTCACCTGACCTGCACTTCTTTGGACAGTAGGAGGAAACCCACACAGACACGGGGAGAATGTGCAAACTCCACACAGACAGTCACCTGAGGCTGGAATTGAACCCAGGTCCCTGGTGCTGTGAGGCAGCAGTGCTAACCACTGAGCCACCATGCCACCCCCTCCTGAATGGCTTAGCTTTTATTTCAAAGCTAGACTCCCCAACAGTGGACTCTTCATACACCCATTTTGAAATTTTGATTATTTCAAAATGCAAGATAAACGCTTCAATCAAAAAAAACCTCCTAACCCTCTGTATTTCAGGAATTACAAGCTTCATTTATGAAACTCCTTTCCTCAGAATCTAGCCCTTAAAGCATTGATGATATTCTGGTTAATATGTGTTGCTGCACTGCTCCCAAGACCAATATGTATCCATTAGGAGGTCCGGTGCCTGGAACTACACATACTGAGGTTTGTCAGTGAAAGGACTTGTTGTCGAACAATTGTCAACCTCAGCTTGTCTAAGTAAATCATCAATAAATAATTAGCAGTTGATTATTGGGGAATTCTGTGGCCTGTCAATATTAGACAGACAGCATATTAACAAGACAATGCACTGAATAGGCCAATGCCAAAAGCTTTGGTAGATGATTCTAACCACTTAAGTGCCGCAGATTATAGCATCATTTTCCCAATGCACGAGAGATCTATTGAGTCCCTTGGCTCCTTAACTCATTATGTCCATCTTTTATTGATGGTGATTGAATGCTGATTTCTACTGCCCCAGCAAGAGCTTGGTAGGAATACAAATGTCTTAGCAACAGTCTTTGGGATTCTTGTATTGCATTCCCTTGCTCCTCCCCCCAGCGTCAGACACCCAATCAGCAACGGTACTAGTCCTAATCAATGGTTTGATTTGGTTTGATTTATTATTGTCATATATACCGGGATAAAGTGAAAAGTATCGTACTGCATGTGAATGAAACAAATCATACCTTATGTAAGTACATCAGGGGAAGAGAACAGAATGCTGCATCTCGTGTTATAGCTACAGAGAATGTGCAGAGAAAGAACAACTCTAACATATGAGAGGTCCATCCAAAAGTCTGATACCAGCAGAGTAGAAGCTGTCCTTAACCTGTTTACAAAGTTTGTGTCTTCTTCCTGATGTGGGCGGGGGTGTGGGTGAGTGGGGGGCGGGGGGGGGGGAGGGATCTTTGATTATGTTGGTTGCTTTCCCATGCAGCAAGAAGTGTAAACATAGTCAATGGATGGGAAGCTGGTTTACATGATGGAGGGGCTGTGTCCACAACTCTGTAATTTCTTGCAGTTTTGAGAAGAGCAATTACCATACCAAGCTGTGATACATCCACATAGCATGCTTTTTATGGTGCATCTGTAAATATTGGGAAGAGTCCTTGTGGGCATGCTGAATTCCCTTAGCCTTGTGAGGAAGTAGAAGTGGTTTTTGGTATACTCTTTTGACATGGATGGACCAGAGTAGATTGTTGGGGATATCTACTCCTAGGGACTTGAAGCTCTCACCTCAGCATCGTTAAGGAAACTGTGAGTCCTAATGTTTTAGCATAACCAGAGGAGGAGTAAGTGAAGATATTGTAGCTGGGGCTCACAGATACTACAGGAAACCGACTGATGGAAGGTAAGGTTTCTGGCTGCTCCCCTTCAGTGTTTCCACTGTCAGGAGGATTCAGTAACCACAGGAACCAGATCCTGGATGAAAGAACTAATGGTAACACGAGGAAAGAAAATTATTACACAGTAAGTTTACATATTACCTATGGTGTGGAAACAGGCCATTCAGCTCATCAAGTCTACACCAACCATCTGAATAGTATCTCAGCCAAACCTCCGCCCCTATTCCTACAGCCCTGCAATTCCACTGGCTAATCCACCTCGTCTGCACATTCCTGGATACTATGGACAATTTAACATGGCCAATCCATCTAACCTGCACATCTTTAGGTTGTGGGAGGAAACCAGAGCACCCAGAGGAAATCCACACAGACATGGGGAGAATGTGCAAACCCCACACAGAGAGTCACCTGATGCTACGATCAAAACCAAGTTCCTGGCTCTGTGAGGCAGCAGTGCTAACTGAGCCACTGTGCCACCTCCCAGATAGGATAGTAATAGGAGATTGAAAAAGAACACAAGAGTGGGATGAATTAATTAGTTCTTTCAAGGTGCTATCACAGGCTCGGTGGATTGGACGTCTCCTTTTCGCAGAATCACAGAATTGTTTTTGTATGCAAGGGGGTCGCTCAGTCCATCACAATTGCAGCTGCCCCTGGATGTGACCACTTAGTTCCATTTTCTTACCTTCGTCCAATAAATCTGCACATTCGTTCTTTTATATTGTTCATTCATGGGGTGTCAGTATCTCTGGCTGGGCCAGCATTTATTGCAAATCACTAATTACTCTTGAGCAGGTGGCAATGAGTTCTTTTTTGGAACTGCTGCAGTCCATTTGATAGATGTAGGTCAATTCACAGTGGCATCAGGGTGGAGAATCCAGGAATTTGATGCAGCAACACTAAAGGAACAACAATATATTTCCAAGTCATGACAATTTGCAAGTGTCTGATGCCCTCATCCTTCCAGATGGAAGTGGATATTGAGTCTGAAGGTGCTGTCATAGTCATAGAGTCATAGGGATGTACAGCATGGAAACAGACCCTTCGGTCCAACCTGTCCATGCCAACCAGATATCCCAACCCAATCTAGTCCTACCTGCCAGCACCCGGCCCATATCCCTCCAAACCCTTCCTATTCATATACCCATCCAAATGCCACTTAAATGTTGCAATTGTACCAGCCTCCACCACATCCTCTGGCAGCTCATTCCATACACGTACCACCCTCTGTGTGAAAAAGTTGACCTTTAGATCTCTTTTATATCTTTCCCCTCTCACCCTAAACCTATGCCCTCTAGTTCTGGACTCCCCAACTCCAGGGAAAAGACTTTGTCTGTTTGTCTTATCCATGCCCCTCATAATTTTGTAAACCTCTATAAGGTCACCCCTCAGCCTCCGACACTCCAGGGAAAACAGCCCCAGCCTGTTCAGCCTCTCCCTATAGCTCAAATCCTCCAACCCTGGCAACATCCTTGTAAATCTTTTCTAAACCCTTTCAAGTTTCACAACATCTTTCTGATAGGAAGGAGACCAGAATTGCACTCAATATTCCAACAGTGGCCTAACCAATGTCCTGTACAGCCACAACATGACCTCCCAACTCCTGAACTCAATACTCTGACCAACAAGGAAAGCATACCAAACGCCTTCTTCACTATCCTATCTACCTGCCACTCCACTTTCAAGGAGCTATGAACCTGCACTCCAAGGTGTCTTTGTTCAGCAACACTCCCTTGGACCTTACCATTAAGTGTATAAGTCCTGCTAAGATTTGCTTTCCCAAAATGCAGCACCTTGCATTTATCTGAATTAAACTCCATCTGCCACTTCTCAGCCCATTGGCCCATCTGATCAAGATCCTGTTGTAATCTGAGGTAACCCTCTTCGCTGTCCACTACACCTCCAATTTTAGTGTCATCTGCAAACTTACTAACTGTACCTCTTAGCTCGCATCCAAATCATTTATGTAAATGACAAAAAGTAGAGGGCCCAGCGCCGATCCTTGTGGCACTCCACTGGTCACAGGCTTCCAGTCTGAAAAACAACCTTCCACCACCCCCCTCTGTCTTCTACCTTTGAGCCAGTTCTGTATCCAAATGGCTAGTTCTCCCTGTATTCCATGAGATCTAACCTTGCTAATCAGTCTCCCATGGGGAACCTTGATTTTCTGCAGTGCATTTTGTAGATGGTACACACTATTGTAACTGAGCATCACTGGCCAATTACTCACTGCAAAATTCCAAGCCTAGGTTAACAGCCTGCTCTTGGAGCCACTGCATTTGTATGGTTAGTCCTGTTCAGTCTCTGGTCAACTGAACATCCTTGTATATTGGTAATGGAAGATTTGGCAATGGTAGTTCCACTGAATGACAAGAGGATATGGTTAGATTCCCTCATGTTGGATACGATCAATGCCTGGCAGCTATATTGTATGAGTGTTTCTAGCCACTTGCCAATCCAAATTTGGATACTGTCCAGATCATTATGCATTTGAATAGAATAAGAAGGACTTGGAGGGCTATGGGTCAGGAGCAGGCAGGTGGGACTAGTTTAGTTTGGGATTATGTTCGGTTGGACTGAAGGTTCTGTGTTGCATGACTGTATGACATTATGGATGTCTTCAGGACTTGTGGAGTCGGGAATTATACTGGACATTGTGCAAACATCAGTGAACATCTCCAGTTTTGGCCTAATGATGGAGGGAAGGTCATTGATGAAGCAGCTGAAGATGACTGGACTTAGTCTGAAGAACTCCTGCAGACATGTTCTGGAGCTGAGATGACTGACCTCTAACAGTCATGATCATCTTGCTATGTTCCAGGTATGACTCCAATCAGTGGAGAGTTTGTCTCCTGATTCTCATTGATTTCAGTTTTGCCAGTGCTCCTTGATGCCACATCTGCTTGAATGCAGCTGAAAGACTTCCCTACTTCTGCAGCCTTGATGTCAAGGGAAGTCACTCTCACCTCTGGAATTCACCTTTATTGAAGGAGCTAAATTGTAATTCTGCCAACTTGCCAATGGACAGCATCAATGCTTAATGAATAACTGGTGAGTAAATGGAGTTAAGATATTGTAAGCCAACATCTGATTGAATGGGATGAAGGGGCAGAATGGCTTATACTTTATCATTCTTCAGTTATGGTGTGGCTCCATAGTAGTGATTACTGTGTGATAAATTCTTAAAATGGTGAGTTAGACCTCAATGGGGTGAGGTTGCTCTTCAAAATGGCCCTCTGCCCCAAAACAATCATCAGATTTCCTCCCCCCCAAACCCCCCACCACACCTCTTCCCTTGGTGCCCTGGTCAATATTCATCCACAGGAGAAAGTGAGGTCTGCAGATGCTGGAGATCAGAGCTGAAAATGTGTTGCTGGAAAAGCGCAGAAGGTCAGGCAGCATCCAAGGAGCAGGAGAATCGACGTTTCGGGCATAAGCTGAAGACCCATTCCTGAAGAAAGGCTTATGCCCGAAACGTCGAATCTCCTGTTCCTTGGATGCTGCCTGACCTGCTGCGCTTTTCCAGCAACACATTTTCAGCAATATTCATCCACAACCCACATCACTGAATAAAGGCAGCTTTTGCCATCAGAAAGCGTTCTTCCTCAGATAAGCTGGCTGTGAGTGTGGTGGAAGCAGACTCAAGTGAGACCTTAAAGAGAGAAAAGAGTTATTTTGTGAAAAGGAAGAATGCTCCAGACCACAGGGAAGAAGCTGCATTCCTCTTTCAGAGAAATAGTGCCGAAATGATGGGTAGAGTGGCTCTTCTAAGCTGTAACAATTCCTTGATTTTCTACTACATATTCTTCAATGTCCATATCTCATAAAACTCTGATAAATCCATACAGTGTAAAATGAAGCTACTTAGTCCATTATTTCCGTTCCAGCTCCTATGCAAGATCCAACGAAAGATCCAGGTAACTGATAAAGGAGCAGCTCTCTGAAAGCTAGTATTTCCAAATGAACCTGTTAAATTATAACCTGGTGTCATGCGATTTTCATCATTGCACTACCTACTCCCTTCGCAAAATGTCACATTCCTCTGGCCAGCTGCTCCTGTTCATCAGAAACAGGTTTGGTCCACACAGACACACACCCTGACCGTTCTAGTTATTATCCTGCCATTTCCTAACCTAATGAAATTAGAGGTACAATGATTGGGGAGCATCAGTCTCTTAGCAATCATTGAGCAATGCTTCTTTCTTCCTGCCTGCCATGTTCACTGTCAGCTTTGTCCAAGGGTAAGTGCATGCTGGACCCAAGACTTCAACATGTAATGGGATATGGAGGGAACAATGTATTGCTGGAGGTGTTACATTTCAGAATGATGCGCAACCAAAAATGTCCAGACTGCCTGCACAGGAGATCCTACGGCTCTATTTTGAAAAAGAGTCTTCCTTGATTTTCTGGTCAAATTTATCCCTCAAACAAAATTAATTAATTGCCTTGTCATTGTTGTTTGTAGTAACTTGCACTGTACAAATCCATTCCTGCATCAAACTACGAATTCAAAAATACGGTTAAAAAAAGCATTGTGATGTTTACACCAGCTCCTGTACCACAGCCCTGCATCACCAGTCATTCAGTACTGAAGAATTCAATGAACTTTTATGACAGTTCCTCTACATATATGCATTACAGTATATATTGCCTGAGGCTTTTTCTAAGAAATTTGGATCAAGCTTGCCATGTCTCCCTCAGCATTTCATGCTGCACGAGGACTGATAAACAGAATGTTGACTGAGAGTCTGATATCATTAGATCATGCCTTGATATGTTGATAACATCAAGGGCATGTCTCTTAAAGGTACATTGCTCATCTGTTCCAAAACATGACACAACAGATATGATTGTTTTTATAAGAGTGCTAGACGTTTTGGTCTCTATTTTTCACACAGTCCCTTGAAATTAATAAAACATTCCAAGGAAGTTGAAGCAGAAACAAGCTGATCAGCTTATTGAGTCTGAGCAGAAGTTGTCTGTAATGCGAATCTCAACATTGTCAGATGTTACACTCCCACGTTTTCGATGCCCTTTGTTCTGAGGTTACGCTCACCACATTTTAAGAAATTTCAACTCATTCGTATATTCTAACAGCAGTCAGCACGAGGGAGTAGCACCTGGATTAAACGGAAAGAGGCACAGCAGTGAGCCATTCTGATCCTCCAACCCATGCAATCAGATGTTGGCTCCATTTATTCACCTGTTATCCACAGCACGGAATTTCATACTCACCACTGGCAGGTTGACAGGCTTGGGGGTGCAAAATTCCTCAAATGGCCTGTTGTATAGCCTTCTCACAATTTTACCATATCACACAGGATTGATAAATTATGAGTCATTTTCATTTGAAGACTCCGCCATTTTGTTCCTTAGCATGTCTTCTGACACACTCTATTCCACCTCCAGGAATGATGGAAGGATTCACAGACTGTTCATGCTAACAAAGACAGCTTCAGTGGTCAACAGGTCCTTATGGTGGGACTTGAACCTTGAGCCCATGGTCCAGAGATAAGGACACTGCCACTGTGCCTCAAAACCTGCATAACAAGACTCCAGCTGATAAAGATTTGCAATGCAGGATGGCTCAGTAGACAGATATACTCCAGGATATCAAAACCCATGACCCACAGCAACAGCTGCAGTTCCTATGCTATGAGCTGCCTGCTGGTCACTTGCTGCTTTACACCTTTGGTCCTTTACACATTCACTTAAAGTGATATCACAAAACCAATGACTTCACACTCAGACCTGACCTCTCCTCAACTTAGTGGAGGGACTGGTGAGTCCTAACCTGGCTGATTGAGGCCCATACGTGGCCAATTAATGACCCCTTAAAGTCTATTCCCCGCCACCGCCTCCTGGTGGCAGGAGGTGTTTAGTGGGAGCAAAGGCCAGCAAGATACCAGGCTCAGATCTTGGGCATTAAGTGTGGTGGATGGTCAGTGTATTTCCATCCTCAATTAATGATCTCTTTTCAACATTGAGGCAGGCTGGTCCCCACAATGTGTCTTGCTCTCAGCCTCTCCATCAACACCTACAGCAGCCCCATCACTCTCTGCTCACTTCCTGCACCCCTCAAACCCTAGCCTCACCTTCTTGCCCTGCTCTGAGAACACCTCCCCCCACCCCATCCAAATTAGCTAGCTCTAGCCTCCAAGAGTTGGACAATGGGGACTGCTTGTAGTTCCAGTGCTCTCTACTTCAGCTTGTATTCCGGCTGGCAACAATTAGCAATCAGCTCCTGAAGGAGGGATTGAAGTCCCATCTCCAGGCAGTTCAGATGTGAATGACCAAGGGACAGTCAATATCAATGGTGAAGGATTCTTCACCTGTTCTTCCAATGATCTGGAATAAGAGTTTGGTGGAAGCAGGTTCAACTTCAACATTAAGAGGGAGTTGGGTTTGATTTGATTTTATTTATTATTGTCACATGGACTGAGATACAGTGAAAAGTTTTGTCTGGCCTGATGAAGGGCTGTCGCCCGAAACATTGATTTTCCTGCTCCTCGAATGCTGCCTGATCTGCTGTGCTTTTCCAGCACCACTTTGACCCAGACCCTGGTTTCCAGCATCTGCAGTCCTTGTATTTACCCTTTATAAAGTACAGGCAGACTATATCATATAATGTTCACACGGGTAATAGAACAGGGAGAGAAATACAATGTTACAGTTGCAGAGAGGGTGTGAGATCAACATTAAATATAAAAATTGAGAGATCCATTCAGAAGTCTAAGACCAGCAGGGATGAAACTGTTCTTGAATTGTATATGTATACAAACTTTTGTATTTTTTGCCCAATGTAAGGTGGGGTGGGGGGGGGGGGGGGGGCGGAGTATAATCATGGAGGGAGGGGTCTTTGATTGTGTTGGTTCCATTCCCCAGGCGTGGCAAGTGTATATAGAGTCAGTAGATGGAAGGTTGATTTGTGCAATGGACATGTTGGGTTCATGATTCTGTCATTTCTTGCTCTCTTGGAGTTGCCATACTAAATCGTGATGCACCCAGTGGGATGCCTTATATGGTGCATCCATAAAAATTAGTAAGCATCTTTGTCAGCATGCTGAATTACCTTAGCCTCCTGAGGAACTTGAGGCATTGTTGTGCTTTCTTGACTGTAGTGCCAACATGAGTGGACCAGGACAGATAGATGTTGATTATCACCCCCAGGAACTTGACACTCTTGACCAACTCCACCTCAGCACCATTGAAGCAGACAAGGTCATGCCCTTCATTCCGTTTCCTGAAGTACATTATTACTTGAAGGGAAGCAGCTGCAATGGTCCTTCAGAGAGCCAGGTTAGGAATGATGGGTAGAATGGCTTTTCTAGGCTCTAACAACTCTACGGGCCTACATTCCATTGTTTCTCGATATCCAGTCTTTGTAAAAATCTGCTGGAGACACAAACAGTGCAAGATGAAGCTAAAAATCACACAACACCAGGTTATAGTCCAACAGGTTATTTGGAAGCACTAGCTTTTGGACAGCTGCTTTTTCAACAACCTGTTGAAGGAGTAGTGCTCTGAAAGCTAGTGCTTCCAAATAAACCTGTTGGACTATAACCTGGCGCAGTTTAATTTTAACTTTGTACACCCCAGTCCAACACCGGCATCTCCAAATCAGTGCAAGATGAAGCCATTCATCCTGTGTATCAACACCTATGAAAGATCCTTCGAAATCTCCAATGCCCTTCTGGCAGTCAATCTAACCTGCTTCCCCACTGCCCCTACCCAAACCTCTCCTTCCACCTTATCTCCTCAGAAACTGGGAAATCCCAGTCCCATCGTGCTTGCTGACCCTCCCCCTGCTGCTGCAGTCACAGATTCATAGAGATGTACAGCGTGGAAACAGACCACATATCCACCATCTAGTCCCATTTGACAGCACTTGGCCCATATCTCTCTAAGTCCGTCCTATTCGTATACCCTTCCAGATGCCTTTTAAATGCTATAATTGTACCAGCTTCCACCACTTCCTCTGGCAACTCATTCCATACACATACCACCCTCTGAGTGAAAAAAATTTGTCTCTTAGATTCCCTTTAAATCTTTCACCTTTCACCATAAACCAATGCCCTCTAGTTCTGGACTCCCCTACCCCAGGGAAAACATCTTGACTATTTACCCTATCCATGCCCCTGATGATTTTATAAACCTCTATCGGGCCACCCCTCAGCCTCCAACACTCCAGAAAAAACAGCCCCAGCCGATTCAGCCTCGCCCTTTGGCTCAATTCTTCCAACGTTATTAACGTCTTTGTAAATCTTTTCTGAACCTTTTAAACATCTTCCGATAGGAAGGAGACCAGAATTGCATGTAATATTCCTAAATCCTTTGATTATGGTTCAGATTACCCCAGCACAAGAAAGAGAGTTGGGATATTTTAGACAGCTTTTTAATCGCTTAGGGATTCGAGGGTTATGAGAAAAGGCAGGAAATTGGAGTTTGTAGTTATCAAATTGGACATGATCTTATTGAGAGCAGCCTCAATGGAGTAAAATTTTAAGGTGAGAGGAGAAAAATTTAGAAAGGACTTAAAGGGCAACTTTTTTTACACAGCGAGTAGTTCATGTGAGGAATGAACTGCCAGAGAAAGTGATGGATGCAGGTACAATTACACCATTTAAATGACATTTGGACAAGTTCACGAATAGAAAAGGTTTAGAGGGGTATGGGCCAAATCCAAGCAGATGGGATGTTTACTTTGGGATCATGGTTGGTGTGGACTGGTTGGATTGAAGGGTCTGTTTCCATGTTATATATCTCCTTGACTCGATAACTTGACTACACCAAAACATTCCTGACTGATTTTTCACATACTACGGTTTAGGCAAAATTCTGCTGTTTACGTCTGAGCTCACCTATAGTTTTATTAGTGTAAAATGTGAGGTCTGCAGATGCTGGAGATCAGAGCTGAAAATGTGTTGCTGGTTAAAGCACAGCAGGTCAGGCAGCATCCAAGGAACAGGAAATTCGACGTTTCGGGCAAAAGCCCTTCATCAGGAAAGTTTTATTATCCTGACACCTTTGTGTTCGTCGACCTACATTGAATCTTGTTTGAACATCTTGATTTTAAAATTTTCATCTGTGTTTTCAAATCCCTTCAGAGTCTGCCCCTAGATCTTATGGACTTTGCACTACTCTGTTTGAAAAGGTGCTACACTTACACTTTGTGGGCGGTACAGTCGCTCAGTGGGTGGCATGGTGGCACAGTGGTTAGCACTGCTGCCTCACAACACCAGGGACCTGGGTTCGATTCCAGCCTCTGGCGACTGACTGTGTGGAGATTACACATTCTCCCCGTGTCTGTGTGGGTTGCCTCTGGGTGTTCCGGTTTCTTCCCACAGTCTAAAGATGTGCTGGTCAGGTGAGTTGACCATGTTAAATTGCCCATAGAAATGTAGAGTATAGGGTAGGGAATGGGTCTGGGTGGGTTTCACTTCAGAGGGTCAGTGTGGACATGTTGGGCCAAATGGCCTGTTTCCACACTGATAGGGATTGTATGATTTACGTGGTAATTCCATTGATCTGGACTCTCCCAACAGAGGAACGAGTTCAAGTCCCTTGGCCATCCTGTTACCTCTAGCGGAGCTCATTCTTCACTTGTGAAGAAAGCCATCCCTGCGTAACCTGAGATTCCCTGATTACTGAAAAAAAGTCAAATGTTCGTTTTGTTAGCCTTTGAAGCCAGAATGAAGTAAACCGCAAGCAAATAGTTTGCCTGGTGGCAGGGTTGAGTTTGGCGGGAGGGAGGGAAACGAGTGGGGTTGAGGGACGATGGGAGTCAAGGAGCTTGTTCATCAGGGAATAAGAGACGTGATGATGGCAAAGGGAAAGGCTCTTGTCATTTGTAAAGCGAGGCCCCTCTCCAGCCTGTGAGGCTGGAAATGTCTGAATTCCACGCTGGCTTGCAGTGTCGAGTTACAGACAGGGTTCAAATCAATTAAAGTGACAAACTGCAATAGACCTGGTGGTGTTGATGGTGCCCTCCCACTATGTATAATAATCTCTGACCCTAGTAATGAGCAACTGTGCAGCACAGGGTTAGTGTTACTCAGTCATTGGTGCAGAGGGCAGTCACAGAGGTGAGTGACCCTCGAGTCCACAGTTACCACAAAGCCAAAACAAAAGTGTCCTCACTCTATCCTTTCTACTTGTCAAACCAACGCGAAACAGGATGCTATCAGTTAGTGGTCTCTGGGCTATCGTCACTGAGTCTGAAACAAAAACAGAAGGTGCTGGAGGAACTCCACTGCTCTGGCAGAATCTGTGGAGAGGGAACTAAGAGTTCATGTTTCAGGCCCAAATACACTCTTCACTGAGTCTGTTTAAAGCAATTATGGTACAGGGCTCATGAAAACTAGAAAGAAAGAACTTGCATTTCTATACTGACTCCTTGATTCAATTTTTAGGAATTGATGTCAGCAGCACACCTTTGTTTGGCACCTTTACACTTAAAGGAAAGCCTCAAGGCACCTTGGCAAGAGTGTTACTAAACCAGGAGTGTCTTCAGCCAGAGGGTGGTGGGCCTGTGGAATTCATTGCCACGGAGTGCAGTGGAGGCCGGGACGCTAAATGTCTTGAAGGCCGAGATTGATAGATTCTTGTTGTCTCGAGGAATTAAGGGATACAGGGAGAACGCTGGTAAGTGGAGTTGAAATGCCCATCAGCCATGATTGAATGGCGGAGTGGACTCGATGGGCCGAATGGCCTTACTTCCACTCCTATGTCTTATGGTCTTAAATACAAGCCTGCGTCACAAAAGATGATGTCAAGTCATATAGTCTTCGAGTCATAAAGTCATACAGTATGGAAACAGACCCTTTGGTCCAACCCTTCCATTCCAGACATAATCCCAAACTCAACTAGTCCCACCTGCCTGATCCTGGTCCATATCCGTCCAAACCTTTCCTATTCATGTATCCATCCAAACGTCTTTTAAAATTTGAAATTGTACCAGCATCCACCACTTTCTCAGCAATTTCATTGCACATATAGGTGGCACGGTGGCTCAGTGGTTAGCACTGCTGCCTCAAAGCGCCAGGGACCTGGGCTTGATTCCCAGCTCAGGCAATTGTCTGTGTGGAGTTTGCACATTCACCCCGTGTGTGCATGGGTTTCCTCCGGATGCTCCAGTTTCCTCTCACAGTCCAAAGATGTGCAGGTCAGGTAAATTGGCCATGCTAAATTGTCCATAGTGTTAGGTGCATTAGTCATGGGTAAATGTAGGGGCAAGGGTGGGTTGCTCTTTGAAGGGTGGGTGTGGATTTGTTGGGCCGAAGGGCCTATTTCCACACTGTAGGGAATCTAATCTAATCACATAACCAACCTTTGTGTAGAAATTTTGTCTCTGAAACCTTTTATGTCTCTCTCCTCTCACCTTAAAAACATGTGCCATAGTCTTGAAATTCCCCATCTTAGGGAAAAGACAACTACCATTAACTATATCTATACCTCTCATTATCTTATAGACTTCTATCGTGTCTTCTCTCAACCTCCTACGCTCCAGCAAAAAAAGTCCCAGCCTATCAGCCTTTCTTTGTAATTCAAACCTTCCATACCTGACAACATCCTGGTAAATCTCTTCTGAACCCTCTCCACCTTGATAATATCCTTCCTCATTGACCAAAAGGAGGAGAGAGAAGTTGAGAAACAGAGAGAGTTCCAGAATACGTGGCATGATCTCCAGCATCTGCAGTCCTCAATTTCTCCTAAACAACTGAAAGTATGGCCAACTACAGGAGAACAACTTTTGGAATTCCTTGTTCAGTTCTGGTCTCCCTGTTATGGGAAAGATACTGTGAAACGTGAAAGGGTTCAGAAAAAATTTACAAGGATGTTGCTGGGTTGGAGGGTTTGAGCTATTTGGAAAGGCTGAATAGACTGGGGCTGTTTTCCCTGGAGCATTGGAGGCTGAGGGGTGGATGGGGTGAATAGCCAAAGTCTTTTCCCCAGTGTAGGGGAGTTCAAAACTAGAAAGCATAAGTTTAAAGTGAGAGGAGAAAGATTTAAAAGGGACTATTTTCACACAGAAGGTGGTGCGTGTGTAGAATGAGCTGCCAGAGGAATTGGTGAGGATGGGTAAAATTACAATATTTAAAAGGTATCTGGATGGGTATATGAATAGAATTTGAATTTAATTTATTGTCATGCGTACTGAGGCACAATGAAAAAGCTTTGTCTTGCAAGCAATACAGGCAGATCACAGAATTAAATAGTATTGATAAGCAAATAATAGGTAAACAGCGGCAAAAACAAAAACACAGGTACAGGCAAATGGCAAGAGTTTGTGAGTCCATTCAGTATTCTAACAACAGTAGGGTAGAAACAGTTGGGTAGAAACGGGCTGGTGCATGTGTTCAAGCTTCTGTACCTTCTCCCTGATGGTAGAGGTTGTAGAAAAACGTTGACAGGGTGGGATGGATCTTTGAGAATGCTGGTGGCCTTTCCTTGACAGTGGGCCTGGTAGATGGATTCTATAGATGGGAGGTTGTCCTTTGTGATTGTCCGGGCTGAGTTCACCACTCTCTGTAACCATCTCCGACCTTGAATGGTACAGTTGCCATATCAGGTAGTGATACTCCCAGACAGAATGCTCTCGATGGTGCACCTATAAAAGTTGGCAAGGGTATTCGCCGTCATGCCAAATTTCCTCAGCTGCCTGAGGAAGAAGAGATGTTGCTGAGCCTTTGTAACCAGTGCGTCCACATGAAGACTCCAAGAAAGCTGGTTGTTGATGACCACTCCCAGGAGCTTGACACTCTCTACTCGTTCCACCTCTGTGCTGTTAATGTGTAGGGGGGCATGAGTAACATCCTGCCGACAGTCAATAATCAGTTCCTTGGTTTTGCCGGCATTGAGAGCTAGGTTGTTCTCTATGCACCATTTTTCCAGGTCTTCCATCTCCTGTCTCTAGTCTGTTTCGTTGCCACCTGAGATTTGACCAACTATGGCGGTGTCATCAGCGAATTTGTAAATGAGGTTAGTCTGGTATTTGGTGAGGGGAATTTGGAGGGATATGGGTAAAATGGGACTAGGTTAATTTATGATATTTGGTCGTCATGGATGTGTTAGGCCAAAGGGTCTGATTCTGTGCTGTACAAAGATGTGCATAATGGTGATTGGCCATGCTAAATTACCCATAGTATTCAGGGATATGTAGGTTAGGTGCATTAGCTATGCGAAATACAGGGTTACAGGGATAGGGCAAGGGGATGGGTCTGGTGGGTTGCTCTTTGGAGGGTCAGAGTGGACTTGTTGAGTTAACTGGCCTGTTTCCACACAGTGGGATTCTATAGAAACTCTACGACTCTAACTCCAATTGGGAATACACAGGAGTTGAGAATTAAAACAGCACAGTGCAAACCTTTGTAAGTTTGGAGGAGATTAGACAGATTGGGAGGGGATGTGAATTTTAAAATTAAGATGCTTGACTGGGAGTCAATACGGATTAGAGAACACAAAAGTGACAAGGGAATCAGACTCTGAGCTCAGATGCAGTGTCGAAGAGTGTGGTGCTGGAAAAGCACAGCTGGTCAGGCAGCATCCGAGGAGCAGGAGAATCGACGATTCGAGCATAACCTCTTCATCAGGAAACACCAGAGTTATGTGGTCCTGTCAGGTTTTCAGAGGGTAGTAAGTGAGAAGCCTGTCAGGAATGCTTTGTTACAGTCAAATGATACGGCGTGGAAACAGACCCTTTGGTCCAACCAGTACATGCCATCCAAAATCCTAAGTTAAACTAGTCCCACCTGTCTGTGTTTGTCCTATATCCTTCCAAACCTTTCCTATTCATGTATTTACCCAAATGCCTTTTAAATGTTGTAACTGCACTCACATCCAACACTTCCTCTGGAAGTTCATTCCAGACACGAACCACCCTCTGTGTGAAAAAGTTGCCCCTTTTTAAATCTTTCACTTCTCACCTTAAAATATGCCCCCTAGTTTTGAACCCCCCTCCACCCTCAGGTAAAGAGCTTTGCTATTCACCTTATCTATGTCTCTCGTGCTTGAAAGATTCAGAATGCTGCAGAGCGCGTTAAAATCAGTGAAATACTTTTGCAGTGCAGTCAGTGTTAGAATTTTGGCAGCCAATTCACTCACAACAAGGCCCCACAATTAAGCAAGCGCCCAGATAACCTGTTTCAGTGATTTTAATTAAGCAATAAACTTTGATAAGGTCAGCAGGGAGATCTCTTGGTTGAGAACCTCAAGTTGAGGAAGGATGTAGTTACATTGGAGGCACTTCAGAGAAAGTTCATTAGATTGATTCCAGAGATGACTTATGAAGAGAAACTGAGCATTTTAAGCCTGTGGAGTTTATAAGAATGAGAGGAGATCTAATTGAGATCTATAAGATGCTAAAGGCAATTGGCAAAGTAGATGTAGAGAGGATATTTCCCCTTGTGAGGCAATCTAGAATTAGAACTCGTAGTTTTAGAGTCGTAAACTCATAGAGTCATCCGGGACAGAAAACATACTCTTCAGTCAACCATTATATGCTAACCATAATCCTAAACTACTCCCATCTGCCTATGCATGACTCGTATCCTTCCAAACCTTCTCTTATCCAAATGTTATTTAAATGTTGTAACTGCATTTGCATCCACCACTTCCTCAGGAAGTTCGTTCCACACACAAACCACTCTCTGGGTAAACAGGTTGTTCCTCATGCTTGTTTTAAGTCTTTCTCCTCTCACCTTAAAAATATAGAATCATTGAGTCATAGAGATGTACAGCATGGAAACAGACCCTTCGGTCCAACCCATCCTTGCCGACCAGATATCCCAACCCAATCTAGTCTCACCTGCCAGCACCCGGCCCATATCCCTCCAAATCCTTCCTATTCATATACTCATCCAAATGCCTCTTAAAAGTTGCAATTGTACCAGCCTCCACCACATCCTCTGGCAGCTCATTCCATACACGTACCACCCTCTGCGTGAATAAGTTGGCCCTTAGGTCTCTTTTATATCTTTCCCCTCTCACTGTAAACCTATGCTCTCTAGTTCTGGACTCCCCGACCCCAGGGAAAAGACTTTGTCTATTTATCTTATCCATGCCCCTCATAATTTTGTAAACCTCTATAAGGTCACCCCTCAGCCTCCGATGCTCCAGGGAAAACAGCCCCAGCCTGTTCATCCTCTCCCTGTAGCTCAGATGTTCCAACCCTGGCAACATCCTTGTAAATCTTTTCTGAACCCTTTCAAGTTTCACAACATCTTTCTGGAGAGCTCCCTAGTCTTGAAATCCCCCACCCTGGGGGAAAGACACCTGCCATTCACCTTATCTAGATTCTTCATGAATTTAAAAACTTCCATCAGGTCATCCCATAACCTCCTATGCTTCAGTGAAAAAAGTCCCAGACTGTCTGGCCTCTCCCTGTAACTCAATTCCATTCCCAGTGAAATCTGGTAAATCTTTTCTGAGCTCTCTAACCTGTTGATAACAGGACAACCGGCGATAGACACAGTACTCCAAAACAGGCCTCACAAAAGCCTGAACAACCTTCAAACTCCTGTACTCAAAAGTCTGATCAATGAAGGCAAGCATGCTTAAGGTCTTTTTAACCACCCTATCTACATATGACACAAACTTCATAGAATTATGTGAAACTTCACCTGAATCCGTAAGTCTTCTCTGTTTTATGACACTACCAAGGGCCTAATTTTAATTGTATAAGTTCTGCCTTCATTTGTTTGATCAAAATGCAATACCTTCCATTTATCCAAATTGAATGGCATTTGCCACTCCTCAGCCCATTGACTCAACTGATCAAGATTTCTTTATAATCTTAGATAGCCTTCTTCACTATCCACTATACCATTAATTTTGCTGTGCTCTGCAAACTTACTAACCATAAACTTCTATATTCATCTAAATCATTTATACAAATGACAAATAAAAGCAGATACAGCACCAATCTCTGCAGAACACCACCGGTGACAGTCTTCCAGTCCGAAAAACAACCCTCCACGATCACTCTCTGTCTCCTGACATTAAGCCAATTTTGTATCTAATTTTAAGATAAGGGGTAATAGATTTGAAACAGTGATGAGGAAAAAAAATAAAACAATCATTTACATTTTTAACTGTTTCAAAGTCTTCAACAATAAATACACCTTTTAGGAGCAGAGCTGCACACTTGGAAAGTTAAGGTTCTGGGAAATTGATTGATAGTATCAAGGCTTATCCTGCTGTTAAGAAATCACATTCACTGGGTCATTGCTTATCTGATAATCCTTAACTCCGTTCTCCTGTCTTTTCTGAATAGCACTTGCTTCCCTTACTGATTAAACATGTCTCTACCTCAGCACTGACTCTACCTAATGACCCAGCTTCTGTTAAAAAAAATTCCACAGATTCACTTTGGAAGGTCAGAGCAACTCCTGATTTGTACGTTTACCATGTTCAAGTGCCAACTTATGATAAAGTAATGGTAACTGCAGTTAGGCCTACAATTCAAATTCTATCTCAAAATCCAGGACAAACTTAACTCACTTCATTGAAATAAATGTTTTGTCACAGTTCCCCTAGCTTCTTAACTCTGTTTCCTCGTGTTACTGATTCTTCTGCTTCATTTCGCTCTCTAAGAGAAACAAGTGGGTAGGTTAAAAAGTGAAGATGCATTTTTAAGTGGCGCAGACTTGAAAGGTGAGGGTAAGCTGAGCCACTTATTCTTTGTCTCTGTAATGGTTTAAACTCTGTTACTAAGTTACCTGTACATGAATCAGATTTGCGCTCAGTGAGAGTTCACTGGTGAGCTGGGATTGGGAATAGGGGCAGGGGGAGGGGGTCTTGCGGCAAAGATGAAATCAGTCTTTGAAGTAGGGAGGATCCACTCAACATCAACAATGGGGACTGGGTGCTGCAGATGTGGGCTGTCACTCTGCTGTCTGACTGTCTCAGTGCAGATGAAAGGGCACTCTCTTCCTTGTGTTGACAAAGGCTAGGCTCTGTTGATGCAGGTAGGAGTGAAAGACTCACTGGTTAAGAAAGAAATGAGTGTCAATGTTAAGGTAGAAGAGAGTGAGCTCAACTCATGATAGTTTCACATAAGCCCCACTCAAGTCCATGGGAATACAAAGAAGATATTTACAATAAATCCATCTGAAGTTTTCAAGATTGCTGAGGGCAAATAGTCATTTGGTAGTATAGAAATTCATTGCTAATGGTTAAAAAAAACACATTTTGATGAAGTTGTTCATCTTGAACTAATCACAACAATTGGCAATGTAAAGACAACATATAAACAGCATGAAGGGAGTGTGCTAATTGGTTAGCAAGTAAAATACATTTAGTCAAGACATTTAAGGAGATAATACACCAGGTAATGATGATTGACAGTTAACTGCCAAGGTCTTTTTAAAATTTTACATCAGGCAGATTGAGTCTGATTCATTAAAGTCCTGAGGATCTTTTCCTAATCAACTTGAAACCAATCACCTCACAGATATTCAGCTTCTTATGTTCCAAATAAGTAAGTAAGCCAGACATTGAGAATTATCGCCATGGAAATCCTAGCAGCCACCGGCAACTTCTGCTTACCACAGGACCTCCAAAGGATCTCCATGTTAGACACTGGGCACTAAAGTCTCAGGGCAGGCTCCATGGGCACTAGCCATATGCATCCCATGCCCATGGGCACTGGTATATGGCATGCCATCTCCGATCCGCCGACAGGATGTTTTTTCACTTGAATGCTGCATCCCAGGCTGCACCAGCAGCTATCATTGTTGACACAGTGTGCTCAGGGATATGCACCTAACTGGTGGATTGGACCAGGCTGCATCTCCAGGTGTTTTGCTTGCTGTCTTGACAATCACTTACTCTGAATGTACCTGGATGCTCACTGCAACCCTGTCATGTCTTGCCTTGCATTGTCCTTTTTATACTTTGCCCCCTCTGCCATACATATGAGTCTCGTCTCACTTCTGCCTTGTCTTGCCACTTAATGCAGACACATAGCCAGGAAACCGAACATGTTTGTCATCAGTCATCTTTCAAAAACTGTTGTTTGGGATAGAATTAGCAGTTCCACTTGAGAAAGGTGGGTTGATTAGGAAATCATATTTGACCAACTTGCTAGGTACCAGAAAGACTCAATGAGGGTAATGCTGTCGTTGAAGTATACATTGTTTTCCAGAAGGCTTTTGACACAGTGCCACACAACAGACTTTGAAGGAAAGTTCTAGGCCATGGTATAAAAGGGACAGTGTTTTTGGCCATAACCACTTTCTGCAGAAGGGAATTCCACAGCCTCACTACTCTCTCAATGAAAACCCTTCTCCCCAGTTCAGTCCCAAATGGCCTACCCCAAATCCTGAGATTGTGACCTCCAGTTCTGGACTCCGCGGACATTGGTGACACCTTTTCTGCATTTATCTTGTTGCTTCTTGTTAGAATTGTATAGGTTTGTATAAGACTCCACCCCTCATTCTTCTAAACTCCAATGAATGGGAGTCCTAACCGATCTAATCAGTCTTCATACATTAGGCCTGTCACTCCAGGTATTAACCTGGTACACATTCTGACCTTCATAGCCAGAACATCATTCTTCGCATAAGACCAAAACAACGCACAATACTCCACATGTGATCTCAAAAAGATCCTGTACTATTACAGCAAGACATCCCTGCTCCCTGAGTCAAACCCTGTCACTCTAAAGGCCAACATACCATTTGCCTTCTTCACCACCAGCTGCAAAATTACATTCAGCAACTACACCCAGGTCTCTTCACACCTCCCCCTTTCCCAATGTACCACATCTGATAATAATCTGCCTTCTGGATTTTGCTACCAAAGTGGATTATATCAGATTAGAATTTAGAATATAGAACAGTACAGGTCCTTCGGCCCTCAATGTTGTGCTGCCCTTTTATCCTATTCTATGCCGTATCTCCTCCACTTCCCGCTCCTCCACCCTTGAGCCCTGATCCTCCAACTGCAACCAAGACAGAACCCCACTGGTTCTCACCTACCACCCCACCAACCTCCATATACAGCGTATCATCCGCCGTCATTTCCGCTACCTCCAAACGGACCCCACCACCAGGGATATATTTCCCTCCCCTCCCCTATCAGCGTTCCGAAAAGACCACTCCCTCCGTGACTCCGTCAGGTCCACACCCCCCACCAACCCAACCTCCACTCCCGGCACCTTCCCCTGCAACCGCAAGAAATGCAAAACTTGCGCCCACACCTCCTCCCTTAATTCTCTCCAAGGCCCCAAGGGATCCTTCCATATCCGTCACAAATTCACCTGCACCTCCACACACATCATCAATTGCATCCGCTGCACTCGATGTGGCCTCCTCTATATTGGGGAGACAGGCTGTCTACTTGCGGAACGTTTCAGAGAACACCTCTGGGACACCCGGACCAACCAACCCAACCACCCCGTGGCTCAACACTTTAACTCCCCCTCCCATTCCACCAAGGACATGCAGGTCCTTGGACTCCTCCATCGCCAGACCATAACAACATGACGGTTGGAGGAAGAGCGCCTCATCTTCCGCCTAGGAACCCTCCAACCACAAGGGATGAACTCAGATTTCTCCAGTTTCCTCATTTCCCCTCCCCCCACCTTGTCTCAGTCAAATCCCTCCAGCTCAGCACTGTCTTCCTAACCTGCAATCTTCTTCCTGACCTCTCCGCCCCCACGCCACTCCAGCCTATCACCCTCACCTTGACCTCCTTCCACCTATCACATCTCCATCGCCCCTCCCCCAAGTCCCTCCTCCCTACCTTTTATCTTAGCCTGCTGGACACACTTTCCTCATTCCTGAAGAAGGGCTTATGCCCGAAACGTCGAATCTCCTGTTCCTTGGATGCTGCCTGACCTGCTGCGCTTTTCCAGCAACACATTTTCAGCTATGATCAGATTAACCTACATACCCTTCATTTTACTATCATCCATGTGCCCACCCAAGAGTCACTTAAATGTCTCAATTGTATCTGACTTTACTACCACCTGCTGGCAGTGCATTCTATTCACTCACTACTTGGGTAAAGAACCTACTTCTGACATCTCCCCTAAACCTTCCTCTAATCACCTTAAAATGATGCCCCCTCTGATAGCCATTTCTGCCTTGGGGAGAAAAACCTCTGGCTATCCACTCTATCCACGCCTCTCATCATCTTGTACACCTCTATCAAGTCACACCTCATCCTCCTTTGCTCCAATGCGAAAGGCCTAGCTCTCTCATCTGCATTGTAATTAATCTGCCGTGTATTTACCCACTCACACAGTTTGTATAATCCAGGACAATCCTGGACGACTGGAAATCCTAACACTTTGTGCTCTCTGATGTCAGAGCATTCAACCATAATGGCCTTGAATCTCCATCTCATGGCCCTTACCTTCACAACAGTAAAACACTCCTTCTCAAAAGCCCATATGCTAACAATGCCCGTAAACCCTCCTGTGTTATTGAACCCCTGGGCTAGTTTTGTTTACCTCCTGCCCTTATTCTTTGCAAGCGCCATGAGGTGTTCCACAGCAGCAGACCTGCAAAGTAGCTGCGAGTCACTGTTAGAATTGACAGTAATCTATCAGCACAAATCTATTCATAAAGGACAAAGAGGAATTACAGGGGAGATGTAAACTGCTGGTGATAAAAGGATCATCTGGTAGAAGTCTACAGTAGCCTCAGGGTCTCAGTGCTTAATTAAACATAAGGACATCTGCTTTGTGTTCATTTCGGGTCTTGGCTCTGTTCTGAATTTAATAAGCATTTCACAAAAGGAAAGGGCCACCTAAATATTTAGGTAACGAATGCATGAATAATTGATACTACTTAAACATTGACCTAAATAATTGAAATAAATATGCTGGTGTTTGAAAAAAACATTGTCAAAGCCATTGTGCATCATTAATCAATTATTCCTACCCCAAACACAGCACCTTTCATTTGGATGAATGCAATGGCAGCTGCTGGTTAACATCATTCATAAACCTTACAATGAAAACATTTGAGATTATCGATTGTCTTTGAAGGAAGGCAGCTACATAATGCATTCAAGTAGCAATTCAGAGACCCCGACCTATGTTTTTGTCTTTAAGTCTTTAAGGATAGAGGAAGTTTCAATTCAATTCATGAACGTGGAATTAAAATATGGTCCTGTAGAGATCCTGAAACAACTAGCGATCTGAAGATGTTCAGAGAAAGAAACCTGCCATCATCACTTGGCCTGGTCTATGTGTAATTCCAGACCCACAGCATTCTTAAATATGCTTTGAAATAGTCTCGCAATCTCTTTGATTATATCAAACTATGACAAAGTCTGGTGAAACCAAATGGATTACTGGCATCTCCCACTTCTGACATTATAATGGACAGAAGCTCATGGATGAAGCAGTTGAAGATGGTATGATGAGGCCATTACCCTGAGGATCATCCGCAACATTATCCTGGAACTGAGATGATTGACCTCCAACAACTGTGGAAAGTCATAGTGCAATGATAATGTCACTGGAATAGCAATCCACGGTGTCTCTGCAAAAGTTCCTCAAGAAATTGTCCATAGTGTAGCCATCTTGAGCTCCTTCATCAATGACCTTACCTCTATCATAAGGTTAGAGTTGAGGTATTTGCAGATGATGGCACAATGTTCAGCACCATTTGCAACTCCTCAGATACTGAAATGGTCCAAGTTCAAATGCAACAAGATCTGGACAATATCCAACCTTGCCCTGACAAGTGGCAAATAACTTTAGCATGACACGAATGTCAGAAAATGACCCATCCCCAATAAGAGACAATATAGCCACTGTCCCTTGACATACAATAGTGTTACCATCACTGAATTCCCTACCATCACTATTGACCATAAACTCAACTGGACTTGTTATATAAACACAGTGGCTAGAAGAACAGGTCAGAAGCCAGGATTAACTCATCCTTGACAAGGCACAAGTCAGGAGTGTGTTGGAATACTTCCCATTTGCCTGCACAAGTGCAGCCCCAACAACACTCACGAAGCTTGACACCAGCAAGGACAACACAGCCCATTTGATTGGCACTGCATCCACAAACATCCACTCCCTCCTCCACCACTGACACTCAGTCACAACAGTGTGTACTATCTAGAAGATGCACTGCAGACATTTACCAAAGATCCTTAGAGAGTTCCTTCTAAAGCTAAGATCAGTTCCATCTGAAAGGACAAGGGCAGCAGATATATCGGACCCACCACTGTCTCCAAACATTGCAATGGAACATTCTTCAAGTAACTCCACTCCAACCCCCCACCTGCACAAGTCCTGTAAGGGGCTGGGGAGGTATTGGTAATAGTTGATGGTAAAGTCAAAGCGAGTATTTTAATGACAGTGTAAAAGTGCTTCTGTCTGTTCCTGTCTGTATAAGGCTAAATTGAAAGTGTTATGAAATATACAGGTGTTAACGACAATATATGGTTTAAATGTGTAAATTAATGACCATATCAAGTTGGAGTGTGCGTAAGAACTCAGCTACAGATACCTTCAATAGCTCTTCAGAAACGGAGGTAGCTATAGAACAAAATAGATACAAAATCAGCACAAAAATAGAATCAATGAGCCAAATACTTCAGTGATTTTTCTCTGGCAGGCTAGCATGAAAATTCATTGAGAGAAATGGGCTGTCTCATGTGCACTACAACAAACAGAACAGCAACACTCCCAATTTTCATTATGAAGAATATCATTGGGAGGATCCACTATTTCATTACTTTGATCAATCCACTCTGCTAAAACGAATTGTCATGAATGTGAAGGTTAATTCATACACTTCTGCAGAGCCACATGTTGGAGAGTGACAGACAAAGAAAGAGAGAGAACATAAAAACATTAGAAATTGGAGAAGATTATTTAACTCTTTGAGGCTATGCCTCCATTCAGCAAGATCATAATTGATTATCTACCTCACTTTCACTTCTGTACACTATCTCTATATCCTTTCGTTCCCTTCACTTACAAAAACCTATCAATCTCAGTCTTGAATATATTCAACAATTGCACATACACAACTCTCAGTGGTACATAGTTCCAAAGCAGATGATGAAATTTGAAGTTTAAAAATAGCTGGAACAAAGAGCTGGTTTAATGGCAACTATGTAACCATTGTTGATTGCCATGAAAGCCCATCTGGTTCACTTAATGCCCTTTAGGGAGGAAAATATGCCATCCTTACCTGGATCTGGCCTACATGTGACTCCAGACTGAAAGCGATGGGGTTGGTCATAAAATGCCCTTTGGGCAATTAAGGGTGGATAACAAATGCTGGTCTAGCCAGTGATGCCACATCCCATAAACAAGTAACAAAATATGTGCAGAATCTTGTACATTCTTCTTTCATTCTGCTACAAAGAGACCTTGGAGTGCAGGTTCATAGCTCCTTGAAAATGGAGTCGCAGGTAGATAGGATAATGAAGAAGGCGTTTGGTATGCTTTCCTTTATTGGCAGAGTATTGACTACAGGAGTTGAGAGGTCATGTTGAGGCTGTACAGGACATTGGTTAGGCCACTTTTGGAATATTGTGTGCAATTCTGGTCTCCTTCCTATCGGAAAAATTTTGTGAAACTTGAAAGGGTTCAGAAAAGATCTACAAGGATGTTGCTAGGTTTGGAGGATTTGAACTAGAGGGAGAGGCTGAATAGGCTGGGGCTATTTTCCCTACAGCGTCAGAGGCTGAGGGGTGACCTTATAGAGATTTATAAAATCATGAGGGGCCTGAATAGGATAAATAGACAAAGTCTTTTACCTGGGGTGGGGGAGTCCAGAACTAGAGGGCATAGGTTTAGGGTGAGAGGGGATAGATATAAAAGAGATCTAAGGGACAACCTTTTCACTCAGAGGGTGGTACATGTATGGAATGTGCTGCCCAATGAAGTGGTGGAGGTTGGTACAATTACAACATTTAAAAGGCATTTGGATGGATATATGAAAAGGAAGGGTTGGAGTGATATGGGCCAGGTGCTGGCAGGTGGGAGTAGATTGGATTGGAGTATCAGGTCGGCATGGATGAGTTGGACTGAAGGGTCTGTTTCCGTGCTGTACATCTCTATGATCTATAAATATCAGACAATATGTTTCTGGATTAGTGGGGCTGGAAGAGCACAGCAGTTCAGGCAGCAATATGAGCCCAGTGTACTTAACACACCTTCAAAAGAAAATATTGAGCTGACAAACATAGATGGGACAAAAACAAATTGCTGGAAATGCTTAGCAGGTCATACAGAAATCACAGTGACCCTTCTCTCAGAACTATGGCAGGGAGGAAAATGTCGATTTATATGCAAAAGATGGGGTGGGGAGGAGCTAAGCAGCAAACAATAGGTGGGGATAGAGGCTAAAGAGAGAGAAGTTGTACAGACAAAGGAGTGGGTAACGATCTGGCTGGGCTGATGGGGATGGTTAGTGGCTAACAATGTGTAATAGCAGATTATGTGATAACAAGGCCTGGTGTGTTGGGGGAGTACATTTTGTCTGTCCAACTGTTCTTCTCTCTCTTTGGACACTATCCCCAACTATCAGTTAACCCCTTACCCACTCCCTCCACCTGCATATAAATATTTTCCTTGCTACCATCAGTTCTGAGGAAGGGTAATTTGACCCAACATGTTAACACTGATTTCTCGTTGGGTGGCACAGTGGTTAGCACTGCTGCCTCACAGCACCAGAGACCCGGGTTCAACTCCCAGCCTCAGGTAACTGTCTGTGTGGAGTTTGCACGTTCTCCCCGTGTCTGCGAGGGTTTCCTCTGGGTGCTCCGGTTTCCTCCCACTGTCCAAAGATGTGCAGGTTAGGTGAATTGGCCGTGCTATATTGCCCGTAGTGTTAGATGAAGGGGTAAATGTAGGGGAATGGGTCTCTGGGTGGGTTGCTCTTCAGAGGGCCGGTGTGAACTTGTTGGGCTGAAGGGCCTGTTTCCACACTGTAAGCAATCTAATCTAATCATACTGCCAGATCTGCAGGGTTTTTGCAACAATTTCTGATTTTGTCTCTGATTTCATGAAACATAGGTGGGAATTCAGCCAAACTCAGCTCAGCAATTCAGCAAGATTTTACAATTAGCCCCTCTGACGGTGCCTCCTCATTCTATGTATTACATGCTCTCAGAAAGGGAGATCAAAAGGAATTGAGAGGGAGAGAGTGACACAGAGATAAAGAAAGAAAGTGAAAATGTCAAAGAAGTGAAAGGGATGGTAGAAAGAGATGGATAAAGAGAGGTGAAAGATAGGGAGAGTTAAAGACAGAGATATGGACAGAGTGTGAGCAAGAGAGGTAGAGACATAAACAGATCTAAAGACAAAGTTTGAACCAGAAATAAACATAAATAAACCAGAATCCATTCTGTTGACAAGTACCTTGAAGCATCATGAAGACTTATCTTGATGTAGGAGCAATTAAATACTCTGAATGAACAGTGAGTAAGTGAAAGTCTCACCATAATTTAGTTAAAATAAGCCCTGACTCCTGCAGGCACCGATAGAAGCTCTGGCTAATTACTGTTGCTGTAGCATCTACTTTTCACTAACAAAAATAATTGACCTCAAAACAACTACGGCTGAGTACCTTTTCTGACAGTCTGGAAGATAAATGCAATCCAGGCTGCTTTTCCAATGTCAACATCATCATTGGTGAACCCTTGGAGATGAGGATGATTTTTTTCCACTCTCAGGGTGAGACCATAGTGGCGGTATAGACCGATGTGACTACCATAGGCTCTGTTACACTGGGGCAGAAGGTGGTTATGGGGAAGGGGTGGGTGGGGCTTTGGTGATGTAGCATGCTCCTTTTGCTGTTTTCCCTTGGCTTCCATTTATTCCCAACTGCAAGGTGCTGGATGCCTTTCCGAATGCTCGGCCTCCACTTTGGATAGTCTTGGGTGAATGATTCTCAGGAGTCTGTGGAAATGTTGCACTTTGACAGTGAGGTCTTGAGCGTATCTCTGAAGTATTTCCTCTGGGGCTCACCTACCAGTTCAGAGCTGGAAGTAGAGGACCTGCTTGGGGAGTCTTGTGTTGGTCATGGGGACAATGTGCCCAGCCTATTGCAGCTGATCAAGCCAGGGGTCAGTGCCTCCATGTTGGCCTGGTCGAGGACGTTGGTGTTGGTGCACCTGTCTTCCCAGTGGACCCTCAGGATCTTATGCAGACAGCGTTAGTGGGACTGATCCAGTATCTTGAGGGAGTCCTGCACATTCAGTGGTGCGGCCTATGTGATATGATGTTAAACAATGGCCCTCTCTGACCTTTTAGATAGACAGAAAATGTTCAGGGGCATTTTCAAAAAAAGTAACAGTCACTTTGAAATATTAATCATGCTTCATTCTCCACAAGTGTTGCTGGACCTGCTGAGTTTATCCCACACTTTCTGCTTTTATTTCATAGAGTCATCAAATCATAGAATTGTATAACACGGAAACAGACCCTTCAGTCAAATTTGTCCATGTCAACCAGATATCCAAAACTAATCTAGTCTCACTTGCCAGCATTTGGCCCATTTTCCTTTAAACCCTTCCTATTCATGGGTTGTTGCCTCTGGTGCTCAAACTGAATATTGCACTATAGACATGTGTATTCCAGCCACCCCACCCCACAACTACTCACCAGTACCACATGCTCTTAACATTTATTCTGACATAGGTAGACCCACAATGCCATTGTGAGGAGAGTTCTAGGATTTTGACTCAGTTACACTGAAGGAACAATGATGATGTTTGCTTCATTTTTGCAGCAGCAGTGGGAGCCAGTGAGAGCGGGCACCAGGGGGCTGCTGGGAAGGTAAATTTCCCATTTAAATACTTACCCCGTGAATACGTGGAGCAAAAACTCAATGGGAGTGGATGCAAACACAGAGATTGCTGGGTACATGAACTTATAGTTTCGGGCTGTGGCTAAACCCGAGACACTACACTAGTATGTCCCACCTGTCCTTCTCCTCTAACCAAAAAACAACACCGTGTAGTAAGGTAAGGCCTTTTTTGTTTGTTCTTTTACATTTATTCAATCTCTCTTGGTAGTTTAGAGCAAAGAGGATGGAGGCTAGGGCAGTTGTATGCTCCTCTTGCAGGTTGTGGGAGGTAAGGGTCACCACTGGTGTCCCTGCTGACTTCACCTGCGAGAAGTGCACCCAACTCCAGCTGCTCACAGACCGTGTTAGGGAGCTGGAGCTGGAGCTGGATGAACGGCATGATGGCTCGGTGGTTAGCACTGCTGCCTCACAGCACCAGGAACCCAGGTTAAATTCCAGCCTTGGGTGACTGTCTGTGTGAAGTTTGCACATCCTCCCTGTGTCTATGTGGGTTTCTTCCAGGTGCTCTGGTTTCCTCCCACAGTCCAAAGATGTGCCGGTCAGGTGAATTGGCCACATTAAATTGCCCATAGTGCTAGGCGCTTTAGTCAGAGGGAAATGGGTCTGGGTGGGTTACTCTCCAGTGGGTCGGTGTGGACTTGTTTGGCTGAAGGGCCTGTTTCCACACTGTAGAGAATCTGATCTAATCAAAACTTGTTTATTGGTCCCAGCTAAGTGACAGGACAAAGGTAACTGGGTGACCGTCAGGAGAGGGAAGGGGAATAGGCAGGGACCCCCTGTGGCTGTTCACCTCAATAGTAAGTATACTGTTTTGAATACTATTGGTGGGGGAGGGAGCAACCTACCAGGGGAAAGCCACAGTGGCCAGGTCTCTGGCACTGAGCCTGGCTCTGGGGCTCAGAAGAGAAATGGGGAGAATAGGAGAGCGATAGTGATAAGAGATTCAATCATGAGAGGAACAGACAGGAGATTCTATGGTTGCGAGTGAGGCTCCCAGATGGTATGATGCCACCTGAGTACCAGGGTCAGCGATGTCTCTGATCGCATCTACAGGATTCTTACGGGAGAAGGAGAGCAGCCAGGAATCGTGGTACACTTCGGTACCAGTGACATAGGTAGGGAAGGGGAGAAGAGCCTGAAAAGAGAGTATAGGGAGTTAGGTTGAAAGCTTAATGACAGGTTGAACAGAGTAGTAGCCTCAGGATTGCTATCGGTGCCACTGGCTACTGAGGCTAGGAGTAGAGAGCGAGTGCAGGTGAACACGTGGCTACAGAGCTGGTGTAGGAGGGAGGGCTTCAGACATGTAAATCATTGGGATACCTTCTGGGTAAGGTAGGACCTATACAAGAAGGATGGGTTGCACCCGAACTAGAAGGGTACCAATATCCTGGCCGGGAGGTTTGATCAAGGTCTTCGGGAGGATTTATATTAGACTGGCAGGTGGGTGGAAACCCAAGCTTTGGATAAAATGATGGAGTAGGTCGTGAAAAGCCAGATACAGTGTGCAGGGAGTCTGCAAGGAGGGATAGGCACTTGACAGGGCAAAGTTACAGCCAGTTGGGTTGAAGTGTTTCTATTTTAATGCAAGCAGTATCAGGAAGGATCGGTGCTGGGACCTCCACTTTTTGTCATTTACATAAATAATTTGGATGCAAGCATAAGAGATACAGTTAGTACGTTTGCAGATGACACCAAAATTGGAGGTGTAGTGGACAACGAAAAAGGTTACCTCAGATTGCAACAGGATCTGGACCAGATGGGCCAATGGGCTGAGAAGTGGCAGATGGAGTTTAATTCAGATAAATGCGAGGTGCTGCTTTTTGGGAAAGCAAATCTTAGCAGGACTTATACACTTAATAGTAGGAGGGAGTGTTGCTGAACAAAGAGACCTTGGAATACAGGTTCATAGCTCCTTGAAAGTGGAGTACTAGGTAGATAGGATAGTGAAGGTGGCATTTGATATGCTTTCCTTTATTGGTTAGAGTATTGAGTACAGGGGTTGGGAGGTCATGTTGCGGCTGTACAGGACATTGGTTCGGCCACTGTTGAAATATTGCATGCAATTCTGGTCTCCTTCCTATTGGAAAGATGTTGCGAAACTTGAAAGGGTTCAGAAAAGATTTACAAGGATGTTGCCAGGGTTGGAGGATCTGAGCTACAGGGAGAGGCTGAACAGGCTGGGGCTGTTTTCCCTGAAGCGTCGGAGGCTGAGGGGGTGACCTTATAGAGGTTAACAAAATTATGAGGGGCATGGATAGGATAAATAGGCAAAGTCTTTTCCCTGGGGTCGGGTGTCCAGAACTAGAGGGCAGAGGTTTAGGGTGAGAGGGGAAAGATATAAAAGAGACCTAAGGGGTAACTTTTTACGCAGAAGGTGTTACATGTATGGCTGCCAGAGGGTGTGGTGGAGGCTGGTACAATTGCAACATTTAAGAGGCATTTGGATGGGTATATGAATAGGAAGGGTTTAGAGGGATATGGGCCAGTTGCTGGCAGGTGGGACTGGGTTGGGATATCTGGTCGGCATGGACAGGTTGGACCAAAGGGTCTGTTTCCATGCTGTACATCTCTATGACTTTATGACTCTCTGAATAGGGGTGACGAACACAGAACATGGATCAATACATGGAACTATGATGTTATGGCCATGATGGAGACTTGGATATCACAGGGGTAGGAACGGTTGTTGGATGCTCCCGGGTTTAAATGTTTCAAAAGGAACGGGAAGGGAGGTAAAAGTGGTGGAGGAGTGGCATTGCAAATCAGGGAGAGTATCACAGCAGCAGAAAGAGAGGTCGTTGAGGAGGATTTGTCGACAGAATCAGTATGGGTGAAAGTCAGAAACAGGAAAGGAGCAGCCAATTTATTGCGAGTTTTTTTACAGACCCCACCAAAAGCAGCAGAGACACAGAGGAGCAGATTGGGAGGCAGATTTTGGGTGACTTTAACTTCCCTCATATTGATTGGAACCTACTGAGTTCAAATAGTTTGGATGGAACCGTTTTAGTCAGGTCTGTCCAGGAAGGGTTTCTGACTCAATATGTAGATAGGCCGACTAGAGGGGAGGCCATATTGGATTTGGTGTTTGACAACCACCATGCAATGTGTCAGAATTCTTGGTGGGAGAGCATTTCAGTTATAGTGATTAGAGCTCCATGACCTTTACCATAGTCATGGAGAGGGATAGGAGCAGATGGTATGGGAAAGTATTTAATTGGGAAAGGGGGAATTATAATGCTATTAGGCAGGAACTGGGGGGCTTAGATTGGGAACAGATGTTCTCTGGGAAATGCACAACTGAAATGTAGAGATTGCTGATAGTGCTGGATAGGTTTGTCCCACTGAGGCAAGGAAGGGATCATAGGTTGAAAGAATCTTGGGTGACAAGGGATGTGGAACATCTAGTCAAGAGGAAGAAGGAAGCTTACTCAAGGTTGAGGAGGCAATGATCAGACAGGGCTTCAGAGGGTTATTAGGTAGCCAGGAAAGATCTGAAGAATAGACTTAGGAGAGCTAGAAGGGGGCATGAAAAAGCCTTAGCAGGTAGGATTAAGGAAACCACGGTGGCTCAGTGGTTATCACTGCTGCCTCACAGCACCAGAGACCCAGGTTCAATTCCAGCCTTGGGCGACTGTCTGTGTGGAGTTTGCACATTCTTCCTATGTCTGCGTGGGTTCCTTCTGGGTGCTCCGGTTTCCTCCCACATTCCAAAGATGTGTAGGTTAGGTCAATTGGCCATGTTAAATTGTCCATAATGTAGGGTGCATTAGCCAGAGGGGGTTGGGTTACTCTTCGGAGGGTCAGTGTGGACTTGTTGGGCTGAAAGGCCTGTTTCCACACTGTAGGGAATCTAATCTATCTAATCATTCTCCGCTTATGTGAGGAGCAAGAGGATGGCCAGAGTGAGGGTGAGGCTGATCAAGATGGTGGAGGGAACTGGTGCCTGGAGTTGTAGGAAGTAGAGGAGGTCCTTAATGAATACTTTACTTCAGTATTCACTGTTGGGAGGCACCTTGATGTTTCTGAGGATAGCGTGAAACAGGCTAATATGCTAGAACAGGTTGATGTTAGGAAGGAGGATGTGCTGAAAATTTTTGAAAAACATAAGGATAGATAAATCTCCTGGGCCAGACAGGATATATCCTAGGTTACTAGAGGAAATGAGGGAAGAGATTGCTGTGCCCTTTGTGATGATCTTTGCACCCTCATTTCCACTGGAGTAGTGCCAGATGATTAGAGGATGGAAAAAGAATAGGGATAATCCTGGGAATAACAGACCAGTCAGTCTTATGTCTGTGGTGTGCAAAGTATCGGAGAGAATTCTGAGAGATAGGATTTATGATTACTTGCAAAACCGTAGTTTGATTAGAGATAGTCAGCATGGCTTTGTGAGGGGTAGGTCATGCCTCACACGAATTTTTGAATTCTTTGAGGGTGTGATAAAGGTGGAACAGTGGATGTGCTGTACATGGATTTTAGCAAGGCGTTGGATAAAATTCCCTATAGTAGGCTCATTCAGAAAGTAAGGAGGCATGCGATACAGGGAACCCTGTCTGTTTGTCTGGATATAGAATTGGCTGGTCCACAGAAGACACAGGGTGGTGGTAGATGGAAAATATTCCGCCTGGAGTTCAGTGACCAGTGGTGTTCCTCAGCGATCGGTTCTGGGACCTCTGCTCTTTGTCATTTTCATAAATGACTTGGATGAGGAAGTGGACGGGTGGGTTAGTAAGTTTGCCAATGATATGAAGGTTGGTGGAGTTGTGGATAGTGTGGAGGGCTGTTGTAGGTTTCAACAAGACATTGACAGGATGCAGAACTGGACTAATAAGTGGCAGTTGGAGTTCAACCAGGAAAAGTGTGAAGTCATTCACTTTGGAAGGTCGAATTTGAATGCAGATTACAGGGTTAAAGGCAGGACTCTTGGCAGTGCGGAGAAACAGAGGGATCATGTCCTCAACTTTGCCACCAGGTTGGTAGGATTGTTAAGAAGGCATTTGGTGTGTAGACTTTCATTATCAGGGGGATTGAGTTTAAGAGCCACAAGGTTATGCTGCAGCTCTATAGAGTCTTGGTTAGACCACATTTGGAATATTGTGTTCAGTTCAAGTTGCCTCATTATAGGAAAGATGTGGAAGCTTTAGAGAGGAGAGGAGATTTGCCAGGATGCTGCCTGGACTGAAGTATTGAGGGTGTTAGGGGTTTTTTCACTGGAGCGAAGAAGGGTGAGAGGTGACTTGATTGAGGTGTTCAAGATGTTGAGAGGCATAGACAGAGTGGATAGCCAGAGATTTTTCCCAGGGCAAAAATGTCTATCACAAGGGGGAAACTTTTAAGGTGATTGGAGGAAGATTTATGGGACATGTCAGAGGTAGGTTCTTTACACAGAGAGTGGTGTGTGTGTGGAATGCACTGCCAGCAAGGTAGTACAGTCAGATACATTAGGGACATTTAAATGACTCTTGGATAGGTACATGGAATTAGTATAATGAAGGATATGTATGATCTTAGAGTAGGGTAGAAGGGCGGCCTGTACTGTTCCGTACTGTTCTATGTTCTATGTTCTAAATCAAGATGGTGAGTGACTCAAAGGCACTATCTGTTCTTCCTATGTATCTACTGCCCTTATCTTTCTAGATGGAAGCAGCTGTGGGTTTGGAAGGTGTTTGAGAAGATTAGGAAACACCCAAGAAAATATGTAAATTATGCATGATATATTTGATTCCTTCACACCTTGGGCAGCACAGTGGCTCTGTGGTTAGCAATCATCAGGATCCCCAGTTTCATTCCACATGGAGTTTGCATGTTCTCCCTAAATCTACGTGGGTATCTTCTGGGTGCTCCAGTTTCCTCCATAGTCCAAAACTGTGCAGGTTACGTGGATTGACCATGCCAAATTAGGCAAAAGTGAGGACTGCAGATGCTGGAGATTAGAGTCTAGATCAGAGTGGTGCTGGAAAAGCACAGCAGGTCAGGCAGCATCCAAGGAGCAGGAAAATCGACGTTTCGGGCAAAAGCCATTCATCGCGGGGATCAGGATCCTGATAAATGGCTTTTGCCCAAAGCATCAAATTCCTGCTCCTTGGATGCTGCCTGACCTGCTGTGCTTTTCCAGCACCACTCTAATCTGGCCACACTAAATTGCCCATAGTCTCCAGGGATGTGCAGGTTAGGTGGATTAGCCATGGGAAATGCAGGGTTACAGAGATGGGGTAGAAGGTCGATCTGGGTTGGATGCTCTCGAAAGGGTCGGTGTGAACTCAATGGACCAAATGGCCTGTTTTCACACTGTAAGGATTCAATGATTCTTTCCCCATCTTATCATGCATCATTTCCTGAACTATGTACCATTCAGCAGATATCTGCCCAGTGACTGGTACCCCTTGCGTGTTCACCATCTTTGTGAGGATGCTGTGCACCTGGACAAACACTGGCATTCCAGCACTGACCCTCACTCACTACGTCATTACCCTTCAGCATAAATCCCTTATGCTCAGAGCACATCTTCAACATGACTGACAGTCACTGGTATAACCCCATTCTCTAATCCTACTTGCTGTTAACTATCCACCCACACACTTTACCTGTCCCTAGCAAAGTCCCATCTGAACACCTTTGAAGTCAGTGCTACCCTGTCCTCAATGGCCACTGGAGACCCAGAAATTGTCATTGTCCAGTCAGCAACATGCCACATAGGCAAGCAATTGGACAAACAGAAATGTGAGCTTTGATTTTCACAGAGGAAAAGGGAACAGAAATGAAACCAACTGCAACCCCTTCATGCCAGCCAAATTCCAACATGAGCAAAGAACGTTACAGTCATTGATTGTGTTTTCTTTCCATTGGAGAAGTTGACGTTCTGTCTGGTTTATAGCAGCCATGTCAGCTGAGCTCTATCATGGTCAAAGTCAGTTACTTTCATCCTGATATAAGGCCATAAGACCATAGGTGCAAAAAGTAGGCCATTCTGCCCATTGGGTCTGTTCCACCATTCGATCATGGCTGATAGATTTTCCAACCCCATTTTCCTGCTTTCTCCCCATAACCTTTGATCCCCTTGGAAATCAAGAACTTATCTATCTCTATATATTTCTCATCCTCCAGTTTTCCAGTTTTGTTTTATTCATTAACAGTCATCGCTGGCTTTATTGCCCCGTCCCTAATTATCAAGAGTCAACCATATTGCTGTGGACCTGGAACCACATTTAGACCAGACCAGGTAAGGATGACAGATTTCTTTGAGTACCGCGTGTAGTTTTGGTATCCAAGTCTGAAGATGGACATTCTTGTTCGTAAAGGAAGCCATCAAAGGCTCCCTGGATGACAAGACTGATATATGAAGAAAGACTGGATCAATTCACCTTGTATTTGCTGGAATTTAGAAGAATGAGGAAGTATCCCAGAGAAACATATAAAATCCTGCACTTATGGGTAATCCAAGATGGAGGACAGAAAAAAATTATGTCTGGAAGAGGTGCAACTTTTTTGAGGTATTTTAGGTTTTAGAGATGATTTCCTCAAATTCTAGGAGCAGTACTTACTGTTTCATAAGCACTTGCATTGTTTTGGAATGTTGGGGAAAAAATGATCAAAATAACGGCACTTTAAAAAGGATGAAGAGAACAAAGCAAAGACCACATGGTTAGTGAGAGTGAGAGAAAGAAACCTACATTGCTGTCTTCATAATTTGGAGTTGCCAGTGTTGGACTGGGGTGGACAAAGTTAAAAATCACACAAAACCAGGTTATAGTCCAACAGATTTGCGGCACGGTGGCACAGTGGTTAGCACTGCTGCCTCACAGCGCCAGGGACCTGGGTTCAATTCCCGCCTCAGGCGACTGACTGTGTGGAGTTTGCACATTCTCCCCGTGTCTGCGTGGGTGTGCTTCGGTTTCCTCCCACAGTCCAAAGATGTGTGGGTCAGGTGAATTGGCCATGCTAAATTGCCCGTAGTGTTAGGTAAGGGGTATATGTAGGGGTATGGGTGGGTTGCGCTTCGGCGGGTCGGTGTGGACTTGTTGGGCCGAAGGGCCTGTTTCCACACTGTAAGTAATCTAATCTAATCTAAAGATTTATTTGGAAGCACTAGCTTTTGGTGCACGGCTCCTTCAACAGGTGGTTGTCGACAATAAGATTGTAAGATTGTAAGTGTCTTACAATCTTATACTCCGCAACCACCTGATGAAGGAGCAGCGCTCTGAAAGCGAGTGCTTCTAATTAAACCTGTTGGACTATAATTTGGTGTTGTGTAATTTTTAACTTTGTATGCTGCTGTCTTGGCATAGAAGTGAATCTGCACTGCTACTGTCTTTGCTGGTTGAGTTCAAGTATTTCTGGACATCGGAATTCGTCTAACAAAAATTAACAAACAGCGAAATTCAAAACTGACATTGGAGGAACCTGTGTGGGAGAGCTCACAGCACAGTCGCAGATACGTGCATAGTTTTTATGTGTAAACTTGCTGGGTTTTTTTTAATAGTGAGTAAAGTGGGTTCCTTTTGGTTATGTGAGATCTATCGCTTGATTAAAATTTTAAAATATAAAACATAGGTACTAAGTTAGCATGGATCAGTGTTTTTTAGAGCAGTAAAACTGTGTTATTTTCTGTAGATTGTTAAGGGACAAAGATATCCTTAAGTAGAGTGATGTGCTCTTCTGTCGGATGTGGGAGATTAAGGAGAGTTTCAATGTTACTGATGATTATGGCTGCAGGAATTTATTTAGTTGTAAATCTGATCCGATTGTGTGGATCAGTTGGAGCAGCAGTTACAGGCAATAAGGAATTTACAGGAACCAGGGCGGGTATGATGGATGGCAGTTATAGGGAGGGAGAAAAACCACAGATAGAGTCGGTTAGATGGGTTACTGACAGGAAAGGTAGGAGTGGGAGGCAGGTAGTGCAGGAGTCTCCTGTGGCTATCCCTATTTCAAACAAGCATGCTGCTTTGGAAAATGTTGAGGGTGATGAACTCTTAGGAGAAAGTTGCACTGACAGCTAAGTTTCTGATATCGAGACTGGCTGTAGTCTAAAGAGGGGTATGTCAGGATCCAAAAGATCAATTGTGATAGGGGACTTTCTAGTCAGAGGCACGGACAGACATTTTTGCAGCTGGGAAAAAAATCAGAATAGAGTGTTGCCTCCCTGGTGCCAGGATTAAGGATATTTCAGAGAGAGTGCAGAATGTTCTCAAAGGGGAGTGGGATCAGCAGGAGGATCTTGTACACATCAGAACTAACGACATAGGAATGAAAAAGGATGAGATTCTGAAGGGAGAATATGGGAATTTAGACAGGAATTTAAAAAGGAGGTCCTCGAGGGTAGTCATATCTGGATTACTCCTAGTGCTACGAGCTAGTGAGGGTAGGAATAAGAGGATAGAGCAGATGAATATGTGGCTGAGGAGCTGGTGCAGGGGAGAAGATTTCACATTTTTGGATCATTGGAATCTCTTTTGAGGTTGAAATGAGCTGTATTAGAAGGGTAGATTGCAACTGAATTGGAAGGGGACTAATATACTGGCAGGGAGATTTTCTAGAGCTGCAAGGGAAGATTTAAACTAGTAAAGCGCGGGTGGGACCCAAGGATATAGTGAGACAGGACATCAGTCTGAGACTGGTATAGTTGGCAAAAAAAGCAAGTCAAACAGTCAAGGCAGGCAGGAATAAACCAAAAAAAGAGGAAAACTTAACCTCCATTTATTTTGATGCAAGAGACCTAACGGGGAAGGCAGATGAACTCAGCGCATGGTTAGGAACATGGGACTGGCATATCATAGCAATTACGGAAATGTGAATCAGGGATGGACAGGACTGGCAGCTTAATGTACTAGGATACAAATGCTACAGGAAGGATAGAACATCGGTGAGGTTGGGGGAGTGGGAGGGGGGAGCCGCTGGTGGAAGGGAGTAGGAGGAGTGGCGTTTTACATAAGGATATGATTGCTGCTGCACTTAAGGAAAATATTCCAACAGAGTCAAAACACCAGCCAGAGAGCCAGATAAATTTGACCTCAGAGTAGGCGAGGTCACCCTGCGCTGATTGTGATGGTTGCTCTCTGACCCTTTTGGTTATCCGACTCTGGGGAAGGAATGAAAAGCCTGTCATTGATCAGGGAGGTGGGGGAGGGGTGGTGGTGGGGTGCTGCGGGGGAGGGGGGAGGAAGGGTAGCAGCTGTTCAGCTTTCATTGATGGAGATTACGTGATCATCCATTATCATATCGAATGGTATTGCAGATTTGAAAGGCCGAATGACCTACTCCTGCACCTCTTTTCTATGTTTCTATGTTTCAATGCTTCTTTGTTCAATTCCATCATCTGATGTCAGGTTCACTGGTCTATAGTTCCCTGGCTTTTCCTTACCACCATTCTTAAATATTGGCACCACGTTAGCCAACCTCCAGCTTGTGACTATTGTGATCCAAATCAGCAATGGCTCAGCAATCACTTCTCTAGGTTCCCACAGAGTTCTATGGTACTCCTGATCAGGCCCTGGGGATTTATCCACCTTTATGCATTTTAAGACACCCAGCACCTCCTCTTCTGTATTATGGGCATTTTTTACCTCATTGGTGGAGGGTTGCTTTTCAGACTGGAGATCTGTGACCAGTGGTGTGCCACAAGGATTGGTGCAGGGTCCACTGCTTTTTCTCATTTATATAAATGATTTGGATGTGAACATAAGAAGTATAGTTAATAAGTTTGCAGTTAACACCAAAATTGGAGGTGTAGTGGACAGCGAAGGTGACCTCAGAGTACAATGGGACCTTTATCAGATGGGTCAGTGGGCTGAGGAGTGGCAGATGGAGTTTAATTTAGATAAATGTGAGGTGCTGCATTTTGGAAAAGCAAATCAGAGCAGAACTTATGCACTTAATAGTAAGGTCCTGGGGAGTGTTGCTGAACTGACCTTAGAATGCAGGTTTGTAGTTCCTTGAAAGTGCAGTCTCAGGTAGATAGGTTGGTAAAGAAGGTGTTTAATATGTTTTCCATTATTGGTCAGAACATTGAGTAAAGGAGTTGGCAGGTCATGTTGTAGCTGTATAGGACGTTCGTTAGGCCAGTTTTAGAATATTGTGTGCAATTCTGATTTCCCCCCTATAAGAAGGATATTGTGAAACTTGAAAGGTTTCAGAAAAGATTTACAAGGATGTTGCCAGGATTGGAGAAGTTGAGCTATAGGGAGAGGTTGAACCATCTGGGGCTTTGGAGGCTGAGGGATGACCTTATAGAGGTTTATAAAATCATGTTGGACATGGATAGAGTAAATAGTCTTTTCCCTGGGAGAAGGCCAGAACTAGAGGGCATAGGTTTAGGGAAAGAGAGGAAAAAATTTAAAAGGGAGCTAAAGGGCAACTTTTTCATGCAGAGGTTGGTGTGTACAGAATGAGCTGCCAGAGGAGGCTGGTACAATTACAACAGTTATAAGGCATCTGAGTGGATACCTGAATTGTAAAGGTTTAGAGGGATATGGGAAAAGTGGTGGCAAATAGGAATAGATTAATATCGGATGTCTGGTTGGTATGGACAAGTTTGACCGAAGGGTCTGTTTCCATGAAGTACAGCTCTATGACTGTCTGGCTCTATGGCTGGACAAGCTAGGTGCGGGAAGAATGCTCCCAATGTTGTGGAAATCCAGAACTAGGGGCCACTGTGAAAGATTAAGGGATAAGTCATTCAGGACTGAAATGAGGAAGAATTTCTTCACTCAGGGAGTTGTGAACCTGTGGAATTCTCTCCCACAGGAAGCTGTTGGAGGCCAGTTCATTAGATATAATCAAGAGAGAGCTTTACATGGCCTTTGCAGCTAAAGGGATCAAGGGGTATGGAGAGAGAGTGGGAATGGGATTCTGAGATTGCATGATCGGCCATGATCATATTGAATGGTAGTGCAGGCTCGAAGGCCTGAAATACCTACTCCTGCTTCTATTTTCTATGTTTTTATGTTTCAATGTTTCTATGTTCAATTCCACCATCTGCCACAGTGAGATTAAAGCCCAGCTCCCCAGAACATGACCAGGGAGTCTGGATTAATAGTCTAACAATAATATGACTACATTATCCTCTCCTTGAAGATTCCCCAGTTTGTTGGCTCTTTGGAAATTACCCCACTTCCTGCTCCAATTGTGCAGAGCTTGGTACAGCGGGATGATGGGTCATGCTCTGTTGGGACTATGTCAGATACTGACCACCTCCTGCACTCCTACCCTAGACTGCGCTATGTATTCAACAGCCTTCTCATGCTCTAAAATGTTCATAAACTGTGTACAACACGGAGACTGCTCGGAGCAATCAGTGAGCTGAAACCACCAGGAAGGTATTTTGATTCCCTCGTTGGGTATTCCCAATGTCTGGTGTATTTGGTGAGTTTTGTGAGGTGGAAGTCTGAATACGAATAACTTCAATCAAGGTTTTGGTCATCTGACATGAGTGTCATCCATTGTTTAAGGATGCCCATGAAGTGGATACGGACCGGGTGCAGGCAGGATGGCTCTAATTTAGGTTAATATAATGTTCAGCATGGACTGGTTGGATTGAAGGGTCTGTTTTCCGTGCTGTAGAATTCTATGACTCTACGACATGGAATTGGTATGGATGCTACATAAATCTAAGTTGTTAGATTCATAGAGATGGGGGAAATGTTCATTGTTGTCTACCAGTGTCTTGTGACTTGAGTTTGCTTTGTCATCATCTATAATCTATCACCACTAACTCAGTCATGTTGTCACAAAAAATGGGGTGCTCAGTGGTTAGCACCGCTGCCTCACTGTGCCAGGGACCTAGGTCTGATTCCCACCTCGGGTCACTGTCTGTGTGGAGTTTGCACGCACTCTCTGTGTCTGTATGAGTTTCTTTTGGGTGCTCTGGTTTCTTCCCACAATCCAAAGGTGTGCAAGTTAGGTGAATTGACCATGCTAAATTGCCCATAGTGTTAGGTGCATTAGTCAGGGAATTGATCTGGGTGGGTTACTCTTTGGAGAGTTGATGTGGACCTGTTGGGTCAAAGGGCCTGTTTTCATACTGTAGGGAATCTAACCTAAACAACGGTCCAAACGAACTCTTTGTTTTGAACCATGGATGCTGGTTGTAGGGAATAGGAATCAGTGGGGGCAGGGGATAGATGATTCCCTCAGGATTGTGCTAGTGTTTTTCCATCTACCTCCTCCATCACTGAAACTGCAGGCAAGTTTGGGAAGCTCTGTTGTAAACCTAAACCCTCCCATATCAATGACACAGACAGGCAGTACCCTTGATGATAGCCAGACCTAGCACGTCAATGAGAGCTGGGCAGCTGCTACCCTTTCTTCCCACCCCCCAACCCCCCCCACCTCCCTGATCAATGACTGGCTTTTCATTCCTTCCCCTGAGAAAGGGTCAGAGAGCAACCATTACAATCAGCGCAGTGTGACTGCGTCTACTCTGAGGTCAAGTTTATCTGGCTGTCTGGCAGATTCGACTGTCTGTGTGTGCTATGACTCTGATTTGGAAGTGCCGGTTTTGGACTGGGATGGACAAAGTTAAAAATCGCACAACACCAGGTTATAGTCCAACAGGTTTATTTGGAAGCACTAGCTTTCGGAGCGCCGCTCCTTCATCAGGTGGTAGGAACAGGGCTCCAAAAGCTAGTGCTTCCAAATAAACCTGTTGGATGATAACCTGGCGTTGTGTGATTTTTAACTCGTTTTTATTCAGCTCTTCAGAATACACAATCCTGTGCTCTTATTTTGGTCTCCTATGTTGTTCACTGACATGATGAGACCTTTCAGAGATTAGGTAAAAGTGAGGACTGCAGATGCTGGAAATCAGAGGCAAGATTAGAGTGGTGCTGGAAAAGCACAGCAGGTCAGGCAGCATCTGAGGAGCAGGAAAATCGACATTTCAGGCAAAAGCCTTTGGAGATTAGCTCAAGTATGAGAAAGCTGAGTAGGAAGCCTGCGGTGATTTTGGGATATCATGGTGCGGAATTGGTTAGGCCGTTTTTGGAAATCTGCATTCAATTCCAGTCTCACTGCTATAGGAAGGATGTTGTGGAGCTTGAAAGGATTCAGAAAAGGTTTACAAGGATGTTGCCAGGGTTGGAGGGATTGAGCTACAGGGAGAGGCTGAATAGGCCGGAGCTATTTTCCTTGGAGCATCAGAGGCTGATGGGGTGACCTTATAAAATCAGGAGGGGCATGAATAGGGTGTTGAGCCAAGGACTTTTTGCCCAGAGCAGAGGAGTTCAAAACCAAAGGGGATAGGTTTAAGGTGAGAGGGAAAAGATTTGAAAGGGACCTAAGGGGCAACTTTTGCATGCAGCGGATGTTGCGGGTGTGAAAAGAGCTGCCAGAGGAAGAGTTGGAGGCTAGAACAATTACAACATTTAGAAGTCATTTGGCTGAGTATACAAATAGGAAAGGTTTAGAAGAATATGGGCAACAATCTGCCCAATAATACTAGATTTATTTAGGATATCTGGTCAGTATGGAAGAATTAGACTGAAGGCTCTGTTTCTGTGCTGTACATCTCTATGACTCTAAGCTGCGTCGTGCTTTGTGTTACAGCAATGAGGTAGAGCAGCCACAGAGGGAAGACGTGGAAGCAAATCCTTCATCCTAGATCCCACTGTCCTGGGTCCAAAGATCTGGGGATCGAGAATTGGCCTGTTCAGTCAAGATAAGACCCATAGCAGAAATTCACATTCTTGAATGGACATGGGACAAAGAACACCACTGAGGATGGAGGAGCCAAAAGCCTTGGCTTTGACCAAAGGGCAGTTGCCCCATGTGTGAATGAGAGGAAGGACCACACGATGGATGACAAGCTCACATCATTATATAGTATGCCATTCCAGTGTGAATTGTGAATCTGAGGGTGATAGGACGGGTAATTGTTCTGAGAGACAGATACTACTCTGCAGCTGCAAACAGGAGTTCCAAAGTTTGTATTATCAGTTCAGTCTCAGATTTAATTACATTTCCCCAAAGCTGATGATGAGAGTGAGAGGGGGGAGGTCCAGATGTCACAAACCACTTGGGAATGAATTTTGTTTTATTATTCACTTGTAGAACATGGGCATTGCTGGCTGGACCAACATTTTATTGCCCATCCCTAATTGCCCTTGAGAAAGGTGGTGGTGAGCTGCTTACTTGAATGGCTGCAGTCCACATGCTATAGATTAACCCACAATGCCTTCAGGGAGGGAATTCCAGGATATTGACTCAGTGACAATGAAGGAACGGCGATATATTTCCAAATCAGGAAGATGAGTGGCTTGGAGGGGAACTTGTAGGTGGCAGTATTCCCATATATCTGCTGACCCTTGTCTTCTTACTGGAAGTAGTCATGGGTTTGGAAGGTGCTGTCTGAGGATCTTTGATGAATTTCTGCAGTACATCTTGTAGAGAGTACACATTGCTGCTACTGAGCGTCAGTCATAGAGGGAGTGGATGCTTGTGGATGTAATGCCAATCAAGAGGGTTGGATGGTGTCAAGCTTCTTTAGTATTGTTGGGACTGCAGGCAAGTGGGGAGTATTCCGTCACACTCCTGACTTGTGCCTTGTAGGTGGGGACAGGCTTTGGGGAGTCGGGTGGTGAGTTACTCGCTAAATATTCCTGGCCTCTGACCTACTGTTGCAGCCATTTGTGTTTATGTCATGAGTACAGTTGAGTTTCTGGTCAATGGTATCCTCCAGGATGTTGATAGTGGGGGAATTCAGTGATGGTAACACCATTGAATGTCAAGGGGCAGTGATTAGATTGTCTCTTATTGGAGATGGTCATTGCCAGGCATGGGTGTGTTGCAGATAGGTAACATTGGTAGAACTAGGAGTGATGTGTGCAGAGAGAGTTTGAGGAGTTAGTCTAAAATTAAAATGTGGAATCCTGAACCATGTGCCAATTGACATAGGGTGAAGCACATTAGAGAATTAAATGTGTGACTCAAAGAGTGCGGTGGGAAGGAGGGGGCTTTGTTTTCTCAGGCATTGGCACCAACCTTCGGAAATGGAGGACTGTTCCATTGGGATGGTTTCCACTACAAATGGCTCCAGATCTGTGCCCTCATTGGTTTGTACAAACCTGTGGATAGAGGTTGAACCTCGAATTGGGGTGGGGAAGAGGTTCAGATTAAGAGAGATTCACAGCTCCAATGAGAAAAGTCTAGATAAATAGAACACTGAAGCAGCCTCAGTAAAGAAGAATGGGAGAGCAAGGAACAGAATTTATTGATAACAGTGCACAAGTGGATAAGGTCCAGGTAAATAACAGTAGTAATAAATAAAAGCAAAGACTCTGTATCTGAACACATAAACCATTTGTCATGTGATCGATGAAATAAAAGCACAAATGGAGATAAATGCAACTTAGCTGCAGCTGCAGAGACAAGATTTCATGTTGACCAAGTTTTGTAAAATAATTATTCCAGGGTACATAATGTTTCAGAGACAGACTAAATGCCAAAGGAAGAAGGTAAGCCTTTTAGTAAATATGCCATAAAGACTGAATTGAGAAAGGATCTTGGCTCAGAAGATTTGGAGTTAGAATCAGTGTGGGTAGAGATTAGGAATAACAAGCATTAGAGAATGGGAGTGGTGCTCGTTTATAAACTCATTAATAGGAGTTGTGTCATTGCACAAAAAGTTAAGGAAGAAAATATTGGAGTTTTTTTTCTCCTTTATTCATTCACGGGATGAGGGCATTGCTCGCTAGAGCAGCATTTATTACCCATCTCCAATTGCCCAGAGGGCATTTAAAATACAGCCACATTGCTGTGGATCTGGAGTCTTACAGAGGCTAGACCAGGTAAGTATGACAGTTTCCTTCCTTAAACGATGTTAGTGAACTAAACGGATTTTCCAACAATCAGCAATGGATTCATGGTTACCATTAAACTCTCAATTGCAGGTTTTTATTCCTGTTTGAATTTAATTCAAATTCCACCATATGCCATGGCAGATCTGTGGATTAACAGTCCAGTGGGAATGCCATTAAGCCACCTCCTGTCCAGCATGTGACAATAGCAATGCAATAATTGTGAGGTAAGAGACCTAAGGGGCAACTTTTTCACGCAGAGGGTGGTATGTGTACAGAATGAGCTGCCAGAGGAGGTGTGGAAGCTGGTGGAATTGCAACATTTAAAAGGCATTTGAATGGGTATAGAGGGATATGGGCCTGGTAGGTGGGACTAGATTACTTACAGTGTGGAAACAGGCCCTTCGGCCCAACAAGTCCACACCAACCCGCTGAAGTGCAACCCACCCAGACCCATTCCCCTACATTTACTCTTGCCCCTAACACTACGGGCAATTTAGCATGGCCAATTCACCTAACCTGCATATTTTTGGACTGTGGGAGGACACAGAGCAAACCCATGCAGACACGGGGAGAATGTACAAACTCCACACAGTCAGTTGCCTGAGGCGGGAATTGAACCCAGGTCTCTGGCACCGTGAGGCAGCAGTGCTGACCACTGTACGACCATGCTGATTGGGTTGGGTTAGCTGGTCGGCATGGACAGGTTGGACCGAAGGGTCTGTTTCCATGCTACACATCTCTATGAATCTAAGACTGGATTAATCAAGTTAATAAATGCATGTATAATTCTTTTCAGACATTTTCCTGGAAAAATATATTATGGAACCAACCTAAACTATTTTAGATTCAACATTAACAATGAGACAGAGCTAATGAGTAATCTCATGGTAAAAGATTCATTGAGAATTTCTGATCATTACATAATCTGAATGTGAGGTAGTCCAATCACAAACAAAGATGTTAAACGAAAAACATTGTGGCTAATAAACAGAGAAATGTCAGCAGTCAGAAAGTTCCATGAGTGAGATAGAATCATTCATGAATCTCTCAGGGAACAAAGGAAAGGACTGTATTAGTTGGGTGGCACAGTGGCACAGTGGTTAGCACTACTACCTCACAGCGCTGGAGACCCGGGTTCAATTCCCGACTCAGGTGACTGACTGTGTGGAGTTTGCACATTCTCCCCGTGTCTGTGTGGGTTTCCTCCCACAGTCCAAAGATGTGCAGGTGAATTGGCCATTCTAAATTGCCCATAGTGTTAGGTAAAGGGGATAAATGCATGGGTGGGTTGTGGGTTGGTGTGGACTTGTTGGGCTGAAGGGCCTGTTTCCACACTGTAAGTAAGTAATCTAGATTAAATGGAAGAGGATTATAATGTTGCGATGACACATGGTAATTATAAATGTTTTAGAGAGCGACACAGGGCTACCAAAGAGGTAATGGAAAGGGCAAACATAAGAGTAAACAAATATTTTTGTTTGTCTTCATTATAGACAATAGTATTTGGATGTTATAAATCACATAGAGGCTGATCAAATCAGAAATTGAGGTAAATAATATCAGGAGAGAAAAAATGCTGGAGAAACTCAAAGAACTGAAATGTGGCAAATCCCTAAGACTTGAAATGTTCAGAAAAGATTTACAAGGATGCTGCCAGGTTTGGAGGGTTTGAGCTACAGGCAGAAGCTGAATGGGACTGTTTTCCTTGGAGTGTCAGAGGCTGAGGTCTATAGAGGTTTATAAACCTTATAGAGATTTATGAAATCATGAGGGGCATGGATAGGATAAATAGCCGAGGTCTTTTCTGCAGGGTAGGGGAGTCTAAAACTAATGGGGGGGGGGAGTTGGGTTATGTTGAGAGGAGAAAGATTTAAAAGGGACCCAAAGGGCAACTTTTTCACACAGAGGCTGGTGCATGTATCAGATGAAGTGTCAGAGGAAGTGGTGGTGACTGGTACAATTGCAGCATTTAAAAGGCATCTGGATGGCTATATGAATAGGAGGTTCAGAGGGATATGGGCCAAATGCTGGTAAATGGGACTAGAATTATTTAGGATTTCAGGGTTGACATGGATGGAAGGATCTGTTTCCATACTGTACAACTCTATGACTATATAACTGATGGCCTACAATCTGGGGTTATAAAAGAGATAGCTGCAGACAAAGGGGTTGCAGTGCAAATATTCTTTCAACTGCAAAGGATAGGACACTAAGCATTAATATGTGTAACACACAGTGCATGGAAATCCACTACACTGCAAGCCTAACAAATCCTAAATTTGTTGTCAGCATAACTCTTCTCCCCATTAGGATTATCCAACAAAGATTGCCCATTTGCTGAATTCCATCTAATGTAACCAAAGAGTATGTTAAAGGAATCAAGCTTACTTGAGAAGTCAGCTAGAGAAGTTGTCATAAAATCCCTACAATGCAGCAAGAGACCATTTGGCCCATCAAGTCTGCACTAGCTCTCCGAAGAGCATGCTACCCAGACCCACCTTCCACCTATCCCTACAACTCAGTGTGGGATTTTTACCATGGCTAACCCACCTAACCCGTACATCTCTGGTCTCTAAAGGACAATTTGGCATGGCCAGTTCACCTAACCTGCATATCTTGGGACTGTGAGAGGAAAGTGGAACTCATGCAAAATGGGGAGAATGTGCTAAAATCCACATGGACAGTCGCCCAAGGCTGGAATTAAACCCGGGTCCCTGGTGCTGGAATGTGAACAACCCTGCTGTGATCTGCTATTGTCCACAGCAAAACGTGTTGCTGGAAAAGCGTAGCAGGTCAGGCAGCATCGAAGGAGCAGGAGAATCGATATTTCGGGCATAAGCCCTTCTTCAGGAATGAGGAAGGTGTGCCCAAGCAGGCTAAGATAAAAGGTAGGGAGGAGGCACTTGGGGGAGGGGCATTGGGAATGCGATAGGTGGAAGGAGGTTAAGGTGAGGGTGATAGGCCAGAGAGGGGGTGTGGGTGGAGAGGTCGGGAAGAGGATTGCAGGTCAAGAAGGCGGTGCTGAATCTGAGGGTTGGGAGTGAGATAAGGTGAGGGAAGGGGAAATGAGGAAGGTGGAGAAATCTGCATTCATCCCTTGTGGTTGGAGTGTTCCTAGGCGGAAGTGAATCAGTCCAATCCTCCAACCACAAGGGATGAATGTAGATTTCTCCACCTTCCTCATTTCCCCTCCCCCCACCTTATCTCAGTCCCAACCCTCGGACTCAGCACCACCTTCCTAACCTGCAATCTTCTTCCCGACCTCTCCGCCCCCATTCCCCCCTCCTCCAGCCTATCACCCTCACCTAACCTCCTTCCACCTATTGCATTCCCAACACCCCTCCCCAAGTCCCTCCTCCCTACCTTTTATCTTAGCCTGCTTGGCACACCCTCCTCATTCCTGAAGAAGGGCTCATGCCCGAAACGTCGATTCTCCTGCTCCTTGGATGCTGCCTGACCTGCTGTGCTTTTCCAGCAGCACATTTTTCAGCTCTGACCTCCAGCATCTGCAGTCCTCATTTCTCCTATTGTCCACGGCAAACAATTGCTTGCGTGTTGTAATGGTGAGGCTGCAGTTATCTGCAATTTATGTTAATAACTTAGACAAAGAAGCTGAGAGCAATGCAGCTAAGCTTGCCGATAATGCAAAAGCTAGGTGGGAAGATTAGTTGTGAGGAGGACATAAAAGACTGCAAAAAGATACAGATATGCTTTAACCAAGCAGGCAACAAGGTGACAGATAGAGTAAAATGCAGAGAAGTATAATGTTGGGAAGTTTGACAGTTCAAAAAGCAGAAACATTCTGAAAGGCAAAATGTTTGTATTTGTTGATATTCAGAGGGATTTTTAGAAGGAACACAAAAAGTGAGCATTCAGGGATTGCAAGCAATTAGTGTTTTGGCCTTTTATTGCACAAAAACATAAGAATTACATGCAGGATTTGGCTGTTAGGTTCCTAAAGGCCATTCCACCATTTCCTGCTATCATTGTTCATTTGATTGTAGCCTGTCTACCCTAATAAAGCAAAAGACCCAGCCTCCACTGCTCTCTGAGTGTTGAATGTTAGATCAGAACCCCAAAGCATTTATGACCATTTTTACTTTTGATTCCAAAATGTGGTTTTGACACAGTTGTAACTTCAATGGCAGCCTGTCAAAGTCCTGTGTGAAGCCCATGGGATGTTGGGTCTGTAAAATCTCATGAGAACGTAAAATGCAGAGAGAATTATGTTACGACATAACAGTAAACCCCTCTGCTAATTAAACCAAACACACAGAAAACTTCACCTCACCTCATAAAGTATGAGTGACAGAGAAATTCCCAAATTCCACTATTTAAAGGAAAAATATAAATTCTATTCTTTAACTCTAGAAGTGAACATTAAGCAACAACTATTTACAATTCAAAGCCTCCTTTCTATTAAAGATCCACTATCTACCTTCAATTTGATCATAATATACTGAGCCAATAAAAGCCCCTATTAAAAGTACATCAATTTTCAAAACCAAACAGCGGCTTTCATTGTCAGTGTCGGTCTTCTTCAGCTGAAGATCTCCCTGGGTCGTCTTCAGTCTTTTGCTGCAAAGATGTTATGTATGAAAATGTTACCTTTGATGGAGAGTGTTTTGGATGGCAGTCTCTCTCTCTCTAGATGGCAAGTTGTTGCTCTCTCTCTGGCTTACTCTCAAAATGCCAGCTTATTTATACCCCAAACATTGAATTGTCTCATTAGTTCAATTTTGTCAAAACGGTAAAATTGAAATTTGCTTGGATTTTATTATCCTGGGGCATAATTTAAACAGATTGGTTAAATTCAAATGGTGGTCAAAACAGCTGAGGTATCTAGTTTACAGTCAAATGTTACATATTTTCAATTTTCCAGTACACTCTGAGACTGCTAGTCAGCTACATGACAATTGCCTGCAAACTCTCACTGCCAAAACAACCTTCACTCTCTCTTAAAGGTATATGACATGCCTTCAACTTCTTAACAATTAGCAATGACATAAGAGATGTAGGCCATTCAGCCCCTTGAGCTTGTTCCATCATTCAATGAACTCACGGCTGATCTGTGGCCTAAGCCAATTTGCCTGCCCTTTGGTTCATATCCCTTAACTTTGTTTAACAAAACTTTATCTATCCCAGGTTTAAAGTTATCGTTATCTTGAGCATTTCAATCAGATTAAGTTCTAGAGAATACAAGCCTAATTTGTATGATCTCTCCTCATATTTTAACCCCTGAAATTCAAGTCATATTCTTTGATTTCATTTATTTATTGTCATGTGTGCCTAAGTACAGTGAAAATATTTGTTTATGAGGAGTACAGGCAGATCATAATAAGCAAGGATATACAGATCATAGGGTGGAAGAAGTGACTTAGCTAAAGGCATTCAGTAATGTCACACAGGGTGTGCGCTAGGCAAGATCAACATTAATAAGATCAACACTATTTGAAGTTAGAGATCCCATTCATCAGTCTAATAACGGCCAAGAAGAAGCTGTTCCTGAACCTACTGGTGCGTGTATTCAGGTTTCTGTATCTTCTGCCTGACAGAAGAGGTTGTAGGAGATCATTACCAGAGTGTGATGGGTCTTTGTGATGATGCTGGCAGCCTTTTCGCAGCAGTGAGTCATGTAAATGGAGTCCAAGGTTGGTTTCTGCAATGGTCTTGGCTGTGCATACCACCTTCTGTAGTTTCTTACATTCTTGGGTACAGCAATTGACCTACCAGGCTATTATGCACTCAGACAATATGCTCTCATTGTAAACATTGGTGAGGGTCCTTATATTCATGCCAAATTTTCTGAGCCACCTGAGGAAGGAGAGACGCTGTTGTACATTCTTGACCACCTCATCGACATGGGAAGTCCAGGACAGGTTGTCGGTTATCGTCACTCCCAGACAACCTGTCTGTCAACCTACATTGCACTCCCTCAAAGGCCAATATATCCTTCCTAAGGTGTGGTGTCCAGATCTTCTCACAGTACTCCAAAGAAATTATTTGGGGACTGAGGGGGCTGTCCTTTACCGGGGACTCAGCAAGTAAAGCAAAAGAAAATTCCTCTCTGAAAAATTAAATTTGGACATTGTCAAAAGGAATCAGAACAACAGAATTTCCAACAACCTGCAAAATCAAGAATCTCAAAATAACTGCTCAACCAATGGTCCCAATGCCATCTATCAGGTAGTCGTCTCCCACCATCTGTGGTTAACGAAAGATGTTAAAGAAACCTTCAAACACCTGCAAAAGTATATAATTGAGAAATTGGGCAGAATATCAAGAAATGCAGAGAATGACAAAAAGATTAATCAGAAGAAAGAAATTATAGTCTGAGAGGAAGCTATTTGCAAATGTAAAAATGGATATCAAGAGTTTCTATATGCATTTAAAAAGTAAAAGGGTAAGTAAAGTAAGTGTTGGACCAGCTGAGAATGGCCTAGTGCTATTATAGTTGGATTGTTAATCGAGAGCCCTGGGCAATGTTCTGAGGACCTGTGTTCACAATCCCACCATAGCAGATGATGGAATTTTAATTCAATAAACACTTGGAATTAAGAACCATTTGGTCGCCATACTATAGGAAGGATGTGGAAGCTTTAGAACGAGTGCAGAGGAGGTTTACCAGGATGTTGCCTGGAATGGTAGGAAGATCGTATGAGGAAAGGCTGAGGCACTTGGGGCTGTTCTCATTGGAGAAGAGAAGGTTTAGGGGAGATCTGATAGAAGTGTATAAGATGATTAGGGGTTTAGATAGGGTAGATACTAAGAACCTTTTACCGCTAATGGAGTCAGGTGTTACTAGGGGACATAGCTTTAAATTAAGGGGTGGTAGGTATAGGACAGATGTTAGGGGTAGATTCTTCACACAGCGGGTTGTGAGTTCATGGAATGCCCTGCCCGTATCAGTGGTGAACTCTCCTTCTTTATGTTCATTTAAGCGGGCATTGGATAGGCATTTGGAAGTTATTGGGCTAGTATAGGTTAGGTAGGACTCGGTCGGCGCAACATCGAGGGCCGAAGGGCCTGTACTGCGCTGTATCCTTCTATGTTCTATGTAACCTAATAGTGATTACGAATCCGTTGCAGATTGTTGGGAAAAAAACCCTTCTGATCCTAAAAGATTCTTTAGGAAAGGAAACTTATATTTTTCCCCGGCTACATGTGACTCTAGACCCACAGCAATGTGGTTGACTCTTAACCGCACTCTGGGTAAATAAAAATGGGCAATAAATTCTGGCCTAGCCAGCGGTGCCCTCAGCCTGTGAATAAAAAAGAGAGTTAATGATAAAATGACAAATATTTTGCCTCCACCTATACCAAAGAGAATGGAAAAAATATTCCACTAATCGTAATAGATCAGGAAGTGGAAGGGAAAAATGAACATAGTGGAATCACCATCACCAAGGATACCTTTGGATTTGCAGACTGACTAATCTCTTGGTCTAGATGGGCTTCATTCTCGACTCTCCAAACAAGTGGTTAATAAGATAAGAACTGTTGTTGATTTTCCAATATTCGCTGGGTTTTGGAAAGGTTCCTTCAAACTGGAAAGCAACAAAAATGCCACCTCTAAGGACGGAAGAAGGCAGAAAACAGACATCTCTGGCTCAGTTCACTTCATATTTGTTGTGGAGAAGGTGTTAGAATTAGTCATCAGGAAAGTTATATCTGAGCTTTAGTTTGAATAAATGGAGGTAAACGGGAAAAGTCAAGAATGGCATTTGTGAAAGGCAAAACATGTTTAATCAATCTGTTGGAATGCTTGAAGGAGTGGAATATGCTGTGGATAAGGGAAAGCCCATTGATGTACTTGGATTTCTAGAAGGCACTTGACAATATGTCACATGTGTAAAGTAGAGGCACATGGCGTAGGGATAACATACTAGCAGCGATAGAAGATTGGCTGGCTAGCAGAAAACAGAGCATATGCATAAATGGGGCTTTGTCTGATTGGAAATTTTGGATGAGTGGTGCTCCAAATGGGTCAGTGCTAGAGCCTCAATGCCTTAGCCGGCAGGAGTGAAGAGGTGGTAGCTAAAGTTTCAGATTACACAAGGTGGTAGGTATTGAATGGTCTTGACAAGGTGGGCATGGAAATTAAGGCTGATGGTCTGTAAAATATGTTTAGTGGTCATGCAGGTTTGACAGGCATTAGGGTCTGACCCTGTTCCCATCTCTTATGTCGTGATGATACCTGCCTTCATTGTCTGTGCAACATGAGGTTAATTCTTGTCATGTTCAATAAAAATACTCAAGACAAATCAACAGGTAACAGCTTCCACAGGTGCACCCATTCTCTTACTAATCACTGCAGGAGGATTCATTCTAAACCAGCCTGGATGACCTTTGTTATTACCTTTGTCTTGCATCAAACAACTTATAGGCACCATGATTGCCATGGGTTTTCCAAGAGTGCTGTAACCAGAGCCAATTGAGGATTTGACTCTTAACTTTTAGTATATTTGCATAGATCAATTTCATGCTGAATGATATTTCTAGCAACCTGTCAGCTAGAGTACAGTTAGTGTTAAATACATTCTAAGTTAGATTGCATGTCCTACAAATATATGAAAAAGTAACAGGAATAGGTTACTCAGGCCATCGAGCCTGCTCCATCATTCAATATGATGCAGCATATTTGTGTATTGAGTCGGAAGAGATAGGAGAGGTCTTGAATGAGTACTTTTCTTCAGTATTTACGAACGTGAGGGACCCGTATTGTTGAAGAGGAGAGTGTGAAACGGACTGGTAAGCTAGAAGAGATACTTGTTAGGAAGGAAGATGTGTTGGACATTTTGAACAACTTGAGGATAGACAAGTCCCCCGGGCCTGACGGGATATATCCTAGGATTATGTGGGAAGCAAGAGAGGAAATTGCAGTACCGTTGGCAATGATCTTTTCGTCTTCACTGTCAACGGGAGTGGTACCAGGGGACTGGAGAGTAGCGAATGTTGTGCCCCTGTTCAAAAAAAGGAATAGGGATAACCCCGGGAATTACAGGCCAGTTAGTCTTACTTCTGTGGTAGGCAAAGTAATGGAAAGGGTACTGAGGGATAGGATTTATGAGTATCTGGAAAGACACTGCTTGATTAGGGACAGCCAGCACGGATTTGTGAAGGGTAGGTCTTGCCTTACAAGTCTTATTGAATTCTTTGAGGAGGTGACCAAGCATGTGGATGAGGGTAGAGCAGTGGATGTAGTGTACATGGATTTTAGTAAGGCATTTGATAAGGTTCCCCATGGTAGGCTTATGCGGAAAGTCAGGAGGCATGGGATGGAGGGAAATTTGGCCAATTGGATAGAAAACTGGCTAACCGGTCGAAGTCAGAGAGTGGTGGTAGATAGTAAATATTCAGCCTGGAGCCCAGTTACAAGTGGAGTTCCGCAGGGATCAGTTCTGGGTCCTCTGCTGTTTGTAATTTTTATTAATGACTTGGATGAGGGAGTCGAAGGGTGGGTCAGTAAATTTGCAGATGATACGAAGATTGGTGGAGCTGCGGACAGTGAGGAGGGCTGTTGTCGGCTGTAAAGGGACTTAGATCTGATGCAGAGGTGGGCTGAGGAGTGGCAGATGGAGTTCAACCCTGCCAAGTGTGAGGTTGTCCATTTTGGAAGAACAAATAAGAATGCGGAATACAGGGTTAACGGTAGGGTTCTTAGTCAGGTGGAGGAACAGAGGGATCTTGGGGTCTATGTACATAGATCTTTGAAAGTTGCCACTCAGATGGATAGAGCTTGTAAGAAGGCCTATGGTGTATTAGCGTTCATTAGCAGAGGGATTGAATTCAAGAGTCGTGAAGTGATGTTGCAGCTGTACAAGACTTTGGCTAGGCCACATTTGGAGTACTGTGTGCAGTTCTGGTCGCCTCACTTTAGGAAAGATGTGGAAGCTTTGGAGAGGGTGCAGAGAAGATTTACCAGGATGTTGCCTGGAATGGAGAATAGGTTGTACGAGGATAGGTTGAGAGTTCTCGGCCTTTTCTCGTTGGAACGGCGAAGGATGAGGGGTGACTTGATAGAGGTTTATAAGATGATCAGAGGAATAGATAGAGTAGACAGTCAGAAACTTTTTCCCTGGGTACAACAGAGTGTTACAAGGGGACATAAATTTAAGGTGAAGGGTGGAAGGTATAGGGGAGATGTCAGGGGTGGGTTCTTTACCCAGAGAGTGGTGGGGGCATGGAATGCGCTGCCTGTGGGAGTGGTAGAGTCAGAATCATTGGCGACCTTTAAGCGGCAATTGGATCGGTACATGGATGGGTGCTTAATCTAGGATAGATGTTCGGCACAACATCGTGGGCCGAAGGGCCTGTTCTGTGCTGCATTGTTCTATGTTCTATGATCACGGTTGGATTCCTAACTACCCAGAGTACGTTTCAGCCCCTTGCTTATTAAGAAACTGGCTAAAAATATTCATGATTTCCATTTTCACTGTCTTTCAGGAAGAAAGTTCATGGACTCAAAATGTAGAGAGAGAATGTTTTCTTTACCTAATCTCTGTTATAAAAGGGTAAATCCTAATTTTCTATGATCTGTGCATCCTCACTTGCTATGATCTGCCTGTACTGCTTGCAAAATAAAACTTTTCAATGTACTTGGATACATGTGACAACAATAAATCAAATCAAATCAAATGAATAAAAGTGTGGAGTTCAGTGACCAAGCATTAGTGTCAGAGGGGTAATAAATATACAGGGGTGGGTTTCAATATTAAATTAGAGTATGAGAAAGTGAGCTTTGTTGAATTACAGCAGTACTTTCTATGGTCTATGTTCTATGGTCTAAGTACTCTTCAATAATACTTCCTTGCTAAGGAATTAGTAGGGGGATCGAGTTTAAGAGCTACAAGGTTTTACTGCAGTTCTGCAAAACCGTGGTGAGACCACACTGGAATATTGTGTCCCGTTCTGGTTGTCCTATTATAGGAAAGATGTAGAGGCTTTGAAGAAGGTGCAAAGGTGATTTAACAGGATGGTTGTCTTACGAGGAGAGGTTGACTGAGCTCGGACTTTTCTCTCTGGAGAGAAGGAGGAAGAGAGGAGACCTGATTGAGGTATACAAGGTAGAGAGGCATGGATAGAATCAATAGCCAGAGACTTTTCCCCAGGGCAGGATTGACTGCCATAAAGGGTCATAGATTTCAGGTGTTAGGAGGAAGGTATAGAGGAGATGTCAAACGTAAGTTCTTTACACAGAGAGTTGTGAATGCATGGAATGCGTTGCCAGCGGTGGTGGTGGAAGCAGAGTCATTCGGGACATTTAAGTGATTGCTGGACATGCACCTGAACAGCAATGAATCGAGAGGAGCGTAGGTTAGGTTATATTATTTTAGATTAAGATTAATCCTTGGCACAACATCATGGGCTGAAGGGCTGTATTGTGCTGTACTTTTCTCTGTTATATGTTCTATGCTGTAAGTACACTTCAAAAATAATTCATTACATGAAACATGTCACTTAGAACTATATCTCTCCTTGATGAATAAATCATTGTCTTCAGTGAAGGCAATTTGATGAGAGAAGTAGGAAATAAAGGAAGCAACTATTGACTGAAAATTCTGGGTATAAAAGGGTGCAGTTTGATGAAGATTTGTTGTATCACTGGATAAACTTTGATGAATGAGTTGGGATACAGAGAGGCTTTGGTGGATGAATTAGGGCACTGACATTTGATGTACAATGGGCCAAATGACCTTTGCCATCTCACATTTGTACTTTGGGCTTCTTCTTGTCAACATTTGAAAGAAATACTGCCCATTGTTTTTAGATTGTTATTGTGATTTGTTTGGGAACATTTCCTACACTCGGTCAAAGGTTTGAGCACTTCATTTCTTTCCCAGGTCACAAATATACAATCCGGTTTGGAATAATCGACTACCCTACAGTCAGAATAAAGCCACCAAACAATGTATCTTTCATCCTTTCTGGTGTATGATGCACATTTGAACACTTCCAGGATAACATTTGGCAAAAGTGCAATGGGTGTTATGTCCTAGTGTCTAGACCAATATGGTTCTCACAACCAGCCCTGCCAAAGTTAATTAATTGTTTTTTTTTTCATTTCCTTCTCATTTGCAGATGTCTTTGTCTACATGTTCGTCTGTACATGAGCAATCATTCAACTTGAAAGCATTGTATGTGAAGTCATTCAGATGTTTCTTTATGACAGAATATAAAAATGCATTATCACTCTATTTATAACTAACTGATATAAATCAGCTTTGAGCATTTCAGTCAGGCTTGACTCTCTCCAGATGCCCTGCTGCCCAATTGAAACCCATTTCTCATGATCATTAAAAAATGCTTCCTATTCATTTTGACTAGACAGGTCAAAACTATTTGTGCCTAGTCCATTGACCTGTCCACTCAAGAGGATGTGGTCAATAACCACGGGTTTAAGTAAACATTTCAATTTGTTGTGCTGCAATAACACCCAGAAACAACTTCCCACACCAGGATCAGCACAGGTTAGGTAATGGTTCCTTTAAGTGCCATAGTTTCTGAAAATGTAACTCTCTTTATTCTGCTCCATAAATTAATCAGATTCAGAATATCTTCATGTACAGGTTAACAGCAATAAAAAAAAACTGCATTTATATAGCATGTTTAAAATAGTGACGTGCATGTCACCAAACAACATTTGACACCAAGTCGAAGAAAGAGAAAAGTTCCATTTCTCGAACACCATTCACAATTTCAGGCACCCTAGGACCAAGGAAGCACTGTTACTGGGAAACATGGCAGTCAAGTGAGCACAGGAACCTCTCACAACCAGCAATATGATAACAACCAGATCAGTGCTGGTTAAATGATAAATTTCGAACAAGTCAGTTTGGAGAATTCTGCTGTTCTCCATCAAAATACAATGATGAGGTTTTAATTTGCCTTTGCTAGCCCTCAGAAGAATCACAGAAGAGACAGATCCCAGCAACACCACGTCACACAAAGATTTGCAATCTTGCATAAACTCCTGTGGCTCTTTCACTTGGTGAATCTCAGGCTACCAAATAATGTTCAGGCCTGGTGTTTGATTTGACTTTCAGTTCAATGGATGCCGAAACCTGGAAAATCCAGAATCTGGGAATAAAGCTTAATGCCAAGACAATAAGGAACTGTTCCTCAAGGATGGAGATGGAGGATATCAGTGCATTAGATAAGATTCATCTCAATCTTCATTGATGAAAACCCAGCTCAGCATCAGAGATTCCAGTCTTCAGTAAATTCAATTCAGTCTTCATGATATAAAAAAAAATGGTTTGAAGTACTATGCAAAGACTATGGGTCTTAACAACATTCTGGAACTGAAGACTTGTGCTCCAGAACTTACCATATCCATAGTCAAGCTCTTCCAGTACAATTGCAACACAGGCATCTACCCAACCATGTGAAAGATTGCCCTGGGACACAAAAAGCAGGGCATTTCCAACCCAGCCAATAACTGCCCCATCAGCCTACTTCAGTACTATCAAGCAGCACCTGCTCAGCAATAACCTGCTCAGTGATGCCCAGTTTGGGTTCCACCAGGGCCACTCAGCTCCTGACTCATTACAGCCATGGTTCAAACATGGACAAAAGAGCTGAACACCAGAGGGGAGGGGAGAGTGACAGCCCTTGATATCAAGGATCCAGAGCAAAACTAGAGTCAGAAGGTCAGAAGTGGGGATGCTTACTAATGATTGCAGAATGTTCTATACTACTTTTGACTCCTCAGATACTGAAGCAGTCTATGTTCAAATACAACAAGATCGGGACAATATCCTGGTTTGGACTGACATGTGGCAAGTAATGTTCGCACCATACAAGTTCTGGGAAATGACATGTCCCAGAAGAGAGAATCTAACTGTTGTCTCTTGACATTCAATTACATTACCATCATTGCTTCCCCTACTATCAACATTCTGAGGGTTACAACTCATCCATGCCGACCAAGATTCCCACGTTTCTCATCAAAAGGAAGAAGGCAGCTTACGTAAGGTGGAGGAAGCGAGGATCTAGCACAGCTTTAGAGGATTACAGGCTTGCTAGAAAGGAGCTCAGAAATGGACTGAGGAGAGCCAGGAGGGGGCACGAAAAAGGCTTGGCAAGAAGGACTGGGGAGAACCCAAAGGCATTTTACTCATGCGTGAGGAGTAAGAAAATAATCTGGGAGGAGGTAGGGCCGATCAGGGATAGTGGAGGGAACCTGAGCGTGGAGTCTGAGCAGATAGGGGAAGCCTTAAATGAGTTTTTTGTTTTGGTTTCCAAAGGGACCTTGTTGTGAATGAGAACTTTGAGGAGCTGGGATACAGGCTTGAACAGTTCAAGATTGATGAAGTTGATGCGCTGGAAATTTTGGCAAACATTAAGATTGATTAATCCCAGGACCAGACCAGATTTATCCTAGGCTGCTCTAGGAAGTAAGAAAGGAGGTTGCTAAGCCGCTGGCAAGGATCTTTGCCTCCTCACTCTCCACAGGAGTCGTACTGGAGGATTGGAAAGAGGCGAATGTTATTCTGCTTTTCAAGAAGGGTAATAGGGAAATCCCTGGCAGTTACAGAACAGTCAGTCTTACATCTATGGTCAGCAAAGTTTTGGAAAGAATTCTGAGGGATAAGATTTATGACTATTTGGAAAAGCATAGCATGATTAAATACAGTCACCATAGCTCTGTGAGGGGCAGGTCAGGTCTCACAAATCTCATTGAGTTCTTTGAGGGCAGGTCAACGAATGTTGAGCAGTGGATGTGGTGGATATGGACTTCAGCAATGCATTCCATAAGGTTCTCCATGGTAGGTTCATTTATAAAGTCAGGAAGTATGGGATACAGGGAGATCTGGCTATCTGGATTCAGAATTGGCTGGCTGACAGAAGGCAGAGAATGGTTGTAGATGGAAAGTATTCTGCCTGGAGGACAGTGTTGAATGGGATCCCGCAGGGCTTTGTTCTTGGGCCGCTGCTGTTTGTAGTTTTTCTAGATGACTTGGTTGAGATGGTTGAAGGGTGGGTTAGTAAATTTGCCGATGACACAAGGATTGGAGGTGGCCATTGATTGGTATTGAGGGCTGTTGCAGGCTGCAGTGTGACAAACAGGATGCAGAGCTGGGCTGAGAAATGGCAAATGGAGTTCAACCTAGATAAATATGAAGTGATGCATTTTGGAAGGTCAAACTTGAATGCTGAATATAGGAATAAAGAAAGAATTCTTGGCACTGTGGAGGAACAGAGGGATCTTGGTGTTCAAGTACATAGATCCTTCAAAGTTGCCATCCAATTGGATAGGATTGTTAAGAAAGCATATGGTGTACTGGCTAACATGGGGATCGAGTATAAGAGCTGCAAGGTTTTGCTACAGCTCTACAAGTCCCTGATGAGTCCACACTTGGAATATTGTGTCCAGTTCTGGTCACCCTGCTATAGGAAAGATACAGAGGCTTTGGAGAGGGTGCAAAGGTTGACCAGGATGCTGCCTGGACTGGAGGGCTTGCCTTCTGAAGAGAGGTTTACTAAGGTCTGACTTTTCTCTCCAGAGAGAAGGAGGAAGAGAGGTGACCTGATCAAGGTACACAAGATAATGAGAGGAATGGATAGAATCAATAGCCAGAAACTTCTCCCCAGGGCAGAATTGACTAGCACGAGGGGTCATAGTCTTAAGATATTAGGAGAAAGGTATAGAGGGGATGTAGGGTAGGCTCTTTACACAGAGAGTTGTGAATGCATGGAATGTGTTGCCAGTGATGGTGGTGGAAGCAGAGTCATTAGAGACATTTAAGCAACTGCTGGACATGCTCATGGATAGCAGTGAGTTGAGGGGTGCGTAGGTTATTATATTTTACATTAGGATTAATGCTCCGCACAACTTCATGGGCCAAAGGGCTTGTACTGTGCTGTACGTTTCTATGTTCTCTGGTCTATCTTTTAAACTCAGCCCCATTTGCTTGCTTCAGGCCCACCCTCTAAACCTTTCCTAGTCCTGTCCGAATGTCTTTTAAATATTGTAACAGCACCTGCATCTACCATTTCCTCTGGCAGTTCATTTCACATACAGACAACTCTCTGTGTGAAAACATTCCCCTCAGGTACCTTGTATGGTTAATGATAGGACCCTGGGCATTGTTGTCAAACAAAGAGACCACAGGGTTAGGTACAGAGTTCTTTGAAAGTTGCATTACAGGTAGACAGGGTAGTTAAGAAGGTGTTTAGCACACTTGCTTTCATTTTTCAGATCATTGTGCATAGGAGGTGAAGCATTGTGTTGAGGTTGTACAGGACGTTGGTGAGGCCATTTGTAGAGTACTGTAAACAGTTCTGTTATAGGGAGGATGTTATTAAAGTAGAGAGGGTTCCAGAAAGGTTTGCCAGGATATTGCTGGGAGTGAAGGATTTGACTTATTAGGAGGCACTAGATGGAATATAGAACATAGAACATTACAGCGCAGTACAGGCCCTTCAGCCCTCTATGTTGCGGCAATCTGTGAAACTAATCTGAAGCCCATCTACTCTACAGTACTCCATTTTCACCTACATGCCTATCCAATGACCATTTAAATGCCCTTAAATAGGCTTAGACCTTTTTCTCTTGATCGTAGGAGGTTGAGGGATGATACTATAGAGACTTATAAAATCATGAGGGGCATAGATAAGGTGAATAGCAAAGTCTTTTCCCTAGGGTGGGGAAGTTCAAAACCTGGAGGCATATTTTTATGGTGAGAGGAGGAAGACTGAAAAAAAAAAGATCAGAGGCTAGGAATCCTGCAGCAAGTAACCCAACCCACTGACTCCTAAAACCTGTCCATCATCTACAAAGTACAAATTAGGAGTGTGATGGAATACAAACGTCTATTCCCTCCACCAATGATGCTCAGTAGTAGCAGTGTGCACTATCTACAAGGTGCACTGCAGAAATCCATCAAGGCTCCTTCAGACAGCACCTTCCAAAACCACAACCATTTTCATCTTGAGGGAGAAGGGCAGCAGATACATGTGAACAACTCCACCTGTAATTTGTCCTCCAAGCCACTCACCATCCTGACATAGAAAAGTACTGCTGTTCCTTCAATGACGGTGGAATTCCTTCCCTAATGGCATTGTGGGTCGACCTACTGCTAACGGTTCAAGAAGGCAGCTCACCCCCACCTTCTCAAGGGCAGCTAAGGTTGGGTAATACATGCTGGCCCAGACGGTGATGCCCATGTTCCACGAATTAAGACAAAAGTCACAAACAAAGCTTTAGGTTAAAAGTGACAGAGAATCTTTAACAACGTGAAATGATTTTGTTTTTGGAAACCACTGCTATGATGGCAGAGTAGGAAGAGGGTTGACAAAGATGGGGAGGATCTGTGAAAACGGGTCTGAGCACATTTGTGGAATTCCCAAAGTTACATTGGAATTGATTTGAGGCCACTTTACCTACCTCTCGTCTGACTTCAGGCCCTTGGCCCATCAATTGCAGGATATTCCTATGGGACCTCAGGCAATAACTGAGAATCAATGGCTGCATCTGTCAGCTGTATATAACATTACTGGGAAGCCGGTTGTCGGAAAGTGAGAGCACGAGGATCTTTCCCAGAGACAGCTTTTAGCGAAGTGGCTAATTCCCTTTTATCCATTTTCTCACTCCCAGTCTCACTTAACGTGCCCTATGATACACAAATTGAGCTGCACAGGCCCAATCGATTTCTGTCTAAGTCAGCATCTTCTTCCAAGTGACATGCAGGGAAACAGCTCACTCAATAGAGCTGGCAAAGCCTTCCCTGTAATCAGGGTACATGGACTGGTCACTGAATAGGAGGCCATTTTGCCCATCATTTCCTGAAGAAGGGCTTATGCCCGAAACGTCGATTCTCCTTCTCCTTTGTTGCTGCCTGACCTGCTGCGCTTTTCCAGCAACACATTTTTAAACTCAGATCCCCAGCATCTGCAGTCCTCACTTTCTCCTATCTGGCTCATCATGTCTGTTCTAGCCCTGAGTAAGTTCTTTTGATTGTGCACAGACCAATTAGCCTTGGGCATACATACCTCCCCTTTTTTGAATGCCTCTTAAAAGCTACCTCTTTAATCAAACTTTCTCTATGTGTCAGATTTTGCTTGATAATTGGGGTGACATGGTAGCTCAAGGGTTAGCACTGCTGCCTATAGCACCAGGAGCTGGGTTTGTTTCCAGTCTTGAGTGAATGTTTGTCTGGAGTTTGTACATTCTACCTCGTGTTTGTGTGGGTTTGCTCCCACAGTCCAAAGATATGTAAGGAATAGACAGGATAGATGGAGTGCATCCTTGGGAGAGTATAAAGGCAGTAGGAGTAAGAGGGAAATCAGGAGGGCAAAAAGGGGAACATGCAATAGCTTTGGTAAATAGAGTCAAGGAGAATCCAAAGGATATTTACAAATACATTAAGGACAAAAGGGTAACTAGGGAGACAACAGGGCCCTGATGAAGGGCTCTGGCCTGAAACGTCGAATTTCCTGTTCCCTGGAAGCTGCCTGACCTGCTGTGCTTTAACCAGCAACACATTTTCAGCCCTCAAAGATTAGCAAGGCGGCCTTTGTGTGGAGCTGCAAAAAATGGGGGAGATGCTAAACGACTATTTTGCATCAGCATTTACTGTGGGAAAGGATATGGAAGATATAGAATGTAGCAAAATAGATGGCGACATCTTGCAAAATGTCCATATTACAGAGGAGGAAGTGCTAGATGTCTTGAAACACATAAAGGTGGATAAATTCCCAGGACCTGATCAGGTGTACCAGAGAACTCTATGGGAAGCTAGAGAAGTCATTGCTGGGCCTCTTGCTGAGATATTTGTATCATTGATAGTCACAGGTGAGGTGCTAGAAGACTGGAGGTTGCTAACGTGGTGCCACTGTTTAAGAAAGGTAGTAAGGACAAGCCAGTTAACTATAGACCAGTGATCCTGACATCAGTGGTGGGCAAGTTGTTGGAGAAAATCCTGAGGGACAGGATGTACATGTATTTGCAAAGGCAAGGACTGATTAGGGGTAGTCAACATAGCTTTGTGCATCATGTCTCACAAACTTGATTGAAGTTTTTTAAGAACTAACAAAGAGGATTGATGAGGGCAGAGTGGTAGATGTGATCTATATGGACTTTAGTAAGGCGTTCGACAAGGTTCCCCAATGGAGACTGGTTAGCAAGGTTAGATCTCACTGAATATAGGGAGAACTATCCATTTGGATACAGAACTGGCTCAAAGGTAGAAGACAGAGGGTGGTGGTGAAGGGTGTTTTCAGACTGGAGGTCTGTGACCAGTGGAGTGCCACAAGGATTGGTGCTGGGTCCACTACTTTTGGTCATTTACATAAATGATCTGGTTGTGAGAATAAGAGGTACAGTTAGTAAGTTTGCAGATGACACCAGAATTGGAGGGGTAGTGGACAGCAAAGAAGTTTCTCCAGTTTCCTCATTTCTTCTCCCCCTACCTTGTCTCAGTCCCAACTCTCGAACTCAGCACCACCTTCCTGACCTGCAATCTTCTTCCTGACCTCTCCGCCCCCACCCCACTCCGGCCTATCACCCTCAGCTTAACCTCCTTCCACCTATCACATTTCCAACGCCCCTCCCCCAAGTCCCTCCTCCCTACCTTTTATCTTAGCCTGCTTGGCACACTCTCCTCATTCCTGAAGAAGGGCTCATGCCCAAAATGTTGATTCTCCTGCTCCTTGGATGCTGCCTGACCTGCTGTGCCTTTCAAGCAACACATTTTTAGCTCTGATCTCCAGCATCTGCAGTCGTCACTTTCTCTGTGTATACCCTTGAGTTTAGAAGACTGAGAGGGAATCTGATTGAGACGTATAAGATTATTAAAGGATTGGACACTCTGGAGGCAGGAAACATGTTTCCGCTGATGGGTGAGTCCCGAATCAGAGGATACAGATTAAAAATCTAGTCAGCATGGATGGGTTGAACCGAAGGGCCTGTTTCCATGCTGTATATCTCTGTGATTTTATATGCAGATTAAGTGGATTGGCCATGCTACATTGCTTAGAATATCCAGGGATGTGCAGGCTAGGAGGATTGGCCATTGGAAATGCAGGGTTACAGGAACAAGGTGGGGGGGAGGGGGGGTCTGAGGGGTAGGTCTGGCTGAGAGTCATTGTGGACTTGATGGGCTGAATGGCCTGCTTCTGTACTGTAGTGATTCTATGAATCTCATTGCTCTTATGAAGCTTTACTGCAAAGATTTTGTACATTATTTGAAGCTTTATTCAATTGGTACCTAAAATGTTTTAGGGGGGAGGGGGAGGGGGGTGTTGAACAGACTGTTGTTTCCACTGGTGTTTAGAAGAGTGACGAATGACTTATTGGAAGTGTATTGTATCACAGAATTCTTTGCAGTATGGAAGCAGGCCATTCAGCCAATCCTCTGAAATACATCCCACCCAAAACAACCCCTGTAACCCTGCATTTCCCAGGGCTAATCCACCAAGCCTGCATATTCCTGGGCACTTTGAAAAATTTCCTATAGCCAATCCACCAAACCTGCACATCTTTCGACTGTGGGAGGAAATCAGAGCACCCACAGGAAAACCACACAGACAGAGGGAGAATGTGCAAGCTCTACACAGATAGTCGCCCAAGGTCCCTAGTACTATGAGGCATTAGTGCTAACCACTGAGCCACTGTGCAGTGAGTTCCTGTTCGCTTAACTGTTCACCTACCTGTTCACCATCGACAAGGCACAAGTTGGGAAATACAGTTCACTTGTGCATTCCAATGTCTGGTATCATTGTTTCAATCTGCAGGTGAATTTAATTCCAGGATCTGAAACTTCCAGGAAAGTGTAAATCAAAAATGGGAGACAAGCCTGACTGAGGTATACTGTCTTTTGAGAAAATGTTAAGATTAAATTTGTTCTATTCACTTCAGTATGGAATTAGGCCATTTGGCCCAGCAAATCCACACTCACCCTCCAAAGAGTAATCCACCCAGGCCCATTCCCCTACGTTTACCTCTGACTAATGCACCTAACATTATGGGCAATTTAGCATGGCAAATTCACCTGACCTGCACATGTTTTTGATTGTGGGAGGAAACCCACACAGACACAAGGAGTACGTGCAATCGCCACACAACTGGTTACCCAATGCTGTAAACAAACCCAGGTCCCTAGTGCTGTGAGCCACAGTGCCTCCCACAATTTCATTGTTAAATTTAACTGTTAATTTGGCCTTGTCTTTGTTTATCTCACACTGAGCTTTGCTCAAGCTAAATTCAGGTGACCATCGCAGCACTCCTCATTCTGTGTTTTCTCCTTTTTTAATTAAAATCAGATGATGGAAGTGAAGAATTGATTGCCTATATTTTACTGCTGTCATGACAAATCTTAAATGACATGTGGCAATATCTACATGAGCTGTCTTCCATTTCTTGCCATCTAAGTCTGACATTGGACCACTCAGTTCTCTTCTCCATCATCTACTTGTCTAGCAACTCAACCTAGTTGCTTCAACCTCTCCCTGTGGTTGTAATTGAAAGGAAAGCAAGGACGCCTGGTTTTAACATTTCATCTGAAAGACAGTGACTCTGACTGCTCAATGCTGCCTCAATGCAGCCTGAATTATGTTTCTGGAGGGCAGGTTGAACGCACAAACTAACAATGTGTACATTTAAAAGGGGTAGGCAGGAACGTAAAGCTGTTACCTTTCTGAATCAGAAATCACACACCGGGATTATAGGCCAACAAGTCTATTTGAAAGCCTTCAGAGCTCCACCCCCGCCCCTTCCTCAGGAAGTTAGTGAGACAAAATGGCAGCGAGGCCAAAAAGCCTACTCTTGTTCCTAATTTGTACGTTTTTATGCGAAGGCGATTAATACATCGGTTTTGCTTTACAGATAAATTGTAAGATGTGAATGATTTTGGCTAGACTAGCACTTTTGTTGCTGGTCTCTAATTCTTCCTGAGAGGGTGGTGCTGTAGCCCACGTGCTGCAGGTATCATACAGTACAGAAAAGACTCCTCAGCTCCTCAGTATATTTTTAGCTCCTCACCGCTAAAAATATACTCCCACCTACACCAGCCACACTTGCCCCCATTAAGTCCCTTGAATGTTATGGCATTTCAAGTGCTCATCTAAGTATTTTTTTTCTAAATGTTGTGATGTTTCCAGCCTCAACTGTCCTCCCAGGCAGTGCATTCCAAACTCCCACAATCCTCAGATCCCCTCTAAAGCTGCTGCCTTTCATTTGAGAATTATGCCCCTTGCTATTGACCTTCTGATTAAGGAGAACACCTACTTTCTACTCACACTGTCCATGCCCTCGTAATCACAATCAGGTCCCTGTCAATGTTTCTAAGTAAAACAGTCTGAGGGGTCTTGATCAGTTGTGAGTTATCACAAGCCCTCGATTGATTAGATCTGGAGTTATGCAAACGCCAACACTTGAGGCAGGTTCCAATATGAAAGCTCTGGTTCAGTGTTGAAATGCTGGCCTTGCCCTGTGAGAACAGTATTTTATTAAACAGTTTGGCCAATTCACGGAACTGGCTCCTGAGGGAGACAGTATTGATTTGTACGAATGAAAATTTGAGAGATTTCTTTCAAAGAACAACAATTTAAGTTATAATGCTCAAAGGCAATTCTGGATGACCAACAAATGCTCAAAGTCACACAGATCTCTTGAAAGAATAAAAAATGTACTAATGGTTTGCAAAAGGAAACCTAGCGATTTGAGACATGACGTTGTTATTTTCTAATCCACCTGTTCAGAATGATGCTACTTTCTGGAGCGGATGTGACATGAACTCAGACCCTCAAGCTTCGAGGTAGGATCACTACCACCGCACCATAACAGACCAATTATTTTCCAATCAACCTGTTCAGAAATATAATTACACACTCCAGCAGCTGCTGGGACTTGTACCCAGGCCTCCTGACTATAATGAGTGGAACAGGCTTTGGATGAACACATGACTTCAGACATGTGGTTCTCAAAGTACTCAAACACTAGAGGGTATTCCTCAACTCATGTCAGCATTTATTAAGTCTTAGTCATAGGGCCATATAGCATGAAAACAGACCCTTCACTTTGACAAGTCCATGCCGAACACATTGTACGACTAGCCAAGAGGAAAAGGGAAGCGTACATAAGGTCGAGGCAGCTAAGAACAGAACGGCCCTGGAGGAATACTGGAAGAGTAGGACAAATCTTAAACAAGGAATCAAGTGGGCTAAAAGGGGTCATGAAATAGCTTTAGCAAGCAGAATTAAGGAAAATCCCAAAGCATTTTATTCTTATTTAAGAAGCAAGAGGGTAACTAGAGAAAGGATTGGTCCACTAAAAGATAATGAAGGAAGGCTGTGTGCCGAACCTGAGAGAATGAGTGAGATTCTGGATGATTACTTTGCATCAGTGTTCACTGAGGAGAGGAACATGATGAATCTTGAGATTAGAGACAGATGTTTGATTAGTCTGGATCACATCGGCATAAGTCGGGAAGATGTGTTGGGTATGCTAGAAGTTATTAATGTGAACAAATCCCCAGGATTGGATGGGATCTATCCCAGGTTGCTGAGGGAGGTGAAAGAGGAAATAGCTGGGGCCCTGACAGATATCTTTGTGATATCCTTAAATACAGGTGAGGTGCCAGAGGACTGGAAGGTTGCTCATGTTGTCCCCCTGTACAAGAGGTGTAGTAGGGCTATTCTGGGTAACTACAGACCAGTGAGCCTGACGTCAGTGGTGGGGAAGTTGCTGGACAAGGTACTGAGGGATAGGATCTACTTGCATTTAGAAAAGAATGAGCTTATCAGTGATAGGCAACATGGTTTTGTACGGGGCAGATCGTGCCTTAGCAAGTTAATAGAGTTCTTTGAGGAAGTGACCAAGTTGTTAGATGAAGGAAGGGCTGTTGATGTCATATACATGGACTTTAGTAAGGCATTTGATAAGGTTCCCCATGGTAAACTAACAGGGAAAGTGAAGTCACATGGTGTGAAGGATGTTCTAGCTGGGTGCATAAAGAACTGGTTGAGCAACAGGAGACAGAGAGTAGTAGTTGAAGGGAGTTTCTCGAAATGATGAAAGGTGACCAGTGGTGTTCCACAGGGATCAGTATTGGGGCTACTGTTGTTTGTAATATACATAAATGATCTAGAAGAGAGCACTGTTGGTATGATCAGCAAGTTTGCAGATGACACAAAGATTGGTGGAGTAGCAGAAAGCATAAGGGACTGTCAGAGAATACCGGAGGATATAGACAGACTGGAGAGTTGGGCAGAAAAGTGGCAGATGGAGTTCAATCCAAACAAGTGTGAGGTGATGCATTTAGGCAAGACTAATTCTAGAGTGAAGTATACAATGAACGGAAGAGCCTTGGGAAAAGTTGATGGGCAGAGAGATCTGGGAGTGCAGGTCCATTGAACCCTGAAGGTTACTGCACAGGTGGATAGAGTGGTCAGGGAGGCATATAGTATGCTTGCCTTCATTGGACGGGGCATTGAGTATATAGAGCTGGCAAGTCACGTTAAAATTGTATAAGACATTGGTTTGGCCACATTTAGAATACTGTGTACAGTTCTGGGCGCCACATTACCAAAAGGATGTGGATGCTTTGGGGAGGGTGCAGAGAAGGTTTATGAGGATGTTGCTTGGTAAGGAAGGTGCTAGCTATGAAGAGAGGTTGAGTAGGTTAGGTTTATTTTCACTAGAAAAAAGGCGATTGAGGGGGGACCTATTTGAGGTTTACAAAATCATGAAGGTATAGACCGGGTGGATAGAGACAAGTTTTTTCCCAGGGTGAAGGATTCAATAATGAGAGGTCATGCTTTCAAGTTGAAAGGTGAAAAGTTTAAGGGGCATACACGTTGTAAGTACTTCACACAGAGGGTGGTGGGCGTTTGGAACGCATTACCAGCAGAGGTGGTAGAGGCAGGCACGGTAGATTCATTTAAGATGTGTCTGGACAGATGCATGAGTAGGTGGGGAGCAGAGGGATACAAATGCTTAGGAATTGACTGACAGGTTTAGACAGTACTTTTGGATCGGCTCAGGCTTGGAGGGCCGAAGGGCCTGTTCCTGGGCTGTAAATTTTCTTTGTTCTTTGTAATTCCAAACCAAACCAGTCCCACCTCCCTGCTTCTTGCCCATATCCCTCCAAACCCTTCCTACCCGTGTACTTATCCAAGTGTCTTCTGAACCTCATAATTGTACTCACATCCACCACTTTCTCAGGAGATTCACCACCCTGTGTAAAATATTTGTCTCTCATATCTTTTTAAAATCTCTGCCCTCTCACCTTGAGAATGTGCCCCCTAGTCTTGAAATCCCCTATCCTGGGGAAAAGAAAATGCCATTAACTCTATCTATAACCGCTCATTATTTCATACCAGGTCGCCTCTCAATCCCCCATGCTCCAGTGAAAAAAGTCCCAGCCTATCCAGCCTTTCATTATATCTCAAACCTTCCATACCTGGCAACATCCTTCATAATCTCTTTTGAAACCTCTCCAGCAAACTCATTGATAGAAATTGTTTTGCAGAGATTAGTCAATATCTCCAGTAAGGCTGCATTAAGTGACCATCAGGTTGGAGAAAAGTAAATAAGCTGGACCTTTTGTGCCCGGCAGTTCTTCATCACTTCTCAGTAACAGTTGCTAAACCAAAGCTCAGTCAGATGGGTCATGAAGAAAAGCAGGGACTCTGTCATTTGCCCATCACATGAAAAACACAGGTAGTCATCCTCTTTAACCATGGGAACTTGCTGTGTAACAACTGTGGTTGCATTTCCCTTTCTGATAATCATTGCACTTCAAAGTGTCAGTGACCACTCCACCAGGCAGCACAGTGGTTTATAGGCAGGAGGGTGTCCACCCTGATTGGTATGGACGTGAAATTCATCAAACTACCTGCCCAATTCCTGATGTCTGTGGTGGGCAAGTTGTTGGAGGGAATCCTGAGGGACAGGTTGTGCATGTATTTGGAAAGGCAAGGACTGATTCGGGATAGTCAAAATGGCTTTGTGCGTGGGAAATCATGTCTCACAAACTTGATTGAGTCTTTTGAAGAAGTAACAAAGAAGATTGATGAGGGCAGAGTGGTAGATGTGATCTATATGGACTTCAGTAAGGCGTTCGACAAGGTTGCCCGTGGGATACTGGTTAGCAAGGTTAGATCTCAGGGAGAACTTGCCATTTGGATACAGAACTGGCTCAAAGATAGAAGACAGAGGGTGGTGGTGGAGGGTTGTTTTTCAGACTGGAGGCCTGTGACCAGTGGAGTGCCACAAGGATCAGTGCTGGGCCCTCTACTTTTTGCCATTTACATAAATGATTTGGATGCGAGCATAAGAGATACAGTTAGTATGTTTGCAGATGACACCAAAATTTGAGGTGTAGTGGACAGCGAAGAGGGTTACCTCTGATTACAATGGAATCTTGATCAGATGGGCCAATGGGCTGAGGAGTGGCAGACGGAGTTTAGATTAGATTAGATTACTTACAGTGTGGAAACAGGCCCTTCGGCCCAACAAGTCCACACCGACCCACCGAAGCGCAATCCACCCATACCCCTACATATACCCCTTACCTAACACTATGGGCAATTTAGCATGGCCAATTCACCTGACCTGCACATCTTTGGAATATGGGAGGAAACCGGAGCACCCAGAGGAAACCCACGCAGACACGGGGAGAACGTGCAAACTCCACACAGTCAGTCACCTGAGTTGGGAATTGAACCCAGGTCCCTGGCGCTGTGAGGCATCAGTGCTAACCACTGTGCCACCGTGCAGTTTAATTTAGATAAATGCGGGGTGCTGCATTTTGGGAAAGCAAATCTTAGGAGAACTTACACGCTTAATGGTAAGGTCCAAGGGAATGTTGCTGAACAAAAAGATTTGGAGCGCAGGTTCATAGCTCCTTGAAAGTGGAATCACAGGTAGATAGGATAGTGAAGAAGGTGTTTGGTATGCTATCTTTTATTGGTCAGAGTATTGATTACAGGCGTTGGGAGGTCATGTTGTGCCTATACAGGACATTGGTTAGGCCACTGTTGGTATATTGCATGCAATTCTGGTCTCCTTCCAGTGGAAAGATGTTGTGAAACTTGAAAGGGTTCAGAAAAGATTTACAAGGATGTTGCCAGGATTTGAGGAAGTAAACTATATGGGGAGGTCGAATAGGCTAGAGCTGTTTTCCCTGGAGTGTGGAGGCTGAGGGGTGACTTTGTAGAGTCTTTTTAAAAACATGAGGGGCATGGATAGGATAAATAGGAAAAGTCTTTTCCCTGGGGTGTGGACGTTCAGAACTAGAGGGCATAGGTTTAAGGTGAGAGGGGAAAGATATAAAAGAGACCTAAGAGGCAACTTTTTCACTAGGAAGATGGTATGTGTATGGAATGATCTGCCAGAGGAAATGGTGGAGGCTGGTACAATTGCAACATTTAAAAGACATCTGGATGGAGGGATATGGACCAGATGCTGGCAGGTGGGACTAGATTGGGTTGGGATATCTGGTTGGCACGGACGAGTTGGACCGAAGGGTCCGTTTCCGTGCTGTACATTTCTTTGATTCTATGACTCTACAAAACCTAGGAATTCTGCAGTGAGAAATGCATCTACTGGCTCCCTAAAGCTCTTTGACCATCTCCAAGGCACAAGTCAGGAGGGTGATGGAATACTCCCCACTTGCCTGAATGGGTGCTGTCCCAACAATGCTCAAGAAGTTTGACATCATCTAAGACAATGCAACTGTTTTGTCTGAAACCACATCCGCAAACATCCACCCTTTGTACCGTCGATGCTCAGTCAATGCATCAGACAAGATGCACTGCAGAAATTCACCAAAGGTTGGTCAGCATCACCATTCAAACTTCCATCTAGAATGACAAGGGCAGCAGATACTTGGGAAAACCAACACCAACAATTTCCCCTCCAAGCCACCCATCGATATATGACCTATCTACAGCAAATGGACAGCAGTGATTCAAGGAGGCAGTTCACCTTCACCTTCTCAAAGTCAACTAGGGGTGGGCAATCATCCCCCTCCATCCACGCATCAATGAATTTAATACACGCCGTGACGTTGAACACTTCTTCCGCTGCAAATGTGTTGCTGGTCAAAGCACAGCAGGCCAGGCAGCATCTCAGGAATAGAGAATTCGACGTTTCGAGCATAAGCCCTTCATCAGGAATAAGAGAGAGAGAGAGCCAAGCAGGCTAAGATAAAGGGTAGGGAGGAGGGACTAGGGGGAGGGGCGATGGAGGTGGGATAGGTGGAAGGAGGTCAAGGTGAGGGTGATAGGCCGGAGTGGGGTGGGGGCGGAGAGGTCAGGAAGAGGATTGCAGGTTAGGAGGGCGGTGCTGAGTTGAGGGAACCGACTGAGACAAGGTGGGGGGAGGGGAAATGAGGAAACTGGAGAAATCTGAATTCATACCTTGTGGTTGAAGGGTTCCCAGGCGGAAGATGAGGCGCTCCTCCTCCAGCCGTCGTGTTGTTGTGTTCTGCCGGTGGAGGAGTCCAAGGACCTGCATGTCCTCGGTGGAGTGGGAGGGAGAGTTAAAGTGTTGAGCCACGGGGTGATTGGGTTGGTTGGTTCGGGCGGCCCGGAGGTGTTCTCTGAAGCGTTCCGCAAGTAAGCGGCCTGTCTCCCCAATATAGAGGAGGCCACATCGGGTGCAGCGGATGCAATAGATGATGTGTGTGGAGGTACAGGTGAACTTGTGGCGGATATGGAAGGATCCCTTGGGGCCTTGGAGGGAAGTGAGTGTGGAGGTGTGGGCGCAAGTTTTACATTTCCTGCCTCCACCTCCGAGCTTACTTTCACAATCAGGTCTCCCGCCACCTTCCGAGGACCCCTTCGCCCACCTCCAACACACTGCATCCACCTGGACACCCCGCACTGGCTTATTACCTGCCCTTGAGCTGTTCATTTCCAACTGCCGCCGGGACATTAACCGCCTCAACCTGTCTACCCCCTCCTCCACTCCAACCTCTCACCCTCACAACGCACAGCCCTCCAATCCCTCTGCTCCAATCCCGACCTCACCATCAAGCCAGCAGATAATGGGGGCACAGTGGTAGTCTGGCGCCCTGACCTCTACACCACTGAAGCCAAACGCCAACTCGAGGACACCTCTTCCTACTGCCCCCTCGACCATGATCCCACCCCCCATCACCAAATCATCATCTCCCAGACCATATAGAACCTCATCATCTCAGGAGATCTCCCATCCACAGCTTCCATCCTCATAGTCCGGGAATTCCGCACTGCCCGGTTCTACCTCCTTCCCAAGATCCACCACCCTGGCCAACATATTGTCTCAGCATGCTCCTGCTGAACACATTTCTACCTACCTCAACACTGTCCTATCCCCCTAGTCCAGGAACTCCCCACATATGTTCGAGACACCACCCATGCCCTCCACCTCCTCCAAGACTTCCGTTTCCCCAGCCCCCAACGCCTCATCTTCACCATGGATATACAATCCCTCTATACCTCCATCTGCCATGACCAGGGCCTCTTAGCCCTCTGTTTTTTCCTCCCCCAATGTCCCTAACAGTACCCTTCCACTGACACTCTCATTCGTTTGGCCGAACTTGTCCTCACTCTTAACAATTTCTCCTTCGAATCCTCCCACTTCCTCCAGACCAAAGGGGTAGCCATGGGCACACGTATGGGCCCCAGCTATACTGTCTCTTTGTTGGCTACGTAGAACAGTCGATCTTCCATAATTACACCGGCACCACTCCCTACCTCTTCCTCCGCTACATTGATGACTGCATTGGCGCCACCTCGTGCTCCTGCGAGGAGGTAGAGCAATTCATCAACTTCACCAACACATTCCACCCTGACCTTAAATTTACCTGGACCATCTCTGACACCTCCCTCCCCTTCCTGGGCCTCTCCATCTCCATTAATGACGACCGACTTGACACTGACATTTTTTTACAAACCCACCGACTCTCACAGCTACCTGGATTACACCTCTTCCCATCCTACCTCTTGCAAAAATGCCATCCCGTATTCCCAATTCCTCTGCCTCTGTCATCTGTTCCCAGAAGGACCAGTTCCACCATAGAACACGCCAGATGGCCTCCTTCTTTAGAGACCGCAATTTCCCTTCCCACGTGGTTAAAGATGCTCTCCAACACATCTCGTCCACATCCCGCACCTTCGCCCTCAGATCCCACCCCTCCAACCGTAACAAGGACAGAACACTCCTGGTGCTTAACTTCCACCCTACCAACCTCTGCATAAACCAAATCATCCGCCAATATTTCCGCCATCTCCAAAAAGACCCCACCATCAGGGATATATTTCCCTCCCCACCCCTTTCCGCCTTCTGCAAAGACCGTTCCCTCCGTGACTCCCTGGTCAGGTCCACATCCACCAACAACCCAGCCTCCCATCCTGGCACATTCCCCTACCACCGCAGGAACTGTAAAACCTGCGCCCACATCTCCTCCCTCACCTCCATCTAAGGCCCTAAAGGAGCCTTTCACAACCATCAAAGTTTTACCTGCACATCCACCAATATCATTTACTGTTTCCGTTGCTCCTGATGCGGTCTCCTCTACATTGGGGAGACTGGTCGCCTCCTAACAGAGCGCTTTAGGGAACATCTCCGGGACACCCTCACCAATCAATCAAACCGCCCCGTGGCCCAACATTTCAACTCCCCCTCCCACTCTGCCGAGGACATGGAGGTCCTGGGCCTCCTTCACCGCTGCTCCCTCACCACCAGACGCCTGGAGGAAGAACGCCTCATCTTCCGCCTCAACCCCAGGGCATCAATGTGGACTTCAACAGTTTCCTCATTTCCCCTTCCCCCACCTCACCCTAGTTCCAAACTTCCAGCTCAGCACTGTCCTCATGACTTGTCCTTATTGTCTATCTCCTTTTCCACCTATCCACTCCACCCTCCTCCCTGACCTATCACCTTCATCCCCTCCCCCACTCACCTATTGTACTCTATGCTATTTCTCCCCACCCCCACCCTCCTCTGGCTTATCTCTCCACCCTTCAGGCACTCTGCCTGTATTCCTGATGAAGGGCTTTTGCCTGAAACGTCGATTTTATTGCTCCTCGGATGCTGCCTGAACTGCTGCGCTCTTTCAGCACCACTAATCCAGAAATAAATTCAGGCTCAGCCAACAACAACCTCCACCACTGAATGAATTAGAACAAAATAACACAGAGCCTGCACAGGCATGATGGCTTCTTTTTGAAAGGTTGTGTTTTTAAGGTTATGTTGTGACAAACGTGCAGGAAAGAAGCAAAGCATAACCTTGCACAATTATAGGGCAGTCTGCGCTGGTGGCTTGCTTGGCCTGGGCTTGATGATGAGGAGCAAATATATCTTGTGCTTGTCTGACAAACTAGCATGTAGTGATGTTTTCCTTGGCTTCAGTTCTGCTGGTGAGTGCACAGCGTATAAACACCTGAGGAGCAACAACAGGCAGGTGGAGCAGCTCAGAATGTAAATGGAATCCATGGGACTTGCTGCAAAGTATCATTTGTGGGCTAATAGATCATTGTCAGTTGGAACATAAATATCCAATGACAAGAACACTTCAAAGCTCAATGACAACGTTCCACCCACATTAAGAGAGAAGTAGGCAATTAAACAACACCAGTTCCACCCCCCTCCTGTAGATATGATTAATATCTGCACTCCCCATTCTCCTCAAGCTGCTGGATGTAATTGTGTTATTGATCTCGACTGCAAAAAGGTTGGGAAGGTTGATCTGAGTTGGAGAAGGGAAACTCAAGAGAGGCTACATTTATACACTGAACAATTTTTCTCCTGGGGTTTTGATGGAGGGACAGTCAATGAAGCCAAAGATGCAATGGCAATTTGCGAGCAACCAAAAAAAGTCGTAACAGTTGAGTTGAGTCATTCAACTGCTTAGATTTTGAACTTTCCGCCAATATGACCAGTGATGTTCTGATTTTCTCACCAGTTCCTCCTACTGCTTTTCGGAACATACCCATCCTGCTTTTTGCATCCTCTGTGTGTTGAAGTGAAGACAGATCATAGAGGGTCTAAATTCAACACTTTGCCAATATGGTTCCATACAGCAAGAATATTATATAGAGGACAGAAAGAGGGCATTTGGCCCATCATGTGTGCGTGTTTGCTCTCTCAAAGAACTGTCCAATTAGCTTCAGTTGTTCATGATTTCACTACGGCTCTGACAATTTCTCCTTTCTAAATAAATATTCTGTGCCATTTTGCAATTTACAACCAATCTGTATACACCACTCTTTCACAGCGTAGTTCACATTGTCACAGTTCACTGCATTATTTCTTTGCCCTTATCTTCCTTGTATGTCTTGCTATATAGTTCAATTTGTGTCCACTAAAGCAGTCAGGTGTCCATGTGAGCATCTGGATGGAGTAGTCAGATGTTGAGAGCCAGGGATAAGGGATAAGGTGGTGAGATGTTCAGGAGAGAGGGGTGGTGGGGTGGAGTCACAGGCTATTTAGGGGATGTCAGCTGCTTGCAGAAGGAGGGATGGTAAGACAGGTACTGCAAGCCTAACTTGATCTGATTTGACATGATTTATTATTGTCACATGTACCTAAGTACAGTGAAAAGTTTTGTTTTGCCTGTAGTGCAGCAGATCATCCCATACAAAGATCATAGTATGATAGAACAGAGCGAAGAATATAAAATTACGGCTGCAGAGAAGGTGCAAAAAAAGCAAGATCAACACTAGATTTGAAAGTTGAGAGGTCCATTCAGTAGTCTAACAACGGTGGGGAAGAAGCTGTTCTTGAACCCTATTGGTATGTGTGTTTAAGCTTTTGTGTCTTCTGCCTGATGGAAGAGGTTAGAAGAGATTATAACAGGGGTTGGGAGGGATTCTTGATGATGTTGGCTACCTTTCCGAGGCAGCGAGAGGTGCAGATGGATTAGATGGCTGGGCGGTTATGTTGTCTAACATTGAGGAATACAGTGATACTAGAATAGAAAACATACATATAGAGAAAATAGCAGGAGTAGGCCATTCAGCCTTCGAACCTGCTCCACTATTCAATATGATCATAACTGATAATCCAACTCTGTACCTTCTTCCTAATTTCCCAAACTCTTTGATCCCTTTAGGCCCAAGAGTAATGTTGACTCCTTGAAAGTATTTAATGTTTTGGCCTCAAATGCTTTCTGTGCCAGAGAATTCCACAGGCTCACCAATCTCTGGATGAAGACGTTTCTCCTCATCTCAGTCCTAAACAGCCTGACCAGTTTTCTTAGACTGTGTGCCCTGGTTCTGGACTCCCTGGTCATTAGGAACAACCTTACTGCATTTACCTAGTTTAGACCTGTTAGAATGTTATAATTTTCTATGAGAGCACAGCAGGTCAGGCAGCATCTGAGGAGCAGGAAAATCGAGGTTTTGGGCAAAAGCTTTTCATCAGGAAATTCCTGATGAAGGGCTTTTGCCCGAAACCTTGATTTTCCTGCTCCTCAGATGCTGCCTGACCTGCTGTGCTTTTCCAGCAGCACTCTAATCTAGACTCTGGTTTCCAGCATCTGCAGTCCTTGTTTTTACCAAGTTTTCTATGAGGTCTCCCTCCCCTTTCTTCAAAGCACTGATGAATATAGTTATAACTGATCTAGTGTCCCTTTATACTTCAATCTGCCATCCCAGGAATCAGTCTGGTAAACCTTTTGTTGCCCTCCATGCATCTCTAGAACATCCATCTAATGTTTTTTAGTGATTATCTATTGCTTATATCTCTGATCTAAACGATGCACAGGAGTGCTGGCTGACTGGCCATTCTTTATAAACACATCACTGTAAGGGGTGGCATGGTGGCCCAATGGTTGTCACTGCTGCCTCCCAGTGTCGAGGGACCAGGGTTTGATTCCACCTTCCGGTGACTGTTTGGGGTTTGCACATTCTCCCTGCATCTGTGCGGGTTTCCTTCACAGTCCAAAGATGTACAAGTTAGGACATGCTAAATTGCCCATGATGTGCATGTTAAATGGTTTAGCCATGGTAAATGAAGGGACAGGGCAGCCTGGTGGGTCTGGATGGGATGCTGTTTGGAGGATTGGTGTGGACTTGGTGACCTGCTTCCAAACTGCAGGAATTCCATGATACCTTTTAACTGGGGCATTGCTGGGCGCACTCATGGAAACATTTTTTAAAATCACATTTAAGTATTTAGCTGGACAACCAACTAAATTAAAAAGGAAAAGATAATCCCTTCGGGGCACTGTGACTGAAGTCTGAATTCACCAGAAACTGAAGGAATTTAATGAAAGTGTCAATGGTAAACATAATAATTTAGCCCAGCACCAGCAGTGCCCATTGGTCACAAAAAAAACTGCAAATGGACGTTGAGTCCTCCAGCTGTAAGGACACCTAAGCATAGCTGTAACTGAGAGAGAGGAGCAGACAGTTGGAGATTATGACTACCTCCAAAGCACACAAGAGCAAGTGGGACTTAGAGTCATAGAGTTTTAGAGTTATGGAGTCACACAGCATGGGAATAGATCCTTCAGTCCAACTTGTCCATGCTGTTCAGGTTTCCCAAATTAGATCAGTCCTACTTTCCTGTGTTTGGTCCATATCCTCTCAACCTAGCCTCTGACCCCCCTCATGTGTGTGGCTAGCCCAGTTCAGTTTTTGATCAGTGGTAATCTGCAGGAGGTTGATAATGGGGGATTCAGCAATGGTCATGCCATTGAATATCAAGGGATGGTGGTTAGATTGTCTCCATGGGAGATTGTCTTTGCTTGGCGTTTATGTGGCGCAAATGTTACTTGCCACTTTCCACCCATTTTGATTTTTCCCAAAAGATTTCTGCACCCACAGATTCCCCCCTTTCTCCCTACACATTATATGCTTCCCTACATACACTGACTTCCCCATTTGAAAAGTGGAGCTGTGGTTCTTTTACAGAGCCTGAGTCTGGATGAGCTATTTGCTGATTAAGCAGACAGGAGGTAACCCAGAATGCACCAGGTTCATTTCCCTGTGAGGTTACAGTGTGGTAGCAAGTGAAACGGGCTCAATTTTCCTCAGAGTAAATCTGATATATTGAGAATATTCAACAGAGATGGGATCACATTTCCTGTGGAGTAATAGATGGCTCTGTTCAAATCAAAACAGCAAGACTTGACTCGACGAATGCATCTGTTTATTGCACGGAATACAATTCAATTTATCCCTCTTTCTGTCTCATTTTCATCATCTTTCCCTCTCTGTCTGTTGCCTCTTGATCACTTTTCCTGTAGGTTTAGATTGAATAGATACCAAAAATTGTTTGCATTTTCTTTGGCCCAGTGAATGAGCTGTTCAGCTGCAGCAATTTTTTTTTAAGATTAGATTCCCTCCAGTGCAGAAACAGGCCCTTTGGCCCAACAAGTCCACACCGACCCTCCGAAGAGTAACCCACCCAGACCCATTCCCCTATCACTATGGGCAATTTAGTATGGCCAATTCACCTGGCCTGCACACCTTTGGATTGTGGGAGGAAACCAGAGCCAACCCACACAGACACGGGGAGAACACGCAAACTCCATGCAGACAGTTCCAAGACTGGAATTGAACCCAGGTCCCTGGTGCTGCAAGGCAGCAGTGCTAACCACTGAGCCACCGCACCTATTTTGCATCAGTGTTAAAAAGGTTTGAATGCACTTGCATTGACACGCAGCCATAATGTACTCTGAAGGAGACAAACAGCCCATGATGCTGCACATAAGCAAAACGGGACACTAAAACCTGTTAAAGAGAAACTAGAACATTCTTATCCAAAGAAGTGGATTGTAATTGCCTGGAGACATTTGTACACATCACACTGGCTGACTTGCTTTAATGACACAATGGGACGGCATGGTAGTTCAGTAGTTAGCGCTGCTGCCTCACAGGGACCTGGGTTCAATTCCAGTTTCGGGCGACTGTCTGGGTGGATTTTGCACATTCTCCCCTTGTCTGCATGGTTTTCCTCTGGGTGCTCTGATTTCCTCCCACAGTCCAAAGATGTGCAGGTTGGGTGGATTGGCCATGGGAAACGTGTGATTACAGGGATGTTGTGGGTCTGGGTGGGGTGCTGTTGAGAGGGCTGGTGTGGAATCGATGGGCCGAATGGCCTGCTTCCACACTGTAAGGATTCTGTGATTCTATGACCACTGCCTCTGCTGTAAGTAATTCACTTTAGTTTGTGGGACCCAATGGATATTTTGCTTTGCACCTAGTGTCAGAAATGTGAAGCTGAGGTTGAGGGCTGAAGGAGAGCCAGATACTGTAAACAAAAAAGAAGAGAGAGGAAGAATTAAAACAGCAGTCTGCAACTTTGAGACTCTGGGCGTATCAGAATTGCTGTGAATATTCTATTCCTTGTTGCTGGGGAAATGAAAGGAGATATGAGGCAGAATTGAATTCTTTTTCCCCACTCTCAGTGGCAAAACTATGAAATAGCTGCAGATTTGAATAAAAAAGACTGAGCAAATAAGCTAACAACCCTGTTGTCAATATCAGGGAAAAGATAGTAAAAAGAATCCCGACAGTGTGCAAGCTGTCTACTCACCCCACTGAGTCCACACCAGCTCTCTGAACAGCATCCTGCACACAACAATCCCCCTATCCTCCTGGTTTTTCCCATCACTAACCCACCTAGCCAGCACATCTCTGGACAATTTAGCACAGCTAACTGACCTAACAAGTGCATCTTTGGGCAAACCTATGCAGTTACAGGGAAAACGTGCAAACGTTACACAGTCACCCAAGGGTGGAATCGAACCTGGGCCCCAGCATTTGTGAAGCTAACCACACAGCCTCCATGTCTGTCATTGCAACCTAGACTGAGGAATCGAGAACCCATGCGGCAGCCTTCTGAAAGCTTTGAAGACATACTTTGAACCCTCCATAAATGTTACTTGTAAATCATACATGCTCAACATCAGAGCTTTTTAAATCTGCCAGCCCTTAGCCTAAAGCTATGGCTTTTCATTCTAGATTGTCCCACATGAGAAAACATCCTCTTAACACTGACTTTTTCAATCTTCTTTAACATCTTATATACCTCAATGAGATCTCCTCTCATTCTTTTAAATTCAAGAGGGCGTCGGCCAAAAGTGCTGAATCTCTGTTCCTGAGATAAACCCCATGTCTCTGAAACTGAAAGGAAGGGGATCAAAACTGTATTCAATATTCCAGGCGCAGTCTCACAAATGTCTTTTACAATTGTAGCAACACTTCCTTACTTTTATTTTCTATTCCTTTAGCAATATTCCATTTGTCTTCATGCTTACCCAGTGGTCAGCTAGCTTTCTGTGATTCATGCATAAGGACACCCAGATACCACTGCATTGAAGCACTCTGAAGTTTCTCTCCATTAAGATAATAAGTTATCTTCTTATTGCTCTAACCAAAATGGATAACTTCACATTTATTCAAGTTAAACTCCATCTGCCACATTTTCATCCATTCCCCTAACGCATACTCCTTTGTAAATTTCTTACTTCTGCAATGCAACTAAATGACGACTGCAAAGGAGGAACACTGAGTGAATGTGAAGTGTCAGGTAGACGTCGGTGTTGTGAGAAGTGCCTCAAGGTGGTGACCAAAAATAATATCATCAAAAGTAAGATTGAAACCACATAATGGGATAAAACTCAGCCAATGAAGCTGAAACCTGTAGGAATGGTATGAATGAAGTTCCAGGCAGTAAACATTTCTATAGAAAGTTTTCTAACTGGATGCAACGCAGCTTGGTATGGCAACTGCTCCGCCCATCATAGAATCCGTACAGTGTGAAAACAGGCCCCTCGGCCCAACAAGTCCACACTGATCTTCAGAAGAGTAACTCACACAGACCCATTTCCCCTACCCTATATTTACCCCTCACAGAGGCACCTGACCTACACATCCCTGAGCACTATTGGGCAATTTAACATGACAAATTCATCTAACCTGCACTCTTTGTGACTGTGGGAGGAAACTAGAGCACCCGGAGGAAATCCACACAGACATGGGCAGAATGTGGAAACTCTACACAGTCACCCAAGGCTGGAATCGAACCCAGGTCCCTAGCACTGTGAGGCACCAATGCTGCCCTCTGAGCCACCATGCCACCCATGCCCAGGACTGTAAGAAACTACAGAGAGTTGTGAATATAGCCCAGTCCATCACACTTTCCATCCATTGAGTCCACCTAAACTTCGCACTGTCCTAGAAAGGCAGCGAACATAATCACAGACCCTCTCTCCAGGTTATAATTTCTTTCAATTGCTCCTGTTGGGCAGAAGATGCAAAACTTTAAACATCCAGACCAACAGATTCGAGAACAATTTCTTCCCCACTGTTATTAGACTTCTGAATTGACTTCTCAAATTTTAAATTTAATGTTGATTTCACTCTTTGTGCCCCTTTGCTGCAGCAGTAACATCATATTCCTCACTCTGTTCTATTATCCTGATGCACTTTGTATGGTATGATCTATCTGCACTGCACGCTAAACAAAACTTTTCACTGTACCTAGGTTCATGTGACAATAATAAATCCAATCAAATCAAATCAATCTATCTTTTTATCTACGTCCAATAAGATGCTAGGATGGATCCTACCAAGAGGATCCATGCTCAGGGGATTTAGTGATCCTTAGCCCCATCCGTTTCCCTTGTACCTTTTCAATCACGTTCATTATAATGTTTATTTCCTCTCCTCTTTTCGATCATTATTTAGTAATTTTGGAATGGTATTAATATCTTCTACTTTGAATATTGTAACAAGGTATTTATGCGACTCCTCTGCCATTTCTTTGTTCCCCGTTATTATTTCTCCTGTTTCACTTTCTAAGGGTCCTATGCTCAGTTTGCCTTGTCTCTTTCATTTTTATATATAATTATATAAAATTGCTCTTGCTGTCCATTCCTATGTTATTTGCCGGTTTGCAGTCAACATTTATTTTCTCCCACTTTATTATCTTATTGGCTGTCTTTGATAGTTGCTATGATAATAAGCAAGAGAAAGCATAACGCAACCTTTCACAACAGAAAATAAAACATGGTAAGAGAAAAGAGCAGAATAAGAAGAAAATGAAACAGTTGAATATGTCTAAGTCGATGTCAAAGGTCATGTCAGAGAGTCATAGTCATAGAGATGTACAGCACGGAAACAGACCCTTTGGTCCAACTCGTCCATGCCAACGAGATATCCGAACCCAGTCTAGTCTAGCGCCTGGACCATATCCTTCCAAACCGTTTCTATTCATATACTCATCCAGATGCCTTTTAAATGTTGCAAATGTACCAGCCTCCACCACTTTCTCTGGTAGCCCATTCCACACACGCACTACCCTCTGCATGAAAAAGCTGCACCTTAGGTCTCTTGTATATCTTTCCCCTTTCACCTCAAACCTATGTCCTCTAGTTCTGGACTCCCCCACTCCAGGGAAAAGACTTGTCTATTTATCCTATCCATGCCCCTCATGCTTTTATAAACCTCAAGGTCACCCCTCAGTCTTCGACGCTCCAGGGAAAACAGCCCAGTCTGTTCAGCCTCTCCCTGTAGCTCAGATCCTCCAATCCTGGCAACACCCTTGTAAATCTTTTCTGAACCCTTTCAAGTTTCACAATATCCTTCCGATAAAAAGGAGACCAGAATTGCACCGGAATATTCCAAAAGTGGCCTAACCAATGTCCTGTACAGCTGCAACATGACCTCCCTACTCTTGTACTCTATACTCTGACCATTAAAGGAAAGCATACCAAACGCCTTCTTCACTATCCTATCTACCTGTGACTCCACTTTCAAGAAGCTATGAACCTGCACTCCAAGGTCTCTTTGTTCAGCAACACTCTTTAGGATCTTACCATTAAGTGTATAAGTCCTGCTAAGATTTGCTTTCCCAACATGCAGCACCTCTCATTTATCTAAATTAAACTCCATCTGCCACTCCTCAGCCCAATGGCTCATCTGATCAAATCCTGTTGTAATCCGAGGTAACCTTCTTCACTGTCCAGTAAACCTCCAATTTTGATGTCATCTCAAACTTACTAACTATCCCTCTTAAGCTCGCATCCAAACATTTATGTCAATGACGAAAAGTAGAGGACCCAGCACTGATCCTTGTGGCACTCCACTGGTCATAGGCCTCTAGTCTGAAAAACAGCCCTCCACCATGACCCTCTGTCTTCTACCTTTGAGCCAGTTCTGTATCCAAATGGCTAGTTCTTCCTGTATTCCACGAGATCTAACCTTGCTAACCTGCATCCCATGGGGAACCTTGTCAAACACCTTACTTAAGTCCATATAAATCATGTCTACCACTCTGCCTTCATCAATACTCTTTGTTACTACTTCAAAATACTCAATCAAGTTTGAGAGGCATGATTTTCCACGCCCAAAGCCATGTTGACTATCCCTACTCAGTAGGAGAAAGTGAGGACTGCAGATGCTGGAGACCAGAGTTGAAAACTGTGGTGCTGGAAAAGGGTTTATGCCTGAAGAAGGGCTTATGCCCAAAACATCGATTCTCCTGCTCCTCGAATGCTGTCTGGCCTGCTGTGTTTTTCCAGCACCATATTTTTCAACTTTATCCCTACTCAGTGCTTGCCTTTCCAAATACATGTACATCATGTCTCTCAGGATTCCCTCCAATAACTTGCCCACCACTGAAGTCCGGCTCACTGGTCCATTGTCCCCTAGCTTGTCCTTACCACCTTTCTTAAATAGTGGCACCATGTTAGCCAACCTCCAGTCTTCTAGCACCTCACCTGTGACTATTGATGATACAAATATCTCATCAAGAGGCCCAGCAATCACTTTCCTAGCTTCCCACAGAGTTCTAGGTTACACCTGATCAGGTCCTGGGGCCTTATCTCAAGACATCCAGCACTTCCTCCTCTGCAATATGGATATTTTGCAAGATGTGACCATCTATTTCCCTACATTCTATATCTTCCATGTCCTTTTTCACAGTAAATATTGATGCAAAATGCTCGTTTAGTATCTCCCCATCTCCTGCAGCTCCTGACCTGTGTGCTTTTCCAGCACCACTCTAATCTTAAGACCATAAGACCATAAAAAATAGGGGTTGAAGTAAGGCCATTCGGCCCATTGAATCCACTCCGCCATTCAATCATGGCAGATGGGCACTTCAACGCCACTTACCTGCCCTCTCCCTGTATCTATTAATTCATTTACTCTAATCTTGATTCTAATCTCCAGCATCTGCAGTCCTCACTTTTGCCTAGTTTATCTTTGAGGGGTCCTATTCTCTCCCTATTACTCTTTTGTCCTTAATGTATTTGTAAAAACCCTTTGGATTTTCTTAACTCTATTTGTCAAAGCTATCTCACGTCCCCTTTTTGCCCTCCTGATTTCCCTCTTGAGTATACTCCTACTGCCTTTATACTCTTCTAAGGGTCCACTCGATCTATCCTGTCTGTACATATGCTTCCATCTTTTTCTTAACCAAACGCTGTACTGACAGAAAAGGACTTCACCTGGATTCTGACAAAATGAGAGTCTAGTGTCATAAAGCAAAGGTAGATTCCCCTCTGAGAAGTAAAACTGAACTGCTCAAAAAGGAGCGCCTCTTCTTATAATCTACTAAATAAAGGGTGAAAAGTGGAGTTACTGGCTTTTCAGCAACTTCTAGTGGTTAAATAAAATAAAAGCCTGACACTCAATTTAAATCAATAAGTAACAATTTATTTATCTCAGTCTTACAGTGAACAAATTAACTAAACTATTAACAAACTGAATAAATCCTTTCTAGAGCTAACTGTTCCTGAATATAGTAAGAATCTAATGGCGTGCTGTTCCAATAAGTACACGTCACACTTATACATATAAAAAACAAATAGAATTTAGTTTCTCAAATTTTAGCCAGGTTACACCTTCTAGAAAGTGCTGTGCATGCTCCATCTGATCCTTCTGTCAGGAATGCCTTCTTCATCATTTCTTCTTCTTTCCAGCGTTGGCAGCTTTGTAAATAGATGCTGCTTTCTCTCAGAGCTGAGAGCTGTTAACTCTCATGGATGGCAGTTAGCTCTGCCAATTTTCCAATTGCCCCCTTTGTTTATGCCCTTGATGACGTATCAGAAGTTTTATAATCGATTTGGTCCTACGTTGTCAAAACCACCAGATTTAAATTTGATAGACTTCTGGTGATTGGTTCAGGTTGATTGGCTAAATTCAAAAGCCAATCATCTTGGTAACAATTCTGCTTGGTCTGCTGGCCTTTCAATTCAAATGCTTCAGTTTGAGTTCTCTGTGCACCTGCACATTTTCAAGCTGCTGCTCACAGACATCCATTTAAATCTCTAAGCAGCAAAAAAGCACCATCTTTTAAAGGGACCATGCAATGCTTCCCCCCAGATATCATTTTCCAAACATCAATATTTTGCAAATACTAAATTCTAACATCCTGCCTTCCAATCCACAATTACTTTAGCCAACTTCACAACAGTAGTGACTGGCAAAAACCAAAAGATGTGAAAGAAGTGAAAACATTTATTAGATTCTTGAGCTATGTATGCAAATTCCTAATTTGTCATTAGAGTGTGGATATCAATGCAAGCTCACAGCTAAGGATGCACAGCAGAGCAAGCTTTCACTTAATTCAGAAATTACAAGGAGCAGCTAACTATGTTCTTGAAGTCATCAGCCCAGTGGAGACATTGGGTGTAAGACAAGCATCTTGTGCTGAACAAGCATTCACTATTGAAACAAAGCACCCCATGGAGTGAAGGTCACCCAGGACTTAGCAACTACCAGATAAACTGACAAAAATATCTCATATGCATGTTATTAAAAGACCTGACCTTTAGAGATAATTGAATAGATGTAACAAAATATTGATAATGCATGCTTATATTCTTTATTGACCATGTATATTGGGTAACCTAACTGCAAATAGAGGTGCATGCAATGTTTAGAGAAAAGCATTGGTACATAGGGGAGACAATGGCCTAGTGCTATTATCACTAGACTGCTAATCCAGAGATCTGGGTGAAATTCTACAGATTCAGGTTCGAATGCTGCTATGGCAGATGGTGGAATTTGAATTCACTAGAAATCCGGGATTAAGAGTCCAATGATGGTCATGAATCCATTGTTGATTATTGAAAAATTAAACATCTGGTTCACTAATGTCCTTTAGGGAAGAAAACCACCATCCTCACCCAGCAATATGGTTGACTCTGAACTGTCATTGAACAATTATGAATGGCAATAAATTCTGGCCTAGCCAGCGATGCCCTCATCCCATGATTGAATTTAAAACAAAACATAGTGTCATTTTGGCTTGTTTTAGTCAGATGACCTCAACGTCTGGTATTATTGCTGTCACTTTACATTGTGGCACAATGTATGAAGCAGTAAAGAACATCCAAGAGGAGGAGAGGGAAGTGTAGGGAGGATGAAACATTCTGGTGGGCTGGGGGGGGTAGAGAGCGGTGGGAATGCAAAATACTTTACACCATAGGAGCTGAGGATAGAATATGCAACAATAATTGCAAGGGGTGTGCAAGAGGGCAAAATGGAAGAACTTGGAGATTTCTTTGGGTTTTTGGGCTGGATAAGTTTCCAGAGATAATGATATCAAGGAAGGATGTGAAAAGTCGATGAGTATTCTCAAATCGAGGAGCTGCAGGACTGTAAACCAAAGTAGCTGAGTGAAGATATGGATAACTTGTGAATGAAATTTGCTGCAAGTTAGGATATGGGCAGCAGAGCTTTCAGCCAACACCAAAGGTGCGATGTGGGAAACCAGCCACAAGTGCATAAGAGTAGTTGAGTTTGGCAGTCACAAAGGAATCCTGTTAACAGAACTTCCTAGCCACTGGAGAGCAATTGGATTCCTGAAGGGGAGGGTCTTGCACAGCCACATGAAAGCTGGTGGGATTCATGGGAGCAAGTCGAGACAGGATTTCGGACATTGCTAGTTTTCAGAGTGGGCCTTTCGGATTAGGTCGGATCAGATCAAGGGTCATGTGGGCCACTCTGAGGCTGGGAATAGACCAGAATGTGAACGTAATCATCAGTTGATGTCTTTGCGTGGCCATGCAAACTTTAGTGCAAAGAGCCAAGAATTTTACTCATCTGATATTAGGGAGGAGGTATTATCACTCAGCTATTAATCCAGAGACCCCGGTAATGATCTAGGGAGCCAGGTTCAAATCTTGCCATGGTAAAATTTGAATTCATCTCGAATTGAGAATCTAATGTTGATCATGAAATTGGTATTGATTGTCAGGAAAAACCCATCTGGTTCACTAATGTCCTTCAAGGAAGGAAATTGCCATCCTTACCTGGTCTGGCCTACATGTGACTCTAGACCCACAATAATGTGGTTACCTTTTAACTGCCCTCTGGGCAATAAATGCTGGCTTAGCCAGTAATGCCCACACCCTGTGAAGAAATTAAAATGAATATTCTTGCCAATCAACTTTAAAAATAAGTTGTTTTTTTTCTTGGATAGTAGAGTTTGAGACACCACTTGCATTGCAGTTCAAAGCAGGATAAACTATTAAACTGTATACGTGGTGGAAAACATGTGATGCCTGCAAAGGAACATCAGGGTTACGCAAGGCTGCATTCCTCCTCTTCTGGCAAGGACAGTGGAAATCACTAACTCTCAATATGTTGTAGCTGTTGAGAATCAAGTAAGGCTTTAAAGTCTGTGATCGATGTTTTGCTTCATGCGGATGGGTTATCAAGCTATTGATCAAAGGCACGTCAATGGAATTCATCGACAGATTAGCTGTGATCTAATTGAATGGTGGAGTAGATTGGAAGGAACCCCCTCCCCAGTCTACACTGTTTGGAATGGACCTATCAAATTTTTAATTTAAATGTTGATCTCGCTCCTTGTGCACCTTCTCAGCAGCCGTAACATTGTATTCCTCGCTCTGTTGCATTACACTTATGCATAGTACAATCTGCCTGTACTGCACACAAAACAACTCTTTTCACTCTACCTAGGTACATGTGACAATAATCAATCAGTAAGCCCCACGCTGAAAAATTGTTGATCTTTTCCAAACTTATGTTCAGAGCTGTACTTGAAGCTATTGAGAAGGCATCAGAATGAAATACCTCTAAGAAATAAAATAATCCCAACTTATGGCATGGCGGACAATGCAGTATGGTTGCTTTTTTTGACATAAAACCTTACTTCTCATCCGTCGTTGAGTGGTGTCAACCTCCAAATTTCTGTGCTGATGTATGAGTGGGAGTACTGGGTGCTGTCCAAAGACTTTCATCAGTAGGCTTTACAACAAGAACTATTAAACTTTTATGCCAGAGGCAAAAACAATATAACTTAAAAGGCAGGTGCTCTTTAAGCAGACACACCTATTGCAGTAATGTAATAGCTGGTGTCCGCACCCACGAGAACGAAAAGCCTTCACTTGTTTCATGATTTTGCATGTTTCCAGTCACTCACCCCATGTCGCCACCGCAACCATCCCCCACCCCCCCAAAACCAGTGTCAATCTCAAAATTCTCATTTTCAGGTTCCTCCATGGCTTTATTCCATCGAAGTGAGCAACTGGAACCTAGGTCTCACTGAGGGTGTGCTGCACTGTCCCAGGTGCCATATTTCACCTGAGACATTAAATCTGAGCTTTATCAATGTATAACTGGAGCAGAAGAAAACACTCCTCTTGCTCTGCCACTCAATAAGATGGTAGTGGATCATGAACCAAGAAAACTCCAGTAATTTCATTAAACAGAATTTCCCATTTAAAAATCCACACTGATCCTTCCTGATCTATGCCTTTTGCTATGTAGCTATTCATTCTATTCTGAATAATTATTTCTAGAACTTGCTCCATTACAAAGCTTAAGCTGAACAATACTATTATTGACTTGGCTGTTCCATATAATTCCCTTTCATTGACAATGTGCATGCAAACTTATCATGGATTCTGTACCATTTATTCCAAATTGAGGGTGGGGTTTACTTAAGTTCTTAAGCGACCAACTGATTGGACCAGCTGTCCACTAAACTCTTCCAGTGTTTGTTCGATCCCCTGTTTGAGGGTGACCCACTCCCCTTTCTGCATCTACACCTTGAATTTATCACAAAACCCACAAAGCAGTCTAACATTTCTTCCAGTATTCTTGCCTGCCTACAGCTGGGCAGCACAGTGGCTCAGTGGTTAGCACTGCAACCTTACAACATCAGGGATCTGGATTCGATTCCAGCCTCAAATGACTGCCTTTGTGGAGTTTGCACATTCTCCCTGTGTCTGCGTGTGGTCCCTCCGGGTGCTCTAGTTTCCTCTCGCAGTCCGAAGGTGTGCAATTAATTTAATAGTAAGTTACCCTACAGTATCTCGGAATGTGCAGACTAAATGGGCTAGACATGAGCAAATATAGGATAGGGGGGTTGGGTCGGTGTGGGATGCTCTCTGGAGGGCTGGTGTGGACTTGATGGGCAAGTAGCCTGCTTCCACACTGTAAGGATTCTATGAAATGGTAGACTTTTGAATTCCAAATGCAACAGATGACAATGATTTACAACATTAGAACCACGCTATGATGCGGTTTAATAACAACACTAGCTGCTTTGTTATGCCTCATCATAGGTCCATCAATCTATCTTTAAGAGTGATGTCTAACAAACTTCAAGACACCTACCTCAAAAGTTTTTGTGGTACTTGTGAACTAACAATTAGGGAAGCACTAGTAGTGGCATGTGACCATTATCACTTGACTTTTGACCTTTGGTTTACTGAATGGGTCTTGTAATGCAATGGGTCATGTCCAAACCTTTATGCCAAAAAACGCTGAGTTCAAGTCCCACCTTAGATCTTGAGACAGTCAAATAGGTTGAATGCTAATCTGTAATTTTGATCTGAAATGACTATGGCAGAGTGGGAAAGTTTCCTGGTCAGCCACTCTCCCCACTGTGAAAAGACGCCATGCATAAGTACTTACCATGAACAAGTGTCATCTCTGTATTGAGGGGCTACCACATAGCACCCCGACTTGGCTGATGTTAGTCTCAAAATCTTCATTCTGTTTACTATCTCACATCTGCAAACAAAATGTCTTAACCAAAGATGCGAAACATAGAAACATTGAAGGTAGGAGCAGGAGGAGGCCATTCAGCCCTTCGAGCCTGCTCTGCCATGCATCACAGTCATGGCTGATCGTCCAACTCAACAGCCTAATCCTGCTTTCTCCCTATGATCTTTGATCCCATTCATCCCAAGTGCTATAACTAGCTGCCTCTTGAACACATTCAATGTTTTGGCAACAACTGCTTCCTGGAGTATTGAATTCCACAGGCTCACCCACTCTTTGGGTGAAGCAATGTCTCCTCATTTCCATCCTAAGTGGTCCATCCTGAATCCTCAGAGTGTGGTCCCTGATTCTGGCCACACTGACCATCAGGAATATCCTTTCTGCATCGAGTGCACGAGTTTTACATTTCAGATGAAACAGCACCTGTGGTTTACCTATGGTAAATGTGAGTTCATCCATTTTGTTAGGAATAACAGCCACATGGACTATTATCTAAATAGTGAAAAATTGTAACATGATGCTGTGAAGAGGAAACTGGGATCCTTGTGCATGAACAATTAAAAGTGACGGTTAAAAGTAGACCTAGGGGGCATAGCCTCAAAATAATGGGAAGCATATTGACGATTACGTTGAGGAGGAACTTCTTTACCCAAGGGTTCCATGCCCAGTGACGCATTTAAAGCTTCCAAATTGAATGTTTTTAAAACTAGGATAGATGACATTTTGAACAGTGAAGGAATTAAGGTTTACAATGAGAGCGTAGGTAAGTGGACCCGAGTCCACAAAAAGGTCAGCGATGATCTTATTGAATGGTGGAGCAGGCTCGAGGGGCCAGATGGACTACCTCGGCTCCTATTTATTTCTTACGTTCTTATGTTCTTCTGTTCAGTCATAATCCTGACATGAAATCTAATATCACTTGAAGCAGGCTATAAAAGAGAAATGACATGCTCCAATTTACCCCTGAGAGCCTATTTTATGTTACTCTTTTATATTCATGGTGTACGGTGAGATTGATGATGGCCTTTATGTAACTGCAAGCATTCATCATCTATTCAATCAACAGACATCTAAACTGGCTGAGAGATAGTACTTTGAAAATGGTTTGATTCAGTCAGATGCTCCCTGACTTGGACAACTGTAAAGTTGAGAGTTCAGGATGCTTACTTATATGGATGCCCATGACTGAGTTGCAGGCGGGAACCTAATTGAAGTTGTTTACAATATAGCAAATACTCCAGGAATGACTTACACATTGGAAGGTAATTGAGGCATTGAAGGAGAGGACTGTATTTGGCAAAATACAAATTCAATGTATGTTGCATCTTACAAGCTAAATGAGGTACAAGGTTGTTGGGAGTGGGTGGGAGCAGGGAGGGCTGCAAGTAATTACATTTAGATTAAAAACACAAGCATGAGGTACATATTGGAATCCAATAAAGGGGTTCAGGGCAGTTTATATTTAGAATAATGGATCAGACATCCATTGAGAGTGAGAGTGAATTACAGGCTTGCTTCCAAATAACAGGTTTGAATGATTTATGTGGAGAATAATAGCTACCTGAACATAAGGGCAGCCTTGATTCTAATCGAGAAGTTTCAAGTAGTTTATAGATACTCGGGGGGTGGTGAGTTACAGTCTGGATAGTAATTAGGGGACTTGACTGATTTATGCAAAGAATAATGGGTACTTGAGATTGAGCTACAGGCTGGATAGTAATTGAGGATAATTCAGGTGGTTTATACAAAGAGTAATGGATACTGAGGAGTGCAATTCTGCTGTATTTTAATCAAGGGGATCAGCTGGTTTATGTAGAGAATATTCGATGTCTGACAGTAAGTTACAGGCTGAAATCTATAAGATGTTCAGCTGGTTAACAGAGAGTATACTAGATGCCCAGGAGTCTATCACTGGCCAGAATTCAACCTCAGAGTTTCTACGTCACATGTTTCAGTTTATCTTTAAGTAAAGTTTGAAATGTTGTCAATGTTGTGAAGGGAACAAAGCAGCCAATAATCAAAGTAAAACTACAATACTGCAATAATGAGCAGGTCATTTGTTTTTTCATTTGTTTCCTCGTGATCAGCAGAGAGCTGGAAAGGGTGCTCTCCCTGATCTTCAGAAGAGCACCAAGTGATCTTTTGACATAGAATTATTGAGCTGTACCACAAGGGAACAGACCCTTCGGTTCAACTCATCCATCTCGACCAGATATTCTGAATTAATCTAGTCCCATTTGACAGCTTTTGACCCATATTTCTGTAAACCCTTACTATTCATATACCCATCCAGATGCCTTTTAAATGTTGCAATTGTACCAGCCTCCACCACTTCCTCTGGCAGCTCATTCCATACACATACCACCCTCTGTGTGAAAAAGTTGCCCCTTAGGTCCCTTTTATATCTTTACCCTCTCACCCTAAACCTTTGCCTTCTAGTTTTGGACTCCCTCATTCTGGGGAAGACATGACAGACTCAATGTAAACAATTATGCAGAATATTGCATTTCTGATGGAGTAGTATTCCCTCAATGCGACACTCTATGTGTCAGCTCGATTAGGCAACTCCAAGCCTTATTGGGATCTGGACCAGGTGCTGAATCTGATAGCTTTCTTAAAACAGCTAGTCTCTCAAAATACCTACCCGCATAGTGCTTTAAAATACCATGAAGGAGAGATTCTGATCCAGTAGCTCTGAAGGAATGGTGATATATCAGGATGGTGAGTGAATCGGGAGGAAGCTTGCAAGTGGTAGTGTTCCCATCTATCTGTTGGCTTTGTAGCCACAGTATTTATGTGTCTAGTCTAGTTCAGTTTCTGGTGAATGGGAACACGCCCATAGTGGGAGAGTCAGTGATGGTAATGTAACTTCTCAAAGTCAGCTATGGATAGGCAATAAAAGATGGCCCAGTGAGTGACATCGACATCCCAAGAATTAATAACAATAAAATGTTGCAGCAGCAATACATCACCCATCACTATTGCATTTTATTTAATTTATTAATTAATCACCAGTTTCCAGTAAGATGGTTGTGGAGTGGGGTTTCTGAGCATGGGGCCTGTCTGCTCCATCTGCTTTTCTTTTCATTTCTTTCTCTCTCTTCTCTTCTTTTTTATTTTACTTCCCTCTTGCTAAACAGCCCAACCGTGGTGATGGCATCAGTGGCAGCAAGTAGGCGTAGCCCAGAATTGTGACGGCCTTTCCCATTAATCAGCAAGGTTGTAATTAAACTCTTGACTCCACTTTTTTTATCAAAGTCAAATTCCACAATCTACTATGTCGGGATTTGAGCTCAGGTTCTCGGGACACTCCCCAATTTCTAGGTTAGTCCCTCAGTGATAGGTCATCACCTCCCCACGAATGGTATAATTACAGATTCTTTATCTTCTTAAAAATCTCAGTGAAACTTGAAGTCTGAAGCCCATCATAACCTAAACTTTGAAAAGCTAAGGAAAGAAAATTATGTTGCAATAACTTCAATAAAAAAAATAATGTTTAAAGAAAGTTAGGTCTGCATTTGTATGACACCTTTCACACCGGAAGCGGCAGATACAAACCACTATAAATGCCGGAGGAAGCATCACAGAAGCGCTTCACAGGAGGCTCCCAAGCATTGAGGATGTCACCTAGACAGGGGACGAAACGTCTGCAACAGAAATTCCCAGCTCGGCGAACAGAAACACAACAACGAGCACCCGAGATACAAATCTTCTCCCAAACTTTGAACCTTTCACACTCACCGGACCTCTCAAAGTACTGTGCAGTCAATATACTGCTACTGGAGTGTAGTCACCGTTACAACGTAGAAATGTTTTACAGTCAATTTGCACGCAGCAAGGCCACACTATCAACAAGGTGATCATGATCACATCATCCAATTCTGTGATATTGATTGAGGGATAAATGTTGACCAGGACTCTGAGAATAACAACTCACCTCATCTTCGAAATGAGCCCACTAGATCCTTTACCTGGGAAGACAGACAGGTTTAGTATCTCATAATAAAAGGTGTCATTTCTGAAAGATCGGTACTCCCGCATTGCTGGACTTGAGGGTCTGCTTTAGTTTCTTTGGTGCTCAAGTTGCAGAGTGGGTATGTGTTGCCGAAACTGAGTATTTTTAACCGACGGATTAACAATTTGATGGTAAATTTTTAAGAGAGCAGAAATATTTTGAGGGGAGAAAGATTTAAGAAAGACTTGAAGGGCAACATTTTTACACAAAGAGTGGCTCGTGTGTGGAATGAACTGCCAGAGGAAATGGTGGATGCAGGTAGAGTTACAACGTTTCAAAGCTGTTTAGGTAAATACGTGAATAAGACCATAAGAACGCAAGGACTAGGAACAGGAGTAGGCAACCTGGCATCTCAAGCCCGATCCGCCATTCAATAAGATTATATCTGGACTTTTCGTGGACTCACACTCTCACCATAACCCTTAATTCCTTTACTGTTCAAAAGATTATCTATCCTAGCTTTAAAAACATTCAATGAAGAAGCCTCAAATTCTACATTGGGCATGGAAATCCCCAGATTCATAACTCTCTGGGTGGAAGGCTTGGAGGGATATGAGTAGTTTAGTTGGGAATTTTAATCGGCATGGACTGGTTGGACCGAAGGGTCTGTATCCGAGCTGTTGGACTCTGATTTTAAACAACAGACAAAGCCAATAACAGGGCACAAAAGCATAGGTCTAGAGTGAAGATTTACAGTCAATGTCTGGAGAAAGATGGGAATGTCAGACACAATGTGTAAATAATGACAGAACGCATGGGTAAGCATTAGCCAGAAGTGCTTATCAAGCGAACTTGACCAACTTCATTCCAATTCTCTGACTGGCTACTTTCTTCACTCTGTTAATACTAGACAGTACCTTCTGTCCGTGGCTATTTAGCTGGAAGGCCTGCACATATTTTTCTGCTGCACAAAATCAGAATGAGCCATGTCATCAGTAGCAATAACAATGAACTGCATTTATATGGCACCTTTATTGTGGTCAAACATCGCCAGGAGCTTTGCAGGAGCCTTACCGGACACGATATGATATTGACCCATGCAAAGAAATGATGCGACAAGTGAAGATCGCTCATAGTGGCAGGAATTAATGACAGCCTTTAAGGAAAATCCTAGTTGATTGAAAGGCTGGAGACAGAGTCAGGGAATGGTGGGGTCAAGGGATTCAAAGACAATGGCAAGATCTTTAAATTCAAGCTACTGTTGGAGTGGGAGCAAATGATAGGAGGTTGGTTTAGGTTAGGACATAATTCGGAGAGTTAGGAGATGTTCCCTGGCTAGGCATGATAGGATCGTCGTGATTATAGGTCAATAAGGCACCATCGTTATTGTTTGAATAAAAGCATGGCCCTGAGTTTAGCCTGGTGTTTTGCATGCAGTCAGTAGGCAGCTCCTGCACTGAGCTGATTGAATGAGACATGTTGTGACAAGGAGCCGTGTACACTTAACAAGAATCTCATGCCACAACATCGGCTGCTGGTGATTAATGACGGGATGTTTCGGTTGGCTGACACGATCAAGTGGACTGTGATGGATGAAAAAATGCCGCCTGTCTAACTTTGACAGTGGAGGAACCAGCTCTCCAGGATTTCTCACAGATTCCACTGTCCCAACTTCAGCAGGGCTCAAGCTAGTTTGCTTGAGGCCAAGTGTCTTAAGCAAATAGATCAAAGGTAGTGTCTAATGGTAATTGTCTGCAGTGATACGTGTCACAGATTCCCCTATGGGTACATTTCAGGCTCATTCTTTGTGAACAAGGCACTGAGGAAGGGAGACCTTTCAGGCTGTCACAAAACTCAAGCGCAAACACATTAGACAGGCTACACTTTCTGGATTGCCTCAAGTGTTGGTTAAGGTCAAGCAAATCAGTTGAACTTGCTCCCAAGTTGGAGCCCTGATGATGTATTGTGTGGATCACTGACCCAGATAAACACATAGCTCAAAGGGACTCAGATATATGATGCAGTCCTGGGATTTGGTTTGCATTTCAAGTAATGGCTAAACCACGGTCCGCTCTTTTGCCAACTCCAAGTGGATTTTATTGACCTCTGTACCAGCTGATAACAGGGAAGCGGTAATCAAGGAATTTCTTTAGATCATCTTAGAGTTCCACAGTGATGCAGCATATATTCAGGCCTTCATATACTGGCCCTCTGAATAGCATATTCAGCCCTATTATACATTCCCCCTCTCTCAAAATCAAGTTTTTAAAGCTACAAATAAATATATTTCCACTATTCTTTCAAACAGTTTTTAAAAATTTATTCATTTCTGGAATGTGAGCTGTCACTGGCTAGGCCCAGCATTTATTGCCCGACTCTAGTTGCCCCTTGAGAAGGTGGGGGTGAGCTGCCTTCTTGAACTGCTGCAGTCCACCTGCTGTGGGTTTTCCCACAATGCCCTTGGGGAGGGAATTCCAGGATTTTGACCCAGCGACAGTGAAGGAACGGCGATATATTTCCAAGTCAGGATGGTGAGTGACTTGGAGGGGAACTTGCAGGGGGTGGTGTTCCCACGTATCTGCTGCTCTTGTCCTTCTAGATGGAAGTGGTCCTGGGTTTGGAAGGTGGTGTCTTAGGATCTTTGGTGAATTTCTGCAGTGCGTCTTGTAGATAGTACACACTGCTGCTACTGAGCGTCGGTCATAGAGGGAGTGGATGCTTGTGGATGTGGTACCAATCAAGCGGGCTGCTTTGACCTTGATGGTGTCGAGCTTCTTGAGTGTTGTTGGAGCTGCACCCATCCAGGCAAGTGGGGAATATTTCATGACACTCCTGACTTGTGCCTTGTAGATGGTGGACAGGCTTTGGGGAGTCAGGAGGTGAGTTACTCGCTGCAGCATTCCTAGCTCAGATCTGCTGTAGCCGCTGTGTTTATGCGGTGACTCCAGTGGCATTCCAGATTGTGACAACTCGTACCATAAAACACAAAGAAAAGCTTAGGGGCTGGATACATGGCTGAGGGAGATGATAACATCATTCAGGGTGTAACTCAGGCTGTTAGCTTGCTACTGCCCACATCATGTTAGTGCTGAAGACCAATTACATGTTGAAAGAGTCCTGGATCCAGATCTGAGAAATGGAAGCAAATTATGTAGAGATGGAAATCAGAAATAAATTGCAAAAGACACAGACATGACTAGAAAGTAGTAACAGATTGACAATGAACTAGGTGTATCTCAGAATCACCAAGGGACAATTGGGAGCAAAGGTGAATAATGGCTTGTACTCTAGATTAGATTATTTACAGTGTGGAGACGGGCACTTCAGCCCAACAAGTCCACACAGACCCATTCCCCTACATTTACCCCTTCACCTAAAACTACGGGAAATTGACCATGGCCAATTCACCTGACCTGCACATTTTTGGACTGTGGGAGGAAACCGGAGCACCCGGAGGAAACCCACGCAGACACGGGGAGAATGTGCAAACTCCACACAGAGGCGGGAATTGAACCCAGGTCTCGGCACTGTGAGGCAGCAGTGCTCACCACTGTGCCACCATGCCACCCGTAAAATTTAGAAGAATGAGGGGAGGAGTCTCATAGAAATCTATAAAAGCCTGATGGGACTGAACTGGCTAAATGTGGGAAGAATGTCCCTATATTGGGGAAGTCCAGAACTAGGGGTTGCAGTCTAAGAATAGGGAGCAAGCCATTCAGGACTGAGATGAGGAAGAATGTCTTCACTCACAGAGTTGTGAACCTGGAAATTCTCTCCCACAGAAAGCTGTCGGGGCCAGTTTTGGGTTAGATTACTTACAGTGCGGAAACAGGCCCTTTGGCCCAACAAGTCCACACTGACCCTCCGAAGAGCAACCCACCCAGACCCATTCCCCTACACCTAACATTACAGGTAATTTAGCCTGGCCAATTCACCTAACCTGCACATTTTTGGACTGTGGGAGGAAACCAGAGCACCTGGAGGAAGCCCACGCAAACAATGTGCAAACTCCACACAGACAGTTGCCTGAGGCAAGAATTGAACCTGGGTCTCTGGCGCTGTGAGGCAGCAGTGCTAAACACTGTGCCACCATGCTGTTCATTAGAAATATTCAAGAGGGAGCTGGACATGGTCTTTTCAGCTAAAGGGATCAAGGAGTATGGAGAGAGTGGGAGTTGGATACTGACATCGCCCTATCAGCTTTGATCATATTGAATGGTGGTGCAGACCTGCTGGGCTGAATGGCTTACTCCTACACCTATTTCCCATGTTTCTATCAAATGATTCAGTGAATCTCTTACTGGGGCACTAGCTATGGAACTCCTCTCTAGAAAACACCCTTCATTGTGTGAATTCAGTTTCACATTTTCCTCTGCACTCTCTCTTCTGTTTCGCTGTTCTTTCCTGATATCAGTGGGAAGTAACTCCTCACAAACACTACAGTGCAACAGCTCTTGATCTGTGACTGGAGCCCATGATCTAAACTGACCCTCTCCAGTGCCAGGCCTGGAATAGGGTGTGGTAGCAATGAGCTGCATCTTCTATCAGTTGAGGTGAGGCTGGGTGTTACCCTAGACTATTACTCCAGAGACCCAGATAATGTTCATGGCCAATGGTGATGTTTGAATTCACTAAAAAATCTGTAACTAAGAGTCTAATGTTGATTGTGAAACAGTTGATCTGGTCGAAAGATTGGGAAAGGAGATAGGGAGGGTCAGTGTCAAGGGATCAGTGAAATCTTTAAATTCAAGCCATTGCTGGAGTGGGTGCTGATCCGGGTGCTCCGGTTTCCTCCCACAGTCCAGAGATGTGCAGGGTAGGTGGATTGGCCATGCTAAATTGCCCACACTGTCCAGGGATGTGCAGGCTGGGTGGGATAGCCATGGGAACTACAGGGTTATAGGGGATCTGGGTGAGATACTCTTCAGAGGGTTGGTTTGAACTTGTTGGACCAAATGGTCTGCTTCCACTGTAGAGATCCTATGATGACAGCAGAGGCCAAGATAATGTTCTGGAGAGCACAATTTGAAGTCTACTATGCCCAATTGATGAAAAATCTGTAATTAAGTGTAGGCAGCACGATGGCTCAGTGGTCAGCACTGCTGCCTCGCAGCGCCAGAGACCCCGGTTCAATTCCTGCCTCAGGCGACTGACTGTGTGGAGTTGGCACATTCTCCCCGTGTCTGCGTGGGTTTCCTCCAGATGCTCTGGTTTCCTCCCACAGTCCAAGAATGTGCAGGTTAGGTGGATTGGCTAAGCTAAATTGCCCATAATGTTAGGTGAAGGGATAAATGTAGGGGAGTGGGTTGGGCTGGAGGGCTTGTTTCCACACCGTAACTAATCTAATCATGAAACAGTTGCTGATTGTTTGGGGAAAAGAACTGCTCTGGTTCTCCAGCATCTTTTAGGGATGGAAACTGCCATCCTTACTTGGTCTGAACTACATGTAACTCCAGACCCACAGCAATGTGGTTGGCTCTGAACTGCACTCTAGGCAATAAATACTGGTTTAGCCTGTGACACCCACATTCCATGAGCAAATATTTTTTAAAAAACACCCATCCTTGTCCAAGTGTGTGAAAGATTGCATGATTAAATGAGAGCAGAGCTATTCTCCACTGTTCAATATCTATCCCCCCACTGACCTCACTGAAATATTTTGTCTGGTCACCATCATATTTTCAAGGAACTTAATTTGTGAACAGATTAGTTTTTACATTCTTTCTTCAGCTCAACTTCATCGACTGTAAACTACTTTTGGAAAACTAAACTGCAAGCTACTTTAAACTGCAAACTACTTTAGGGGTTGCACTACGGCTCAATGGTTAGCACTGCTGCCTCACAGCGCCGGGGACCCAGGTTTGATTCCAGCCTCAGGCGACTGTCTGTGTGGAGTTTGCACGTTCTCCCTGTGTCTGCGCGGGTTTCCTTCGGGTGCTCCAGTTTCCTCCCATAATCCAAAGATATGCAGGTTAGGTGAATTGGCCGTGCTAAATTGTCCATTGTGTTCAGGGATGTTTAGGTTAGGTGCAATTGTCAGGGGTAAATGTAGAGTAGGAGGGGAAAGGGTATGGGTGGGTTACTCTTTGGAGGGTTGGTGTGGATTTGTTGGGCCGAATGGCCTGCTTCCACACTCTAGAGATTCGATTCTGTGAGAACTGAATGTGAAAGAAGCTGTGTTAATGCAAATCAACGTTGTCATAGTTCTTTTTCAAAAATCAAAAAAATTCTTTCTTCCCAACTCTGCCTGAGAACACAACTTTTCTGTATTTCCCTGATTTAGCTGACCACAAATTAGACTTGAAACCTGGTGTCTTAATGTTTTTTTTTCAGAAAGAAGCTAAGTGTTTTCTTTCAACCCTCCCTTTTAACTCAACACCACAGACTGACAATGACAAACGAGAGTTGGCAGCCAAAGAAAACCTGACCCTTAACTTCAAAAGGCTCATTGCCATTGGGAAAGTATCCCTATTCTCACAAAATCTGCAACTTGTTGAGATTATTCTTGCACTCAACTGTGTCTGCTTCTCCGTGCCCAAGTGACTCAACAAGAAAGAACAAAATGTAAATGTTGCTAACTCAATGGTATTTTGCAAACCAATCATTCCTTGTGCTCTGATTCAAAAGGATTGTCAGTAAAATAAGACATGGCTGATGGGGCTAACATTGCAATAGGCACCATTGAACCTTACAGTGCCTATTGCTCTGTACCTCCTCGCTTACTATGATCTATACGTACTGCTCGTAAACAGAGCTTGTCGCTGTATTTAAGTACACGTGACAAGAAATCAATCAGTCACTAACAAAATGTTATCTATCGCTCATAGTGAGGAGTATTGAATACAAAAGTAGTGAGGTTGTGCTTCAGTCATACAGGGAATTGGTGAGGCTGCATTTGTACAATATTAATCTCCTTATTTAAGGAAGGATATTACTTGTTGGAAGCAATTCATAGCAAGTTTTCTTGACTAAAATCTGGAAGACAAGCGGGAGGCTGGAAGAACACAGCAAGCCAGGCATCATCAGGAGGTGAAGAAGTCAACAATTTGATTAGATTAGATTACTTACAGTGTGGAAACAGGCCCTTCGGCCCAACAAGTCCACACCGACCCGCCAAAGCGCAACCCAGCCATACCCCTAAATTTACCCCCTACCTAACACTATGGGCAATTTAGCATGGCCAATTCACCTGACCCACACATTTTTGGACTGTGGGAGGAAACCGGAGCACCCGGAGGAAACCCACGCAGACACGGGGAGAACGTGCAAACTCCACACAGTCAGTCGCCTGAGGCAGGAATTGAACCCGGGTCTCTGGCGCTGTGAGGCAGCAGTGCTAACCACTGTGCCACCGTGCTGCCCACAAATTTGGGTGTAACCCTTCTTCAGAACTTGACTTCTCCACCTCTCGATGCTGCCTGGCTTGCTGTGTTCTTCCAGCCTCCTGCTTGTCTACCTTGGATTCCGGTTTTTTTTTGTCTCTAAAATCTGGAAGAGGAGATTTCCTAATGAGAAAAAGTTGGGCAGGCTAGGCCTGTTTTATTGGAGTCTAGAGGGGCTAGATTTTGGAACTAAGGGACACATAACAAAAACCAAAAGAACAGCAAATGCTGTAAATCAGAAATGAAGAATATTTAGACCAGTGACCTTACCATGACATCAATACTTGCCCTAAACTGAAAATGTGCCCCTTAGTTAAAAAAAACCCAGAAATTGTTGGAAAAGCTCAGCACGTCTGGCAGCATCTGTGGAGAAAAACCTGAAGAAGGATCACTGGACCTTAAGATTTACGCTTGACTTCTCTCCACAGATGATGCCAGATCTGCTGAGTTGTTCCAACAATTTCTTTTTTTTAACTAAGGGGCACATTTTCAGTTTAGGGGAAGTATTGATGTCATGGTAAGGTCACTGGTCCAAATATTCCAAGCCAATGTTCTGCGGACATGGGGAATTTTGAATAATTATTTTTTTCAAAATTTGGACTGAAAAGCTAGTTAAATGGTGACCTTATCACCATTGACGATTGACACCAAACCCTGGGTTCACTAATGGACTTCAGGGAAGGAAATCTGCAATCTCAACTTGTGTGGCCTCCATGTGACTCTGAAATCACAGCAATATAGTTGACTCTTAATTGCCCCAAGTGGGCAACTAGAGACAGCAATAAATGTTGGTCAAGCCATCAATGCCCAGATCTTGTGAATAGATATGAAAAACAAGGAGATGCTAATTTAAGACAGAAATGGAGAAATGTTTTTCACACAGAAGACCATGAATTTTTGGATCTCCCTTTTCCAAAAGGCAGAGACAGACAATTTCTTAACAAGCAAATTAGTGAAAGGTTATTGGGATTGGCTGGAATGTGAAGCGATCAGATCACCCATGATCTTACTGAATGGCAGAGCAAGGGGGCAAAAGGGCTCCCAATTCAAATGTTTGTATGTTCAGTGAAGGAGACCACTCACCCCATTGCTCTTATACCATTTTTCTAAAAGGCGCTTTCTGAATACTTTCAAGCACTTCCTACTATTCCCGATAGCTCTCAACATTTTTTTTCTTTTTTTAAGTATGTATCCAGGTCACATTGAGCAAGCTATTATTTGAATCTGTTTCCAGCCTCCTTTCAGGTAGTACATTCCACTCACAAAAGCAATCAGAGCGCTGATGGCCCTTGTGGTGTTATCACTGGGCTATTAATCCAGAGACCCAGGTTATGTCGGGAGGACCTGGGTTTGAATGCCGCCATGGTGGAATTTGAATTCAATTATTAAAAAAAGATTTGGAATTAAGAGTCTAATGATAACTATGAATCGATCTTCGATTGGTTCACTAATGGCTTTTAGGGAAGGAAGCTGCCATGCTTACCTTCACTGGCCTATGTGTGACTCCAGATCTACAGCAATCTGCTTGACTCTGAACCTCTCTCTGGGCAATTAGGGATGGGCAATAAATGCTGGCCTGGCCAGTGATGACCACATCCCATGAATGAATTTTATTTTTAAAAACTGTGTGCGTTAAATCTCATCTCCTTTCTAATTTTTTTTTGTTATTTACCTCATTCTTTTTAGTATAAATCTCTTCCACAGCCTTTCTCAATATCCTTCCAAAGCGTGGTGCCCAGAATTGAACGCAATCTTCTAGATGAAGCTTAAACAGAATCCCTGACCATATCAGAACAAAAAAAGACAAAGAACTGTGGATTCTTGAAAACAGAAGCACAAACAGAAATTGCTGGAGAAACTCAGCAGGTCTGGTGGCATCTGTGGAGAGAGAAACAGAGTTAGCATCCTGTGTCCAATGACCCTTCTTCAGAACATGCTGCTCGATCTGTGATCTGTGAGTCTATGGTTTATGATCTACTGAGTTTTTCCAGCAATTTCTATTAGTGTTCTCTCCCTATCTCCTTCAGCTTTACAACCCCTGGAGTTCTCTGTGAGGTGCCAGTTCTGACTTCTTGAGTATTCCCAATTTTGATTGCTCCCATGTTGTTGATGATGTCTTCAGTTGGCAAAGTCCTAACCTCTAGAAACCCTAACATGAGCCTCCCATATCTCCCTTGCGGTGATCCTTAAAACCAACCCTTATATTTCTGTGCGTAGCTTAGTGTCACATTTTGTTTGATAACAATCCTTGTAATGTTAAACTGAGTGGCCTCACAGGTGGATGTAAAGACCACACACTGCAGAGAAGAACAACATAGCTCTTCCTGGTCTCCAGGCTAATGAAGGGCTTTTGCCCGAAACGTCGACTTCGCTGCTCCTTGGATGCTGCCTGAACTGCTGTGCTCTTCCAGCACCACTAATCCAGAATCTATCCCAAACGTTGGCTGCGCACAATCCTGCAAATCCACTGGGAAGAATGACCAATGTCAGCAACCTTGACCAGGCCAGCCGGCACTGAGGCACTGACCCCCCCCACCACCACTTCCACCCCCCCACCCCTTCCCCTCCCCCCCGCCTTGATCAGCACGATTCTTCCCAAGCAGATTCTCCACTCCCAGCTCTGAAACAGCAGGCAAGCCCCTGGACAGAGGAAGCACTTCAGGGATACCCTCAAGGCCTCATTCATGAAGTGCAGCATTCCCACAGACACTGGCCTGAGATCATCTAAAGCGGAGGAGGACCATCTGGGAAGGTATTGAGCTCCTCAAGATATATTGTCAGGAATAAATGGAAGCTAGGCAAAAACAGTGAAAGGAGTGTGATACCTCACCAACGCCCCACCCACAGCCACCTTCTGCCCCCAGCGTAATGGAGCCTATTATAACCGAATTGGTCTGTACAGCCACCTACCGACTCACCCTGAGAGTGGCAGAGAGTCATCCTTGTCTGTGAGGGACTGACAATGAGATCCTCTCCCAAAGTCTTCCAAATAGATTCCAGGATCTTACTTGGGATGAGATGGTGGATCATGACTGGGACACATGGCTTCACAAAGCCACGTTGTAAACTTCAAGACCAGAAGCAGAAAGTGACAATGTATTGAGAAGTCCGATCTTTAACCTCGAGCTCTGTTTGCTCAAGGAGCTGTAATCCAGGTAGTCACTGGAAGTTAGAATTCCCACTATCTCTATTTGGAAGAAGGTCTCCACAATATCCTGATCATGAGCACACTGCTCTTAATGAGTCTTTACTGTGTGCAAATTGGCTGCTACATTTCTGATGAAGGGCTTATGCCCGAAACATTGATTCTCCTGCTCCTTGGATGTTGCCTGACCTGCTGCGTTTTTCCAGCACCACACTCTCGACTGCTACATTTCCTGCAAAATTGTGGGGAGGTGATGGTCTGGGGGTAACATCATTGGACTTCTAATCCAGAGACCCAGGGGACCGAAAAGAAAATGCTGGAAAGCTCAGTAGGTCTGGCAACATCTGTGGACGATAATCAGAGTTAACTCAGTCCTGACGAAGGGTCACTTGACCCAAAACATTCACTCTGATTTACCTCCACAGATGCTGCCAGACCTGCTGAGCTTTGTCAGCAAATTTTGTTTGTTCTGGGGATTTGGGTTCAAATTCTGCCACGGCACGTAGTGGAACTTGAAATCAATAAAAATCAGGAATTAGGAGTCTAATGATGATCGTGCATCCATTGTCAATTGTGAGAAAAACTCATTTGGTTCACTAATGTCCTTTAAGAATGGAAACTGCCCTCTTTACCTGGCTTAGCCTACATGTGACTCCAGACCCACAACAATGTGGTTGACACTAAACCGCCCTCTGGTAACCAAGGCAAGAAATGCTGGCCGAGCCCGTGCCACCCTCATCCCATGAATGAACTTTTAAAAACTTCATTGGCTGTAAAGTGCATTGGGAATGCTCTATAGTCACAAAAGATGCTACATAAATGTAAGTTTTTCATTATTTCAATCTGGTGCAATGTCATTTTAAATTGCCAGTGACAGAGAAACCAGCATCTCACACATAGCTTCTGGAATTCAGAATGAAAACAGTGGCAATATTAAAAAATCAATTCTGTTTTTCCCTCCAAAGATCAGATGTGTAAAGTGATTTATCACTTGCCTGCCTTCCACTTAAATGGAACTTGGATGTAACTGTCAGATGCTCCAGAGTGCGGGGGCCGTGTGGTAATGTGTCAGTGACATTCGATCCACTTTGAGTCATCAAGATGGTTTCAGTTGTTTACATGAACTGTGATCTACTGTCTGGGATGTCACAGTAAAATGCTTCATCACTGCAGCTGAGATTAATGAGATAGCTTGTAAATCTGACGCCTGTGTTTCAGACATCATAACAAAAGCAACTTCAGGAAAGAAAACAAATCTCTCAGCAACCGAAGCAGTTGCTTTCAGTTTAAACTTGTTGCCCTCATAATACAGCACCTGTGGCCAAACTCAAAGTGGGCATCAGGAGGGCTCCGATCACTCAAAGGTTGTCCTGTAGTCTCCAAGAACTGATCACTAATTTCCTGGGAGGGGAACTAAAAATAAAGTATTGCAGATGCTGTAAGTCTGAAATAAAGGTAGAGAGCATGGGAGAAGCTGACCAGGTCTGGCAGCTCCTGTGGAGACAGAAGTAGAGTTAACATCTTGAGTTTGATGTGTCTCTAGATGAGTCGTTCTGGGCACAAACTTAATTAAGAGAAAGTGAGGGGCTGCAGAAGCTGAAGACTCAGAGTCGAAAAGTGTGGTGCTGGAAAAGCGCAGCAGGTCAGGCAGCATCTGAGGAGCAGGAGAGTCGATGTTTTGGGCATATTCCGAAACATCGACTCTCCTGCTCCTCAGATGTTACCTGATCTGCTGTTCTTTTCCAGCACCATACTTTTCAATTCAAACTTAATTAACCCTAACTAACTAACCCTAGTGTTAAAACTAACTCTAACCCCAACCCTAAATCAAGCCCTAATCCTCAATTTAAAACTGATTGTAATCTGAAACCTAATGCTTACACTTGAATGGGTATTAACAGTAACTTCAACCTTTACAAAAACAAAGTTTAAAAAAATCACACAACACCAGGTTATAGTCCAACAGGTTTAACTGGAAGTCAAAGCTTTAGGAGTGCTGCTTCTTCGACAGGATTTTAACAAAAACAGAAGTTGCTGGAGAAACTCAGCAGGTCTGGCAGCATCTGTGGAGAGAAAGCAGAGTTAACGTTTAGCGTTCTGTGACCCTTTTTTCAAACTTGACTAACCCTAGCTTTAACCGTGTCTAACCATAACTAACATTAGTATAACACAAACTCTAACACCATCCATTCCTGCACGCTTTTTTTCTCTTCTTTTTACTTCAGTTCTTTTTCTTTCTTTGGTCTTTTCTTTTTTGATGAGATTAGATTCCCCTACAGTGTGGAAACAGGCCCTTTGGCCCAACAAGTCCACACCGACCCATTTCCCTACACCTACCACTATGAGCAATTTAGCATGGTCAATTCACATAATCTGCACATCTTTGGACTGTGGGAGGAAACCCATGCAGACAATGTGCAAACTCCACACAGACAGTTGCCTGAGGCGGGAATTGAACCCAGGTCCCTGGCACTGTGAGGCAGCAGTGCTAACCACTGAGCCACCATACCACCCTTTTACTTTCCTTTGAAGCTTTTGGTTGCGGGGTTAGTGGGTGGAATCGGTGCAGCAGCGAGAGCAGTTACTGTGCAAAATGGCGGCTCCCCTTAGCAGTGGCAGACTCTGCTCCTCATAGCGACCCGGAGGCAGTGATGGAAGCAACGGCGGGACTCTCTCCCAGTAGTGGTGGGGCTGGTGGTATCAAAAGCATGGTGAAAGTGAGGACTGCAGATGCTGGAGATTTGAGTCAAGATTAGAGTGGTGCTGGAAAAGCACAGCAGGTCAGGCAGCATCCGAGGAGCAAGAAAATCGACGTTTCGGGCAGGAGCCCTTCATCAGGATGAAGGGCTTCTGCCTGAAACATTGATTTTCCTTCACTTCAGATGCTGCCTGATCTGGTGTTAAATGCTCCTCCAGCGGATCTTTCAAGATGGCGGCACCCGCAAGGTGACATCTCAGAGGAGAATCGCTGGAGCATGATTCTTGGTGAGATGGAGGCGGCCTGCTCTGGCAGCGGAGCCTGGGACTCCTGGTTGCAGTAGTCCCAGAGCAGGGTCTCCTTGCATTGGAGAGACAGCGGCTGCAACAGCAGCAGTGTGGTAGGCCCAGAGCAGGGAGTCATACTTAGGAATATACATAGTAGATAGGAGCAGGAGGAGGCCATTCATCATGATCATGGCTGATTGTCCAACTCAATAGCCTATTCCTGCTTTGTCCCTGTAACCTTTGATCCCATTCACCCCAAGTGCTATATCGAGCTGCCTCTTGAATACATTCAATATTTTGGTATCAACTACTTCCTGTGCTAATGAATCCCCCCCAGTCTCCCCCACTCTTTGATGAAATATCTCCATCCTAAATGGTTCACCCTGAATCCTCAGACTGTGATCTCTGGTTCTGGACGCGCCCATCATTGGAAACATCCTCGCTGCATCTGCCTTGTCTAGTCCAGTTAGAATTTTATAAGTCTCTATGAGATCTCCCCTCACTCACCTGAAATGCAGTAAAATCAATCCTAACCTAGTCAATCTCTCCTCTTACATCAGTCCTGCCATCCCTGGAATGAGTAAAAAGTGAGGTCTGCAGATACTGGAGATCAGAGCTGAAAATGTGTTGCTGATTAAAGCACAGCAGGCTAGGCAGCATCCAAGGAACAGGAAATTCGATGTTTCAGGCCAGAGCCCTCCTGATGAAGGGCTCTGGCCCGAAACGTCGAATTTCCTGTTCCTTGGATGTTGCCTAGCCTGCTGTGCTTTAACCAGCAACACATTTTCATCCCTGGAATGAGCCTGGTAAACCTTCGCTACACTCCCTTGAGACCAAGAGTATCCTTCCTCTGAAAAGGAGACCAAAACTGCCCACAATATTCTCAGTGTGGCCTCACCAAGGCCCTGTATAACTGCAACAACACATCCCTGCTCTTGTCCTCGAAATCTCTCACAATGAAGGCCATCATCGATGCGGCAGCAGAGCAGGAGGTATCCTGACCATGGGGCAATGGTGGGCTCAGCTTGGGACCCAGCATCAGCATCAATGGCAGCAGCAAGGTGGGCCCAGGAGGGGAGAGATGGCAACTAAACAGTGGTGACTCTTATGTCGGTGGTTTCAGTATAGAGGTCAGAGGGGTGGCAGCACAGGTGTCGTGGGTGAGCTGGCTCAGGGTTCAGGACTCTCCTTCCGTTACATCTTTTATCGTTTTTATGCTCAAACTATCCAGAATGGTTCCAGATTGTGGCAACTGCTGAAGCTTTTCACTGCATTTTACTGCAAGTGAACTGATGGGGTCTCGTAATGCAGCAGTGGTGTCCCTCCCTCTGAACCAGCCAGACCTAGATTGAAGTCCTGTCCCTGCTCCAGAGGTGTGTAATAAACTCCTGACCAGATTGATTGGACAATATCTAAATTGTGACAATTTGACATTCTTACATTCTCCCTGAGGTAACAGTGGCTGAAGGCCCTGGTGAGATCACACCTGGAGTATTGTGTGCAGTTTCTGGTCTCCAAATTTGAGGAAAGACATTCTGGCTATTGAGGGAGTGTAGCGTAGGTTCACGAGGTGAATTCCTGGAATGGCGGGACTACCTTACGCTGAAAGACTGGAGCGACTGGGCTTGTATACCCTTGAGTTTAGAAGACTGAGAGGGGATCTGCTTGAGACATATAAGATTATTAAAGGATTGGACACTCTGGAGGCAGGAAACACGTTTCCGCTGATGGGTGAGTGCCGAACCAGAGGAGACAGCTTAAAAATACAGGGTAGACCATTTAGGACAGAGATGAGGAGAAACTTCTTCACCCAGAGAGTGGTGGCTGTGTGGAATGCTCTGCCTCAGAGGGCAGTGGAGGCCCAGTCTCTGGATTCATTTAAGAAAGAGTTGGATAGAGCTCTCAAGGATAGTGGAATCAAGGGTTATGGAGATAAGGCAGGAACAGGATACTGATTAAGGATGATCTGCCATGATCATATTGAAGGGCAGAATGGCCTACTCCTGCACCTATTGTCTATTGTCTAATGTCCAATTGTTTTGCAAAATCTATATAGCTCCATGACTCTAACGGCTTCCCCAGCCTTCCTCCAAAGCCCTACACTTTTTGATCTAGCTGTGCTACCATGGACTCGGCTCTGGTGGCACTCTCCAGTGGTTCTGAATGGTGAGATGCATTCAGGGGCAAACTGCACCATCTTCCACAACACCATTCTCCCTCTGTCAGCAGCTGCATTGACATTCATTGGGATTACATCCAGAAACATGCCATCCATGAAACTCACAGACTCATGGGTAAAGCACAGTGAGGCTAGATAAACCTCCATCTCTGAAACCTGTAACTCGAGCTGATGACATTTGTGATTGTCCAGAATATGCGAGCATCCTGGTTTTCTCAAATTTCACTGGATGTGGACACTATGGGGAGAAAGTGAGGTCTGCAGATGCTGGAGATCAGAGCTGAAAATGTGTTGCTGGAAAAGCACAACAGGTCAGGCAGCATCCAAGGAGCAAGAGATTCGACGTTTCGGGCATAAGCCCTTCTTCAGGAATCATCCAGAAGCCCTGAAGAAGGGCTTATGCCCGAAACGTCGAATCTCCTGCTCCTTGGATGCTGCCTGACCTGCCGTGGACACTATGGGGCCAGGATGCCCTGTATACTTCAATTTATTAAACTGAAATAAAACTAAGATTTAAATAAACTGAGATTCATCAGCAATATAACAAACAACTCCTTCTCTCATACTGGAGTTACTCTATTTTATATGGAGATAACTGAATTATTTTTAGTTGACTATAATTACTGATAAATCTTATTATTTTAATCTCCTCAAAATTTCAGAAGCTTTTAGTGTTACCATCCCTTTTATTCAATTAAAAAAAATTATCCTCCTAGATCTGATTAACTAATTGAACACTGTAATTACAAATACATTATAACATAGGCTTAAGTTTTCATAATAATTAATTGCTATAATCTTATTTCATAGTGACTAGTTTAAATTAATTGGCAAACTAACGAGAATTATCTCCAGAAATGAGGAGATATGGGAGAAACTGTGAAACCAAAGGGAATTCTGTGAGAACTATTCCCAGTATGAGAATATTGGAAAATAAGACTGAGGAGCAGGACTTCGTCATTTGACACGTTGATGCTGCTTCACCATTCGATAAGGTCACAGCTAATCTATTTGTTGTCTCAACTTTGCTAGCTCTTGGCACAGGTTAACAAGAGGGACATTTCCCAGGATTCATCCAGTGCTTCCTGAGCACCTTGTATGTTTCAATAAGGCCACCTCCCATTCTGTTTATATTAGATTAGATTAGATTCTCTACAGTGTGGAAACAGGCCCTTCAGCCCAACAAGTCCACACCAACCCTCCAAAGAGTAACCCACCCAGACCCATTTCCTCTGAATGATGTACCTAACACTATGGGCAATTTAGCATGGCCATCTAAACCTGCACATCTTTGGACTGTGGGAGGAAACCGGAGCACCCAGAGGAAGCCCACGCAGGCACAGGGAGTATGTGCAAACTCCACACAGATAGTCGCCCGAGGCTGGAATCAAACCTGAGACCGTGGTGCTGTGAGGCAGTAGTGCTAACTGCTGAGCTACCGTGCTTATCTCCAACCTCTTCCATTCATGAAGGATTTTAATGAGCAGAAAGGCTTTCACACAAAGTTGTTAAAATCTCACTAGCTCACTAATTGGAAAGGCAATGGAATCAGAGTCTGACTCAATTTTAACAACAGTACAAGATTTGAATGTATTCCTTTTGTTTCAGAAAATCAAAAACGTTTAAATGTGAAGTGGCAGGGCTAATTGGATTTCATTTTAACTTCATTCATGGGATGTAGGCATCACTGGTTATCAGCATTTATTGCCCATCCCTAATTGCCCTTCAGAAGGTGGTGGTGAGCTAATCAAACAAGTCAATCCAGTCCATGTGCTGTAAGTACACCCACAGTTATATTAGCAAGGAAATTCCAAAATTTTGACCCAGTGATAGTGACGGAATGCAGATGAAGTTCCAAATCAGAACGGGTGTATGACTTGGAGGAGATCTTGAAGCTGATGATATTCCCCTGTATCTGCTGCCCTTAACCTTCTAACTGTTAGTAGTGGCAGGTTTGGAAGGTGCTCTCTAAGGAATCTTGGCGAGTTACTGCACTGCATCTTGGAGATGGTGCACACTGTTGCTACCCTGCATTGGTGGTGAAGAAAGCTAATATTGAAGTTGGTGAATGAGATGAGAACCAAATGGGCTATTTTGTCCTGGATGGTGTTAAGCTTCGACTCATCTTTCTTTCTTACAAGATTCCTTGCATTAAAATAAGTGCCATCTAACTTTCCTGTGTTCTTGCCTTTCAGACTTTGTTTTACTACTGTCTGTGCACCCCCTCGTTCACCTCCATTTCATGACCCATCTCACAATCAAATTAGTTTGAACTCCCATCAGCTGTACCAGTGGACTCCCCTCACAGTGATCCTGGTCCCATTTCAGTTCAGGTGCAACTTGCCAGATTTGTACCGGGCCCATCTTCCCCAGAAACAAAGCCAGTGATTTGGAGTTTAAACCTCTCCCTCCTGTACCAATACTTCAACCATGCATTCATCTGCACCATCCACCTAATCCGCTTAAATCTGATGCCTCATCTGCAAGTTCTTGTTGCAGGACCTCATCCTTCCTTTTACCTATGTTGGTCCCATTATCAGCCATAATCTCTGGCCATTCACCCTCCCACTTCAGAATGGCATTTCAGCCATTCAATGGCATCCTTGATGCTGGTTCCAAAGAGGTAACCCACCATCCTGGAGTCACGTCTGTGGCCACAGAAATGCCTGTCTGTACCCCTCCTGGTTCCCCCATCTTTTCCTGGTCCCCTTTTTTGTGCAGCTGAGTTCTGGTTTTACTCCCCAGAGGAATCGTCACTTTCACCTTTCTCCAACACAGAGAATCTGTTCTTGAGTGCGATGCATTTTCTGGTGCTTTCCTCAGTTGCTGCCTGTCTCCCATCCTCCAACCTGGTGGTCACCCATTCCTTTACTGACTGCTCTTCCCTAAACTGCTGGATGACCACATCCAAAAGCAGGGCAGCACAGTTAGCACTGCTGCCTCACAGCGCCATGGACAAGGGTTCAATTCTACTCATGCATGACTGTGCATGTGGAGTTTTCACATTCCCCCATGTCTGCATGGATTTCCTCCAGATGCTCTGGTTTCCTCTCATGGTCCAAAGGTGTGCATATTGGCTGGATTGGCTATGCTAAATTGTCCCGTAGTGTTCAGGTTAGGTGGGTTAGCCATGGGAAATGCAGGATTATAAAGATAGATTAGCTGGGTGGAATGCTCTTCAGAGGATTGGTGTGGAGTAAATGGGCCTGAATAGACTGCTTCCACACTATTGGGATTCTATGAAAAAAGTTGCTATCTATGTAACTTTCGCCTCAGGGATGCATTGCTGATGCTAAAGGCTCCAACACTGAAGCTGCTCGAACCAATAGCCCTTCCTGTAGGTTTGGTCATCCAGAATAGGCAAAAGTGAGGACTGCAGATGCTGGAAACCAGAGTTTAGATCAGAGTGGTACTGGAAAAGCACAGCAGGTCAGGCAGCATCCAAGGAGCAGGAAAATCAACGTTTCAGGCAAAAATCCTTCATCAGGAATGGCCATCCAGAATTCCAAGACTTCAAACATACGCAGGTTCTCTAACCCATGGGATTGAGCTCCCCTGTTTTAGTTAAAATACTGTTATGCTAAAGTTAAGACAGATTGAATGTCATTTATTTTTTTTTCAAAATAAATAGAATGTGGAACTCTTATTTATCCTCAATGCAGCTTTAAATTTGGGAAAAACAACTTACCCAAGACTCCCAATCAGACGTCACTTTTTTCAGACTTTTTGAATCCTGGCAGGGTTTTTGCTGATGGTAGCCATTGGTCCAAACGGTTTGATTGAGCCTCAGCAATCCCACTTACAACTGAGTAGCTCTGATGCTGCCATTCACCCCAGGTTCACTCTGCTCCCAGTGCTAGTCTGACTGAGCTCTGTCTCCTTATCCCATACCATCCTCACCTCCTCCCCTCCTCCTTTCTGGTCAATGCTGATCCCCAGGATGTTGATAATGGGAGATTTAGTCAAAATGGCATTGAATGTCCAAGGTAAGTTAGATTGTCTACTGTTGAAGATGGTCATTGTCTGCCACTTGTGGGATGTGACGGTTACTTACCACTTAATCGCCCAAGCCTGGATATTGTCCAAATCTTGCTGCATGTGGACATGAACTGCTTTAATATCTAAAAGTTGTGAATGGTGCTGGACATAACCAATCATCCATGAACATCCCCACTTCTGACCCGATAATGGAGGGAAGGTCATTGATGAAGCAGCTGAAGATGGTCAGGCTTGGACACTACCCTGAGGAACTTCTGCTGAGATGTCCTGGAGCTGAGATGACTGACCTCCAACAACCACAACCACTTTCCTATGCATCAGGATGATTCCAACCAGCAGGGAAGTTTCCCCATCGATCTTCATCAATTTCAATTTGATAGGGCTCCTTGATGCCACGCTCAGTCAAATGTGGTTTTCATATCAAGTGCTGTCACTCTCACTTCCCTTCTGGAGTTCAGCTCTTTTGTCCATGTTTGAACCGAGGCTGTAATGAGGTCAGGAGCTGAGTGGCCCTGGCAGAACCTACACTGGGCATCACTGAGCAGGTTATTGCTGAACAGGTGCTGCTTGATAACACTGTTGATGACATCTTCCATCACTTTACTGATGATCGAGAGGAGACTGATGGGCAGGAGTTGTCCAGGTGGGGTTTGTCCTGCTTTTTCTGCACAAGAAATATCTGGGCAATTTTCTAGATTGTTGAGTAAATGTCAGAATTGTAGCTATACTGGAAAAGCCTGGCTGGGAAAATTCTAGAGCAGAACTATTGCTGGAGTGCTACCAGGACCGATAGCCTGTGCAGTATCCAATGGCTTCAGTCATTTCTTGATATCACATTGGGTGAATCGAATTGGCTGAAGACTGGCTTCTGTGATGGGAGTGTCAGGAGAAGGCCAAGATGAATCATCCACTCAGTACTTTTGACCAATATAGATGCAATACTTCAGCCTTATCTTTCGCACCAGAATGCTGGGTTCCGTCCCCACCCACCCCCATTATTAAAAATGAAAGCGTTTATGAAGCTTCCTCCTCCAGTAAGTTGTTCAATGGTCAACCATCATTCATGACTGGATGTGGCAGGAGCTTGGATCCCAAAGTAGACAATTCGTTCAAAGCACCAGAATGTGCTCAATGTACTCCCTGTAACACTGGTGACTCCAGTGATTGGCTCCAGACACATATTTCTGAATTCAGGTGAATATTCAGCATTCACAGGTACAGAAGCAGGTTATTGTCAGTAGGACTGGGTGGCTGAGGGGTTTACTGTGAGTGGGGGTGGTTGTGGGAGGGGGCATTAATATAAGGAAGTGTGGGTATGGGAGGGGGATCATCTGAGTCGGGGTGAGGGGATTTGTGTAAGTAGGTGTGGATGCAGGAGGTGGTGTCAGGTGAGTGGACACAGTTGTGGGACAAGGTTAATGCGAGTGGGAAGTGGGTGGGTGAGGGGGAGGGATTAAAGTGAATAGGTGTAGGTGTGGGAAGGGGTTCATCTGAGTACAGTCCATCTTCCGCAACTACACTGGCACCACCCCCCACCTTTTCCTCTGCTACATCGATGACTGTATTGACGCTGCCTTGTGCTCCCACGAGGAGGTTGAACAGTTCATCCACTTTACCAACACTTTCCACCCCAACCTCAAATTCACCTGGACCGTCTCAGACTCCTCCCTCCCCGTCCTAGACCTTTCCATTTCTATCTCGGGCAACCGAACTGACACAGACATCTACTATAAACCGACTGACTCCCACAGCTACCGAGACTACAACTCCTCCCACCCTGCCCCCTGTAAAAACGCCATCCCATATTCCCAATTCCTTCGTCTCCGCCGCATCTGCTCCCAGGAGGACCAGTTCCAATACCGTACAGCCCAGATGGCCTCCTTCTTCAAGGACCGCAGATTCCCCCCAAACGTGATCGACGATGCCCTCCACCGCATCTCCTCCACTTCCCGCTCCCCGGCCCTTGAGCCCCGCCCCTCCAACTGCCACCAGACAGAACCCCACTGGTTCTCACCTACCACCCCACCAACCTCTATATACAGCGTATCATCCACCGTCATTTCCACCACCTCCAAACGGACCCCACCACCAGGGATATATTTCCCTCCCCTCCCCTATCAGTGTTCCGCAAAGACCACTCCCTCCGTGACTCCCTCGTCAGGTCCACAGCCCCCACCATCCCAACCACCGCTCCCGGCACCTTCCCCTGCAACTGCAAGAAATGCACCCACACCTCCTCCCTTGCTTCTCTCCAAGGCCCCAAGGGATCCTTCCATATCCGCCACAAATTCACCTGCACCTCCACACACATCATCTATTGCATCCACTGCACCCGATGTGGCCTCCTCTATATTGGGGAGACAGGCTGCCTACTTGCGGAACGTTTCAGAGAACACCTCTGGGACACCCGGACCAACCAACCCAACCACCCCGTGGCTTAACACTTTAACTCCCCCTCCCACTCCACCAAGGACATGCAGGTCCTTGGACTCCTCCATCGCCAGACCATAACAACACGACGGTTGGAGGAAGAGCGCCTCATTTTCCGCCTAGGAACCCTCCAACCACAAGGGATGAACTCAGATTTCTCCAGTTTCCTCATTTCCCCTCCCCCCACCTTGTCTCAGTCAAATCCCTCGAACTCAGCACCGCCTTCCTAACCAGCAATCTTCTTCCTGACCTCTCCGTCCCCACCCCACTCCGGCCTATCACCCTCACCTTGACCTCCTTCCCCCAATTGCATCTCCATCGCCCCTCCCCCAAGTCCCTCCTCCCTACCTTTTATCTTAGCCTGCTGGACACACTTGCCTCATTCCTGAAGAAGGGCTTATGTCTGAAACGTCGATTCTCCTGCTCCTTGAATGCTGCCTGACCTGTTGCGCTTTTCCAGCAGCACATTTTCAGCTCTGCATATACTCTGTCAATCCCATTAAAAATCCTCTATGTTTCAATGAGATCACCTCTCACTCTTCTAAACCCCATTGAATAGAGAACCAACTATTTAACCTTTGCTCATAATCCCTCCACACCGGGGATTACCCCAGTGAACCTTCCCTGAACAGTCTCTAATAAAATAAAATAATATCTTTCGTTAAATAAGGGGACCGAACCTGCTCACAGAGGGTTATATGTCTTTGGAAACTCTTGTCAAAGTAAACTGTGGGGGCATAGAATCCTTGTGCATATTTAAGGAGGTAGATAGATTCTTGGACATTTGGGGAAACACTTATATCTTTACCAACTTCTCCTCCTTTATATAACCTCAGTATCTACCTTAAAACATAGAAAAATACAGCACAGAACAGACCCTTTGGCCCACAATGCTGTGCCGATCATTAATGCTAACGTAAACACCGGAAAGTGGACATGGGAAATGTTGGATTGGTCACGATCCTAGAAAATGGCAGGGCAGAAACGGCAGGCCAACTGGCTTACAGACGCTTCTGTTTCTTATGGTCCTACCTGTTTGTATATCTCAATTGACATCTAATGCACAGCAAACCTAGTTTTACTGGCACCTTACTCACCGGCAAAAAGAATAACGTAATGCCGTTAATAAAGTATAATGGTGATGCGTCTACCCCTGCATTACATTTTTATTACTCAGTGTGTGTTTTCTTACATTGATTTTCGGAAGTGTGTTGATATTTTTATACAGAGCTTGGAGGGATGTCAATGCCTTGAAGCTTTGCTTAACTCAGGGTGTACTGCAGTGATGTGTACCTCTTGATTATCCAGAACATTTGATCAACCAGCCCCTTCCTGGTCCCCAGAGATGTATATGTCACTACCCATCTAACCATATCCTTCGCTGGCTGTTCATTTCTCTATTTGAGAATCCCTGCCTATCTTTCTGTAAAACAAAGATATGGATAACTCCTGGTGACTGAGCAGTAGACAACTGTTCACATTTTCAGTTAAGACCCACTCGTGCACAATATGTGAGGCTGTGGTTACAATCCAGCTCTTGTGTTTTTTTTTATCACTGGCCTTCAGCAGATGGGATGGTGACGTGAAGGGCCATATCCCACCCTCCAGGCATTGCTGACACTGTGCTTAGCTCACACACATCTGTGCCCAGCACCACATCATCCCTGTAGAACGAGCCCTAATTACCAATAAATTATTCATCTTATATATCTGTCATCCAGCTTGGGGAGGAATTCGCTGCTGGCAGTGGAGGTGGGGGGGAGGAACTACTGTTTAGAGACGTAACTCAGATTGTCATCATACATGAAGACAGAAAATTCCTGGCAAATTTCCCATTGAACCAATTCCCTCAGAATTAAAACAGGAATGACCAGAGACAGCTCAGAGTTGGATAGATTAATTTGGAAAGCTGGTGAAGGTGCAATGACGCTGCTATAGTACAGGGATTTGAACTTCCTCCATACAATCCCTACAGTGTGCAGACAAGCCATTCAGCCCATTGAGGCCATGCTGACCCTCTGAAGAGCACCACAGCCAAACCCGTTTCTCCCGCCTTCCTTGCCCTATCTGCGCAATCCTGCATTTTTCGTGGGCTCATGCACCTGGCTTGCACATCTCTGGACACTGTGGGCAATTTAGTGTGGCCAGGCCACCTAACCTGCACATCTTTGGACTACAGGAGGAAGCTCACGCAGACAGAAGGGCTTATGCTCGAAACGTCGATTCTCCTGTTCCTTGGATGCTGCCTGACCTGCTGCGCTTTTCCAGCAACACATTTTCAACAGGGAGAATGTGCCAACATCACACAGACAGCTGTCTGAGGCTGGAATTGAACACGGGTCCTGAGTGCTGTGAGGCAGCAGCACTGACCGCTGAGCCACCATGCCACCCCACTTATATCTTTGCCAACTCCTCCTCCTCTACATAACCTCAGTATCTATCTTAGAACATAGAACGTAGAAAGGTACCGTACAGAATAGGCCATTTGGCCCACAATGTTGTGCTGAGGATTAATCCTAACGTAAAATAAAATAACTTAACCTACGCACCCCTCAACACACTGCCATCCATGCGCATATTCAGCAGTCGCTTAAATGTCCCTAATGACTCTACTTCCACCACCACAGCTGGCAAGACATTTCATGCATTCACAACTCTCTGCGTAAAGAAATTTCCTCTGATGTCCCCTCCATACGCTTCTCCTAATATCTTAAAACTATGACTCCTCGTGCCAGTTAATCCTGCCCTGGGAAAACATCTCTGGCTAAGTTCTGCCCTGGGGAAAAGTCTCTGGCTTTTACCTTCCTGAAAGCATCAACTTGCCTGAGGCTACTATTATAGTTGCCTCTTCCTTGTCCACAGTTATTATTATTTTGTGTGTGGTGTGATGTTCTGATTGTGTAACATGCCACATGCAAGGGTTTCCTTCCTGCCTATGCCTGTCCAAGCAGTCGCTATCGCCTAGCTCTCTGCAGTCAGGGGATCAGGCCGGTGGGGTCGATGGAAATGGTCACAGATTTACCCTGCCTCAGCAAGTTCAAGAAGTTAAGTATGGGTGGAGGATTGAATCCAACAGCTTCGGAGGAAGGACTTGAACTCATATTGCAACTTGCTTCAAGGCAACAATTAAATCCCATCAAACTGAAGACACTGTAAGAAATGTGCTGTCAATTTGTACACAGCAAGGACCCACAAGCAGTAATATGAATTGACCAGATTGGCTGTATGTGGTGCAGGGTGAAGATATTGGTTAAGGCAATGGAAAGAATTTCCTTGCTCTTCTTTGGAAGACTACAATGGGACCTCATTTGTTTTGCTCATGGGGTATCATTGACTGGACCAGCATTTCCCAACCATCCTTCATCACCCTAAAGAAAATGGTAGGGAGCCTCTTTCTTGAACAATAGCAGTCCATGGAGTGTAGGGGCATTCACTGTGCTGTTAAGGAGGGAGTCCCGGGATTCTGGTCCAGTAACATTGCCATGGGTCAGGATGGTGAGTGCCTTGGAGGGGAGTTTTCAAGTGTTGTACCCATGTATCTGCCGCCTTTGTCATTTTAGCTGGGAGAGGTCATAGGCTTTGGAATGTACTGTCGGAGGAGCCTTGGTGAGGTACGGCAGTGACTCCTGTAGATGGTACATTGTTAGCAGAGGTGGAGTTCTGAGAGGGGGACCTCAGTTTAATGTCTCATTTGAGACCTACATCCTTGACAAAATGGCACACTCTTGATTGTGGGAGGGAGTGTCAGCCTGAATTTGGTTGTTTCAAATACTCGGTGAAATACTGGATTAGGTATGCAGAATTAGCATAGACTCAGAAACTGAATGGTTTCTGAACAGAACCCTGTGTATGCTGTAATCTATCTGGGGTATGGATTCCTGGAGATAAGGAATATGAGAGAAAGAGAGAATTGAAGATAGAATATCTGAAATAAGACAAAGGAGCAGAAATTAGGCCATTCCGTCCATTGAGACTTCTCTGTCATTCAATTGAGGCTGATAGGCTTTTCAATCCATTTTCCCCTTTCTCCCATAACCCTTGATACCCCGGCATTCAAAACCTTATCTATCTCTGTTTTAAATATACTCAATGACGAGGCCTCCACAGCCTATGGTGAATCCATAGATTCACCACTGTCTGGCTGAAGAAATTTCTTCTCATTTCCATTCTAAAAGATCTTCTTTTTACCCTAAGATAGATGTAAACCCACATTTCCATCACTGAGCCACCCCCCAACCAATCACATCCTCTATCGATTAATGCATTCCATTCAAAATTCAAGCCCTACTTTGAAACTGACCTGCTCTGGATGGATTCACGGCAGGCACTTGCTTTACATCTGTTCAATATGTCCCTTCCATTGGTGGCCATGTCTTCAGCTGCCCAGGGCCCCACGTTCTGGAATTCTCTCCCTAATCCTCTCCACCTCTCAGGTTTTCAATCAAGGGGACACTGGAAAATATCACTTCATTCACGAGAAAGGGAATAGGGAGCAAAGAAGGAGGGAAAAGGCAGAACAGCCAAATTTTAAAAATGGTGGTAGAAATGAACTAAGGGACAAAGTTTTCCACTGGGCCAAAATAGTAGAGCAAATCCTGATCCAAGAGTTAACCTTTGAAGAGCATTTTAATGGATGAAGGAAAAGGTCAAAAAGAGATCATGAGGGAAAGTGTTTTGATATAGCGAGTGATTAGTGGGCTGCCTGACAGTGTGATAGTCAAGGTTCAATCAAGGCATTCAGGTCAGAATTGGATGGTTACCTGAAGATTATGGCAAAAAGGCAGGAGAATGGGATGAGGTGTGCTGCTTTTTGGACAGCTAGTTCAGACATGATTGGACAAACAGTCTCTTCTGCACCGTAGCAATTCTGAAATGCTGGGAGAGAGCGTGCTTAGAAGAATCATGGAATCCCTGCAGTATGGAAGCAGGCCATTTGACCCATCAAGCCATATCAACCATCCGAAGAGCACCCCACCCAAATCCAATCCCTACCTTTCCCATGGCTAATTCACCCAATCTGCACATCCCTGGACAGTAAGGCCAGTTTAACATGGCCAGTCCACCTAACCTGCACGTCTTTGGACAGTGGGAGGAAACCGGAGTGCCTGGAGGGGGCCCACACAGACACAGGGAGAATATGCAAGTTCCACACAGACAGTCACCCAAGAATGGAATTGAACCCAAGTCCATTGTGCTGGAGCAGGGCTAACCACTGAGTCACCATGCCGCAGCAGAGAGATGAAGTGTAAGAAACAAGGAGGAGGAAGATTAGATAGAAGACGCAGAATGCACGAGGAAGGGACTGTAAAAAAGAGAAAAGAACAGGGTAAAATAATTACATGAGAAAGGGGTTGGAGAGAGAGAAGGAAAAAGAGTCAAGCAGGGTGGGCATGTGAAAGCAAAATAGGAAAAAAGACACATCTGGGTCAGATTAAAAAGCATGACCCCAACATGTAAAAATCTTAATTTTGCTCATCTGGAGATGTTTATGCTTTGTGACTCAGTTGACTCAACACAGTTCCTCTTTGCAGGTCCCCTCAGCCCTAACAGGGCTAAACACCAGTGGAACTGACACATCACAGTTCCAAAATAAACACACAATGGCCTCCTGCCATTAGCCAGACAGGAGGCTTGGTGAGGCAACCGTACCTCGCCTGAACTCACCTCCGCATCATGTCAAAGAAAACAAAAAATTACTTTCCCTGTAAACGAGCCAGAGAGAAAATAAATCATTAACGGCTACTTCACCCAATCCCTCCCCCTCTCCTCGCCAGCATCATTTTGTCAGGCACCAACGAAGATGTCAATCATTCGAGACAGCACTTCCCGTGGGGTCCTACCATGCCAGTTTGCCATGGGCCTGACAATAAAAGCAGACAACAGGCTCAATCTGTTTACCTGCTCAGTTGGTGATTGGATTAAGGGGCTAATTAGGGTTAATGATAATGTTAGCTTTTCTTGAGCTGCTTACTGGTCACTGATCCGTTTCCCTGCTTGAGGGACTCATGACTGTAACTGTGCCAATTTTTTTGTTCGCTTTACTGCTGGGAGCTGTGACTCAGCTGGATAGGTCTCCTACCTTAGAACAAGGAGGTTGTAGGTCAGTGTGCCACCTTGTGTACACAATTTCTGTTGATCCTCCCAGGGCAGTACTGCACAGTTGGCAGTGCCGTTTGTTGGTGTGTTAGCTTTTATTGGTAGAGAGATTGAGTTTCGGAGCCATGAGATCATGCTGCAGCTGTACAAAACTCTGGTGCGGCCACACTTGGAGTATTGCGTACAGTTCTGGTCACTCCATTATAGGAAGGATGTGGAAGCATTGAAAAGGGCTCCGAGGAGATTTACTAGGATGTTACCTGGCATAGAGGGAAAGTCTTACGAGGAAAGGCTGAGGGACTTGAGGCTGTTTTCATTTGAGAGAAGAAGGTTAAGAGGTGACTTAATAGAGACATACAAGATGATCAGAGGATTAGATGGGGTTGATAGTGAGAACCTTTTTCCTCAGATGGTGATGGCTAGCATGAGGGAATATAACTTTAAACTGAGGGGTGATAGATAGGGTGACAGAGATAGGTTCTTTAATCCGAGACTAGTTGAGTAGTGGAATGCCCTGCCTGTAAACAGTAGTAGACTCGCCAACTTAAAGGGCATTTAAATGGTGATAGGATAAACATATGGATGACAATGGAACAGTGTAGGTTAGATAGGCTTCAGATTGGTTTTACAGGTCAGCGCAATATCAAGAGCCAAAAGGTCTGTACTGCGCCGTAATGTTTTGTGTTCTATGTTCTCAGTGCCCACACAGTGGTTGGGTGGGAGTTGTAAAAAAATCATAACGTTCTATCAAAGCAGAGGATCTCCCTTGACATCCTTGTTGTTCAATCAATGTCATAAAAAAGACTATCAATTCATTATCACTTTGCGGTGTAATACCACTCAATATCAGAGCAGAAGGAGGGCAATCGGCCCATCAAGTCTGCTTTACCAAGTCTGCTTTATCATAGCTGATCTGATAATCCCCAACTCTACTTTCCTGTCTTTTCATCATAACCCTTGATTCCCTTACTAATTAAAAACCTGTCTTATCCTTGAATGTACTTAATGGTCTAGCTGAGACAGCCCTCTATTCCACAGAACCACAACCCTCTGAAAGAACAAATTCCTCCTCATCTCTGTTTTATGTAGGAACCCCTTACTCCGACCCTCTGGTCCAAGATTCTTCTCACACGTGGAAACAACCTTGTGAAAGGTTGCACTTCAGTATAGCTGCTGCTTTTCCTAAATTGCAACAGTGATAGAGCAAAGCAACCCCATATCAAATGGATCAGATTGAAGCTCTGCATTCCTGCCACATCCAGTCATGAATGTTGGTAACCAATTCAGCAACTCGCTGGAGGAGGAGGAGGTGCCACAAGTATCCCCATCTGCAATGATGGAAGCCGCAGCAAATCTGGAATCAATGGGTGTCAGGGGGCAAACTCTCCACTGATTGGAGCCAATCTGGCTTATAGAAGACGGTTGCGGTTGTTGGGAGTCAGTCATCCCAGCTCTACGACATCTCTGCAGGAGTTCCTCAGGGTAGTGTCCTCGGCACAACCATCTTCAGCTGCTTCATCAATGACCTTCCCTCCATCATAAAGTCAGAAGTGGGATGTTCACCAATGATTACAAAATGTTCAGAACCATTCACGAGTCCTCCGGTACCGAAGGGGCCCAGGTTCAAATGCAACATGATCTGGACAATATCTCGGCCTGGGCTGACAAATGGCAAGTGACATTCGTGTCACACAAATGTCAGGCAATGACTATCTCCAATTAGAGGCAATCTAACCACTGCCCCATGACCTTGAATGGTGTTACCATCACTGAAACCCCTCCTATCAATATCCTTGGGTTTACCATTGACTAGAAACTCTATTGGACATACCACATAAACAGAGGCTAGGAATACTGTGGCAAGTAACTCGCTTCCTGACTCCCAAAGCCTGACTCCATCATCTACAAGGTACAAGTCAGGAGGGTGATGGAGCACTCCCTACTTACCTGGATGGGTACAGGTCCAATAACACTCAAGATGCTTCTCACCATGTAGGGCAAAGCAGCCCACTTGATTGGCATCACATCCACAAACATCCATTCCTTTTTTCCATCTTCAGTGCTCAGTGGAAGCAGCTGTTGGTTGAGACCAAATTTTCATTGGCCAGAAGGTAAGATGCAAGTGGAATTGTGGGTAAAGAGAACAGCCAAAAATGTAGTGGTAATACGAGTACAGGTGAGGATTTCAGTGGCAAATGTGTAGGGGAATAGAATAGTGTCATAGAATCATAGAGATGTACAGCAAGAGAACAAACCTTTGGTCCAACTTGTCCACGCGGAACAGATATCCTAAATTAATCTAGTCCCATTTCCCAGCACTTGGCCCATATCCCTCTAAAACCTTCCTATTCATTAGATGGTACAGTGCCTCAGTGGTTAGCATGGCTGCCTCACAGTGCCAGGGACCCAGGTTTGAACTTTGCTTCAGGTGGCTCTCTTTGTGGAGTTTGCATGTCCTCTGTTTTCCTCCCACTGTTCAAACGCATGCAGCCTATCTGGATTGGCCATGCTAAGTTGCCCATAGTGTCTGGGAATGTGGACTAGGTAGATCATGCTGGATGGAGGGGTGGCGTGGAATCGATGAGCTGAATGGTCTACTTTCATGATTCATATACCCATCCAGATGTATGTCAAATGTTGTAATTGTACCAGCCTCCACCACTTCCTCTGGCAGCTCATTCCATACATGCACCATCCTCTGCACGAAAAAGCTATCCCCTAGGTCCCTTTTCAATCTTTCCCCTCTCACCTTAAACCTATCCCTCTGGTTTTGGACTCTCCTATCTTGAGAAAAAGACCTTGGCTATTCAGCTTATCTATGCCCCTCATGGAGTCATGGAGAACATATTTCCTGCAGCAGGGAGACCAGAACTGAACACGGTATTCCAAAAGTGGCCTAATCAATGTCCTGTACATCTTTGGATCAGAAGGCAATGAAGAAAAAGATAAGTTATATAAAAACAAAAAGAATTGTGTATGCTGAAAATCTGAAATAAAAACAAAAAGTACAGGAAGAGTTCAGCAGGTCTGGCAGCAACTGTGAAGAGGGAGACAGAATTAATGTTTCACGTCCAAAGACACTCCTGCTACTATGGAGAGAGAGAGAGACAGAGTTAATGTTTCTAGTCCAAAGACTCTCCTATAAGTTGCTTTAGTTGATGATTTGAGAACATCACCATTTAAGAGTTAATAATTTCAATTGGAAGTCATGCAGCATAAATAATACAGTGAAGTAAATAGAATACTAGTCTGAAAATATCTCCTTAGAAGGAACTGACTTTAAAGGCAGCAATAATCCTCAACTCTGCTTGTCAGTGTAAATCACACTAAGTACCTGTTTTGTCAACAGGACATTATCCATGTAGCCCTAGCTCTTTATTACGGTTCTTTCAGCTGTGTCTGGTTGACATATGCTCTCACCAGTCACCATATGGGGCCTGTGTTGGACAATACATCAACTTCTGCTTTATCCTTGAGGCTTAAAGGACTGGGGTCTCACATCGAGAGCACATCTGGCAGCAAATTTTCCAGCGACAATCTCCACTGGCAATGGTCATCGTGGACCTTGATTGATGTCTCAATCACAAAACTGTGGGTCAATGGTAGCTCACTCCTCTGACTCAGAATTGGACGTTCCAGTCTCAACAAGTTGGGGAGTCAGTACTTTAATGGCAACATCACTAGAATAGCAATCCAAAGATCCAAACGAAGGTTTTAGGGGCACATGTTCAAATCCCACCATGGCAGATGGTGGAATTTAAGTTCAATCATGGAGAATACGGAATTGAAAGCTAGTAACAGTGACTGCAAAGCCATATTGCTGTAAACCCTATCTGGTTCATCCCTGCATATTAGGGAAGGAAATCTGGTCTAGTCTATATGTTACTCTGAAATGCGGTTGCTTCTCAACTGATTTGATTTATTGTTGCCACGTGTACCTAAGTACAGTGAAAAGTTTTGTTTTGTGAGCAGTATAGGCAGACCATAGCAAGCAAGGACACACAGATCATAGGGTGCTAAGACATAGCCAGGCATATAAGGTTACAGCTACACAGGAGGTTCCCAACAGCATGATCAACATTACTGAAGTTAGAGAGCTAACTCAGTTCAAGGGCAGTTACAGGTAGACAGCTGTTGGTGTTCCTATGAATGAAAATTTCTGAGCTGAACGCATAATGAATACAATAGAAATTTATTGTCCTGTCTACTTTTCCATGAAAAATAGGGTGAGACGTTTTGTAAGTCACCCCAATATGGCACCCACATCAATGATAGAAGTCACATGTAATAATAAGGACAATGTAAAATTAAGACAAAGCTCATCCCAGTTCCATTAATGACCATGGGCCCAGAGGAAGCAAAATTAGGAACTGATGAAGATGCAGCTAGATGAGTCCGCTGCACTGGGCCACTGGAATACTGGGCTGGATGTCTGTGACAGGAAGATTGCCATGCCAGGCTGAGACTGACACACTTGGACAAGTCTGGCCCCCAGGCCGCTGGAATATCAGGAAGCAGAAGACGAAGAAGACCTCCACATGAGAACAAGACCACCACACAAGAGACTACCACACAGGGAGACCACTACACAGGGAGACCACTACACCGGGAGACCACCACACATGAAGACCACCATACAGGGAAACCCCCACACAGGGAGACCTCCACACAGGGAGAACTCCACACAGGGAGACCACCATACAGGGAGACCACCATACAGGGAGAACTCCACACAGGGAGACCACCATACAGGGAGACCACCATACAGGGAGAACTCCACACAGGGAGATCGCCACACCGGGAGACCACTACACAGGGAGACTGCCAAACAGTGCGATCACCACACCGGGAGACCATCACACAAGGAGATCGCCACACCGGGAGACCACTACACAGGGAGACCACCATACAGGGAGACCATCACACCGGGAGACCACCACACAGGAAGAACTCCACACAGTGAGACCACCACACAGGGAGACCACCACACAGGGACACCATCACACCAGGAAACCATCACATAGTGAGACTACCACACAGGGAGACCACCACACAGGGAGACCACCACACTGGGAGACCACCACACTGGGAGACCACCACACAGAGAGACCACCACACCGGGAGACCACCACATAGTGATACTACCACACAGGGAGACCACCACACAGGGAGACCACTACACAGTGAGACCACCACATAGGGAGACCACCAAACAGGGAGACCACAACACCGGGAAACCACCTCACAGTGAGACCACCACACCAGGAGACCACCACACAGTGAGACCACCATACAGTGAGACCGCCACACAGAGAGACCACCATACAGAGAGACTACCACACAGGGAGACCATCACACTGGGAGATCACCACACCGGGAGACCGCCACACAGGGAGACTACCACACAGTGAGACCACCACACTGGGAGAACTCCACACACGGAGATCGCCACACCGGGAGACCACCACACAGGGACACCACCACACAGGGAGACCATCATGCCAGGAGACTGCCACACCGGGAGACCACCACACAGGGAGACCACCACACAGGGAGATGGCCACACTGGGAGACCACCACACAGGGAGACCACCACATAGGGAGACCACCACACAGGGAGAACTTCACACAGGGAGACCACCACACCAGGAGACCACTACACAGTGAGACCACCATACAGGGAGACCACCACACAGTGAGACCACCACACTGGGAGACCACCTCACAGTGAGACCGCCACACAGAGAGACCACCACACAGAGAGACCACCACACTGGGAGATCACCACACCGGGAGACCACAACACCGGGAGACCACCTCACAGTGAGACCACCACACTGGGAGACCACCTCACCGGGAGACCATCACACAGGGAGACCACAACACCGGGAGACCACCACATAGTGAGACCATCACACAGGGAGACCACCACACTGGGAGACCACCACACCGGGAGACTACCACACTGGGAGACCACTACACCGGGAGACCACCACACAGGGAGACTACCACACAGGGAGACCACCTCACAGTGAAACTACCACACAGGGAGACCACTACACCGGGAGACCACCACACAGGGAGACTACCACACAGGGAGACCACCACACAGTGAAACTACCACACAGGGAGACTACCACACTGGGACACCACCACACAGGGAGACCACCTCACAGTGAGACTGCCACACTGGGAGACTGGCTCACAGGGAGACCACCACACCAGGAGACCATTGCATAGTGACACCACTGTACAGTGTGACTGCCACACTGGGAGACCACCACACTGGGAGACCACCACACAGGGAGACAACCACACTGGGAGACTGGCCCACAGGGAGACCATCACACAGTGAGACCGCCACACAGGGAGAGCACCACACTGGGAGACCGCCACACCTGGAGACCGCCACATGGTGAGACTGGCACACAGTGAGACTGCCACATCAGCAGACCATCACACAGTGACGCCACTGCACAGTGAGACCATCACACTGGGAGACCATCACACAGTGACACCACTGCACAGTGAGACTGCCACACTAGGAGACTGCCACACAGTGAGACCGCCACAACAGAAGACTGCCATGCTGTGTGCTAAGACTGCCACTTCTCTTTCACTCGCCCGGGCCTAGCTGCAGATCTGGAGCCTCGGCCTGGCCTATGAGTCTGGGCCGTGGGGTGTCAGCTCGGGGTCTGCTCCTTGCTCGCTGGCAGACTCTGGTCTGCGGTGTAGCTGTGTCTGGCTTGTCCTAGTATTGCTGCCACTACCTTTCTTCACCCGCCCATACCCAGCCTTAAGTGAAAAGAAAACGAAGAAAGAAGGGAAAAGTGAAAAAATGCTTAAGGAATAAAAAAAGAAAAAAAGAGAATGAGAAAGAAAGCCGACGGGATTAGACAGGCCCCGTGCTCAGCCCACCTCGTCCACCGCCATCTTATAAATAAAAATGTAAGCTAACACGGTCAGTTCTCTAATGTCTGAGGTACTATACAGTTCTGAGGTAACTGTTAATCCGAGGTACCGTCTGCTTTTTGCAATGGTTGTAAAAGATCCTTTGACACTGCCGCTAAAAAAAGCAAGGAAGTTCTCTTCAGTTTTTGGTCAAGAGTTACCCCTCAACTAATATCTTTAGTCTTGGTATCGATTTCCTGGTCTCTATCATCACGGTTTTCTGCTTTGTGCAAATTAGCATTTTTCTTTCCTATATTACAACAACAATTAACTTCAAAGCTATTTCACCTGCTCTATGGTGCTCTTAGTGGAGGCGTAGGAAAAATTGAGGCGTACACTATTTTCTCAGTGGGGAAAGGCTTCAGAAATCTATAGCACAAAGCGACTTGGGAGTCTAGTTCAGGATTCTCTTCAGGTTAACATGCAGGTTCAGTGGGAAGGCAAATGCAATGTTAGCATTCATTTTAAGAGGGTGACAATACAAGAGCAGAAATGTGCTGTGGGGACTGTACAAGGCTCTGACAAAAAGTGAGGACTGCAGATGCTAGAGATCAGAGTCGGATGATGAAGGGCTTATGCCCGAAACGTTGATTCTCCTGCTCCTTGGATGCTGCCTGGCCTGCTGTGCTTTTCCAGCACCACACTGTACAAGGCTCTGGTCAGACCGCATTTAGAATATTGTGAGCAGTTTTGGGGCCCCATATCTGAGGAAGGAAGTGCTGGCATTGGAGGGAGTCCAAAGGATGTTTACAAGAACGAACTTGAGGATGAAGGACTTGTCATACGAGGAGAGGTCGAGGATTCGAGGTCTGTACTCGATGGAGTTTAGATGGATAAGGGAGATCTCCTTGAAGCTTGTAGAATCCTGGAAGGACTCCTGAGTTTCCTCCTCTGAGCAAAAGCTCTTCAACCACATTCTGAAGCAATCTTGCTATTACAGCCACATCTTCTTCCTCGCAGCTGGCTCATCCTCCATGGACTCTGTTAGACCTTTACAATTGTGGGCACAGTGGTTCAGTGGTTAGCACTGCTCCCTCGCAGCACCAGGACCTGGGTTCGATTCCACCGTTGGGCGACTATCTGTGTAGAATTTGCACATTCTCCACCTGTCCATATAGGTTTCCTCCAGGTTCTCCGATTTCTTCCCACAATCCAAAAATTTGCAGAATAGGTGAATTGGCCACGCTAAATTGTCCATTGTGTTCAGGGATGCCTAGCTTAGGTGCATTAGTCAGGAGTAAATGTAGGGGAATGGATCTGGGTTGGTTACTCTTCAGAGGGTTGGTGTGGACTTGTTGGGCTGAAGGGCCTATTTCCATACTGGAGGGATCCTATAATTTGAACCCAACCATGATGATGACTATCTACAGAACCTCCAGAAACATTTCTCACTGTGGATGCTCAGCTCCTCTCTATGTGCCACGTGTTGATACCTTCTCTCCCCGCAGTCGGCTTTGTCCCAGCTCAGGGCCTCTCTCTCCCAGACCTGCAGGGGACATCTACTGTTCTTTGTGCTCTAAAGGATCCACACCCTTAGCAAACACTCTTTTCTCCACTCCATCAGACATCAAGTACGGTAAGTACACCAAACTCTCCCATACTTACCTTGGGAGACAAATCTCCTCGACCATTCAGCCTCCTGGCTTCAGCTCTGACTTTGCCCAGGATCAGCCCAGCACCATTAAACATGCAGCCACTCCTAAGACTAGCAGAACTGTCATTTCCTCTCACATCGAGGATCATGTGACTGCCAACAGCATTGACGACCAGCTTATTTCTGCTTTCACCCACGTGACCCCTCCAGCCCGCATGCCACGCCTGATGAAGTCTCACCCCCCTCCTTTGCTCCTGGCCTCAGCTCTACACTCAACCCGAGCCCCAAGCCTCGCTCGGTATTTACCATCATCTCCTCCTCACTGAGATTGAACGGTCAGTTCTCAGCAAAGGGCTCTCCTTCATTCCCCTGCACCCACACAGAAACAAATTCAGCACATACCACCATGTCTAGCTCGTTTTCGGACATCTTTGCCTCTGCGCTTATTTCTTTAATCAGGAATCCAACCCACCCTCTGAATACCCCTTCTCCCACCTCCTGCAAATCCTGTCCTCCTGGAAGCCACCCCCGCCCCCGACCCTCCCCACCCCAGCCTCCTCCCACCACCTCGACCCCTTCATCTCAAACTGCTGCCGCTTGGATCACTCCACCCCTCTCACTTATTCCAACCTCTCCCCATCAGAACATGCAGCCCTCTGCTCCAACCCCAACCTCACTGTTAAACACACAGATAAGGGGGAGTGCAGTGGTACTATGGCAAACTGACCTCTACATCACTGAGGTCAGGCGCCAACTCTCCGACACCTCCTCCTGACCCCTCGACTGTGACCCCACCTCTATCACCAAGCCATCATCTCCCATTAGCAACCTCATCATTTCGGGAGATCTCCCCATGCACAGCCTCCAACCTGATCGTTCCCCAACCCTGCACCACCTGAAAAGAGAAGGTATTTCCTACCCAAAATCCAGAAACCCGGGTTGACCTACTGTCTCTGGCCTGCTCCTGCCCCACCGCGGCCCATCTCCTCCTACCTCGACTCCACCCTTTCCTCTTCGGTCCAGGAGCTCCCCACTTATATTCAAGACACAACCCATGCCCTCCACCTCTTCCAAAACTTTTAATTCCCCGACAGCTCATCTTCACCCTGGATATATAGGCCTGCACATCATCGAACCTCATCTATTGTATCTGTTGCTCCAGATGTGGTCTCCTCTCAGCTGGGGAGACCAAGCACAGGCTCAAGGACTGGTTTGTGGAGCACCTGCACGCATTAACCGCCCAGACCTTCTGGTTGCCATCCATTTTAATACCTGGATCACCCACATGTCAGGCCTAAAAGCCTTCTGCTTCTTCCTCTCCCGTTGACCCAACCAGTCGCCCTCCACTGACACCCTCATTCACCTGGCAGAATTGGTTCTCACCCTTAACAATTTTGAATTTGAATCCTCGCACTCTCTACAAACCAGAGTGGTAGCTGTGGGCTCCCATACGGGCCCGAGCTGTGCCCATCTCTTTGTAGGGTTAATGGAACTGTGCCTCTTCCACAAGTACACTAGCACCATTCCTCACCTCTCCCTACATTGATGACGGCATTGGTGCTGCATCATGCTCCCATGAGGAGCTCAAGCAGTTCATCAACTTTGCCCCCACACCTTCTAATCTGCCCTCAAACTCACCTGGACCATTTCTGACATGTCTCTCCCCTTCCTGTACCATCTCTGGAAATTGACTCATCAATGATATCCATTTCAAACCCACTGACTCCACAACTACCTTGACAACACCTCCTCTCACCCACCCTCCTGCTAAAATGCTATTCCATGCTCCCAATTACCCTGTATCTGCTCCCAGGATGAGGCGTTCCACTCCATGACATCCCAGATATCCTCCTACTTTAGGGAGTGTAGTTTCTCCTGCTCAGTAATTAAGGATGCCCTCAACTGCCTCTCCTCCATTTCCTGCAATTCTGTCCTCAAACCCCTCTCCCCCCAATAACAATTAGGATAGAGTCCCCTTAGTCCTCACATACCACCACACCAACCTCTGAATCCAACATGTCATCCTTTGTCATTTCTGCCACCTACAATCAGAACCCACCACCAAAAAGATAATTCCTCCTCCACCCCTGCCCACTTCTCACAGGGACTGCTCACTCAGCGTCTCCCTTGTCAACTCCATACTTCCTACCAACATCTCCACCCCACCCAGTACCTTTCCCTTCAACTGCAAGAGGTTCAACTTTTCCTCTTCCACCTATGCCAATGCCCGAAATAACCCTTTCAAATCCAACAGAGATTCACCTGTACATCATCCAACCTCATCTAGATGTGGTTGCTCCAGATGTGGTCTCCTCTCCATTGGGGAGACCAAGCACAGACAAGGATTAGTTTGTGGAGCATCTGCTCCCTGCACGCATCAACCAACCAGACCTTCTGGTTGTCGTTCATTTTAATTCCCCTCCCACTCCCCCGGCAACATGTCCATCCTTGGCCTCCTCCCTCCTGCTAAAATGCTATTCCATGCTCCCAATTACCCTGTATCTGCATGTGACCAGAGTGTGGCCAAACATAAACTGGAGGAACAGCTCCTGGTATTTCACCTGGGGAGCTTTCAGCCTGATGGCTTCAATATTGACTTCACCAGTTCCAAACTCCCTCCACCCATGGCCAGCCCTCCCCTTCCTCCTCATCTCCCTGACCTGACCCTCCCTGTACATCTTCCTAGTCGACTATGCAATCCACCCTTCCCACTGACCAATCACAATAACCTACCTGCATCCACCTATCACCATCACACCCACCCTTCCCCCCAGCCCCACCTTCCCTCCGTCTATATGCTTCCAGGCTCCCTACACTCCCCACTCCTGAGAAAGGGTTTATGCCAGAAACGTCAATGTCCCTGTCCCTTGGATGCTGTTGACACACTGTGCTTTTCCAGCCTCACATCTACTGACTCTGACTTCCAGTATCTGCGGTCCTTACTGTCTCCTGGACGTGGAGAAGATGTTTCCACTAGAAGGAGAGATTAGGACCCCGGAGCACAGCCTCAGGGTGAAGGGATGACCCTTTAGACCTGAGATGAGGGGAATTTCTTAGCCAGAAGGTGGGGTATCTGTGAAACCCATTGCCACAGAAGGCTGAGGAGGCCAAGTCATTGAGCGTATTTAAGACAGAGAAAGATAGATTCTTTATTTGTAAAGGGATAACAGGTAATTGGAGAAGACAGGAGAATGGGGTTGAGAAATATATGAGCCAGGATCAAATGGCGGAACAGACTCATTGGGCTGAGTGGTCTAATTCTGCATCTCTATCTTTATGGTCTTCTGGCCTTATTGTTGTCCGACAGCTGCAGAAGTCACTATATAAATGCACAACATTTCTTTCTGAGAGCTTCCTGCTTGGCTCAGCTCCTCTGCAGTCAGGGGAGAGAGCATTACCAGCTTCGAATTACATTCCTGACAAAAACGATGAATCCTCGGATCATTACAGTAATTTTGACAAGCTTGAATTGAAAATTAACACGGAACCTATTTGGATAATGCAATTCAGTGATTAACAGGGACAATCACAGCCAGTTTTCTAATTAAATCTTGCATCGATTTAATAGAAGCTTTTTTCTCATCAGTTTAGAAACAGTTACTGTAAACCTTAAAAGAAATTGTGGAATCATTTTACCGTCGATAACATATTTTCAGCATTGTGGCGGGGATCATAATTGGATTCTTTTTTTTCTCATATCAATGAACTGAAAGTCTGTATGAAAATCTCTTTACTGAGTATTTGTCTGCTAAAATGCCACTTACAGTGTTCCCTAGCTCCCCAGGTGGGGAGTGCACCATCAGCAGTGTCTCACTTTGATCCTTCACTCTGCTGACATTGCTGTTCTTGGCTGAGGTACTGCCAATAACAACGATTTGCATTCTTGTCGTGCCTTGAGCTTTGGGATTGCAGAGGTGGAATGGAGCTGGGAGCTCCTGTTATGCTGAAAGACTGAATGGCTTATGCCCAAAGCGTCGACTCTCCTGCTCCTCAGATGCTACCTGACCGGCTGTGTTTTTCCAGCGCCACACTCTCAAGACTGAAGGAGCAGTTGTGGTCCAACTTGGACCAGAGAAGGCCTTTCAAAAATAGAATCCCGACAGTGCTGAAGCAGGCAATTTGGTCCTTGAGTCCACACAAAGCCTACAAAGGGCACCCTAACCTCCCTATCCTTGCAGTCCTGTATTTTGCATGGCCAACCCACCTAGTCAGCACGACCAATACATCTAACCTACACACCTTTGGACTATAGGAGGAAACCCGCGCAGACACAGGGAGTATGCGCATACTCCATGCGGACAGTCATCCAAGGGTGGAGTTGAACTCAGGTCCCTGCTGCTGTGAGGCAGTAGTGCTAACCACTGAGCCACCCCATCAGCTCACAGCTACTGAGCTCATCCAGAATGGTTCTCAAAATTAGGCTGTGGGGAGAAACTGCTTCTGCTAGCAAGAGCATTAGACATTAAAGGACACATATTCAATATAACTGAGAAAAGAACCAGAGAAGAAAAGAGGTGAGTTTTTATTCCCAACTCATGGAATTGTTATGATCTTGAATACTTTGGCCTGAAAGGGTGATGGAACAGATTTAACAACAGCTTTCCAAAGGGCGCATAGGGTTGTGGGGAAGGAGACAAATTGGATCATTCAGACATTGGTGAAGTAGGCAGCTTCCAGGCTCTTTGGCCCAGGTCTCATCCATTCTGTCAGCTTTTCTTTTTTTTTTCTTTCCTTTTCTTTTCCTTTTTTTTTAATGCTATTCTTATTTTCCTTCTGGAGAGAGCTTGGTCATGGAGGCAGCAGCAGCGACAACATGCTGCAGATGCTGAGGCCCAGTGCAAGCCCAAACTGTGGTCAGTGGTGTGACTGTCAGTGAAGCTGGGCAGGACTTAGCCCAGCAGGGGGGAGATTGCTCCTTCGTGGGGAAAACTCAGTGTGGAGCAACTACAGGCCCAGAGCTTAAGAAAGGACCGTAATGTTTAACTTCTCATTTGATTTCATAGAATAAAACAACATCCCTACAGTGAGGAAACAGGCCCTTCAGCTCAGCAAGTTCACGTCCACTCTCTGAAGAGCTTCCCACCCAAACTCATCTCATTATTCTATCCCTGTAACCCTTCATTTCCCACCTAAACTATACATCCCTGGACACTGTGGGCAATCTAGCATGGCTAATCCACCTAATTTATACATCCCTGGACACTGTGGGCAATCTAGCATGGCTAATTCACCTAACTTATACATCCCTGGACACTGTGGGCAATTTAGCACGGCTAATCCATCTAACCTATACATCCCTGGACACTGTGGGCAATCTAGCATGGCTAATCCACCTAACTTATACATCCCTGGACACTGTGGGCAATCTAGCATGGCTAATTCACCTAACCTATACATCCCTGGACACTGTGGGCAATCTAGCATGGCTAATTCACCTAACTTATACATCCCTGGACATTACGGGCAATCTAGCATGGCTAATCCACCTAACCTATACATCCCTGGACATTGGGCAATTTAACATGGCCAATCCACCTGATCTATCAATTGCTGGACACTATGGGCAATTTAGCATGGCCAATCCACCTAACCTATCAATTGCTGGACACTATGGGCAATTTAGCATGGCCAATCCACCTAACCTATACATCCCTGGACACTATGGCCAATTTAGCATGGCCTAACTTGCACATCTTCAGGATATGGCAGGAAACTAGGGCACGGAGAGGAAACCTACGCAGATACAGGGAAAATGTGTAAACCTCACACAGTCAGTCACCCAAGGCTGGAATCAAACCCGGGTCCCTGGTGCTATGAGGCAGCAGTGCTGACTACTGAACCACTGTGCCTTGCCCACTTTATACTGAGAAGTACTGGAGTGATGAACTTTTTAACTTGTTTATATTTTGTACTTAAGATTTTGAACAAAGATACCTTTGTACATAAGATGGCGGCGGGAATGGCAACATTGTACACTTTTCACTGTACTCCCTTATTGAGGATACATGACAATAAAACTTAAATCTCAAATCTAAATAATTTTTTCAAAGATATGGTGCTGGCCTGATGGGCTGAATAGCCTCCTTCAGCACTGAATGTTTCTATGTAGAAATAAGGCAAAAGAAAACTGTGGTGGTTCCCAACAAATATACATTTTCAATGATTTCTTCATCTGAGCATTTATAACCAAATACATGTGTACCAGAGGGAGTCACTGCACACTGAAAAGTGCTACAATGGTCAGAAAATATGAAATAAGAATCTTTGATTTACAACGTCTGATATTAAACATAAAATAAGCAGAAATTGCTGGAGGAACTCAGCAGTGACTGTGGAGAGAGGAACAAGACTTCACAAAGTGCCAACAGATGCCATTTGGTTTCTTCAGCATTTCCTCTGCTCATTTCAGATTTACAGCTTCCACTGTATTTTGCTTATATCTGATTTTTAATGCTTGGGGTTTTGTGGCTTTTAATAAGGAGAAAACTCTGATGTAGAACAGTCACAGACTTCAGGATGATCTAGCTCATAAAAACAGAAACCACATGAATTAGAAATTCATATCTTTATCAAATGACATGAGGCATAGATTGAAACTACCTGTTTGATTTAAACCCTTATGGATACTTTTCACATACTGGGAACATAAGACTTGCCTGCAATTACCCAAGTGGGAAACCAACAAAGCCAGACACAGGAATAGATAGATGTATTATATTTCACACAGTTGCTTTGGCAATGCAGCAGAAAGAGAAACCTACATTTGCAGCTACAGAACTAGAAGTTCTTCTCTTTTCCTGCTTTCTCACAGCTTTGTAAAGGACAGCAGCCTGTGAGAAGCAAATTAGAGAAGCATCCATATACTGAAAATACAAAAATATCTGCAAAACTCAGTATTTGTTATAGTACCTATGTAGTGAGAGGCTGGACAAGTTAGGAAATTTTTCTTTAGAGTGTAGGAGACTGAAGGGGAATCTTATCAAAGTGTATAAGATTATGAGAGGCATGTATAGGGGAATGTACTCAGTCTTTTTCCCAGGTTTGAGGAATTGAGGACTAGAGGGCATCAGTTTAGGATTACAGGGAATAAAAGGGAACCTGAGTGGCAACTTTTTGACACAGAGGGTAGACAGCAAGCTGGTTTGAAGTGTGTCTACTTCAACACCAGAAGTGTCCAAAATAAGGTAGGTGAGTTTGCAGCATGGATAGGTACGTGGGACTTCAATGTTGTGGCCATTTCGGAGACATGGATAGAGCAGGTTCAGGAATGGATGTTGCAGGTTCCAGGATTTATATCTTTCATTAAGAACAGGCAAGGCGGTAAAAGAGGGGGAGGTGTGGCCTTGTTAGTCAAGGATAGTATAACGATGGCTGAAAGAACTTTTGATGAGGACTCATCTACCGGAGTAGTATGGGTTGAGGTTAGAAACAGGAGAGGAGAGATCACACTGCTTGGAGTTTTTTATAGGCCTCCGCAGAGTTCCAGGGAGGTGGAGGAGAGGATTGGCAAAATGATTCTGGGTAGGAGTGAAAGGAACAGGGTGGTCATTATGGGGGACTTTAACTTCCCCAACATTGACTGGAAATGCTGTAACTCTAGTATGTTGTTGTGGTTCTGCTCGCCGAATGGATCAGTTTTTGTCCAATGTGTGCAAGAGGGTTTCCTGCCACCGTATGTTGAGGGGCTGACAAGAGGGGAGGCCACACTGGATCTGGTGCTTGGTAATGAACCAGGCCAGGTGTTTGATTTAGTGGTAGGCGAGCACTTTGGAGGGGTGACTATAATTCAGTTACGTTTAGTTGAGCAAAGGAAAGGAATAGGTAAATGTCATAGGGCAAAAGTTATTAATGGGGCAAGGGCAATTATAATGCCATTAGACAAGACTTAGGATGCGCAGAATGGGGTAGAAAAATGCAGGGGATGGGAACAATCAAAATGTGGAGTTGGTTTAAGTAACAGATATTGCGTGACCTTGATAGCTATGTCCCTGTCAGGCAGGGAGGAAGTGATAAGGTAAAGGAACCATGGTTTACTACAGAAGTTGCATTTCTTGTTAAGCGGAAGAAGGAGGCTTATGTGACGATGAGACAAGATGGTTTAGATGAGGCAACAGAGAGTTACAGATTAGGTGGAAGGATTTAAAGAGAGTTAAGAAAAGCAAAGAGAGGACATGAGCAGCCCTTAGCAAGTAGAATGAAGGAGAACCCTAAAGCTTTCTATAGGTATGTGAGGAATAAAAGGAATAGGGCCTGTCAAAGACAGAAGTGGGAAATTGTGTCTCGACCCTGTGAGATCGGAGTTGTGATAAATGAATGTTTCTCATCGGTTTTCACTCAGGAAAAGGAGAATATTGTAGAGGAGAAGAATGAGATACGATGTATTGGATTAAAAAGGATCAAGGTTAGTAAGGAAGAGGTGTTACCATTTCTCAAAAGAGTGAAAGTAGACAAGTCCCCTGGGCTGGATGGGATTTATCCGAGGATTCTCTGGGAAGCTAAGGAGCAGATGGTGGAGCCTTTGGTTTTGATCTTTGTGTCGTCATTGTTCAAAAAGGGCAGTAGAGATAATCCAGGTAATTATAGAGCAGTGAGTCTGTTGTAGGAAAAGTTTTGGAAAGGATTATAAGAGATAGTATTCATAAATATACAGGAAGCAACAATTTGATTTCAGATAGTAACATGGTTTCGTCAAAGCAGACTGGGTCTCACAAACCTCATTGAGTTTTTTGAGAAGGTGACCAAGCATATAGATGTGGGTAGGGCAGTTGACGTGGTATACATGGACTTCAGTAGAGCCTTTGATAAGGTTCCACATGGTAGGCTATTGGAGAAAATGCAGAGGCATGGGATTGAGGGTGATTTAGCAATTTAGATTAGAAACGGGCTTTCTGAAAGAAGGCAGCGAATGATTGATGGAAAATATTCAGTCTGGAGTCTGGTTACTAGTAGTGTGCCACAAGGATCTCTTTTGGGACCACTGCTGTTTGTCATTTTTATAAATGCCTTAGACGCAGGCATAGGAGGATGGGTTAGTAAGTTTGTAGATGACACTAAAGTCAGTGGAGTAGTGAACGGTGTGGATGAATGTTGCAGAAGGACTTGGATAAACTGCAGAACTGGGCTGAGAGGTGGCAAATGGAGTTCAATGCAGATAAACGTGAGGTGATGCACTTTGGGGAGAATAACAGGAAGGCAGAGTACTGGGTCAATTGAAAGAATATTGGTAGTGTCAGTGTGTAGAGGGATCTTGGAGTCTATGTACATAGATCTCTGAAAGTTGCCACCCAGGTTGATAGTGCTGTTAAGAAGGCATATGGTAGAACATAGAACATAGAACAGTACAGCACAGAACAGGCCCTTCAGCCCATGATGTTGTGCTAACCACTGATCCTCATGTATACACCCTCAAATTTCTGTGACCATATGCATGTCCAGTAGTCTCTTAAATGTCCCCAATGATCTTGCTTCCACAACTGCTGCTGGCAACGCATTCCATGCTCTCACAACTCTCTGTGTAAAGAACCCACCTCTGACATCCCCTCTATACTTTCCTCCAACCAGCTTAAAACTATGACCTCTCGTGTTAGCCATTTCTTCCCTGGGAAATAGTCTCTGGCTATCAACTCTATCTATGCCTCTCATTATCTTGTATACCTCAATTAGGTCCCCTCTCCTCCTCCTTTTCTTCAATGAAAAATGTCCAAGCTCAGTCAATCTCTCTTCATAATATAAACCCTCCAGTCCAGGCAGCATCCTGGTAAACCTCCTCTGAACCATCTCCAAAGCATCCACATCTTTCCTAAAATAGGGCGACCAGAACTGGACGCAGTATTCCAAGTGCAGTCTAACCAAAGTTTTATAGAGATGCAACAAGATCTCACGACTCTTAAACTCAGTCCCCCTGTTAATGAAAGCAAAACACCATATGCTTTCTTAACAACCCTATCCACTTGGGTGGCCATTTTAAGGGATCTATGTACCTGCACACCAAGATCCCTCTATTCCTCCACTCTGCCAATAATCCTATCCTTAATCCTGTACTCAGCTTTCAAATTCGACCTTCCAAAATGCATCACCTCACATTTATCCAGGTTGAACTCCATCTGCCACCTCTCAGCCCATCTCTGCATCCTGTCAATGTCCCGCTGCAGCCTACAACAGCCCTCTATACTGTCAACGACACCTCCAATCTTTGTGTCATCTGCAAACTTGCTGACCCATCCTTCAATCCCCTCACCCAAGTCATTAATAAAAATTACAAACAGTAGAGGCCCAAGGACAGAGCCCTGTGGAACATCACTCATCGCTGACTTCCAGGCAGAATATTTTCCTTCTACTACCACTCGCTGTCTTCTGTATCCAGACAGCTAAGTTCCCCTGTATCCCATTCCTCCTGACCTTCTGAATGACCCTACCATGGGGAACCTTATCAAATGCCTTGCTGAAGCCCATATACACCACATCCACAGCTCGACCCTCATCAACTTTTCTAGTCACATCCTCAAAGAACTCGATAAGGTTTGTGAGGCATGACCTGCCCATCACAAAGCCGTGTTGACTGCATTTAATCAAGCCATGCTCTTCCAGATGGTCATAAATTCTATCCCTCAAAATCCTTTCTAACACCTTGCAGATGACAGATGTGAGACTTACTGGTCTGTAATTGCTGGGGATTTCCCTATTTCCTTTCTTGAAGAGAGGAATCACATTTGCCTCTCTCCAGTCCTCAGGTACGACTCCAGTGGAGAGTGAGGATGCAAAGATCTTCGCAAGTGGTGAAGCAATTGCATTTCTCATTTCCCAAAGCAGCCGAGGACAAATCTGGTCCGGGCCTGGCGACTTGTCAATCTTAATGTTTGACAAAATTTTCAGCACATCAGCTTCCTCTATGTCTACCCATTCCAGCATGCACACCTGCTCTTCAAAGGTTTCATTCACTACAAAGGTCGTTTCTTTCGTAAAGACAGAAGCAAAAAACTCATTTAGGGCTTCCCCTACCTCCTCAGATTCCACACACAAGTTCCCTATGCTATCCCTGATCGACCCTACTCTTTCTTTGATCATTCTCTTATTCCTCACATATGTGTAAAATGCCTTTGTGTTCTCCCTAACCTGTTCTGCCAAGCCTTTCTCGTGCCCCCTCCTGGCTCTCCTCAGACCATTTTTGAGCCCCTTCCTTGCCTGCCTGTAATCCTGTAGAGCTGAGCTTGATCCTAGCTTCCTCCACCTTATGTAAGTACCTTTTTCCTTCTGACGAGAAGCTCCACCGCTCTCGTCATCCAAGGTTCCTTTATCTAACCACTTCTTGCCTGTCTCAGACGGACATATTTATTCATCACTTGCAACAACCGTTCTTTAAACAGTCTCCACATGTCTATGGTGCCTTTACCATGGAACAATTGCTCCCAGTCCATGCTTCCTAACTCATGTCTAATCACATCATAGTTTCCTCTTCCCCAAATAAATATCTCCCATTTTGCCTAATCCTCTCCTTCTCCATAGCTATGTAGAATGTGAGGCAGTTGTGGTCACGATCACCAAAATGCTCTCCCACCACAAGATCTGATACCTGCCCTTGCTCGTTTCCGAGCACCAAATCTAGAATGGCCTCTCCCCTCGTCGGCCTGTCAACGTACTGAGTTAGGAAACCCTCCTGAAAGCACTTTACAAAAACAGCTCCATTCAAATCTTCTGCTCGAAGGAGGTTCCAGTCAATATTGGGAAAGTTAAAGTCACCCATTACAACAACCCTACTACGTCCACACTTATCCAAAATCTGCCGACCTATGCTTTCTTCCATCTCCCTGCTGCTACTGGGGGGCCTGTAGTAAACCCCTAAAGAGGTGACTGCTCCCTTGCTGTTCCTAATTTCCACCCATACTGACTCGGTAGGCAGATCTTCCTTGACAATGGAAGCTTCTGTAGCTGTGATACCCTCTCTGATTAGCAGTGCTACACCCCCCCCCTCCTCTTTTTCCCCCTCCCTATTCTTTTTAAATGCTCTAAACCCTGGAACATCCAGCAACCATTCCTGCCCCTGAGAAACCCATGTCTCTGTTATGGCCACAATGTCATAGCACCAGGTACTGATCCATGATCTAAGTTCATCACTTTTATTTTTGATACTCCTGGTGTGTTCGGTTTTATTGGTAGAGGGATTGTGTTCCAAAGCTGTGATGTCATTCTGCAACTATACAAAATGCTAGTGCGGCCACACTTGGAATATTGTGTACAGTTCTGGTTGCCCCATTACAGGAAGGATGTGGAAGCATTGGAAAAGGTGCAGAGGAGATTTACCGGATGTTGCCTGGTCTGGAGGGAAGGTCTTATGAGGAAAGTCTAAGAGACTTGGGTCTGTTCTCATTGGAAAGAAGAAGGCTTAGAGGGGATTTGATAGAGACATACAAGATGATCAGAGGATTAGATAAGATAGACAGTGAAATTCTTTTTCCTAGGATGATGACGTCAGCTTGTACGAGGGGGCAAAACTACAAAGTGATAGATTTAAGACAGATGTCAGAGGCAGGTTCTTTACTCATAGAATGGTCAGGGTGAGGAATGTCCTGCCAGTTAATGTAGTTAATTCAGCCACATTAGGAAGATTTAAACAATCATTGGATAAGTACACAGATGATGATGGGATAGTATAAGCGATGAGCTTAGATTAGTTCACAGGTTGGTGCAACATCGAGTGCCGAATGGCCTGCTTTGTGCTGGGTTATTCTATGTTCTATGAGGGTGGTACACATACAGAATGAGCTGTCAGCAGAAGTGGTGTGGGGGGTACATTAACAACATTGAAAAGGTATTTGGACAAATACATGGACAGGCAAGGTTTAAAAGGATATGAGGCAAATGGGTTAGCACGGACAGACATTTTGGTTGGCATGGACCAGTGTGGACCAAAGGGCCTGCCTCCATGCTGTGGGACTCTATGTCTCTAAGTACAGTGAAAAGCTTTGTTTGTGAGCAGTACAGGCAGATCATAGTAAGCAAGGACAAATAGATCGTAGGGTGCTTGAACAGTGTGAGGCATACTAGGTTGCACTGCACAGGATGTCCGTGAAGCAAGATCGTAATTTTTACAGACTTAGAATTTAGGTGTAAATATGTGGAACGGATATGAGAAATGTTAGACTAATACCTGCTGCAGGGAGCACACAAGGAGTCACCCAGTTTTTTCTCATCTTGAATCTCTGTTGCACTATTGCTCAGAATTCAAGACATCAAACGAACAAACTTGGTCTCAGGTTAAAACCTACGACCTCAAGGACCCAAAACTATGTGTTATTTTATCTTTGCTTTTGCACAAGGCACTATTGTCTTTTTAAATTTTACACCCGTGTTTGTGTATGTGTTTCCTGTTTGTGTATGCGTTTCCTGTTTGTGTATGTGTTTCCTGTTTGTGTGTGTCAGGATGGTAGTAAAGATCCTTATCAGTGGTATTCACATCTAAGGCAAAGTAAAACACCAGAAACCTTAGAGTCATAAAGGCTTAGAGTCATACACCATGGAAACAGACCCTTCAGTCCAACTTGTCCATGCTAACTAAGTTTCCCAAACTAAAATTTGCCTTGTCAATATTCTGGTTAGATTAGATTAGATTACTTACAGTGTGGAAACAGACCCTTCGGCCCAACAAGTCCACACCGACCCGCCGAAGCGCAACCCACCCATACCCCTACATTTACCCCTTTACCTAACACAACAGTCAATTTAGCATGGCCAATCCACCTAACCTGCACATCTTTGGACTGTGGGAGGAAACTGGAGCACCCGGAGGAAACCCACACAGACACGGGGAGAATGTGCAAACTCCACACAGTCAGTCGCCTGAGTCAGGAATTGAACCCGGGTCTCTGGCGCTGTGAGGCAGCAGTGCTAACCACTGTGCCACCGTGCCGCCCTTTATAGAGGTGGTGTTGGTCTCCCTTACTAATGAGAGCCCTGCATCGCCTCTTAGAGAAGGCCTGTCAAATTTAATTTTTTTTAAGATTACTTACAGTGTGGAAACAGGCCCTTCGGCCCAACAAGTCCACACCGACCCGTCGAAGCGCAACCCACCCATACCCCTACATTTACCCCTTTACCTATCACTACGGGCAATTTAGCATGGCCAATTCACCTGACCTGCACATCTTTGGACTGTGGGAGGAAACCGGAGCACTCGGAGGAAACCCACACAGACACAGGGAGAATGTGCAAACTCCACACAGTCAGTCGCCTAGGTCAGGAATTGAACCTGGGTCTCTGGCGCTGTGAGGCAGCAGTGCTAACCGTGCTGCCCACCTTATCCACTGCCTACCATTGTTGGGGAAGTACTGTCCATGTGAGAGTTTGGCTTTGGTTCACTAATGCCCTTTAGGGAAGGAAACTGCTACCCTTACCTGATCTGGCCTACATGTGACTCCAGACGCATAACAATGTGGTTGACTCTTAATAGTTCCCTGGGATGGTTGATATATGCTGGCCTCGCCATTGGCCCATATCTTTCTAAGCATTTCCTATCCATGTACCTATCCAAATCTCTTTTAAATATTGTAATTGTATCTACATCTACCACTTCCTCTGGCAGTTCATTCAACACAGGCTGGGCTATTTTCTCTAGAGCCTTGGAGGCTGAGGGGTGGCTTTATAGAAGCTTATAAAATCATGACAGACATAGATAGGATGAACAGTCAAGACCTTTTCCACAGTGTAGAGAGTCCAAAGCTCGAGGGCATAGGTTTATGGTGAGAGGGGAAAGATTTAATAAGGACCTAGGGATAACTTTTTCATGCAGAGGGTGGTACGTGTATGGAATGAGCTGCCAGAGGAAGTGGTGGAGGCTGGTACAATTCCAATATTTAAATGCTTCTGGATGGTTAGATAGAGATAAACTTTTCCCCAGGGTGATGGATTCAATAACGAGAGGTCATGCTTTCAAGGTAAGAGGTGAAAACTTTAAGGGGGATACAAGTGGCAAGTACTTCACACAGAGGCTGGTGGGTGTCTGGAACGCGTTGCCAGCAGAAGTGGTAGAGGCAGGCATGGTAGCTTCATTTAAGATGTGGCTGCACAGATACATGAATAGGTGGGATACAAATGCTTAAGAATTGGGCAACAGGTTTTAGACAGTACATTTGGATTGGCTCAGGCTTGGAGGGCCGAAGGGCCTGTTCCTTGGGCTGTAAATTTTCTTTGTTCTTTCTTTGTTCTTTGTTCAATGGTTATATGAATAGGAAGGGTGTAGGAAGATATGGGCCTAATGGGATTAGATTAATTTAGGATATCTGGTGGGCATGAACCAGTTGGATCAAAGGGTTTGTTTCCCTGCTGTCCATCTCTATGACTCTATGGCACATTACAAAACACCTCCTGTGTGAAAAAATTGCCTCTCAGGTCTCTTTTAAATCTTTCTACCCTCACCAAGGTCAGATTAAAATTATGCCCTTTACTTATGAACTCCCACCCCCAACCCTACGGAAAGAGACCTTTGTTATTCATCTTACCTATAATTTTATAAATCTCGATAACGTCACCCCTCATCCTCCTACACTCCAGTAACAGAAGTCCCAGCCTATCCAGTCTTTCCCTTTAACTCAAACTCTCTAGTTCTGTTAACATCCTGGTAAATATTTCCTGCACCTGCTCCAATTTAATAATGTTCTTCCTATAGCAGGGCAACTAAAACTGTACACAGTATTATAAAAGTGGTCTCACCAACATCCTGTACAACCTCAACATGATGTCTCAACTCCTATACTCAATTTTAATTGATCCCACTGGACAATGGATTCTGTTTAGCCATCTCAGGGCTTCATTTCTAGGGATCCTCACTGATCCAGATCTTTGTAGATTGGATCCAGCAAAGGCAGAACCCTTTCAATTTGATTGGCCCTCTCAAGATACATCCTCCCAGCAAAAGAGGATCCCCTTGGGATTGATCCTTTGTGTGAATCTTCTCAATTCTGGTTAGTCTCATCAAGGACAAGATCCTCTTGACCCTGATTGGTCGTTTTGGTGGATATCCTTCTGATGTATAGCTTACTGTGCTCTTCCAACATTGATATGTGACCCATATTCATTGTTTTATTGTGACAGAAGAGTTTTTTTTTACTGACTGTTAATATGCCACAAATCCACATTAATGAGATGGTATCCAGATAATGCCACTTAATTACTAACCTATGATGCTCAATCCTTACGATCAGTGGTCAAAAATAATTACAAAAATGAAAATAGCTCCAACCAAGTGCAAAGCAGGGCAAATTTTAATGCAACTGAACACAAGGGTGAAAAGAATATATAATAATGATGTGAGGTTAAAAGCACATCAAGTCAGCTTATAACTGACTATTTCTATTTCAAAGCTATCAGAAGTGTCAAATGTTGGATATACTCGTGTTTTCCCTGCTCTCAATAAGAGACATTAAAATGTCAGCAAAGTACCAGCTTCATAAATCATGGAATGGCAGATGAGGAGGTGATCAAAAGTAAACAGGCCTCCTCAGGGATTGCTACTACAGGCAGTGGAAGGGGCAGCTATCACAAAGCTACTCGGGTCCTTGATGATTGGCAAGACGGATAGTGAATAAGGTTTTTATTTTGATGCATGCTTTACTGGATTAAGACCATAAAAGACAAACAATCACGTAGTAGATCAACGGTTTAGTCCCGTGCTCCACCAGAAGAGGATATTGTAATCATAAATGTCATTGTTTTGAGCTCACGTGATTGAAGTTGATTCCGCTGGGATTCTAGTTACTGAGACAGCATGACATTCACACTCACCAAGGTCAGATCAATGCCAGGCAGCAGGATTTGTTTTTAAATGAAACACAAGAATGTTGGTATGTCAGTAACTAAGGGCCACAATTTCGAGATTGTCAGCAAGACAGCTAGGCATGGGATGAGGAGAAACGTCCTTACTCAAAATGTTATTAGGATGTGGAACGCACTGCCTGCGTTGAAAGGAGAGATGGATATATATCTGAAAGTGATGAATTAGAAGGCTACAGAGATAGGGCTGGAGAATGGGAATAGCTGGGTGGCTCTTTCCAGAGCTGGTACAGGCACATTGGGTTGAATGGCCTCCTCCTCTACTGTGAACGTTCTATGACTCTATCCCCAATTGCCAAGTTCAGGCTAAGAGTTCTGAATCCTTCCATATCAGCCTCAAATTCACCTGCACCTCCACACACATCATCTATTGCATCCGCTGCACCCGATGTAGCCTCCTCTATATTGGGGAGACAGGCCGCCTACTTGCGGAACATTTCAGAGAACACCTCTGGGACACCCGGACCAACCAACCCAACCACCCCGTGGCTCAACACTTTAACTCTCCCTCCCACTCCACCAAGGACATGCAGGTCCTTGGACTCCTCCATTGCCAGACCATAACAACACGACGGTTGGAGGAAGAGCACCTCATCTTCCGCCTAGGAACCCTCTAACCACAAGGGATGAACTCAGATTTCTCCAGTTTCCTCATTTCCCCTTCCCCCACCTTGTCTCAGTCAAATCCCTCGAACTCAGCACCGCCTTCCTAACCTGCAAACTTCTTCCTGCCCTCTCCGCCCCCACCCTCACTCCGGCCTATCACCCTCACCTTGACCTCCTTCCACCTATCACATCTCCATCGCCCCTCCCCCAAGTCCCTCCTCCCTACCTTTTATCTTAGCCTGCTGGACACACTTTCCTCATTCCTGAAGAAGGGCTTATGCCGGAAACGTCGAATCTCCTGTTCCTTGGATGCTGCCTGACCTGCTGTGCTTTTCCAGCAACACATTTTTAGCTAAGAGTTCTGAAGTCAATAGTTCAGAGCAATGTTCTCCAGCTCTACCAAATCTAGACTATTCCCTGATGGACAAACCACTCGGGTAAGGTGGATGCCAAAACACATGAGACAAAGTTAAAGGAAATGAAATCTTGGCAATACAACTGGGAGAGGTTCTCATGCTGATACAGCTCAGAGACAAGGAGGACTGCTCATCATGAGGGTCAGTATGATACTGGGTGATTGGCTCTTTGGAATAGAGAGGGGAGTGTTTGGGCCAGAGTCATTCAGTGTTTACAGAATGGAGGTCCATCGTGTCTGCAATGGTCATCAAACTTCCAGCTAGTCTAACCCCATTTTCCAACATTTGGCCCTAAGCTTTGGATGCTATGACATTTCAAGTGCTCATCTTTAAGACTCTTAAATGGCTTGTCACTCCCACCCTTTTAAGCAGTGAGTTACAGATGCCCAAAACCTATGGGTGAAGTTTTTTTTTCTTTTCTCTCAAACCCTTTCTAAATCTCCTGCCCCTTACCTTAAAACTGTTCCTCCTGGTTATTGACTCCACAGCTAAGAGGAAACAATTCCCCCTATCTGCCCTGTCTACACCCCTCAGAATTGTGTACACCTTGAAGAGATCCCCCAACTGTCCTCTGCTTCTCTGAGGAAAACAATCTCAGCCTACCTAGTCTCTCTTCATCACTCCAGCCCAAACAACATCCTCTGCACCCTCTCTAATGCATTATTGCGTGGTGATCAGAACTACACACTGTTGTGGCTGAACTTACATTATATACAGCTTCACAAAAACCTTCTTGCTCCTGCATTTCATGCTTTGACTAACATCAGTATCCCATATGCCATCTTAACCACCTTATCGACTTGTCCTGCTGCCTTCTAGGATCTATGGATATGCGTGCCATCTAATTCTCTGTGCTTCCATATGCACAGCTAGTTCACTATGTGACTTATTCAAGGCCCGTGGAGTCTCTAGCTCCAATGTCCCCATCCAAAACTGCCAGTGTTCAGCTCAAACAGAACTTGCTGGAGAAACTCAGCAGGTCTGGCAGCATCTGTGGAGAGAGAAACAAAGCTTCCTGCTGGCAGGAATAAGTCAAGAACAACGGATGTGGCTTCCAATTTATTTTCTAGACAACTACTTCCCAAATTCCATCCCATTGGCACAGACACAGTACAATTCTTCCTCTGCATTTCCATCATTTTTGACTGGCATCCACCACACCAGCGTAGTTTGTCCATGAGGATTCTTGTCTAGAGTTGGTACAACTACAGAACTTTGCTCTGAGCTATTGACTTCAGAGTTCATAGCCCCAACTGTTCCCTGCTTCTGCTGGTGTCTCTATGTTATACTCAGTTGTTCCCTCACTCTCATGATTCTTCTACACACTGTACTTAACCAGCGTGACTCTCTTGGCTTGATAGGAATCAAAATATGTTCATCATACTATCAAAGCCAGGGTTTATTGACCATTCCTAATTGCCCTGGCCAGGTGGTGGTCAGCTACTGTCTTGAAGCAGTTTATTTGTTGTAGGAACAACCACTGTGCTGTTATGGAGGCAGCTTGGACCTTCTGAGATTCGAGGGAACTTGACAAGGTGGATGTAGAAAGGTTGTGGCACAGTCTAGCTGCTAAGAGCACCACCTCAGAATGAGAGGTTGCACATTTAAGACATGCACAAGGAGGAATTTCTTCTCTCAGAGGGTAGTGAGTCTGTAGAATTCTTTGCCACTAAGGGCTTTCAAGACTGGGTCGTTAAGTATATTCAAATCTGAGATTTTCAACCTGTAAGGGAATCAAAGGTTCTGGGGAAAAGGAGGGAAAATGGAATTTAGAATTATCAGATCAACTGTAATCTCTTTGAATAATGGACGTGAGGCACTGTGTTGAATTCCCTACTTCAATTTCTGGATCTTTATTGGTGTATCAGGATTTTAACCCAGTGATAGTGAAGGAATGTTTCCAAGTAGGGATAGTGTGTGGCTTGGTGGGGAGCCTGTATGTTGTGGTATTCCCATTCATTGAGGGTTTGGTTAAGAAAATGAAGGAAGCATATATCAAGTATAGACAGGAGAGATCGAATGAATCCTTAGAGTGTAAAGGCAGTAGGAATATACTTAAGAGGGAAATCAGGAGGGCAAAAAGGGGACATTAGATAGCTTTGACAAATGGGGTTAAGAAGAATACAAAGGGATTTTATAAGTACATCAAGGATGAAAGAGTAACTAGGGAGTGAATAGGGCCCCTCAAAGATCAGCAAGGCAGCCTTTGCGTGGAGCTACAGGAGATGGGGGAGAAAGTAAATGAGTATTTTGCATCAGTGCTCATTGTGGAGAAGGATATGGAATATATAGAATGTGGGGAAATAAATGGTGACCTCTTGAAAAGTCCATATTACAGAGGAGAAAGTGCTGGATGTCATGAAATGCATAAAGTTGAATAAATCCCCAGGACCTGATCAGGTGTACCCTAGAAATCTATGGGAAGCTAGGGAAATAATTGCTGGGCCCCTTGCTGAGATATTTTTATCATTGATAGTCACGGGTGAGGTGCTGGATGACTGGAGGTTGGCAAACATGGTGCCACTATTCAGATAAATGTAAGGTGCTGCATTTTGGGAAAGCATATCTTAGCAGGACTTATACACTTAATGGTAAGGTCCTAGGGAGTGTTGCTGAACAAAGAGACCTTGGAGTACAGGTTCATAGCTCCTTGAAAATGGAATTGCAGGTCGATAGGATAGTGAAGAAGGCGTTTGTATGCTTTCTTTTACTGGTCAGAATATTGAGTACAGGAGTTGGGAGGTCATGTTACGTCTGTACAGGACATTGGTTAGGCCACTGTTGGAATGTTGCATGCAATTCTGGTCTCCTTCCTATCGGAAAGATGTTGTGAAACTTGAAAGGGTTCAGAAAAGATTTACAAGGGTGTTGCCAGGGTTGGAGGATTTGAGCTACAGGGAGAGGCTGAACAGGCTGGGGCTGTTTACACTGGAGCATTGGAGGGTGAGGGGTAACCTTATAGAGGTTTACAAAATTATGAGGGGCATGTATAGGGTAAATAGGCAAAAATCTTTTCCCTGGGGTCAGGGAGTCCAGAACTAGAGGGCACAGATTTAGGGTGAGAGGAGAAAGATATAAAAGAGACCTGAGGGGTAACGTTTTCACACAGAGGGTGGTACGTGTATGGAATGAGCTGCTAGAGGAAGTGGTGGAGGCTGGTACAATTACAACATATAAAAGGCATTTGGATGGGTATGCAAATAGAAAGGGTTCGGAGGGATATGGACTGGGTGCTGGCAGGTGGGATTAGATTGGGTTGGGATATCTGGTCGGCATGCACAGGTTGGACCGAAGGGTCTATTTCCATGCTGTACATCTCTATGACTCTATGACAAACCAGGGAACTACAGACCAGTGAGCTTGACCTCGGTGGTGGGCAAGTTGTTGGAGGGTATCCTGAGGGACAGGATGTACATGTATTTGGAAAGGCAAGGGCTGATTCGGGATAGTCAACATGGCTTTGTGTGTGGGAAATCATGTCTCACAAACTTCACTGAGTTTTTTGAAGAAGTAATAAAAAGGATTGATGAGGGCAGAGCGGTGGACATGATCTATATGGACTTCAGTAAAGCGTTTGACTAGGTTCCCCCTGACAGACTGATTAACAAAGTTAGCTCTCATGGGATACAAGGAGAACTAGCCATTTGGATACAGAACTGGCTCAAAGATAGAAGACAGTGGGTGGCGATGGAGGGTTGCATTTCAGACTGAAGGCCTGTGACCAGTGGAGTGCCAGAAGGATCGTTGCTGAGTCCACTACATTTTGTCATTTATACAAAATGATTTGGATGTGAGCATAAGAGGTACAGTTAGTAAGTTTGCAGATGACACCAAAATTGGAGGTGTAGTGGACAGCGAAGAAGCTTAACTCAGATTACAATGGGATCTTGGTCAGATGGGCCAATGGGGTGAGGAATGGCACATGGAGTTTAGGTTAGATAAATCTGAGGTGTTGCATTGTGAGAAAGCAAATCTTAGCAGGACTTACACAATTAATGACAATTTCCTAGGGATTGTTGCTGAACAAAGAGACCTTGGAATGCAGGTTCATAGCTCCTTGATAGTGGAGTCGCAGGTAGATAGGATAGTGAAGAAGGGATTTGGTATGCTTTCCTATATTGGTCAGAGTATTGAGTAAAGGGTTTGGGAGGTCATGTTGTGGCTGTACAGGACTTTTGGAATATTGCGTATAATTCTGGTCTCCTTCCTTTTGGAAAGACGTTGTGAAACTTGAAAGGGTTCAGAAAAGATTTACAAGGATGTTGCCAGGGTTGGAGGATTTGATCTATAGGGAGAGGTTGGACAGGCTGGGGCTGTTTTCCCTGGAGTGTCGGAGGCTGAGGGGTGATTTTATAGAGGTTTATAAAATCATGAAGGGCATGGATAAGGTAAATAGCCAAGGTATTTTCCCTGGGGTGGGGGAGTCCAGAAGTAGAGGACATAAGTTTAGAGTGAGAGGTGAAAGACATAAAAGAGATTTGGGGAGCAACTTTTTCACGCCGAGTGTGGGGCATGTATAGACTGAGCTGCCAGGGGAGGTGGAGGCTGGTACAATTGCAACATTTAAAAGGCACCTGGATGGGTATATAAATAGGAAGGGTTTGGATGGATATGGGCCGGTGCTGGCAGGTGGAACTAGATTACTTTGGAATTTCTGGTCAGCATGGATGAGTTGGACCAAAGGTTCGGTTTCCATGCTGTCCATCTCTATGACCCTACGACTATGACTCTGTTTACCACCCTTGTCCTTCTAGGTGACTGAAATCACAGCTTTACAAAGTCACAAGTTCCAGCAGTACACCTTGTAGATGGTACACACTGCTGGCACTATAGGGAGCGAATGTTGATGGTGGTGGATGGGTGCCAATCAAATTAACTTCTTTGTCCTGGAGAAATTGAGCTTCTTGAATGTAATTGGAGCTGCACTCATCCAGACAATTGAGGAGCATTCTATCACATTCCTGACTTTGTACTTGTAGATCATGGACAGCCTTTGGGGAGTCAGGAGGTTATTCATTGCAGAAGAATCAATATTTATATAGCGAAGAACCAGAGGATCATAAGCTAAGATCATAAGAAATACCTGGTACCTCAGGCCTGCCCCATCATTCAATCGGATCATAGCTGATCTGACACTCCTCACATCCACTTTCCTGTCCTTTTCCCACATCCCTAGATTCCCTGTCAGATCAAGGCTGCATCTAACCCAGCCTTAACATACACAGGGACTCTTCCCCTATGTCCAGGGCCATGGGGTTACTGATTGCAGTAATATGCCATTCTGTAGCTATGTAGAGCAAGCATCTCTTCGGTATCAAGTTTGGGGAAGTGGACAGAGAAATGGCAAATGAAGTTTAATAAAGATAAGTATGAGATGTTGCGTTTTGGACAGTCAAATCAAGGTCGGTATTGCGTGGTCAAAAAAAGTGGCCCCAGTTCAAATCCTGCCACAGCAGATGGTGGAATTTGAATTCAATAAAAATCTGGAATTAAGCATCTAATGGTGACCATGAATCCATGTAAAATTGTAGGAAAACCCATCACCAATGCCTCTTAGGGAAGAAATCTTCCATCTTCACCTGGCCTGGCCTACATGTGACTCCAGACCCACAGCAATGTGGTTGACTCTTAACCGCCCTCTGAGTAATCAGGGGTCGGCAATTAAAATAATACCCAGTTTTCCCCATTCTGGGGAAAGTCTTTCAAAGGCAAACGGTCCTCTGAAATGAAAACAAAACTTCTCAGTCTCACCTTAAAGGAACAATCTCTTATTTTAATATTCTGTCCCCAAGTGTTAATCTCCTCCATAAGGGGAAAAGTCCTCTCAATATCTATTCTGTCAAATTCCCTGTTCACATATTCCTCTGTCAATAAGCTCCTATGTTCCTACAACTCTATGTTCTTTTGTTTATTGGTTCCCTCTTCCCCTTGCTCCATATGAGTCCATATTGACAACATCCACCTCCCTGCCCTCATCAGTCATCTTTGGTTCTGCAGTGAGTGGGTAAGGTGGACACAGAACTGGCTTGGCCATAGAAGACAGAGAGTAGTGGTAGGTCTTTTCTCTGAGTGAAGATCTGTAACCAGTGATGTTCTGCAAGGATCGATGGTGGGGTCCCTGTTGTTTGTAAACTATATAAATTATTTGGAGGACAATGCTGGTGATTAGTAAGCCTGAGTAGTAAGTTTGCACGAGTACAGGAGTACAGAAGTAAAGAAGTACGGGAGTACAGGAGTACAGATGCATTGGAGAACAGGAACACAGAAGTACAGAAATACAGACGTACAGGAGTACAGAGGCATAGGAGAAAAGGAGTACAGACGTACAGGAGTATACGAGTACAGGAGTACAGAAGTACAGAAGTATAGGAGTACAGGAGTATAGAAGCATAGGTGTACAGGAATACAGGAGTACAGGAGCACAGGAGAGCAGGAGTACAGAAGTAAAGAATTACAGATGTACAGGAGTACAGAAGTATAGGAGTACAGAAGTATACAAGTTGATGAGTACAGGATTAGAGGAGTACAGAAGTATACAAGTTTATGAGTACAGGAGTAGAGGAGTACAGAAGTATAGGAGTATAGACGTATTGGAGTACAGGAGTACAAGAGTACAGGAGTACAGAAGTATGGGAAAACAGGAATACAGAAGTACAGAATTACAGACGTACAGGAGTACAGAAGTATTGGAGCATAGGAGTACAGGAGTACAGAAATACAGAAGTACGGAAGTACAGAAGTATAGGAGTACAGCAGTACAGAAGTATAGGAGTACAGATGTACAGGAGTACAAGAGTGCAGGAGTACGGAGGTATAGGAACACAGAAGAACAGAAATACAGATGTACAGGACTACAGAAATACAGACATACAGGAGTACAGAAGTACAGGAGTACAGAAGTACAGGAGTACAGAAGTATAGGAGTACAGAAGTATAGGGGTACAGGAGTACAGAAGTATAGGAGTACAGCAGTACAGAAGTATAGGAGTACAGAAGTATAGGGGTACAGGAGTACAGAAGCACAGGAGAACAGGAGTACAGAAGTACTAAAATACAGATGTACAGGAGTACAGAAGTATAGAAGTATAGAAGTACAGAAGTATAGATGTACAGGAGTATGGAAGTACAGGAGTACAGAAGGACAGGAATACAGAAGGACAGGAGAATAGGAGTACAGAAGTATAGGAGTACAGAAGTATAGAAGTACAGAAGTAAAGAAGTACGGGAGTACAGGAGTACAGAAGTACAGCAGTATAGGAGTACAGAAGTATAGGAATACAGGAGTACAGGTGTAGAGAAGAATAGGAGTACGGAAGTATAGACGTACAGAAGTACAGGAGTACAGAAATATAGGAGTTCAGAAGTATAGGAGAATAAAAGTACAGAAGTACAGGAGTACAGGAGTACAGAAGCCCAAGAGTACAAGAGTACAGAAGTATAGGAGTACAGAAGTACAGAGGTACAGGAGTACACAAGTACAGGAGTACAGAAGTAAAAGGGTACAAGAGTACTGGAGTACAGAAGTACAGGATTACAGAGGTATAGGGGTACAGGAGAACAGGCGTACAGAAGCATAGTAGAACAGGAACACAGAAGTACAGACAAACAAATGTACAAGAGTACAGAAGTATAGCAGAACAGAAGTGCAGAAGTACAGGAGTACAAAAGTATAGAAGTTTATGAGTACAGAAGTACAGCAGTACAGAAGTACAGGAGTACAGAAGTATAGGAGTATAGAAGTATAGGGGTACAGGAGTACAGAAGCACAGGAGAACAGGAGTACAGAAGTACTGAAATACAGACGTAGAGGAGTACGGAAATACAGGAGTACAGAAGTATCGGAGCACAGAGTACAGGAGTACAGAAGTACAGGAGTACAGGAGTACAGAAGTATAGGAGTACAGCAGTACAGAAGTATAGGAGTACAGATGTACAGGAGTACAAGAGTACAGGAGTACAAGAGTACAGGAGTACAAAAGTATAGGAGAACAGGAGTACAGAAGTACAGAAATAAAGATGCACAGGACTACAGAAGTATGGGGGTACAGGAGTACGGAGGTACAGGAGCACAGAAGTACAGGACTACAGAAATATAGGAGTACAAAAATACAGACATACAGGAGTACAGAAGCATAGGAGTACAGATGTATAAGAGTACAGGAGTACAGAAGTAAAGGAGAACAGGAGTGCAGGAGTACAAAAATACAGACAGACAGGAGTACAGAAGTACCGGAGTACAGAAGTACAGGAGTACAGAAGTACGGAAGGACAGGAGTATAGTAGTACAGAAGTACAGGATTACAGTAGTATAGAAGTATAGGAGTACAGGAGTACAGAGGTACAGGAGTAGAGGAGGACAGGAGTACAGAAGTATAGGAGTACAGAAGTACAGGAGTATAGGAATACAGAAGTACAAGTGTACAGAAGCATCGGAGTACAGAAGTACAGGAGTACAGAAGTACAGGAGTACAGAAGTATAGGAGTACCGAAGTACAGGAGGACAGGAGTACAGAAGTACAGGAGTGCAGAGGTATAGGAGTACAGACATATAGGTGTACAGGAGTACCGAAGTAATGGAGTACAGGAGTACAGACGTATAGGAATACAGGAGTACATGCGTAAAGAAGAACAGGAGTACAGAAGTATTGCCTACAGAAGTATAGGAGGACAGAAGTACAGGAGTACAGAAGTACAGGTGTACTGAAGTAAAGGAGTACGGAAGAATAGGAATACAGAAGTACAGGACTATAGGAGTACAGAAGCGTCAGACTACAGAAGTACAGGAGTACAGAAATACAGGAGTACAGAAGTATAGGAGTACAGGAGTACAGAAGTACAGGAGCACAGGAGTGCAGAGGTATAGGAATACAGATGTATAGGTGTACAGGAGTACCGAAGGATGGGAGTACAGAAGTATAGGAATACAGGAGTATAGACGTACAGAAGAATAGGAGTACAGAAGTATAGGAGTACAGAAGTATAGGAGAATAAAAGTATAGGAGAATAAAAGTACAGAAGTACAGGAGTACAGGAGTACAGGAGTACAGAAGCACAAGAATACAAGAGTACAGAAGTATAGGAGTACAGAAGTACAGAGGTACAGGAGTACACAAGTACAGGAGTGCAGAAGTACAGGATTACAGAGGTATAGGAGAACAGGAGTACAGGCATACAGAAGTATAGTAGAACAGGAACACAGAAGTACAGGCATACAAACGTACAGGAGTACAGAAGTATAGCAGAACAGGAGTGCGGAAGTAAAGGACTACAGAACTATAGAAGTTTATGAGTACAGGGGTACAGAAGTACAGGAGTACAGAAGTACAGGAGTACAGAAGTATAGCAGTATAGGAGTACAGGAGCACAGAAGTATAGGAATACAGGAGTACAGGCATACAGAAGAATAGGACTACAGAAGTATAGACGTACAGAAGTACAGGAGTACAGGAGAACAGGAGTACTGGAGTACAGAAGTACAGGAGTACAGAAGTACAGGAGTACTGGAGTAGAGAAGTACAGGAGTACAGAAGGACAGGAATACAGAAGGAAAGGAGTACAGGAGTACTGGAGTACAGAAGTACAGGATTATAGAACTACAGGAGTACTGGAGTGGAGAAGTACAGGAGTACAGAAGGACAGGAATACAGAAGGACAGGAATACAGAAGGACAGGAGTACAGGAGTACTGGTGTACAGAAGTACAGGATTATAGAACTACAGGAGTACAGAACTACAGGAGTACTGGAGTAGAGAAGTACAGGAGTACAGAAGTACAGGAGTACAGAAGTAAAGAAGTACGGGGGTACAGGAGTACAGAAGTACAGCAGTACAGGAGTACAGAAGTATAGGAGTACAGGGCTACAGACGTTCAGGAGTACAGAAGTACAGGAGTACAAAAGAACAGGAGTACAGGAGTACAGAAGTATAGGAGTACAAGAGTACAGAAGTACATGAATATAGGTGTACAAAAGAACAGGAGTACAGATGTATAGGTGTACAGGAGTACAGAAATACAGAAGTACAGGAGTACAGAAGTATAGGAGTACAGGAGTACAGAAGTACAGAAGCCTAGGAGTACAGAAGTATACAAGGACAGAAGTATAGGAGTACAAGAATACAGAAGTACAGAAGTACAGGAATATAGGAGTACAAAAGAATAGGAGTACAGACGTATAGGTGTACAGGAGTACAGAAGTATAGGAGTACAGAAATACAGAGGTACAGAAGTACAGGAGTACAGATGTTCAGAAGTACAGAAGTATAGGAGTACAGAAGTAGAGGAGTACAGAAGTACAGGATTACAGAAGTATAGGAGAACAAAAGTACAGAAGCACAGGAGCACAGGAGTACAGAAGTATAGGAGTACAGAAGTACAGAGGTACAGGTGTACAGGAGTACAGACGTATAGGAGAACAGGAGTACAGGCGTACAGGAGTACGGATGTACAGGAGTACAGAAATATATGAGAACTTGAGTACAGAAATATACAAGTATAGAAGTATAGGAATATCGGAGTACTAGAGCACAGGAGTTCAGACGTATAGGAGAACAGGAGTACGGAAGTCCAGGTTAACAGAAATACAGGAGTACATAAGTATAGGAGTAGAGGAGTACAGCAGTAAAGAAGTACAAGAGTACAGAAGTACAGGAGTACAAAAGTACAGGAGCACAGAAGTACAGAAGTATAGGAGTAGTGGAGTATAGACGTACAGGAGCACAGAAGTACAGGAGAACAGGAGTACAGGAGTACAGAAATACAGACATACAGGAGTACAGAAGTACAGGAGAATAGGAGCACAGAAGTACTGGTGTACAGAAGCGTAGGAGTACAGAAGTACAGGAGTACAGAAGTATAGACGTACTGAAGTACAGGAATACAGAAGTACAGGAACACAGGAGTACAGGTGTAGAGAAGAATAGGAATACTGAAGTATAGATGTACAGAAGTACAGTAGTACAGAAGTACACGAGTACAGAAGAATAGGAGTACAGAAGTATAGGAGAATAAAAGTACAGAAGTACAGGAGTACAGAAGCACAAGAATACAAGAGTACAGAAGTATAGGAGTACAGAAGTACAGAGGTACAGGAGTACACAAGTACAGGAGTACAGAAGTACAAGTGTACAAGAGTACTGGAGTACAGAAGTACAGGAGTACAGAAGTACAGGATTACAGAGGTATAGGAGTACAGGAGTACAGGCGTACAGAATTACAGTAGTACAGAATTACAGTAGAACAGGAATACAGAAGTACAGACATACAAACGTACAAGAGTACAGAAGTATAGCAGAACAGGAGTGCAGAAGTACAGGAGTATAGAAGTATAGAAGTTTATGAGTACAGGGGTACAGAAGTACAGGAGTACAGAAGTATAGGAGTATAGAAGTATAGGGGTACAGGAGTACAGAAGCACAGGAGAACAGGAGTACAGAAGTACTAAAATACAGACGTACAGGAGTACAGATGTATAGGAGTACAGGAGTACCAAAGTACAGAAATACAGAGGTACAGTAGTACAAAGGTATAGTAGTACAGGAGTACGGAATTACAGGTGTACATAAGTACAGAAGTACAGGTGTACAGGAGTACAGCAGTACAGATATACAGAAGTACAGGAGCACAGGAATACAGGAGTACAGAAGTATAGGAGTACAGGAGTACAGAAGTATAGGAGAACAGGAACACAGAAGTACAGAAATACAAATGTACAGGAGTACAGAACTATAGGAAAAATGAGTACAGAAGAACAGGAGTATACGAGTTCAGCAGTACAGAAGTACAGGAGTCCAGAGTATAGAAGTACAGGTGTACAGGAGTACAGGAGAACAGAAGTACAGGAGTATGGAAGTACAGGAGTACAGAAATACAGGAGTACAGATGTATAGGAGTATAGGAGTACAGGAGTACAGGACTACAGGAGTACAGGAGTACCGGAGTACAGCAGTATAGGAGTACAGAAGGATAGAGAACAGGAGTACAGCAGTACAGAAGTACAGGAGCATGGAAGTACAGGAGTACAACAGTACTGAAGTACAGGAGTACAGAAGTATAAGAGTACAGGAGTACAGACGTATAGTAGTACAGGAGTACAGAAGAACATAAATGCAGATGTACAGGAGTACAAAAGTATAGGAGTACAAGAGTACGGAAGAACAGGAGTACAAAAGTTCAGGTGTACCGAAGTAAAGGAGTACAGCAGTACAGAAATACAGATGTACATGAATACAGAAGTACAGGAGGACAGGAGTACAGAAGCATAGGAGCACAGGAGTACAGACGTACAGGAGTACAGAAGTATAGGAGTACAGGAGTACAAGAGTACAGGAGTACAGACGTATAGGCGAACAGGAACACGGAAGTACAGGAGTAGAGAAGTATAGGAGAAAAGAAGTACAGGAGTATATGAGTTCAGGAGTACAGAAGACCAGAGGTATAGAAGTACAGGTGTACAGGAGTGCAGGAGAACAGAAATACAGAAGTATGGAAGTACAGGAGTACAGAAGTATAGGAGTATAAGAGTACAGGAGCACTGAAGTACAGGAGTACATGTGTACAGGAGTACAGATGTACAGAAGTACAGGAGTACAGCAGTATAGGAGTACAGGAGTACGGAAGTATAGGAGTAAAAGAGGTACAGAAGTACAGGAGTCCGGAAGTACAGGAATGCCAAAGTACTGGAGTACTGGAATAAAGGAGTACAGAAGTACAGGAGTACAAGAGTACTGAAGAACTGGAGAACAGAAGTATAGGAGTACAGGAGTACAGAAGTTTGGGAGTACAGGCGTGCCGAAGTACAGGGGTTCAGTAGTGTAGAAGTATTGAAGTACAGAAATACAGGAGTACAGAAGTATAGGAGTACTGGAGTACAGGAGTACAAGAGTACAGGAGTTCAGAGGTATAGGAGAACAGGAACACAGAAGTACAGAAATACAGATGTACAGGAGTACAGACGTATAGGAGAACAGGAGTACAGAAGTACAGGCGTACAGGAGTACGGATGTACAGGAGTACAGAAATATATGAGAACTCGAGTACAGAAATATACAAGTATAGAAGTATAGGAATATCGGAGTACTAGAGCACAGGAGTTCAGACGTATAGGAGAACAGGAGTACGGAAGTCCAGGTTTACAGAAATACAGGAGTACATAAGTATAGGAGTAGAGGAGTACAGCAGTAAAGAAGTACAAGAGTACAGAAGTACAGGAGTACAAAAGTACAGGAGCACAGAAGTACAGGAGTACAGAAGTATAGGAGTAGTGGAGTATAGACGTACAGGAGCACAGGAGTACAGGAGAACAGGAGTACAGGAGTATAGGAGTACAGACATACAGGAGCACAGGAGTACAGAAGTACACAAGTATAGGAGTACAGGAGTACAGAAGTCTGGGAGTACAGGAGTACAGAAGTACAGGAGTACAGGAGTACAGAAGGACAGCACTAAAGGAGTACAGGAGTACAGAAGTACAGGAGAACAGGAGTACCGAAGTATAGGAGTACAGATGTACAGACACATATGAGTACAGGAGTACAGGAGTACAGAAGTACAGGGTGTACAGGAGTGTAGAAGTACAGGAGTACAGAAGTATACAAGTACAGGAGTACAGGAGTGCAGAAGTACAGGAGTGTAGAAGTATAGAAGGTTAGGAGTCCAGAAGTACAGGAGTACAGATGTATAGGAGTACCGGAGTAGAGGAGTATCAGCAAGTAGGAGTACAGGAGTACAGGATTACAGGAGTACACAAGTATAGGGGTGCAGGAGTACATGAGTACAGATGTATACAAGTACAGGAGTACAGAAGTATACAAGTACAGGAGTACAGGTGTATAGAAGTACAGGTGTACAGGAGTACAGATGTATACAAGTACAGGAGTACGGAAGTATAGGAGTACAGAAGCACAGGAGTACAAGAGTACAGTAGTACAGAAGTACAGTAGTACAGAAGTACAGGAGTACGGAAGTACATGAGTACAGAAGTATAGGAGAACAGGTGTACAGGAGTACAGAAGTATAGGAGTATAGAAGTACAGGTGTACCATATATATAAGAGTACAGGAGTACAGAAATACAAACGTACAGGAGTGCGGGAGTACAGAAGTATAGGAGTACAGCAGTACAGAAATACAGGAGTACAGGATTATAAGAGTACAGAAATACAGGAGTACAGAAAGCCAGACGTACAGGAGTACTTAAGTATAGGATTATAGGATTACAGGAGTACAGTGAGAAGTTTGTATTGTCACCAGCCCCAGTGGTATGTTAGGTGCAAAAAAAGTGTGGGTACAAAGGACTAAAGGAAACAATGTTTAAAAGGTTAAGTATTACCTTCATAGAATAAGTATAAAAATAAAGAATTCAGGTAATACTTAATCTTTTAAACTGGTAATATTAATATTAAAGTCCTTCTTGATATAAGCTAGTAAAATAAAGAAATAAAGTTAAAATAGTGGGATACGGACTGTGTAGAAGCTAAAGTTTTTTAATTTAGAATGGCAGTCTTGCTGGTAAAAAATGAGGTCTGCAGATGCTGGAGATCACAGCAACACATTTGCTATTCCTGAGATGCTGCCTGGCCTGCTGTGCTTTGACCAGCAACACATTTGCTCACCAAGGATATATTTCCCTCCCCTCCCCTATCAGCGTTCCGCAAGGACCACTCCCTTCGTGACTCCCTCGTCAGATCCACACCCCCCACCAACCCAACCTCCACCCCCGGCACCTTCCCCTGCAACCGCAGGAAATGTAAAACTTGCGCCCACACCTCCACACTCACTTCCCTCCAAGGCCCCAAGGGATCCTTCCATATCCGCCACAAGTTCACCCGTACCTCCACACACATCATCTATTGCATCCGCTGCACCCGATGTGGCCTCCTCTATATTGGGGAGACAGGCCGCTTACTTGCGGAACGCTTCAGAGAACACCTCCGGGCCGCCCGAACCAACCAACCCAATCACCCCGTGGCTCAACACTTTAACTCTCCCTCCCACTCCACCAAGGACATGCAGGTCCTTGGACTCCTCCACTGGCAGAACATAACAACACGACGGCTGGAGGAGGAGCGCCTCATCTTCCGCCTGGGAACCCTCCAACCACAAGGTATGAACTCAGATTTCTCCAGTTTCCTCATTTCCCCTCCCCCCACCTTGTCTCAGTCGGTTCCCTCAACTCAGCACCGCCCTCCTAACCTGCAATCTCCTTACTGACCTCTCCGCCCCCACCGCACTCCGGCCTATCACCCTCACCTTGACCTCCTTCCACCTATCCCACCTCCATCGCCCCTCCCCCTAGTCCCTCCTCCCTACCTTTTATCTTAGCCTGCTTGGCTACTCTCTCTCATTCCTGATGAAGGGCTTATGCTCGAAACGTCGAATTCTCTATTCCTGAGATGCTGCCTGGCCTGCTGTGCTTTGACCAGCAACACATTTGCAGCGGCAGTCTTGCTGGGCCCAATGGCCTGTTCCTGTGCTGTACTGTTCTTTGTTCTTTAGGTGTGAAGTGGTGGAATGTCTTTCCTTGATTTCCTAAGGTCCCTATTATCGGAGATTCCAGCCTGCAGCCTGATTGTTTCATTCCTCCTGCTTTCACTGAACGTAGCAACATGTCCAAAAGCATTTCCTAATGAATTGGCCGGGCTTATTTCTAATCCCTCAGTGTCCTTGAGAAGATAGTGGTGAGCTGTTTTCTTGAACCACTGAAGTCCATGTACCGGATGTAGACCCACAATACTGTGAGAGAGGGAATTTGCAAGATTTTGACCCATTAACAGTGAAAGAACAGTGATATTTCTCAAAGTCTGGGTGGTGAGTGGCTTGGAGGGGAGCTTCAGGTGGTGGTGTTCCCATGTATTTGCTACCTTTGTCCTTCTAGATGGAAGTGGTCAAGGCTTTGGAAGGTGCTGTCTAAGGAAGTTTGATGAATTAGCCTTTCTTCTGTCTGTGTAGAATCAATGGTTGTAGTGTATGATCCTATCATTTGTGAAACAGATGGGATTTTCCAACAGTTCCTGATGGTTTCATGGTCAACATTATTGAGAAGAGCTTTATTTTCCAGACCCATTAATTGGAATTAAATTTCACCAGCAGCTATGGTGAAATTTGAACCCATGCATTCTAGAGTGTCAATCTGAGACATTATTGCATCTCCAACCTTCTCCAGCATTTTGATTAGATTAGATTAGATTATTTACAGTGTGGAAACAGGCCCTTCAGCCCAACAAGTCCACACCGACCCGCCAAAGTGCAACCCACTCATACCCCTACATTTACCCCTTCACCTAACACTACAGACAACTTAGCATGGCCAATTCATCTCACCTGCACATCTTTGGACTGTGGGAGGAAACCGGAGCACACAGACACGGGGAGAATGTGCAAACTCCACACAATTCCCTGAGGCGGGAATTGAACCCGGGTCTCTGGCGCTGCGAGGCAGCAGTGCTATCGATTTGTACTTACCATTAACCTGTTCACCAGCGTTCAGTTTGCTTCCACTGGGACTACACTGCAGACTTGCCCCAAACATGGCAACATGGCCTGGTCTTCCAAAGGGAGATGAGGCCTTTAATGTCAGGACAGCATTGGAAAGAGTGCGGCTCCAGGATCAGGACAGATTGCCTTGAGAGAGGAGAATCTTTGGCAAAGTGGAAAAATTAACAACAAAAACAGAAATTGCTGGAAAAGCTGCGTAGATATGGCAGCATCTGTCGAGAGAAATCTAAGTTAATTGAACTGAATTGAATGTATTGTCATGTGTACTGAGGCACAGTGAAAAGCTTTGTCTTGCGAGCAATACAGGCAGATCACAGAGTTAAGTAGCATAGATAAGTAAATAATAGGTAAACAGAGGCAAAAACAAAAACACAGGTACAGGCGAATGTTAAGAGTTTGTGAGTCCATTCAGTATTCTAACAACAGTAGGGTAGAAACTGTTTTGAATCTGGCTGGTGCGTGTGTTCAAGCTTCTGTACCTTCTCCCCGATGGTAGAGGTTGAAGAAAAACATCGCCAGGGTGGGATGGATTTCTGAGAATGCTGGCGGCCTTTCCTTGACAGCGGGCCTGGTAGGTGGATTCTATAGATGGGAGGTTGGCCATTGTGATTGTCCGGGCCGAGTTCACCACTCTCTGTAACCGTCTCCGATCTTGAATGGCACAGTTGTCATACCAGGTAGTGATACATCCAGACAGAATCCAGGCACACCCATAAAGGTTGACAAGGGTATTCCCCATCATGCCACATTTCCTCAGCTGCCTGAGGAAGAAGAGACGTTGTTGGGCCTTTGTAACAATGCATCCATATGAAGAGTCCAAGAAAGCTTGTTGTGGATGACCACTCCCAGGAGCTTGACACTCTCCACTAATTCCACCTCTGTGCTGTTAATACGTAGGGGGACATGAGCAACATCCCACCAAAAGTCAATAATGAGTTCCTTGGTTTTGCCAGCATTGGGAGCTGGGTCTCATAGTTTTGAGGTTGGTAACCCTTCCTCGGAACTGATGGTAGCTCAGAAATTGTTGGTTTATGTGCAGAAGGTAGGATGGGGGAGGGGGTAAAGAGTAAATGATAGGTGGAGAGAGAGGCACAAGAGAGAGAAGAACAGTTGGATAGACAAAGGATTGGGTACGATTTGGCTAGGAGGGTGAATAGCTGTTATCAGGGACTTTGAGTAGATCACAATGTGTTGTGTCTAGGAGCAGATTTATGTGATAACAAGTCCTGGCATGGGGGGGGGGGGGGTTATGCCCTAAAGTTGCTGAACTCAATATTGAGTCCGCAGGGCTGCAAGATTCCCAAGTGGAAAATGAGGTGTTGTTCTTCCAGTTTGCGCTGAACTTCACTGGAGCAGTGCAGCAAGCCTGTGGCAGAGATGTTGGCCAGGGAACAGGGTGGTGGGTTAAAATGGCAGGTGACTGGAAGCTCAGGGTCAATTTTTACTGAAGAATTAGCATTAATCCTATCAAGGAGAAATATCAGGAAGCATCTCTTCACACCAAGCATAAATGGAATCTGGAATTCCAAAACTCTCTCCCACCCCACAAATAGCGGTGAGGCTGAAGACCATCTGGAGATTTAACGACTCAGATTGAGATTTTTTTGTTTGAATGGATTATAGAAACAAGACGGGCTGATGGGATGAAGCTGCTGATTACTTAAGCCAGGGATCAGTTGGTAACATTCTCATCATTGGCTTTAAATCCACCATCTATAAAGTATCGAAAAGTGTGGCACTGGGAAAGCACAGCAGGTCAGGCAGCTCTGAGGTGCAGAAGAGTCAACATTTCAGGCATATACCTGATGAAGGGCTTATGCCCGAAACGTCAACTCTCCTGCTCCTCGGATGCTGCCTGACCTGCTGTGCTTTTCCAGCGCCACACATTTCGACTCTGACACTCCAGCATCTACAGTCCTCACTTCCTTGCTCAGGAGTGTGGTCACTCAGATTAGACCATAGAGTGAAGGGTTTTAAGGGTTGCAGAGGAGATTCACCAGGATGTTGTCTGGAAAGCAGCATTCCAGCGGTGAAGAGAGGCTGGATAAGCTCGGGTTGTTTTCTTTGACACAGAGAAGGCTGAGGGGACACCTGATAGAGGTGTGTAAGATTATGAAGGAAATGGACAGGGAGGCAGCTGCTCCCCTTGTTTGAAGCATCAGTAACAAAGGGGCATCATTTTCAGGCGAAGGCAGGAGGATTCGAGGAAATATCTTTTCACCCACTGGACAGTGGGAACCTTGAATGCACAGCGTGGGAGGGTAGTTGAGGTGGGCAACCTCACAATCTTTAAAACATACTTGCTTGAACAGTTGAGATGTTTTAACATTCAATGCTACCGGCCAAGTGACGGAAAGTGGGACTAGTACAGATAAGAGTAGTGTGTGTCAGTGCAGTGAATGGACTGAAGGGCCTGTTCTGTAGTGGCCTGATGCTTTTAAGCTATGAAACGCGTGATGGTCAAATTAGGCACTATATAAATGCAGCTCACCTACTCGAAATGTTGGTTTTGGGCAAAGGCTGAGTGGCCTTTTCCGATGCTGCTGGCCCAGCGTGTGGGAACACCCCTGAGAGGTGTGGCAACAGGAACTATACTTTGAATACACTTCATCAGCTGTCAAGTACTTTGGGACTTCCTGGGGTGTTGAAAGGCACCACCTAAATGCAAACCTTTCTGGAGGATTGTGAAGTTTGGTTGCTCAATCACACCTCAGGTTTGCTGCAGCCGCAAAGACTGAATGGTGTCCCCCAAAACAATAATGGGTTAATACTTCCTCCTGGTGGATTCAGGTGGTACTGCTGCCCAATTGTTATTTTGTCTGGTGCAGTATTCTGGAGAGCAAATCTCAACACATGTTTATCTCAGAATACTGCTTCACATAAACAATTAAAATGTTTCAATTCAAACAATTAAATATGCTGCCTATATTTTTTTTATTCACAAAGGAACACCAATCCCTAAGCAGTACAATTCCATATTCCACACAGTTCTGGTCTATGTTTTGCAAAAATACAGATTTCAAAACTGGTTAAGTTCAGGAATGCAACTGGAAGAGCTGTGGAGATGGATTTCAGCATGTCTTTTAAAAGGGAATTGGATTAATGCCTGAAGGGAAGAGGTTCACAGGGCTATTGGGTCAGGGGTGGGGACAGGGAGATGTTACAGAGAGCTAGCACGGATTCAACGGGCCACATGGCCTTCAGTACTGGAACCACACTGGACTTTGAGGCACTGGAGAAGGTGCAAATAAAAGATTCATAAGGGTATCATCAAAATGAGATGCCATTCCTTAAGGTCAAATTGAATGGAGTGGGTCCTCTTTCCCTTAGAGGGATGAATCTGAAGATAATGGAAGGGAAGCTTTGCTCAGGTACACAAAAGGGGAATGTTTCCATATGGCACAGGACCTGAACTGTGGCCTAAAGGTAAGATGATGTCACTACAAGGTCCAGTGATGAATTAAACAGACGCAACTTTGCATTGAATTTGATTTATTGTTGTCACGTGTAGCGAGGTACAGTGAAAAGTGTTGTTTTGCATGCTCTACAGGCATATTTTACCATACAAAGTGCATCAGGGTAGCATAACAGAGTGCAGAACATAGCGTTACAGCCACAGAGAACGTGCAGAGAGAGAGAGAGAGAGAGAGATCAGAATTAGCACTTGACCAGTCCGTTGAAAAGTCTGATAACAGCAGGGATCAAGTATGTGTGTACAAACTTTTATATCTTCCGCCCAACAGAGGAGGGTGGAAGAGAGTATAACCGGGGGGTGGGAGGGGACTTTGATTATGTTGGCTGCTTTTCCAAAGCAATAGGAAGTGAAGACAGAGATAATGGAAGGGTGACTGGTTAGCATGATGGATTGGGCTGTGTTCACAACTCTCTGTAATTTCTTGTGGTCTTGGACAGAAGACCACACTGTGATGCATCCGAAAAGGATGCTTTCGGTGGTGCATCTATAAAAATTGATAAGAGTCATTGTGGACATGCCAAGTTTCCTTAGCCTTCTGAGGAAGTAGAGACGTTATTGTATTTCCTTGACCATTACATTGGTGTGGATGGATCAGGGCAGAGCATTGGTGATCATCACTCCCAGGAACATGATGCTCTTAAACACCTCCATCGATGCAGACAGGGGCGTGCTAGGTAAGCAAATAGGAACAGGATAGAAGTATATGCTGACAGGATAAATTGAAAAAAGGTAGGAACGTAAATGTCAGTGCAAACTGGTGGGGTTAAATGCCCTATTATTGTGTCATTGTGAGTTAAGAGTTAGGTAGAACAAATTTAAGGCATCTGATACAGGAACCAGTGGAGACATAAAGAGAATCTTGTTCTCACAGCGAGTGGTCAGGACCTGGAATGCACTGCCTGAGAATCTGGTGGGGGACAGGTTCAAATAAGGCATTTAGGAGGGAATTTTCTGGCTATCCGAAAAGCCACAGCTTTGGGAAGCAGGTGGAGGGAGTGTGGTGAAAGCAGCAGTAGGTGAATTGTTCCCGAAGAGAGGCAACACAGATCTGAAGAGCTAATGTCAATGTAATTCTATGCATTATTCCTGCAGAGATTATTTTAGTAACCCAGATAATGGCATTTAACGGTTCACGGGGAGGTGTTGGTCCAGAGGTATTATCGCTGGAATGCTGATCCAGAGACCCAGGTAAATCCCTGATGACCTCGTTTGAATCCTACCACAGATGGTGGAATTTGAATCCAATAAAAATCTTGAATTAAGAGTCTAATGTGAACATGAAATGATTGTCAGGAAAAGGTTCACTAATGCCCTTTAGGGAAGGAAATCTGCTACACCTACCTGACCTGGCCTACATGTGACTCCAGGCACATATAGTGGTTGGGTCTTAACTGCCCAAGGGGCAATAAATGCCTAGTCAATGATGTCCACATCCTGTCAAGGAATTTTTAAAAGGTCGTGACAGAAAACTAATTTTAATACGATGCAAATACAAGATAATGAACATTTCAAACCCTCCAACCCATTCATAAACTGGTTGGGTTTGTACTAAAAATTCAATTTTGTCACAGGCCATTTTCACTGAAAGCAAATTTTAATTTCCAGTTTTGTTTTATTCATTCGTGAAATGAGAGCGTTGCTGGTTGTACCGGCATTTATTGTCCATCCCAGAGGACAGTTAAAAGTCAACCACATTGCTGTGGGTCTGGAGTCACATGTGGGCCAGACCAGGTAAGGATGGCAGTTTCCTTCCCTAAAAGACAACAGCTTTTCTCCAACAATCGACAGTGATCGCGTGTCTTCATTAGTGTCTCAAACCTGTATTTTTATTGAATTCAAATTCCACCATCTACCATGGCAGTATTCGAACCGAGGTCCCCAGGACATTACCTAGGTCTCTGGATTAACAGTTCAGCATCAACACACCTAGGCCATCACCTCCATCTGACATGCAGATTAGACCAGGTAAGGATGGCAGTTTCCTTCCCATATGGGTCCCCAAAGCATCAAGGAAAGCTTCATCATTGTTAGATCTTTTTTAATTTGTTAAATTCAAATTTAATCCATGCTGTGGTGGGATTTGAACCTAGGTCTCCAGAACATTACCTGGGTTTCAGGATGATGGTGCTGAGTATGGTCGAGAGTATGGTGCTGGAAAAGCACAGCCAGTCAGGCAGCATTAGAGGAGGAGGAGAATCGACGTTTCGGGCATAAGTCCTTCGTTAGGATTAATAGCCTAGTGATAATATCACTGCTCCATTGCCTCCCCTGACATACACCAGGTCTTGTTACACAAGGGTACAGGATGTTCCACTAAGGGATTACAATTGGAGCTAAGCACGGTTCTGACCTTCTGATGGAGGGAAGGTCACTGCCAACGCAGTTGAAAGTGGTTGGATCTCATGACATTACCCTGAGAAACTCACAGCAGTCAGTTCAAAATGCTAGCCTAGCCAGTGATGCCCATTATCCCTTGAATTCAATTTTAAAAAAAACAATGTTATTCAAATTTAAACAATGTGTAATGTACATGCGCTGAATGTAATAGAATAAGATTAAGCAACATAAATTCAAACAGCTGGCTCATTTTCTCTTCCTGCACTGGTTTCCTATTCATAACTATTCTGCACTTACAAGGGGATCCTGATATTATCACAAGCATAGCTTTAAATGGCCAAATCAGATCTAAGATTGTAATTGGAATGATTTAGTGTCATGTTAATTGGGGCAGCAGGCTCCCAAAGAGGTTTTCCGAGTGAGGATTGCATGTTTTGTGAGTGAATTAGATTCTTCAGACTGTAACACAAGCCATTAATGCAATCGCAAGTATTTGCTTTCCCTGCCAGTACAATCCCCCCCACACAGCCCCCATCCTTTTAAACTGAATGAGAGGTGGTAGAGGGTAGGGTTTCACATGGGTGCACTCAATGCATTTGCATGGATACTTCGACTTCAAGGCACAGGTCGGGGGCTGTGAATGCAGACAGACACAGTAAGGGACATTCCCTTAGCTCAGCGGTAAGGCAGGGATGCTATGTGTTGTATAGCTCAATGCTTCCAAAACAAAGTGGTCCATTTGACCCACCACCAATCACCATCAACATTCACTTCCTACATCACAGTGGCAGCAGTTTGTACCATCTTGCAACGGTCTGAGCTACAGGGAGAGGTTGGACAAGCTCAGACCTTTTTCTTTAGAGTGTAGGAGACCTATAGTAGTGTATAAGATCACAAGAGGCATGGATAGGTGGATGAACAAAGTCTTTTTCCCCAGGATTGGGGAATTAAGTTTAAGGTTTAAGGTTAGAGGGGAAAGAATGAAAGGGAACCTGAGGCTCAGCTTTTTTACACAGAGGGTGGTACGCATATGGAATGGGTTGTCAGCAGAAGTGGTTGAGGAAGATACATTAACATTTAAAAGGCATTTGGACAAATACATGAATAGGAAAGGATTAGAAGGATATGGGCCAAGTGTAGGGAACTGGGGTCAGTGTGGATGGACATTTTGTTCAGCGTGGACCAGTTTGGGCCAAAGGGCCTTGTCTCTGTGCTGTAGGACTTTATGACTCTGTCTACAAAGTGCACAGCAGCAACTCCCCAAGGCACAGCCTCCCTGTGACATCTACTGCCATGAAAGCAACAGATGCGAAAGTCTTCTTTCCTTATTTGAGTACCTTTCGGAGTTTCCATCCTTCCACACCATTCTACCCTCGCATCTCACATCCACACTCCCAGCCCCTGATGTACAATTCTCAATTACAGGCATTGAGAATGCCCAATACATACACTTCAAGCTCACAATCTAAAATTCTCCATTGGTGATTAAGCCGAATTCCTATTGACTCACATTGAGTGGCTTGCTCCTTGCCTTTCTATCGCGTTTCCTGGCCCCCAACCTCGTGTTTTCCTTCCTCTGGGATGCTCTTCTTTCAGAATGCAGTCTGGACTGTGGAGAGAGTAAGAAACTGGTCCCAAATGGTGGAAGAACTGAGAATCGGGGGACCCGGGTTTAAGGAAATTGTCAAAAGAATCTACGGTGACCTGAGAAAAAACCTTTCCATGCAGCAAATGTGCGGCCTGGAAACGTCGTGGAGGATTACTCTCTTCAGGCTTTTGGGAATTGGATGATTATTTGAGAATGAGACAGCCCACAGGCTGAAGGCAGGGTGGGGGGGGGGCGTGTTGACACCCGCTGCATTGTTTATTCGGGGGGCTGGCATTGCTGCGATGGGCTGAAGGGCCACTCTCCTGTGATTGTGTGAACTACAAACTACAGGCTGTGAATTCCAGTTCCTCACCACCCTCTCTGTGTGAAACCAACTCTCCAACCCTCTCTACCAAACCTGTAATGTCTGAGGTATGTCTCAAACAGTGGATAGCATCCTGAGAATTGGCCATAGTTTGCATTCTACTTCTGTCTGCCCCCTCTTTTCCTTTCATAATTCAAAACACTTTCTATCCATTAAAATTTCATAGGGAACAAATCAATCAATAAAATATCCCAGCGGCCAATTTCCAGGCATTAATAAATCATCATATGAGCAATCCAGATGAACTTGCAGGACTGCTAATGATGGCAGTGAGTTTCAGAGAAGGGTCTCAGTTCTATTGTGGTTACATCCCCTGTATATGCATCTAGTCAGCAGTGAAGAGAAACCTGAGGGGTGTAAATTTGAGAGAATACTTAGTTCCAAAGGACTTCATTCAGGACTTTTAACATATGAAGGGGTTTGCTAGGTAGATGGGAAACATTTAGTAGAGGGAGGTGGTGCCCTAGTGGTAATGTCACTGGGTTGGTTCAGTCACAGAGTCATGCAGCGAGGAAACAGACCTTTCGGTCCAACTCATACATGCTGACCAGGTATCCAAAACCTAACTAGCCCCATTTGCCTGCGTTTGGTCCATTTCCATCTAATCCTTTCCTATTCATGTACCTGTCCAAATGCCCTTTAAATGTTGTAATTGTAGTAGCCTTTACCACTTTCTCTCGAAGCTCATTCCATACATGCACCACCCTCTGCATGAAAAGGTCTCAGGTCCCTTTTTAATCTTTCCCCTCGCACCTTAATCCAATGGCCTCTAGTTTTGGACTCTCTGACCTTTGGAAACAGCCCTGACCTTGTCAACTCACAGATGGTGAAATTTGAATTTGATATAAAGACAAAGCTGAAATCGATTGTCATAAATAGTCATCTGATTCATTCATGCCCTTTATGGAAAGAAACCTGTTATCCTTACCCAGTCTGACCTACATGTTAATCCAGACCCATAGCAACATGGCTAACTCTGAACTCTGAAGTGGTCTAACAAGGCAGTTAGGGATGGGCAATAACTGTTGATCTCACCATGAACTGATAATAACAAAAAAAAAGACATTTTTTTGCAGACTTTTATTCTGATTCTCACCTTAAATTCTGCAGAGATTTTGTTTTGTTCATGGGGTAACTGACTTGTTGGGATTTGAACCGATGAACCCAATGCAATAGCCTGGGCCTCTGCTTCAATTGCATTCCATCTCAAGCTCGGGGACATAGCTGCAGAATAAATTAGCATTCATTTAAAAGTGACATGCGGAGGAATTTCTTCTCCCAGAAGGTAGGGAGCGTCTAGAATTCTCTACCCCAGAGAGTTTCGGAAGGATTAAAGAAGTGGTCGGTAGATTTTTAAACTATGAAGCATTTGAGGGCTATGCTGAGCTGCTATGAAGAGGAGTTGAGGCCTGAGGGAGATCACTCATGATTTTTTTAGAATGGTCGGGCAAGATCAATGGGACAAATTCTTGCTCGTGTTTCTTATGTTCGTATTGCCACTACACTACAACCTCTCCTAAACATGCAACTGTAGCCATGTAGACAGGATTTGTATAGGTGCCACAGACTGTAACACAGGAACAGTTTGCATCTTACAGGCTACACATGAGATTCCACCATCCATACTTGTGGGTGCCATAATAAAACAAGGCCCCATTTAGCCTCTTCATAGAAGAGGAGGGGTATTTGTCCCCTGTGCATTGGCCAGTGTTCCTCCCTAAACCGACAATATCTTATACAGATGACCTGGCCATTCAGAGGCACAGAATCATACAGCTATACAGCACAGAAACTGAACCTTTGGTTCAACTCATCCATGCCGACCAGATATCCTAACCTAATCTCATTCCATTTGCCAACATTTGGCCCATATCCCTCTAAACCCTTCCTATTCATATACCCATCCAGATGCCTTTTAAATGTTATAATTGTACCAGCCTCCACCACTTTCTCTGGCAGCTCATTCCATACACGTACCACCCTCTGCGTGAAAAAGTTGCTCCGAAAGTCCCTTTCAAATTTTCCCGTCTCACCTTAAACCTTTGCCATCTAGTTCTGAACTCCCCCAGTCTGGGATAAAGACCTTGTCCATTCACTCTATCCATGCCTCTCATGATTTTATAAACATCCATAAAAGTCATTCCTCGGCCTCTGACGCTCCAGGGAAAACAGCTCCAGTCTATTCAGCCTCTCCCAATAGGTCAAATCCTCCAATCCTGGTAACATCCTTGTAAATCTTTCCTGAATCCTTTCAAGTTTAACAACAATTTTCTATATTAGGATAACCAGAATTGCATGCAATATTCCAAAAATGGTCTAACCAATGCCCAGTACACATGCAACATGACCTCCCAACTCCGATACTCAATGCATGCCAAACGTTTCTTCACCAACTTATCTATCTGTGACTTCACCTTCAAGGAACTATGAACCTGCACTCAAGGTCTCTTTGTTCAGCAACACTCCCCAGAGCCTTACCATTAAGTGTATGACCCCTTCACTGATTTGCCTTTCCAAAATACAGCACCTCACATTTATCTAAAGTAAATTCCATCTGCCACTCCTTGACCCATCACCTCATCTGATCAAGGTTCCAATGTACTCTGAGATAACCTTCTTTATTGTCCACTACATTGTGGGCAGCATGGTGGCACAGTGGTTAGCACTGCTGCCTCACAGCGCCTTAGACCTGGGTTCAATTCCAAACTCAGGCGACTGTCTGTATGGAGTTTGCACGTGCTCCCCGTGTCTGCGTGGGTTTCCTCCGGGTGCTCCGGTTTCCTCCCACAGTCCAAAGATGTGCGGGTTAGGTGAATTGGCCATGCTAAATTGCCTGCAGTGTTAGGTAAGGGGCAAATGTAGGGGTATGGGTGGGTTGCGCTTCGGCGGGTCGGTGTGAACTTGTTGGGTCTGAAGGGCCTGTTTCCACATTGTAAGTAATCTAATCTACACCACCTATTTTGGTGTCATCTGCAAACTTATTTACCATGCTGCCTATATTCATATCCAAATCACTTATATAAATGATAAAAAGCAATGGACCCATCAGTGATCCTTGCTGCATATTGCTGGTCATAAGCCTCCAGTCTGAAAAACAACCTTTCACCACCACCCTCTGTCTCCTACCTTCAAGCCAATTTTGTATCCAAATGGGTAGCTCTCCCTGGATTCCATGTGGTCTAACATTGCTAACCAGGCTATCATGCAGAACCTTATCAAATGCCTAACTGAAGTCCATGTAGACAACCTTTCACTGCAAATGGTGAAGCGCTCTGTGAGCCAATCAACTGCTGTGTTTCCTACGTTTCAGCCAAATTGGCATGTTGATCATATTTGTTTGGCTAAAGATGACTTCAGGGCATTTTTTGACAGTGGAAAATAGACAATGTCAGTGCACTTTTGTTCCTACTATTAATATTACTGCACATCAGTCCTGAAACGAAGTTTTTAAATTCCTAATCTGGATTTTCATACCTTCGCAAGGCTAGGTTGCACCTAGGCTGCAAGCAGACAACCCATCCCCCTTGAAAAGTAAACTTGTGGGCTGAGTCAGTACTTAGGAAGGCCTTGACTATAAACGCTGGGATGTACTTCAGAGGCTCTATAAGGCCCTGGTCAGACCACATGTGGAGTATTGCGCTCAGTTTTGGGCCCCATATGGGGCAACGGTAGTAGATTTGCCAACTTTAAGTACATTTAAGTCATCATTGGACAAGCATATGGACGTACATGGAATAGTGTAGGTTAGATGGGCTTCAGATTGGTATGACAGGTTGCGCTCTAATATTCTATGTTCTATGTCTTAGGAAGGACGTATTGGCCCTGGTGCATGTTCAGAGAAGCTTCACATGAATGGTTCCAGAAATGAAAAGCTTAACGTATGAGGACTCTGGGTTTATAGTTGATGGTGTTTAGAAGGATGAGGGGGGATCTAATTGAAACATACAGAATACTGAATGGCCTGGTGAGTGGATATTGGGAAGAGGTTCCCATTGGTACGAGAGGCTAGGACATAGTCATACTCACGGAATCGTACTTACATACGAGGCCCCAGACACCCCATTAACATCCCTGGATATGACTGTCCCAGCAGAGTGGTATACTGTCAGGAGGGAGTATATTGACATTGACTCCAACCCCATGAAGTCTCATGGCTTCAGGTTAAACACGGGCAAGGAAGCCTCCTGCTGATTACTACATATCATTCTCCTTCAGCTGATGAATCAGTACTCCTCCATGTTGAATAACGCTTAGAGGAAGCACTGAGTGGTGTCAAGAGCACAAAATGTACTTTGAGTGGGGGATTTCAATGTCCATCATCCAAGAGTGGTTCGGCAGCAGCAGTACTATTGATTGAGCTGGTTGGGTCCTAAAGGACACAGCTGCTAGGCTGGGTCCCTGGCAGGTGGTGAAGGAACCAATAAGAGGGAAAAACAGACTCGACCTCATCCTTACCAATCTGCCAGCTGCAGATGCATCTGTCCATGACAGTATCGGTAAGATACTATCGTGTTGTGTGGCACTATCACTATGCTAAATGGAACAGACTTCGAGCTGATCTAGCAACTCAAGATTGGGCATCCATGAGACGTTGTGGGTCATCATTACTTGCTACTCAATAGCCCAAACCTGGATATTGTCCAGATCTTGTTGCATTTGAACATGGACTGCTTCAGTATCTGAAGAGTTGCAAATGGTGCTGAACATTGTGCAATCATCGGTGAACATCCCCACTTCTGATCAGAGTTGTACTCCAGCACAATCTATAACCTCATGGCCCGGCATATCCCCCACTCAACCATTACCATCAAGCCTGGGAATCAACCAGAGGGCGCAGGAGGGCATGCCAGGAGCAGCACCATACATACCTGAAAGTGAGGTGCCAACCTGGTGAAGCCACCAAACAGGACCACGTACATGGCAAACAGCATAAGCAGCAAGTGACAGGCAGAGCTAAGCAATTCCATGACCAACAGATCTAAGCTCTACAGTCCTGCCACGTCCAGTCATGAATGGTGGTGGATGATTAAACAACTCACTGGAGGAGGAGGCTCCACAAATATTCCCTCCTCAAAGATGGAAGAGTCCAGCATATCCGTGCCAAAGATAAGGCTGAAGCTTTTCAGCAGGCATCAGCCAGAAATACCAAATGGATGACACAGCTCGGCCTCCTCCAGTAGTCACCAGCATTACAGCTACCAGCCTTCAGCCAATTCGATTCACTCCATGTGATAACAATAAATACTTGGAGACACTAAATACTGCAAAGGCTATGGGCCCTGACAACATTCCAGCAATAGTATTGAAGTGTTCCAGAACTTGCCGCTCCGCTAGCCAAGCTGTTCCAGTACAGTTACAACACTGGCACCTACCCGACAATGTGGAAAGTTGCCCAGGTATGTCCTGCACATAAAAAGCAGGACAAATCCAACCCAGCCAATTACCGCCCCATCATAAAGTGATGGAAAGTGTCACCAACAGTGCTTTCAAGCAGCACCTGCTCAGCAATAACCTGCTCAGTGACGCTCAGGTTGGGTTCTGCCAGGGCCACTCAGCTCCTGACTTCATTACAGCCTTGGTTCAAACATGGACAAAAGAGCTGAATTCCAGAGGGGAGGTGAGAGTAACAGCCAGGGTGCATCACGGCTGCAGTCAACCATGTGTGGCATCAAGGAGACCTAGCAAAACTGGAATTGATAGGTATCGGGGACAAACTCTCTGCTGGTTGGAGTCATAGCTGGCACATAGGAAGATGGTGATGGTTGTTGGAAGTCAGGCATCTCAGCTCCAGGACATCACTGCAGGAGCTCCTCAGGGTAGTGTCCTTGGTCTGACCATCTTCAGCTGCTTCATCAATGACCTTCCCTCCATCATAAGATCAGAACTGGGGATGGTCACCGATGATTGCACAATGTTCAGCACCATTTGCAACTCTTCAGATACTGAAGCTGTCCATGTTCAAATACAACAAGATCTGGACAATATCCAGGCTTGGGCTATTGAGTAGCAAGTAACATTTGTGCCACGTAAGTGCCAGGCTATGACCATTAGGAGCTGCAAATGCGCCGCTGGTCAAAGCACAGCAGGCCAGGCAGCATCTCAGGAATAGAGAATTCGACGTTTCGAGCATAAGCCCTTCATCAGGAATAAGAGAGAGTAGCCAAGCAGGCTAAGATAAAAGGTAGGGAGGAGGGACTTGGGGGAGGGGCGATGGAGGTGGGATAGGTGGAAGGAGGTCAAGGTGAGGGTGATAGGCCGGAGTGGGGTGGGGGCGGAGAGGTCAGGAAGAGGATTGCAGGTTAGGAGGGCGGTGCTGAGTTGAGGGAACCGACTGAGACAAGGTGGGGGGAGGGGAAATGAGGAAACTGGAGAAATCTGAATTCATACCTTGTGGTTGAAGGGTTCCCAGGCGGAAGATGAGGCGCTCCTCCTCCAGCCGTCGTGTTGTTATGTTCTGCCGGTGGAGGAGTCCAAGGACCAGCATGTCCTCGGTGGAGTGGGAGGGAGAGTTAAAGTGTTGAGCCACGGGGTGATCGGGTTGGTTGGTTCGGGCGGCCTGGAGGTATTCTCTGAAGCGTTCCACAAGTAAGCGGCCTGTCTCACCAATATAGAGGAGGCCACATCGGGTGCAGCTGATGCAATAGATGATGTGTGTGGAGGTACAGGTGAACTTGTGGCGGATATGGAAGGATCCCTTGGGGCCTTGGAGGGAAGTGAGTGTGGAGGTGTGGGCGCAAGTTTTACATTTCCTGCGGTTGCAGGGGAAGGTGCCGGGGTTGGAGGTTGGGTTGGTGGGGGGTGTGGATCTGACGAGGGAGTCACGAAGGGAGTGGTCCTTGCGGAACGCTGATAGGGGAGGGGAGGGAAATATATCCTTGGTGGTGGGGTCCGTTTGGAGGTGGCGGAAATGGCGGCGGATGATACGTTGTATGCGGAGGTTGGTGGGGTGGTAGGTGAGAACCAGTGGGGTTCTGTCTTGGTGGCGGTTGGAGGAGCGGGGCTCAAGGGCGGAGGAGCGGGAAGTGGAGGAGATGCAGTGGAGATAGGAGACAATCTAACCACCATCCCTTGGCATTCAATGGTGTTACCATTACTAAATCCCCCATTATCAACATCCTCGGAGTTATCATTGACTAGAAATTCAACTGGACTCACCACATAAACACTATGGCTTAAAACAGCAGGTCAGAAGCTAGGAATACTGCAGCAAGTAACACACCTCCTGGTTCCTCAAAGCCTGTCCACCATCTACAAGGCACAAATCAGGAATGTGATGAAACATTCCCCAATTTCCTAGATGGGAGCTGCTCCAACAACACTCAAGAAGCTTGACACAATCCAGGACAAAGCAGCCTGCTTGATTGGCATCACATCCACAAGCATCCACTCCCTCCACCACCGATGCTCAGGAGCAGCAGTGTGTACCATTTACAAGATCCACTGCAGAAATTCATCAAAGATCATTAGACAACGCCTTCTAAACCCATGACCATTTCCATCTAGAAGAAAAAGGGCAGCAGATACATGAAAACACCACCACCTGCAAGCCACTCATCATCCTGACTTGGAAATATATCACTGTTCCTTCACTGTTGCTGGGTCAAAGTCTTGGAATTCCAACCCTAATGGCATGGTGGGTCTATGTACAGCATACGGACGAGAGAGTTCAAGATGACAGCTCACCACCAACTTCTCAAGAGCAACTAGGGATAGGCAACAACTGCTGGCAATCAAACAATGTCCTTATCTCACAAGTGAATAAAAGAAAATATCTACTGCCATGATTTCCATCATATTATAGTCAGAGTACTACATGCAAACTTTAAAAAGCATCCAACTATTCTGTTAACTATTCTGAAACACTAAAAACTATTGAAGTGTGTGATGTACACTGTGCAATTTATATCCTCTTAAAATATCATTTATTGTACATTTTAATTTTTGGTTTCTCAGTTAGTAACATGTGGGTTTTCTGTGTGCCTGGAATTGATAATCAATGCGTCTGCATTTCTATAGCCATGGTGATTAACTCTAAAATAGTTTTAGAGTCTTAGCTTTAAAATTAATTGTTTTTTTTTGTCTACATTGGTAGGATTTATGACTGAACAAGATGAACATTAGAAGGTCGCGAGAGGATATATTAAGCTCAACGGAAACACCCATAGCTTAGAGAGGGAGTTGTTTTTAGGAGTTGAGATCTAATTCTGGTATGTCTGTCGTGCAAAATAGACTGGTAATACACTGGCAGAGTGTCAAATGCCAACCTTGTTATTATGTTCCATTCACTTGGAAAATATTGACAAGATCTTACATTTACAACCAAGTCATAGTCACAGGAGTGGCTGTGTCAGTCTCGAATGCCAACAAACACCAAAGCAAAAGCAGACTCTACAAAAGGTTTGTATTGTCATGGAACAGAAGAACAGAAGGAACAGGAGCAAGTCACTTGGCTCCTCAAGTCTGCCCCGTAAGTCAATAAGATCATGGCTGATCTGATTTGGGTCTTACTTCCATCTCCCAGTCTGTCACCCAGTAACATTAACTCCCTTGATGATCAAGAATCTATCTATCTCGTGTTTAGTGTCCGATTCATACAACACGGAAAAGGCCCTTCGGCCCATCGAATCTGCACCAAATTACCTACACCAACTACTCAATGACCCAGCCTCCACAGCTTGGGAAAGAAAACAATTCCAAAGAGGTGTGACCCTTTTGGTGCTGCAGTCACCCAGTTGTTAGCACTGCTGCCTCACAGCGCTAGGGACTCGGGTTCGATTCCAGCCTTAGGCGACTCACTGTGTAGAGTTTTGCACATAATCCCCTTATCTGCATGGTTTCCTCCTGGGTGCTCTGGTTTCCTCCAACAGTCCAAAGATGTGCAGGTTAGGTGGAGTGTCTATAGTGTCCAGGGATGTGCAGGCTAGGTGGATTAGCCATGGAAAATACAGGCTTACAGAAGTGGGGTGTGTCTGGCTGGGATGCTCTTTGGAGGGTTGGCGTGGACTCAATGGGCCAAATGGTCTGTTTTCCACTTAAGGGATTCTATGAAATCAGGAATCCTTCTAATAAACCTTCTCTAAACTGATTCCAATGCAAACTTGTCTCTCTTTCAGTAACATGACCAAAACTATACATCACATTCTGGGTGCAGTCTCACTAATGCTCAAACACAGTTATTATCAGCCCATTGCTAATTTCACCTTCAATGAGTCTCTTTCACTGCAAATAGGCTAGGAAGCTCAGCGTTTTGTAATTATCACACAAAGTGATCAAAACAAGAGTGGAAAGTCCTGTCGAAGGCAAGGAGGGGTCAGGAAAACCAAAAAAGGAGCCTGTGCAGTTTTGGTGTTAATCTCTGCCTGTCAGAATGAAGCAGGTGAAATTATCAACATATTGATACTGTACTTGTAATGACAGTAGCTCAGGATGATATTGCACATTTGATTCAAAGAAGTGCCCCAAGACACTTCACATTATAAACCAAGACTTGGAGCCAAGCCACCCAAAGCAATACTCAGCCGACAGACCAGCAAAGAGGTATGTGATAAGGAGTAAAACAAAAACAGAAGTTGCTGGAAAAGCTCAGCAGGTCTGGCAGTATCTGTGAAGAGAAATCAGAGTTAATGCTGCAGGCTCAGCGACCCTTCTTTCAAAACTGATGGTTGGCAGGAAAATTATTTTTATGCAGAAAGTAGGGTGGGGGAAGGGGTTAAGGAGTCAACGATAGGTGGGGACAGAGCTCAACTGAGCTATGGAGAGAGGCTGAACAGGCTGGGGCTGTTTTCCCTGGAGTGTCAGAGGTTGAGAGGTGACCTTATAGAGGTTTACAAAGTCATGAGGGGCATGGATAGGATAAATAGACAAACTCTTTTCCCTGAGGTGGGGAGTCCAGAACAAGAGGGCATAGGTTCAGGGTGAGAGGGGAAAGATATGAAAGGGACCTAAGGGACAACGTTTTCTCACAGAGGGTGGTACGTGTATGGAATGAGTTCCCAGAGGAAGTGGCGGAGGCTGGTACAATTGCAACATTTAAAAGGCAATTGGATGGGTATAAAATAGGAAGGGTTTGGAGGGAAATGGGGTACTGGTAGGTGGGACTAGATTGGGTTGGGATATCTTTTCAGCATGGACTGAAGGGTTTCCATGCTGTACATCTCTATGACTCTATGACTCTAAGACAGACGGGAGCAGTTGGTCAGACAAAGGAGTGGATAATGGTCAGCCTGGGACAATTAAAGGATGCTAATGGGGACAATTAGTGGCTAACAGTGGGTTGTGTGTAACAACAGACCACGTGATAACAAGGTGTGGGCGTTGGGGTAAGGATATGGGAGAAAGTGCTTCAAGCCCTAAAATTGTCCAACTCGATGTTGAGTCCAGAAAACTACAGAATTCCCAAATGGAAAATGAGGTGCTGTTGTTCCAGCTTGTGAGATTCATTAACACTACCCAGTGTTACCCATTCCAAGCGGCCTCTTTGAGTTGATTTGCCGTGATACTAATACCAGCACTGTCCATATGAAGCCCGCCCCAATGGAGCAGTTCCACCTTTCCCAATGATTAACGGCAGAACTGGGTTGTCCCACACTAACGATGAGTCCTGATCTCATGTGGCCTCTGAGGAGTTAACAAAACCTCCTTCTGTTGCAAGGAGAGAGAGCACCCTGTGTTCAGCAGCTGGCATTCATCCAACCATCTGGATTGGCTTCTCAGCCAAGGTCCTGTCCTGAGTCTGGTGCTGCTGCCCCTGCTCAGATTGGCCATAATACATAGTGCATTCAAAAACTAATAAAATTTCATTGCTTTTAACATCCTCTGCTTTGAATTAGCTCCTGCCATTACTTCCACCCAAACGTGGTTATAAAATAATAGCCATTTACTCGGCTCCGAGTTGACTGTGCGCTAATCCTGTTTCCCTGGCTGAAATCTCAACGCCTTCCGTTTTTCTATCATCCTCTGATCGGCTTATTAAATGATCTTGTTTTCCCAGTGCACAGCAGAACACAAGAAAACGATCTCATATATGGAAAAAATATATATATATAAAGAGACAGAAAGGACCTAATGGATTTTTACAAAGCAGGGAAACTGAGACGAGGCCTAATAAAAACAGATGCCCCTGGGATGTGTTGAAAGGATGAGCTAAAAATGTATAATTTAATAGAGAGCACAACTCTGCTGAGTGATAGATGTGGAGATTTATTTTTATATTAAAAAAAACTGCATTGAAAAAAATATACAGTTCAGTGCTGGGGCTTCCTGAGTCAGCCATTTTGTTTTTCTGTTTACTTCATAATGTTTTTTAAAAAAATTATGTGGTAATTGCAGTAATAAAGAAGCAGGAAATAGTGTCTTTCTGAACCTTGGCACTTTACAGCTAACCGTGCTTTTTTTTTGCAGTCACTGTTACAATGGAGGGACTCCCTACAATGCCAGGATGTGTTCTCTTCAGTAAGGGAACCAAAACTGTTTTCAGTATTCCAGTTGTGGCTTGATTAGTGCTTTATACAGTTTTACCGAAATCTCCCCACGTTTACAAAAGGACAGTTGGGCTCCTTGTCTAAGGAAAACATATACCGTCATTGGAGGAAATCCAGAGAATGTTCACTAGAATGTTCCCAAGTGTGCTTTACGATGAAAGATTGAGCAGATTAGGCCTCTACTCATTTGAATTTATAAGAATGAGAGGTGACCTTGATGAAACATACAAGACTCTTACAGAACTTGTCAGGGTAGATGTGGAATGATTGTTTCCCACCCGTGGGAGAGTCTAGGACCAGAGGGCATAATCTCAGAAAAAAGGGGTTTATGACAGAGATAAGGAGGAATTTCTTCCTTCAGAGGGGTTGTAAATACATTAAGTTTTTAAAACACAGAGGACGATCAAGGCTGGGGCATAAAGCTTATTCAATGCCGAGATACACAGATCTTTAATCTGGAAGGGAATCAAAGATTATAGGGAAAAGGCAGGAAAGCAGAGTTGTGGGATTATCAGATGACCCATGATGTCATTGACAGGTGGAGCAGACCTGATGGGCTGAATGGCCTGAATCTATTCCTATACCTTCTGATGTATGCTGGTCTTTATATCTAGAAGACTGGAAGTTATACTGCAGTTATACAAAACTCCTAGTTAGACTCCACTTGGAGTACAGTGAGCAGATCTGAGCACTACACCTCAGGAAGGAGCTATTGGCTTTGAAAGAGTACACCCAAAGGATTGGAGAGATTTGGACCTCTATTTCACAAATGGCAGTAATGTTGGGTGGATTGTTAATTTTAAATCTAAGATAGGTAGCATTTGTTAAGCGAAGATATTAAGGGATGTGGTCCAAAGGCAAATATTGCCACAGATCAGCCATGATCTCATGGAATGGTGGAATATTTTCGAGGGGCTGAATGGCCTATATCTGCTCCTATGATCTTAAGGTCTAGGGACACATGGCAGCCAAACTGTGCATAGAAAGCTCTTGTGAACAGCTTCTAAATTTGTGATCTGGTCTTTCAAATTGGTGTTATTTAAGGGTTAAATGTTGGGCAGGACATCTGGGAGAACTCTTAGTTTTCTTCAAACTAGTGGGATGGGATCCATCTTCACTGAGATTGCAAGTGGGGCATTGATTTGATATTTGCATCTGGAAGATGACATGAGAATACCAAGTAAAGGGAAACAAAATCAACAAAATAGTGAGGAAGGATATTGACAGGAAAATCATGATGTAGGATCTCTCTGGTTGGAAATAAGGAACACTAAGGGCAGAAAACATTGATGGGGGCTGGCAACACACCCCCAACCAGTAGGGGAGAAGTAAAGGAAAACATGACATAGGAGAGTCGGGACACATGCAATAATGGCACTACCAAAATCATGACTGACTTTAATCTACCTGCAGATTGGACAAACTAGCAATTATACTGTGGAGGAAGATTCCCTGCAATATACATGTGGCAGTATATTTTTAGATCATTACATGAGCTTCCCTAGATTGGGTACTGCGCAACGAGAAATGATTAATTATCAATCTTGTGTGGGGTTAATTTGGGAAGAGCAATCATAAAATGATAGATTATTTTCATTAAGATGGAAAATGTATTAAGTGAAGCTGAACTTATAGTCGTGAATCTAAATAAAGGGCACAATGTGAGTGTGAGGTATAATGATGGATTGTGGAATATTACCAAAAAGGGTTGACATTGGAAAGGCAATGATTAATATTGATGGAGCATAAGCATGAATTATAATTTATTTATTTTTATTTTTTCAAAGCAGAACAGGAACGGTGGCTCAATCATGTTTGACAAAATGATTTAGGTACTAGATCCAAAGAGGAGAGATGTAAAGTTGCCAGAAACAGCAGCAAGCCTGAGGACTGGGAGCAGCGTAGAATTCAGCAAAAGAGGAAAAGAAGATTGATCAAAGTGGAACAGAATATAGGTAAACTTGACAGTTTATCATGCAGAGAGTGGTAGGGGCCTGGAATGCACTGCCAGAAGAGGTGGGAGAAGCAGGCACATTGGTGACATTTAGGGGACATCATGGATGGGTACATGAATAGGGTGGGAATAGAGCGATACAGATAGAATAAGGGCGGAAGGTTTCTTTTTTAGTTTAATTAGGGCATGGTGATCAGCACAGGCAAACAATGTGATAATGGCCACCAATTAGGGGCTCAATGGTGCAGTAGTAGTGTCATTACCTCTTATCTAGGAGGCTTGGGTTCAACTCCTGCCCTCCTCCAGAACATCCCTGAACAGGTTATCAATGGATCTTTGTGATTTTGATTGGGGGGATAAATAGTGGTCTGGAAATCAGAGATAACTCTCCAGTTCTATTTCAAAATAATGCCACAGAATCTTTCAAATTTACCCGGGGCAGCCAGCTGGGCTTAGTTTAACGTCTGATCCAAGAGACAGCACTGCACTCCTTCAGCTCTGCACTGGATGGTCAGCCCTTGTGTTAGTGCACTCAAGCCCCAGAGGAGAATCTTGAACCCTGGACTGTGTGGTTCAGAGGTGGGAGTGCTATCAACTGAGCTGCAGCTGATATATAGATTAGATTCCCCTACAGTGTGGAAACAGGCCCTTCGGCCCAACAAGTGCACACCAGCCCTCCGAAGAGTCACCCACCCAAACCCATTTCCCTCTGACTAATGCATTTAACACTATGGGCAATTTAGCATGGGCAATTCACCTGACCTGCACATCTTTGGACTGTGGGAGGAAACCCAGGCAGAGACAAGGAGAATATGCAAACTCCGAACAGACAGTTGCCCGAGGCTAGAATCGAACCTGGGTCCCTGGCGCTGTGAGACAGCAGTGCTAACCACTGAGCCACCGTGTCACCCCAAATATTCAGTGAGGTGATACAGCACTGGACCAGTTGTGTGAATTCAGCCTTCTGTAAAATACAGTGGGGTGTGTTTGACAAAAAAAAACTACCACAACTCAACAAAGTTGTTGTTGTCATCACAGTCCTGTAGCGCAGTGGCACACAAGAGGCGCTAGAAAAATTCCACCAGAAATGATTCCACCACATTCACAGAACCACAGAACGTGATTCCCTCCCAAAGGGTATTATGGATCTACCTACAGAGGTGGACTGCAGCGGTTCAAGGTGGTAGCTCACCACTACCTTCTCAAGGGGCAACAAGGGATGAGCAATAATTGCTGGGCCCAGCCAGCGACACCCGCTTCCCACAAGTGAATATAAAAAAAACAACGCCAAGCCAACAACCTTTCACTCCCTCCTTAGCCCCCAGCAGCTTCTTTAGAACTTTAGCAGTTCCCCTGGCTTCTCCTGAGGCCTAACCCTGATTCTTCGCTTCACTCGATAGTTTCCAGGGTTTCTCTCAGCCCTCATGACCCAGAGGTGGGGAGTGAATATTTGTGGTAGGTAAAAACAATGACTGCAGATGCTGGAAACCAGGTGGGGCTGGAAGAGCACAGCAGTTCAGGCAGCATCCAAGGAGCAGGAAAATCGACGTTTCGGAATAAAGGCAGAGAGCCTGAAGCGTTTGTGGATGTGATGCTAACCAATCAGGCTGCTTCCTCATGGGTTGTGTCAAGGTTCTTGAGCTTTGTTCAACAGTGATGGCTCCTCTAAAGGACTACCTGAGTGAGTTTCACATGGAGATGGTGGATTGGGCTACTGTGGTGAAGAGCAGCAAAACAGGGGACTGCACGTACTGACTGAGCCACAGGATGGAGCCAATGGACCATCAAGGCCATGTCAAACACACTCAGTCTGAGTGGGCCTTGGCTCAGTTGGTAACACGGCTGAAAATGTGTTGCTGGTTAAAGCACAGCAGATCGGGCAGCATCCAAGGAACAGGAAATTCGACGTTTTGGGCCAGAGCCCTTCATCAGGAATGATGAAGGGCTCTGGCCCGAAACGTCGAATTTCCTGTTCCTTGGATGCTGCCCGACCTGCTGTGCTTTAACCAGCAACACATTTTCAGCTCTGATCTCCAGCATCTGCAGACCTCACTTTTTACACTCAGTTGGTAACACCCGCAACATTCCCATTCTGAGGTTGTGGGGTTTGTCCACCACATGGAACAAAGCACAATCTCTAACCTGACTTTCCAGTTCAGTACTCAACAAATATGTGGCCTGACCTGCCGTGCATTTCCAGCACCACTCTAATCTTGACTCTAATCTTCAGCATCTGCAGTCCTCACTTTCGCCAAATATGCCTCACGCCAAGATTCACCCCCTCAACCAAATTCCTCCAAAACAGATTAACTCATAATTTCGCTCATTTATTGCTTGTAGGAGCTTGCTTTGTACAGATTGCTGCATTTCTCCAGACTGTAACAGTGGTGACACTTCAAAAGTACTTCACATGGGATTTGGGATTTTTAAAATTCAGTTGTGGGACGTGGTCATTACTGGCTGGCCAGTATTGATTGCCAATCCCTTGAAAAGATGGTGATGAGCTGCCTTTTATTTTACCGTTACTGTTCTTGTGGTGAAGATTCACCTACATTTCAGTTAGGGATGGAGTCTGATTGAGGTCATTCCTTATTCTTCTAAACATCAGACTTTACAGGCCCAGTTTATTTAATCTCTTCACCATCCCAGGAATTAGTTTGGCAAATCTTCCATTGAAGTGCTGGTGGGAGATGGTATTACGTACTGGAACAGTGCTTGCATTTCTCCATCCAGCGCACTGTGTTCTTGTTAAGAGTGAACTAATTTGCAGAAATAGCTGATTGCAGATTTGTGTCATTTAGCTCCCTTTAGTGCAGATGAGACTTATCGGCCACCTCAGAAACCATCAAACCCGACTGGAACAGCAGGTCATCCTCAATCCTGGAAGATTGAGTTTGGAAGGTGCCGTCTGAGGAACCTTGAGAATTTCTGGTGGAGCATCAGTGGAGGAGATTTAGATTACTTACAGTGTGGAAACAGGCTCTTCCGCCCAACAAGTCCACACCGATTGTCCAAAGAGCAACCTACCCAGACCCATTCCCCTACATTTACCTCTTCACCTAACATTATGGGCAGTTTAGCATAGCAATTCACCTGATGAAGGACTTTTGCCCGAAACATCGATTTCACTGCTCGTTGGATGCTGCCTGAACTGCTGTGCTCTTCCAGCACCACTGATCCAGAATTCACCTAACCTGCACATCGTTGGATTGTGGGAGGAAACCCACACAGACACGGTGAGAATGTGCAAACTCCACACAGACAGCTGCCTGAGGCAGGAATTGAACCCGGGTCTCTGGCGCTGTGAGACAGCAGTGCTAACCACTGTGCCACCATGCCACCAACTAAGTGGATGTTTCTGAATGTGGCGCCAATCAAACAGACTGATTTCTCCTGGCTGACGTCAAGGTTCTTGAGCGTTGTTGGAATTGCACTCATCCAGTCAAGCAGGGAGTATTCCATCACATTCCTGACTTGTGCTTGCAGTTGGTGGACAGGGAGTCAGGAGGTGAACAACTTGCTGCAGAATTCTGACCTGCTCTTGTAGTCATTGTATTTATATAGTTAGTCCAGTTCAATTTCTGATCAATGTTAACACCCAAGTTGTTGATGGTGGGTATTGTGTGATAGTAATACCATTGAACAAGGGGTGATGGTCAAATTGTCTCTTGTTGGAGATGGTCACTGTTGGGCATTCATGCAGTGCCGTGTTACATGTCACTTATGAACCCAACCTGGATATTGGCTGGGACTTGCTCCATTTAAACATGGGCTGCTTCAATATCTGAGAAGTTGTGAATGAGTGTAAAGTGGCTTTGAATTTCCTCAGAGGCCAACCTGATACATGCAAAGCTTATTTGTAGAATCCCTAGTGTGGAAACAGGCTATTTGGCCCAACAAGTCCACACCGACCCTCCAAAGAGTAACCCACCCAGACCCACTCCCCTACCCTATTACTCTACATTTACCCCTAACCAATGCATCTAACCTACACATCCCTGAACAAAATGGACAATTTAGCATAGCCAATTCAACTAACCTGCACTTCTCGGATTATGGGAGGACACCGGAACACCCGAAGGGAACCCATGCAGACATGGGGAGAATGTGCAAACTCCACACAGTCGCCCGAGGCTGGAATTGAACACTGGTCCCGAGCGCTGTGAGGCAGCAGTGCTAACCAATGTGGCACTGTGCCACCCTCAAGATCCAACTGCGCTGGCATTGTGAAAGTCACTGACTCTTTCTCTTCAATCCCATGCATTATGACAAAAAATTACTGTCCACAAGACATTGAATGTGATCATGCCAAATTTGTTTCTCCTCTATTTTAGTAGTGTTAACCAGTCTGATGGTACACCGATCACTGAAAGTAACTATGCAGGCAGTGAAGAAGGTAAATGGCATGTGGACCCTCAGAGCCCATGGTATTGGAAATAGTACGTAGGCTTAGATAGATAATTGGCTAGAGGGCAAGAAACAATGAGTGTGCACAAGGGAATCTTTTTCAGGTCAGTAACCCATGGTCAGTGGAGTTTCACAGGAATCACTGCTGTGACTGCAGGTGCTTTATACTATACATTAACAATTTGGAGAGTAGAAGTGAACATACTGTAGCCAAATTTGAAGACAACACTAAAGTAGGTGGAAAGGTAGGTTCTGAGTAGGATACAAAAGGTTAACAGAAAGATATCGATGGGTACTCAGAGAGTGGTAAGGGCGTGGGATGCCCTACCTGCCAATGTAGTTAACTCAGCCACATTAGAGAGATTTAAGCAATTCTTGGATAGGCACATGGATGATGATTGGATAGTGTAGGGGGACGAGCTGAGAATAGTTCACAGGTTGGCGCAACACTGAGGGACTGTTCTGCGCTGTATTGTTCTATGTTATGTAAGTGGCCAAAATTCTGGTAAATTGAACGAGTGGAAATGAAAAAAAGTTGCTTAGTTCGGAAGAGAGAACGAAAGAAAATAATATGGTTTAAGTGGAGAAAAGCCACAGAAATCTGCAACACAAAGGGACTTAGGGGGCACTTGTGCACAAAACACAGAAAGCTAGCACACAGGTGCAGCAGGTAATCAGGAAGGCTATTGGAATGTTGGCTCTTATTTTAATGGAATTGGAGTATAATAGCAAGGAAATCTTAATGCAGCTGTACAAAACGCTGGTGAGACCACATCTGGAATACTGCGAGCTATTTGGTTCTCTTATTTAAGGAAAGATATCATTTCATTGGAGGCAGTTCAGAAAAGGTTCAGTAGGATGATGCTTGGCCTGGAGGGATTGGCTTATTAGCAAGGCTAAACAGGTTGGGACTCTATGCACTGGAATTCAGAAGATTGAGAGGTGGTCTCAATAAAACATTTTGGCTTCTTAGGGGCTTGACAGGACAAATGCCAAGAGGATGTTTCACCTCACAAGAGCTTCTAGAACCAGACAGCACAGTCTCAGAATTAGTGGGGCAGGGGGGGACAATTTATGACTATGAGGAAGAATTTATTATCTCAAGAGGATAGGGAGTCTTTGGAATTCCTTGCCACGGAGAGCTGTGGGAAAGAGTCCTTGTGCATAAGGCTGAGATAAACAGATTCTTAATCAGTCAAGGGATGAAGGGTTACAGGGTAAGGGTAGGAAATGAGGAGCATTTGATCAATCATTGAATAGGGCAGAGCAGGCTTGAGAGGGTGAATGGCATTCCCCTGTTTCTATCTCTTGTGGTCTTGGAGAGAGAAGATTCGAATACAGGAGCAGGGATGTCTTGCTGCAATTGCACAGACCTTAGTGAGACCACACCTGGAGTACTACGTGCAGTTTTGGTCTCCTTATCTGAGGAAGGATGCAATGAAGGTTTGCCAGACTGATTTCTGGGATGGCAGGACTGATGTAAGAAGTGAGGAGAAAGTGAGGTCTGCAGATGCTGGAGATCAGAGCTGAAAATGTGTTGCTGGAAAAGCGCAGCAGGTCAGGCAGCATCCAAGGAACAGGAGATTCGACGTTTCAGGCATAAGCCCTTCTTCAGGAATCATTGAAGAAGGGCTTATGCCCGAAACGTCGAATCTCCTGTTCCTTGGATGCTGCCTGAACTGCTGCGCTTTTCCAGCAACACATTTTCAGCTCTGATGTAAGAAGTGAGTTTGGATTGGTTAGGATTACATTCAGTGGATCTAGAAAAATGGGGGATGGGGGTGAGCAGAATTGTAAAGAAATCTTTAAAATTCTAACAAGAATAGATAGGTAAACACAGGAGGAGTGTTCACTATGAATGACTAAACACTAAATGAGGAGACATTTCCTCGAGCGAGTGGTGAGTCCAAGGAATTTTCCACCACAGAAAGTGGTTGAGGCCAAAACATTAAATATTTTCACAAAATAGTTAGTTACAGTTCTTGGGGCTAAAGGGATCAAAGGGAAAATGGGAGTAAAGCACTGAATTGGATGCTTGGGCCATGATCATATGGAATGGTGGTGCGGACCCGAACGCCCCATCCCTGTCCCTATTTTCTATGTTTCTAATCAGAATTGAAACAGCCTTCGTGAAAGTTGGGAATTTGATGCAAACATTGATCATAACATTCCTGCCAGTCATTTAATCTCAGGTGGGAAATATCAAAATGCAAATAAAGCTTTAGTTTTCCACTGTTCTACCCCTTGCTGGCCAGCTGTTTGCACATCTCCCAGATCCCAGGCTCTGGAGCTCAGGTAACCAAGCCCTTGATGCTGGTCATTCCAGTCAGTTCCCAGGAGAACAATTTGGGTCTAAAGTGAAGCAGGGTGGGCAGGTGTGTGTGTGTGTGTGTGTTGGGGGGGGGGGGGGGTGGGGGGGGGGGGTGGTGATTGCTGTCTGAAGAAAGGTTTTCAGTCAAGGCTCCAAACTCTATTTACTGGAGTTAATGCAGCTACCAGTTGAGCAGAGGAATCAAATCTAATGCTGGACTGAGCGAGTGGAGCAGAGCTAATCATTGCTGCCTGATATGATTTGACTGCTTTGAGGAGGAGTAAATGGCAGTTAATGGAATGAGGATGATCTCAGGGAATACGACGGGGGGAAGGAAACACAATTCATTTCTGGCAGAGAGCGATCTGTTCGAGCAGTGCTAATGGAGTGCAGTTTCATTAGAGGCCTATGCTTAATGCCCGCGTGCCAGACAATGGATAGGAGCAGCTTGCGAGAGGCAATGTGGTCAATACATAACTGCATTACAGCCATCGTTCACCATGAACATTCCCACTGGGGAAGAATTCACTTTCACACATGCACATACAGAAGGAAAGAAACAACTTGAATTTACATAGCACCCTTGCAACCTAAGGCCACCCCAAAATGTGACCGGACTAATTCCTGAGGTGGCAGATTGATGAATGATAAGGGACTGGATTGCTTAGGACTATATTAACTGGAGTTCACAATATGGTGAGAGTGGGGATCTTGTAGAACCTAAGAAAGAACTTCTAAAGATCTAATAGGACTTTATAATGTAGACACAAGAAGGATGTTCCTGATACTCAGGGAGTCCAGATCCAGGGGTAATCTAAAGATACAGGTTAAGCCAGTTAGGTTGAAGATAAGGAGGGACTGATGAGCTGTGGAATTCTCTGTCACAGAAAGCCATTAAGGCCAGAGTACTGAATGTTTTCAAGGAGGGGTTGGATATAGTTCCAAGGGCTAAAGGGATCAATGGGAATGGGAAGAAAGTGGGTACAGCAGAGTTAGGAGCTAGATGATCATCTGTGACCATATTGAATGGTAGAACAGGTTTGAAGGACTGAATGGCCTACTCCTGCCGCTATATTCCATGCTTCTATACCTCACAGCCAAACAGGTATTTGTGAAAGGCGTCATTATTGAAATACAATCACGAATGTCATGTCCAACAGCCAATTTCCACACAGCAAGATTAACAATCAGCAATAATGTGTGTTTGATGAGACAAAGTAAACACTATGGATATATTCAGCAGTGTGGTAGTATCAGTGAAGACAGAAATAGAGTTAACAATTCAACTCACTGACCTTTCATCACCCCTGTCCTGAAATGTTCACTGTTTCTCCTCCACAGATACTTCCAGATTGGCACAGTTCTTCCAAAACTTTCTATTATTGCGCCAATTTAGTTTGAGGAATAACTAATCACCAAGGCTCCAGCAAGAAAACTGGCATTCCTCTTTGAAACAATGTCAGGCCAACAGTTATAACCATATGAGAAAGGGCAAATGTCATGCAAGATCTTTGCTCTCTCCACACACTTTTTCCCCTGCTCTTCTTGACCACCTACTCTCCCCTCACGCCTGCTCCCTCCATGCTCCTGTTCTCTCTTCTTGACCTCCAGCTCTCCCCTTGTTCCTACTCTCCCTGTGCTCTTCACGCTCTCCCTTCTTGTCCTCCTGTTCTTCCTCTTTGCGACCTTCTGCTCTCCCCTCCAGCTCTTTGTGCTCCCTTTATGACCTCCTGCTCTCTTCATGCTTCTGTTTTCTGTTCTTGACCTCCCGTTCTCCCCTCCGTGTTTCTGCTCTCTCTGTGCTCCCTTTTTGACCTCCAGGCCTCCCCTTGCTCCCGCTCTTCCTTTGCTGGAACATAGTTCCATGCCCGCATTGGTAATGAGTCGATGCACCATTTCAAAAGGAAATTGTATTGCATCCCGAGGGAAGTGTATTTGCAGGTCTGCAAGGATACGGCAGAGGAATGGGATAGATTCAATTACTCTGAAGAGGGCTGGCACAGACTGGATGGGCTAAATAGCTACCATCTGTGACAATATGACCTTAAGATTGAATTGTGCTAAAACTGACATTTCCTAAAGGGGCTAGCTGAGGTTACTTGAAGGCCAATTGAACATTGAGAAAGAAAAATCACACCCTCGGCCACAATGACTGGAACTGGAAATGGAGTGCGTATTTCATTTTGAGAAATTCTTTGTTGGTGCTTCTTCCTATAGGAGCACATCACAGCCTTCATTATGAGAGGATTTAATAGGAATATTAATTAGGTTGCCTTCTACCCACAGTGAATGACCTCACCCTCTATCTCTGAGATGGCATTGGCCGCAGAGTTCTTATTTGAATAGATTAGTACTTCAGAGACTTAGCTGAATTGTTCATGTACCAAAGTTTAAACCTCATCAAAGGTGCTGGGTAATTTAAATTCTGTTAACAAATCTGGAATTAAAATCTAGTCTTAGGTTCAACATGCAAGTATATTCGAATAAAACAAATCAGGATGGAAATCCACCATCCTGTGTTGGTCTGGCATACACGCGATTTCAGACCCACAGCAATGCGGTCTTAATTGCCTGTGGAGATGGTCTGGCAAATGGTCACTCATATGCATTAAAGGTAACAGTTCACCACCTTTTCAAAGGCACAAATAGAACATGCAGGAATACCCACATCCTGTAAATGAATTAAAACAGACCCCTTCAGTTGTGTGACTTCTGGGATATTAGGGATTCTCTAGTTCTGTCCTTTTGAACATGTCTATCTTGACCACTCGCAGCCATGATTTCAACTGCCTAAGGCTTTACATTCTGGAATTCTCAACTTCACCAGCTCCGTAACAGCTTCCTTAAAAACAGTGTTTTGAAACTACACACCTTATGTCTTAAAATCATCTTTGGTTTTTGCTTCTACCTACTGCTGTCTCATTAAACTCCTACAATGTGCCTTCAACATAGTAACGAGGAACAGGAGAATGACATCCCGCCCATTGAGAATATAATCCTCTATCTGAAAAGCCACATTCCCACTTCTTATCCACACCATTGCTGCGTTTAATATCTAAACATTTATCAGTCTCTTTCTTATATATTCAGTGATTAGGCCTCCCTAGCCTTCTGTGATAGTAAATTCATTAGGCTGACTACCCTCTGAGTTAAGAAATGTTTTAGCCTTGCTAAATTGCCTACCCTATATCATTCGACTGTGACCCTGGTTTTTTTTAGATTACTTACAATGTGGAAACAGGTCCTTCGGCCCAACAAGTCCACACCAACCTGCCGAAGCGCAACCCACCCAGACCCACTCCCCTACATTTCACCCCTTCACTACGGGCAATTTAGCATGACCAATTCACCTAACCTGCACATTTTTGGATTGTGGGAGGAAACCCACACAGTCAGTCACCTGAGGTGGGAATTGAACCCGGGTTTCTGGTGCTGTGAGGCAACAGTACTAACCACTGTGCCACCATGCCACCCAGGTTCCCCAACCAGCGGGGAAACATCCTCCTTGCATTTAGTCCATCTAGCCCTGTTAGAATTTTATATATGCGAATTAGATCCCCTCTCATCCTTCTAAACTCCAGTAATACTCGCCCAGTTGAACCAACGTGTCCTCATACGACAGTCCTGCCATCCTCAGTATCAGCCGTGAACATTCGCTGAATTCCCCCTATGATAGGTACAGCCTCTCCTAGGTAGAGAGATCAAACTTGCAAGATTAGAGTAGTGCTGAAAAAGTGCAGCAGGTCAGGCAGCATCTGAGGAGCAGGAAAAATCGACGTTTCGGGCAGGAGCCTTTCATCAGGAAAGACCCCTGAACTGTCGATTTTCCTGCTCCTCAGATGCTGCCTGACCTGCTGTGCTTTTCCAGCACCATTCTAATCTTGACTCTAATCTGCAGCCCTCACTTTCGCCTAGATCAAACTTGCATGCAATACTCTTGCTGTGGTCTCACTAAGGCCATGCATAACTGCAGCAAGACATCAGAACTTCTGGCTCAAATCCCCTTGCAATGAAGGCCAATACACCACCTTCCCATTTGCTTGTTGCATCTGTCAGCTTTGTTCATCCACACTTGCATTTAAATAATTCATTTTTGTTTCCCACACTGAAAGTACGTAACTTCCCATTTATTCAAGTTATCTGCCATGTTTGTCTGTGCATTTAATTCATCTAATTGTCCTGGTTGAATTCTCCTCACAACCCCACCTTGTTTCGTTTCTACAGCAAATGTGGAAATATTGCATTTTTGTCTGTCATCCAAACTATTTATATATGTTAGAAATAGTTGGGGTCCCAAAACACTGATTCCCTTCAGTACATCATTAGTCACCACCTGGAAAAAGACCAATTTCTCCTCACATTTTGTTTCCAATCTGTCGACCTATTTTCAATCCACATTACTAAATGACACCCAATCTCCGGTGCTTTAGTTTTGCCCATTAGTCTCTTTTATGGGACTTTATCAAAACATGCCAAAACTTTATGTGGGAAAGTTCACTAGACTTGAAATGTTAACTGTCTTTTCTTCACAACTGCCGGTAGACCTACTGAGTTTCTTCAACAATGTTTTTTTTTGTTTCAGATCTCCAGCATCCACAGTTCTTTATTTCACCAGATCCACTGGTGCTTCCTTATCTATTCATGAAGGGGAGGTCATGCCTGATAAATTAGTTAGCATTCTTTGAGGAGGTCATGAGGAGGTTTTGAAAGGTGCTGCAGAACAGTCTGCTAAAAATGAGCCCATGTTGTTAAGGGCAAGGTACTGGCATGAATAGAGATTTGGCTGACTGGAAGAAGGCAGAGAGTGGGGATAAGGGAGTCTTTTTCAGGATGGCAGCCATTTGCTAGCACAGTACGCAGGCTCAGTACCAAGATTACAAACAAAGAACAAAATAAAGAACAAAGAAAAATTATAGCCCAGGAACAGGTCCTTCGGCCCTCCAAGCCTGAGCCGATCCAAATGTACCGTCTACACTTGTCGGTCAATTCTTAAGCACCTGCATCCCTCTGCTCCCCACCTACTCATGCATCTGTCCAGACGCATCTTAAATGAATCTACCGTGCCGGACTCTATTACCTCTGCAATGCATCTCAAACGCCCACCACCCTGTATGAAGTACTTGCCGCGTGTATCCCCCTTAAACTTTCCACCTCTCACTATTCACGTTACACATTAGGGTCTTGATGAAGGGACTGAAGGTATTGTTGCTAAGTTAACAGATGACACAAAGATGGGTGTAGGGATAGATAGTGTTGAGGAAGTGCGAGGGTGCAGGTGGACTTGGACAGGCTGGGAGAGTGGGCAAAGAAGTGGCAGGTAGAATATAATGTGGGCAAGCATGAGGTAGGAAAAATAGGAAAAACTTTGCTTCGAAGAATAGACATAAGAAAACTTTCTAAATGGGGAAAAACTTCTGCAATCTGAAGCACAAATAGTTTGGAAGTCATAGTTCAGGAATCTCTTAAAGGTTAGCATGCAGCTTCAGTTGGCAGGGAGAAAGTGACAACTGCAGATACTGGAGATCAGAGTCAAAAGTGCTGGAAAAGCACAGCAGGTCAGGCAGCATCCGAGAAGCAAGGGAGTCAACATTCCAGGCATAAGCCCTTCATAAGCTTCACCTGGTGGTAAGGAAAGACAAATGCAATGTTAGCATTCATTTCAAGAGAGCTAGAATAGCAAAGATGTACTGCTGACATTGTACACTGATCCAGTCATACATTCAGAACATTAAGATTCATTTTGGACCGCATATTTCAGGGAGGTTGGCTTTGGGGGATCCAGAGTAGATTTACAAGCATGATCCCAGAAATGAAGGGCCTGTCACGAGGAGCATTTGAGGACTCTGGATCTGTATTCTGAGTTTAGAAGGATGAGGTGGGATCTTATTGAAACTTACAGAATATTAAGATATCTGTATAGAGTGGATGAGGAGATGTTTCCGCTAGTAGGAAAGACTAGGACCGGAGGGCACAGCCTCAGAGTGAAGGGATGTCCCTGTAGAACTGAGATGAGGAGGAATGTCATCAGCCAGAGAGTGGGGAATCTGTGGAACTCATTACCGCAGAGGGCTGGGGAGGCCAAGTCATTGAGTGTATTTAAGACAGAGATAGATAGCTTATTGATTAATAAGGGAATCAAGGGTCACAGGGAGGAAAATGAGTTTGAGAAACATCAGCCAGGATTGAATGGTGGAGCAGACTTGATGGGCTGAAAAGCCTAATTCTGCTCCTATACCTTATGGTCTTATTATCTTGGTTACATCTTCTGAAAACTCCAGTAGATTAGTTAAAAGTTTTCATTTCATAAACTTGTTGACTTGATCTAATTATGCTTTCCACCAAGTTTTGCATCATTTGCAAATGTGGTAATATTACAAGTGTGCCCACACTCAAATCATTGATATCATTTTGGGACTTTTACACATTTAGACATAGCTGTGATTATGTCTTGAGTGTCGGCTTCCCACAGCTGAACTTGAGGCTGTCCAAGCACTCACAAGTTGATCAAACATATAAAAAGTGTCTTGTATAAAGTTGACATGAACTAAAGGGCTTACTATCATCCCTTGAGGGTGAGGCGGAAGCAGCATAGTTACAGAGAACAAAGGCTCGAGATCCATGTAATTGAAAGAGGAACAACAAACAGAGGAAAAGGATTGAGAATCTGCAGACTACGGAATTGGCTTGTGGCCATATTTGAACATCTAATAAACACACTTAGCTGCCTTTTCTGGCCCTGCTTTATATTCATTGTAAGGATCTAAAGAAATACAAAATTGCAAGCAAACAAAAGGCTTTCATTGGACACGACAATGAAGGGAGGACAGAAATCAGTTGTAAGATCTTTATAAAGACTCCAAAAAAGGGACACAATCTCTTTTCAGAATATTCGAAATATCCAACAGATGAACATGCATGATTGCCATGCAGACCACTCTGCACTCTCCATCCTCCCTCCCCTCGATTATTTTAGTTGTAAAGTTTACCCATGAAACATCTTAAAAATCAGACCCATATTGCTGGAGAAATTTTTTCAAACAAAATAAACCAAAAAAAAGAAAAAAAATTGTTCAGGTGCCATTTACACAGAGCTATGAACAGGAAACGAAGGGTGACATCTTGAATGCTGAGTTCCCCGCAGCTGAACTCAAGGCTCTTCTGCCTGGCTCTCTTCAGTGTCGAGCTGCAATCCGTGCTTCTCTATGTACTGTCTGTCTCAGGAAGGGAGAAGGTGGTCAGATTACACAAAAACAACACTTGGGCCAGGCCACTGATAGACAGGGCTGCTCTGAAAAATGAACTACTTTTTCTGATCTCCAGCAGCACAGCAATTTATACTGTAAACTTACCTACCAACCACCATACACTACGCCCAATCGCTGCTGATTTATGTGCAGCAACTAATGCTATGCTTCCCACCATATTAAGCACTGAGGTTATTTCTGCCAGTCGGCTGTTTAGCTAACAAGCTCATGCAGTTAAAGGACAGTGAGAGCCTTTTTCCTCAGATAGTGATGGCTTGCATGAGGGGACTTCGCTTTAAATTGAAGGGTGATAGATATAGGACAGATGGCAGAGGTAGTTTCTTTACTCGGAGTAGTAGGGGTACAGAATGTGCTGCCTGCAACAGTAGTAGGCTCACCAACTTTAAGGTCATTTAAGTGGCTGTGGATAAACATTTGGTTGAAAATGTAATAGTGTAGGTTAGATTGGCTTCAGACTGATTTCACAGGTGGGCACAACATTGAGGGCCAAAGGACCTGCACTACGCTGTAACATTCAGTGTTCATTACCACAGCAAATTAGCCCAAAACCCAACTTTTTGGGAGATGGGTGCGCAGCAGGGCAAAATATTTTAACCAGACAACGGCATGACCTGAAATTAACAGTACTTTTTTTTTTAAATTCATGGGGTGTTGGTATTTAAAAGCAAATTACTAAGGATGCTGGAATCTGAAACCAAAAGAGAAAATGCTGGAAAATCTCAGCAGGTCTGGCAGCATCTGTAAGGAGAGAAAAGAGCTGACGTTTCGAGTCTAACTGACCCTTTGTCAAAGCTTGGTATTTATTGCCTGCATCGAACTGCTATTGGCAAGGTGATGGTGAGCTGCCTTCTTGAACCACTGCTGTACATGGGTTGTAGGCTGACCCATAATGCCATTAGGGAGGAATGCCAGGATTTTGATAGCGACAATGTAGGAACAGCAATATATTTGCTGCATATATTTCCAAGTCAGGATGGTGAGTGGCTTGGAGGAGAACTTGCAGGTAGCGTGTTCCCATGTATCTGCTGCTTTGAGATGGAATAGTCATGGGCTTGATAGATAGTAATGTCATTGCTGAATTTCTGCGATGTCCCTAGACAGTACACACTGCCGTGACTGAGTGTCAACGGTGGAAGGTGTGGACACTAGACAAATGGGCTGGATGGTATCAAGCTCTGAGTGCTGTTGGAGCTGCACCCATCCAATCAAGTAGGGAGTATTGCATTCCTGGCTTATACTTTGTAGATGGTTTATGGAGTCAGCGAGTGAGCTACTTGCTGCTGTATTTCAAGACTCTGACCTGTTCTTGCACCCACTGTGTTGATGCGGTGAGACCAGCTGAGTTTCTGGTCAATGGTAACCCCAAAGGTGTTGATAGTAGGTGATTCAGTGATGGTAATGCCATGAGATTTTAAGTGTGACACTTAAAAACAGTGGCAAAAGATCATCCTGAGGTTTAATATCTGCTGTGGTGGGAACTGCAAAGTCCAGAGTTAGGTGGGGATGGCGATGTAGCGACAATGTCATGGGGCTAATAATCTCGAGATCAAGATGATGCTCGGAGAATGTGGGTCCATAGCAGCTGGTGGAGTCCTGGAATCAGAGAGGTCTACAGCACAGAGGAAGGTCATTTTGCCTGAGGAATTTAAATTCAATTCATAAGTCTGGAACTGAAAGCTAATTTTAATGGTCACCATGACAACTATTGTTGTAAAAGCCCATCAATTCACTGACGTCCAATAGGAAAAGAAATCAGCCACCCTTAAGGAACCTGGTTTACATGCGACTTCAGGTGGATTGTAATGTGGTTACCTTTGAAATGGTAGTACAGGGGGAATTAGAAATGGACAACAAATGTTGGCCATACCGGTCATGTCTACATCCTATGAAATAACTGAAGACACATACTTTAATGTATACAGACTGGAGTGGCGAAAAGTTGGAAGGTTGTGTTTGGCTTTTTCAGTCAAGGGTGTATTAAATAAAGTTTGTGAAAACGGATTTATTATTTTATCTGGTGATTTGGGGCGAAGTCTGGAATGCACAAGTTCAAGAAGTACCCATTACCCACAGCGACATGAAGTGTACGGTAGAAGGTGTGAACAAGCAAGCGAAGGCTATTGTACTTTGTAAAACCGGTACTGACCTCCTTGCGTAGGCATATAGAGCTTCTTTCCTTTCCTGTAGGGATAGGTGTCTGTCAACTGGTGATTTCTCAAATCTCGTTTTAGCGACAGGCTTTGGAAAATACGACAAAAAAAAATGACAATGAGATTCAAGGGATGGGCATTCTGTCCATCACAGTTACCGTACCCTGCACAATCTAGATTCAACTCCAACTGCTATCAGAGATTTCCTTACCTGCAAATTAAGTCAATATTGTTCTTTCTGAAATGTGGTAGTTTTTGAAGTAGATGTGGTTTAAACATATAGATTAATAGGAACAGACAGATCCTTTCATACAATAACACAAATTGTGGAAAGGATACTGATGATACTAGGGTAGGTTGATGCAATACTGGACTGTATTGATGGCCAAGGTGAAGCCTATCCAAAATGCAGTTTGCACTAAGTTTCTTTCGCCTATCATCCCTCCCACTGAGCTACTCCGAGATGTTGCCAGGTCAAAGTCATTTTAAAAATTCTCATCCTTGTTTTTCAAATGCCTCTATTCTCCCATTTCTTTCAATTTTTACAATCTCTTCAAGTCCCTGAAGCATCTAAGATCTCTACATCCAGCTTCATGCACCCTCCCCAATTAACATCAATGACTTTGGCTGTTCAGTCTTAACTTTGGAATTCCTTCCATGAACCATGCTCTTCCTTTAAACCACCCCACCTCCCTGATTCCAATTCACCTCCATGGCCCAGCTTTCAGCATTTGCCTTAGCGTGACTCACTGTCAAACTGGTCAAATCACATCCCCCTCTGAAGTGTAACTAGATGTTTCACCATTTCATGGTTGCTGTACATTAACCATACTGTCATAGGTATGCTGATCTCTGATAAAAATCAGTGGGCTTGTTAAGCCTCAAGAGCACTCCCTGGTGTGGAAACTCACACAGCAAATGTGAGGAGGAATGGCATCTGACTGTCCTGCCACTGTGGAAGAGGTCTGCAATCCATCTCCAGCCTCCTCCCCTTCATTTTCAAGAGCCCTGAAAATATTTTGTTTCTCATGATTTAACTAACTCACTTTAACTGTTACAGTCCAGATTATAAACAGCTGCATAACAAATTTCACTGTCTTCTTGGATTCTTTTGCCAGTTATCTTAAACCTACCCATTCTGGTTACCAGCCTCGCTGCCATTAGAAACAAGTTTTGCTTATTTATTTGACCAATCCCTCATAATTACAACCTTCATTAATTAAACTTGCCCTTAGTCGTCTCTGATCCAAAGCAAACAATTGCAGCTTCTGCAGAAAAGAAGCTCCTGAATCTTTGGTACCATTCTGGCAAATTTTGCCTTTGTCATCTTTTTGGAATCATTGCACTGCCAAATCCAATTGTTTTTTTTTTAAAAAGTGTTTCCAGAGTTTTTGGTTTCACAACTCTATCCAGGAGTCCATTCCACTATAAGTGTAAAGAGCTATTCTTGATATTTTATTATCAGGCCTAAAATAGTCTTTTACTGGTTTGAAACTCTTTCTCCTTGCTCCTTTCTTGCAATCTGAACAATAAAGAAGTCTTGTTGAAATCGTCAGGGGCTTTGCTGAGATTCAAAGTGAAGTACTGTGGACAGTTTTGGTCTCTTTAATTAGAGAAGGACATGTTTGCTTTAAGGGCAAGGTGGAGGTGAGGAGAATCCCTTGCCACCCATCAATGATCCATCCTTAACTCCTCTTGCTGTCAGTATGTTGCCTCTGACCCTCAGCCAAAAATAAAGCCGGTTTCCAAAGGTACATTGATGAAACTGAGTTGCATCTCATCACCACCATGGGCAATCTTTCCACTACTTCAAAGTTGGTCTGAGATCATGTCATGGGGCAGTTGAAAGTTTGGGAAGATCCACATCTTTGGTCCCTGTCACAAACTGTTTCCTTGCCCAACAGCATTACCTCACTTGTTGGCAATTGCCTAAGTCTGAACAGGCTCATTCCAACCTTGGTGAATCAGCTTGCGACCACATACCTGCACCAAGTTTGTCTATATCCACTTCTGGGACATGGCCAAAATCTACCCCATTTTGTCAAATCTGCTACTGAAACCCAACCCACGATCTTAGTACCTTCTTTCTTTCCCACCAACTTCATCACAACTTGCATTATCATAACACCTTGGATGTATTGAAACGTCCAAACTTACATCACAGGAATGTTATCAAACCAGAATGGACATCAAGCCTTATATAGAGATATTACGACAGATGACAAATACTTGGTACAGATTAAAGTTGAGAGAGAGGTAAAGAAGTGAATACGTTTAACAGAGAATTCAAAACCTTAGGACCTCAGTAGCTGAAGATTTAACAGTTAAAACTGAGAATACTCAAGAGGACAGAATGGCAGAGCTTTACATGCCTCTGTTAAGATCACCTTTTGGGGATGCATTGCCAGTCTGAAAATTCGGAAGTCAGATATTGACACTAAGAATCATCTTACAGCCATTTCATGTGGATATAGAAAGTCTCCAGTGAGGGTACACATTAGAAAATAACTTGATAACCCTGCTTTCCTCCTCAAGGCAAGTGAATGAAGAGATTACAGTCCCCCAGGAAGCACTTAACTGTGGGATGAGAACACATCCATTTCTTTTTGTAAAAAAAAGGTGAATTGATAAGCAAAGACAAATAAAAAGTTACATGACTTTTACCAATGCTACCTTTGATTTATGGGGTCCATTCAGTCTAGCTTAAGGTGATGCAAAGATTCCAGAATAGCAGCAGCTCTGGTCAGCAGTAGAAGGAAGCTGGGATTAGCCTGCGGGTAGCACTTCTGTGATGTTAACAGACACAATGGACTGACTGCATCCTTCTACATTTGTTATGATTCTAAGAATGTTTTGTTTTAAATACATTCATGGGATCTGGGGGATAGTAGTCAGGTCAGCATTTGTTGCCCATCCCTAATTGTCCTGGGGAAGGTAGTAATGACCTGCCTTCTTGTACAACTACAGTTCATGTTGTGTCGGTGCACCAATACAGCCATTAGTGAGGCTTCACTAAGATTATGACCTAGCAAGTGTGAAGGAACAGCACATATTTCCATGTCAGGATGGTGTATTGCTTGGACAGAAACCTGCAGGGGTTCCAATGTATCTGCTGCCCTTTTCCTGCTGGGCTGTTGGCATTAAAGGTGCTGTCTGAGAAGCCATGATGAGTTACTGCAGTGTATCTTATAGATAGTACACATTGCTATTGTTAGTGAAGAGAGTGAATGCTGAAGGTGGTGTATTGGAGGCTAACCATGCTGGGTGCCCTGTTCTAGATAGTGTCAAACTTCTTCAGTATTGTTAGAGCTGCAAATAACCCATGCAAGTAGAGAGTATTCCATCACTTGAGTTATGCCTTGGAGGGAGATGGCGGCCAGGCATTAGGGAGATCTTTTGTGGACTTAGTAATCCTACTTGAGTGGTATTTGAGAGATGGGTGTGCAATTGTAATCAGGAGCTGCCTAACTTTAAATGGTTGGATCCAGCACTGACATTTACCTTGGCAGTAGATGCGTCCTTTGGTGCCTTCTTTAGAGAGGTAACTAATTTACAAGACGCCAGTTGAGGCTTATTTGATAATGATATGCTGGAAGGACTGACTGACACTTCTTCTGGCGTGAACTGTACCCTTCCCTCCAGCAGATTCGTGATGGTTGTGTCAACACACTTCGTATTAACTGAGGAAGTGGAAAGGAAAACAAAGTCAATGGGCAAGCTTAGGACATGTAGGCTGGTCACTCAAACTTCAAGTCAATCTTCAAAAAGTTGCATAAAAACTATATCACATCAGGACTTCTAACGAATATTTCAACAGAAGATACACAAAACTTCCAAAATATCAAAGACAGTAAAATAAAGAACTGACATTTATGTTGCACCGAGAGTCATCCCACAGCACTTAACAGTTGTAATGAAGCAAATGAAACAATTGGGAACAGCAATCTCCTGCAAACAGCCGTGCTGTAATGACCAGTTAACTGGCATTTTATTGATATTGGTGGAATAAATGTTACCAGGGAAGAAATCATTTTGCTCATTTTTAAAACAATGCAATAGATTTTTTTAAAGCTTCCAGAGAAGACAGATAGGGCCCCATTTTAAAGGTTAATTCAACAGACTGAACAACCACAAGTGCAGCATTCTTTTCAATACTGCATGGAGTGTCAACTGAGATTCAGGTCAATGCCAAACACTGAATTCTCTTCAAAGTAAATATTTATCTTCACTCATCTAGGTTATAAACTAGAGGATTAGCTCACTCATCCTTCAAATAATCTAATATTTTCATCAGAACAAAAAAGGTACAGGTTCTTTAAAGAATGGGCAATCTGTCCGACCAAACTATCACCCAGACTCTGAAGGCAAGAATCAACACTGACGTGAACTAATATTTTTTAGATGTCAAATTCTCTTTCACTTTTGGACTTTAGTTTCAGAATGGCAACCTGTAACTAGTGGAATGCCAAAAGGATCAGAGGTGGACCGCAATTATTTGCATTAATGACTTGGATGTTGAAGATACATAGTACTATAGCAAAACTTTGGATTACATAAAATAGGTGGGAAAGCAAAGGGTAAAGATGACACAAGTTTGCAGAGGGACATAGACAAGTTAGGTGAGTGGGCAAAATCTTGACAAATTGAATAAAATGTGAAAATGTGAGGTCTGCACTTTAACAGGATTAATTCATGAGCTGAATGAAAATGTAAATGAAGAAAAATTGGAGTAAGTTTCAGCACAGAGGGATTTCGGGTCGTCACAATCTAGCATTGTGATTCCATGAGTAAAAGGGAAGGCAAATGGACAGATGGCCTTTTTTTAAAAAAAGGTGGGGATAGAGTGCAAAAACAGGGAGGTCTAAATCTATATAAGACACTTGTAAGACTATATTTGGAATACTGTGGATAGCTTTGGTCCTCTTATCTAAGGAAAGATATCCTGGCATTGGGGACAGTCCAGAGAAAGTTCACCAGATTGAACCCAGGTACGGAAAGATTTTCTTTTGAGGAGAGGTTGTGTACATTGGGCCTACACTTTTAACACTGGAGTTTAGAGGAATCAGAGGTGACCTCACCGAAACATAGAAGATTCTTGGGGAGCGTGAAAGGGGAAATGTTGACAAGTTGTTTCCTCTGGGGGGAGAGGGCATAATCTGAGTAAGGGGTCATCTATTTAAGAAAGAAATGAGGAAGATTTAATTGTCTCAGAGAATAGTAAACCTGGAAATCTTACATGCAAAAGGCTTTAGATTTTGAGTTATTGAGTATATTCAAGGCTGAGACAGACAGATTTTTAATCAGCATGGGCATCAAGAGCAATGGATAATAGGTAGGAAAACTGGAACTGAGGGTGATCAGATTAGTTGTGATCTCACTGAATGGTGGAACAGACTCATAGGACAGAATGGCCTACTTCTGCACCTACATCTTATGGTCTTCATGCTATTGTAATGGTTTAACAAGTTCGAGAACAGAATCCTATCTTCCACGCTTCATGAACTTAAGTAGAGGCAAAATTCGGCTGCCTGTGTCCTAACCTACACCAAATCCTGTTTACTTATCATTCACTGACATTGGAGGCCAGTTTGACTGAGGCTCGATTTAAAAAATATCTTGCTTTTCAAAGCCATCTATGGTATTGTCCATTCCTATTATCATAACCTTGGAGAAAGTGAGGATGACAGATGCTGGAAATCAGAGTTGAGTGTGGGGTGCTGGAAAGGCACATGAGGTCAGGCAGCATCTGAGGAGCAGGAGAGTCGATGTTTCAGGCATGAAGTGATGATGGGCCAATCCTGAAACGTCAACTCTCCTGCTCCTCGAATGCTGCCTGACCCACTGTGCCTTTCCAATACCGCAGTCTCACTATTATTATAATCACCATCACCTACAATCCTCTGAGATCTCTGCACTTCTCCGATTCTGCCCGTTTGACATTTCCAATCGCTTCACTAAAACCTTCAGTAGCTGAGGTTCTCAGCTCTTCAATTCCCTCTCAAAACCTCTCCACCCCTCTCTCTCTCTCGCGCTCTCAGCTTCAGGATGCTCCTTAAAATTCAGGTTTTTGATTAATGGCCATGGCACTTAATATCTCCCAATGTTAAATGTTGCCTGATAGTGTCACTGTTAAGGATACCTTACTACATTGAAGACCCATATAAGTACTGCAGTTATTGGTATTGGAAAATGATGGCACAGTGGTAATATCACTCAACATAATCCAGTGGCAGGGAGGTGAATCCAAATCCTACCATGGAGTTTGAATTTAATTCATAATTTGGAATGGAAAGCTGGTCTCAGTAATAGTGGCTGTGAAACTAACAGCAATTGCTGGCTCACCAATGATCATTTAGAAAGCAAATCTGCCCCCTTTACCTGTTCTGGCGTAGATGTGACTTGCAATGAGATTGACTCAACTCTGAATAGACTCAGCAATCTGATCACTTCAAGGGCATGCGGAGATGGTAACAAAGGCCACATACCATGCAAACAAAAAAAATGCCTCTTTCTATCTGCTTTGCATTCTTGAAAGAATGCCCTTCCTGAAAAATGAAGCCCAATTAAAGCATACAATATTCTCACTGGAGTTGACCTAGTGTTTCATGCATGTTGAGCACGACCTCTTGCTTTTCTATCCAATGCCTTTCTTTCCAAAGTCCACAATCTTATTTGCTTTTGTTAATCTATTCAGACGCCTTCAAATATTTGTGCACGGAAGAAAAAAAAAGCAAGTCAATGCTTGTGGACTGACTTTCAATGTTGTAGCCTGAGAGGTATCCCTGAGTAGCAATGCAATGAGTGAAGGACCTACATCATTGAAGCAACACAGGCAGCCTCTTCTTCCCACTGATTTTCAAACCACATACGTAAATGTCACACTGCCCTCCAATGGCAGGAAATGGACAGTGAACATTACCAGCAAATGCTGGTCTTCCCAATGACATACATTCCACAAAAATATTTTCAGAAAGTATTTTACAACTGAAGAAGCACTGTCGCAACGAAGGAAATGTTGCAGTCAATCTGTGCACGGCAAAGCATTACAAAGAACAAGGTGACAAAAATAGACCATCTTTGGCTTTTTTGCGATGTTGATAGAGGCATAAATATTGCCGAGAACCCTAGTAGAACTCCCCCACTCTGAGATTGTAGCACATAATCTTAAACCTTACTTCAGTGAGCAGGTAGGACTGTCATGTCTCACTTGAAAGACTGCACTGCCTGAAGTAGTACTCTGGGCATAAGAGCCTGGATTATTTGTCCAGTGCCTGAATTGCAGATGTGAACCTAACATCCAATGATGTTCACCACACCAGTGTTCCCTCTAATTTTCCTTCAGGGTATGAGGACTCCAAGGCTTCTGGAAGTAGAAGTCAATGTCGCAATCAGTGGACTGACAACTTTCGCTGTGCCCAATACCTAGACCTCACAGCTCAGAGGGAATGTTGCTCCTGACTCACGCCTTTTAGATGATGAACAGATTTTGGGGAATTAGGAGGCAAGTTATTTGCGAATGTGTTCCTGGCCTCTGACCTTCTCTTGTCGCACTGAGTTATGTGACTATGATGAAGTGGTGCTGGTGTTGGACTAGGGTGGAGTTTAATTAAAAATCACACAACACCAAGTTATACACAACACCAACAGGTTTAGTTTAAAGTACAAGCTTTCGGAACCCTTCTCATTCATCAGATAGCTATTGGGGGAGAATCATCAGACAGAATTTATAGTAAATGTTCAAAATTCTGGGTTTTGCATATTAATCAATTAAAACCTGCATCCCCATTCTAAGTGATTAAAATCTCAACAGTGATCCAGGCTTGACCAATACTTCGCATCAGTTGTATGACAGCTTGATCTTTTACTATAAATTCTTTGTCCTATAATCCTGCTTCACTAGCTTCCTGACAAAGGAGCAGCACTCAGAAAGCTTGTACTTTCAAATAAATCTGTCGGACGATAACCTAGCATTGTGCGATTTTTAACTTCATTTGACTAGTTCAGCTCAGTTCCTGGTCAATGGTATTGGGATAATAACAATATCGAATGCCATGGGCGGTGATTAATTGTCTCTTTGTCAGAGATGGTCATTACCTGGCATTTGTGAGATGCAAATGTTACTTACCTCTTATCAACTCAAGCTTGGATATTGTCCAGATTTTGTTATATTTGAACACAGGAACAGGAGCAGGTCATTTGGCTCTACGAGGCTGATTCACCATTCAACATCATCAAGGGTGATCATCCAACTCAGTAGTCTATTCTTGGTTTCTTCCATGTCCTTTGATCCCTTTCATCCTAAGAACAATATCTACATCTTTCTTGAAAGTCTTCAGTGTTTTGGCTTCAACAGTTTTCTGTAGCAGAGAACTGCACAAGCCTCACCAGTTGCTGCATAAAGAAATTTCTCCTTATCTCTGGCCTAAAACGCCTATCCTCTGATCCTTAGACTGCGACGCCCGATTCTGGAAACCTCGGTCATCGAGGACACCATTCCTGCATCTCCTCAGGCAAACCCTGTTGGAACTGGAAAGGTTTCTATGGAACCCTCACTTCATTAACCCTAGTGGATATAGTGCTGCTGACCGATCCAGTTTCCTGGTACGTCAGTCCTGCCATACCAGGGATTACTGTCGACATGGACTTGAGGGGAGAGTATTTGAGGAGTCACAAATAGTGGTGCACATTAAGCAATATCAGCAAACATTCCCACTTTGCTGCTAACAATGTGGTCTCCTCTACATTAGGGGGATGAAGTGTCGACTGGACAACTGCAGAATACCAGTGTGCTGTCCACAAAACTGACCAAGCTTTCAGTTGCCAGTCATTTCAACACAGCATTATGTTCCCTTGCTGACATCTGTCTTGAGCTTGCTACAGTGCTCCAGAGAAGCCCAGTGCAAGCTGGAAGAATAACACTTCATTTTCCACTTGGGAACTCAGCAGCATTCTGGACTTGATATTGAATTCAATAATTTTAGGGCCTGAGCACCTTCTCCCACATCCTTACCCCAACTCTCTCACTCCAGGCCTGGTCAGTATATGGGCTTCTCCAACAAAAAAACCCACTGTCAGCTTAATGGCCCCCATCAGCAGCTATTCATTTTCCCAGGCTCACCTTTACCCATTCCTTTGTCTGCTCAAGTGTTGTCTTGCTCTCTCTGGGCTTCATCTCCACTTACCATTTACTCCTCCTCCCTCCCCCACCATCTTTAACACATACCAACATTTCCCTAGCTACAATCAGTTCAGGCAAAGGGTCACTGCGCCTGAAAAGTTAACTCTACTTTCTCTCCACAGATGCTGCCAAACCTACAGAGTTTTTCCAGAGATTTCTGCTTTCACTTCTAACAAAAGCAAAACTGGGCATCAGTGAATAGGTTACTACTGAGCAGATGTTGCATGGTTGCATTGATAATGAAGCATTCTATCACTTGACTGGTGATCAAGAGTATACTGATGGCCTAGACTGGACCTCATTTTTGTGCACCTGGACAATTTTCTACATTGTTGGGTAGATGCCAGTATTGTAGCCATACTAGTATAAATTGGTATCTATGAAGCTGGGAATCTCTGAAGGAGGCCAAAATTGATCATGCATTTGGCACTTCTGGCTAAAGTTAATTGAAAATGCTTTGATTTACCTCTTGCATTGATGTGCAAGGCTCTTTCATCATGGAGGATGGGGATATGTGTGGGGCCTCCTCCACCAGTGAGTGTTTTCATTGTGTAACACCATTCACAACTGGATACGGCAGGATAGCAGAGTTCGGACCTGATCTGTTGGTTATTGGATTGCTTAGCTCTGTCTATCACTTGCTGCTTATGCTGTTTGGCACACATGTAGTCCTGCTTGGTAGTTTCACCACGTTGACACCTCATTTTCAGGTATGCCTGGAGCTGCTCCTGGCACGCTCTCTTGCACTTTCCAGTGAACCAGGGCCGAACCTCTGGATTGATGCTAGTGATAGAGTGGGGAACATGAGGATGCAGATTGTTTTGGTCTACAATTCCGCTGCTGTTGATGGCCCATATTGTTTCATGGGATGTCCATTCTTGAGTTGCTAGATCTGTTCAAAACACGGTGGTAGTACCTGCAACATGGAGGTTATTCTCAAAGGGAATGCAGGACTTCATCTCAAGGACTGTGCACTGGTCACTCATTACTGGTACTGCATCTACAGCTGGCAGATTGGTGAGGATGAGGTCAAGTATGCTTTTCCCTCCTTTTGATTCTCTCACCATCGACAACAGATCCAGTATAGCAGCTGTGCCTTTTAAGACTTAACCAGTTCATTCAGTCGTGCTACTGGTTTTGACTGCTTGAAACTATTGAAATCCCCCACCCAGGGTGCATTCTGCATCCTTGCTGCCATCAGTGCTTTCTCCAAGTGTTGTTCAACAACAGGAGGATGGTACGTGGCAGTCAGGTGATTTGCTTTGTGACTCAGTGTCCAGAGCAAACATTAAGGACTCCCAAGGCAACTCCCTCCCAGCTGCATAGCACTATGCTACCACCTCTGCTGGGTCATTCCTGCTGGTGTGACTATATATCCACAGATGGTAATGATGGTGCATGGAACATAATGAATAATGTATGAGTCCATGAGTCCATATGTCAGGCTGTTAGGAGAAAGTGAGGACTGCAGATGCTGGAGATCAGAGCTTAAAAATGTGTTGCTGGAAAAGTGCAGCAGGTCAGGCAGCATCAAAGGAGCAGGAGAATCGACATTTTGGGCGTTCCTGAAGAAGGGCTTATGCCTAAAATGTCGATTCTCCTACTCCTTTGATGCTGCCTGATCTGCTGCGCTTTTCCAGTAACACATTTTTAAGCTATGTCAGGCTGTTACTTGGCGGATCTGTGAGACAACTCTCTCAATTTTAGATCTAGTCACTAGCTATTAGTAAGGAAGAGCCTGCAAGGTCAATAGGACTATTATTGTTAGTTCTCAGTTCTGGTGCCTAGGTAAATGCCAGGTGGTCCATCTGGTATCATCTTTTTTTTGAGACTTTCTAGCAATTGTTATAGCTGAGTGACTTGCTGGCTATTTAGAGTCATAGAGTCCTACAGCACAGAAACAGGCCCTTTAGTCCAAACTGGTCCATGCTGACCAAAATGTCTGCCTACGCTAACCCCATTTCCCTGCATTTAGCCCCTATCCTTCTACTCCTTCCGATCCATGTATTTGTCCAAATGCCTTTTAAATGTTGTTAATGTACCCGCCTCAACCACTTCCTCTGGCAGTGCATTCCATAGGTGTACCACCCTCTGGTGTAAAAAAAGTTGCCCCTCAGATTCCCTTTTATCCTTTCCCCTCTAGCCTGAAACTGATGCCCTCTCAGGGTTAACTAGATTGCAATGGGTCTGGAGTCACATATAGGCCAGACAAGGTAAGGGTAGCAGTTTCCTTCCTTCAAGGACATTAGTGAACCAGATGGGTTCTTTCTCCCCACAACTGACAATGGTTATCATTACACTTTTAATTCCAATTTTCATCAAATTCAAATTGCACCATCTATCATGGCAAGATTTGAACCCGAGTCCCAGAACATTATCTAGGTCTCTGGTTTAATACTCGAGCAACAATAGCACAAGACAATCATCCCCATTTTACGTCTACTACCTCATTAGGAAAAGCTTTTAAAACAGGTACTGCAGCTCCATCAACTTGTTCAGTACGGGTTCCCTGGAGATGATGATATCACCAAGTTCCTTTCTACTTCTAATTCTCCGATTTATGTATTTTTATCCTTTATCACATTGTTAATCACATCCGCCATTTATTTATTATCTACTATTAACTCCCTGTTCTCACTCCCAAGACGACTCTCTTCGTTTTTAGGTATCTATATAAACTCTCGCTAACTGTTTGACATTTCGAGCTAGCTTCCTCTCATGGTCTAATCTATTTGAATAGATTAACTGTTCAGAATAGCAAAACGAAAAGCCAAAGAACTGCAGACGCTGGATTCAAAAACAAAAACTGAATGCAGCTCATTGGATCCGAAACCTTAACTCTGATTTCGCTCCACAGATGCTGACAGACCTGCTGGGTTTCTCCAGCAACATCTGTTTTTGACCCATTTAAACATTCTCTGCCATTCTTCATATTCTGACCCACTTTATGTTTTTATTTAGATCTGTGACATCTGCATCATTTTGTTTTGAAGTTTCCTGCACTAAAGGATTTTTGTGAAGCATTTCTTTAAATAACAATGTATGAATATTGTCATGGGCACCATTTATATTCCAGATTTATCAACTGAATTTAAATTCCACTGGCTGCAATGGTGGAATATGAACCCATGTAGCCAGACTTCTAGCTTTGGTATCTGGAATATTCACACAGTGACATAAGCACTATCTCTCGTTTACTGCATCCTCCCTTCTCAGGTGGGAGAATGATGGGAAATTTTAATATGGAAATGAGAAAAAATGGGAGAGAAAATGGGGCAAGGGAAAGAAAAATAAACTGATGTCCTACCTAAATCCATTTTAATGACACTGAGTGGGATGTGAGGCAGCACTTCTTTGACTTGCTTGGCCATTCCCGTGATCCGAACATCCTCTGCAGACAAACTGCTAATGCTGAGCCCTGGGAGGAAGGTCCGAGCTCGTGCTCCAGATGGTTGACTGTTGGATGCTGAAATAAAATGATCAGATGTCTTAACTTAAATCTCTCCTCCAGTTGTACTCAAACTCTCTCACACTTCACTATGCTTGGCACTAGCTCTACAACTAAGGCCTGTCACAGGCAGTCTGCTGGTCATAATGTGGCCTACCAAGTAGTTCTGAATATACGTGATGTGGAGATGCCTGTGGACTCACATGGACAAGGTCAGAAGTCACAGGATGCCAGTTTATAGCCCAGCGGGTTTATTTGCTCCTTCAACGGTGAATTCACCAGTGCTCCGAAAGCTTGTGATTTCCAATGAACCTGTTTGACTATAACTTGGTGTCATGTGACTTCTGACTTAAATATACGAAGTAGAAGAGAAGCTTCAGCAAGGAGATGCTTTTCTGACAAGAGACTGTTTTCCTTCTGATGCTGATACATACACTATGAAGCTTAGAGGTGCTGAGGGAAGAGATTCTGAGCTGGACAGTAGGTCAAGCTGTAGACAAGGCTCTCTGTCTTTTCTGTATAGCTGCCAGGCCAGTGAATGAGGCAGTCAAAATGGCTGATCATTGTATCAGGACCCAGTCATTTCAGAGGTCATTTTTATTAATTACTTATTCATTCTTCTGAAATTGGTGTTTTCAGTTGTGTTACATGCAACTTTTCTGAAATTTGCTCATTGGTCTCCCAGGTGAGAGAAAAATTGAAATGTGGCCCCACTCACAGAACTATTTCTTATATCAAAATCACAAAAATACAGCATTTGCATCGAGTTAGCTACTTTAAAGTAGCCCAAGCAACTTCATAAGGGGAAAAGCCAATATCGAGTTGGATCACAGATCAGCCACAATTGCAGTAAATGTGGAATAGTTTCAAAAGGCAAAATAGCTTTCCTTGGTCCTAAGTCCCAACGTCCGCTGATTAAATTGCCACTCTGCCTTTTACAAAGATTATTTTAATGCTGCAGCTTCATCTCTCAGGTATTGAACAACTGATTTTGCGAACTTATCATAACCTAACTTGTGTCTTTTTGTGTACAAGGAATTCTCCTGCAGTATGAAAACAGCCACACATTATGTGCAAATTAATTCAAGCAGCAAGAACACAATCCTGACCTGAGCTGGCCGCTTGTGGTGCCGTGTGTTTCATTCTTTTGAGGTATTCCACTTTATCAGACTTGGTATGCTGAGTCGACACTACACCAAGCTCTGTAGCTAAATGCTAAGAAAAAATTACAATTAGATTTAGCAGCATATAGATGGCGACGAGCTGAATGTTGTTTATAGAACCCGCATTAACAGTATTGAATCAACTCTTTCCAGGAAACAAAACTGTAGAGCAATGAAGCTTGACATTCTAGAGTCACAGAATGATAACCAACACAGAACAAAACCAGTCAACCTATAATGCTGGTACTGAGCTCTCCAGTCTCTTGCTTGTTCCCCACAACTCTTCAAACATTTATCCAATTCTCTATCAAAATTGAATCTGCTTCAAGCCATCTTTCAGGTAGTGTGCTCCAGCAAACAATCTGCTGCATGAATGCTTTTAGCTCTTTATGGTGCTTCTTCCTGAAGAAGGGTTCATGCCCGAAACGTCGACTCTCCTGCTCTTTGAATGCTGCCTGACCTGCTGCGCTTTTCCAGTAGCACATTTTCAGCTCAGGTTCTTTTGCCAATCACCTTCAGCGGAGGGTAAACAGAAGGTCAGAGTTGGAGGAACTAAGAAAGCTAGAGTGAAGGAGATTACAGAGATAGAAAATAAAACAAGGACTCTGGAGGATTTACAAGAAAAATAATCCTGTATATTAGCCACCTGTCGGGGTGCATCTGAACGAATGAAGGTCAGCAAGACACGTACAGCTCGCTATCGGAGGTATCAGCATTAAGTTAATGAAACGGCAAAAGCTTCAGAGTTATCTTCAGACTGAGAGGAATGAGCTAACCTCATATTGTGGCAATATTTGGGGTCAAGACTTGGCTGTGGCAAGAAGAAAAAAAGAAAAATAACCCAAGTTCTGGCTTCCAATCAGTAGCCCCAGCTGTGTGGATGTTCAGCAATATAAGGATTGGACTGGTGTGTGATGTCATAGCGATGTATAGTACCCTTCAGCCCAAGTACACAATCTTCACATGAATAAAGGCAAGTTAGCCTTCACCTCAACTGCTTCAATGAATCTCTGCTTCAGTCAGAGCAGAGATTCATTAAAGTACTCTTTTTTTAAATCAATATGAAATACTTTCATTTCTAATATAGAATATGAAGCATTACAAAGTAACCTTAACAGTGAAGGTGATCATTCCATTCAAAATAGGATATTGGAACTCCCTTTCTAACAGCACTGCAAGTGTCCCTATTCCTCAGTGACTGCAACAGTTCAAGAAGGTAGCTCATCACCATCTACTCCAGGGTAACAAGAGATGGACAAAAACTAGACACACCCACATACAATGAATGAACTTGGAAAAAAAAATCAAATTTGTGGTGTTTCAGATTTGTAGCTCAGGTTGAGGTTCTGGAAGTAGGTGAGCTGGAAGGTTTGTTTTCAGGCATTTCATCACCATACTAAGTAACATCTTCAATGAGCCTCCGAATGAAGCACTGGTGATGTATCCCACTCTCACTAGTATCCTTATATACGAATAAGGAAGGACACCACTTCGACCGGGACAACACATCCATTCCAGAACAAGTCAAATAGAAACACCCACAAGAATTCCTAGAAACATGGCATTCCAACCAGAACTCTATTAACAAACATATTGACTTCAATCCCATTTACCTCCCCCGAGGAAAAGAACAGGGAATGACATCACCATAGGAAATGATGTCACTAACCTTAGGAAATCAAACATACAAATAGAAAGTTGGCTACACTACCAATGCTTCCTTCAGAGGCTCACTGAAGATATTATCTAGTATGGTGACGAAACATCTGAAAACTAACCTTCCAGCTTTGAGAGCAAACCTACATCCAGAGTAATGTCTTTTGCACTATTTCCAATACCTCTAGGTCTTTTATATACAATGGAAATGAGAACTATGCAGTCACTAAGGTTCTGCACAAATTTACATGTATCTTCCTGTATTAATTCTCTCTCCAGCAATGAACCCAGTACCTTGTTTGCTTAAGAAACAGAAAAAAATAGTAACAATAAATCATTCAGTCCACTGAGCCTACTCCACCATTCCTCATGATCAAGGCTTATGCTCTCAACATCACACTCTGTTCTCTCCGAAAGCCTTTCGAAATATATTATTTTCTTAAATCCATTGTGTACCAGCTCCCACAACCCTCTATAGCAGAGAGTTCAACAGGTTGTATGTGAAGAAATTTCTCCTCATTTTTATCCAAAAAGGCTCATTGTGTAACCTGAGAACACAAACCCTTGTTCTGGAAATCCCTCCTGGCCGGGAAAACATTACCTCAGCATGTAGTCTATCCTGCCCTGTTTTAGTTTTACCTGTTCCAACAAGATCCCCTCTCAGTCTTCTAAACGGCAGTGAACAAGGGCCTACACGATCCAATCTCTCTTCAGATACAGATTTATCATCCCAAGAATCAGGCTTGTTAATCTTTGATGCACTCCCTCTGTAGCAAGTATACCTTTTCTCCGGTAAGGTGACCAAAACTGCACAAAGTATGGTCTCACCAAGGCCCTGCACAATTGCATTAAGACTTCCTTGCTTCTGTTTGGACTGATTATTCTAAATCACTACCTCCAGTGAGCAGGTAAAAATATGACAACCTAATTATGCTAAAAGTCAGACTTGACTTAATTGGCAATAGAAAACAAAAAATAAAAAAAAAAGCAAAACAAAGGAACTTCAGAAAGCTTCAATGTATAGCACCATGAACAAACCTGGATAAATATCACCCACAACACACATGGACCAAATACTTAACTTCAGAAGCAATCATACCAACATCCACAAACTGAGCTGCATCAAGACATTATTTCAACGAGCTACATCACACTGCAGCACCCAAGAACTACAAAAAACAGAGGAAAAATATCTATACAATGATTTCAAGAAAAACAGGTACCCAATAAACATAATCCGTCGATTCATCATAAACAAACCCCATCAAGCAGACACAACGCAACCAAAAACTATAGCCACAATAGGCATATCAGAAATGACTTCCAGACTACTCAGACCCCATGGCATCATGGTACTCCACAAACCTACCAACACACTTAAACAGCGACTAATGAACCTAAAGGATCCAATAGATACCACCAGCAAAACTAATGTCATTTACAAGATACCATGCAAGAACGGTAAAAAGCACTAAATTGGACCAACTAGCAGGAAACTTGCCACCAGGTTACATGAAAACCAACTGGCCACCAAAAGACATGAACCACTATCACTAGTTTCTATACATACAGACAAAGAAGGATAACACACTCATCCTAGGACAAGCAAAACAAAGACATGCACAAGAATTCTTAGAGGCATGGCATTCTAACCAGAACTCCCGAAACAAACACATCGATTTAGACCCTATCTACTTTCCCTTGAAAAAAAACAGGAGATGACATCACCCACCATAAGAACCAATAGAGAGGTGGGACATTCCACCAGCATTTCACTGGAGATTCTCACTGATGATGTTTCCTAGTATAGTGACGAAATGTCTGTAAACAACTCTTGAAGCTCAGTGAACTAACTAACTTACATACTTATCACCCACAATTTTTGCAAACCTCTGGGTGCAGGATTGCATGAATTGCTTTATATGTAGCCTTTAGATGAATGGATAAGTATAGTGTCAGCAGTCTTTTTGAATCATAGAAAGGACAAGGATTGATCCAATACTTTCTAATTTTTAAGTTTACATTGTAGGCATTGCTGAAAACACAGCCATTTTCTCAAGCAGCTCGTGGAAGATATTGATCACCAATCAACTCACCTCCTGAACTCTGACTGCAAAATCTTCCACTGATTCTTCATCCATTTGGGACATGCTGGGCAGCCACCTACAAAAAACACCGAGAAACACATAACCGTTAGGAAGGAAAGGAATACAGCAACCAATTACAATGAAATTCATACCAAGTTTTGCTTTTCAACCCAAAATATTTTGGTAGCTGATAATCCTAAAACTTGTTATTATCAAAGCCACTGTTAAGACAGCTGTGTAAAGCAAGATTAAATTGATAACTGATTTGCACATTTCCTCAGGGAGCTCCTTCGACAGGGAAGATCACAATTTTGACTGGTACTGACTTAGCCAATCTCAATTCAAGTGTGTTGGTAATTGGCCTTGGTCCTGGGAAAAGGCAAAATGTGGCAAGGTTCCAACTTCCAACAGCTTTATATCCAGCTTGGCAGCAAACTCTACACATTGGGCAATGAGAGCTGGAATGCAATTGAAACCCACTCATAACTTCTCATCATTCACTGTCAACAACCAACTTCTTAACATTGAAGTAATAGGAAGACAAGTGAAGTCTATATTGGATTAGTGTAACAGAGTACACATATGGAAATAAATACAATCAAAAGGCACTTAATGCAGTTGAAGAGAACTTTTGTTTCATTATGAACTGGTTATTAAAACATTGCTCTTTTTTCTTAACATGAAGTCACCCAAACTAATCAGATGGTGCAGATCTGGAGTGACATGTAGGCTAGAAATGCTAGGAATAGGAGTTCCCTTCTCTGAAGGGCAGAGTTGAACAGTTTTCAACAACCTGGCATAGCCGTGGTCACTAATTTGCAGATTTATCGAATTAAATTCCCTAATTTGCTATTGAAAGATTAACCTCTTGCTTGCAAAGTCCAGGACCATAGCCAATCTGCCACTAGACCAGAAAGGGAGATATAATGCAAAGCATGTTTGGATCTTATAAACCTGGACATATGGTAATCAAGAGCAAGAAGTGACAACTTTGCATAAAACCTGCATCAGGCTATTAGTGAGCACTGGCTTTTCAGACGCTCAATTGCAGAAAAGATTGAAGGCATTGAGCCAGTTCTGTGGCTTGACGGGGAAAACCAGAATTGGAAGAGATATTTTTAAACTTGTGAGCATTTTTATATTGGGAAATTGCCAGAACATGAAGAATACAGAAGAAAGTCGTCAGAAGAAATGTTCACAAACAGCACAAAATGGTTGACTATAGGTGACAATTGAGGCAGTGCCTACTGCATTTTTCAAAAGGAAAATTAAATGCATTTGCAAAAAAATAAGGTAAATATGTAACCACAGGAACAGCATGGAGGATTAGGTTTGCTTTATTCTTACAAGTTGCTAGAGCAGACAGTTAAAGATAGCTTCAATTCAAGCTAGCAATTAGTAGACATTAAAAGATTTTAAGAGACTGATGATGTGGTGCCTCAGCATAGTCAGTGTCTTCAGAAAAGGAAGGAGAAATTTAGAAATTTACAGGCACTTGTTTGTCATCTACAGAGAAATATGAAAATCCTTTAAATGTGTATTATTACGTACTGAATGTCTATGGCTCTAAACTCATATCTGACTGAAGTAGGGAGAAATAATACAAATTCAGTTATTGATGATGGAAAAAACTTTTTAACAATTTAACTTCTTCCATGGCATTACATTAGTGCTTAATTGAGTCAAAGTTTTACAAACAATGATGAGATGAGTGACAATCTATCTTTGATGCACAAGGTAGAGGATTGATCAGGACTCCAAAAGACATCCTTGCTCTTTTCCATTTACTTGAGGGGGATGATAGAGCATCTAAAGATTATAGTTTTAATAGGCTATTGTCAGATACGATCATTCCCTGGAATGGGGCTTGAAGCCACAACACTAACTGTTACCATTGACACTTGATTAGTTGCACAATCCATTCTAACTAGACAGTACTGTTTACTGCTCTATTTGAGATCCTCAAGAAACAACCACATAATGTGGATAGTGGTGATTGGTTCCTTGCCCTAGAGGATATTTGGGAACAAGTTGCAGATTTACAATCACCTGACAGTTTTCACAGTAATTTGCTTGCACAGGGCAACACATGACTGAATGGAATTGGAGTGGATGTCCTGATCAGCCGTGATCTCACTAAGTTGGCAAAACACACCCGAGGAAATGAATGGCCCAAACCTCTTACAATGTACTAAATCAATGGTGCAGTGGGTTCAAGGGACTTAACTACATGTGACTGCAGCATTTAAAATTGCAACATCTGGCTTGCCAGGTCAGCATCATAAACAGCAAATCGACTTCTTCAAGGTCAGAATAAAACAAATAAGATGCGATTAGAACATTTGCACATAGGAGCCAAATTGAATCCCAAACACCCTCTTCCTATGCAATGATTTCAACATCATTAAGTTTTAGCTACAAATTAGTTAAGTGTCGGAAGATTCTCTGGAAGAGTAAGATTTGTCGGCAAGATTAACCCTGTAAATAATGTAGTGTTGTCACACTTCCGGTTTCACCGACCAGTTACTGAAATGGATATTCCTGACCTCTGCCCAAACCTGGAGTATTTAGGAGTACATCCTAAATGTTTGCAATGAAGCTGGGCCAACATTTGTTGGAACGGAATATGGAGTTGCAAGTCAAGAGTGTGGTGCTGGAAAAGCACCGGTCAGGCAGCATTCAAGGAGCAGGACGATTGACGTTTCGGGCATAAACCCTTCATCAGGAATGAAGTTGCAAGTATGAGTGAAATATAGCTCTTAAGGCTAAAGGGTTCAAAGGATATGGGGTAAAAGGTACAGAATATAACAATCAGCCATGAATATCTAATGGTGGAGCAGGCTTGAGGGGTCGAATGGCCTACACTTGCTACCATTTTCTATGTAATTGTGGCTTGGCTGAATTACAAGGATATACATAGCAGAGGAAGTTGGATGGCTGGAATGGCCTCTTCACACTTAGAGTTTTAGGTGATTACATTCAAGTTAGGACACTGGAACAGGCAGCTCTGTTGAAGTTCAAGGGCAGATCCTAAAGCCAAGCAAACAGATGAGGATTCGCAAGCCAACAAGCAGTCTCCCAAGAAACACAACAGTGTTGCGTTCAACATTACCATGGGTCACTGCAATCAGACATGCAATATAGAGGTGGGGGACAGCAATGGGCTTATCATAGAGTCAGCCAAACACGAGCAACTTCACTCAACCTTACCGATTGTACCCCCAGTGATAGTTAGCGACAGTTACTACCTTACTTGGTATACGGTGAAGGGAATAAAAAACATCCACAGCAGCTCGGTAACCCAAGAGGACTCGACGACATTCTAAGGGAGAAAGGGGGGAAAATAATAGCATAACTTTTACAAGTGAGAATCCTTTTTGCTACCTTAACAAGGTTGGAAAGCATCAACTGAGAACCGGGAGGGTTCAAGATAGAGGGATATAACCATGTACAGTTCCATTTCAAATCCAGGTTGCTCTCATTAACAAGGAGAATGGGAATCAGTCCCTTATGCATGAGATCATGAGACAGAATTCACACAAATCGCTTATTTCTAGGCTACCCATCTCCATTTAGTGATACGCTTGTGTGTCCCAATATTCCCCTCTTCTACTCCTTCAGATGCCAACTCCAATGATGGTAATTGCTTGGAATAATGGGAAATAGAAAATAAATTGGGCACTGGAATTAATCAAAGTCTGATGAGACATCGCAAAGGGAAGGAGGTACTGGCATAGACACAGTGGTGGAATAGTACCATTTGTACTTAATGTTTCTCATTTTCCTCACAAGTGCAGGCCATTTAACCCTTCCTGCCCTTTTCATCATGCAATGAGATCATGGCTAATCTGCGACCTAATTTCATGTACAAACTTTATCCCACATCCCTTAATGTCTGGTTAACAAATATCCATCTGTTTGAGATTAAACAACTGACTGAGCATCAACTGCAAACTGTGGACTATCTCTGCCAGCCTTTGCATGTAGATGTGTTGCCTAATTTTATTCCTGAAAGATCTGCTTCTAATGTTTAGGCTGTTCCTCTTAATCTTAGACTGCCCAACCAGCAGAAATAATTATTATCTACTCTATCTTACTCCTTGAAAATTTCTATCAAACCACCAAACCTTTCAAATTTAGGGAACACCACCCACATCTGTGCAATCCCTTATGACACTTTAATCCTTAGAGGCTGGGGATCACCATGATAAATTTACAATGCACCCTGTCCCCATCCAATGTATAGATCCTAAGATGAGGTTTCCAGAACAGCTGTCAGTATCAGTGAGGCCTAAGCAAGGCTTTTCATTAGTGTTGCATGACTTCTACCTCCTTGTGTTCTAGATATAAAGTCCGGCACCTCATATGTTCTCAATATATTTTCCACGAATGTTTCTGCCAATTTTGAACCTAAATAAATCATTTCCAGTTACTGCAATGTTACAATCTTCTTGTCAGGCTTTGGGAAGTTACTTGTACTTTATCCAAGAGGTCATTTTCAGACAGCATTTGAAAACAAGACTTCTTATTCTATTTTAGGGAAAGGATAGACTTGCAGTTAAGCGGATCCTGTAACTATCAGCTACAGCTTATCTCAACTGCATTCATATTCTGCTCTCCCACTGATTCATCTCCCTGTGATTTTGTCACAGGGAGTCATTACTCCAGCCAACTGGCACTAGCATACAGGGTATGCGCTTAAAGTTCTATAACCGACACCATTACGACAAACAACTGCAATGTGTGATGAGGCTGGGCAGCTCTTTATTTGGTAGGCAAAGATCAGATGGACAGAATGGCCTGCAACTTTTTAGTACTTTTATGTAGTCAAGTCCCTGTCAAATTGCCCTTCTACAAGGCATATGTATATATACAACTGAATAGCACCTACTTCACAAGCAAATATTTTACCCTACTTTACAAAACCATATTCTCTCAACAGAAACTGAGAGAAACATAACAGAAATATTCTTATTGTTGTCTTTTAGTTGAGTGTGACTGATAAAATACACATTTTTTTTCCAAAGCTTTACGTCTTGGAGTTCTCTGATGTGCTCATCAAGACAATTCACAAGAAATACCAAACTAAACGGAAAACAACATATATACTGTAGAAGAGGAGAGTGCTGATTGGTTGGCAAATGAACTCTGATGGTAGATGCATTTACCACAATGCACCAGTTAATGATGGTTGACAGTTAACAGTAAACCTTGGCTTCAGTTTTAAATGAGACAGATTGACTGGTTGGTCAAGACACTGCCCTGAGGAACAAACTAGAGATTGGCTGTAACTTATTTTGTTGTATTAAAACAGAACCAATATGTGCACATGTTCTTACTTGGCTGCTGGATAGACACAAACACTGCTTGGGTTCCTACTGTACAGTAGCTGCATGAAGCAGTTCAATCGTTTGAGGCACCTCAACTTCTCAGGGTAATTGGAGGTAGACTAGATACTTTTCAGGACCAAAAGTTAAGACCTTAGGTTTGTTCACTATTTTGTACAACATGCAGACAGAAATGTAATACAAATATAGCAATCTGCACATTGTGGCTGTTTCAGCACAACTAAATAGTTGATGAGCATTCTCTGGCTCATTTTACAGGGCAATACTTTGACCAGAGTCAAACTGCCTTGTTCAAAATTTAAACAAAGTATGGCAGATAACTGTCAGCCATCATTAAGTGGTGCATTCTCCACATAAATGATTCTACCAGAGGCCACATGCCACAACCAATACTCTTGCGTTCAGTCTCTTCACATTGGTATTTCTTGCAAATTGCCCTGATGACTGCAAAGTAAACAGCTTGGATAAAATGCATACTTTTTTAGCAATACTTAAAAACATTGTTATGCAATTCCATCCATGCTTTAAACAGATAAGACTTTTTAAAAATGGTGCTCAGCTGGGATCCAGAGATCCATTTATCTCAGAATACAGCTGTCTTTTCCCACTTTATTTGTCCTTGGGAGGTGACAGCAAGGAGCAGTGGGCTGCTGGGAAGGTGAGTGAAGCCATTTTATTTGGGTAGTGGCTGAACCCGAGTGACTACACAGATAGTTTCTCCCACCCGCACTCCTCCTCTTCTATCCAAAGAAAAGGGACTCCCCCATGGTGAATTGATCACGTAAGGATTTTCTATTTTTTTTAAAAGTTAAAAATCTCATAACACCAGGTTATAGTCCAACAGGTTTAATTGAAAGCACACTAGCTTTCGGAGCAACGCTTGTTCATCAGGTGATAGTGGAGGGCTCAATTTATAGCAAAAATTTACAGTGTGATGTAACTGAAATTATACATTGAAAAACTGATTGTTTGTTAAGCCTTTCATCTGTTAGAATACCATGACAGTTTCACTTCTTCCACGCGTAAAGTCACAAAATCTTTTTTCCAAAATGTTGCATTCTCAGGTTAGCTGTTAACAATGGTGATAGCTAGACAATATGTTGAAGGTGTTAGCCCCCTGTGATCTCTGTCTATGCCGTGATGTTTAGATTGATTCTAATCTAAAAAGTGAGATAACAGACAATCAGCAGACAGGAGTGTTCCCTCCCAGTTGGGGAACACTTCAGTGGTCCAGGACATTCGACCTCGGACTTTTAGGTGACCAACCTCCAAGGCGGACTTCGGGACAGGCAGCAGCAAAATGTGGACGAGCAGAGGCTGATAGCTAAGTTCGGTACCCATAGGGAGGGCCTCAACCAGGACCTTGGGTTCATGTCACATTACAGGTGATCACCATTGCACTACACACACACAGATACTCCTACACACACACAGGCGCTCCTATACACACATACACATGGACACACATATACACAGATGTGCACACAGACACCCAGACACACATACTCCCACACTCACACATGCACTCCCTCACAGACTTAAGACACTCCGCACTCACTACACACATACACTTTCTCACATTCACAACCCCCAACCCAGACAGACAAAGACACTCATGCACATATATTTTGTGGGGTGAATTTGTACTTGCAGGGTTATATTGTACTTTGCTCAAAAACTGCATGAATTTATGTAAAACTCCGTTATCTCACTTTTTAAGATTAGAATCAATCTAAACATCACGGCACAGACAGAGAACACAGGGGGCTAACACCTTCAACATATTGTCTAGCTATCACTATTATTAACAGCTAACCTGAGAATGCAACTTTTTAAAAAGAAGGTTTTGTGATTTACACATGGAAGAAGTGAAACTGTCATGGTATTCTAACAGATGAAAGGCTTAACAGACAATCAATTCTTCAACTGATAATTTCAGTTACATCACACTGCAAATTTTTGCTATAAATTCTGTGTGTTAGGATTGAGCCCTCCACTACCACCTGGTGAAGAAGCAATGCTCCGAAAGCTAGTGTACTTCCAATTAAACCTGTTGGACAATTTGTGATATTTTTTAAATTTGTACACCCCAGTCCAACACTGGCATCTCCACATCATGACTACTATTTTTTAAAAATTGTTTTATTGAGTGATTTGGTAAAAACATTCCTTTCTCATTTACCTAAGCTAAGACGAAAGTTAACTTTAAGGTTAAAAATGGCAGGAGATCTCAGACTTGCGTAATGCTCCTCTTGGAGAAAGTGAGGTCTGCAGATGCTGGAGATCAAAACTGAAAATGTGTTGATGGAAAAGCGCAGCAGGTCGGGCAGCATCCAAGGAACAGGAGATTCGACGTTTCGGGCATAAGCCCTTCATCAGGAATGGAGGGCTTATGCCTGAAACGTCGAATCTCCTGTTCCTTGGATGCTGCCTGACCTGCTGCGCTTTTCCAGCAACACATTTTCAGTTCTAATGCTCCTCTTGCTCAACATGGGAGCTTAGGGATACAGCTGATGCCCCTGGCTCCTACACGTGCAGGAAGTGTGTCCAGTTGCAGGTCTTGTTCGACCGCATGATGGCTCTGGATCTGCGGATGGACTCACTTTGGAGTATCGCAATGCTGAGGGGGTTGTGGAGAGCACATTTAGCGAATTGGTCACACTGCAGATTAGGATTGCTGAGGGAGAAAGGGAATGGGTGACCAAAAGGCAGAAACAGCAGGAAAGCAGTGTAGGTGCCCCCTGCGGCCATCTCCCTCCAAAACAGGAATACCATTTTGGATATTGTTAGGGGAGCTGGCTCACCAGGAGAAGGCAGCAGTAGCCAGGTTCATGGCACTGTGGTTGGCTCTGCTGTTCAGCAGAGTGGGAAAAAGATTGGAAGGGCTATAGTCATAGGGGATTCAATTGTAAGGGGAGGAGATAGGCGGTTCTGTGGTTGAAAAGGAGGCTCCCAAATAGTATATTGCCTCCCAGGTGCATGGGTCAGGGATGTCTCTGATCGGCTGCAGAACGCTCTGAAAGGGGGAGGGTGAACAGCCAGTTGTTGTGGTGCACATAGGCACAAACGATATAGTTTAAAAAAAACGGGATGAGGCCCTACAAGCAGAATTTAGGGAGTTGGAAGCCAAGTTAAAAAGTAGGATCTCCGGAGGTAGTAATCTCAGGATTGGTACCAGTGCCATGTGCTAGTCAGAGTAGGAATGATAGAATAAGCAGGATAAATGCGTGGCAGGAGGGAGGGGTTCAGATTTTTGGGACAGTGGGACTATAACAAATTGGACGGTCTCCACCTGGGTCAGACTGGAACCAATGTCCTTGGGGGTGCTTTTCCTAATGCTGTTGGGGAGGGTTTAAACTAATATGGCAGGGGGTTGGGTACCAAATGAGGTAGAGGACAGTAAGGAGGCAGTTACTAAAGCCTGTAAGGAACTAGATAATGAAGTCAGCGTGACCAAAGGGAAGAGGAGGCAGGGAGCAGGTGATGAATGCAAAGAGACTGGATAAACTTAGGGCTTGGATTAGTACCTGGACGCATGATGTTATTGCTGCTACTGAGACGGTTGAGGGAAGGGCATGATCGGCAGTAAAAATACTAGGATATCTATGCTTGAGGCGGGATGGAAGTGGTGGAGGAGTTGCATTACTGGTCAAAGAAAATATCCCAGCTGTACTGAAGGAGGGCACAATGGAGGACTTGAGCAGTAAGGCAATATGTGCAGAGCTCAGAATTAGGAAGGGTGCGGGTAGCAATGCTGGACTGTACTACAGGTCTCCCAACAGCGAACGTGAGATAGAAGAGCAAATATGAAAATAGATCATGGGAAAAATTAAGGAGCAACAGGATGATGGTGAATAGGAGATTTTAATTTTCCCAACATTGACTGAGATTCATTTTGTGTTAGAGGTCTAGATGGAGCAGAATTTGTAAGCTGCATCCAAGAGGGTTTTCTAGAGCAGTATGTAAATAGTCCAACTCGGGAAGGGGCCATACTGGACCTGGTGTTGGGAGATGACCAACATTTGCTGATGTTTTACTAAGGGATTACTTTGGGAATAGTGATCACAATTCCATAAGTTTAAAATAGTCATGCACAAAGATGAGAGTGTTCCTTAAGGAAGAGGTCTAAACTGGCTAAGAATACTAAAATTCGGCAGGAGCTGGATCATGTAGATTGGGAGCAGCTGCTTGAAGGTAAATCTACATTCAATACATGGGAGAGTTTTAAAGTGAGGTTGATTAAGAGTTCATGATGAAGGGCTCTGGCCCGAAACGTCGAATTTCCTGTTCCTTGGATGCTGCCTGACCTGCTGTGCTTTAACCAGCAACACATTTTCAGCTCTGATTAAGAGTTCAGGCGAGGTACAGTCCTGTGAAAATGAGGGATCAAAATGGCAAGGTTAGGGAACCATGGACGACAGTTGAAATTGTGAGACTAGCTAAGAGGAAAAAGGATGCATACATAAGGTCTAGGTGATTGAAGAGAGACAAAACTTTGGAAGAATATCGGGAATGTAGGACCAATCTGGAATGAGGAATTAAGGAGGCTAAAAGGGGTCATGAAATATCTTTAGCAAACAGGGTTAAGGAAAATCCCAAAGCCTTTCTTTCATATAGAGAAAGAGGCGGCCAACTGAAGGACAAAGGAGGAAAGTTATGCATGGTGTCAGAGAAAATGGGTAAGATTCATAATGAGCTGAAAATGTGTTGCTGGAAAGGCACAGCAGGTCAGGCAGCATCCAAGGAGCAGGAGAATCGACGTTTCGGGCATGAGCCCTTCTTCAGGAATAAGGAGAGCGTGCCAAGCAGGCTAAGATAAAAGGTAGGGAGGAGGGACGTTGGAAATGCAATAGGTGGAAGGTGGTTAAGGTGAGGGTGATACGCCTGAGATTCTTAATGAGCAATTTACATTGGTATTCACCAAGGAGACGGACATGATGCATGTTGAGGTTAGGGTTAGATCTTGGGTACTCCAGGTCAAGTCGGCATAAGGAGGAAGTGTTAGATATTATAAAAGGTACTGAGGTAGACAAGGCCCAGGTCTGGATGGGATCTACCCCAGGATACTGAGGGAAGTGAGAGAGGAATTAGCTGAGGCTTTAACAGATACCTTTGCAGCATCCTTGAAGAGGGGTAAGGTTCCGGAGGACTGGAAAATTGCTAACGTTGTCGCCTTGTTTAAGAAAGGTAGCAGGGATACTCCAAGTAATTATAGACCGGTGAGCCTGATGTCATTGGTAGGGAAGCTGCTGGAAAAGATACTGAGGGATAGAATCTATTCCCATTTGGAAGAAAATGGGCTTATCAGTAATTGGCAGCATGAGTTTGTGCGGTGAAGGTCTTGTTTTACAAACCTAATAGAATTCTTTGAGAAGGTTACAAAATTGATTTGATGGGGGAAGGGCTGTAGATGTCATATACATAGACTTTAGTAAGGTTTTTGATAAGTTTCCCTATGGTAGGCTGATGGAGAAGGTGAAGTTGCATGAAGTCCAGGATGTTCTAGCTAGATGGATAGAGAATTGGCTGGGCAACAGGAGACAGCAAGTAAGAGTGGAAGGGAGTTTCTCAAAATGGAGACCTGTGACCAGTAGTGTTCCACAGGGATCCGTGCTGGGATCACTGCTCTTTATGATATATATAAAAATGATTTGGAGGAAGGTATCGGTTGCCTGATTAGCACGTTTGTAGATGACACTAAGATGGTGGAGTAGCAGATAGTGAAGGGCACTGTCAGAGAATACAGCAGAACATAGATAGATTAGAGAGACGGGCAGTGAAATAGCAGATGGAGTTTAATCCAAGCAAATTTTAGGTGATGCATTTTGCAAGATCCAATTCAACAGTAAACTATACAGTAAATAGAAAAGTCCTGGGAAAAATTGACGTACACAGACCTGGGTGTTCAGGGCCATTGTTCCCTGAAGGTGGCAATGCAGGTCAGTAAAGTGGTCAAGGAGGCATACGGCATGCTATCCTTCGTTGGATGGGGTATTGCGTACAAGAGTTGGCAATCACATTACAGTTGTATAGGACTTTGGTTCAGCTTCATTTGGAATACTGTGTACAGTTCTGGTCGCCACATTACCAAAAGGATGTGGATGCTTTGGAGAAGGTGCACAGGAGGTTCACCAGAATGTTGTCTGGTATGGAAGGTGCTAGCTATAAAGAGAGGTTGAATAGATTCGGATTACTTTCATTAGAAAGACTGAGGTTGAAGGGGGACCTGATTGAGTCTGCAAAATCATGAGAGGTATAGACAGGGTGGACAGCAAGAAGTTTTTTCCCCCCGGAGAGTGTGGAACTCAATTACTAGGGGTCATGAGTTCAAAGTAAGAGGGGAAAGGTTTAGGGGACATATGCGTGAAAAGTTCTTTATGCATAGGGTGGAGGAGCCTGGAATGCATTGCCAACGGAGATGGTACAGGTGGGAGCAATAGCATCATTTAAGACAGATCGAGCCCCAACAGTGTAACTGCATCCTTCTTATTTGTGGAGCTGAGAAATAAGAAGGTGCAGTTACAGTGTTGGGGCTGTATTACAGACCTCCCAACAGTGAGCATGAGGTAGAAGTACAAATAGGTAAACAGATTAGGGAAAGATGTAGAAGCAATAGGGTAGTGGCGATGGGAGATTTTAACTTTCCCAACATTGACTGGGATACACTTTACGTCAGAGGTCTGAATGGGGTAGAATTTGTAAGAAGCGTCCAGGTGAGTTTTCTAGAGCAGTATGTCAATAGTCCGACGATGGAAGGGGCCATATTGAATCTGGTACTGGGGAACGAGCCAGGCCAGATGGTAGAAGTAGTGGTGGGGGATATCTTTGGGAACAGTGACCACAGTTCTGTAAGTTTTAGCATACTCATAGATAGTGATCCTAAGGGAAGAGTACTAAACTGGGCCAAGGCCAATTATATCAAAATTAGACAGGAGCTGGGAAATGTGGATTGGACACAGCTATTTGAAGGTAAGCCCACATTTGATATGTGGGAGGCTTTCAAAAATAGGTTAAAGATAGTTCAGAATAGTCACGTCCCGTTGAAGGCAAAGGATAGGAAGGGCAAGATTCATGAACGGTGGATGACAGGAGAAATTGTACAACTAGCCAAGAGGAAAAGGGAAGCATACAAGGTCTAGGCAGCTAAGAACAGAAGGGGCCGTGGAAGAATATCGGAAGAGTAGGACAAGTCTTAAACGAGGAATCATGCAGGCTGAAAGGGGTCATGAAATAGCTTTAGCGAACAAAATTGAGGAGAATCCCAAAGCACTTTATTCTTATATAAGCAAGCGGGTAACTAGAGAAAGGATTGGTCCGCTAAAGGATAACGAAGGAAGGCTGTGTGCTGAACCTGAGAGAATGGGCGAGATTCTGAATGCTTACTTTGTATCAGTGGTCACTGAGGAGAGGAGCATGATGAATGTTGAGACTAGAGATAGAAGATTGTTTACACTGGATTACGTTGACATGAGGAGGGAGGATATGTTGGGTATTCTAGACGTTATTAAGGTAGACAAATCCCCAGGGCCGGATGGGATCTATCCCAGGTTGCTGAGGGAGACAAAGATGAAATAGCCGGGGCCCTGACAGATATCTTTGTGGCATCCTTAAATACAGGTGAGGTGACGGAGGACTGGAGGGTTGCTCATGTTGTCCCCCCTTACAAGAAGGGTAGTAGGGATATTCCGGGCAACTACAGAGCAGTGAGCCTGACGGCAGTGGTGGCAAAGTTGCTGGAGAAGGTACTGAGGGATAGGATCTATTTATATTTAGAAAAGAATGGGCTTATCAGTGATAGGCAACATGGTTGTCCTCCCAACGTAATAGAGTTCTTTGAGGAAGTGACCACGTTGATAGATGAAGGAAAGGCTGTTGATGTCATATACATGGACTTTAGTAAGATGGTTGATAAGGTTCCCCATTGTAGACATGGAGAAAGTGAAGTCACATGGTGTGCAGGGTGTTCTAACTAGGTGGATAAAGAACTGGTTGAGCAACAGGAGACAGAGTAGTAGTTGAAGGGAGTTTCTCAAAATGGAGAAAGGTGACCAATGGTGTTCCACAGGGGGCAGTATTGACGCCACTGTTGTTTGTAATATACATAAATGATCTGGAAGAGGGCACTGTTGGGATGATCAGCAAGTTTGCAGATGACACAAAGATTGGTGGAGTAGCAGAAAGCATAAGGGACTGTCAGAGAATACAGGAGGATATAGATAGACTGGAGAGTTGAGCAGAAAAGTGGCAGATGGAGTTCAATCCAGACAAATGTGAGGTGATGCATTCAGGCAAGTCGAATTCTAGAGCGAATTATACAACAAACGGAAAAGCCTTGGGAAAAGTTGATGGGCAGAGAGATCTGGGAGTGCAGGTCCATTGTACTCTGAAGGTTGCTGCACAGGTGGACAATATGGTCAAGAAGGCATATAGTATGCTTGCCTTCATTGGACGGGGTATAGAGTATAAGAGCTGGCAAGTCATGTTAAAATTGTACATGACTTTGGTTCGGCCACATTTAGAATATTGCGTACAGTTCTGGTCACCACATTACCAAAAGGATGTGGACGCTTTGGAGAGGATGCAGAGAAGGTTTACGAGGATGTTGCCTGGTATGGAAGGTGCTAGCTATGAAGAAAGGTTGAGTAGGTTAGGTTTATTTTCATTAGAAAAAAGGAGAATGAGGGGGTACCTGATTGAGGTTTACAAAATCATCAAGGGTATAGACAGGGTGAACAGAGACAAGCTTCTTCCCAGGGATTCAATAACGAGAGGTCACACTTTCAAGGTGAGTGGTGGAAAGTTTAAAGGGGATTCACGTGGTAAGTACTTCACACAGAGGGAGGTGGGCGTTTGGAATGCGTTGCCAGCAGAGGTGGTAGAGGCAGGCATGCGGGATTCATTTAAGATGCATCTGGACAGATGCATTAGTAGATGGGGAACAGAGGGATACAAATGTTTAGGAGTTGGCCAACAGGTTTAGACAGTGGATTTGAATCAGCTCAGGCTTGGAGGGCCGAAGGGCCTGTTCCTGGGCTATAAATTTTCTTTTCTTTTCATGAATGGGCAGGGAGCAAAGGGTTACAGATCTTTAGAAAACAGGTGGCAGGTTTTGATAGAGGATCTGGATCAGCGCAGACTTGGAGGGCCAAAGGGCCTCTTCCTGTGCTGTAATTTTCTTTGTTTACTGGTTGATTATAGCAAATGTAAGTTGAATAGTCTGTCCCTTTCATCACCCTCCCTCAGCTACTTCTCTTTTCTCCCAGTGTAATTTCAAGGCAGCATGATGCTTGTGGTTGTGAGACAACAGTCACTCAAACTGGCAGAAAACGGTTTGTTGAGAACATCTAAATCCAACAGGATCAAAAAAACAGGTTTCCACTACCTGGTTGCCAAAAAAGGTGATAGAGTATTGGGGAAACAATAGTTAAAAGGTTTGCAGAAACAATGATGTTCCATAAATTTTAAAACGTGTGACTGTCAGCACAAACTGAAGGCTGCTGCTGTGGCTTGGGGCGCTTCCTCTATTCAATGGAGCATTGTTCACTGCATTGCTTATCTGTTTATGACTCGTGAAAAGTATGGGTTGAGAGATATGAGGGCTATAAACTGTACTGCTTTTCTGCTATACACAGAGGTCTGGTGAGAGTCCACCAAGTGAGAGCTTGACTGTTACTTTGGTGTTGACTCCAGACCTCATAAAGGCTATGCTAAAATAAAGAGGTTAATGAAACTTTTGTGCTCTAGGAACATTTTCAGTCAACATTTTAGTGCCGTGACTCGGATCCAAACATAGGCAATGTTTCTCTGGGCTGAATAAGTGACCGAGAGTTTGAATTGAGCATAGAGTGGTTGAGCACCCTGAGGTAATTTACTTCAGACCACTCTTTGTATTCAGACAATCGATCTGTCCCTTGCCCAGTAAGACTGGTACCTTGAAGGGATTGAACGAACCACCCAGACCAGGACTATAGGGAAACAAAGTTTTTTTTAACGAGGTTGATCTAAGTTGCTGCGGGGTGACACTGGCTATTCTGCATTGTTCCTGAGATAGAGAGTTGAGACTGGGGACCGCGGTCAGGGAAGTGGCTGCTGCTACCCAATAGATTCAGTTCAGAGAGCTACCTCCTTCAGATATAGCCGGTTGAAATGATGAGACAATAGAAAAATGAAGGCAGGCTCGGTAAATCTCTCACTCCGTAGTATTGATATGACCAGTTGAAATTTGTTTCTAGTACAGCAAGCAAGTATAATGGGACAATCCCTCGATGTAACTGGAAAGGTGACTCTCCTTCAGTGTGTGCGTGAAAGAATACTTGAACAGAAAAACGATTTACTGAAATTAAGTGCTGCACTTAAACGATTAGGTGACAAAATTTGGTCCCAGGGACGTGGCCTCTTGTGAACTGGAAACTGTGGGAAGAAGTGGAAATCATTAATTAAAGATTGGAAGGATACAGCCGATAGTAAGTGGAAAGATACCTCATTGGTCAGTTGGAGAATAATACATGTCATATAGAGGTATGTACAAAGGATGGAACTCCCAAAAGCTGGGAGATGTTAAAAGCTGAGTGTCAATGGGTAGAAGGAAAGTGAACAGTAGAAACAGTGTAAAGGCACCAAGGCTGAGAAAGGTAGACAGGAAAGTTTAAAGGAACTGCGCTGTAAAAGAATTTAAGTTCTACTTGGGATCCCAAGCCTATGTCTGGCATACCACTCCTGTTTGGTGAAGGGGATAATACTGATAGAGATGAGGAATGTGGATGTTATCCTAGATTACCAGTACCTCCCATAGACCTGCCTGTGGCACTGTCCTCACCGTCGTTTCAGGCTCCCGAGGGATCCAGTGCTGCTGAACAGGTAAAAATAAATCTCAGAAAACAAGTACCATCCAACCTTTGTACCAGGGTTCGTGGACTCCAACTGGTCCCCAACTGCAGTGTCCAATACGGAGTTACCAAATCCCAGAGCCACTGACGTCAATCAGGGACCAATTGAAGTTTATGTTCCTTGGAAGCTCCAAGAAATGACAATGATAATGATAACGATAATGAATCAAGCTCTGGATCATAAGGGAAAACCAGCCCAACACGCCCAGTATATCCAAAGGACTATTCAGATGTTTTATGTCATTCCCCCCCAAGATCTGTTTGCGCTGTGCTGTCTGATTTTAATCGCCTTGAGGAAGTGACTAAATTGAAAGAACAAATGGGTGACCGTGATTGAAGGGGACCAGTTCGAAGTTATAAGGACTTAGAGGAGAGATTTCCCAATGCTGACACCTAAACAAAGCATTTAATTCAATCATTAGAACGAGCCTTACAACAACCTGCAAACATGAGTAAAGTGCTGGAGTGCAGACCCAAACCTGAGGAGTCACACATTTTAAAATTTATGGTACACTGTTGTTTCAGCAAAACTTTTAACTATAGCTTCCCCAGTACTCTATCAAAGGAAGCAACTGTTGTTCAGAACTATGAACTCCACCCCGAAAGAGAATGATTTGCGATGGGCTTCTTTCATCGGCATCAACACTTCAGTGCCTAGAATAAGTCCACATAGGAGTGCTAGCAGCCACTTAGACTATGAATCCATTCTCACCGGCAAGCACATATGATAACTTTGTAATCATCAGCTGGTTGAATACAAATCCAAAAGAGGCTGAAGGATACTGTAATGACGATCCCTAGCTGAGGTAGGAAGCACAGAATGGTCTTTCAAGTGAGGGATTTGAACCTATCACAGTATCTGCCATCTAAAATGGCATGATCCAATAAGGCAAGGAAAATTTGAGACAGGAAACAAATGCTGACTTTGCCAGCAACACTCATCCTATTCACAAGAGGTAATGCATACAAACTATCTCTGCCAGATGTATGTCTATATGACTCTACATCTTCTATTCTGTACAAACCATGAGGTGAGGACAGGCGAAGAGTGGTTATGGACAATGACAAGAGATCCTGCAGGGGATCAGTGAGGGCCCAGCATGAAAAGAAAGCTTTGCATTAACTTGATAGACAAGTGCAACTTACCACAGATACGAAGGGTCTTTTTACAGTTAACACCAGGGGTTGAACAGTACTATCTATAGTAAAAGGCCAGGAGCTAAAACAAAAATGAAAAAAATAGACAAATCATTTATACAGACACATTTAAAGTATAATATAGACTAATAAAAAATAAATGCTTGTTTAATAGAATTTCTTCGCTGTTTCTGTCCAATCTAACTAGATGGAAAATGGGCCCCAACGTCATCTGTGGCTCAGTGCACAGCCCACAAATTCACATCTCACTTGAGCAACCAGAGTACACAATCTAGGCTGATGCTTCAATGGCGATACGGGGGAGTGCTGCACTGTCAGAGATACCACCTTTCAGATGGGATAGTAAACTGACATTCCCTCTAAATGCCTATACGTGTAAAGGATCCACTGCAGTATTTAAACATTAACAGGTACATTCTTGCCAGTGTCCTGTTTAACCCGGATCCCAACACGTAAAACAGATAATTTGGTCGTTACTACAGTTTCCTGATCCCTGTGGAGATCAGTAACTCAAAATGAATCCTGAACTTCCAATTAACACCTGAAAGAATGACACAGCAGGATTTCCCATTTTAAAATGTTTACTGAAGCAAATGTCAATAGCTACAGTGAACCAAATGACAACTTGTAGGAAATTTATATGTTGAAACACAAAACTTCTAATCTAAGATCAAGTGAAACTTTTTTTAGCGTATTTGTCCGTTCTTCCCAGAATCAATTTAAAGGAATTCTAAGCACCCAATTGCTTATTTTCAGACTTTCATTTCAATTATCTGTGAATTTAGCCTTTTAAATCCAAGCTTGAGTTTCTATTCTTAGATCTTTTGAACTTCAGAGGCTCCCACTCTCCCAAATTTAAAAAGACTGCAAAGCTATAGCCTGTGATATTTTGGGAAAGTTTGCAATCTGACCTTTAGAGTAGCTTCCTGTCCATCTTTCCCCATTACAGTTTGGGCCTTATATCTAGGTGAAATACTCATGTGCCAAAGAACTAAGCAGCCAAACTCTCTTAGTTGGGCAGCTTGAAACTGTTTACAACCTGACATTGTCAACACCTTCTAAAAGTTTCACAGTCCCTCAGTATCCAATGTTACCACAGAGGCTTCCGTCATTGTTTCCAAGCAATGGTTCCTTGCATCTTCTTTCTATTAAATGATCCTAAACCTACCTTTGATCTCTTGTAACACAGGGCTTCTCAAAGGGTTGTAAACTTAGAGAGGCAACAACTGTTGCATTTCATTTTTTTTTAATTCACTCATGTGATGTGAGCATTACTGACTGGGCCAGCACTTACTGCCTACCCCTAGTTGCCCTGGGGAAAGCAGTGATGGGCTGTCTTCTTGAACCACTGATGTCCACACGCCATAAGTTGTGGGAGAAGGAAAAACCACTCTGCCTACAGTCCACTTGCTTATAGACACTATGGCTATCTTGAGCCAAAGAGGGCCTACCCATAATGCCACTGCTATCTCAGCTTGGCCACACTCAGGTACAGACAGCAAAAGAGCATTACCTAAGCCCTTGCTGACTGAAGGAACATGTTATCGAGATGACCTGCTAATGAGATTCACTGCCTCACAATGGCATTGCAGCTCCTGCAACCCAAAGGGAGCTCCCTGTCTCCCCAGGAACCCAGTCACCCCACAACGCCCATGCTGACCCAATGGCACCAGGAGACTTGAGATGAATGCTCACAGCCCTATGAAATCATAGCAGCCAGAATGCTGAATATTAGCACCTATTTCCGTAGATTAACTGACCTACTGTCGTTATTGTTAACTGACCAATACTGCCGGACTAGCAGCATTATTCCTATCAAATGTGATTGAAATGGTATTGTCTTTTAATTAACATAATTATCTTGTAACCCTATAAGAACTGACTGTGCCTGGGGCTCAGGGAAGAGGGCTTTTGACTCAGTTATGCAGAGTGTCTGTTTTGCATATGTGCGGTCAATTTCCTTTCCCATGACATTGTGAAATAAACCAGTATTTGTCAATTTCACAAGATTCACATATATGCCTTACTTATAAGTGGACTATTCTCCAACATAGGTAGACTACACTGCTGTTACAGAAGGAATTCCATGATTTCTACCCAGTGACTGATATGGAATGATGGCATATTTCATATAAGGCTGGTGAATGGCTTGAAGCGATCATGCGGATGGTTACGCTCCCATGTATCTATTGCCTTTCTCCCTTGAGATGAAAGTGGTCATGGTTTGGAAGGTGTTGAGCAGCTATCTTGTAGGTGGTGCACACGGCTGCTGGTGCTGAGTTGCGGTGGTGGAGGGACTGGATATTTGTGAATGCGGAACCTATCAAGCAGGCTGCTTTGCTTTGGATAGTGTCAAGCTTGTTGAGAGTTGTTGGAACATCACTCATCCAAACAAGTGGGAAGTATTCCATCACTCATCTGATTTCTGCCTTGTGGATGGTGGGGGGGGAGGGGGTGCTCTCTTCCTGCTGCCAGAATCACATGTGAGACAATCTACTTTACTGAATTTCACTTTGCAAGGGTGTGTTTCTGGGAAGAAACTATATTGGAACAGTTACTGTTTAGTAGTTAAATAATCTACTATTCTGTTAAGTTTTCCAATAGAGTTACGTTGTTCCAAGTTCTTTTTACTTTTGTTATATTTTAACAACAGTGTATGAATAAATATTTTGCTTCAAGACTAGTTGTTTGATCAGTCAAATTGCATCCGGAATATAACACCTGACACCTGCCTTTAAAATAAGAAAAAGTCAGAGTTTAGGCTAACTCTTGAAATGTTTCGAGGTGGTTTGGTGCAATCCACAACACTCCCAAAATAGGTCTTTCATCCATTCACTCTCACAATCCCGGCATCACAGTAATTTTCAAACATCAAAATGGAGTTAAAAACAAAAAAAACGTTCAGGAAGCACTCTCTTCACGAACAAAAACATAAATAAAAGTAAAACACTTTAAATGGTGAAGATATGAAATAAAAACAAAGTGCTAGAGAAACTCAGCAAGTCTGGCAGCATCTGTGGAGAGAGAAACAGTTAAAGATTCAAGTCCAATGACTTTTCTTTGGTACACTGACCCCCAGGTTTACTCTCAGGATGACTTCAGAGCATTTTATATGACAACCTTAATTTCTACCTGAAAGTTAAAGGCCGTTCCAAAACATAACAATTGTGAAAATGCTGCTCCTTGGGAAACCTACTGTATGGAAATTGGCTGTCACTTTCTCTTTGAATAGTCATAAGTCAAAAACAAAAAAGGCTCCTTACTGGTTGCGAAGTGCTCTGGGATGTGCAGAGATTATGAAGGTACTATATAAATGGAAGTTCTCTCTATTTCCCAAAATGAACTACACTCCATACCCCCACATTCTAAATATAATGATTTACGACCTGTACCTGAATTTCAGAAGTCCAACCTTTCCATTCGTAGTTTCATCTTCTGGAAACAGCAGCAAACCACGTGCTCCGTCCAGAGAGCTGTAATGTCTGAGTGCCTCAGCCAAGCGGGTCCGGTTGTCCAACCAACCCAGCTCCAGGTATCCACGGGCCCAGCTCACAAAGCCAGAATGTCCCTCTAGCAAGGGCTAAAGACAAACAGCAAAATTACCTCACATGGAATATTAAACAAAGGGTTTCTTATACCTACAACATAAAGCAGCTAAGGGTTAATACTTGAGATGTCAATTGAAAAACCAGAAACTAAACCACAGACCGCCTTTTTCCCAAATGCTGACTCAACTAATTTTCTTGCAAGATGCTGTTCTGCTCATTATTCATTGCTCTGAAACTGCTGGGATATAGTACTATAAGCAACTGGCTATTATGTTTTCAGGCACAATGCAAGATGTGCTTTGAGTACTGTATAAAGGATGCTGTTTTTCTTTTCAATTTTTAAAGGTATGTTTTGGGGATTAAAGCGATTATATTACAAAGTGTCTACTAAGTGCTTAAAAATCTTTGAAATGTGTGTTACAAGTAAGTAGTTTTGTTTATTCTATTTTATCATTTCCTTTGTTAATAAACTTCTGTCACATTGTTGAAACAAAAGCTGCAACACTGCAAGCTTGTTTCAGTGAAAGACCAGGTTGCAGTCTAGGATCTGACTTGGTTGATTAGATTAGATTACTTACAGTGTGGAAACAGGCCCTTCGGCCCAACAAGTCCACACCGACCCGCCGAAGCGCAACCCACCCATACCCCTACATATACCCCTTACCTAACACTACGGGCAATTTAGTACGGCCAATTCACCTGACCCGCACATCTTTGTGACTGTGGGAGGAAACCGGAGCACCCGGAGGAAACCCACGCAGACACGGGGAGAACGTGCAAACTCCACACAGTCAGTCGCCTGAGGCGGGAATTGAACCCAGGTGCCTGGCGCTGTGAGGCAGCAGTGCTAACCACTGTGCCACCGTGCCTCCCCACGGTTGGTTTTAACATCAGCTGGGATCATAACAATGGGGAACAAGTAATCAATGGGGTTGGAGTTTTGTGATGTGAATGTTTGAATAATCCAAGAAAAGTCTAGAAAGGGATGCCTGGATTTTGTCCAACCAACCTGTAACCACTGGTGTTTAATCACTCATCTCTGGATAATCTCTTAAACCACTGGGAAAGGCGGTGCAGCCTCAAACATGTTGTGGTACAAAACAAGTGATGGCAAGAGAGAGTATGGTACTCTGTAACCATATTTGGTTGTTAGAAGGGGAAAACCATAAATCTGCAGAAACCACTGAACCACATTCCTTTTTTAAAGTGCAAGGAAGATACTATGATAAGACTACACCATAGCCCACTAGCCTCTTGATGTGATACCTTATGAATCAAAATTGGGGCAAGTGGTGTTGGATAGAATATGTCACTCATGAACCCCAAGCCAATGTTCGAGAGAAATTGGCTCAAATCACAGCAAGTAGTGAAATTTGATTTCAATAATATCTAAAGTAGAGAGCTGGTGTAATTGCAAGTACATAACCCGAATCGATTGTCAAGAAGATCCATCTGGTTCACTAAGTTCCTTTAGGGAAAGGAATCTTTCATTCTTTCCTAGTCTGGCCTACATAAGATTCCAGGTCAACAGCAATGTGTAGGACGTCACAGAGTCATACAGCACAGAAGCAGCCCTTTGGCCCACTGAATCTGCACTGATCTATCTACATTAATCCCACTTTCTCAGTGTTGGCTGATAGCCTTGAATATTATGACAACTCAAGTCCTTGTCTTTTTAAAGTTTTGAGCCAAGACCGTTCGTCGGGTGACTGAGCTAAATTGGGGGAAGGCTTATGACAACAGTATTAGACAAGTACTGCAGAAATTAGACTTGGTACAGCTGTTTCAGGGTAAATCCGCATCTGACATGTCAGAGCCTTTTACAAGACAGCTGATCAGAGTTCAGGACCAGAAAGATTAGGCTGGCAAGAGGTGGGAACCCTGGATGACAAGAGATATTGAAAGTTAAGAGAAAAAGGAAAAAAGAAGCATATATATGGTTTAGAAAACTGAAATCTGACAGGCTGTTGAGGAATCTGAAAGGAAGCTGTAAAGAATTTAAAGAAGGGATTTGGAGGACTAAAACTGATCATTAAATTTTCTAGCAAATGGAATTAAGGAGAATCTCAAGGTATTTTACACGTATATTAGAAGGAAGAGGATAGTTAGGGAAAGGAGGGGTGTGGGGTGGGGGTTGAGGAGGTAGGAGAGTTTAAGAGAGATGTGCGAGGCAAGTTTTTCGAGCTGGTAGAAGCAGACACATAGCAAGAAACACTATGTTGAAGACAAGCCTGGACAAATACATGAATAGGAAGGGAATAGAAGGATATGGATCCTGTAAGTGAAGGCAGTTTTAATGTGGAAGGGCAAAATGCGTCAGCACAGACTTAGAGAGCCGAAGGGCCTGTTCCTGTTCTGTAATGTTCTTATTTGTTCCTTGGTGGAATTTATGCAGAGTCAGATGAAGTGGGCGAGATCTTCAATGATAATCTGAATCAGTATTCACCAAGGAGAAAGGCAGTGATGATGGCACAATTAGGAATATATATATTTTGTCATGTTTAAAAAAAAACTCACTGGGACAAATAGAAACCACAAAAGACTATTGCTTTGGTGAATCTGGCCGTCATCAATTATAGAAACAATGTGGTAAGGAGAATGAGAAGGAGCAGGGAGATGTGGCGAGTTGTACTGGACAAGATGTGAGATTTTTGATCAGGCATGTTTGGTGCTGGTACCAGGAACCAAATTAGAGGAGCAAGGAACAGCAGACATGACGACCCGACATTTGGGTAGGTAAGAAAAAAGTCAATTGTTTGAGGAAGTTGTCTCAGAGTACGGGACCTTGATCAAATGGGCCGAGGAGTGGCAGGTGAAGTTCAATTTAGATGAATGAGAGGTACGGCATTTCGCTAAAGCAAACCAGGACAGGATGTACAGAAGACCCTCAATTATCCGAAAATCGGACTATCCAAAGGAGACCTCAAGGTCCCGAGAGAAATATTACATCAAAGACGAGTTCCCAGCATTGATGTTTACAATGATTAAACAGGCACCATCTCCAAATGACTGACCTCTTGCCCTCTCTCTCCCCCCTTACAATTTCCCTGGAGTTCTACAGAGGGGCGCACCCTAAACACCCCTTCCCCGGATAATCTCTCCAACATTGTCCTGTACAGGGCAAATGTGGAACCTATCAAAAAATTGCGGCTGTGGCTATGTGTGTGTGCGCGCACTATTTGGAGACTAACCCAACAAAGGCAGCTGCTGCAGTAGTAGTAGTCGTGTTGGGGGTCGGACAGGTTTGGGAGGCAGGGGGCAGTGTTGGATGGGGGGGATGGGGGCGGGTGGTGTTGGACAGGGTTGGGGACGTGTGGGGGAGGTGTTGGACAGGGTTGGGGACGGGAACAGGTGGAGGACGGTGTTGAACGGGATTTGGGTGCGATGGGCGTTGTTGGACAGGGTTGGGGGGGGCGGGGTCTCACACGCTGTGTACTGCCGCCAGTCTCCTGAACGGGGAGCAGACTTTAAACTGAGCCCCAGAGGAAAGGCATTTAATCGATTAACCGGATAAATTGATTATCCGAACGAAATAGTGCCCGCCCATCTCATTCGGATAATCAAGGTTCCCCTGTATACACTTAATGGTAAGGTCTTGGGGAGTGTTGCCAAACAAAGAGACCCTGGAGTGCAGATTCATAGTTCCTTGAAAGTGGAGTCACAGGTAGACAGGGTAGTAAAGGATGTTTTTGTATGCTTCCCTTTATTGTTCAGTGCATTCAGTCTAGGCGTTGAAAGGTCATGTTGTGGCTGTACAGGACATTGGTGAGATCACTTTTAAATTGACCCGTTCAATTCTAGTTTCCCAGGTTTAGGAAAGATGTTGTGAAACTTGAAAGGGGTTCAGAATAGATGTTGCCAGGGTTTGGGCAATGGGGAGAGGCGAAACATGCCAAGGCTATTGTCCCTGGAGCTTCAGGGGCTGAGGGGTGACCTTGTAAAAGTTTATAAAATTATAAGGGGCATGGATAAGGCAATTCCAAATATTTACAGCACTTTTGGATGTAGGTTTGCTCGCTGAGCTGCAAGGCTTATTTCCAGACGTTTTATCACCCTACTAGGTAACATCTTCAGTGGGCCTCAGGCGAAGCAATGCTGAAAATTCCTGCTTTCTATTGATATGTTTGGGGTTCTTTGGGTTGATGATGTCATTTCCTGTGGTGAAGTCACTTCCTGTTCCTTTTCTCAGGGGGTGGTAGATGGGGTCTAACTCAATGTATTTGTTGATAAGAGTTCCGGTTGGAATGCCATGCTTCTAGGAATTCTTGAGAGTGTCTTTGTTTGGCTTGTCCTAGGATGGATGTGTAGCCCACAAACCCATCAACACACTAAAACTGCAGCTAATGAACTTGAAAAACCCTACACAGACAATGAGCAAAACTAATGTCATTTACAAAATATTGTGCAAGGACTGTAACACAAGCTACATTGGACAAACAGGCAAAATAAAAACTAACCATCAGGACACACGAACATCACCTAGCCACAAAAGACATGACCCTCTCTCACTAGTATCCTCACATACGGATGAGGAAGGACACCACTTCAACTGGAATAACATATCCATCCTCGGACAAGCCAAACAAAGACACGCACGAGAATTCCGAGAAGCATTGCATTCCAAACCGGAACTCGATCAACCATCACAGAGTTAGACCCCATCCACCACCCCCGAGAAAAGGAACAGGAAGTGACTTCACCACAGGAAATGAAATCACCAACCCAAAGAAACCCAAACATATAAATAGAAAACAGGAATTTTCAGCATTGCTTCGCCTGAGGCCCACTGAAGATGTTACCCAGTAGGGTAATGAAACATCTGGAAAAGAACCTTGCAGCTCAGCGAGCAAACCTACATCCAAAACCTTAAGATGAGCTACAAATCTTCTCAAAACTCATTTACAGCACTCTTAAGAACTCCTGAGATGCTGCCTAACCTGCTGTGCTTTGACCAGCAACACATTTGCAGCTGTGATCTCCAGCATCTGCTGACCTCATTTTTTACTCGAAGATTTTCACCCTAGTCCAGACAATATTATATCCTGACACGATGGGGCCCTAAATCTAAACTTACAAGAGAGAAAACATCCTTTCAGCTCATCAAAAATGCTTAGAATTTTGTATATTTTAATATGATCACCCTTCCTCATATTTGACCATTTTCACTCTTGGAAAAAGACTGCATTTCTATCCATGCATCCAATTAAATATACTTCTATCAAGGTCACCCTTCAGGCTCCAATACAGTCTTTTCTCCAGAGTAGGGAAGTCCAAAACTAAAAGGTGAAATGGGAAAAATGTAGAAATTACTCAAGGGGCAACTTTTTCACACAGAGGGTGGTGAGTGTATGGAACAAGCTGGCAGAGGAGTGGTGAGGCTGATACAATTACAACATTTAAAAAATGTCTGGATGGATATATGAATAGGAAGGGTTCATAGAGATATGGGACTAGAGAAATTTAGGATATCTGGTTAGCATAGCCAAGTTGGGCCTGATTTCATGCTGCAAGGGAGATGCAGAGGCAGAGGCAGACAGAGAGGCATAAACAGAGAGAGAGGTATAAACAGAGAGAGACAAGAGAGAGAGACAAGAGAGAGAGACAAGAGAGAGAGACAGAGAGACAGACAGAGAAAGATGGACAGAGAGACAGACAGACGGACCAGAATTATATACAGTATTCTAACAGTGGTCTCACCAATGTCCCGTAAGGCAAATCTTGACATCCCAACTCCAGTACCAAATGTTCTTGCCAAGGACCAAATGCTTCATCCCTTTCTATCTGTGACTCCACTTTCAAGGTGAAGTCCTGAGGTTTCATTCGGCAACATGGCACAGGGACATTTCATTAACTGTATAATTCCAGCCCTGGTGTACCTTACCAAAATGCAGTAGCTCATATTTATCTAAATTAAATGCTAGCTGCTACTATTTGATCGGATTAGTAGGTTTGCCGGTGAGACAAAAAAAATCGGTGAAGTTGTGGATAGTGAGAGAGGTTGTCAAAGGATATAGCAGGATACAGACCAACTGAAAAGTTGGGCAGAGAAATGGCAGATGAAGTTTAATCTGGACTAGTGTAAGGTGATGCATTTTGGGAGGTCAAATGCAAGAGGAAAGTATAAAGTAGATGGCATGATCCTTTGGAAAATTGATATACAGAGAAATCTTGGGATGCAAGTCTATGGATCCCTGAATGTAGCAACACAAGTAGGCAAGGTGATGAAGAAGTTATGCTTGCCTTCATTGATTGGGCACTGAATGTAACCATTGGCAAGTCACGTTTCAGCTGTGTAAAACTTTAGTTAGGCAGCATTTGGAGTACTGTGTGCAGTTCCAGTCACCACAGTACAGGAAAGATGTGGCGACTTTGGAGATGATGCAAAACAGGCTTATGGGAATGTTGCCTGCATTGCAGTGCATCAGTTACAAGAAGAGATTGCACAAACTTGGACTGTTTTCGCGACAGTATCAGAGGCTGAATGATGACCTTGATAGAAGTATATTAAATTAGAGGCATGGATTGGGATGGGGTTTTTTGTTCAACCAGAGGTGGACAAGTCAAATACTAGTTGGTGATCATATTAAAACATACAAAATTGTAACCATTCTTGACAAGCTGAAAGAATGTTTCCTCTTTGGTAAGTTTAGAATTAGGGCCCAATCACATCAGGATATTGTATTGTCTGGACTAGGGTGAGGGGATATTTCTTCACTGAAGAGTGTTGTAAATATTTAGAATTGCGTACTGCTGTGGATAATCAGTGGATGCATTTATACAGTTCAGAGACTGAAAGATGTTTTTGGACAATGGGAGAATCAAGGAACATGGGCATAGTATGGAAAGGTGTACCCTAAGTAGAAGATTGGCAATAATTCGAGTGAAAAGTGCATTAGTTTCAAAGGTCTGAAAGGCTTACTTTTGCTCCTATTTCTGATCTTCAGAAATGCATTGTTACAACCTCAGATTCAAAGCAACATTCTGACCAATCACATCAAAAACTGGGCAAAATTTGTCTTCAGCCAACTTGTCATAAAGTTACAAAGGAAATTGATCAACAAAGCCAAAAGACTCAACTGGTACACTTCAAATTCCAGTGCAGGCAAAATATAAACTAAGAGACTTATGCATTAAGGAATGAAGGTTGAGATGAGGGTACGGTTGAGTGGGGATTATTTTCACCAAAAGGAAAATGTAGAACAGACAAATTGAATAAGGCCAGTGAAACAAACAGGATAATTCACTTCAAAAAATGAGCCACTTCTGTAGGGGTGAGACAACAAATGACCGAAAGATTTTTTAAAAAACTCGTCCTTTCCTGCTCCTGAAGATCATTTTTTGTGATTTGGAAACAAGGATAGCAAGTTCACAGGCTGGTAGAATCAGCTTTTTGTTCGGTGCAAACATCCAGCATTTAGCAAAGGGTTGTGCAAGTACAAATAAATACATTGACAGGCTTGCTTAATAATACTTGAGCTTACCGTGTAACAGGCTGTGAGGAAGTTCAATATGTTGTGGTCAAACTGAGTGATGTGGTTGGAAATGTAAATTTTGATATTTTTATTTCGGTGCCTTGAGCCACGTTGTAAAACAATTACACCCAGAATCGTGCACATTGCCCGCACGATAACCCTGCATGGTAAGAAAAAGGCAGAAGTCATAAACGTCACCTCGAATGTAAATAACAAACAATTTTTAGAGTTTCTTTCTATCAGGGACCCTGCTACAAAACTGGACACTAGGTAGACAAACCACTCAGCCATTAGCCATTCAGAAGTTAAACATTCTTTCCTGGCCTTGTCTTTCTCACTACTAAATACAAGACTGAAAGTGAAAACGCAAATTTTAAAAAAAGGACATTTGCACACCTTTCACAGTGTCTCAAAACTGCTTTACAATCACAAAATACTTTATACAAGTTAGTGTCATAACATAAGAAATGTTGGTAAGCAATTTGTTCACAGCAAGCTTCCACAAAACAGTAATAATTTTTTTGTTGTTTGTTCAGGCCAGGACATCAAGAAGCACTACTGTGTTTTTTGAAATAATGCCAGGTATGCTTTACCCACAAACATGGGCAAGTTCAACAGCCCATCTGAAAGACTATCACTCTGACAGTGTTGCATTCTGTCGATATTTCACTCGGATTAGTAGTTCACAAGGCCATGAATCAATGCGTCACATCAGAGTATTTTAACAGACATTCAGCCCTTTTCACAGAGTCACCTTTCAGCACTTTCACAAATTGAAAATAAGCTTGTCGTTTATCAGATCTGAGAATTATTTTTTGATGAAGAGAAGAGGCTCACCATTGCAAGATTGGAGACTGTAATGGAGAAGAGCAAGAAACAGTGGTTAGATAATACCTTGCTTCATAACCTGCATCTGGCAGGAGAAACGAGGGGGGAAGGAAGGAGTGTGAGGTATTTGGTAAAGAGTAAATTTTGTCCAGAGGCAGTGCTGAGTCCTTATGACAATGCAAACTTGCACAATACCTAACAGGTGAATTTCAAATGTGAAAAATCTTAATGGCACAATATCAGTTCAGATTGTAACAAATAGCATCAGTAAACAACATTGGAGTACAATTGTGGCTTTTTTGCTTTCTTCAGAGATTCGAAAACGAACCACAGACAAGTAATATGCACATACAAGTTGGAACACAATCATTTACTAAGTTCAGTGAACCTAGTCAAAGGTGAGCAAGAACCAAGCACAACTTGTCAGTATTTCAGACAACCTACTCCGACATTTTATTACACGCCTCTGGAACAGTTGGGACTTGAACACTGACCCTCTGGTTCAGAGTTAGTGACACAACCACTGCACCATGAGAACGTAAGCATTATACGTACGATCATAGTTGGTAGAGTTTACTCAAGTTTAGTTACAAAGTTGGAGCAAGATTCCCACCAGCATAAATACTGTCAGTTTCAGCCTGGCTTACACAGTCATGTGGAAACAATAAGAAGATATTCAGCTCCTAGCAGCACACCCAGTCCTCACATCAAATGAAAATTGCACACTAAAAGTAGGTAGAGAATTCCGAGATGTTTAGTCACAGACATTAACTTTAACAGAAAACACCTGCCCATGACATATTTCACGTGGAGAGTTATTTAATAGATTCCACAAATATGCCATTCTACAAACACTTTGCAGTCCTTCCTGTTCGGCAAAATTTAATTAGCTTCACCTTAACGCTTTTCTCATCCAGTAGCTGCTCGTAGCATGCTGACTGTTCAAAGTGACTGTATCTTCCAAACCCATAACCATTTCCATCTAGAAGGACAAGGGCAGCAGGTACTTGGGAACACCACCCCCTGCAAATTCCCCTCCAAGCCACTCACCACTCTGACTTGGAAATATACTGCTGTTCCTTCACAGTTGTTGGGTCAAAATTCTGGAATTCCCTCCCGACAGACATTGTGGGTCAACCCACAGCAAGTGGACTGCAGCGATTCAAGAAGGCAAGCTCAGCACCACCTTCTCAAGGGCAAATAGGGATGGACTATCAATGCTGGCTGCCAGCGATGCCCAAGACCCACAAATGAATAAAAAAGAACAATGACATGCACAATTAAACACATCAACCTCACCTGTTCACCACTCAGGACATGACTGGATATCATTTTCCGTTTGAGCTTGTTTTATTTCAACGAAACTGGATTGGCTATTATAATCATCCCATCTGACCATGCTAACAGGTCAGAATTACAGAAATCCCACACACTGCACAAAGTTTCTGCAAATTCCATGATGCCATCCTTCATCAATTGAGGTATATCTCATTTTTACAGATAACAAATAAAGTGGTTCACCAGCCACAATACATAGGGCAAAGTCAAAGGATGACAATATTGTAGCGTCAAGGGTTGGTTGCCTTTTGGATGAGATATTATACCAATGATTTGGAGCTGCCGGTGTTGGACTGGGGTGTACAAAGTTAAAAATCACTTAAGTTATTGTCCAACAGGTTTGTTTGGAGGCACTAGCTTTTGGAGTGATGCTCCTTCATCCTTGACAAACCACCTGATGAAGGAGCAGCACTCCGAAAGCTAGTGCTTCCAAATAAACCTGTTGGACTATAACCTGGTGTTGGGTGATTTTTAATATTATACCAAGGATGACATCCAAGATTTCATGGCACTATTTTGCAAAGGAAAGAGATCAGCAGGTGACCTGCCTAATATTTATCCTTCAAACAAGGCCTAAAAAACTTTCCCTTAGTCACTGTTTAAAGGAGTTTGATGTGTGTCAGTTTATTGTCACATTTCCTACATGATTGGGAAACACTTTGGGTGGCCCATGGTCCAGGCGGATGCTACTGAAATAGAAGTTATTTCTTTTTATTCATCTCACTGTGACTGTAAAATCTTGCTTAGTATCAAATGATTGTTGCATGTGCTAACATTGCAAAAGAGGCTCTTCAAAAGGTAACTTGTTATGGAAAGCACACTGGGACATCTGAAGGAAGTGGAAGTTACTATGATAAAAAGGATTTGACTACAGCTTCTCTAACATGCTTTAAAAATACATACCAGCACATATCTGGTAGATTCAAAGCTGCCATCAGTCTCCACGTGAACTATGCCTGGAAGCTTCATGCCTCTACGGTATAAACTTATAAACCAAGGACAGAAAAAGCTGAAAATACAAGGCAGACCCATCGGCACCTGAAGACAAAAGACAGGTCAAGGTTTCAGGAGGTCACTAGTTGTCTGAACCTAAAACATTAAGCTGCCGTTTCCTTCACTAGACAAGAACAGCACTGAGCACAGGTCTAAGGGAGACAATGGGTGGCAAAGACACAATGCACCACTTACCCCCACACCCACCCCAAGAATTTAGACAGCTTTCTTGAGCACTTCTGCTCTTCTGTCAGGTTTCCAATGTTTGCCTTGATTTTTCCATACTTGGTCCTCTAATTTCATAGACCGGTGCAAAGAATAAAAATGGATAAGATTTTGAGAATGCCATAGAATCCCTACTGTGTTGACACAGGCTATTCGGCCCATCAAGTTCACACCAGCCCTAACAAAAAGCATCCCACCCAGATTCACCCCTCTACCCCACCCCTGCATTTCCCATGGCTAATCCACCCAGCCCACACATCCCTGGACACTATGGGCAATTTGGCATTGCCAATCCACCTAACCTGCACATCTTTGGACTGAGAGAGGAAACTCATGCAGGCACGGGGAGAATTTGTAAACTCCGAAGGCTGGAATTGAACCCAGGTCCCTGGCACTGGGAGGCAGTGCATGTAGTTGGCTTGATCACATCAATACAGCGATTAATGGTTGCGAGAAACAGCTCTGACAGTCAAACACTGACAAGTTTCTAACCACTTCAACTGTCACATATTTCCAACGATTCCTGTCATCATCTTGTCTCTAAATTGTATGACAGAGTTTGTAAGGATAGTACAGCTGCTACTTAAGGCAGACGTCCATGTTTTCAAGGAAGACAACGTATTCCTGCAGCATCTTTCATGACTTTCTGAGTTTGAAATGAGATCACTTTGATAATTTACAAAATGAGATGTAAGTTATAAGAAGCTCCACAAACACGAATACAACAATACTGGAAGCAACTGACTTGTAGTGATAGTCTGAAGCCATATTGGATGTGAAATATCATTTTGCTGTGATTTTTAGAGATGGTTGAGGTAAATATTGGTCAGGACACCAGAGAAAAATCCATTGCCTTTCTTTAAAACAGTGCCTTGGGATCATATGCATTCAGCTGAGGGCAGACAAGGTTTAGCATCTCCTATAGAAAGACAGCATCTCTGACAGTGCAGCCCCACCTTATTAAGACCATACGACATAGGAGCGGAAGTAAGGCCACTCGGCCCATCGAATCCACTCCGCCATTCAATTATGGCTGATGGGCATTTCAACTCCATTTATCCGCATTCTCCCTGTAGCCCTTAATTCCTTGTGACATCAAGAATTTATCAATCTCTGCCTTGAAGACATTTAGCGTCCCGGCCTCCACTGCACTCTGCGGTAATGAATTCCACAGGCCCACCACTCTCTGGCTGAAGAAATGTCTCCACATTTCTGTTCTGAATTTACCCCTTCTAATTCTAAGGCTGTGTCCACAGGTCCTAGTCTCCTCGCCTAATGGAAACAATTTCCTAGCGTCCACCCTTTCCAAGCCATGTATTATCTTGTAAGTTTCTATTACATCTCCCCTTAATCTTCTAAACTCCAATGAATACAATCCCAGGATCCTCTGCCATTCTTCGTATGTTATTACTGCACTGCAAGGTATAGCTAGAGTTAGCTATATTAAAACAAAGAAGAATCATAATGTTTTCTATTATTTTAATAAACATTCTCCCTTTTTACAATTCCATACACCAAAGTTTGTCCATCATCCATAAGGCAGAAGTCAAGGCTGTGATGGAATACTTCCCATTTGCCTGAGTGCAGCTCCAACAACAGTCAAGAAGCTTGATACCATTTACGACAAAGCAGCCCACTTTATTGGCACCACATGCTCAAACAAACAGTCACTTCCTCCACCCCAACATTCAGTAGTTTCAGTCTGCGTCATCGAAAAGATATATTGCAGAAAGTCACCAGGGTTCCTTAGAGAACAGCTTCCAAACCCATGACCTCTACTATCTTGAATGACAAGGGCAGCAGATACATGGGAAATATACCACCTGCTTGCTCATCTCCAAACCATTCACCATCCTGACTTGGAAATACAACATTCATGTCCCATAAATTAATTTTAAAAGTCCTCAACTTTTGTTCCATTTGTAAATTGAAAATAAATTGAACATTTACTGAAACGGAGATGATATTCTGAAATGAAAAGACTCTCAGTGCAGGACATTGCTCCTGTCATTATTTAACTTTGCCAATTAATTTTAACGATGTTTTAACGTGTGCCCACACTTGAAGAAGAACCGCTTAAGGACACTATCAGTCAGGATACTAGCAAGGACACGTTCCCCTCCAAGTTACTCAACGTCCTCCCAGAAACATGTTGCTTCACTGTTGCTAGTTTAAGATCCTGGAAACCCCCTCCCCAAAAGACTGCAGTGGGTCAAGGAGACAGGTAAAAACAATGACTGCAGATGCTGGAAACCAGATCCTGGATCAGTGGTGCTGGAAGAGCACAGCAGTTCAGGCAGCATCCGAGGTGCAGTAAAATCGACGTTTCGGGCAAAAGCCCTTCATCAGGAATAAAGGCAGTGAGCCTGAAGCGTGGAGAGATAAGCTAGAGGAGGGTGGGGGTGGAGGGAAAGTAGCATAGAGTACAATAGGTGAGTGGCGGGGGGAGATGAAGGTGATAGGTCAGGGAGGAGAGGGTGGAGTGGATAGGTGGAAAAGAAGATAGGCAGGTAGGACAAGTCATGGGGATAGTGCTGAGGTGGAAGTGTGGAACTAGGGTGAGGTGGGGGAAGGGGAAAATGAGGAAACTGTTGAAGACCAACATAGATGCCCTGGGGTTGAAGTGTTCCGAGGCAGAAGATGAGGCGTTCTTCCTCCAGGCATCTGGTGGTGGGGGAGCAGCAGTGAAGGAGGCCCAGGACCTCCATGTCCTCAGCAGAGTGGGAGGGGGAGTTGAAATGTTGGGTCACACGGCGGTGTGGTTGATTGGTGCGGGTGTCAAGGAGACAGTTTACCGCCACTGACTGAAGGATAACTCGGGCTGAGCAATAAATGCTAATGATGCCCACGTTCCATAAATGAACTGGAATTTTAAAAACTCAGCAGCTGTTGAAATAGTGCCAAGGACCCTTCACAACTACCTAAAAAAGGCAGAATGGGCTTTAGTTTAATGCGAGAAGCACAATTAAACATAAGACTGCAAAATGGTGTATGAACCCTCAAGGTATCAGTTAAAACTGCTTTGAGCTTTCACGATTTATAGCATTGTTTGACATGTGAAATCCAAATCCAATGCAGTACTTGGGATCTGCTGACACAAACAAGATTTCTACTAGCGCATGTGTTCTTTATTCTTGAATTATGGATGCTCATCCTGAGTGACGCTTAAGGTGGTGAAGAGCTGCTATTTTGCTCCAATGTTCCTCCAGTACCCATACACATACTACTGGAATGTAAGGAATAAAAGCTGGAGTGTGCGATCATTAAGCCTGCTTCTCTCTTCAATAGAATCTTGCTGGGTTTCTACATCAACTCCAGTTCACTATATCCTGGACTCACATTGTTTTAGACTTGAACATCTTCAATCACATAGCAACTACATCTCTATGAGGAAAAGAAGTGCAAAGGTTTACAATCCAGTGAATGAGAAAAGGCACTCATCTTCATCTTAAATGGGTGCCCCTTTATTCTAGGCTGTTCATCCTAATCAGCCTCTTAAACAAACTATCAGATTTAAGAATTTTATACATCTTAACGAGACCACTGCTTGTGTCTTTTTGAAACCCAGAATGCTGCCTTTACACATATTGGCACGGATCAGACTAAAATAAGTAGACAATGCGTGCACAACATGGAAGGCAATCAGGTAAAGTCAATACCTCAAAGAAAACTGTTGCCTTTCTCTGGAGACACTCAAAACTCAGGTACATTTCAGGAAAAGCGAGTTAAGTACATTTTTGAGAAATGTCCAGAAGGATTAGATTAGATAGTGTAAGGTAGGAGGTGGTTGCATGGTTAGATAAGCTGATAATCTGGCTCTGCAATGCACATTCCATGTAACATCTCCACTCTGTGCGATCGTCAGATATTTCTACCTTTTAAATTAAAGCTATTCTCTTTTCACTTTTTATCTTTCCCACCCAATCCTGGACAATCATCATTTAATGTCTAACTGTTAAAAAGTAAAGAAAAATTTTAAAAACCCTCAAAGCCCCATCTTATCCTTTTCAAATTTCAGTTTACAATAATTGAGGGAAAGGGAGGGGTGAGAAAAGCCTACCTTCTCAAAAGGCCATCTGGAAGAACACTGCTGACTAAAAACACATGAAGCCCAATAAATATCCTGAGAAACATTAAGCAGATGCCAAAAGGAGTATAGAGCACAAGAAGGGCAAGGATGAAGCCATCTGTCGGTAACCTGCAAATAGAAAAGAAACAGACACTCAGGAACATTGCATAAAATCTTCCAGGAAAGAAAGAAGGTGGTGACATTACTGGCAAATTAGTCTTGGAAGCCGAACGCCAGGAGAAGTTCCATCTCTACTACCAAGTACAAAATCCCTAATTTGGGTTTTCCAGTGAACCCAAACTAAATTCCATGTCTGGCCATGCATTTACTTCATTGTTACACTTATCCTCCAGTCATTCCAGTGTGATTACATTCCTGGGTAAAGACAGATTAAGATGTGAAAATGGGAAATTGTGATTCAGTCTTTCGCGAACCAAGTACTTCATTGTCCAGAGGTGAAACAGTCAGGGGACAGGGTCAAAAAGAGCTCAGCAGAATTTCGGTTAAATGTGAAAACAGACAGCAGGGAGAAAGAACATGCCCTGGAAATAAAGTATGTTAAAGTGCACCTACATAAATTGGTACCAAGTAGCATTTGGTCATATAGCTGGTCGGAATGGACGAGTTGGACCAAAGGGTCTGATTCCCTCCTGTATATCTCTCTGACTCTAGATTAAGAATCTGTGTGGACCCTGTGGCCAGTCAGAAGATGACAGTTGAAAAGTTTGCATGGACACTTTGAAGATTAGTGTGCTCAGCGCAGCTGGTTTGAGTATCAGTGTGATATGTTACAAGTCATTGAGATTAGAGTGAGGTTCAGTCGACTCGGTTTGAGGGTCAGTGAAGCCAGCTGGGAGGGCGGCGTGGCCAGCTGGGAGGGCGGCGTGGCCAGCTGGGAAGTCAGTGTGGACAGCTGGGAGGTCAGTGTGACCAGCTGGGAGGTCAGTGTGGCCAGCTGGGAGGTCAGTGTGGCCAGCTGGGAGGTCAGTGTGGTCAGTTGGAAGGTCAGTGTGGTCAGTTGGAAGGTCAGTGTGGCCAGCTGGGAGGTCAGTGTGGTCAGCTGGGAGGTCAGTGTGACCAGCTGGGAGGTCAGTGTGGTCAGCTGGGAGGTCAGTGTGGCCAGCTGGGAGGTCAGTGTGGTCAGTTGGAAGGTCAGTGTGGTCAGTTGGGAGGTCAGTGTGACCAGGTGGGAGGTCAGTGTGACCAGGTGGGAGGTCAGTGTGGCCAGCTGGAAGGTCAGTGTGGCCAGCTGGGAGGTCAGTGTGACCAGCTGGGAGGTCAGTGTGGCCAGCTGGGAGGTCAGTGTGGCCAGCTGGGAGGTCAGTGTGGCCAGCTGGGAGGTCAGTGTGACCAGCTGGGAGGTCAGTGTGGTCAGCTGGGAGGTCAGTGTGGCCAGCTGGGAGGTCAGTGTGACCAGCTGGGAGGTCAGTGTGGCCAGCTGGGAGGTCAGTGTGGTCAGCTGGGAGGTCAGTGTGGCCAGCTGGGAGGTCAGTGTGACCAGCTGGGAGGTCAGTGTGGCCAGCTGGGAGGTCAGTGTGGCCAGCTGGGAGGTCAGTGTGGTCAGCTGGGAGGTCAGTGTTATCCTGAGTGTCTCTCACCTTTTGAACTCCAGCAGTTGCTGCACCTTCGGCCTCTCCATTGCTCCGTGACTTCAGCTCAGGCCCCGATCCCAGCTTCTCCTACTCCCTGTCCCCCAAGAGAGCTGGAAACACTGCCAGTGCCTGTCTGTCCTCTCAGAGGCCGCACCGTCTGCTCTCTGCCACCATCTCTCCTTCTGTCTCGGCCTAGCTCCGGACCTCACCACATCGCCGCCATGTTAACAAAACTGACCGTGGCGTAACGGCATTGGGTCGGCAACACGCAGGCGCGGGTCCGCGCACAACCTGCAGGGAGATGTAGTCCACCGCCGTCATCATCTCGCGGCTGCGTCTCCACCAGAGAACTACAACTCCCAGCATGCACGCGGTGCGACCTGCCAGCACATTCACTCAGGTTCCCCTCGCCCGACAGAGGGTTCCGTTCAGTGCGCATGCGCTCCACAACTACTCTTTTTCACATGCCTCAACTTTTGCTTCTTGAAAGAGTCACAGGGCATGGAAACAGACCTTTTGGTCCAAGTTGACCATGCCAACCAGACATCCCAATCTGACCTGGTGCCATTTGCCAGCACCCAGCCCATATCCCTCTCGCCCCTTCCCGTTCATATACCCATCCAGATTCCTTTTAAATGCTGTAATTGTACCAGCCTCCACCACTTCCACTGGCAGCTCATTCCACACACGCACCGCACTCTGTGTAGAAAAGTTGCCCACTTGGGTCCTTTTCAAATCTTTTCCCCTCACACCTTAAACCTATGTCCTGTAGTTTTGGCATCTCCTTCTATGGGAAAATGACCTTGACTATTCACCCTGTCCATGCTCCTCATGATTTTGTTAACCTCTGTAAGGTTATACTTCAGCCTGCGACCTTCCAAATTCTCCAGTCCTGGCACCATCCTCGTAACTCTTTTCTTTCCCTCTGATTCTCCTCCAAAAACTTACCCATTACTGACATAAGGCTCACTAGTCTAGTTTATTGGCTTTTCTTTGCAGCCTTACATAAACAATGGCACCACATTAGCCAACCTTCATTCTTCTGGCAAATCACCCCTGGCTGTTGATAATATGAATATCTCAACAAAGGCAATATCTTCCCGAGCTTAGAGACAAAGTGTCCTACAGCACAGAAACAGACCCTGGATTCTGGATTAGTGGTGCTGAAAGCGCACAGCAGTTCAGACAGCATCCAAGGTGCAGCGAAATCGACGTTTCGGGCAAAAGCTCTTCATCAGGACCTCCAGCCCAACTCCTCCATGCTGATCAAGCTTCCCAAACTAATCTGGTACCACTTGCGTGCATTTGGCTCATAACCCTCTAAACTTTTCCTATTCATGTATCCATCCAAATGTCTTTTAAATGTTGGAACTATACCTGTATTTACCAATTCCTCTGGCAGTTCATTCTACATACAAACTACCCTCAGGTCCCTTTTAAATCTTTCTCCTCTAACCTTAAAAATATGCCCCCTCAGGGAGTTTTGAGTTCACCTAATCTAGGAAAAAGACCTTACTATTCACCTTATCTATGCCCCTCACAATTTTATAAACTTCTATAAGGTCACCCCTTACCTCTTACACTCCAATGAGAAAAGGCCCAGCTTATCCAGCATCTCCTTATAATTCAAACCTTCCAGTCCTGGCAACATCTGGCTCGGACATCCATAATTATTAAGTGCTTCAAAAGGTTAGTCATGGCTTACATCAACTCTAGCCTCCCAGTCCTCTTCGTTCCCATATAATTTGCCTGCCAGCGCAACATCCAGGGCTATCTGCTAGCTATATACTCATCACTGGAACATCAGGATAATAAGGATACGTTTGTCAGGCTTCTACTTAATGACTACAGCTCCACCTTCAACACGATAATCCCAATCAAACTCCAAAACTTGGATCTCTGATCCATCCTCTGCAACTTCCTGACATACAGACTGCAATCACTGAAAATAGGCAACAGCACCCTCCTCCACAACAATCCTCAACACCAGCACTCTGCAAGGAGGCATACTCAGCCCGCTACTGTACTCCCTGTACTGTCATGACTGTTTGGTAAAATTTCATCCAAACTCTATCTACAAGTTCGCTGACAACACCATTGGTGCAGGCCAGATATGAAACAATGAAGAGTCAGAATACAGAAAGAGATAGAGTGCTTGATGACTTGGTGTAAAGATAGTGATCTCTCCTTCAACGTCAGCAAAGCTAAAGAGCGGATCATTGACTTCATGAAGCGAGGAGGGCACAACCCTATCTACGTCAATGAAGCTAAGGTGGAGATGGTTGAGACCATCACGTTCCGAGGAATGATGATCACCAACAATCTGTTCTGGTCCACCTACGCTGATGCAACGGTCAAGAAGGCATAACAACACCTCTTCTTCCTAAGGAAATTCAGCATATTCATATGAATTCTAACCAACTGTTGTAGATGCACCATGGAAAACATTCTGTCTCGATGCAACGTGACTTGATATGGCAACTGCTCTGTCCAGGATCTTAAGAAACCACAAAGAGTTGTGAACACAGCCCAGTCCATCATGCAAGCTGACCTTCCATCCATTGACTCCACCTACACTTCTCACTGCCTCAGAAAGGCAGGCAACATCATCAAAGACCTTCCCCACCCAGTTATAATGTCTTCAAATGTCTTTCATCAGGCGGGAGATAGCAAAGCTTAAACAAACATACCAACAGGTTCAAGAACAGCTTCTTCCCCACTGTTATTCGACTTCTGAATGGACCTCTGAAATTTCAAATCTAATGTTGACCTTGCTTTTTGTGCTCGGAGAAATTGAGGACTGCAGATGCTGGAGATCAGTCGAGAATGTGTTGCTGGAAAAACACAGCATCCGACGAGTAGGAAAATCGATGTTTCAGGCATAAACCCTTTATCAGGAATGAGGTTGTGGGCCAAGGGCTTTTGTGCACCTTGTCTGCAGCCATTCAATCACTCTATGATCTTTATATGATTTGGTGATGCCGGTGTTGGACTGGGGTGTACAAAGTTAAAATTCACACAACACCAGGTTATAGTCCAACAGGTTTATTTGGAAGCATTAGCTTTCGGAGTGCTGCTCGTTCATCAGGTGGTTGTGGAGTATAAGATTGTAAATCACAGGATTTATAGCAAAAGTTTACAATGTGATGTAACTGAAATTATACATTGAAAAAGACCAGGATTGTTTGTTAAGTCTCTCATCTTTTAGAATGAACATGTTGGTTTCAGTTCTTTCATATGTAATTTGCAGAACATTTAAAAGTTACATTCTCAAGTGAATTTTAACAATTGGTGACATGTTGGCCCGATAATGCATTTAAGGTGTGAGGTATCCTGTGTGAGATATCTGTGCCACAATGGTCAGACTGATTCTAATCTAAAAAATGGATGCACAGAATCTTACATGGATTCATGCAGTTTTTGATCAAAGTGAAATGTAATTCTGCAAGTACAAATTCACCCCACAAACTTTGTGTGTGTGTGGTGGGGGGGGGGGGGGGGGGCGAGGTCATGAGTGTCTTTGAGAGAGTGTGTCTATGTATGTAAAGGGGTATGAAAGATGATAGACTTAACAAACAATCCAGGTCTTTTTCAATATATAATTTCAGTTACATTGCACTGTAAACCTTTGCTAAAAGTTCTGTGTCTTATGATCTTATACTCCATAACCACTCGACGAAGGAGCAGCACTCCGAAAGCTAGTGCTTCCAAATAAATTTGTTGAACTATAACCCGGTATTGTGTGATTTTTAACTTCGACCTTTATATGTTATGATTTGCACGATAAACAAACTTTTGATTATACCTGGGTACATGTGAAAATAATAAATCAAATCAAACAACCTGGTAAATCTTTTGTGAATCCACTCCAATTTAATAATATCCTTCCATTAGCAGGGCGACCACAAGTGTACACAGTAATCCAAAGTGGCCTCATCAACATCCTGTACAATCTCAACATGACATCCCAACTCCTATACTCAATGGTCTGAGCATTGTAGGTGAATGTGCTAAATGCTGTCTTAACCACCCTGTCTACCTGTGATGCAACTTTCAAAGAACCATGTACCTGAACACTAGGTCTCTCTGTTCGACAATACTACCCAGGCCTCTTCCATTAAATGTATAAATCCTGCCCTTATTTGTTGTACCGAAATGCAATACCTCACATTTATCCAAATTAAATCTATCTGCCACTCCTCAGTCCAATAGCCCAACTGTTCAAGATCCCTTTGTAATCTAAGACAACCTTCTTTACTGTCGATTACACCACCAATTTTGGTGTCAGCCGCAAACTTACTAACCATGCCTCCTGAAGTCACATCCAAATCATTTATGTAAATGACAAACAAAAGTAAATGCAGTGTTGATTCCTGTGGAACACAGTTGGTCACAGGCCTCCAGTCTGAAAAACAGTCCAAACCACAAATCTCTGTTTTCTACCATAAGGTGGAGGAACCGGTATTGGACTGGGTGCACAAAGGAAAAAATTCACACACATCATTTCAGTTGCATGATATTGTAATATTTTGCTATAAATTCTGTGTCTTATGGTCCTGTACCACGCTACCTGATGATGGAACAGCGCTCTGAAAGCTGTGCTTCCAATTAAACCTGTTGGTCTATAACTGGTATTGTGTGATTTTTAACTTCTACCATAAAGCCAATTTTATTTCGAATTGGTAAGCTTTCCCTGAATCCCATTTGATCTAACATTTGATCTAATTAGTTTACCTTAAAGAATTTTGCCAAAGGCTACACTAAAGTCCGTGTAGATAACATCTGCCATTGTGTCCTCATTTTCCTTTTGGTTCAGTCCTCAGAAAACTCAATCAAGATTGTGAAACATGATTTCCCACACACAAAGCTATGCTGACTATTCTTAATCAGTCTTGGCTTCTCCAAATGCATGTAAATCCTTTCTCTCAGAATTGCTTCCAACAACATATCTGATGTCAGCCTCACAAAGTCTATAGTTCCCAGGCTTCTCCTTATGGATTTTCTTAAACAATGGCACATTAGCCACCCTTCAGTTCCCTGACACCTCACCTGTGGCTGTAAATGATACAAATATGTCTATCTGGGCCACAAGATTTTCCTGCTCCTCGGATGCTGCCTGAACTGCTGTGCTTTTCCAGCACCAGTCTAACCTACACAATTTCTTCCCTAACTTCCCACAACAGCCTGGAATACATTTTATCAGGTCCTGAAGATTAATCTACATTCATGTTTTTTAAGACCTATAGTACTTCCTCTTCTGTAGTGTGGACTGTTGTCAAACATCAATATTTATTTCCAAGTTCTCTAGCCTCCACTTCTCAATAGTAAAAACCAGCGCAAAATATTTAATATCCCTCCCATCTCCTGAGGTTCAACACAAAGGTAACCTAATTGATTTTTAAGGGATTCTACTCCCTCACTCGTTGTTCTGTTGCTCTTAATGTATTTATAGAATCTTTTTGGATTACTTTAACCTTATCAGCCAAGGCTATCTCATATTCCATTTGCCCTCCTCATTTTGTTCTAAGAATGCCCCCTTACCACTTATACAATTCAACACATTTTCTTATCCCAGTTGTCTACACCTAATGTATGACTCCTTCTTACTCTGGCTTGAGAAGTTGGTGTCACCTGCAAACTTACTAACTGTACCTCTGATGCTCGCCCCCAAATCATTTATGTAAATGACAAAAAGTAGAGAACCCAGCACTGATCCTTGTGGCACTCCACTGATCGCAGGCCTCCAGTCTGAAAAACAACCCTCCACCACCACCTTTGAGCCAGTTCTGTATCCAAATGGCTCGTTCTCCCTGTATTCCGTGAGATCTAACCTTGCTAATCAGTCTCCCATGGGAAGCCTGTGTTGGAACTGTATGGGATAGTTTGATGAGGGATGTGGACAAGTACCATCCATGATAGTATCAGTATGATACTACAGCACATTACTTTTATGGAGATGAATTCCCATATTCCCATCCTCCATTGTTGTGTGGGACTATCACCACTCAAAATGGGGCAGACTTCAAACAGACCCAGCAACTTAATACAGGGTATCCACGAGGTGCTGTGGGCCATCAGCAGCAGGATAATTGTATTCAAATACAATTTGCAATCCTATATCGTACACTCAAATATTACCATAACAACAGGGAATTAAACCTAGTTCACTCAAGTACAAATGAATGAAGAGTGCAGATGGACATGTGGGAGCAGCACCAGACATGCCCAGAAATGAGGTCAACCTGATGAAGCTCCAAAACAGGACTTCTTAATGTTCATGGCATGTGGGCGGCACGGTGGTTAGCACTGCTGCCTCACAGCGCCTGAGACCCGGGTTCAATTCCCGACTCAGGCGACTGACTGTGTGGAGTTTGCACGTTCTCCCCGTGTCTGCGTGGGTTTCCTCCAGGTGCTCCGGTTTCCTCCCACAGTCCAAAGATGTGCGGGTCAGGTGAATTGGCTATGCTAAATTGCCCGTAGTGTTAGGTAAGGGGTAAACGTAGGGGTATGGGTGGGTTGCGCTTCGGTGGGTCGGTGTGGACTTGTTGGGCCGAAGGGCCTGTTTCCACACTGTAAGTAGTCTAATCTAATCTAAAAAAAAGTGTTATGAAAATGTGGGTGTACTGTACCTTTTAGAGAGTTAAAAGCTAGCAGAACTACCTGACAGCACCAAGTGTTCTGAATAAGGTACAATGTAATATGTGGTCCAGCTACTGGGTAGCTAGGGTAGCTGGTTGCCTGGAGACAATAAAAAAATTGAATTAGGCCAATCAGTGAAATTATACCCCCAAAAATACCAAATTCCAATCAAGTTTTAATTAAATATATTGATAATCTTAAAAAGCCAATGACACAATCTGATGCTTTGGGGGTATAAGACTGGGGAAAATTGACCAGTTGGGAAGAGAACAGCCATGCCACCAGCATGTAGAGATTGTCTGAAAATAACTCTCTTAAAGGTACCTTTATTGATCTGTGACTTTTAAAGCATAATCCCTAAGAAGACAAGAAGACAGAGGAAGATCCAAATAGAAGATTCGACAGCTGACTGGTTTTGAAAACTTGAATTTTTGATAAATCTTAATCGGGGTGTTTTATTGGCCTGGTATTATAGAAGGGAAGATAAAAGATAGGTTAGAGGAAGGAGTTGTAAATAGTGGTTAGTTAATTATTCTGTTATACTGTAAGAAATAAAATTGTTAATTTTTACTTTATGTAGTTCTTGGCCCCTCGAATTTTCTCAGATCACTGCACGGGATAAATCTTTTCTGTGTTGCTGGTGTAAATTAAGCAGGAGGTTTTGCCCCATGTCGTAACAAGAAGCAAGTGACAAACAGGGCTAAGTGATTCCTCAACCAACAAATCAGGTCTAACTAAATTCTTCAGTTCTGCCACATCCAGTTGCAAATGGTAGTGGACAAATAAACAACTCACTGGAGCGAGAGGCTCCACAAATATCCCCAACCAGTGCTTAGCTTCTGAGCGCGGGATCTGCCACTCATGGGCTCATGTGATGTGACTGGCTGCCTATTATTGTCTTCACTGCTCGCTAATCTTTTTTTTGTTTTAGCTGCCCTCGGGGCTCCTCCTCGGGGATGGGGCCCCACTTATCTCCATCCCCGCTCCACCTTGGGTGGTAGCACCGAAAGATGAGCCAAGTCCCATCAGTCAATGTCCAACATTGGAGAAAGCGCAGGACCCATACGGCGTGACCATCTCCAGCTCAGAGACAGTGAACATGAAAGTGAAGGTGGAAATAGGAAAGGAGCACATTGCAAGGAACCCGGGGACAATGTCGGATGGCGCCACCTGAGAGCAGAGAGGCTGAAGTCTACGGAAAGGGAGAGATTAACTTTTGAAGATGTTTCAGTTTCATAACATCAATTTAATATCAATTTATTCAGTAAGTCATTCTGTAATTCAAGACAGTGCCTGGGCATGGCGACATTATCCGTTTTTCTGGGCACCAATTACAATATTAAATAAATTTAAATCAATCTAAATAAATCTTCAATAATAGGCAGGTGTATCACACTAGCGAGAAAGGTAAGGTGGAAGCATTTGCAACAATCTTCAGCCCAAAGTGCTAAATGGTTGATCCAATTTGGTTTCCCCAGTATCCCACAGGTTCCAATAAAAGGCCCTCAGATTGTTTTCTCGTGGCACACTATGATTTCTGGCAATTTCCAGCAGCAGAAGTCAATGTGTCAGCATATGAATAAGCATACACAAAATCTCTGGGGAATGGCAGGATTCTGGTCTCCAGTCAATTCAATTCACTCCACGTGATACCAAGAAACGGTTGGAGACATGGGATACTGTAAAGGCTATGGGCCCGGACAACATTCCAGCGATAGTACTGAAGACTTATGCTCCAGAACTTGCCCCTCTCCTGGCCAAACTATTCCAGTACAGTAACAACACTGGCATCTACCCAACAATGTGGAAAATTGGCCAGGTCTGTCCTGTATACAAAAAGTAGGACAAATCCAACCCGGCCAATTACCACCCCATCAGTCTACTCTCAATCATCAGTAAAGTGATGGAAGGTATCATTAACATGCTATCAAACAGCTCAGTTATTGCTCAGCAATAGCCCGCTCAGTGACGCCCAGTTTGGATTCTGCCAGGGCCATTCAACTCCTAACCTCATTACAGCCTCAGTTCAAATCATGTGGGGCATAGATAAGGTGAATAGCGAAGCCTTTTCCCCATGGTCAGGGTGTCCAAAACTTGAAAGCATAGATTTAAGGTGAGAAGGGAAAAGGGACTTGAGGGGCAACGTCTTCACACAGAAGGTACTGTGTATATGGAACGAGCTGTCAGAGGAGGTGGTAGAGGTAGGTACAACTAAAACATTTAAAATACTTTTGGACAGATACACGGAGAGGAAAGGTTTAGAGGGATATGGGGCAAATGCAGGAAATTGTGATATTCAGTTTAGGAAACGTGTTGGGCATGGACAAGTCGGGAAGCAGGGTCTGCTTCTGTGCTGTATGACGAAGCAGCTGAGAGAAGGTGGTATGAGATGATCAGTAGCATTCTTTGCCCATGTTTGACCTGATGCCACGAGACTTCATGAGTCAGGTCAGGTCTCCCCCATTGTACCAACACCTCTGCTGGATCTGTCCTGATGGTGGGCGAGTACATACCCAGGGATGGTGATTTCATTTTGTAGGACACTATCTGTGAGTATAACTCTGTCTGATGTTGCTTCAGTAGTTTGTGAGACAGCTCCCTGCATTTTGGTACTAGCCCCTAACTGATGGTGAGGGGGACTTTGCTGAGTTTGCCGTTGTCCTTTCTTGTATCCAGGTTGGTGCAAGGTAATCTGGCTTTATTTTTTTTTCCCAGTTTTCTTAAAAATCATTTTGAATATGCTGGACCACTTCAAAACCACATGTAAGGATGACACAAGATAATTAGCAAAGCAGATGGGTTTTTTATGACAATCACGTTTCATGGTCATCATTTGACTTTTAGGTCCAGACTTTCTTTGATGGGACCTGAACCTGGGTCCCAGAGTATTGTCTGTAACTAGTCCAGGGTTACTAGTGCAGCAACAATACCATTTTACTACCGCCTCTACCTGAACACAAGCACTTGGCCGAAGATCTTAATCATTTGCCTCTCTCCATTCTAAGTACTCAGTAAGAATGTTGACCATTTCCCACACCTTGGAAATCCCTGTTTGAAGGAAGGTAGACACAGACGATCATCATCACCTCCACGCTGCCAGCTCAGCCTGCAACCATTTGAGCACCAGGGTCTCAAATCGAAGTTAAAAGTCACGACTTACTGGGCAACAGTGATCTCCAGGCCCGCACATACTTTAAAGACCTTTTTTGATTTGATTTATAACGTACCTAGGTCCAGTGAATGAGAGAGTGAGGACTGCAGATGCTGGAGATCAGTCGAAAAGCTGGAAAAACAGGTCGGGCAGCATCCAAACATCAGGAGAGATGAAGTTCTGGGCATAAGCCCTTCATCAGGAATATGGGGGGAGAAAGAGGGCTGAGAGATAAATAGGAGTGTGGGGAAAGGTAGCTGGGAAAGCGATTGGCAGATGCAGGTGGGGGTGATGTTGATAGGTCGGTGGGGAGGGTGGGGTGGACAGGTGGGAAGGAAGATGGGTAGGCAGGATAGTTCAAGGCAGCAGGTAAGGGTCAACCACACTATGGTTCTGAAATTACATGTAGGTCAAGCCAGGTAAAGCAACACATTTCCCTCCCTAAATAGATATTAATGAACCACTTGGATTTTTACAATGATTAATGATAGCTTTGTGGTCACCATTACTGAGACGAGTGTTTTTCCAGAGTTCTTTCTTGAATTTCAATTCCCCCAGCTATCATGATGGGATCTGAACCTTGTCTCCAGTTAGACCCTTGTTTTCCATCATCTCATTCATTTGCCCACCACAGACATTGAAGCACCCACTTTATGTAGAACTCGTTCTTGGCAGGTTGTGTGAAGAAGGACAATGGAAACGCTTTAAGAATGTCCTCAGGTCACATCCAAAAGGTCAAACAGCCTGTCGGCACTCCTAGAAGTCCTGATTTGTGACCAACACTTGAGAAGATTATTCCAGGTTGGCAGCAATCACAGGCAGAGAATACAGCTGGAGCTTGCAGAGTAAAGCTGAGGTAGTGAAGGGTGTGCACAAACCTCCAAACAACCGATTTACTTAACCCTTCAAGCACCACTGGCATACGGCAAAGTCTGCAAATTATCCATTGGATTTATCAACAATCTCAGAACACATTGAACTGGGATACAGACAAGTCACCCTTAATCCTGAGGGATCACCCATGAAAAATTCAGTTCCATCCAGCTCTGAAGGTGAAAATACAGACTAAGCTGACACTGTGCTAAAACAGTGATACTGGCATCAATAGGGTGAAAAGCCAAAAGTCTTTTTTCCAGGGTAAGGGAGTCTAAAATAGAGGGCATAGGTTTAAGATGAGAGGGGAAATATTTAAAAGGGATTTTAGGGGCAACCTTTTCACACAGAGGGTGGTACATGTATGGAATGAGCTGCCAGAGGAAATGGTGGAGGCTGGTACAATTGCAACATTTAAAAGGCATCTGGATGGATTTATGAAGAGGGCCAAATGCTGGTAAATGGAAAGAGATGAGGTTAGGCTACCTGGTCAGCATGGACAAGTTGCACTGAAGGGTCTGTTTCCACGCTATACATTTCTGTGAGCCCATTTGGAATGGCATAGCAAATTAGGACCCTTTTTATCTTTCGACCCAGAAGTGTTATCACTCACAACTGAGTGACCTTCCACCATCAAAATCACTGTGACATTTTCTATGTAAACTACTAACCATCATAAGTTATAAATCACCTGTGTAATCGATTCAATATTCACATGCAAAGCCTTTTAAGGCCAATGCAAACCATCAAAAGTGAAATCTTTTTCAATTATATTTAATGCATACCCAGATTAAATGTGCCTTTTTGCCTTATTATGTTACAGGTACTGTAACATAAACATTTACTGTTGTATTATTGATACAAGGCACACCCAGACCACAAACTGAGTTGTATTTATTGGCGCAATTCAGCTCCAGCTTTATGAAAGTAGATTCACTGTTGCAGAGAATAATCAGGGGAGCTTATAAGTGAATTGATTGACTTTAAACTCTGAAAAAAAAACTAGTCCTATACATCCTGAAAACAGCTCTTTTGGACAGTATGAAATAGACATGTCCAATTGGGATACATTTTTGAAGGTGCTACGTTTTGCTCGATTGCTGGATCAGGATATCCCTCAACCAAGCTAAGTTGATCAACCTATTGTACAGTTTGTTACTGTTTGAAGGCATTCACACCTTCCCTCCTAATTTCACATTAATGACGCCCCAGTACCAGCCACTTCAGAGAAGTGAGCTTGGCAGAACAGTGCAGGGTTCAGATGAGGTGTCTGCTCAGCCGTGCTGTGTGGTCTGCTGCTTCACGGGGCTCCTTATGATCCGGCCCTCCGTGTCAATGGCAAAGTTGTAATTTTTTGGATTGTCCAGAGCTTCTGCTATCCGTTGATCCAAATTTTCTAGCGTGATGAAATTCTTCACCTCCTCCTGTGAGACAGGAAGACAGAAGGTGAGATAATGATGACCTCATCAACTTCCAAACTTGCACACCACTTTATATAACCCCAGGGTTTACATTGCACAGCCTTTTTCGATCTAGGGCCTTATGATGCAGTAGTAGCGTCTCTACCTCTGGGTCAGGAATCCAGTGTTCAAATATCTGAAGTGAGCCATAATATGTCTGAACAAGTTGATTAAAAATATCTGCAATCTCTGGATGTTTTGGATAGTTGGACACTTCTGAAACTGTCAGAATGCAGAACATTAACAGGCAGCTGGATGGGTATATGAATACTAAGGGTTTAGAAGGATATGGGCCAAATGCTGGCATACACAACTAGTTTAGGATAGCTGGTCGGCATGGATCGAAGGGTCTATTTCCGTGCTGTATATTTCTAGGACTCCCTGTGGCAGATAATTTGTAAACTGCATATATTATCACCATTTTTGAGATGTTGATTCAAAATAGAGAGCAAGGGATTCTGGCCAGTCCTATAATGTTAATGGATAAAATATTTATAGTGTTGAGTTTATAACAGATAGAATAAACATTTTAAGGCCGTTATCTTAGTTTTGACTTCAGGTTAGAAGGCTCAGGTTTCAGAAGAACTCAAGACTTCTGTTTAAATGAAGAGACTCTTTCTCCTCGAGGAAGCAGGTTTGTCAGTTCAATACAGATTAAGATTATGGCTGAAAATGTGTTGCTGGAAAAGCGCAGCAGGTCAGGAAGCATCCAATGAATAGGAAATTCGACGTTTCGGGCATAAGCCCTTCATCAAAAAAAAGACGCCAGCTCGCGGACACCTCCTCCTACTGCCCCCCGACCATGACCCCACCTCCCACCACCAAACCATCATCTCCCAGACCATCCATAACCTCATCACCTCAGGGGATCTCCCATCCACCGCCTCCAACCTCATCATCCCACAACCCCGCACCGCCCGTTTCTACCTCCTGCCCAAAATCCACAAACCTGACTGCCCCAGCCGACCCATTGTCTCAGCCTGCTCCTGCCCCACTGAACTCATCTCTGCAAAAAAAAAAGTCTGCAGCCCTCACTTTCTCCTCGAAGATTAAGATTATGGACTGCAGCACTTCAAGAAGGCAGCTCACCATCACTTTCCCAAGTTCAATGAGGGATGGGTTGCTCAGCCAGCCACATTCAACTCACGAAAGAACAAGAAATAGGTTATCTCAACTGAAGTGGTTTTCAATCTCTGGATATTCCAAGCCAGGAGAACGTGCGTGGAAACGTTTTGGTTGTCAGAAGTGAGAATATTTAGGACATCAGAACTGTGAAAGGTTCATGGCAGCGATCTTGGAAATGAACAGGTAAAATCAGCCTTGCCGAGGGAGAGGAACTGGAAAATGTCAGTTATACAGATACATGGAAGATAGGAACAGGAGGCTGCCATCCTGCCCTTGAGTCTGCTCCATCATTCATCATGATTGTGATTGCTTGTCCAACTCAATAGCCTAATCCTGCTTTCTCCCTATAACCGCTGACCCCATTAGCCCCAAATGCTAAATCTAATCGCCTCTTGAATACATTCAATGTTCTGACATCAACTACTTCTTGTGGTAATGAATTCCACAGGCTCACCACTATTTGGGTAAAGAAATGTCTTATCTCTATCCTAAATGGTCTACCCTGAATTTTCAGACTGTGACCCCTGGTTCTGGATGCATCCACCATCGGGAACATTCTCCATGTATCGACCTTGTCTAGGCGTGTTAAGTAAAGATTTAAAAAGTTTAAGAGGCTTATTTCTCTGGAATTTGGTTTCAGTAATGGATAGAGCTGGAGATAGATTGACACCTTGTTTTGAAGTTTGTGTTAGAATGTTTCTAACTACCTTCCATATACATTATAATGTTTGTCCTATTCTGTGTCATAAACTTAGGTCCTGTTAGAACATAGAACAGTACAGCACAGAACAGGCCCTTCAGCTCACGATGTTGTGACGACCATTGATCTTCATGTAAGGTAAACCTCAAATTTCTTTGACTATATGCATGTCCAGCTGTCTCTTCAATGTCCCCAATGACCTCGCTTCCACAACTGCTGCTGGCAATGCATTCCATGCCCTCACAACTCTCTGGGTAAAGGACCCGCCTCTGACATCCCCTCTATACTTTCTGTCAAACAGCTTAAAACTATGACCCCTCGTTTTAACAATTTCTGTCCTGGGAAAAAGTCTCTGGCTATCAACTCTATCTATGCCTCTCATTATCTAGTACACCTAATTAGGTTCCCTCTCTTCCTTCTTTTTTCCAATGAAAAAAGTCCGAGCTCAGTCAACCTCCCTGACTCCATTTAATCAAGCCATGTTCTTCCAGATGGTCATAAATCCTATTCCTCAGAATCCTTTCTAACACCTTGCAGACGACAGATGTGAGACTGACTGGTCTGTTGTTGCCAGGGATTTCCCTATTTCCTTTTGTGAAAAGAAGAATTACATTTGCCTCCCTCCAGTCCTCAGGTACGACTCCGGTGGTGAGCGAGGATGCAAAGGTTTTTTTCACAAGCAGTGAAACAATCACGTTTCTCTCTTCCCAAAGCAGTCGAGGAGAAATCTGGTCTGGCCCTGGCGACTTGTCAATCTTAATGTTTGTCAACATTTTCAGCACATTAGCTTCCTCAATCTCTATCCGTTCCAGCATGCACACCTGCTCTTCAAAGGTTTATTTCGTAAAGACAGAAGCCAAAAACTCATTTAGGGCTTCCCCTACCTCCTCAGACTCCACACACAAATTCCCTATGCTATCCCTGATCAGCCCTACTCTTTCTTTGACCATTCTCTTACTCCTCACAGACGTGTAAAATGTCTTTGGATTCTCCCTAATCCTTCCTGCCAAGCCTTTTTCATGCCCCCTCCTTGCTCTCCTCAGACCATTTTTGATCTCCTTCCTCGCCTGCCTGTAATCCTCTAGAGCTGAGCTTGCTTCCTCCACCTTACGTAAGCTGCCTTCTTTCTTTTGACGAGAAGCTCCTCCGCTCTCGTCATCCAAGGTTCCGTTATCTTACCCCTTCTTGCCCGTCTCAGAGGAACACATTTGTACATCATTCTCAACAACTGTTCCTTAAACCGTCTCCACATGTCTATAGTGCCCTTTCCATGGAGCAATTGCTCCCAGTCCATGCTTCCCAACTCACGTCTGATAGCATCACAGTTTTTATTTCCCCAATTAAATATCCTCCCATTTTGCCTAATCCTCTCCTTCTCCATAGCTATGTAAAATGTGAGGCAATTGTGGTCACTATCACCAAAATGCTCTCCCACTGCAAGATCTGACACCTGCCTCGGCTCATTGCCAAGCACCAAATCCAAAATGGCCTCTCCCCTCGTTGGCCTATCAACGTACTGAGTTAGGAAACCCTACTGAACACACCTTACAAAAACAGCTCCTTCTAAATCATCTGCTTGAAGGAGGTTCCAATCAATATTGGGAAAGTTAAAGTCACCCATTACAACTACCCTACTACATTCACACTTTTCCAAAATCTGCCGAACTATGCTTTCTTCAATCTCCCGACCTATGCTTTCTTCAATCCCCCTGCTGCTATTGGGGGGCCTGAAGTAAACCCCTAATGAGGGGACTGCTCCCTTACTGTTCCTAATTTCCATCCATACTGACTCAGTAGGCAGACCCTCCTCGACAACGGTAACTTCTGTAGCTGTGATACCCTCTCTGATTAGCAGTGCTACACCCCCCTCCTCTTTTTCCCCCTTCCCTATTCTTTTTAAATGTTCTAAACCTTGGAACATCCAGGAACCATTCCTGCCCCTGAGAAACCCACGTCTCTGTTATGGCCACAACATCATAGCACCAGGTACTGATCCATGCTTTAAGCTCATTACTTTTATTCCTGATACTCCTTGCATTAAAGCAAACACACTTTAACCGATCCTTTGGTTCTTCCCCAGGAAATTCCTTCCCACAGGCTGTGCTACCTCTTGCTATTACCTCATCTCCATCAACTCTCACCACCGGTATACAGCTCAGGTTCCCACCCTCCTGCCATACTAGTTTAAACCCTCCTGAACCACTCGAGCAAACTTTCCACCCAGGACATTGGTCCCCTTCCAGTTCAGGTGCAACCTGTCCTTCATGTACAGGTCCCATCTTCCTCAGAAGGCATCCCAATTATCTACATATCTGAAGCCCTCCCTCCTACACCAGCTGCGCAGCCATGTGTTAAGCTGCGCCCGCTCCCTGTTCCTCATCTCGCTGTCTCGTGGTACCGGGAGTAAACCCGAGAACACTACTCTGTTCGTCCTGCTCTGCAGCTTCCACCCTAACTCCCTGAAATCACTTTTTATATCCTCAATCCTTTTCCTGGCTATATCACTGGTGCCAATATGTAACACGATTTCTGACTGTTCACCCTCCCCTTTCAGAATCTTATACACCCGATCGGAGACGTCCCGGACCCTGACACCAGGGAGGCAACATACCTTCCGGGAGTCCCGATCCTGGCCACAAAATCTCCTGTCAATTCTCCTAACAATCGAGTCTCCTACCACGAGTACTTTTCTATTCTGCCCCCTTCCCTTCTGGGCCAGTGTCAGGCTCAGTGCCAGAGAACTGACCACCATGGCTTTCCTCTGGTATGTCATCCCCCCCAGCAGTATCCAAAACAATATAATTATTGCTGAGGGGAATGTCCACAGGGGATTTCAGCACTGTCTGTCTGTCCCCTTTCCTTCCCCTGACTGCAACCCATCAATCCTTATCCTGAGCCTCAGGAGTGACCAACTGCCGGTAACTTATCTCAATTACCCCCTCAGCCTCCCGAATGATCCGCAGTTCATCCAGGTCCAATTCCCTAACACAGTTTTCAAGGAGCTGAAGTTGGGTGCACTTCCTGCAGATGTAGCCAGTGGAGATGTGTGTCCTGTTGTGAAAGAACTTCTGCCTTGCGTGAATTTCTTCTGGCGATTAACCAACTAATCAATTTACAGCATATTTGCATATGATCTATTAAGCCATGGGATCTGTTTGCAGAGTTACCATCAAAACAGCACAGCAAGATCCCATAATCAACAGTTTTTTTTCAAAAAAGTTCACTCGTGTTGCGGCCGGGCCAGCATTTGTTGCCCACTACTGTTTGCTCGAGAAGGTGATAGCGAGCAACGTTGAGTTGAACAACTTTTGGCTTACAGATTAGATTAGATTACTTACAGTGTGGAAACAGGCCCTTCGGCCCAACAAGTCCTCACTGACCCTCCAAAAAGCAACCCCCAGACCCATTCCCCTACATTTAACCCTTCACCTAACATTATGGGCAATTTAGCATGGCCACTTCACCTAACCTGCACATCTTTGTGACAGTGGGAGGAAACTGGAGCACCCGGAGGAAACCCACGCAGACACGGGGAGAACGTGCAAACTTCACACAGACAGTTGCCTGAAGTGGGAATTGAACCCGGGTCTCTGGCGCTGTGAGGCAGCAGTGCTAACCACTGTGCCAATGTGTCACTATGAGGTCACAAATTAGTGAAGTTCGATCCAGCTTTTGGCACAAAGATTGCCAATTGCATGAGTTTTTGGGACTGCACACTTCCTTGAAGACAGACAAATTTTGGCTGGAATGGCCAGCTTTATAGCAGATTTCCCAAATCCAGGGCTGCCTAACCACAGCAGAAGGAATGATCATTGGTAGGTGTCAGGGAGCACATGGCTTCAGACTCTCCCCCGCTGAAACATACACACTAGGAACCAGAGTAAACCATTCGACCCTTCAACTGATGGGTGATCTTCCATCTCAAAAGCTACATTCCTGCTTTCTTCCCATTCCCCTTGGTGCCTACCTCTCTGTACTTGGTGGAAATAATTAATCAGGGAACAAAATTGTCTGTGGCAAAAGCAAAAAATGCTCAGCAGGTCAGTCAGCATCTGGGCAGTTCTGATGCAAGGTCACTGAAATGTTGACTCAGTGACTCTGTGCATAGGTACTGTACAGAAATCTGGATCAAACTAACTTGTCATTCGGCAAAATCTAGACCAGGTATTGTCATGTTGATGAAAATAGCAAATCAGCTCACCCCAATGAGCAACATTACTGAACGCATAATCTGATCATTTAGCTGTAGAAAAGATGTCGTGAAACATGAAAGGGTCCAGAAAAGATTTACAAGGATGTTGATGGGGTTGGAGGGTTTGAGCGACAGGGAGAGGCTGAATAGCTGGGGCTACATTCTCTTGAGCATCACAGGTTAAGGAGTGACCTTATAGTGGTTTATAAAATCAGGAGTAGCATGAATGAATAGTCAAAGCCTCTCCCCAGAGAAGAGGAGTCCAGAACTCGACAGCGTAGATTTAAGGTGTGGGGGTAAGATTTAAGGGTCTGAAGGGTCAACTTTATCATGCAGAAGGTGGTGCTTCTTTTATCTTTATTAATTTATGGGATGAGGACGTTGCTGACTAGGGAGAATTTATTGCCCATCCCTAATTGCCAAGATTCAACTACATTGCTGTGGATATGGTTTTAGATTAGATTACTTACAGTGTGGAAACAGGCCCTTCGGCCCAACAAGTCCACACCGACCCGCCGAAGCGCAACCCACCCATACCCCTACATATACCCCTTACCTAACACTACGGGCAATTTAGCATGGCCAATTCACCTGACCCGCACATCTTTGGACTGTGGGAGGAAACTGGAGCACCCGGAGGAAACCCACGCAGACATGGGGAGAACGTGCAAACTCCACACAGTCAGTCACCTGAGGCGGGAATTGAACCCAGGTCCCTGGCGCTGTGAGGCAGCAGTGCTAACCACTGTGCCACCGTGCCGCCCAATTTTTTATACAGTATGTTGAAGGGATAATATGACGCAAGTTGTTATGACCATAACACTGGAAAACAGAGTCATAAAGCAGCATAGAGCTTTCACACGACTGGTCTAATTGGCAAACCAGCTGTCTGTGGAGAAACTTGAAGTGAAATTTTGAAATATCTGTAATGATTATTGATTATAACATAACTCCAACAATGATTAATTAATACAAGTACACTTTCAGTGGCAAATGAGAGATATATTTCTTTGGTACAATCTATCTGGCAGCACATTTTAAATCCAAGAGTTTGTGCAGATAAAAAATTGTCATACGTAGGCCAGCCAAGGTAACGATGGCAGTTCCCTTCCCTTAAGGACATTAGTAAACTAGATGGGCTTTTTTCTGATAATCAAAAATGGATTCATGGTCATCGTTAGATTCTTAATTCCAGATATTTATTGAATTCAAATTCCACCATCTGCCATGGCAGGATTTGAACCCGGGTCCCCAGAATGTTATCTGGATCACTGGATTAACAGTCCAGCGAAAATACCATTAGGCCATTGCCTCCCTGTATGGAATGCATGAATGAGCTGCTGAAGGAGGTGGTGAGGCTGGTACAATTATAACATTTAAAAGGCATCTGGATGGGTTCAGTAATCAGAAGGATTGAGAGGAATATGGGCCAAATGCTGGCAAATAGGACAAGATTAATTTAAGATATCTAGTCAATATGGACGAGTTTGATCAAAAGGTCTGTTTCTGTGCTGTACAGCTCTATGACTATCTCATTGCAGCATCCATGGAGTTTTGATGCAAGGTCATGGATAACTCGGTTTCTCTACAGATCTGCTGAGCACTTCCACTGTCTTCTGTTTTTATTTAAGATCTCAAGCAGTACGCAACATTTAAAGTATCTGTAGCAGTTCTTCTGGAACCATAACCATCTTCCATAGGCTCCATGTCTGTACAACTCCAACTCTTGTGCTTTCCCCACCTCCTTTGCTCCATATCTTTATCTCTTAGGACACAAGCTCTGGAATTACTTCCCTGAACCTCTCTTCCCATTTCCATATTTGACCAGGCATTAAGTGCCTTGTTCTTACATCTCTGGTTTTAAAGCAATGTCATTGTTAATCTGATTATGTTCCTGAAAGGGTTCCTCGTGATGCTTTCCTATGTTGAAGGGATAATATGACGTAAGTTGTTATGACCATAACACTGGAAAACAGAGTCATAAAGCAGCATAGAGCTTTCACACGACTGGTCTAATTGGCAAACCAGCTGTCTATGGAGAAACTTGAAGTGAAATTTTGAAATATCTGTAATGATTATTGATTATAACATAACTCCAACAATGATTAATTAATACAAGTACACTTTCAGTGGCAAATGAGAGATATATTTCTTTGGTACAATCTATCTGGCAGCACATTTTAAATCCAAGAGTTTGTGCAGATAAAAAGATTTCCTTTCTGTCTCGCAGCTTCCCCTGAACTTGAAAAAGTATGAGAGAACTCTGTGAAAATAAACTGTCAGAATTTGCAACTGAACCAAGGTTAGGCAATGGAAAGTGCAGTGACCAAATAGACAGAATGCTTACTTCTCAATTCCCCTTGGCTGAGCATAGTTTGATAGAACAACATAGTGGATGTTTTACTGTGTATCTAACACCTTTTACCCACCTTATCAATGTTTGGTACAAGGGTAAAGGGGGCTTTACTCTCTCTAATCTCACACTGTACCTGCTTCAGAAGCATTTGATTGGGACAGTGTAGAGAGGGCTTTACTTTATAGCTAACCCTGTGCTGTACCCGTCCAGAGGATGTTTGATGGGGGCAGTATAGAGAGAGCCTTACGCTGTACCTAATCTGCTTCTGCCTCTGTCCTGGGGAGTGTCTGATGGTCCAGTGTAGAGAGAGCTTTATTCTGTATCTAACCCAGTGCTGTCCCTATCTGGGGAGTGTTTGAAGTGACAGTGCAGAAAGAGCTTTAGTCTGCATCTAACCCCATGCTGTCCCTGTTCTGGGCGTATCTGATGGGGACAGCGTAGATTGAACTTTTACTCTGTACCTAACCCAGTGCTGTCCCTGTCCTGGGACTGTTGATGGGGACAGTGTGGTGGGAGGATTACACTATATGTGTAACAATAAAGCTGTTTGTCGCACCCACTCTCGCTGTTTACCTGAAGCTGTAGCACTTCCTGTTCCTTCTCCTTTAGGAACTCAATCTTTTTTTTTTCTCTGCTGATGGCTGCCTGGAGTTTCTGCTCCTGCTCCTCTTCTGCCTCTCTTTGGAGTCGCTCCTCACTGTCACACAAAGACACAAAATACAAAGGCAATTATTTAAATATATTTAGGTGTTACTTTGCCTCATTGATTTGCCCTTTCTCTCAGTTTTAAATTGAAACAAATAAAGAAAGTGCCTTTAATACCAAGCCCTTTCACTGCCTTGAGGTAACTTAAAGCACTGTGATTTCACACTTCTCCATTAACAACCTTTTTAAAATCATGAATGATTTTCCATTTGTGGGAGACAGCACAATAACAGACCAGCCAGAAACAGTCACAAAGAAATCAAATCAGGAATTCAGACGAAACCTCTTTACCCAGAGATATTGAACATGCTAACATAGAATAATACGTGCATAACAGGCCCTTCGGTCCTCAATGTTCGGCCCTAACACAAAACCCCTACATAGTAGAAGCAGGCCATTTGACCCAACAAGTTCACACTGACCCTCTGAAAGAGCATCCCACCCCCTACTTTATCCCTACAACCCTGCATTTCCCCATGGCTAATCCACATGACATGCACATCTTTGGACTGTGGGAGGAAACCCACGCAGACACGGGGAAAATGTGCAAACTCCACACAGGCAATCTCCAAAGGCTGGAATCAAACCTGGGTCCCTGGCACTGTGAGGCAGCAGTGCTAACCACTGGGCCACTGTGACACCATGGAGCAGTAGTCATGAATTAAAAGGAAGCTCAATAATCACAAGATGGAAAGAATGGTCATACTGATAGGATGAGATGACGAATGGTGGGAAGAGATTTGTATGGAACATCAAGTTGGCAGAGATTGGTTGGACTGAATGGCCCATTTCTCTGCTGTGAATTCCCAGGAATAATGAGGCTGTGATTGAATACTGGTTCGTGAACTCCAAGGCTCAACAACAAATTATATTTATCTAGTTGTTTTGACATGAAGAAATGTTCCAAGCCCTTCAGGAGAGCATTATAAAACAGTCTGATATTGAGCTGACAAGGTGATACAAGGGTCAAATGCTTGCTCAAAGAAGTAGATATTCAGAATTGCCTTAAAGGAGAATAGCAACAGAGAGGCTGAGAGCTTGGGACATAGGTGACTAAAGACACAGGCACCCAACAGTGGAGTAATTAAATGCACTGAGTCCAGAATTAGAGAACTGCAGGTATGATGGAGGATAGGTGTCTGAAAAGAGATTGTGAGGGGTACAAAAACAAGGATGGGAACTTCAAAATCAAGACATTGCTTGACCAAGGTAAAATTGCACAAGGGTGACGGGGAAATGAAACATGCTGTGAGTTAAGACACAGGCCACAGAGTTTTGGATAATGATAAAACACTGGAGATCAGAAAAAAAAGAGTCATACAGCGCAGAGGAAGCTCACCAAGTCTGCATCAACCTATTTACCTTAGTCCCACATTCCAGCATTTCGTCAATACTCTTGAATACTAGGACTTTTTAAAGACTGTGAAGTCTTGCATCCCAACTACCCGTCCCGGGTAGTGCTTTCCACACCCTCAGCATCCTCTAGGTAAAAATGTTTGTCCTCAAATCCCCTTTAAACCACCTGCCTTTCACTTGTATCCCCTTGTTACTGATCTTTCAACTAAGGGCAACAACTCCTTCCTACCTACCCTGTCCATGCCTCATAATCTTACAGACCTCTATCAGGTCTCCTCTCAGCCTTCTCTGTTTTAAAGAAAACAACCCAAGCTTATCCTGCCTCCCTGAGGAACTGAAATGCTCCAATCCAGACAACATCCTGGTAAATCTCCTCTGCACTTCCTCCAGTGCAACCACATCATTCCTGGAGTGTGGTGACCAGAATTGTACATACTACTCCAGCTGTGGCCGAACAAAAGTTTTGTCAAGCTCCAACATGATTTCCCTGCTCTTATAAATCAATGCCACGATCGATTAAGGCAAGTGTCCTGTATGCTTTCTTAACTGCCTTATTAACATGTTCTGCCACCTTCTGGGATCTGTGGACAAGCTCCCCAAGATCTCTCTGTTCCCCTAAGCTTCCTAGTGTCCTGCCATTCATTGAGTACCTCCTTGTCTTAGTCCTTCTTCCAAAGTGCACTGCTTCATACTTATCAGGGTTAAATTCCATCTGTCATGATCTTCTCAACTGACCAATCCATCTCTCTTGTCCTGTAACCTAAGACCGTATTTCCTCATTATTAACCATCTGGCCAATCTTTGTGTCATCTGCAATATTACATATCACTGCCCCCTCATTCTCATCAACATCATTTATAAATATCATAAACTTTAAGGGACGCAGCACTGATCCTTGGGGTATGGTACTGCACACTGGAATCCATTCACATAAATAGTGACCACTTCTGCATCTTATTACTGAGCAAATTTGGATCCAATTTGCCAAGTTACCCTGGGTCCTATTTGGGACCTTGACAAAGGTTTTGCTGAAATCCACATAAGCTACATCAACTTCATCGGCCTCATCAAAACACCTAGTCACCTCCTTGAAGAATTTAATCAATCAATTTGTTAGGTATGATCTCCCACTGGCCATGCTGACCATCTCTGATCAAATCCTGCCTATCCAGTAGAGATTAATTTTTTTCTTTCAGAACTGTCCTCAATTGTTTCCCTATGCTAGAGAAACTCAGCAAGTCTGGCAATATCTGTGAAGAGAAAAACAGAGTTAATGTATCAAATCCCATATGACTCTTCAGAACTCAGCTGTGGGTGACCTCAGAAGTGGAACGTGGAAGACGAACTTGGAGACGAACCTGTGACGCATCTTTCAAAGAGCTATTAACCTCAAACCCTAGGTCTCTCTGTTCGACAACTAAGCAGTCTGATAATCTTGTAACTCAATGCTGAAGTCATACCAGACTCAAAACGTTAACTCTGTTTCTCTTTCCACAGATGCTGCTAACTTTGTCCACAATTTCAGCAGCAAATGTATGAGACAGGTGAGGTTGAGTAATGTTACAGAGGTGGAACTATACAGTATTCAAAATGGCAAAAGCAAGAACTTGGAAATTCACATCAAGAACAAATGTGACACCAAGACTGTGAACAGACTGGCTTAATCTCAGACTGCCACCAAGGCGAGGTCTGTATTAAGGAAAAGAGACTGGAAATGAGGATTAAAAAAAAGTTTCAGTCTTCTCAATATTTAACAGGAGGAAAATTCTGCTTGTTCAATACTGGAAGTCAGAGTCATAGATAGAATCATACAAACACTTCAATCCAACTCGTCCACGCCAAGTTTCCTAAACTAAATTTATCCTTTTAGTCTGAGTTTGCCTACATCCCTCTAAACCTTTCCTATTCATGGGACCTGTATAAGTGCCTTTTAAATGTTCTAACTGTACCTGCGTCTACCACTTTCTCAGGCAATTTATTCCACATATGAACCACTCACTGAGCAATAAAGTTGTCCTTCAGGTGCCTTTTAAATCTTTCTCGACTCACCTTAAAAATAATGCCCCTAAGTTTTGAACTCCCCCACCCTATTTTGCTATTCAATTTATCTATGGTCTTGATTTTATAAACCTCTAAGGTCAGTTCTTAATCTCCCACACTCCAGTTTAAAAAGTTCCATTTATCCAGCCTCTCCCTATAACTCAAACACTCAAGTCCCAACAACATCCTGGTAAATCTTTCCTGACCCCTGTCCAATTTAATAATATCTTTCCTCTAGCGGGGTGACTAGAACTGCACACAGTAATCCAGAAGTGGTTTCACCAATGTTGTGTATAACCTCAGCATGACATTCCAACTCCTACACTCAACGGTCTGAATAACGAAGGCAAATGTGCAAAATGCCTTCTTAACCACTCTGTCTACCTGTGGTGCATCTTTCAAAGAACTATTAACCTCAAACCCTAGGTCTCTCTGTTCAACAACTAAGCAGTCTGATAATCTTGTAACTCAATGCTGAAGTCATACCCAGACTCAAAATGTTAACTGTGTTTCTCTTTCCACAGATGCTGCTAACTTTCTCCATCATTCTCCATGTTGTTGCATTAAAGGACGTTTAACTCACCGGATTTTTTGGAGTCGTTCATTCTCTAGTTTATTGAAAGCCATGAGCCTCCGATGTTCTTCAGCTTCTAGTTGTGCTCGTTCCTCAGCCAATGAGCCCACCTCCTCTTCATAACGCTTCCGCAGCATTTCCTCCTTAAACTCAGCCCTTCCATTCCAGGGGTGAAAGAGAAAAATGGTCAAATTTTACTTCCTTGACCTTTCAGATGTGGATGTATAAAACTCACCACCAGGTCCCAGCGGCTCAAGCCCAATCTTGCAGCTTCCAGTTCCCTGACATAAGGAACGAACAGCATCAATGGTGGCTGACTGGGTAACAATGTGTCAGAATGTGTGGCTATATAGCCCCATTCCAGAGACACGAGGAAAACATCTATACGGACACGACAAGAGCAACACTGATGCCCGAGTGCTGCAGTGATGCAGACTTCATGTTTCAAGTAATAAGTGAAACCAAAGCCCTATCTACCCACCCATAGGTGGAGGTTAAAGATCCCATTGGAATATTGCAAAGAGCAAGGAAGATCCCTGGGTTATCATCAGCTTTTGTCCTCAAGAAACAGAAGATCTGATCATTATTGTATTAATATTCTTATAATGATCTGTATGACCTTGTGGAGTATGTTGAATTTCCTTTGTGAAAAGTATGATCAGGCTTTAGGGAAACAGAAAATAGGAATGTGCATCAGCCATTGTGTCCAAACTTGCTGTCATTCAATATAATCATAGCTGACCATCCAAATCAGTATCACATTCAAACTTTCTCCCCATATCCTTGATACTTTCAGTCCTAAGAAGTATATCTACATCCCTCTCGAACATCTATTATTGACAAGGTCTCTACCTCACCACCCCCATCCCTGTCTATTATTGACCATGACCCCACATCCTCATCTCTTACTGATGGGGTCTCTCACCTTCCAACACATTGCTGTCTATCATTGATAGGGAACTGCCAACCCCGACCAACCAATCCTCCACGTCCATGACAGATGGGGTCTCCCCCACCTCTCGCCCATCTGTTAATGATGTTGTCTTCCCCCTAACCCCTACCTATTGTTAAACGGGGTCTCCTTCCACACAACCCTGCCCTGCCTATTACTGACAGGGTCTTTAAACCCATCCCCCCTTTAATACTTACGGGGTCTCTCTCCAATCCCTTCCCCCCCCCCCCCCAACAACCTTTAATACTGATGGGGCCTCTCCCCCCTCACCCCCTTTAATACTGATGGGGTCTCTCCCTCCTCCATCCCCCCCTTTTAATACTGATGGGTTCTCTCCCTCCCCCCTTTTATATTGATGAGGTCTCTCCCTCCTCCCCCTCACCCCCTTTAATACTGATGGGGTCTCTCCCTCCTCCATCCCCCCCTTTTAATACTGATGGGTTCTCTCCCTCCCCCCTTTTATATTGATGAGGTCTCTCCCTCCTCCCCCTCCCCCTTTTAATACTGATGGGGCTCTCCGTCATCCTCCACCCCCCCTTTAATACTGATGGGGCTCTCCCACCCACCCCACTCCTTTCATACTGTTGGGGCTCTTCCCCCCACCCCCTTTAATACTGACAGGGTCCTCCCCCCCACCCCCCTTTAATACTGACGGGGCCCTCTCCCCACTGTCCCCCCCCCCCCCCGCTTTAATACTGACGGGGCTCTCCCCTCCTCCCTTAAATACTGACGGGGCAACCCCCCCCACCACCCCCCAATTGAATACTGACCGGGCTCACCTTCACCCCCCCTTTAATATTGACCGGGCTCTTCACCCCGCCCTTTAATACTGACGGGGCTCTCCCCCACCCCCTTTAATACTGACGGGACTCTCCCCCACCCCCTTTAATACTGAAAGGGCTCATCAACCCCCCCCCACCTTTAAAAATGACAGGGCTCAACCCCCACCTTTAATACTGATGGGGCTCACTGCCCCCTTAAATACTCACGGGGCTCTCCCCCCCTTTTAATACTCACGGGGCTCTCCCCACCTTTTAATACTCACGGGGCTCTCCCCCCCTTTTAATACAGACGGGGCTCACCCCCCTCCTTTAATACAGACGGGGCTCACCCTCCCACCCCCCTTTAATACTGACAGGGCTCCCCCCACCCCTCCTTTCATACTGATGGGGCTCTCTCCCCCTCCCCCTTAATACTGACGGGGCTCCCCTCCCCCCTTTAATACTGACAGGGCTCACACCCGCCCTCATCCCTTTAATACTAACAGGGCTTACACCCCCGCCTCCCCCTTTTAATACTGACAGGGCTCACCTCCCACCCACCCCCATTTAATATTGACAGGGCTCACACCCCCCCTCCCCCTTTTAATACTGAGAGGGCTCACCCCTCCCCCTCCACCCTTTACTACTGACAGGCCTCCCCCCCCCCTTTAATTCTGACAGAGCTCACACCCCCTTCCCCCCCTTTAATACTGACGGGGCTCGCCCCCCCTCCCCCCTTTAATACTAACAGGGCTCACACCCCCCACCCTTTAATACTGATGGGGCTCACACACCCCGCCCCCCTTTAATACTGACAGGGCTCACCCCCTCCCCGCTTTAATACGTACAGGGCTCACCCCCCCTCCTTTAATACTGATGGGGCTCACCTCCCCCCTCCCCTCCCCCTTTTATACAGACGGGGCTCACACCCCCAACCTTTTATACTGACGGGGCTCACCCCCCCCTCCCCCTTTTAATACTGACGGGACTCACCTCCCCTCTCCAATACTAACAGGGCTGACCCCCAACCCCTCCCTTTAATACTGAAAGGGCTCACCCACCCTCCCCCTTTAAATACTGACAGGGCTCACGCCACCCACCCCGCCCCCCCTTTAATACTGACGGGGCTCACCCCCCCCCCCCTTTAATACTGACGGTGCTCACCCCCCCTCTCCCTTTAATACTGACAGGGCTCACCACGCCCTCCCCTTTAATACTGACAGGGCTCACATACCCCTCTCCCCCCTCCAATACTGACAGGGCTCACACCCCCCCCTTAAATACTGACAAGGCTCACCCCCGCTTCCCTTTAACACTGACAGGGCTCACCCACCCTCCCCCTTTAAATACTGACGGGGCTCCCCCCACCCCCCTTTAATACTGAAGGGGCTCACCCCCCCTTTAATACTGACAGGGCTCGCTTCCTCCCTTTAATACTGAAGGGGCTCACCACCTCCCCCCCCCCCCCTTCATGACAGGGCTCACCCCCAACCCCTCCCTTTAATACTGAAAGGGCTCACCCACCCTCCCCCCTTTAATACTGACAGGGGTCACGACCCCCCCCTCTCCCTTTAATACTGACAGGGCTCACCACCCCCTCCCCTTTAATACTGACAGGGCTCACACACCCCCCTCCCCCCTTGAATACTGACAGGGCTCACCCCCCTTCCCCCTCCAATACTGACAGGGCTCACCCCCCTCTCCCCTTTAATACTGACGGGGCTCATACAACCCCCTCCCCCTTTTAATACTGACAGGGCTCATACAACCCCCTCCCCCTTTTAATACTGACAGGGCTCACCTCCCCCCTCCCCTCCCCGCTTTAATGCTGACGGGGCTCACCCCCCCGCTTTAATACTGACGGGGCTCACCCCCCCGCTTTAATACTGACCGGGCTCACGCTAACCCTCTCCCCCGTTAATACAGACGGGGCACACCCCCCATTCCCCCCTTTAATACTGACAGGGCTCACCCCCCCCCATTTAATACTGACGGGGCTGACCCCCCACCTTTTATACTGACGGGGCTGAACCCCACCTTTTATACTGACAGGGCTCCACCCCCCCCTTAATACTGACGGGGCTCACCTCCCCCCTCCCCCCTTTAATACTGATGGAGCTCACCCCCCCCCTTTTATACCGATGGGACTCACCCGCCCCCTTTTATACTGACGGGGCTCACCACCCCCTCCCCCCCTTTAATACTGACAGGGCTCACCACCCCTTTAATACTGACGGGGCTCACCACCCCCCCTTTAATACTGACGGGGCTCCACCCCGACCCCTTAATACTGACGGGGCTCACCCGCCCCTCCCCCCTTTAATACTGATGGGGCTCACCCCCCTTTTATACTGACGGGGCTCAACCCCCCCGCTTTACTACTGACGGGGACCACCCCCCTCCCCCCTTTTATACTGACAGGGCTCACCCCCCTCCCCCCTTTTATACTGACGGGACTCACCACCCCCTCTCCCCCCTTTAATACTGACAGGGCTCACCACCCCCTCTCCCCTTTAATACTGACGGGGCTCATCCCCCCCCTTTAATACTGACGGGGCTCACCCCCCCTCCCCCCTTTAATACTGACAGGGCTCTCACCCCCCACTTTAATACTGACAGGGCTCACATGGCCCCTCTCCCCTTTAATACTGACAGGGCTCACCCACCTCCCCCCTTGAATACTGACGGGGCTCACGACCCCCCCACCACCTTTTAATACTGACGGGGCTCATCCCCCCTTTAATACTGCAGGGGCTCACCCCCCCTTTAATACGGATGGGGCTCACACCCCCTCCCCCTTTAATACGGACGGGCTCACCCCTCCCTTTATACTGACGGGGCTCACCCACCCTCCCCCATTTAATACTGACAGGGCTCACCCACCCTCCCCCCTTTAATACTGACAGGGCTCACCTTCCCTCCCCCCTTTAATACTGACAGGGCTAACCCCCCCCCACCCCCGCTTTAATACTGGCTGGGCTCATCCCCCCTCCCCTTTAATACTGACAGGGCTCACCTCCCCCCTCCAATACTGACAGGGCTCACCCCTTCCCCCCTTTAATACGTACAGGGCTCACACCCCCCTCCTTTAATACTGACGGGGCTCACACCCCCCTCCTTTAATACTGACGGGGCTCACCTCCCCGCTTTAATACTGACAGGGCTCACCCCCCCCCCTTTAATACTGACAGGGCTCACCTCCCCCCTCCAATACTGACGGGGCTCACCCCCCCCACACTTTAATACTGACAGGGCTAACCCCCCCCTCCCCCATTTAATACTGACAGGGCTCACCACTCCCTCTTTAATACTGACGGGGCTGACCCCCCACCTTTTATACTGACGGGGCTCACCCCCCCCCTTTAATACTGACAGGGCTCACGACCACCCCTCCCCCCTTTAATACTGACGGGGTTCACCCCACTCCCTACCCCTTTAATACGGACAAGGCTCACCTCCCTCCTCCCCCCTTTAAGACTGACGAGGCTCCACCCCCCCTTTAATACTGACAGGGCTCCACACCCCCCCCTTTAATACTGACAGGGCTCCACCACCCCCTCCCTTTAATACTGACAGGGATCCACCCCCCCCCTTTAATACTGAGGGGGTATACCCTCCCCCCACCTTTAAGACTGACGGGGCTCACCTCCCCCCTCCATACTGACGGGCTCACACCCAACCCCCCCTTTAATACAGACGGGGCTCACCCCCCTCCCCCCCTTTAATACAGATGGGGCTCACCTCCCCCCACCCCCCCCTTTAATACTGACAGGGCTCCACCCCCCCCCCCCCCCGCTTAATACTGACGGGGCTCACCTCCCCCCTCCCCTCTCCCTTTTAATACTGACGGGGCTAACCCACCCCTCCCCCCTTTAATACTGATGGAGCTCACCCCCCCCTTTTATACTGACGGGGCTCAACCCCCCCCCTTTACTACTGACAGGGACCACCCCCCCTCTTATACTGACAGGGCTCACCTCCCTCCTCCCCCCTTTAATACTGACGGGGCTCACCCCCCACCTTTAATACTGACAGGGCTCCACACCCCCCCCCTTTAATACTGACAGGGCTCCACACCCCCACCTTTAATACTGACAGGGCTCCACACCCCCACCTTTAATACTGACGGGCCTCACCTCCCCTCCCCCTTTTAATACTGACGGGGCTAACCCACCCCTCCCCCCTTTAATACTGATGGAGCTCACCCACCCCTCCCCCCTTTAATACTGATGGAGCTCACCCCCCCTTTTATACTGACGGGGACCACCCCCCCCTCCCCCCTTTAATACTGACAGGGCCCACCTCCCTCCTCCCTCCTTTAATACTGACGGGGCTCACCTCCCCCCTCCCCCTTCAATACTGACGGGGCTCACCTCCCCCCTCCCCCTTCAATACTGACGGGGCTCACCTCCCCCCTCCCCCTTCAATACTGACGGGGCTCACCTCCCCCCTCCCCCTTCAATACTGTCGGGGCTCACCCCCCCCCCCCACCTCCTTTAATACTGACAGGACTCACCACCCCCTCCCCCCCTTTAATACTGACAGGGCTCCACACACCCCCCCTTTAATACTGACAGGGCTCCACCCCCACCTTAATACTAACGGGGCTCACCTCCCCCCTCCCCTCCCCCTTTTAATACTGACGGGGCTAACCCACCCCCTCCCCTTTAATACTGACAGGGTTCACCCCCCCTCCCCCCCTTGAATACTGACAGGGCTCACGACCCCCCCCACCTTTTAATACTGACGGGGCTCACCGCCCCTTTAATACTGCAGGGGCTCACCCCCCCCTCACCGCTTTTATACTGACAGGGCTCACCCCCCCCCCCGCTTTAATACTGGCCGGGCTCATCCCCCGCCCCCCACTTTAATACTGACAGGGCTCACCCCTTCCCCCCTTTAATACGTACAGGGCTCACACCCCCCTCCTTTAATACTGACGGGGCTCACCTCCCCCCTCCCCTCCCCGCTTTAATACTGACGGGGCTCACCCCCACCTTTAATACTGACACGGCTCACCCCCCCCTTTAATACTGACAAGGCTCACCTCCCCCCTCCAATACTGACGGGGCTCACCCCCTCCCCCCTTTAATACTGACGGGGCTCACCCCCCTCCCCCCTTTAATACTGACAGGGCTTACCCCCCCAACCTTTAATACGGACGGGGCTCACCCCCCCCTTTAATACGGATGGGGCTCACACCCCCTCCCCCCTTTAATACTGACGGGGCTCACCCCCCCCCCCCTTTATACTGACGGGCCTCACCCCCCCTCACCCCTTTTATACTGACAGGGCTCACCCCCCCTCCCCCTTTTATACTGACGGGGCTCACCTCCCCCCCCTTTAATACTGACAGGGCTACCACCCCCCAACCTTTAATACTGACGGGTCTCACCCCAACCCTCCCCCCTTTTAATACTGAAGGGGCTCAACCCCCCCTCCCCCCTTTATTACTGACGGGGCCCACGCGCCCTCCCCCCTTTAATACTGATGGGGCTCACCCCCCCTTTTATACTGACGGGGCTCAACCCCCCCTCACACTGACGGGGCCCACCCACGCCTTTACTACTGACGGGGCTCACCCCCCCCCCCCCCCCCGCTTTAATACTGACAGGGCTCACCTCCCTCCTCCCCCCATTAATACTGACGGGGCTCACCCCCACTCCCCCCTTTAATACTGATGGGACTCAACCCCCTCAATACTGAGGGGGCTCACCCCCCTCCCCCCTTTAATACTGACAGGGCTCACGGCACCTCCGCCCCTTTAATACTGACTGGGGTCATCCCCCCCCCAACCCCCTTTAATACTGACGGGGCTCACCCCCCTCCCCCCTTTAATACTGACTGGGCTCACCTCCCTCCATTAATACTGACGGGGCACACCACCCCCTCCCCCCTCCAATACTGACGAGGCTCACTCCCCCTCCCCCCTTAAATACTGACGGGGCTCACCCCCCCCCCCGCTTTAATACTGACGGGGCTCACCCCCCCTCCCCTCTTTTACACTGACGGGGCTCACCCCCCCCCCCGCTTTAATACTGACGGGGCTTACCTCCCTCCTCCCCCCGCTTTAATACTGACGGAGCTCACCTCCCCCCTCTCCTCCCCACCTTAATACTGACGGGGCTCAAGCTCACTCCCCCCTTTAATACTGACAGGGCTCACCCCCACTCCCCCCTTTCTTACTGACGGGGCTCCCCCCTCCCCCCCTTTAATACTGACAGAGCTCAACCCAGTCCTCCCTTTAATACTGACGGGGCTCCCCTCCCCCCCCTTAATACTGACGGGGCTCCCCTCCCCCCCCTTAATACTGACGGGGCTCACACCCCTCCCCCCTTTAATACTGACGGGGCTCACCCCAACCCTCTCCCCTCCTCCCTTTAATACTGACGGGGCTCACCTCCCCCCTCCCCTCCCCCTTTTTATACTGACAGGGCTCACCCCCCCTTTAATACTGATGGGGCTCACCCCCCCCTTTAATACTGACGGGGCTCACACACCCCCCTCTTTAATACTGACGGGGCTCACCCCCCCCCCTTTAATACTGACGGGGCTCACCCCCCCCCTCTTTAATACTGACGGGGCTCACCCCAACCCTCTCCCCTCCTCCCTTTAATACTGATGGGGCTCACCTCCCCCTTTTTATACTGACAGGGCTCACCCCCCCTTTAATACTGACGTGGCCCCCCCTTTAATACTGACGGGGCTCACCCCCCCCTCTTTAATACTGACGGGGCTCACCCGCCCCTTTAATACTGACGGGGCTCCCCTCCCCCCCTTTAATATTGACGGGGCTCACCCCCCCTCCTCCCTTTAATACTGACGGGGCTCACCCCCCCTCCTCCCTTTAATACTGACGGGGCTCCCCTCCCCCCCTTTAATACTGACGGGGCTCCCCTCCCCCCCTTTAATACTGACGGGGCTCCCCTCCCTCCCTTTAATACTGACGGGGCTCACCCCCCCCCCTCTTTAATACTGACGGGGCTCACCCCCCCCTCTTTAATACTGACGGGGCTCCCCCCCTTTAATATTGACGGGGCTCCCCCCCCTTTAATATTGACGGGGCTCCCCCTCTAATATTGACGGGGCTCCCCCTCCCCCCCTTTAATATTGACGGGGCTCCCCTCCCCCCCTTTAATATTGACGGGGCTCCCCTCCCCCCCCCTTTAATATTGACGGGGCTCCCCTCCCCCCCCCCTTTAATATTGACGGGGCTCCCCTCCCCCCCCCCTTTAATATTGACGGGGCTCCCCTCCCCCCCCCCTTTAATATTGACGGGGCTCCCCTCCCCCCCCCCCTTTAATATTGACGGGGCTCCCCCCCCCCCCCCCCCCTTTAATATTGACGGGGCTCCCCTCCCCCCCCCCCTTTAATATTGACGGGGCTCACCCCAACCCTCTCCCCTCCTCCCTTTAATACTGATGGGGCTCACCTCCCCCTTTTTATACTGACAGGGCTCACCCCCCCTTTAATACTGACGTGGCTCCCCACCCCCACCCCTCCCCCTTCACTATTACTGACAGGGTTATCCCCCCCACTCCGCCCTCTATTGCTGGCGGGGTCCCCTCTGCCTCCCGGTGGCACTGACCTGAGGGCCCCGATCACAGCCACGTGCTGCCGGTACCGCTCCTTCAACACCAGCAGCTCCGCCGGATCCACCGGGGTCGGCACCCGCCGCCGATCGGCCTTGGATTTGGCGGGAGGGTCGTTGCGGGACTTGCGGCCGCGGTGCGGGATGGAGAGGGCGGGCCGACAGCGGCCGAGCAGGAGGGTCCGGCACTGGGCCCACATCCTCCGAGTGCGGAGGAACCGCGCGTGTGTGTGTGTGTGTGTGTGTTCGAGAGTAACGGCCACTCACATGGGCGCAGCCATCTTACCGGAAGCCGGCGAGTCACTTCCGTTTGGTCGAGGGCCTGAAGACTGCCTTCCCCGAGCCTCGCTGCGGAGCGGGGGGGGGTGTGAGGGGGGGAGAAATATCACCTTGACAACCGGGAGCGGGACCAACAATGCCCTTGATTTGAACCGCCTGCGCGAGCCAGCGACCGTTACAGGTGAGCGCCGCGAGAACACGCGTTCCATCAACGCGGATTCGGCTTTAACGCGATCGCTGAACGGGCCAGCTCCCCTCACGAGCGCCCGTTTATGAACACGCGAATTCGGCTGCAACGCGACCTGTGAACGGCTGGGCCTTTTCTTCCCGCAACGCGATTCCACCCTCCCTCTTCGCCCCAGCAGTGGCAGGGGAGCAAAATCCAGCCTCACCTTCCTCTTGTCTTGCAAAGTACAAATTCAGATCTTCACAAAAAACAACTGTCTGCCAAAATCCAGCTTCAGGATCCCCTTGTCTTGCAAAATGTAGATTCTGTGTCAGCTGCAGATCTTCACAAAATCTGTGTTCAGTGTGCTCAGTTAAAAAAAAATCACACAACACCAGGTTACAGTCCAACAGGTTTATTTGGAAGCACTAGCTTTCGGAGCGCTGCTCCTTCATCAGGTGGTTGTGGAGCAGGATCATAAGACACAGAATTTATAGCAAGACATCTCTGTCAGGCAATGAAAGCGATATATTGTACAAACCCACATCGCTCTTAAGCCTTTCATCTTTTAGAATGGGTTGCAGGTTTCGGTTCATTAATATGTAAATCCCAGAACTTCTTTCAAATCACATTCTCGAGAGAAATTAAGGTTTTATTAAAAAAAAAGTTCAGACAGTACCTGAAAGGTGTGAGGTTAGAATCTGTCTGAATCCCAACCTTCAGCCAGACTGGTTCTGTTTCTAAAGTAGGAGTTGATAAAATGTTCCATGGCCTCTCTGCATGCACTTTGTGTTTTTTTTAACAAAATAGAGTGTATCTGCAAATATAATTATGCAAATGCAAATTCACCCGATAGACTTATGTGTGTGTGCATGTGAGGGAAAGAGATCCCTCTCTCTCTCTGACAGACTCCAACCTCACACCTCTAATTCATTGACTAAGCTGTTTTTTTATATAAATCTTAAGTTATCTCAAAAAGATGATTTGAAAGAAGTTCTAGGATTTACATATGAACTAACTAAAACTTGCAGTAAAAAATGAGGTCTGCAGATGCTGGAGATCACAGCTGCAAATGTGTTGCTGGTCAAAGCACAGCAGGCCAGGCAGCATCTCAGGAATAGATGCTGCCTGGCCTGCTGTGCTTTAACTAAGTAAAAAATGAGGTCTGCAGATGCTGGAGATCACAGCTGCAAATGTGTTGCTGGTCAAAGCACAGCAGGTTAGGCAGCATCTCAGGAATAGAGAATTCGACGTTTCGAGCATAAGCCCTTCATCAGGAAACTTGCAACCCATTCTAAAAGATGAAAGATTTAACAGCAATCTAGGTTTGTTCAATATATTGTTTTCATTGCATGACAGAGATGTTTTGCTATAAATTATGTGTCTTATGATCTTGCACCACAGCCACCTGATGAAGGAGCAGTGCTCTTAAAGCTCATACTTCGAAATAAACCTGTTTGACTATAACCTGGTGTTGTGTGATTTTTAACATTGTCCACCCAACCCAACACCGGCATCTCCACATCACAGCTAAAACAGGGATGTTCAGGTATCCGTGTTGGACAAGGTCAAAGCTCAGTCCACACCAGGTCACAGTCCAAGGGGTTTCCAAATAAAGCCTGTTGGACTACAACCTGGTGTTGTGTGATTTTTTTTAACCAGCTAAAATCAGAAATTCAATCAGTTCCGCAAGCCTTGAAACTGGGGATTGTAGCCGACATTTAGAAGGAACTTTACCTCAAACTGCAGGAAGAATCTTGAGGAGGACTGATATCAGTGAGTTTAGTGAAATTACTGTATTGGTTGTTAAAATGTACCATTTAAAGATTTATCTAGACTGTGCTGTAGTTTGTGTTAGGCTAACAACTATTTTTGTTTTGACTTTTACTGGTATTTTTGGTGATTCGCACCTTCCCCCCCCCCCCCCCCCCAACCCTGTTTTTCCCATGGGACCCATCTTTATATTGCGCGACTTCTTATATCGCAATGTCACACAGGAACACAACTGCCACGTTACAGGAGAGTTACTCGTATAAGTTTGTCCTGATATAATGCAATAGAGCTATTCCCACGTGATCCCGCATTATAGGAAAATTGCATTGTAGCACCATTTAAATCAATATGACCAGGATCATGTTCTAGCCAGTACAGGTAAAGAAAGTTTGCGTTCTACAAATAATGGTCCAAATTTTTCAATCGTCTTATAGCCAATTCGCGTTGAAAAAATGCACGGAATAGCAGAATCGAGTGTAGGTGAACAATGTTTTTAAAACATGAAATTCTGCATGTGAATGGTGGCTAATATGTGATTCCACTCCCAGCAGTAGGTATCCTGATGCGTAGAGGAAGACAAGTTAGCTCTGTTATTCGGCCCAATTAGTTCAACTGGCGGAGCTATTGTGTGATTTCCTTACAGCGCGAGAGTGGAACTATTGCATTATAACAGAACCGAATTGCACTCAGTAACTTTCATTCTTGTTGCAGTTCTTACTGTGTTTGCTGTAAATATGGGAGGACAACATAACAAGAATGTCTACAGGAAGCGTCCAGGTGAAAGAATCGTGAGTGGTGACCGTAAAAGAAAGGCTATAACACTTGAAGAAAAGCTAGGTGTTATAAAGCGTTTTGAGCAGAATGAAAGAACATGTGATATTGCTCGTGCAACAGGAATAAAGGAGTCTACATTACGCACCATTAGAGACAATGCAGAAAAAATTAAAGCAAGCTGCATTGCGGGGACAAGCCTGAGTGCTAGCAAACTGGTGCGATCACGGCCAAAGGAACTTGAGGAGATGGAGCGGCTTCTGTGTGTGTGGCTAGAAGATCAATTGAAAAAGCAATCTGGGACCAGCTTTATCGCAATAAGACAGAAGGCCTTATCAATTTATGAGGGCCTGAGGAACAAAGCTGAAAATCCTGCAGATGTGCCCGCCTTCAGTGCTAGTAGTGGCTGGTTTGCTGGATTTAAGAACCGCTGTTTTCTAACCAATAAATTATGTGGCGAGGCTGCCAGTACAGATGAGGAATGTGCGATGGTATTTCCTCACATGGTGAAAAAATTTATTGAGGAAGAAGGCTACACCTTAGATCAAATCTTCAATTTGGAAGAGACAGGTTTATACTGGAAGCGAATGCCATCAAGGACCTATATTTCTAAGAATGAAGCACAGGCTCCAGGCTTTAAGGTGGCAAAGGATCGTATGACGGTGCTGCTGGGTGCCAATGCTAGTGGAGACTTAAAGCTTAAGCCTGTGGTGGTGTACCACTCTGCCAACCCGCGAGCCTTGAAAGGTTACCTTAGGTCCACTCTAGGTGTCTACTTTAGGTCAAGCAAAAGAGGTTCGATGACAGGGCAAATCTTTTCTGACCTTATTGTTGACGTTTTCAAAGATACTTTTAGAAATTATTGCAGAAGAAAAGATTTGGATTTCAAGATTCTCCTCATTCTGGACAATGCACCAAGCCATCCTCCCACTGTTGGTGAGCTTTCTGAAAACATTAAAGTGCTATTTCTACCTCCAAACACAACCTCTCTCCTTCAACCCATGGACCAGGGTGCAATAGCAGCTTTTAAAGCTTACTATTTGAGGCGCACATTCAGGAAGCTGATTGCAGCTACTGAGGGGGATAATAAGGACAGTGTTCTTCAATTTTGGAAGAGTTTTAACATCAAGAATGCTATTGACATTATTGTGGAGGCCTGGGGAGATGTCAGTAAGGACTGCTTGCGTGCAGTTTGGCAGAAGCTTCTCCCAGATTTTATTCATGATTTTAAAGGAATTGAACTATCAGAGGAGCTCCCAAGAATTAAAGAACACTGCATTGCTCTTGCAAAGCAAGTTGGATTTGAAGAAGTGGAGAGTGAGGATGTTGAGGAGGTGCTTGAGTCCCATTGCGTAGACCTATCTACAGCTGATCTACAACAACTTGAAGCTGAGGGGAAAATGGAAGCTGGAGATGAAGAAGATGAAGCCCAGGATGCAGCACCTCGAGAGCTTTCCACTTCTCTCTTGTCTTCTATCCTGAGGGAAGTTGAGAAGCAGTTGCAGCTCTTAGAAGATAATGACTACAATGCAGAACGCAGCGGGATAGCAGTTCGTGGCATAAGGTCTTATTTGGCACCCTATGAACAGCTTCTTCATGAAAGGAGAAAGATAGCACAGCAGCAAAACCTTTTTAAGCCAGTCCCCAGGAAACAGTCTGAGGACAATGAACTAAAACCATTCATTTCTGGACTAAATATTTTTCGGCATAATCCTGCATCCGGAATTGTACCTAAAAGTGATGATGATGATGATGATGACCCTCAGCCCTTGTCTTAATACAGTTAACTCAAAATCCCCATCAAGTTATCTTCAAAACTTTCAGGGTAAAGTGGTAAATTTACTGTATTATTTCATGAAAATATATGAATTTAACATATTTAAACTGTGCTATCCTTTGTGTTAGGCTAATTACGATATTTGTTTCGATTTTGAGTGATATTTTGGGTGGCCTGCCCCAACCCTATTTTTCCCATAGGCTGTGTTATTTCTATTCCGCAATTTTCTGTAACGTGAGGTTACATAAGAACATAGCTGCCATGTTCTAGCAGAACCGACTGTACTTTGAAAACAACACCTCGTTGTCATGGATTTCAAATTAGAATTGCGCACTTATAAAGTGCAAACTGTGTAAAGGTAAACTTGCATTTTCATAGAAACTGAGACAGCTGGAGGAATTCAGCAGGCCTGGCAGCATTTGCGTGGCGACAAAGCAGTTAACTTTTCAAATCCATTGACCATTGTTCAGACTCAAAACGTTAACTCTGCTTCTTACTCCACGGATGCTGCCAGACCCACTGAAGTTTCTCCAGCTAGTTTAGTTCTCCTTTCAGAATTCCAACATCGACAGTTCTTTGTCTTGTTAAGTTGTTGCATTTGTATAGCGTCTTTCTCCAATCACGACACCACTTCACACCCAATGGTACACATTTTGCAGTGAAGACACAATTGTAATGCTGGAAATACTTACGCACAGTGACGTCCTAATAATCTGATTATTGATTGAGGAATAAATGTTAGTCCATGCAAGGTAGGAAATAAAATAACCTTTCTCTTGATGGATAACAAACAAGAGAGAGTTTGGATCTTGATTAAGCCTCTCATCTGAAAAATGCTTCCTCTGTACTGCTCTCCCAAAGGGGGAAACCATAAAAAAAACTTGGAAATGAACATACGCGTTATGCCAGAGTCCCATTTTGAAGTACACAAGATGAATAAAACTGGCATAGAAACGTAGTAAATAGGAGCTGGCCATTCAGCCCTTCGACCCTGCTCTATCATTCAATATAATCATAGTCCATCACCCAAATCAGTGCATGATATTTGCAAGTTTTACTGCTTTTATCTCAGGTTAGGATTATCATCCTCAACTCTGTGCTGAGATTTCAAAACCCTATTTGTTACAGTGTGAAGATGGAGGCAAATTTGAACCATGGCCAGAATACGAGGAGACTCAACCATCACAAGGTCAATGTCAGAGTGAATATTAGTTGGGAAGGAAGGGTCTCTTGGACTATTTCCAATCAGCTAATATTGGAAAGAGAAGTAAATCTTAAATATTTACCTTACAGTTATGTCTGTATTTCTTATAGCGTCATATAGCATGGAAACAGACCCTTCACTCCAACCATTCCATACTGACCATAATCCCAAACTAGACTAGTCCCACCTGCCTGCTCCTGGCCCATATTCCTCCAAACCTTTCATTTTCATATATCTATCTAAATATCCTTTAAATGTTGTAATTGTATCCACATCCATCACTTCCTCAGGAAGTTTATTCTGCACATGAAACTGTATAAAGTTTTGCATCTTAAGTCTTTTTAAAATCTCTCTCCGTTTACCATAAAAATGTGCCCCCAGTCTTGAAATTCGCCAACTTAGGGAAAAGACAACTACCATCCACTTTATCTATACCTGTCATTATTTTATAGACTTTTATCAGGTCTACCTTCTCTTAGGAAATAGGGCAGGAGAAGTGAAGGAGGTGACAGTGGGGGAACACTTTGGGACCAGTGACCATAGTTCTATTAATGTTAAAATAGTTATGGAGAGGGACAAAACTGGTCAGTAGGTTCAAGTTCTAAATTGGGGCAAGGCAAATTTTGATGGAATTAGACAGGAGCTTGCAGGGGTTGATTGGAGTAGTTTGGTTGCAGGCAAAGGGATCTCTGGCAAGTGGGAGGCTGTTAAAAATGAGATAGCTAGATTTCAAGGTCTATATGTTCCTGGGAGGAAGGGCAAGGTTGGCCAGAATGGACAACACTGGATGACTAGAGATATTGAGGCTTTCACTAGAAAAAAGGAGGAGGTGTGGCTCAGGTAGAGGTAGCTGGGATCAAGCGAACCCCTGGAGGTATATAGAGAACACAGGCATTTATTGAAGAAGGAAGTCAGGTTGGCGAAAAGAGGACACGAGATAATCTTGGCTGAGAAGATTAGGGTGAATCCAAAGAGGTATTTTAAGTGTATTGAAGGGAAAAGAATAACTAGGCAGAGAATAGGGTCTGTCAAGGACCAAAGTGGTCATGTATGTGCAGAAGCACAGGAAATGGGTGGGGTTGTCAATGAATATTTCTCCTCTGTGTTTACCATGGAGAAAGACATGAAGCCTTAGGAACGTAGGGAAGTTAGTGATGATGTTTTGGGGACAGTCCATTCACAGTTGAAGCAGTGTTGGATACATTAGATTGTATGAAGGTGGATAAATCTTCTGGTTCTGACTGTAAAAGTCTAGAGAAGAAACTGTGGGGGCTTTGGCTGAAATTTTTGCAACATTGTTAGCCACGGATGAAGTCCTGGTAGACTGGAGACTAACGAATGTTGTGCCATTATTCAAGAATGGCTGCAAGAAAAAACCTGGGAACTAAAGACTAGTAAGCTTAACATCTGTAGTGGGTAAATAACTTGAGAGAATTCTGACAGATAAGGTATACATGAATATTGTTATGACACGGAGTAAACCCCTCTGCTAATTTAAACCTGATACACAGAGAAACTTACTTCGTGCCGAAATCTGTTAAATTCCAAGAGGCAAAGAACTATCCCAGATCTCACTATTTAAAATTAAAATTAACAATTTTATTCTTTAGATCCAAAAGAGATAATTAAAACAACAACTATTTACAACTCATTTCCCTTAAACCTATCTTTTACCTCCCACTCTACATTACTAGTCTGATTTTTTAAAAATCCGATTAAGATTTACAAAAAAAAAAATCACATTTCAAAACCAGCCAACTGTCTATTCTCCTCTGGAGATTTTCCTCGGTCTTTTCTTCGGCCTTCTGCTGCACAACTTTTCTTGTGGACAGGTACCTTTCAGAGAGCTATAAGGCTAGCAATCTGCACTTGTTGATACTCTTTGCAGTTCTCCTCCAACTGTTCAAAATGTCCGATTTTATACCCCAAAACATAGATCATTTCATTGATTTGATGTCATCCCAAATAGTAAAATTCAAATTTGATTGGATTTTGATATCTGGGACATAATTTAAACTGATTGGCTGAATTTAAATTTATCTTTGTTCCATGGCAACTCAACTCCAGCTATTGTTTCAACCAAATGTTATGTTGAACATTCAACCCAATCTGTGCTTTCAGTCAATCCTTGCTAGCTTCCTCTCTTTCTTAAAGGTACAGTACACACCTCCACCTTCATAAGACCTCACCCCTTAAGAAAAAAAAGTGAACCAGCATAATCAAAAGATGGCTTAATTTTTTTTCTCTATTCCTTAACCACATTATCATGACGTACACATGACTTTAATCTAAGTTCATATTAACTTCTTCCCACATGTATAAAACATTGAATAAATACTGATCTCATCAGTTAAATCAGTGATAATGCATTTGTGATTACATTCTTATGATCTGCAACATGTACGATTTGTAAATTAAAAGTTTGTAACAAGACTCCAACAAAATAGTGTCATATTCTTGTCTTTAAAGCATTCCAAGAATGTATGAGGTGTGTGATCTGTGTACACAACCGTCTCTGACACATTGTTCGTGACATACACATTAAAATGTTGTAAGGTCAGTACCAAATTCAGTAGTTCGTTTTCAGTTGTGGAGTATTTCCTTTGGTGAATGTTGAGTTTCTTCAAAAAGTAACCAACTGGCAATTCAATCCCATCATCGTCTTCCTGTTGCAGTACAGCTCCAACTCTTGTGTCACTAGCATCAATGGCAACTTTGAAGGGTTTCAAAAAGTTTTGTGCAGCTAAAACTGGTGCGGTGGTTAATATTGCTTTAAATGGTCAAATGCCTCCTGGCATTGTTCTGTCCACTGGACGTTAGTGCAGGTAACAGTGCCACAATACCGTTGAAGTTTGTAACAAACCTCCAAACTTAGTCCCAAGAGTCCAAACCCCTTCTTTCTTCGAGGAAATTCCTCGATGGCCTTCATCTTTGCGTTCAATGGGGTCAACCTTCCATGACCGATGTCATGTCCCAAGAATGTCACCTTTGGTTTTGCAAATTCAGTTTTGTTTTAAGTTTATGACCAGTTTTGCTTCTCGTAGTCAAAGAGTTATGCCAACTGTACCATGTGATCTTTCCAGGACTTAGTGAAAATCACTACGTCGTCCAAATTGCACAGTTTGTTAACCCAGCCACAACTCTGTTCATGAATCTTGGAATGTGGCGGGTGCATTCTTCATTCCAAAGGGCATCACTTTAAACTGATATAGCCCATTTGGGGTTACAAATGTAGAAATTTCTTTGCTATCTCTGATAAAAGTACCTGCTAGTAACCACACAGTAAGTCCAACTTGGTGATGTAACTGGCTCATCCAACTTCCTTGATACAGTCGTCCAATCCCGGTATTGGATATGAGTCTGATTTTGTAATGGCATTGACCTTCCAATAATCCATGCAAAATCATTGAGTCCTGTCAGGTTTGGGAACTAAGTCGAGTGGCAAACTCCACTCACTTGACTCAGTTGGATGATAGTGGTGCTGGTGCTGGAAAAGCACCACTCTAACCTTGAATCTAATCTCCAGCATCTGCAGTACCCACTTCCGCCATGGTTTGATGATATCCTTGTTGAACATGGCCTCCATCTCCTTGTGGATCTGTCTGGCTTTGAAAGGATTATGCTGATAGGGGTGTTGTTTATTGGAACAGTTTTCCCTACGTCTATTTTATGTACAATTGCATTAGTCCTCCCCATCTGATTTCTACAAATGTCCTCATACTGCAGTAACAAACCTTTCAACTGCATTCTTTGCTCCTGAGACAGATAGTTTACTAATCTATCCCACTCCTCAAGGGCGTCTTCATTTTTAACATATTTTGAGGCACATCAAAATCCACAACATCTGGATCTGATTCCTCACTCTGCGGGGCAGTAACGACACCTTTTGCTCCAGTTCTTTCTCTCTAGTATAACAACCCTCAGGAATATCCTTTGCACCCTTTTCGGAGTATGCATCAGCATGTATATCTTTTATTGACTTGTCTCTCTGTTACAAGTCCATTCGCCTTTCAGTACTAAACACTTCTGTCTGACCTTCTGCCTGTTCAGGATTTACCTGCACCATTATGTCAAACAGGTGTCCGCTAACTGAACCTCAACTCCTTAATCTTTCTCTCTAGTTTTTGCTACTTGCTGTGACTTACGATAGTGTGATCTTGTTACTGCCCAGTCTGGGAAAATACCAGAATATTTTTCTCTGAACTCCTCAGTTTCATGGTCTTCCCTGGGCTCACTCCTACCTTGGACCCTGCTAAATCGTTCCCAAGAACAAACTGGATTCCTGGAACTGACACTCTGTCAATCACTCCCTCTAACTTCCCCAGTCTTGAGTTGGCACTCCGACTTGATCTTATGTAGGAAAATGCTAAATCGTTGTCCATCTATCCCACAAATTACCACAATTTTGGGTAACAGATCAGAAAGAGTGCAAATTTGCTCATCTCTTACTATTAGAGACTGATTAGATTCTGTATCTCTCAAAATTATAACTTCTTGCCCGTCCCCCTGTTCTTTCTGAGTAAAGTTTACCCACAGAAGTGAATTCTTTGTCGAGATAAGGAACTAACTCCATACCCAGCTCTTGCCTAGGCCATGCACTCTCCTGCAGCTCCTCGGCTCTTCTTGGGATTTCCTTTACTGCATTCACTAAGGCCACTGACTTGGCTTCTTTTACCACATCCTTTCCCACCGTGTCTTTCTTTAACGACCAGCGCTGTGACTTTACGTGTCCCACTTTACCACAGTGGAAACAGCTGAGGCCTTTCACCTCCTTTCCACCTTCTTGGACTTCTTTTTTAACCTGTGGTAAACAGTGTTCTCTACTCTGTGTTTCATAATGTAGGATCTCCCCTTCTCCCAACCTCTATCCCTCGGAGGACGAAATTCTAGCCACCAACATGTACTCATCTGCTAATTCTGCTGCCCTTCTCACTTCCTGAACCTTCTGTTCCTCCACGTGAATTCCTATCATCTCTGGAAGTGAGATTTTAAACTGGGGCAGAAGTTTTCTAGAGCAGTATGTCAATAGTCCGATGAGGGAAGGGGCCATATTGGACCAGGTGTTGGGGAATGAGCCAGGCCAGGTGGTAGAAGTTGCAGTGGGTGATTTCTTTGGGAATAGTGACCACAATTCTGTAGGTTTTGGAATACTCATAGAGAAAGATGAGATGCTAAGGGAGGAGTACTAAACTGGGCCAAGGTCGTTTATATCCAAATTCGGCAGGAGCTGGGAAATATGGATTGGGGGTGGCTATTTGAAGGGAAGTCCACATTTGAATGTGGGAGGCTTTCAAAGATAGATTGAAGATAGTGCAGGATAGGCATGTCCCTTTGAAAACAAATGACAGAAAAGATAGGATTCATGAACGGTGGATGACAGGAGAATTCATGCGACTCGCCAAGAGGAAAAGGGAAGCGCACATAAGGTTCAGGCAGCTAAGAACAGAAGAGCCTTGGAGGAATATCAGGACAGTAGGACCAATCTTAAACAAGCAGGCTCAAAGGGATCATGTAATAACTTTAGTGAGCAGAATTAAGGAGAATCACAAGGCATTTTATTCATATATAAGAAGCAAGAGGTTAACTAGAGAAAGGGTTGGTCCACTAAAGAATAAGGAAGGAAGGTTGTGTGTTGAAACTGAAAAAATGGGTGAGTTTCTGAATGATTACTTTGCATCAGTGTTCACTGAGGAGAGGAACAAGATGAATGTTGAGATTATAGATAGAAGTTTGTTTACTCTGGATCACATTGACATAAGGAAGGAAGGTGTCTTGGGTAGGCTCAAGGATGTTAAGGTGGACAAATCCACAGGACCGGATGGGATCTATCCCAGGTTGCTGAAGTGGGCGGGGAGAGGAAGTAGCTGGGGCCCTGACAGATATCTTTGCAGCATCCTTAAACACAGGTGAAGTGCCGGAGGACTGGAGAGTTGCTAACATTGTTCCCCTATTCAAGAAGGGTAGTAGGGATATTCCAGGTAACTACAGACCAGTGAACCTGACGTCAGTGGTGGGAAAGTTGCTGGAGAAGGCACTGAGGGATAGGATCCATGTACATTTGGAAGGGAATGAGCCTATCAGTGATAGGCAACATGGTTTTCTGCAGGGGAGATCATGCCTTACCAACTTAGAGTTCTTTGAGGAAGTGACCAAGTTGATAGGTGAAGGAATGGTCATGTTAAAATTGTACAAGATTTTGGTTCAGCTGCACTTAGAATACTGTGTACAGTTCTGGTCGCCACATTACCAAAAGGATGTGGATGATTTGGAGACAGTGCAGAGAAGATTTACGAGGATGTTGCCTGGTATGGAAGGTGCTAGCTATGAAGAGAGGTTGAGTAGGTTAGGATTGTTTATCTGAGAAAAAAAGGAGATTGAGGGGGGACCTGATAGAGGTTCACAAAATCATGAAGGGTACAGACAGGGTGAATAGGGATAAAGTTTTTTCCCCAGAGTGAGGGATTCAGTAACAAGAGGTCATGCATTCAAGGTGAGACGTGAAAAATTTAAGGGGGATACACGCAGAAAGTACTTTACACAGAGGGTGGTAGGTATCTGGAATGCTTTGCCAGCAGAGGTAGTAGAGGCAGGCATGGTAGATTCATTTAAGATGCTTCTAGACAGATGCTTGAGTAGGTGTGGAGCAGAGGGATACACATCCTTAGAAATTGGGCGATAGGCTTATACAGTGGATTTGGATTGGCTCAGGCTTGGAGGCCCTGTAAATTATCTTTGTTCTTTGTTCTTTTATCTCACTTTTTAAAGTAAGAATTCACAATTTTATTCTTTAAATCCAAAAGAGATTATTAAAACAACAACTATTTACAACTCCTTTCTCTTAAACCTATCTTTTACCTCCCACTCTACCATACTGGTCTGATTTTTTAAAAAAACCTGATTAAGATTTACAAAAAAAAACCACGTTTCCAAACCAGCCAGCTGTCTATTCTCCTTTGTAAATTTTCCTCTGTGTTTTCCTGGGTTATCTTTTCTTCAGTCTTCTGCTGCACAACTTTTCTTGTGGATGCGTTCCTTTCAGAGAGCTATTCAGCTAACAGTCTATACTTGTTGGTAATTCTTTGCAGCTCTCCCCTAACTGTTCAAAATGTCCAATCTTATACCCCAAAACATCAGATCATTTCATCACTTTGATGTCATCCCAGACAGTGATATTCAAATTTGATTGGATTTTGGTATCTGGGGCATAATCTAAACCAATTGGCCGAATTTGCGTTTGTTTTTGATGTATGGCAACACAACTCCAGCTACTGTTTCACCCAAATGTTACATTTTTAAATTGTTCAGCACACTCTGTGCGTTCAGTCAGTCCTTGCTAGCTCCCTCTGCCTCTTAAAGGTACAGTACACATCTACCCCTTCATGACAATTTGGTAGGAAGGGTTTGATTAGGAGCAGTCAGGTCAAAACAATGACTGCGGGTGCTGGAAACCAGATTCTAGATTAGAGTGGTGCTGGAAGAGCACAGCAGTTCAGGCAGCATCCAAGGAGCAGTAAAATCGATGTTTTGGGCAAAAACCCTTCAACAGGAGCAGTCAGCATGGCTTTGTGAATGGGAAATTTTGCCTCATAAATTTGTTACAGTTCTTTGATAAAGTGACCAGGAAGGTTAACATTGGCATAGTTTATATGGATTCTAACAAAGCCTTTGATAAGATTAGATTCCCTACATTATGGAAACAGGCCCTTCGACCCAACAAGTCCACACTGATCCTTCGAAGAGTTACCCAGCCAGACCCATTCCCCTTCCCTATGTTTACCCCTGACTAATGCACCTAACACTCTGAGCAATTTAGCCAATTCACCTGACCTGCACATATTTTGGATTGTGGGAGGAAATTGAACAAACTCACACAGACATGGGGAGAATGTGCAAATTCCACACAGTCGCCTGAGGCGGGAATTGAACCTGGATCCTTGGCCCTGTGAGGCAGCAGTGCTAACCACTGAGCCACTGTACCACTCCCAAGGTTCCACATGGTAGGCAGTTCTGGAAGGTTGGATCGAATGGAATCCAGGGTGAGCTGGCAAATTGGATACACAGCTGGCTTGATGATAGGAAGTAGAGGGTAATAGTGGAAGGATGCTTGTTCGACTGGAGGCCTGTGATTAGTGGAGTGCCTCAGGGGTCAGTGCTGGCCCCTTTACCGTTTGTTATCTGTATCAATGATTTGGATGAGAATGAACAAGGCATGATTAGTAAGTTTGTTAATGACACAAAAATAGGGAGTATCGTGGACAGTGAGGAAGATTATCAAAAATTGCACCAGGACCTTGATGAGCTGGGCAAGTGGGCTGAGAAATAGCAAATTAAGTTTAATATAGATATGTGTAAAGTCTTATATTTTGGAAAGTCAAATCAAGGTAGGAGGTTCGTGGTGAATGGTTGGGCCTTAAGGAGTGTAGTGGAACAGAGGGACCTTGGAGTTCAGGTTCACAGTTCTCTGAAAGTGGAATCACAGGTAGACAGCGCAGTGAAGACAGCCTTTGGCACACTGGTCGTCATCAGTCAGGGCATTGAGGATAGAAATTGGGAAGTTATGTTGCAGTTATACAGGACGTTGTTGAGACTGCACTTGGATTATTGTGTTCAGTTTTGGTCACTGGTTATAGGAAGGATGTTACTAAACTGGAAAGAGTGCCGAAGAAATTTACAAGGATGTTGCCTGGATTCAATGGTCTGAGCTATAGGGAGAGATTGAACAAGCTAGGACCTTTCTCTTTAGAGTCATAGAGTCATAGAGATGTACAGCATGGAAACAAACCCTTTGGTCCAACCCGTCCGTGCCGACCAGATATCCCAACCCAATCTTTAGAATATAGGAGACTGAAGGGGGATGTCATGGAGGTATATAAGAGGGGATGTCATGAGAGGCATGGATAGGGTGAATGCAATCAGTCTTTTTCCCAGGGTTGGGGAATCGAAGACTAGAGGGCATCATTTTAAGGTTAGAGGGAAAAGAATAAAAGGGAACCTGAGGGGCAACTTTTTTTACACAGAAGGTGGTATGCATATGGAATGAGCTGCCATTGGAAGTAGTTGAGGTGGGTACATTAACAACATTTAAAAGGCATTTGGACAAATACATGGACAGGAAAAGCTTAGAAGGATATGGACCAAATGCAAAGAAATAGGGTAAGCATGGACGGTTATTCTGGTCGGCATGGATCAGTTTAGGCTAAAGGTGCTGTCTCCATGCTATAGGATTCTACAGCTCGAGTTCACCTCTCAACCTCCTACATTCCAGTGCAAAAAGTCCCAGCCTTTGTTTATACCTTAAACCTTTCAGACCTGGCAACGTCCTGGTAAATCTCTCCAGCTTGATAATATAACTGGGTGACCAGAAATGGACACAGTATTCCAGAAGAGCCCTCCTTAGAGACATCTTAGAACCCAGAGTTTGGATTTGGAGCATATTTTTCATGATGAATAAGAGATCACAATTGTCAGAGGTGATGGCCCAGTGGTATTGTCATGAGACTATTAACTTAGAAGCTCAGTTAACGTTCTGGGAGCTGGGTTTAAATCCTGGCAGATGGTAGAAAGTGAATTCAATATATAAAACAAATCTGGAATTATGAATCTACTGATGATCATATTGTTGGGAATGGGCTCACTTGAAAGGAAAACTGTCATCCTGGTCTGGTCGACATGTGACTTCCACACCCCAGCAATGTAGTTGACTCTGAAGTGACCTCTCAGTTCAGAGGCAGCTAGGTAACAAGTGCTGGCCAGTTACCAGGGTAACTGGTATGTGGGTTAGTTTGATCTTAGAGTAGGATAAAATGTCGGCACAACATTGAGGGCCAAAGGACCTGTACTGTTCTATGTTCAATATTCTATGAATGTAAGTTGAAAAGCCTCACCACCCCACTTTGTTTTCAGTGTATTAATTCTACAGTGGTGCCTCGGAATCCGAATTTAATCCGTTCCAGCAGGCTGTTCGGATTGCGAAAAGTTCGGATTCCGAAACTATTTTCCCCATAGGAAATAATGGAAAGTGAATTAATTCATTTCTGGACCCAATTAAAATACATTTCCAAGACAATTTTAACTGCAAATTCACATGGTTAAGGTAAAATAAGATGAGTAAATGACCTAAATATCAAGTAGTAATAATAAAAACAAGAAATAAATGTACTAACATGAGAATAACTTCATTTGCCTTAGTGGGGAGTGCTAATGGTGCATGTGGAAGCTGGAGAGGAGGAAGGAGGGAGAGGGTTTACTGCTTGGAAGGTGAGTTACCTTCCATAATAACATCAGGTAACTGTGCTTCTGGTGTTTGCTGTCTTTGTCTCTTCATTCTCGTAACACTAAGACCACTTGTAGAGGGCTGGGGCTCACTGGACTGGCTTTGTTTAGAGAACCACCTTTCCAAAATTGTCTGGTGTTGGCAACTTTTCTGAATTTTTCTGAAGTGATCAATCACATTGTCATTGAACATATTTATGCTCCTATTGACCACTGCCTTGTTAGGATGCCACTTTTCAACAATGGCCTGTATTTTAGACCACAGGAAGCACAGTTCCTTAATTTCAGCACTGGAAATGTTCCCACTAGCTCCCTCTTCCTCCTCTGAAGAAATTTTCTCTGTCACTTCTTCTTGCTGCGTCTTGTGGAGGTGCTGAAGTTTTTCATTCTTGTGATCCTCTACTAACCCCTCCACATCCTCTTCACCCACCTCCAAGCCCATGAACTTGCCCAGAGACACAATAACAGGCACAACAGGTGGTTCTTCGAAGCCTTCAAAGTCTCTCCCTGCAACACATTCAGGCCAGAGTTTCTTCCAGGCAGGGATCATTGTCCTCAGAGACATTTGCCTCCATACTTTGTGTATGATTCGTAAGCAATGGAGGATATTATAATGATCTTTCCAAAAGTCTCTTGAGGGTCAGTTCAGTCTCGTTTGTCACCTCAAAGCATTTCTGGAACATAGCCTTGGTATATAGTTTTTGAAATTTGAGATAACTTGCTGGACCATGGGCTGGATGAGAGGAGTGATATTGGGGGGGGCAAAAACTTCACCTTGATGAAGTTATATTCGCCCACCAAATCTTCTCCCAAGCCTGAAGGATGAGGAGGAGCGTTGTCCATCACGAGAAGAGTCTTCAGGGGTAGATTCTTTTCCTCAAGATAAGCCTTCACAGAAGGGGCAAACTTCTCATGAATTCACTCAGTGAAGAATTGCCTGGTAACCCATGCTTTCATGTTTGCCCTCCACATAACATTAAGCTTGCTCTTCATAACATGGTTCTTTTTGAATGCATGTGGATTTTCTGAGTGGTACACAAGCAAAGGCTTTATCTTGCAGTCTCCACTAGTATTACCCCACAACAAGAGAAAAAGCCCGTCTTTCATTGGCTTATGGCCTGGTAACGACTTCTCTTCCTTCGTTATATAGGTCCTCCTTGGCATCTTTTTCCAGAAGAGGACAGTCTCATCACAATTGAAGACCTGTTGTGCCACATACCCCTCAGTGTTCACAAACTCACTAAATTTCTTCATAAAATTTGCTGTTGCATCCACATTCGAACGAGCAGCCTCTCCATGTATAACAATACTGTGGATCCCAGTTCTCTTCTTAAAGTTTTCAAACCACCCCTACGAGCCTTAAACTCATCACTATCAGCATTACTTCCAGGCACGTCTTTTTTAAGGTCAGCAGACCTGGCATTCTCACAAATTATGCCGTCAGAGATGGGATCACCAACCAACTGTTTTTCATTTTTCCACCTCCTCTATAAACTTCGATCTCTTAGAGGTCAGAGTTGTAACACCTTTTGCTACATCAGCTGCTTTTATCACTTCTTTATTTTTCAGAATCGTGCACACGGTTGATTTCGGTATCTCAAACATGGCAGCGAGATCAGACACATGCGTAACGCTCTCATGCTTAGCGATGAGTTCTTTCTTCAACTCCACTGTCGTTTTCACGGACTTCCTCTTACTTTTATTTGCTTCACTCCTCTTCTTGGGTGAATGCACAAGGGTGATCATTTAAAAAAACAGCACAAATCAAGGTGAAAACATGAGGTAAACTAATGATGGACACACAAGAGATGCTTTCACGACTACTTCCGGAGACGAACTGAACAAACAAGGTGTGGCCTGAATGGTACGTGGTGTTCGGATTCTGAAACTATGTTCATATTTTAGGGCAAAATTTCTCGAAATAATTGTTCGGATTCCAAGTTGCTCGAACAATCGGGTGTTCAGATCTGGGGTCCCCACTGTATTGTCACATATGCTAATTTGAGTAGTGAAAGGTTTGTAAGTCTACACCTTCAAAAATACTAAACTAGAACTTCTTTAGTTACAGATTGGTTACAGAGCAATAATGTCAGCAAAACACGGCACCATCTTAGGTACAGAGTACAGGTCGTTCTGCTATAATGCATGTTTCAACACAAATTTGCTGTGATGTGATTGACAAGGGGACGCTGTTTCTAAAGTTTTAAAACATGTGTTGGCGAAAATGCAATTAAATCGCACACACTTTAAGCGCTGTTTCTAAAGCACCATTTTTCTATAACATGGGGTTGCACAAGAAAGAGACCATCGTTTTATCGAAGAACTGACTGCATCAAGTACAATCCTTAGTGACAGAAGAGAGAAATGAGGAAAAGAAAAACATTGCAGCTGTACGCAGTATAATCATAGACCAGAAAAAAACAAGAATCAAAATTAAAAAGACAAACATCACAGCTTCTCCAAAGGTTCTCCACAGCAGACCACTCCAGGAGGCCTCCATGTGCTCTGACTGCTGGCTGCTGCCATGCTCCACACTGTTATTCCACACAATCTTTCAATTGCAGGGTATCTTCTGAATGTCACCTCCAGGTGGCACAAAGTAAGCTCATGCTATTCTCAAATGGTGGGAGCAGCCACCTGTGATGGGACTGCAGAATGTGCAATAGGTTACCCTGCACGGGTGGATACTCCCCTCCCCCATGCCCCAACACTCTCCCTCACCCCCATGCTCACACTCCAGGCCAACCTTATACCGTTGCTCCTGGTTACTATCCCTTCATTCCCCGACACCCCACCTATTTCCCCCGTGCCTCCAACCCCTGGTGCAGGCCAACATTCCTCCACACTGCTCCTTCAACATCCCATCTGACCTTTGCATTCCCACCAACCCCCCTCCCCCCCCACGCCTCTGCCTGACCTCGCCCTCTGACATCTCATTGGTGGTGCCATCACTGGGCACAGATCATGGTCACCATTGATGCAGATGCTTCTCCTGCCTCTGCCCAAGAGCTCACTGGCTGTGTCTGCATGGTTGCCATTTTGTGACATGGATAATCACTCCAGTTATTTTCAATAAAACTTATATTTTTAAACAAATTGTATTGCCATTCTAGGAATGGCCTCCTCATGTGCCACAAGAAGTAAGCTTTTACACTCATAGAGTCACAGAGCTGTACAGCACGGAAACAGATCCTTCGGTCTAAACTCGTCCACACTGCCAGATATCCGAAATAAATCTAGTCCCATTTGCCAGTATTTTTAGACCTTTAAATTCTTATTCATATACCTATCCAGATGCCTTTCAAATGCTGCAATTGTACCAGCCTCCACCACATCCTCTGGCAGCTCTTTCCATACATATACCACCCTCTGTGTGAAAACGTTGCCCCTTAGGTCCTTCTTAAATCTTTCCCCTCTCAACCTAAACCTATGCCCTCTAGTTCTGGACTCCCCCACCTCAGGGAAAAGACTTTGTCTATTTACCCTATCCATGCCCCTCATGATTTTCTAAACCTCTATAAGGTCACCCTCAACCTCCGACGCTCCAGGTAAAGCAGCCCCAGCCTTTTTAGCTTCTTTCTATAGCTCAAATCCTCTAACGCAGGCAACATCCTTCTAAATCTTTTCTGAACTTTTCAAATTGCACAATATCATTCCCATGGGGGAGACTAGAATTGCACACAGCATCCCAAAAGTGGCCTAATCAATGTCTTGTACGACTCATGATCTCCCAACTCCTGTACTCAATGCTCTGAACAATGAAGGAAAGCGTACTAAACAACTTCTTCACTACCCTATCTACCTGCAACTCCACTTTCAAGAAACTATGAACCTGCACTCCAAGGTCTCTTTGTTCAGGAACACTCCCCAGGCCCTAACCATTAAATGAATAAGTGTATAAGTATACAGACTCTTACAGCCCAGAATGAGACCATTCGACCCATCATGTCTGCACTGCTCACCAACAATCTTACCATTTCCAGCTGTTGGCCCAAAGCCCTTGTGGCTATGGTAACATGAGTGAATATCTAAACAACTGCTTAAACATTAAAAGAGTTTCTGACTCAATCATTCTTTCTGCCAATGAGTTCCAAACTCCTAAACACCCTCTGATTAAAAAAAAACTTCAGCTCTTCTAGCTTTCTACCTCTTTCTTTAAGTCGATGCACTTATTGACCTGTTTGCTAATGGAAAAAGGTGTCTCCCTATTCACCCTCATAATGTACACCTCTGTGATGTATCACCATAGTCTTACCAGACCTCAGGCAAGGGAAGAGGTTGAGAAGGAAAGTCCTTCATGGTCACCTCAAGCCAGTGATGGGAATTAAATCCACACTATTAGCATCACACTACCCTGCAAGCTAATGATCCAGCCAGCTGAACTAAACCTGAGGCTGGAATTGAACCCCAGTACTGTGATGTAGTAGTGCTAACTACTGAGCCAATGTGCTGCCAAGTTACTGGAGGAACTCAGCAGATTTGACACCATCTGTGGAAAGAAAGCAGAGTTAACCTTCCCTTCTTCAGAACACCACCCTGGCCTATTCAATTTTGCTCATAGCTCAGATACTTCTTGAGAGTGAAATGGGGGGGATGTGGGCTTGGGATGGAACATGCTGAGTTGGTATAGTTGGATTGTGCACTGGTTGAATGGGAACTGATGCAGAAGAGGATACTGGCAAAAACCAACAGGGGGCAAGGTGGAGAGGGAGCCACAGAAGTCAGGGGAAGTAACTGTGTGAACTGAAGGTGGGCTATGTGTGACAGAATGCATATTATAGCTAAACAGCATTATGTTTTTCATTTACAGCATTCTCTCTGACTCATATTCTTCCCCTATTAGAAGACAGTCAATAATTAACACACTTCTTGTTGTGTTGTGTTACTTGATTTTTCCTGAATTGTGACTTTGCATTGGTAATTGGATTCTATATTTGGGGACACTGGCTGAATATCTTTAGTGAATAAAAATTGCACTTTAAATGCAAGGAAAATCCCAGGAGACTTTACGGCAGTGACATCTTGGATTAGCGAGAAAGTGGAGAGGCTTTTTTTTATTTGTACCTGGGCTGGGGGCATTGCTGTCTAGGCCAACATTTATTGCCCCTAAGGGCAGTCGAGAGTCAACCACATTACTGTGGGCCTGGAGTCAGATGGAGAAGGGCTTATGCCTGAAACGTCGATTTTCCTGTTCCTTTGATGCTGCCTGACCTGCTGCGCTTTTCCAGCAACACATTTTTAAGCTCTGATCTCCAGCATCTGCAGTCCTCACTTTCTCCTGGAGTCATATGTAGACCAGATCTGGTAAGGATGGAAGATTTCCTTCCCTGAAGGACACTAATGAATCAGATGGGGTTTTCCCAAACAATTGTAATTATTTTAATTCCAGATTTTTATTGAATTTAAATTTCATCTGCTGTTTGGATTCAAACCCAGGTCCCCAGAACATTACCTGGATTAAGACTCTAGTGATAATACTACCAGGCTCTCTGGTTGCTCATTTCTAATTGCCCCTGAACTGAGTAGCTTCATAGAATCATTTCAAAGGGCAATTAAGAGTCAACTGCATTGCTGTGTGAGTTGAGAGTCACAAGTAAGCCTGACCAGGATAACGGCGACAGATTGCCTCCTTTAAATGACATAGCTGAGTGTGACGGGTTTTTAGAACAATTTATTAAATACAAATGCCAACAGCTACCATGTGAAAATCAGCACACGTTAGTAATGCCATTAGTAGTATTGGGAATATTGGGAATACCCCCTGCAAGTTCCCCTCCAAGCCACTCACCATCTTGACTTGGAAATATAGGCCCATTCCTTCACTGTCGCTGGCTCAAAATCCTGGAATTCCTTCCTTGACATCATTGTGAGTCAACGTACAGCTCACAGACTGCAGTGATTCAACACCACCTTTCTGAGGTGGGCATGTATGTTGGACCAGCCGGCGACTCATGAGTAAATTAAAATGAATGTACTGTTCTCTATTGTGGAACTCAAATCTCTGCGGTGAGATTTAATGCACTCACTTTCTGACTCATAGAGAAGAATACCCACTGAGTCACAGCTGATATTTCCTTACTGAACTTTTTTATTTGTGGTAATCCTACAGCTTCGTCAATGAGACCTACAATTAGCTTCCTCATAACAAATGAATTGACTGGACTGAAATTCGGAACTTCCCTGAATCTAAATGCGATAAAATCTATTTCCAGCGGGGGGCAGCAGATACACTCAATCCCTTCTTTCTTGCATTGGGAATTTTAAAGCCTACAATCAAAATCAGCATCTGCTTTGAGTTCATTGTCACTGTCATTACAGCCTTACACAGGCAAGTTTACAACTCGAGTTCTCAACACTCCCTAACTGTTTGTCCTTAGGTTGCAAGGGTCAGCCCTGGCTCAACATTCAGCGCTCAGGCCACAAGGTTTTAAAGTCATATGTTCAACTCCCACTCTGCGCATCTTAGCGCAAGATACAATGAAATAGTCTTTTCATTTTCAGGGCTCTTGAGACACACTGGTAGCAACCCTTCCTCTGGGCAAAAAGTCCAAGTCCCACTTGCTCTGGGCCTGTGAATAACTGAACAGGTTGACAACAGAAACAATCTATAATCTGGCAGCAGTGACAATGGTCTGCTAAACAGTCAGAGGGATCACCTTTTCCAATGGCATGTTAAAGCGAAACCTCACTACTATTTCTGCTGGAAATAAAGGAGCTTGTATTTATTACCGCCCAACTTGACTCTTCCAATGTATTCCTGATAGCCAGCTATTTCAGGAGGAGATTGGCATATGTTTAATAGGGAGAAAGTGACCACTGCAGATGCTGGAGATCAGAGTTGAAAAGTGTGGCGCTGGAAAAGCGCAGCAGATCGGGCAGCATCGGAGGAGCAGGAGACTCAACACTTCGGGCATTAATCTTTCATCAGGAATGTGGAGGGGGGGAAGGAGACTGCGAGATAAATAGGAGGTGGGCATAGGGCTGGGGGGAAGATAGCTTGGAAAGCAATAGCAATATACAGGTGGGGGCTGATGGTGGTAGGTTGGAGAGGATGGTAGAGCAGATATGTGGGAAAGAAGATGGACAGGTGGGGCAGTTCAAGAGGGTGGTACTGAATTGGGTAGTTGGATCTGGGATAACGTCGGGGGGATCTGGGATAACTTGGGAAGAAAAATGAGGACACTAGTGAAATCGGCACTGATGCCATGTGGTTGGAGATCCCAAGGTGGAAGATGAGGCGTTGTTCCTCCAGGTGTCAGGCTAGGATTTGGCGGTGGAGGAGGCCCACGATCTGCATGTTCTTGGTAGAATGGGAGGGGGGGTTGAGGTGGTCGGTCGCAGAGCAGTGGGGTTGTTTGGTGTATGTGCCATTGAATCTCAGCCTTCCAACCACAACATGGATAGAACCCCCTGGTCCTCACCTTCCGCCCCACCAATCTACAGACACAACAATTCATTCTCCACCATTTCCACCACGTACAGTCGACCCCACCACCAGAGATATACTTTCCTCCCCATCCCTATCAGCATTCCGCAGAGACCATTCCCTCCGCTACTCCCTCATTAGTTCCACGACCCCCACCAACCCACCCTCCACTCCCGGCGCCTTTCCTTACCACCACAAGCCCTGTAAAACCCCTGAGCCCACACTTCCCCCCTCACCTCCATCCAAGGCCCCAAAGGATCCTTCCACATCCGTTGCTCTTGATGTGGTGTCCTCTACATTGGGGAGACAGGACACCAACTTGCGGAACGTTTCAGAGAACATCTCTGGGACACATGCTCCAAAGAACCCAACCGCCATGTGGCTGACCACATCAACCCCCCCCCACCCCCCCAATTCCCATTCCCACTTCGCTAAGGACATGTATGTCCTGGGCATCCTCCACCACCAAACCTTAGACACTTGGCGCTTAGAGGAATAATTCCTCATCTTCACATTGGGATCCTCCAACCAAATGGCATCAAGATTGATTTCACCAGTTTCCTCAACTCCCTGACCCCCACCTCATCCCAGATCCAACTCTCCAACTTGACACCGCCCTCTTGAACTCTCCCACTTGTTCATCTTACTTCCCATCTATCCACTCCACTCTCCGCTCCAACCTGTCACCATCACCCTCCAACCTGCATCTACCTATCACCTTCCAAGTTACCCTACCCCGAGCCCCAGTCCCCCCTCCTATTTATCGTTAAGCCCTTCCCCCATCCACAGTCCTGATGAAATTTTAATTAGTAATGGGTTGGAGGGTTATGGAGATTGGTCAGGAAAGTGGAGTTGAGGCCAAGATGACATCGTCCATGACCATATGAAGTGGCAGAGCAGGCTTGAAGAGCTTAATAGACTGCCCCTAGGTCTTAAATTCGTACTTTCTATCCTGCATTAGTTTGAGGTCATATTGAAGTTACATGGCACCATTACTGATGCTGGCCTCACGTTCTAGTTTTAGTAATTGTGTTTAAAGTGCACCAGCTTCCATTTTAGGATTTGAAACCATATTCTCCGAGGATTAGCTTCTGGATTACGAGTCTGAACTCCACGAGGGTCAGTATCCTGTGGCTTACTCACCTTTTACTTACATGTGCATTATACCTGACACTGATCCAGCTCCCTCAGAGCCAGCTCTCAGAGTGAACAGAACCTCTGACACTCCTGTTTATATCTGTCAGCCAGGGCTCCCTGATTGGACAAGGTTAATAGCCCCAGTCAGGGAACTCATATTCACCACGTGCTGAGCTGCTGCTGTTTGGAATTCTTTATCGTACTGTAATATAAATCCTTTTCACAAAGTAAGAACCACCTCATTCCCAGACACTGAAAAGTAATGCTACTGCTTTCCTTTTAATCCTGTTTTGTGTAACAACACTATTTTTTTTACGCTGTAAGATTTGTATCCAAGAGGGCGTCACTAAAAGGCAGCCATTTCACTGCATTCCTGTATGTTTATACCGGAGTACAAGTCACAATAAATACATTGAATACATTCAATATGAGATCCAGCCTTGTTCCAGTCATTACAGAGCCCATGTGCTGGCATCACTTGTACACCAATATCTGCTTTTGTCCTTGAGAATGTGGCTCCAAACTGCTACCTTGAATTGCCAGAGTCCATATGGTGTGGGCTCACCTTCAATGCTGTCAGGGATTGGGCTCCAGGATTTTAACCCAGCGACAGCTTCTTCCTTGAGTTGGTACAAGTTGTGGCTTTGGAAGGAGTCTGGATGAGGTGTCTGCAGTGCATCTGGAGGAAGGCTTTACTAGCAAGGCCAGAATTTGTTGCCCATCTCTAATTGCCTTGGGAAGGCAGAGTTGAGATGCATTCTTGAAGTACTACAGTCCTTGAGAGCAGGGTATCTCCGTAACGCTGTTCAGAAGGGAGTTCTAGGATTTTGACGGAGCAGCAGTGAAGGAACAGCGATGTGGTTCCCGATTGGGGTGGTGCTGACAATCTGTAAATCAACACTGACACATTGTAGGGGAAAGAGGAAATCTGGAGAGTCAACAGCTCATAAATAGCTGCTGTTCCTCTTCCACATGTGACCCTTCTTCACCCTCATGTGCAGTATCAAGTCACTCCTTATGCCATTTCACCAGCTCCCTGAAGCCCAGACTTTTACTAAGTCCTTTGTGATAACTTCAGCCAGTGCAGGAAATGTGCCTGTACTGTTGGTAACAGTTTGCATCACAAACTGTTCCAGCCAATTCGTTCCATCCAACGAAACGAATCAACCCACTAACCTTATATCTCAACACAAGGTACCTTGATATTCCCTCTCCCTTCTCGTATCACCCCTTCCCTCACTTTCACTGTCTCCTCTTCCTTCCTTGATCCTCACCTCTTTCTCCCCTCCCTCCCCTCTCCCCTGAGATATTTCTTGATATTCCTGCAGGGACCCAAACTGGGATTGCACTGTGACTAAAACACTTTCATTCAGTAGGATCTGACATTGATTCATTTTTTTCAAACTCTTCAAAAGAAAATTTTTAACTGTAGTTGTGATTGTAATAGTAGGCAAACTCAACCAATTAGCATACAGCAAGGTCCACATGTTCTCTGCCTTTCCTCCTTTACTTTCCCCTTCCCCCATTTCCTGTCCTGTCTTGCTCCACCTTACGCTCCTGCCTGACAGAGGAACAATGTGATAACAACCATATGTTACAACATAGAACATTACAACACAGAAACAAACTCTTTGGCCCACTATATCTCTGCCAACCATGGTGACATTCAAAACTAATCCCATCCGCCTGCACATGGTCCATATCCTTCTATCCCCTGCCTGTTCATGTGTCTGTCTAAGTGCTTCTTAAACATTGCTATCATATTTGCTTCTGGCAGTGTACTCCAAGCACCTACCACCCTTTGTGTAAAAAACCTGCCTCACAAATCTTCTTTAAACTTTCTCCTTCTCATTTTAAACATATGCTCGAGTATTGCCAACCTTGGGGTAAAAGACACTAACTACCCACCCTACCCATGCTTCTCATAATTGTATATACTTCTATCAGGTCACCCCTCAGTCTCCAATGCTCTAGTGAAAACAATCCAAGTTTGTCCAATCTAACCTTCCAGTTAGCAAACTCCAATCCAGGCAATATCCTGGTAAAGCTCTTTTGTACCATCTCAGGGGAGAGGGGAGGGAGGGGAGAGAGAGGTGGGGATCAAGGAAGGAAGAGGAGACAGTGAAAGTGAGGGAAGGGGGGATATGAGGAGGGAGAGGGAAGAGGGTAAGGAGTGGGAGGGCAAAGGGGAGACACTGAGGAAGAGGGAAGGGGGTAGATGGGGAAGGAGAGGGAAAGGGGAGTTGGGGAGGAAGAGGAAAGGAGGGGAGACAGGGATGGAGAAGGAAGGGGGAGAGGGGGAGAGAGGAAAGTGGGGAGGGATAGATGAACACTGGTGTAAGGGTGAGCAGGAAGTGGGGAGGGGGAAAGTAGAGGAAGGGATGTAGACACATGGGGTATGGGATTAGGGATGAGGAGGGGTTAGCTGTGAAGGAGAAAGAAAGGGGGAGAGGAAAAGGCGGAGGTGAAGGGGAAGAGAGAGGAAAGGAGGGCAGGAAGAGAGAGGGAAGCAGGAAGGGGAGAGGGGAGGATGAAGGGATATGGAGTAGAGAGAAGATCGAGTGGGAGAGGTGAGAATGGAGGGGTTAGTTGAAAGGGAATGGAGGGGGCAAGGGGAAAGAGAAGGGGTTGTTGAGGCAGGCAAGGGAGGAAGTAAAGGGTACAAGGAAGAGAGAGTGAGGTGAGAGGGGATGGGGAGGGTTCGGAGGAGAGATAGGGTGCAATAGTAGTTGTGGTGAAAATGGTGAGAGTGAGGAGAGGGAGACAAAGAACAAAGAAAATGTACAGCCCAGGAATAGGCCCTTCAGCCCTCCAAGCCTGAGCTGATCCAAGTCCACTGTCTAAACCTATCGCCTAATTCCTAAGCATCTGTATCCTTCTGTTCCCCACTGACTCGTGCATCATTCCAGACGCATCTTAAATGAATCTACCATGACTGCCTCTACTACCTCTGCTGGCAATGTGTTCCAGGTATCTACACCTCTATGTGAAGTACTTTCTCCCTTAAACTTTTCTCCTCCCACCTTGAATGCATGACCTCTCATTATTGAATCCTTCACCCTGGGAACAAACATAACTCTATCCACCCTGTCCATACCCTTCATGATTTTTTGAAATCAATCAGGTCCCCCCTCAATCTCCTTTTTTCTAATGAAAATAATCCTAACCTACTCAACCTCTCTTCATAGCTAGCACCTTCCATACCAGGCAACATCCTCGTAAACCTTCTCTGCACCGTCTCCAAAGCGTCCATATCCTTTTGGTAATGTGGCGACTGGAACTGTACACAATATACTAAATGTGGCCAAACCAGAGTCTGTACAATTTTAACATGACCCGCCAGCTCTTATACTCAATGCCCCGTCTGTTGAAGGCAAGCATACCATATGCTTCTTGACCACTCTATCCACCTGTGCAACCAACTTCAGGGCACAATGGGCCTGGACTCCCAGATCTCTCTGCTCATCAACTTTGCCCAAGGCACTTCCATTTAGAGTATAATTTGCTCTAGAATTCTCCTACTCCAAAATGCATCATCTCATATTTGCCCGGTTTGAATTCCATCTGCCACTTCTCCACCCAACTCTCCGGTCTATCTATATCCTCCTGTATTCTTTGACAGTCCCCTATGTTTTCTGCTACTCCACCAAACTTTGTGTCATCTGCAAACTTATTGATCAGACCATCAATGCCCTCTTCATTTTTGTACTTCGTAAACAACAGTGGCCCCAGCACCGATCCCTGTGGAACACCACTGGTCACCTTTTTCCCTTTCGAGAAACTCCCTTCAACTACTACTCTCTGTCTCCTGTTGGTCAACCAGTTCTTTTCCCACCTAGCTAGAACATCCAGCACGCCATGTAATTTCATTTTCTAAAGTCATCTACAGCCCTTCCTTCATCAATCAACTTGGTCACTTCCTCAAAGAACTCTATTAAATTGACAAAGCACGATCTCCCCCATACAAAACCATGTTGCCTATCACTGATAAGCCCATTCTGTTCCAATTATAAATAGATCCTATCCCTCAGTACCTTCTCTGGCAACTTTCCCACCACTGACATCAGGTTCACTGGTCTGTAGTTACCTGGAGTATCCCTATTACCCTTCTTGAATAGGGGAACAACATTAGCAGCTCTCCAGTCCTATGGCATTTCACCTGTGTTTAAAGATGCTATAAAGATATCTGTCAGGGCCCCAGCTATTTCATCTCTCACCTCCTGGGATAGGTCCCATCCGGTCCTGGGGATTTGTCCACTTTAATATTATTTAGCCTACCCAACATATCTTCCCTCCTTGTGTCGATGTGATCCAGGGTAAACAAACTTCCATCTCTAATCTCAACATTCATCATGCCCCTCTCCTTAGTGTACACTGATGCATAGTAATCAGTGAGAGCCTCACCCATTTTCTCAGGTTCGACATACCACCTTCCTTCCTTATCGTTTAGTCGACCAACCCTTTCTCTCGTTACCCTCTTGCTTCTTATATATGAATAAAAGGCCTTGGGATTCTCCTTAATTCTGCTTGCTAAATTTATTTCATGACTACTTTGAGCCAGCTTGATTCCTTGCTTAAGGTTGTCCCTACTGTCCGGATATTCCTCCGAGGCCCGTTCTGTTCTTAGTTGCCTGGACCTTATGTACGCTTCCTTGTTCCTCTTGGCTAGTTGCAAGATTTCTCCTGTCATCCATGGTTCACAAATCTTGCTTTTCCTATCACTTGTATTCAAAAGGACATGCCTATCCTGCACTACCTTCAAAGGGCCTGTACTGTGCTGTAACGTTCTATGTTCTATGAAACCCTCCCAAATCTCAAATGTGGACTTTTTTCAAATAGCTGCACACAATCCACATTTCCCAGCTCCTGCCGAATTTTGATATAATTGGCCTTGGCCCAGTTTACTGAAACTTACAGGGTGAAAACAATGACTGCAGATGCTGGAAACCAGATTCTGGATTAGTGGTGCTGGAAATCAAGTATTCCTGATGAAGCTTAAAAATGTGTTGGTGGAAAAGCACAGCAGCTCAGGCAGCATCAAAGGAGCATGAGAATGGGCGTTCCGGGCATAAGCCCTTCTTTTAAGCTCGGATCTCCAGCATCTGCAGTCCTCACTTTCTCCTCTTCCTAATGAAGGGCTTTTGCCCGAAACATCGATTTTACTGCTCCTTGAATGCTGCCTGAACTACTGAAACTTACAGAATTGTGGTCACTATTCCCAAAGAAATGCCCCACTGCAACTTAGATTCATAGAGTCATAGAGATGAACAGCACAGAAACAGACACTTCGGTCCAACTTGTCCGTTCCGACCAGACATCCCAATCGAATCTACTCCCACCTGCCAGCACCCAGCCCATATCCCTCCAAACCCTTCCTATTCATATACCCCCATCCAAATGCCTCTTCAATGTTGCAATTGTACCAGCCTCCACCATTTCCTCTGGCAGCTCGTTCCATACACGAAACGCCCTCTGTGTGACAGAATTGCCCCTCAGGTCCCTTTTATATCTTTCCCCTCTCACCTCAACCCTATGCCCTCTAGTTCTGGACTGCCCCACCCCAGGGAAAAGACTTTGCCTATTTACCCTATCCATGCCTCATAATTTTATAAATCTCTGTAAGGTCACCCCTCAGCCTCCACCGCTCCAGGGAAAACAGCCCCAGCCATTTTTTTAGATTAGATTAGATTAGATTACTTACAGTGTGGACACAGGCCCTTCAGCCCAACAAGTCCACACCGACCCGCCGAAGCGCAACCTACCCATACCCCTACATTTACCCCTTACCTAATACTACGGGCAATTTAACATGGCCAATTCACCTGACCCGCACATCTTTGGACTGTGGGAGGAAACCGGCGCACCCGGAGGAAACCCACGCAGATACGGGGAGAACGTGCAAACTCCACACAGTCAGTCGCCTGAGCTTGTTCAGCCTCTGCCTATATCTCAAATCCTCCAACTCTGGCAACATCCTTGTAAATCTTTTCTGAATCCTTTCAAGTTTCGCAATATCTATCAGCTAGGAAGGAGACCAGAATTGCATGCAATATTCCAACAGTGGCCTAACCAATGTCCTGTACAGCTGCAACATGACCTCCCAACCCCTGTACTCAATACTCTGACCATAAAGGAAAGTATACAAAATGCCTTCTTCACTATCTTATCTATCTGCAACTCCACTGTCAAGGAGCTATGAACCTGCACTCCAAGTTTTCTTTGTTCAGCAACACTCTCTAGGACCCTACCATTAAGGTCCCAAAATGCAGCACCGTGCATTTATCTAAATTAAACTCCATCTGCAACTTCTCAGCCCATTGGCCCATCTGATCAAGATCCTGTTGTAATCTGAGGTAACTTTCTTCACTGTCCACTACATCTCCAATTTTGTGTCATCAGCAAACTTACTAACTATCCCTTTTTTGCTCACATCCAATTCAATGATATAAATGATGAAAAGTAGTGGACCCAGCACCGATCCTTGTAGCACTCCACTGGTCACAGGCTCCAGTCTGAATAACAACCCTCCACCACTACCCTCTGTCTTCTACCTTTGAGCCAGTTCTGAGTCCAAATGGCAAGTTCTCCCTGTATTCCATGAGATCTAACCTTGCTCACCAGTCTCCCATGGGGAAACTTGTTGAACGCCTTACTAAAATCCATATAGATCACATCTACCATTCTGCCTACATCAATCCTCTTTGTTACTTCTTCAAAAAACTCAATCAAGTTTGTGAGACATGATTTCCCAAGCATAAAGCCATGTTGACTATCCCGAATCAACCCTTACCTTTCCAATCACATGTACATCCTGTCCCTCAGGATTCCCTCGAACAATTTGCTCACCACCGAGGTCAGGCTCACCGGTCTATAGTTCCCTGGCTTGGCCTTACCACCTTTCATAAACAATGGCACCACGTTCGCCAACCTCCAGTCTTCTGGTATATCACATGTACCTACTTCTACCACCTGGCCTGGCTTATTCCCCAACACCAGGCCCAATATGGCCCCTTCCCTCATTCAACAATTGACATACTGCTCTTGAAAGCTTTCCCAGCTACTCCTCACAAATTCTGCCCCATCCAGACCTCTGACACAAAATGTGTCCCAGTCAATGTTGAGAAAATTAAAAATCTCCCATCACTACCGCCCTGTTGCCTCTACATCTTTCCATAATCTGTTTACCTATTTGTTCTTCTACCTCATGCTCACTGTTGAGAGGCCTGTAATACAGCTCCAACAGTGTAACTGCACACTTCTTATTGCTCAGCTCCACCCATAATGCCTTTCTGCTCAAGCCCTGCGTACTGTCCTCCTTTGGGTGGGAGGGAAATGGGAGGAGAAGGGTGTAGGGGAAATAATGAGAGGGATAGAAGGAGTGAAGGTGACTAGAAGGGTGAGAAGAATGATGGAGGTGGATGAGAGAAGACGGAATAATGGGAGAGAGTAGGAGGAAAAAGGATGGGGTGGAGGGGAAGAGGGAAAAGAGGGGAGAATGAGAGAGGAGGTGGGTGAGAGAGGAAGGGATCAGCATATTGAGGAGAGTACATAGGGGAGGAATACAATAAAATAGAATAGAATAGAATCAAATCGATTCAAATAGCCTTTATTGCCGCATGCACGGGAATGAGTGCAGTTTGTAATGTCACCCCTCAGCACCACCTTAGGTACAGGGTACCTCTGTACAGATACTTCAAGTGTTTATTACAGAATTGAAATCGTTATAAAACGAATAGACTAGTGTAGGAATATTCAGTTTTAAAAGTCCTTGAATTACTCAAAGACCAGAATAAGAATGAAAAGTATCTTTAAAAAATACTCAAATTGTAATCCTTTTCACTGAGTTCATGCCCGCCAGGCTTCAGAACACAAGGCCTTGCTTCCTCCTACTCCATGTTCCGGCCTGCAACCCCACCCCCCCCCTCCCCCCCACCCCCCTCCAGGACTTGGACTGCCTCCCGCTCCAGGCTCCAGGCTCCGGTCCGTGACTCTCCTCTGGGACTATGACTGCCTCCCGCCCTGGACGCCGGTTTGCAACTCACCTCCAGGACTTGTCTCCCAGGCCAGCCTGGGCTTGGATTACCTTACACTCAGGCCCATAATTCACCTCCATTCTCCACTCCCCTCCCCGTTTAAGAAGCTAAAAGTTGGGGTGCGGAGAAAAACTGCAGAAAAGGGAAGGGAAAAAAGAGAGAAAAATGAAAAGGAGCTAGCAAAACAGAGGAGCTCCGGTTGGAGCATCCTATCCTGCAGCCATCCTGGACACGGGGGGAGGGAGAGTGGGAGGAGAGAGGGCATGTGGAGGAAGGGGGAGGAGGGATAAGTGTGGAGAGAGAGGGAGTGAAAGGGAGAGGGGAGGGGAAGCTGGGGACACAAATGGTTCAAGATGAGGGAGAGGACAGTTGGGGAGAGGAAGATGGTCAAAGGTACAGTTAGTAAGTTTGCAGATGACACCAAAATTGGAGGTGTAATGAAGAAGGCATTTGGTATGCTTTCCTTTATTGGTCAGAGTATTGAGTACAGGAGTTGGGAGGTCATGTTGCGGGTGTACACGACATTGGTTAGGCCACTGTTGGAATATTGCTTGCAATTCTGGTCTCCTTCCTATCGGAAACATGTTGTGAAACTTGAAGGGTTCAGAAAAGATTTACAAGGATATTGCCGGGGTTAGAGGATCTGAGCTACAGGGAGAGGCTGAACAGGCTGGGTCTGTTTTCCCTGGAGTGTCGGAGGCTGAGGGGTGACCTTATAGAGGTTTACAAAATTATGAGTGCATGGATAGGATAAATAGGCAAAATCTTTTCCCTGGGGTCGGGGAGTCCAGAATTAGAGGGCATAGGTTTAGGGTGAGAGGGGAAAGATATAAAAGAGATTTAAGGGGCAACATTTTCACGCAGAGGGTGGTATGTGTATGGAATGAGCTGCCAGAGGATGTGGTGGAGGCTGGTACAATTGTAACATTTAAGAGGCATTTGGATGGGTATATGAATAGGAAGGGTTTGGAGGGATATAGGCTGGGGGCTGGCAGGTGGGACTAGATTGGGTTGGGATATCTGGTTGGCATGGACAGGTTGGACTGAAGGGTCTGTTTCCATGCTGTACATCTCTATGACTCTATGAATGTTACTTGCTTCTTGTCAGCCCAAACCTGGATATGAACACGGACTGCTGCATTTGAACATGGACTGCTTCAGTATCTGAGGAGTCACAAATTATGCAATCATTGATGAACATCCTCACATCTGATCTTATGATGGAGGTAAGTCATTGAGGAAGCAGCTGAAGATTACTCTAAGGAACTCTTCCAGCGGTGTCCTGGAACTGAGATGACTGATCTCCAACAACCATATCCTTCTTCCTATGTATGACTCCAACTAGCAGAGAGTTTTCCTCCTGATATCCATTGTTTCCCTGTTCTGATTTTTTCCACATTGCTGGGTAGATGGGAGTGCTGTAGCAATGGGAAGTTCAGAGCTCTAACAGTCTTGCTCTCACTGACCCTCTATGTTACCTCATCAAACAAATTCAACCAAGCTAATTAAACATAAAATGTGTTCAGCTCCATGCTGTCTTTGCTCAGTCAAGCCAAGCTTGCCCACACAACTGTTAATTTTGTGCCAGATTAGTGATTCTGCAAGCTCTCCTCCTGGCAGGATTAACTGGATTGGCTTGCTGGGCTTATTCCTGTGCTCCTTCTTTATTGATGCTTATAATTTTCCAGTCCTCTGATCCACCTCTACATTGAAGGAGTAGAAGATGCTGGCCAGTGGCTTTGCAATTTCTAGTTTCACTTCTCTCAGGATCTCATCTGATCCATGGTCACTGGCAATCTTCATCTGTAGGCAGCCTGGCTAATCCCTCCTCTTTATCAGTCATTCTCTAGTACAGTTTGAATCCTCTTATTTTGCTCCCAATGTTGTTTCTGTCTTTCTTTCTCTCTCTGCTGATGCTGACAGACTGAAGCTTCTAAGGCAAGGAAGGGATGGTAGGGTGAAGGAACTTTGGATAACAAGGGATGTGGAACATTTAGTCAAGAGGAAGAAGGAAGCTTATTTAAGATTGAGGAGGCAAGGATCAGACAGGGCTTCAGAGGGTTACAGGAAGGAACTGAAGAATGGACTTAGGAGAGGTAGAAGGGGGCATGAGAAAGCTTTAGTGGGTAGGATTAAGGAAAATCCCAAGGCGTTCTATACTTACATAAGGAACAAGAGGATGGACGGAGTGAGGTAGGGCCAGCCAGGAATGGTGGAGAACATTTGCGCTTGGAGTTGGAGGAAGTAGAGGAGGTCCTTAATGAGTATGTTGCTTCAGTATTCACTCCTGAGAGGGACCTTGCCGTTTCTGAGGATAACATGAAACAGACTGATATGCTCGAACAGGTTGATGTTAGGAAGGAGAATGTGCTGAAAATTTTGAAAAACATAAGAACAGATAAATCCCCTTGGCCAGATGGGATATACTCTAGGTTACTAGAGGAAGAGAGGGAAGAGATTGCATTGTCTATGGCAATGACCTTTGCGTCCCCACTGTCCACTGGAGTAGTGCCAGATGATTGGAGGGTGGCAAATGTTATTCCCTTGTTCAAGAAAGGGAATAGGGATAATCCTGGCAATTACAGTCTGTCTTATGTCAGTTGTGGGCAAAGTATTGAAGAGGATTCTGAGAGACAGGATTTATGATTATTTGGAAAACCATAGCTTGATTAGAGATAGCATGGCTTTGTGAGGGGCAGGTCATGCCTCACAAACTTTATTGAATTCTTTGAGGATGTGACAAAACACGTTAATGAAGGTAGAGCAGTTTATATGGTGTACATGGATTTTAGCAAGATGTTTGATAAGGTTCCCTATGGTAGGCTCATTCAGAAAGTAAGGAGGCATGGGATATAGGGGAACCTGTCTGTCTGGATACTGAATTAGCTGGCCCATAGAAGACAGAGGGTGGTGGTAGATAGCTGCTGCTTGCCTTGCATTCCAAACTCAATCACTCAAAGGGACATTGGTGTGCAGAACTCCAGACTCTGAGAGGGCTGACTGCCCACAGGAACAGCTCTGCCTCGTCCCCTCAGTGAAAAAGGTGTACAGCCACTGATTTTGTAATAGAGAACACTTAGACACCATGGTAAATACGTCTGCTTCAAAACCAAGACAGGAGATCCTCCTGTTACACCTGGGTCGCTGACAAACACAGTTTTAAAAGAGACCGGGAGAGCAGATATGTGACCCTTTCAGCAGGGACCTCTACACGTGGTCCCATAGCAACTGGCCATATGGAGAATCAATTAAAACTGATAAAATTGATTATTGGAATGTGAGTATTATGAGCGGGCATAGGGACCCCTCCTGGGACACTGTCTATATGCTGCAAAGGGAGTTGCGAAGGGTCACCAGTCTCCTAAGGTTAAAAAGCACTGTCAGGCCCCAGACACTACTGTTCTCCCCCAGACCACCTGCACATTGCCCCTCCATTGTATACCCCTCAGTACTCTGAAGACCCCTGCCAATTCAAGAACCGGACCCACTGACAAACAAGGTGGCTGCATTTGTTCCCTTGCAGCCCCAGAAAGAGCCACAGAAGGACAGGGCAGCCACGGAGCAGCCTGACTTGATACCATCACCTGAACTGCTCAGGCCACCAGGTTCACGCGGAGTGGAGCCACTGCACTGAGAGCACAGGACCTCAACCATCAGCAGCCCCGCATTGTGATTGGCTCCACTCCCCTTGATAAGTCCTGGACCTACGCTGAGGTGCGAGCTATGCTGCAGGACGCCCAAGATCCATTAAAGCATCCACAAAGACTGGCTCTCCCAGAATTGTGCCATTTACAATTGCCTGCCACGGGATGTACAAATCCACCTGCAGCTGGCTTACGGTAGCCACTGGGCAACAGTTTGTCCATCCATAGTTTCCCAGTGAGCCATGGGACATAGCATGGGAGCACAGTATCTGGCTAGGCAGGATTGTTAAGGAGATGATTAAAGCAGCTGCAAGGCAACAGGCTGACTTCGGTGCAGTTCCCCATTGCCTGTAGAATTCCTGACTTTATCACCCAGGTTAAGGATGTCTGGGACTCCCCAGCAGGCATACCCTTACTACAAAATGAGAAATTAGCTGTTCAGATCCTTGTCAATTGCATGCTGCCTGTATATGTTCATGTGTACAAGGCACACAATTTGACTTGGCAGACAACGCAGTGGGGGGACACACTCACCACATTAAACAATTTAGAGAGGAATAGATTGTTTGAGGTGCAGATGCGTGCCCCCGGCTCACATAGCCTGACAACAGAGGGGCAATTATATGCTGGCGCAGCACTTTCATTGCAGACCTCGAGATCAGTGCAGGGCCCGCAGTAAGAGAGGCCACTGGACAAAGGATTGTTGGGTAGCCTCCACTAGAATGCTTCCACCCTCCCCTCCCAGACAAAATTGGATCCCTCCACAGTTACAGCCTCAACAGGCCGCCTATACTATGGCTGAGCTATTTCTCTGGGTCCTGAAACCCTTGGGCTGCCGCAGGAGTGAGGTTCTGCAGGCTGCCTCTATACCCCTCTCCCACTCCCCATTGGAAAACCCAATGCTGGATGCTGAGGTTGGGGACGGAGCGTGTTTGATTGGAAAATCATTGTTATAACCCCTTTGTTCAAGAAAGGATCAAGACAAAAGACGGAAAATTATAGGCTGATTAGCCTAACCTCGGTTGTAGGTGAAATTCTAGAATTCATTGTTAAGGATGAGATTTCTAAATTCTTGGAAGTACAGGGTCAAATTAGAACAAGTCAACATGGATTTAGTAAGGGGAGATTGTGCTTGACAAACCTGTTAGAATTCTTTGAAGAGGTAACAGGTAGGTTAGACCAGGGAAATCCAGTGGATGTTATCTACCTAGACTTCCAAAAGGCCTTTGATAAGGTGCCTCATAGGAGGCTGCTGAGTAAGGTAAGGACCCATGGTGTTCAAGGTGAGCTACTGGCACGGATTGAGGATTGGCTGTCTGACAGAAGGTACAGAGTTGGGATAGAAGGTTCTTTTTCAGAATGGCTGCTGGTGACAAGCGGTGTCCCACAGGGTTCAGTGTTGGGGCTGCAGCTGTCCACTTTATATAGTAATGATCTGAATGAAGAGACTGGGGGCATTTTGGCGAAGTTCGCCGATGATACAAAGTTAGGTGGACAGGCAGGTAGTTCTGAGGAGGTGGGGAGGCTGCAGAAAAGACTTAGACAGTTTAGGAGAATGGTCCAAAAAATGGCTGATGAAATTCAATGTAAGCACATGCAAGGTTTTGCACTTTAGAAAAAGGAATAAAGGTGTGAAATATTTTATAAACGATGAGTAAATTCATAAAGCCAAAGTACAAAGGGATCTGGGAGTGCTAGTACAGGCTTCTCCAAAGATTCACTTGGAGGCTGAGTCCGTGATTAAGAAAGCAAATGTAATGTTGTCATTTCTCTCAAGAGGATTAGAATGTAAAAGCAGTGATGTGCTACTGAGACTTTATAAAGCTCTGATTAGGCCCCATTTGGAATACTGTGTCCAGTTTTGGACCCCTCACCTCAGGAAGGACTTACTGGCACTGGAGCGTGTCCAGCGGAGATTCACGCGGATGATCCCTGAAATGGTAGGCTTAACATATGACGAATGGCTGAGGATCCTGGGATTGCATTCATTAGAATTTAGAAGGTTGAGGGGAGATCTAATAGAAACTTAAAATAAAATGCATGGCTTAGAAAGGGTGGACACAGGGATTTGTTTCTGTCAGGCTATGACTAGTGGACACAGTCTTAGAATTAGAGGGGGGTCAATTTAGAACAGAAATGAGGAGACATTTCTTCAGCTAGAGAGTGGTGGGCCTATGGAATTCATTGCTGCAGAGTGCAGTGGAGGCCAGGACGTTAAATGTCTTCAAGACAGAGATTGATAAATTCTTAATCTCACAAGGAATTAAAGATAAGGGGAGAGTGAGGATAAGTGGTGTTGAAATACTCATCAGCCATGATTGAATGGCAGAGTGGACTTGATGGTTCTAATGGCCTTACTTCCACTCTTATTTCTTATGGTCTTATGGTCTCATTTCAGTCTTGGTGGACTCCAGGGCCACCCACCTGCCTGTGCCTCCTTCTGCAGAACTTTCTCCTAGTTCGCAAACTGTTCACACCGGGGTGGCTCCGGAGTGCCCATGGTAGACCCACTATCTAACCCTGTCAACTTTAGCATAGGTTCCATCACTGTCCCAGATGCAGCGTCAATCTCTGCATCATGCCCACTAACCCTCCTGGGCTGACAAACTCTCTGTAAACTAAGCACTCGCATTCATTGCTCTCCCCAGGGTCTCACACTAGTAATCCCTGACACACATTATTCCATGCTTCAGGCTGTCATTCCCAGCAGCCCAGGTCATGTTGGCACGCACCTGTCCATGTCGTCCTTGACCCCCTCCTTTCCTTCTTGCTGACGGCCTCTCCATCTCCCACTGTATCCTTCCTCCACTGGCTGATATTGACAGGTTGATATTGTCAATTTCATTGCACTGCCTCAGAGCTGTAGGAACCGGTGTCACCTTACACTGTGCTTGCAGACTCCCACCTTGCTCTGACCTCTCCGCTGGTGCTGACTGGACTGTATTTTGTGGGACCACAGGGGGTTGCAGCAGAACTCCAGCTCAACGCAGAGCAGGCTGCACTGTTCTGCCACGACCCGACCTCGACCCTGCATGTTCCTCTCATTGTCAAGAGCCCCTCGTTCCCACGGACTTAGGATCCACGACAGCACGGGTACCACAGCGACCTTTCCACTTAGTGTCCCTTGACCCTGCCTGTGGCCCCTCGCTACTATTGACCAACCTTCAGGCCTCGCTGTGGCCACAGCACTCCAGTAATACAGGCCTAGTGCTATTCACTCCACCACGTGCGGTAACAGTGCTGCCATCATTTACAGCAGTACCCACTGTCACCGGCGGCAACAGAGGGAATCAAACATGTCGTTGACTCCCTCTTGCAACAGGGCGTCTTGGTGCCAAAGACTGGCCCCTGCAATACCTCTATCCTGCCTATCCCAAAACCTGGCAGGCCAGGGAAATGGTGTTTTGTTCAGGACCTACGGGCAATCAATTCCATTGTTGTTCCCTGTTCCCTGGTGGACCCTGACACTAACGCCATTCTCACCAGCCTTGGCCACTTGTTTCTCTGTAATTGACCTCTGTTCAACCTTTTCCGCCATCAAATTGTCCCCTGGGAGCCATAACCCATTTGCCTTTATCTATGGCGGCCGCCATTATAAATGGATCCAGCTTCCCCGAGAGTATACAGAGAGCCCCACTGTATATGACTCTGCAGTATACTGGACAGTTACAACCCTCCACCTGCCATGCCAAAGCACCCTCCTTTAGTATACTGACGATTTATTAGTGGCCTCTACCTCCACGGATTCATGTGTAAATGACACTGTTGCCTTGCTCCACTGCCTGGCACAGGGTGGATACCGAGTCTCCATAGACAAATTGCAACTGTCAGGAGAAAACACAATACCTGGGCTATGAACCCTTGCGTGGCATCAGAGCACTGTCTAAGGAGCGAGTGACAGCCATTACTAAGCTTTCCCCGCCTGCCACACAGACTCAGCTGCTAGCTTTTCTGGGGATGGTTAGTTATCGCAGACACTGGATTCCTGATCACTGTGCCATTGATGCGCCCCTACATGAGGCATCCTCACCAAAGCAGCCAGTAAATGTGCATTGGACACCTAGAATGGAACAGGCACTCACAGACCTTAAACAATGGCTGACCTCTGCTCCTGCTTTGGGGGTCCCTGACTATACACTGTCATTTCACCTGTGTGTGTCTGAGGAAGAGGGATATACATCCGGCACCTGAACACAGGTTCATGGCGATCTCAGGCGCCCTGTAGCTTTTTATTCTGTACAATTGCCACCAGTTGTGAGGGGAATACCAGCCTGTTTGAAAGCTGTAGCAGCCACCACAGTAACTGTACAGAAGGCCACCCCATTGCGCTGAAGTTTCCATGCTCTGTTCTGGTTCCTCAGCAACAACACAACATTTCACAGCCACTCGGAGAACAGGCTATGAAGTCGCATTGCTCTCCCTGGCCTACCTCTTCCTTCAGCGTGCCCCTGCTTTAAACCCGGCCACCCTTCTCCCTGTCACCCAGGAAGTCTCTGCAGGCAACCATGATTGTTGGACTGTTATAGACTAGGCCAGACCACTCAAAACATTCTTAAGCAGGTAGCCCAACTGCAACTTTGCAATTTGTTTCAGGGAGTGTATAGTGAAAATTACCCAGCATAAGTTAGCTACTTAGATTTTAAAACAGACAAAAATGTATTCATAAAATTAAACAATTAAACACAAAAAGCAGAATAAAAACTCCTACAGAATCCAGTCTATCCAAACTAGACTTAAGTATGCTGTTTTGAATATACACAACAGTCCCAACACAAAAACTCCCTTTAAAACCCAGTATAAATGGAACACATCCTTACAGGTTGAAGTTGAAGGACAGAAAGAGAGAGAGAGAGAGAGAGAGAGTTTCCACACAGCTCCCTGTTGAACTCCCAACTAGTTCTGGACTGAACTGAACTGCTCAGCTAGAGAGATGACCACTCCCCTTTCATTCTACAGGTCACTTCTAAAACATGACCACTTTGGTCTGTTCACATATAAACAAAGGACCTCGCAAAATCCTTTTCATCTCTGAACCAAACCAGACTGATCAGAGCCCGGCCTGGTTTGTTATCCTTCTGAAAAAAAAATGAAGGACAAGGTATCCTTGAGCCAAGGAACAGCTTTTAGGAAAAAAAGGGACTATTTTTGTGACAGGACCTAGCGCAGCAGGTTGTCACCCCGCGCTCTGACCTCTCTGAGACACCGCTAGATAACCCTGAGCTGATCCTCTTCACAGCTAGGTCTTCATTCAGACCCTCAGACCAACAGGGGGTAGGCCATATGGACCCCCTTTGGGCTCTTCGAGTCTGCTGCGCTACCAGACTGGACTTCCCACAAGCGGTATAATTATTCACCCTCACCAGAGCCTATATTATCGCTGAAGGCAGTTCAGCCACAATTTATACGGACTCCAGGTACGCTTTTGGAGTCATCCACGACTTTGGCACAATCTGGAAGCAGAGGGGATTTATTAACTCAGCAGGGAAGCCATTACAGCACGCTCAGTTAATTGACAACCTGTTAAAAGCCATCCTCCTACTCTCTGCCGTGGCTGTTATAAAATGCGCTGCCCACACCTCTGCCAGTGACCCTGTCACCCCCAGAAAATTGAGAAGCTGCTTTAAACCCCACTGCATACGTCCTGCAGGCCCACAGGATACGGAAACCTCCGGAATGCCCTGACCTCACAGACGCAATACGAGCAGCTCAACAAACTGCTGCACAGGTAGAAAAGGAGAGTTGGGTCCGCCTCATGGCTCGGCAATCACCCTCTCTACGACTGCTACCACACCCCGATGGCCACATGCACTGGCCCTAGCAGCCCACAGCCTTGGCCACATAGGGAAGAGGGGGATGATACATACGGTCAGGCAATCCTGGTATGTGCCGGGATGTGCAGCTACAGCCCAAGTCCAGCTGTCACGCTGTGTCACTTCCCCCCCAAAACAATGCAGGCAAGCCTATCGCCAAGTATGATCACTTCCCCATTCCTGAGGGACCCTTCACCCACTTACAAATGAATTTTACCCACATGCCCTATACAAGGCTTTAAATATATGTTGGTCAATATTGATCTGCTTTCCAAGTGGGTGGAAGCATTTGGCACGGAAAATGATGAAGCCAGGACAGTGGTCAAATGTCAGATGAAAGATATTATTCCCAGATTGGGAGTCCCGGGTAACATGGAAATGGACAGGGGGACCCACTTTACGGCGGACATCACAACTGGCATTAGGGAAATGATAGGAATACAATGGAACACCTGCTCCTCCGATGCTGCCTGACCTGCTGTGCTTTTCCAGCACCACTCTCATCTTGACATGCCCTATCAGCCCCAGTCATCAGGCATTGTGGAATGGATGAATGGCACGCTTAAAACTACCCTTACTAAAATTACCCAGGAAACAGGTCTGCCCTGGGCCAGACTCCTTGCCATTAGCCCTGTACACAATACGTGGCCAGGTAAACCGGACCACCAGGCTCACCCCTTTCAAGATGACCCATATCTACAGTGACCAGCCCCCCAAAACTCTCCACAGACACAGGAGGGTGTGCTGGATTATGTCCAAGCCCTCAGTAGGGTCATTAATCTTAATGGAGAGAGTGAGGACCGCAGATGCTGGAGAACAGAGCTGAAAATGTGTTGCTGGAAAAGCGCAGCAGGTCAGGCAGCATCCAAGGAGCAGGAGAATTGACATTTCAGGCTTCGGGGATTCCTGAAGAGGGGCTCATGCCCGAAACATTGATTCTCCTGCTCCTTGGATGTTGCCTGACCTGCTGCGCTTCTCCAGCAACACATTTTCAGCTCATTAATCTTAATCATGATTTGGTAAAAGCAGCGATGGCCCCACCCCACCCTGAGCCACTTCATCCGTTCCAACCTGGGGACTATGTAATGATCAAATCATTGGGAAAAGATTCTCTCTCTTGACTCGGTGGGAAGGCCTGTACTTGGTGTTTCTGACAAATCAGACAAGCTGTCAAATTGAAGGGTAAATTCGATTAGATGCATGGGGCCTGCTCCAAGTGAACTCAGCTGCTGAAGGACAATAACCAGGAATGGACAGCTCCACACCCCGAGGAAAACTCTTGCTGACCACCACAGCCATCATCATCTTTGTACTCACCCTGATCACCCTGCCACGGGATGACTGGGGCTTGGGGGGGGAGGTGGGAGCAGCCATCCATCTAGATGGAATGCTAGCTGGAGGCGGTGTGCTAATTCCTTGCTCCTCACCCCTGCAGCAAGTTGGTCCACAGCAGTATACTGAACCTTCATGTCCTCAGCAGGACCAGCCAAAACACCACTCTCACACCGCCTGGACAGGGACCCAGACTGACCGCTTGAGAACCTATAATGGCACTTATTTTATTTGTGGCCACCCTTGGTTACCATTATTCTGGACTGGGAGCTGCTATTTTGGGTACTTGGTCCCATTTGTATATCATTCCCAGTCTTCTCCCTTCACATAGCCACCATCAAACAGGAAGCGAACTCTCACCACCCTTGACCAGATTCTACCTTTTCACCCACCGAGGCAGCCATTTGATTGGAAATAGAAAGCCAGCAGCTGGCCACCATCTTGGAGGAGGTAGGCAACGCCACATCCAAAGCACTCGTCCAGCTGAATGAGGAAACTGTTGCCATCCGCTCTGTGGCGCTACAACTCAGGATGGCCCTGGATTATCTGCTGGCTGAGAAAGGGGGCATATGTGCCCTCATCGGCTCTGATTGCTGCACTTATATACCTGACCCCAGTGAGAACATCACTAAAACCTAGCCCAACATATCCAATGGGCTGCCACTGTACTGCAGGACCATAAATCAAAATGGGACCTATGGGGCTATGCAAGTTCCTGGCTGTGTTCCTGGGTCACAGCCTTGCTACAGGGACTCATTGTCCTCATTACTATCACTGTCTTTACTGCAGTTCATGGCGATTAAAATGTGCTGTCTGCACTTCTGCTCACCCCCACACCCTCTCCCCTGCCCCCTCCCAACACCCAATTAGCGAACGCCCACTGAAAAATAACTTTGTCCCTGACATGGAATCTGCAGCTTTGGACTCGGACTCCAAAAACTATCCCACTGATTCCGACCCTGTCCTGCCAGATAACCCCCCACCCCAACCAAATCTGGCTACATTCCCCCCTTGGCCTCAGCCCCCAACTCATCACTTGCCTGACAAAAAACAAATTGTGGGAGAAAAATAAACACTGTGTACCTGCCCACTGCTTGGTCACAGAAACCATGTCTGTTCTTAGCTAAACAGAGCATACCCATAATACCTCAACTTGAACACAACCAGCTCAGGAACTAAACAGAGTCTAGATTAGAGTGGTGCTGGAAGAGCACAGCAGTTCAGGCAGCATCCGAGAAGCAGTAAAATTGACGTTTTGGGCAAAAGCCCTTCATCAGGAATACAGGCAGAGAGCCTGAAGGGTGGAGAGATAAATTACCTCAGGAACTAAACAGCAAAACAAGACATTAACTAAACAGCTTCCAGACTGAAGGAATACACTCCTTAGATGACCTAATAACAGACTCCCTACCTCACAATAGCATCACCGCTCCTGCAGCCCCAGGGGCATCCCCAGTCTCCTCAGATACAGAAGTCCAACAAAGCCTACCTAAACGAGTGGCACCTTGACAAAAAGGCACACCACCCTGCAGACCCATCGAAACCAGGATACTGGACATTAACACCTGTTCTAGCAGAGGAACAGAACCTCCTGTTACAATTATCACCTGAATGTAATTTAATTCATATTGTCTTGCAATTAACTGTAACACTACTGTAACACTATAAACATGTCTGTATCTGCAGCTTGGGGAAGAGAATCCTTTACGTAACTGCAAAGTGCCCCTTCTGTACCAGTCCTGTCAATTTCTTTTCCCCAGGATATCAAGAGAAATAAACCAGTATTTGTCAATTTCACAAGATCTGTGTGTGGCCTCTACTTGTAATTGGACAATTCCCCTACAGTGGGGAAATTGCAGTTCAGGGGTCTAGGGGAGAGGGAGGGAGAGGATTGAGGGCTAGGTGGGGCCAAGCAGGAGGGTAGGACTTGGGAGGAGAGACGCATGAGAGGCTTGGAAGGTGAGGAAAGTCCTTGAGAAGAGGTGGTGGGGGAGCACAGGGAGATGAAACCAGAGAGCAGCCGACTTGGGAGGTAAAGGGGTAGAGGACGAGATGGGAGTAGGAAGAAGTTAGGCTGGAGGGAGGGGTGGAGGAGGGGTTAATGAGTGAGGGCAAGAGAGTAGTGCAGAGGTCAGTGGTGGAGAGAGCCTGAATGTGAGCCTTTCCCACAATGATGGCCTCTCTCGTACAAAAGACCAGAGTATATTCAATCTGAGTGTCTAGGGTGTCATCGAACTCCATGACACATGACAGCTATATTGAGAAGGAGCTGTGTGCAATGACCTTTTCAATGGTTTCAGGCAGCACACTCGGTCCTTCTGCATTTTGATCCTGCACCCTACAGAGCTGGTTTTTAGATACCAATAGGGCTGTGAACTCTGGTGGGGTTTTGAAGTGCAGCTTCTACTGTGGAGTCAGCATTGACCTATCCCTCGTTCACACGTCACATATTCACTCAGACAGCCATCAGAGGGCCACTTCAGAAGAATTACTTATCCTTTTGATGCTAATTGATTTGCTTCGACTGGGCTGTCAAACATTTCGATCTGATTCAGAGATGTGGTGAGACGTGGTAAGATGTGGTGAAAAAGTTGTTCTTTCCCATTGTAATTTCCAAAAGGTGTTAAACTGCTTTTCAGGAAGGAGGGAATCCAGATTCACATAGAACAATGCAAAATACTTAAAGGGTTAATGCGAGAGTGCACGTTGACCAAATCTGTCTTGTGTCCCCTCGAATATAAGAGTTTGAGAGGTGATCTGAATGACTTCTGGAGGATTTGAACTATACAGAGAGGTTGAAAGGCTGGGGCTGTTTTTCTTGGAGCGTCAGAGACCGAGAGGTGACCTCATAGGGGTTTACAAAATTATGAGGGGCATGGATAGGATAAATAGACAAAGTCTTTTCCCTGGGAGGGGGAAGTCCAGAATTAGAGGGCATAGTTTTAAGGTGAGAGGGGAAAGATATAAAAGACACCAAAGGGGCAACTTTTTCAAGCAGAGGGTGGTACGTGCCAGTGGAAGTGGCAGAGACTGGTACAATTGATCCATTTAAAAGGCATCTGAATGGGTACATGAATAGGAAGGGTTTGGAAGGATATGGGCCTGGAGTTGGCAGGTGGGACTAGATTGTTAAAAATCTCACAACACCAGGTTCTAGCCCAACAGGTTTAATTGGAAGCACACTAGCTTTCGGAGTGACACTCCTTCATCAGGTGGTAGTGACTAGATTGGGTTGGGATATCTGGTCAGCATGGCTGGGTTGGACCGAAGGGTCTGTTTCCGTGCTGTACATCTCTATCACTATACGACTCTATGTGTTTACCATTGATCAGAAATTGAACTGCATTAGCCATATAAATACTCTGGCTCCCACAGCAAGTCAGAATCTGTCAGTCCTGCAGAGAATAACTCACCCCAAAGCCTGCCCACCATCTACAAGGCCCAAGTCAGGAGTGTGGTAGAATACTCCCCAATTGCCCAGATGAGTGCAGCTCCAACAACACTCAAGAAGATTAACATCATCCTGGACAAAGCAAACTCACATGCTCAACACCCCATCTACCACCTTGAAACCCACTCTATCTACCAACGTAGCTCAGGATCAGTAAGATGTACTTCAGAAATTCACCAAGAATCGTTAGACAGCACCTTCCAAACCCATGACCAGTACCATCCATAAAGACAAGGGCAGCCGGTACATGGAAACAACTACCACCTGCAAGATCCCCTCCAGGACACTCACCATTGCCATTGGAAATATATCACCTTCCTACATCATCACTGGGTCAATATTCTGGATCCCCCTCCCTCATATCATTGCGTGTGCCCCAATATCCTGTGGAATTCAAGAAGGTCATCACCACTTTCTCCAGGATAATTAGGGAAAGGTGATAAATTCTCCCTCATTCAGCAACACCCACATCCTGTGAAACAATCAGAAAGGTAGATCAGGTAGGGAGGATTACCTCATGCGAAAGAAAAATGAAGGAGATGATGTGAAAATTAGTGTTAGTCTGTCTAGAGGTCAAATCCAGAAGCATTTGTTCTCATTAAATAATGTGGAAATCTCCCCCTAAAGATGATTGTCAATTCCAACTTTCAAAACTGAGCTTGACAAATGAGTCTGATGTTTGGGTGGCTAAATAGGAGCATAGAGACCAGGGTAGGGAGTAGATCATTCAGCCTTTTGTGCCTGTTCCACCATTCAGTATGACCATGGCTGATCATCTATCCCTCCACCCCCATCCCAATGCTTTTAAAATCTAAAACATTATCTATCTCTTTCTTGAATATATTCAGTTTATCTGGCCTCCACATCCTCTGTGATCATTACCCTTGAGTGCTGATAGGATCCTTGACAGTTTACAACACCGTAGGAGGCCATTCGCCCCATCCTGTTTCTTGACAGTGCTGCTTCTTGAGGTGTGAATGTTGCTGGCTAGGCCAGCATTTATTGTCCAAGTTTAATTGCCCTTGGGTGCTGCAGTGCTATGGTGCAAGAACAACTACAGTGCTGTTGGGTGGGGATGGAGTGCCAGGATTTTGACCCACTGACAATGATACGTTTACAGTGAATGCCTTGGAGATAAAAGTTCACCTGTATCTGCTGCCCTCCTCCTTCTAGGTGATAAAGGTGGCACATTTGGAAGGTGCTGTGTTAGGAGCCTTGGAGTGTTGCTGCAGTGCATCCTGTACATGGTACACACTGTGCACCAGTGATGGAGGGAGTGAAGTTGATATTGGGACTCATGGTCTCTCATTGTATTATATTCCAGAAAACCAGTAGGCGAAAGATTGTATGGACCTTTCTATTGAGAGAAATGTTACTAACATTAACCATCAAATTCAACTACTCCACAACTTTAAAAAGTATTCATGAGACAATTAGCCTTAGTTCATGATGGTTGACAGCAACTGGAAAAATAGAGGCAATTGATTATAAAGCTTAAAGGATACCTCTGCACATCAATCATGGGACAAGGTGCGTATTCAGGTCTCCACAAGCTACAACAGAACAGAGATTAAATCAGCACTATTGGTATATAACAAGCACACAGTGCATCAAGGAGTGGGGCAGTTCCAAAATGTATAAATTAGGTCTGCGGTCCCTGGAATAAAGATGAGATGCAGCAAAGCTTACTTTCCTCTGATGAGTAGGTTTGGGGGAGGGGGTTTGGGCGGTGTGGTGAATGCAGAAATGTGGTGGGATGGGTAAGCAGGGGGTATCCAGAATAAGTCCAGAGTAACCTCACAGTCAGACGCAGGCCCACACAAAGCGTGTTGAGGTATGAAACTCTCTCCAAATGAAAAGTAGTAGATGTGAACTGACATTTAAACTCTGAGATGGATCAACATTTGTGTTTTGCCAATAAGTCCGTTCAGGGATAGGGATTGAGGGTTTGAATGCCTTCTTTCTGATACTGTGTGTCCATATGCTTACATGTTTCATGATTCTTTGCATTCAGGCTAGTTTTCCACAGTAACTGATTGAAGAAGACACATCTTCCAATGCATGATAAATACCACTCTATAAAACTTGAAGGGCTTCAGAAAAGATTTACAAGGATGTTGCCATGGTTGGAGGATTTGAGCTCTGGGAGAGGTTGAACAGGCTGAGGCTGTATTCCCCGAAGTGTCGGAGGCTGAGGGGTGACCTTATAAAGGTTTACACAATTATGAGGGGCATGGATAGGATAAATAGACAAAGTATTTTCCCTGGGGATGGGGAGTCCAGAATTAGAGGGCATAGATTTAGGGTGAGAGGGGATAGATATAAAAGAGACCTGAGGAGTAACTTTTTCACGCAGAGGGTGGTACATGTATGGAATGAGCTGCCAGAGGAAGTGGTGGAGGCTGGTACAATTGCAACATTTAAAAGGCAGTTGGATTGGTATATGAACAGGAAGGGTTTGGAGGGATATGGGCTGGGTGCTGCCGGTGGGACTAGATTGGGTTGGGATATCTGGTCGGCATGGATGGGTTGGACCGAAGGGTTTGTTTCCATGCTGGACATCTCTATGACTCTATGACTCTATGTTGGAAAAGGCACACAGAGACTTCCAGGAACAGTAGCAGAGGAAATGATTAAGGCATTCAAGATTGCTAAGACTTACGTCAGGTTAATGCAGAAAATCTGATTCTATTGGCAGAAAGGTTGGTAACCAAAGCGCACAGAATTAAGGCAGTTTTCAAAAGGGACAGAAGGGAAGAAAGGACAATTTGCTTTAATGCAGCAAACAATTTTGAGTCAAAATGACAGGATACAGATTCATGATTAACTTTCAAAAGGAAAACTTGAAGGGGGGAAATTAGTCATTGCTGGGGCCATAGAGTTCAGTAACCATGGCTCCCATCCAAAGGACTAGCCACACTACTATACATCAGGAGCATTTCCGAACTGACAGCCAGACTGCTGCGACCACTAGGACTCATAACAGCACACAAACCAACAGCCACTCTCAGACAACAACTCACCAGGACAAAGGACCCGATACCCAGCATGAGCAAAACCAATGTAATGTACAAAATCCCATGCAAGGACTGCACAAAACACTACATAGGACAAACAGGAAGACAGCTAACAACCCGCATCCACGAACACCAACTAGCCACGAAACGACACGACCAGCTATCCTTAGTAGCCACACACACAGATGACAAACATGAATTCGACTGGGACAACACTACTATTATGGCACAAGCCAAACAGAGAACAGCCAGGGAATTCCTAGAGGCATGGCACTCATCCACTGATTCTATCAACAAACACATCGACCTGGACCCAATATACGGCCACTGCAGCGGACAGCAACTGACAGCCGGAAGTGGCAGAGACAAACCACAATAAATGCCGGAGGAAACATCACAGAAGTGCTTCACAGGAGGCTCCCAAGCACTGAGGATGTCACCTAGACAGGGGACAAAACGTTTGAAACAAAAACTCCCAGCTCGGCGAACAGAACCACAACAACGAGCACCCAAGCTACAAATCTTCTCCCAAACTTTGAAAACCAAGATTTATCTCCACAGATGCTGCCAGACCAGCTGAGCTTTTTGAGTAATTCCTTATTTTTGAACCCCAGCATCTGCATATAGTTTTTATGAGGAGCAATTACTTCTCTCAAGGTGTCATGAATCTGTGGAATCCACTATCCCAGAGTGTGGGGGATGCCGGGACACTGAATACACTTAAAGAGGAGCTAGACATTTTTAATCAGTAGTGGATTGAAGGGATATGGAAAGTGAGCAGAAAAGTGGGGTTGAGGCTGAGATGAGATCATCCATGATTGTATTAAACAGCAGAGCAGGTTTGAATTGCCCGCGCTGCTCCCTGTTCTTATGTTCTTGTGGTAAAATTTGTGATTCATGGAGAAGGCTGTCACAACATTGTGGATGACTTATGTAGAGATTAGAGCCCATTATTTCCAGGGTTGAGGTGTTGAGCAATGCTCTTTGTGGTTCGTGACCTGATTACTGCAGCAGAATCGGAGTGCTGCAGTGAAAACTCAGACTGCAATCATATAGCTCAACACACTACCATGGAGGCTCAGACCGAAAACACCAGTTTAAGGAACCCATAGTGCAGGAGTAATATTGAGTTAATTAAAAGGCTTGAGGAGAGACAGTAATTGAAGAAAATAGCAGCTAATGAACGTACGGATATTTTCCAAAAAGAGAATTAATTACAACTGTAGCAGATCAAGGAATTCATTAGTATGGGGAAGAGGCAGGAGTTTCTATGGTCAGACGAGAGATTCCAGGGTGGCATGTTTCATAAGGCTAACAGATAAAGGAGTAGAATTAGGACATTCAGCACATTGAGTGTGGTCCGCCATTCGATAATGGCTAATAGGTTTCTCAACCCCAATCTCCTGCTTTCTCACTGAAAGAGATTCAGATTCCTGTAACATTGGAACTGGTTCTGGGGAAGATGGGACCAATAGAGTCATAGAGTTACACAGCACAGAAACAGACTCTTCAGTTCGACTAGTCCATACCGACCATAATTCCAAACTAAACTAGTCCCACCTGTCTGCTTGGTCCATATCCCTCCAAGTATTTCCTGTCCTTGTAAATATTCTAAATGTCTTTTAAACATTGTAATTGCACCTGCATCCACCACTTCCCCTGGAATCTCATTCCATACACGAGTCTAAAACAATCGCCCCTTCTGTCTTTTATAAATTTGTTTCCTCTCTTCTTAAAAATATGCCCCCTAGTCTTGAAATGCTCCACCCTAGGGGAAAGATACCTGCCATTCACCTTAGCCATACCTTTTTTTATTTAAAGACCTCTGTAAGGTCGCCTCTTGATCTCATACGCTCCAGTGAAAAATGTCCCAGCCTATCCAGCCTCTCCTTATAACTCAAACTATCTAGCCCCAGCAACATCCTGGTAAATCTCTTTTTAACCCTCTCCAGCTTAATAATATCCTTCCTATCATAGGGTGACCAGAACTGGACACAGTACTCTGTCAGGACGAACATATTTGAGTAAGACTAGGATCTGTGTTCTGAGGGGGCTTTTACTCTGATGAAGAGTCATTTAGACTCGAAATGTTAGCTTGTGCTCCCTCCATGGATGCTGCCTGACCCACTGTGATCTCTAGCACTTGTTTATTTACTATTTGCTCATGCTGCTGAGGAAGACTTTAACAGAATGTCAAGGGGATGAGAACCTGAGCAGGGAGACAGTGAAAGATGAAACAAGATTCAAAGTGAAAGCTGGAAAAATAAGAAGGAATGGAAGCTGCCCGTGGATCACGCTGTCAGATATTGTTTAGCTGTATGCCACATGGCAGTCTTTTGGAATAAATAATGAGCTGAATCCATCAAGTATTCTCAGGTTTCCAAGTCAAATTTTCTCCAGCATCTCTCTTGTTTGGTGAAATAGCAGCCTGAAAATTCCAGCACCACTAATCCAGAATCTAGTTTCCAGCATCTCCAGTCATTGTTTTTACCTCGTTGATTTTAACCCTACAGCGAATCCTCTTGCAAGGATGCCTGCCTTGAAGAAGTTTTCCTCCTCTCTCTACAAGAATCTCAGGGAGTCCCTCTCCCACTGCAACTCCCAGGTCAATTCCTCTGCCCTGAAGCTCTTCCACCCTCTCCTCCCTGGCCTATCACCTTCATCCCCTCCCTCACTCACCCATTGTACTCTATGCTACTTTCTCCCCACCCCCCACCCTTCTCTAGCTTATCTCTCCACGCTTCAGGCTCTCTGCCTTTATTACTGATGAAGGGCTTTTGCTCGAAACATCGATTTCACTGCTTGTTGGATGCTGCCTGAACTGCTGTGGTCTTCCAGCACCACTGGTCCAGAGTCTAGTTTCCAGCATCTGCAGTCATTGTTTTTACCTACCTGAATATTACAGAGCTGAGTCATGCCAATAATAAGGCATTGAACAAAACAAATTATCCCTTATAATTGGGAACTCACTGCTGCCTCATGAGAGACTCCCTACATGCTTTTTGAAAAGCCTTCACGATGGTCCCTGACATTGGAATGGACTTTGCCGAACGTCCTGTCATAGACAGCCACTAATTTTCCCATAGCCCTCATTGCTCAAACTTGCTCAGATTCTGGAGAGAGTGAGGACAGCAGATACTGGAGCTCAGAATTGAGAATGTGGTGCTGGAAAAGCACAGCAGGTCAGGCAGCATCCGCAGAATAGAAGAATTGATGTTTCAGGCATAAGCCCTTCATCAGGAATTCCTTGTCTACCTCAGCTTTGAATAGATTCAATGGCTCAGCCGCCACAATACTGTGTGCTCTATATTACTAGATTTTCATAAGAGTAAGATTCAACCAATTCAATCTTTCCTGTCAAGCCATCCCTTTTACCCCTGCAGTGAACCTTCTCAAATCTGCTGATGCAGTTATATATAGTACCTCATTAAATATGGAAACAAAACTGAATGCAATACGGTTTGTCAAAAACTTGTGGAGTTGTAGTAGGAGTCTCTTCCTCATACATCCTTTGTAATGAAGCTCAATCTTGCGTTTGTCCTGCATTCGTCCTGTATATTATATGCAGTACTTGCAAGCCTTTCTTTGAAATTTATATACAAGGACACAGATTCATTCGTGCTGCATGCTGCAGTCTCTATCTGACTGAAAAAAAATGTTGCTTTCCGATTTTTCCAACATAGAGCCTAACATCACATTTTCCTTAATTGAACTTCATTGGTCCACTCAGTTTATCTACATTCCTTTTCAGACTCTTTGTTCTTTCCTTTATGTTTGCTTTCCCGCTCATCGTCAGCAAATTTGCCTACAATACACCTGGTCCCTTCAACTAAGTCATTAATGTAAAGTTATTGGCCTGCTTAGGAAATTGACTGAGCAGCAGGGGACCTTGAGTTGGAATAATTGAGGTACTGTAATTGGTAGGATGTGACTAGTGGTGACCCGCAAGGAGTCCCTGCTGGGACCTCAGCTATTTACTGTGTTCATTTGTGACGGAGGTGATGAGGCAGAACACCACATATTCATATCGACAGATGACATAAAGAGGGCTGACGTAGAAAGCCACGCAGATGGAAGCATCATTTAACAAAGTGATATTTATAGACTGAGCAAAACTATGACAAATGTATTTCTAAGGAGGCAAACGGGAGGCCATTGACTTTGGACTGAGAAATGAGAGAACAGGGCTCTTTTGAAATGGTGAAGAGATATACATTTTGGAGTTCAAAAGGGTGTCCAGGTATATGGATCTTTAAGATATCTTGATGAGATACTGAAAATTATCAAAAAGGCCAGTGGAATGCTGCGCTTTATACTGGAAGGAGTAGAATGCAAAGGGTCAGACTCCAGTTATACAAAGCCTAGGTTAGATTGCACCTGGAGTTACCGAGTGCAATTCTGGCCAGCACATCCTAAGCAGGCTATATTGGTTTTTGAGGCATAGGGGTATATATTTAACAGTATGAGACTTGGGGGCTTGAGGTTTAGTTCTATTTGGTGTTGGTTTTGATGCGGTCGGGGAATACATTTGTCTGCGCTGGACCAGTTGGCAGAGGTGGGATACAATGGGTGGCAAAGCTCCAGATTCCCACAGACTATTTTCGCAGCCTGAAGAAACTCTCCCAGCAGCAGATGGAAGTGGAGGGAGGGGGAAACGCGATGCTCCAGGCAGGCTCAGAGCTCTGGCCAACCTTCCTGCATATAGTGGCAGCTGTCACCCACCCTACGGAGAGGTTTCGAAGCTGCCCCAGCTCTCCATAGTGATGTGACCTGGCTGTGAAAGCTATAGTTAAATTATATTTTTAAAAGAGTCAGTGATGGGGGGTGGGGTGGGGTGCAGGGGCATTCTATTTTGGAACCCTCCCTCACTCACCTGTCAATCATACAAGCTTACAAGTCTGTCTCACTAGCACTCCAACTTTGAAAGCCTAGCTTCTTGTCAATTGGATAGGGGCCATTCTGGTTATTAATAGGTTCCAGGGAAAATCACAGACAATGACTGTATCAGATCACTGATCAGTCATGGTCTCGTTGAAAAAGGAAAAAGCTTGAGACGCTAAACACCCCATATTTGTTCCTAGGTTCTTATGTCTCTGCAATCTTGCTTTGCACAAATTGGCTGCTGCTTTTTTGAAAGTTGCAAATGTGTTGCTGGTCAAAGCACAGCAGGCCAGGCAGCATCTCAGGAATATTCCTGAGATGCTGCCTGGCCTGCTGTGCTTTGACCAGCAACACATTTGCAGCTGTGATCTCCAGCATCTGCAGACCTCATTTTTTACTCGCTTTTTTGAAAGTGCCCACAACCTCAAAAATATACTTTATTGGCTATAAAGTGCATTGAGATGCCCTGTGGTTGTGAAAGGCACTATATAAATGCACACACTTTCTTTCTTTGGATTTATAAGGAAGCTAAGGGTCAGCTCCTTTGTGTGCCAATACCCAATCACCTCCTATTTCTATGAAAAAGTGAGGAAGACTGTTTAGACTCTTATTTTACTCTCTCATGAGATGTGGGCGTAGCTGGCAAGCCTAGAGTTTATTGCACATCATTAATTGCCCTTGAATTGTGTGACTGTCTAAAGCATTTCAGAGTCAAATACATTGCTGTGGGTCTCACACCAGACCAGCTAAGATGAGCTGATTCCCCTCAGTGGGCCTGATGGACCTTTGCTACAACTGTCACCATTGAGACACTAGCTTCATATTCCTAAGCTATTCACTGAATTTAATTATAATATGAATTAGATAGTTAATCCATGGGATATGGGCAACACTGGCTGGACCACTGTTATTGCTCACCCCCAATTTCTCAACAAGTAGTTAAGAACCAATAACGTTGCTGTGGGTCTGGAGTCGCACGTAGGTAATGATGGCAGATTTTCTTCCCTAACTTGTGTGCAATCAAGGGATTGGAAGTAGCACAAGGAGTGGTCAATCAGAAAAGCACGATCCTGAAAAAATTCACTCGTAACAGTTGTCTTCGAATTGGGGATAAGTATTTCTGTCAACATTCCATTGTTTGGAAAGTTTGACTCATTTGATCTTGCCGTCAAAGACTTTTGACCCTCTTGCGTTCCCTTTCCTCATGACCTCTAACTACACAGTGACTCCCCTGCCAAAAACAGCACTTACTTGCCACCATGTTCAGTGTCCTTCCATCAGTCTCCACAGCGTGTACAATGGCCCCTATCACTGAAACCAAAAACAAAATTTGCTGAGAAAAACTCAGCAATTCTGGCAGCATCTGTGGAGAGGACAGGAAGGCAGATTACTAGAACAGGAAGGCAGATTACTACCTAAATGGAATCAATTTAGGTAAAGGGGCAGTACAAAGAGATCTGGGTGTTCTTGTACACCAGTCAATGAAGGCAAGCATGCAGGTACAGCAGGTAGTGAAGAAGGCTAATAATATACTGGCCTTCATAACAAGAGGGATTGAGTATAGAAGCAAAGAGATTCTTCTGCAGCTGTACAGGGCCCTGGTGAGACCACACCTCAAGTACTGTGTGCAGTTCTGGTCTCCAAATTTGAGGAAAGACATTCTGGCTATTGAGGGAGTGCAGCGTAGGTTCACGAGGTCAATTCCTGGAATTACGGGACTACGTTACGCTGAAAGACTGGGCTTGTATATCCTTGAGTTTAGAAGACTGAGAGGGGATCTGATTGAGACATATAAAATTATGAAAGGATTGGACACTCTGGAGGCAGGAAACATGTTTCCACTGATGGGTGACTGCTGAACCAGAGGACACATCTTAAAAATACGGGTTAGACCATTTAGGACAGAGATGAGGAGAAACTTCTTCACCCAGAGAGTGGTGGCTATGTGGAATGCTCTGCCCCAGAGGGCAGTGGAGGCCCAGTCTCTGGATTCATTTAAGAAAGAGTTGGATAGAGCTCTCAAGGATAGTGGAATCAAGGGTTATGGAGATAAGGCAGGAACAGGATACTGATTAAGGATGATTAGCCATGATCATATTGAATGGTGGTGTAGGCTCGAAGGGCAGAATGGCCTACTCCTGCACCTATTGTCTATTGTCTATTGAGAGAAAACAGAGTTAGTATTTTGGTTCTGAAACACCTCAATATCTTGTCATCAAATCACCCTTTATTTACACGTAGAGTGCCCTTGACACAGATTGAGCTCCCTCAGAGTCAGCTCTCAGAGTGAACAAAACCTCTGACTCATATTTATATCTGTCAGCCAGGGGTCCCTGACTGGACCAGATTAACAGCCCCAGTCAGGGGGCTTATATTCTAAGAGGTCCACTTGGCTGACCTCATTACAATTGCCAAATCCCTCCCCCTCTGACATAGGGACGCAGGCCAGTTCTTTTCTTGTAGCTCCTCCTGCGGTGTTTTAGCATCGGGTCAAGTTCCTCCAACTTTGCTCTGATCCAGGTGGTGTGTAACACACAGTGGCTTGCCTTCTGCTCCCACAGCATCTCGGTAGAAATTTATTCTTTTGTTCAGGCGACAAAGGTAGCGATATTTGCTGTGTCCATCTCGGATTCCGAAGTATCTTCAATGTTTGACAGAGAGGGAGAACCCACAGGTTTCTGAATGGTTGGAAAGGCAGATGAGGAGCTGGGCACGATTTGTTCCCACGCTGTTTGTGAGTTTGCAGCTTTCATATAGTCCACGTGCTTATTCAGGACCATGGTCCTGAATGAGCACCATTACACTGACCCGAATTTTATATGTGCTTTGATCTGACCTCATGTCGATCATGCCTCTTATCCAGGCAGGGCCAATCACATGGTTCCTATACCAAACCTCTTCCCTGAACTAAACTGTCTCTCTCATTTAGTGGAGTCTTGTGACTGACATTGGCATTCTTGATTCTGTTTCACCCTCCCAGGGTCTGGGAAGGTCAGGTTTAACCTGGTGTAGAATCTTCTCCCCATTACCAAGCTGCTGGAGTTATCCCTGTAGTTGGATGAGGGATGATCCGATAATTAAACTGAAACACGGATCGTTTGTTATCTAGTGAAGCTGTAGGCTGTTTCTTTAAGCCTGTCTTCAACGTTTGGAATGCTCTTTCTGCCAGACCATTAGATGATGGATGGTATGGATCTGTCTTTGTATGATGAATACCATTCGACTTTATGAAATACTCAGATTTCCTGCCGGTAAGTGGCATGGTATCCGTGATCAACACATCCGGAAGACCGTGTGTTGTAAAAGGTGCACCTAGCTTTTCTATCATCGTCCCTGTGTTTGATGAATAAACTTTGTGCACTTTGAGTGAGGATTCATAATGGCTAAGAACATTGAGTCCATGAAAAAACCTGAACTGACAATGAAACCGAGTCTGGGGTTTACACGGCCATTCCCACGAATGTGGGGAACTGCTGGTAGTAATTTGTGTTCTTGTTGGCACTCTGGGCACTGCGCCACCAACATGGCTATGTCTTCACCAACATCTTCATTTTGTCATGTCTTGGATGACCCTGGTGGTGTTCAGCCAGTATGTGGCAGAGACCGTTTCTCGTGACAACTACTCTTGCTCCCCATAACAATATACCATTCTCTACCATGATCTGGTCTCTCTGGGTCCAAAATGGGTTCAGTCTTGGATGTGACAGCCCTTTAGTTGCCCCCATCACTATCAGCTCTTTCAGTTTTGCCAGGACTAGATCTTTCTGCATACAAAGTCTTCGACAGCAGGATCAAGTGAATCATTCCTGAAGAAGGGTTTATGCCCAAAACGTCGATTCTCCTGTTCCTTGGATCTGCTTGACCTGCTGCGCTTTTCCAGCAACACAGTTTCACCTCAAATGAGTCAAACAATGGCATGATGCCAGAAATACTTACCCCCCAACTCAAAGACAACTATTGTGAGTGAGTTTCTTCAAAAGCGTGCTTTTCTCTCATTGCCACTAAAATGACTCCACAGAGGCCTGTCACCAAGTCATCCTTTATTTACACATGCATAGTACCTTCCATTTCCCAGCTTCCTCAGAGCCAGCTGTTAGAGTGAACAGAACCCCTGACACTCCGGTTAATATCTGTCAGCCAGGGATCCCGATTTGTACCACTTTAGCAGCCCCAATCAGGGAACTCATATTCTGTGTGGTCCACTTGGCTGACCTCGCTACAATCACCACAAGGTCTAGTGACTGATTTCCAGCATCCACAGTTCTTTGTTTTGGTTTGATTAGCTTCTCTCTGACTTGTCAGCTTGAGTGACCCATTACCTTTCCAACAAATGATTGCGACATCCAATGACTCAGGAAGAACCTGGCCTGACTCCTGGTCAAAGGTGAACTCCTCCTAGTTGCCAAAAACCGTGATGACCTGTAAACTCTAATCTCCAGCAGCCCCATAGTCCCCCAAAGTATCTGTGCTCCTCACATTCCAGTTTCTTGTGCCCAAGTCCACCAATGAGTGTGCTTGGCTCCAAGCTCTGAATTTCCCTCCTTACACCTCTTTGCATCTCTAACTCACTTTTCACATCTTTGAACTAAGTTTTCAGTTCCCTACTTAAATATTTCAACTATTGGTGCCATTTTTGTTTTGTAATGCCTCTGTGAGGTACCTTGGCACATTTGTTTTAATGCCTCAAGCCCTCTGGAGATAGAAATTGTTCGTGTTGATGACCAGGCCATAGACACCATGGAGGTGCACTACTTTTTATTGGACTTGCAAGTCTGACTGACAATGACTATCAGTCCAACAAAGCAGACTGGAGTCTCCATGGTCAAGACAAAATGGCAATGAACCAAAGTGACCATTAATATAAGCCCCATGTTGCTGCTGACAACTATAATCTCTTTATATTGACAGTTATTAAGTAATGTGAGGAATGACTCAAATATGGTTCTGGCTGCCTGTCAGTGATTGATTGTTTGACCTTTTCTGTCTGCAGAATTGGTGCGTATTTAATTTGAACACTTCACCTGATACCACTTTCGGCAGATCGATGGAGTGAGGCTTCCTATTTAGTCCATCACTGATCCCTCTCAATATTCTCTCTCCCTGTCTTCCAATTTGTTTTTATTCATTCACAGGATGACTGCATCGTGGGCGGCACAGTGGCGCAGTGGTTAGCACTGTTGCCTCACAGCGCCAGAGACCCGGGTTCAATTCCCGTCTCAGGCGACTGACTGTATGGAGTTTGCACGTTCTCCCCGTGTCTGCGTGGGTTTCCTCTGGGTGATCCGGTTTCCTCCCACAATCCAAAGATGTGCAGGTCAGGTGAATTGGCCATGCTAAAATTGCCCGTAGTGTTAGGTAGGGGGTATATGTAGAGGTATGAGTGGGTTGCGCTTCGGTGGGTCGGTGTGGACTTGTTGGGCCGAAGGGCCTGTTTCCACACTGTAAGTAATCTAATCTAATTACTGGCTAGGCCAGCATTTATTGCCCATCCCTACTTGCCCAGAAGGCAGAGTCAATCACGTTGCTATGGGCCTGGAGTTAAATGCAGGTAAGGATGGCAATTTCCTTCCCTAAAGGACTTCAGTGAATCAGATGGTTTGTTCCTGACAATGGTTTCATGGTCATTACAGAGGAACCTTGATTATCCGAATATCAATTATCCAAATTTTGGATTATCCAAAGAAGATCTCAATGTATCGATAGAAACATTACATCAAAGAGGTGTTTCTACACTGATCGCGTCCTGTATTTATAATGATTAAAAATGAACTCTCCTTCCTGAAATTCTGCCGAGAACAGTCCTGGACATCGATAGGAGCCCAGACACCGTCTTCACATGACTGACTGCCCGCACCCCCCCTCTCTCTTCCCACACTTTCACTGGAGTTCTAACACCGGGGTGTACCCTAAACCCACCCTTCCCCAGATAATCTCTGCAATATTGTCCTGTACAGGGCAAAGGTGAAACCTGTCAAAAAGCTGCAGTAAAACGGGGTGTGTGTGTGTGTGTGTGTGTGTGTGTGTGTGTGTGTGTGTGTGTGTGTGTGACTAACCCTCCCAAAGGCAGCACCAGTCTTACTGTTGGTGTCCAGTCCAGCTGCCCCGGAGAGGGGAGGGTGGACGTAAGGGCGGGGTTGGACGGGGTTAGGGGGGGTGGACAGAAGGTGGTCAGAAGTGGGGGCAGGTGGCAGGGGTGGGTGGGGGAGGGGGGAGGTGGCACACGCGCACTATGTGCTGCTGCCTAGTCTCCTGAATGGGAAGTCGACTTAGCAAATGCTCACTGTGTCAATCCCATTGAACTGATGGGGGTGGGGGGAACGCTTCAGCAATGCTATAGGTCCTTAACGCACAAGTGCGTGTCTGCTCAGAAAAAAAAACCCTGAGACAGAGAGAGGGAGCAAGGCAGGCAGAGCGAGGAAAAAGGAAATTTCAGAAAATTCTGAGCCCCAGAGGAGAGGTAGTGAATCAATTAACCAAATAATCAATTATCCAAATGAAATATTGCCCACTCATCTAGTTTGGATATTTGAGGTTCCTTTGTATTAGACTCTTAATTCCAGATTTTTATTGAATTCCACCATCTGCCATGCTGGGATTTGAACCGGTTCTCTGGATTAACTGGCTGTCCCCTCCCCCCAGTCGATTGGGTTCGAAGGATTGAAGCAGGGTCGGGCTATGTGGCTCACTGAATGAGAGCAGTTCCCTCCTTAATGGCATTGTGGGTGTACCTACAGGAAAAGAACTGCTGCCATTCAAGAAGGAAGCTTAGCACCACTTAGCAACTAGGAATGGGCAATAAATGCTGGCTCAGCCAGAAATGCCCACGTCTCCTCGGTGGATAGAAAAATCTGAGTGAGCAGCACCTTGAGTTGTTTGAATGTCAGAATCAGATCTTGTCTTTGTCTAAAATCTATAAATGGTATGTACCTGCAACAGTTGCTAGGTTGTAACCAAATGGCTGACAATGTAATTGATTACTTTTGGCCGAGAACACCAGAGGAAAATTAGATTCCACTGAAGTGCAGAAGCGGGATGGACTGGTGACTTTTCATTAAGTTTATGATGTTGATAAATAATTCATTTCGGTCTTCGATTACATCCTCGGCCCAGTGAGATTTTGTGGGGCTTTTTGTGAGGTAATTTGCAACTCCAGTTCTGTCACTGACCCATGTCAACCATCTCATTGGGGCATCCTTTCCTCCCACGCTGTGGTTCATGTTCATTGGCTGCTTCTGTTCAGTTATTGGATTTGACAGTAATCAAAGTCTCTGACATCTGAAGTACTTTTATGGCTCAGGAGTAAGAGGAAATATCTTAAGAAATTCAGAAATGTACTTCAGTACATTATATGAGAGTTCTTCTGAAGAACATACCCAATCTTCCTTGGGAATAGAAGTGGACCATTCAACCCATCAAACCTGTTCTGTCAGTCAATTAGAGCAAGTTTTAGCTTCTTTGATCAACCCTGTAATCTGAAATGCATATGAGACTGAATTAACTCTCAGCTTTTTGGGGGGGAGGAAGTCATAGTTTACCATAATGCTTTCTGCAAAAACAGAGCTTCTTAACATTGCATTGGATCAACTAATTCTGATTTTGAGCATATGTTTCTTAGGGCTCTGCTCTTTGCCAGAGGAAATTATTTTTCTCTGTCTACCCGATCAATTCTTTACGTCATCTCAATATTTTCAGAAATTCATTTAGAAGAGGGTTGTGTCACTAGCTAGGCAGCATTTATTGCCCATTCCTAATTGTCCTGGAGAAGGTGATGGTGAGCTCTCTTCTTGAATTGCTGCAGTCCACAGTGCTGTTGGAGAGGGAGTTCCAGAAGTTTGTCCAAGTGATAGTGAAGGACCATCATATGGTCTCAAGTCAGCATGGTGAGTGGCTTGGAGGGGAACTGGCAGGTGATATTGTCCCCATTTATCAACTTGTCCTTCTCGATGAAAGTGGCTGTGGGTTTGGAAGGTGCTGTATAAGTTGCTTGTAGATGGTGCACGCTGCTGCCACTGTGTTGGTGGAGGGAGTGGATGCTTGTGGATGTGATGCCAATCAAGGGGGATGCTTTATCCTGAATGGTGTCAAGCCTCTTGAGTGTTGTTGGAGCTGCAGCCATCCAGGCAAGTGGGGAGTATTCCGTCACATTCCTGACTCTTGTCTTGTAGTTGGTGGCCAGGCTTTTGGGAGTCATGAAGTGTGTTAAGAGTTGATGGCTGTATATTACAAAGTGACAAATTTGGGTTGTGATTTTTGGACTGCTATAATAGTCCTTTTGCACAATCAAAGAATTGTAATGGTGCAGAAGAAGGCTATTCAACCCATTGAGTCTGTACCAGTCCTCTAAATGAACATCATGACTTCCTGAATGATCATCCCATAATTCTGAACATTGTTTGTACTTAAATGACACTTCAAAGCACTTTTGAGTGCCTCAAATAAACCTGCCTCCACCACACAACTCCACAGTGCATTCTAGACTCTTATTACTCCCTGGTTGAGAAGTTTGTTTTGCCTTGCATTTACTTCCTATGTAATTTACTTTCGACGCATATCCTTTCATTCTTGATCCTTTTTACAAACTGGAACAGCTTCTTTCTGTCTACTGCGAGCAGCACGATGGCTCAGTGGTTAGCACTGCTGCCTCACAGCACCGGGCCATGTGTCCAATTCCAGTCTCGGACAACTGTGTGTGTGGAGTTTGCACATTCTCCCCATGTCTGTGTGAGTTTCCTCCCACAGTCCACAGATGTGCAGGTTAAGTGGATTGGTCATGCTAAAGTGTCTCGGGCTGTGTAGTTTAGGTGGATTAGCCATGGTAAATACAGGGCAGGGTCTGGATGGGTTGGTGCAGACTCAATGGGCCAAGTGGCATCTTTCCACACTGTACTAATTATCTGATCCAACATTTTCTCGCACTCTTTTCAGTTTGAAAATCTCAATTACCTCTCCTTTCAGCTTCCTTCTCTCTGAGGAAAACAGCTCCAACTTCTGAAATCTATTCTCATTACTGGGAGGTTTCTCAATGCTGGAACCATTCTCATTGCTGGAACTATTCTCTTTGGCACTATTTCCAATGCATTCACATCCTTCTTAAGGTACAGTGCCCAGAATAGTGCACAATACACCAGCTGAGGTCTAATTAGTGTCTCTGTCAAAACCTCCCTGTTCTTTTACACTATGGCCCTATGAATAAAGCCAAGGATACTGTATATTTTATCAAAAGCACTCTCCACCTGCTATCTTTAGTGACTTAGACACATATACAGAACTACCTTGGTTATCCGACATCAATTATCCAAATTTCAGATTATCCAAACAAGATCGCGAGGTCCCACAAAAACGTTATCCATTATCCAAACAATCAATCAGTCATTTGAACAAAATACTCCCCGCCTGTCTCGTTCGGATAATCAAGGTTGTTCGGTATAACCAAATCACATATACTTTTAAATAGTACACTTTATTTTATACTAACTCCATCGTCTTTCTACTAAAATGCGTCACCTCGCAATTCATGTTAACTCATTGCAAAGTTGAGTCACCTTATAGAGTCACCTTATTCCTGATGAAGGGCTTATGCCCGAAACGTCGAATTTCCTGTTCCTTGGATGCTGCCTGACCTGCTGTGCTTTAACCAGCAACACATTTTCAACTTTTTTTTTCACCTTATAGAATCTTGAAGTAATCCAGTCACAGCTCTGCAGTCTCAGCACAAAATACCATTCACCATGTCCCTCTCCCTTAAACCAGAATGCCCAGGGGTTTCCCAGTCAGCTCTGCAAAGGTAATAATCCAAAGGGGTAATTGAATGCTGGTCCTTACATTTAGGGAACTAGAGTCATAAGAGGTGGAATCCATCCTTCAATAGTCCTGGGCACCACACATTAAAGAGCATAGACCAGCCTTGGAGAGAGTGCAAATTTACCAGACCAGTCACAGAATTGTTAACATGTAGAAGGAGACCAGTTGGCCAATGAGTTTGCACCAGCATTTTGAGCATTTTAGCTCAGTGCCCATCTCCTGTCCTTTTCCCACACCCATGCACATCGCTTTGATTTAAAATCCTCTAATGGCGTCTTAAATGTTTATTATGAACTTGCCTCAGCTACATGTCCAGGCAGTGACCTCAGACCCATTGTGTGAAAATGTTTTTTGATTTTCTCACGCCACACTTATCTTTTTTGAAAATCACTTTAAATCTGTACCCTCTCATTTTTAATTATTTTATATGTAAGAACAGTTTTTTTTCCTGCACAATCCATCCACGACCTCTCATGATTTTTAATGTCCTCTTAGCCTTCTCTTCTCTTGACAGAACTCTGAATTTTTCCAACTGCTCTGCACAGCTGAAGTTTCTCATCCTTTGAACCATTCTTGTAAATATCTTCTGTGCTCTGTCTAATGCATTCACATCCTTACTGTAAATTGGTTCCTAGAACTGTATACAATCCTCCAGCTAAGGTTAATTATTGTCATCATAACCTCTCTGCTCTTGTACTCTATAGAGCTTTGAATACTTTATTATAAAGAACCCTTCCTTTCTGTCCTGTTACCTTTAACAACATTTCTGAGTGTAGGTTATAGCGTATTAGTAATAGCCTTTAGCTGTATTCTATTTAGCCTGCCCATTGCCCCTAAAATGTTGTACCCCTTTGTCAGAGAACTCCTCAACTTTATATTCTCCAAAGAAAACAACCATAGCTTATCCAGCCTCTCTTTTTAGCTGAAATGCTTCAGCTCAGGCAATCTCCCCAGGTGAATCGCCTCTGCACCCCCTCCAATACAATCACATCCCTCCTATAGTGCGGTATCCTGAACAGTACACACTACCCAAGCTGTGGTCTAACCAAAGTTCTGTTCTGTTCCAATATAATCTCGCTACTCTTATAATCTCTCTCATGACTGATAAAGGCAAGTGTCTCTATGCCTTCTTCACTACCCAAATAACTTGCCCTGTCACCTTCAGGGATCTGTAAACAAGCACCTCGTGATCCCTCTGTTCCTCCTGAGTTTCCTCATGTCTTGACTCTGAAACTGCCTTCAAAATGGCTCAAGCAAGTCACTCAGTGCAAGGGCAACTAGGTATGGGCAAAAAAACAATGCCAGTGATGCCCACCCCCTATAAGAATTAAAAAGAAATGCTGTAATAACAGGAAAATAGCAGCCAATCAGTGCACTGCAAGCTTCCAAAGCAGCAACGTGTTATGAACAAATCACCTTGCTTCTGCGATCGTGGGTTGAAGCATGAATATTCACGAGGGAGAACCCTGCTGCTCTGATTGCCATAGGAACTCTTCCATCCACCCAGGAAGGCAGACAGAACCTTTGTTTTGCACCTCATCTGAAATCTAACAGCTCTGACAGTGCAGCACCCCCTCACGTCTTCATCATTGTACTCAGGACTCTGCAGTGGCTGTTACATTCAATTGTATAGAGCCTTGGTGAGACTGCGTCTGGATTAATGAGTGCAGTTCTGGTTCTCATATCTAAGGCAGGATATACTAACCATTGAGGGAGCGCAGTGAACAGTCATCAGGCTATTTCTTAGGATGGTGGGACTGTCCTATGCAGGAAGATTGAGGAGAATTTGAAGTCTGTATTCCCAACAGTTTGGAAGACTGAGAGATGATCTTATTAAAATGTACAAGGCTAAACCAATAGGAGACAGAGGTGGTGCTTTCCCTGGATATAGGGTTTAGAACCACAGCACATAGTCTCAAGGTGAGGGGCTGCAATGAGGAGGAACTTCTTCACTCAGAGGGTAATGAATCTATGGAATTCTCTGTACTTCAGAGGGCAATGGGTGCTCAGTCATTGAGTCTGTGCAAGAAGAAAGTTGCACAATTTCTAGATAGTAACGATACCTAGAGATTTGGGGATACTGTGGGAAACGCTGTTGATGTAGATGATCCATGATAATCTTGAGTGGCAGAGCATGTTAGATGGGCCAAATGGCCGACCTCACTCCGATATTCTGATCTTCAAAGGTTGAAACCATAACCTTCCACAGCCAACACAAATTCAGCCCGTTCCTGTACTTTAATTTCAGTTTTTACCCCTAAAATTGGCATCTTCGACAACGGAAGTTGAGGAACTTGGTGGTTTCATCTCACGATGCCACAGCCCCACCACTGTCAGGAGGCTATAATTACAATATTATGGGTTTAAATGGTTCAGAGGCTGAATAATGAATGCAGGAAAAAAAGGAATCCTTGTGAGAGAAATGAACGATGTCCATAGGACTATGGGAATGGAGCTGGTGCACTCTGTTGTGCAGCACCTGGCTAGCTCAGTTGAGCATGGCACGTTGACAATTTCAAGATGAAAAGTCAATTGTCTGTGGTCATCCCAACATCACACCACCACATGCTGCACCAGCGCTGCCCTCCAAGTCTTACCGCATGTTAATAAGGAAGTAGCTATACTTCCCATTCAACTCTAGTTTACCCGTTGCCTCTCTTAGCTCTCAATCACTGGGTTCTGGGTTCAACAGAACAGGACTTTGGATTAAGAATTAGGATTGACACTCCTATGCAGTACTGAAGATTGTTGTGATGTTAGAGATATTGTTCAGGTGGAGGCGGTCAAGATTCAAGCTCCCAAAAGTAAATATCACCAATAATTTGTCCTGGTCCATCCATGTTGATGCTACAGTCAAAGAAAACACACCAACATCTCTACTTCCACAGAAGGCTAAGGAATTTCAGCACATCCACAATGTTTGTCATCGCATCAGAGAAAGCATCCTATCTGCATGCATCACAGCTCAAATGGCAACTGCTCTGCCCAAGACCACAAGAAATTGTTATGAATATGGCCCAGTCTATCACAAAAAACAGTCTTCCTTCCATTGACTCCATCTACACTTCCTGCTGATCAGATTAGCCAAGATCTGTTTTGGTTGGCATGGACCAGTTTGAGCTGAAGGGCCTGTCTCCTTGCTGTAGGACTCTATCACTCTATGACCCTATCTCATTGAATGGCAAAAGATGCTTGAGGGGCTGAGTGGCCTAGTCCTACACTTACTTTGTATGCTCTTATGAGGTACGGCAAGGTTAAAGGTGAGGGGTTAGGTGGGTTTGAGATATGGTGTGACATGAGGTTATAGGATCAAGGAGAGATAATACTGGACAGGTAGCATAGAAACATAGCAAATGAGAGCAAGAGTAGGTCATTCAGCCCTTCAAGCCTACACTACCATTCAATGTGCTCATTGCTGATCATCCAATTCCAATATCCTGTTCCTGCTTCTGCTCCTTATTCTGTTATCCCTTTATACCTCATACAATATATCTAATTCCTTATTGGAAACCTTCTTGAAATGGAGCAGAGGAGGGAGTTTAAGGGATAGGGATTATGGAATGAGGACAAAGGGCACATCAGGAGGATGTGAAATAGTGAGAGAGGGCAGGGGCTTCGGGATTGAGAGAAAGGGGTGTATGAGAATGGTAGAGAAAGAGGTAAGGGACAAATATTATGGAATAGGAGAGATGGGATTGGATAAGAGATTGGGATAGGTAGGAGAGATTACAATTTATAGGGACAAAGAATTGGAAATAGAAGATATGGGACGTAGTGTTTGCAATCAGTAGAGACACTCTGAGAAAATACTGAGCAGAAAGCATATGGGAATGTGAATTACTGGTTGGCACATTCACCAGCATATTGGGCTGACTGGTGTCCTTCTGTGCTGTCTAATCTCATGATTTCTTGGATGGTGTTGTAAAGAGCTGCCTGAAGGGATGGTTGTGGGGGTGGTGATGAGAAGGACGGGGAGGATGGAGGAGACAAGACATCTTCAGTCAGAATTACTAAAAAGCCCATCTTAGGGACAAGCTGCTGATGCAATGAGAGTGTTGCTACAGGGCAAACTGAAGAGGCCGAGGAATGCAAAGAGCGGAATTAAAAGACTGCAGCATAGACAAACCGTTCAAGCATTAAAGTACTGAGGCACTACATATTGTAAGCACCATCTGATCATCTCAGTAATGGGCCTGAGCTTCAGGCAGACATATGGAAAAGCAAGCAAGCACAAAAATAAATGGATCAAAGCCACGGATATTTCACTACAGAAGGGAGCCACTTGGCCAATAACGTCAACTACTCCAATGCCATTTCCCTGTGCCATCTAATCTATTATGTTTATTTGCTCCAAGGATGTGGGCAGTGTTGGAATAGCCGATGAATAGTGTATTTCTCATTTTGTGCAGCTGAGTGGCTATTTAGGACATTAACAGTAATGTATATCATGGCACAGAGTCACAATTATTAAAGAGCTAGACTGTGCATTCTTGGGCAGATTGCTTTCCTTATAGACAATCTGTGAACCAGTTGGGCTTATAGGACATGCCATTGGCTTGCTAGGCTTCCTTTCCCTCATCCCAGCCCGCAACAGATCAGATTTTTGACTTTATTCCCATTGTAGACCCTAAACTCAACACCTTTGGTTTTCTGTTTCAATACCAAGTATATCGAGGAGCAGATTGCTCGGTCCCTGCAGCATGTTTTGTCATTCAGTGAGATCACTTTTCAAATATACGTTCACAGGATGCAAGCATTTAAGGCCCATTCCTAATTGCCCAGAAGGCAGTTAAAATTCAGCCACATTGCTGTGGGCCTGGAGTCACATGTAGGCCAGACCAGGTAAGCACAGCAGATTTCCTTTCCTGAAGGACATTACTGAACCAGATGAGTTTTTATACCCTCAACAGTCAGTATTGGTTTCATGCGTATCATTAGACACTTAATTCTAGATTATTATTATATTCAAATTCAATAATCTGTTTTGGCAATGGTTATCACTGCTGCCTCATAGCGCCAGGGACCTGGGTTCAATTCCAGACTTGGGTGACTGTGGATTTTGCACGTTCTCTCTGTGCCTGTGTGGGTTTCCACCCGGTGCACTGGCTTCCATCCACAGTCCAAAGGAATGCAGGTTAGGTGGATTGACCATTCTAAAATTACCTCGTACTGTCCAGGGATCTGCAGACTAGTGGAATAGTACAGGACACTGGTTAAACCACGTTTGGAATAATGTGTTCAATTCTGGTCTCCCTTCATTATAGGAAAGATGTTGTTGAACTTGAAAGGGTTCAGAAAAGATTTACAAGGTTGTTGTCAGGATTGGAAGGTGTGAATGAAAGGGAGAGGCTTAAAAGGCTGGGGCTATTTTCTCTGGAGTGTTGGAGGCTGAGGGGTGACCTTATAGAGGTTTATAAAATCATGAGGGGCATGGATAGGGTGAATACCCAAGGTCTTTTTTTCCCGGAGTTGGGGTGTCCAGAATTAAAGGGCATAGATTTAAGGTGAGAGGGCAAAGATTTAAAAAGGGCCATTAAGAGGCAACCTTTTCACCCAGAGGGTGATGCGTGTGTGGAATGAGCTGTCAGAGGAGGTGGTGGAGGCTCGTAAATGTATAACATTTAAAATGCACCTGGATGGGTATATGAATAGGAAAGGTTTAGAGGGATATGGGTGAAATACTGGCAAATGATTAATTTATGGTATTTGGTCAACATGGATGAATTGGAACAGAAGGTCTGCTTCTGTGCTGTACAGCTCGGTGACTAAATGATTTTATTTTCAAGCTGGAATATAGGATCACCTCTTGTTTGGGAGAAGAGAGAGGAATGGTTAAAGGAATCAGGGAACATGGACCATCCCTCTCTTAAAGGCATGAGTCATTCAGTCGCCACAGGGCACTCTGCTAGGCCATATGGCTAAGATACTAATAAACCCCATTCCTACTGAGGCACATGGGTGACCAGGCAGCCTCAGGTCGCACTGAACTCTCAAACAGCTGCTGGTGTTTTTGTACGAGTGAGCTCGACGCTGCCTGTCATCACCTCCTTGGGGGCTTTCTCAAGCAGGAATCCAGCAACAACGGAAGTAAAACAATGTTTCAGAAATAACTCCAACACGCTGATTTTGACTATGGTTTTCCACTGAGGATGCTGGAGATTTAAAATAGAAACAGAAAACACTGGAGAAACTCAGCAAGTCTGGCAGCATCTATGGAGAGAGAGAGACATTAGAGTTAACAGTTTGAGTTCTTCAGAACTGATAGTGTCATGGAGAAAATGTAGAGAATCACCCAGAAACGCAGAGAGTTCTTCAAGAAGCAAGCGTCTTTTATTTGCAAATAAAAAACCATGATGCTGAGAAAGCAGATTCTCAAATACCCACGATCCTCAGGGTCGGTGGTTTTAAAATATTTTTTATATCATGTTTTGGTTAGCTTATCAGCATGTCCAACTTTATTAATCAAAATACCTTACTGTAGCTACACAATAGCTACAGTATTGTTAGTTAGTGATGTTAGTTCCCATCATCTCTTTATTTGTACATTCTATTTAATATTATTCTAATGTCATGGTTAGATATTTAGTGTCAGCTTTTGCAACAATGGTCTTTCATTCCAGAACCTACTTAATATTTTCCTAATTTATGTTCCCAATCCTGTCATAGTGATATTTAACAGGGAGACTAATTTTACTAACTGTTACCTCATCTCGCCATTGTGACCTCTCAGCCTCAACCTTACTCTGTTGTAAGAGCATTCCACTGTTCTTATCCCATTCCACAGACCCCTTGCAACAGATTGCCAGTGGTCTTCATGCTTTAACCCTTCTCTTGCTTTCATGTTCTTTATTTTCCATAATAGCAGCCAGGGTAAGGTTGTATTTACATTGATGACTTGGGGGGGGGGGTGCAGACAGGAATGGATGGATAAGTGGAGATAGAGCCCAGAGACAGAGAAACACAGTTAGGCAGATAAAGGGAATGTACATTGTAAGACAGTGAAGGAGAAGCATGGATAATGGGGACATTGAGTTGGTGAATAGGTTGGCTGTGCTGAATGCAGCCCATGTCAATGACAAGGCCTGAGGTGTGAGGATGAGAGGGGGGAGGGGGGGGTAAAGACATGAAATAAAGTCTTCAGGTGCTAAAATGATTGAAGTTGATATTAAGTCCTGATATAGAGTTCCCAAACAGAAAATGAGATGCTGTTCTTCCAGCTTGCACTGAGCTTCACTGGAGCATGGCACCAAATCATTCATATAAATGACAAAAAGCAGTAGTCCCAGCATATCCTGTGGCATAATGCTTGTAGATACTGTGTACTATTCTGGTTGCCCTTTTATACAAAAGATATTGTTAAACTTGAAAGGGGTGCAGAATAGATTTACAAGGATGATATCAGGGCTGAAGGGTTTGAGCCATAAGGAGAGGCTGAATAGGCTGGGAAATTGTTTTCCCTGGTACATCAGAGGCTGAGGAGTGATCTTATAGATATTTGTAAAATCATGAGGACCATGGATAGGGTGAATAGCCAAGGTATTTTTCCGAGAGTAGAAGTGAGAGGGTATAGGTTTAAGGTGAGAGGGGAAAGATTTAAAAAAGACGTGAGGGATAACTTTTTCCCGCAGAGGGTGGTGCATGTATAGAATGAGCTGCCAGAGGAGCTGGTGGAAGCTGGTGCAACTGCAACTTTTAAAAGAAATCTAGATGGGTAAATGAATAAAATTTAGGGGATATGGGCCAAGTCCTGGCAAATGGAATTAGGTCAGATTGGGATGTCTGGTCAGTGTTGCCGAGTTGGACTGAAGGGTCTGTTTCTGTGCTGTATAACTCTTTAAATACTGTAAACTAAATACAAGTCATCCTCTGACGCTATTCAGTGATGAACAGGGAAGTTATTCCCAGTGATTTGGGCAAAATTTATGATTCACCAGTATGAGTAAAAATAAAGCATCTGCTCATTATCACATTGCTTATTGGGTGTAAATTGCAATATTTGATTGGAGTGATAGGCATTGGGTTTGCCTGAGGAGGTGAAAGGTTCAGCATAAATTTATTCATTCAAACTCACTTCAATACGATAAAAAATGATTCTGTGAAACAACAGTAGAAGTTTGCTTGACGATTGCATGACTCTAATGTAAACTCTGCATGTTATCGTCAGTTGATCTCTGAGCAAGCCAAATTCACCCACAGATCTGGGCTAGGTTCCAATCCAAATCTCAGGGATAAAAGTAACTGGGTTATGTTGCCCACTCACACATCAGAAAATTACATTGCAAAAGGAATAAATTACTGTATCAGAGGAAGCTAGCTAGACATATAAGAATGGATACCAAGAGTTTCTATAGATAAAGGTAAAACATAAGTAAAGAACTGAACTTAAAGAACTAAGTTCTTTGAGGAGGTGTGAAGACAGGTCAACAATGGTCGAGCAGTGGATGTGATGTATATGGACTTCAGCAAGGCATTTGATAGGGTTTCCCATGGTAGGCTCATTCATAAAGTCAGGAAGTATGGGATACAGGGAGATTTGGCTATCTGGATTCAGAATTGGCTGGCTGACAGAGGGCAGAGAGTGGGTGTAGATGGAAAGTATTCTGCCTAGAGGTCAGTGTTGAGTGAGTTTCTGCAGGGGCCTGTCTTTGGGCCAATGCTCTTTGTAGTTTTTATAAATTACTTGGATGAGGAGATTGAGGGGTGGGTTAGTAAATTTACAGATGACATTAAGGTTGAGGTGTCATCGATAGTATAGAGAGCTATTACAGGCTGCAGCGCGACATAGACAGGATGCAGAGCTGGGCTGAGAAATGGCAGATGGAGTTCAACCTGGATAAATGTGAAGTGATGCATTTTGGAAGGTCGAACTCGAATGCTGAATATAGGATTAAAGACAGGATTCTTGGCAGTGTGGAACAGAGGGATCTGAGTGTGCAAGTACATAGATCCCTCAAAGTTGCCACCCAAGTGGATAGGGTTGTTAAGAAAGCATATGGTGAGACCACACTTGGAATATTGTGTACAGTTCTGGTCGCCCTACTATAGGAAAGAGACAGAGGCTTTGGAGAGGATGCAAAGAAGGTTTACCAGGATGCTGCCTGGACTGGAGGGCTTGCCTTATGAAGAGAGGTTGAATAAGCTTGGACTTTTCTCTCTGGAGAGAAGGAGGAAGAGAGGAGACCTGATCAAGATTTATAAAATAATGAGAGGAACATATTGAGTCAATAGCCAGAGACTTTTCCCCAGAGCAGGATTGACTGATATGAAAAGTCATAGTTTGAAGATATTAGGATGAGGGTATAAGGGAGCTGTCAGAGGTAGGTTCTTTATGCAGAGAGTTGTGAATGCATGGAATGCATTGCCAGCTATGGTGGTGGAAGTAGAGTCATTGGGGACATTTAAGCAACTGCTGGACATGCACAAGGACAGCAGTGAGTTAAGAGGTGCGTAGGTTAATTTACTACATTTTACATTAGGATTAAATCTCAGCACAACATCGTGGGCCAAAGGGCCTGTTCTGTGCTGTACTTTTCTATGTTCTCTGTTCTATAAGTAAAGTGAGTGTTGATCTTCTAGAGAATGACAGTATAAAGTTAATGGTTGATAACAGACAAAGGAATGAGGGCAGCGTAGGCTGGAATGGACTGGGAAAGAAATTTACCAGAAAAGTCAATGGACAATGGCAGACATTTAAGAAATTGGTTCATAACTCAACAAGGATATATCCCAGTAAGAAATAAGGAAGAAGATAAATCAAACTAAGGAGAGTGTGGATAACTTCAATTTGAAGGATAAAACATAAAAAGGCACAATGATTTATAGTAAACCAGATGATTGGAAAGATGAACAATAAAAAAGAGGAAGAAAATAAACTTTGGAAACAAATTTGCAAGTAATATTAAGATGGACAAAATCTTCTTTAAGTATCTAAAAGGAAAGACAAAGGTCAAAGTAAAGATGGACCTCCTGGATAATAAAGCGCTGAAAATGTGTCGCTGGAAAAGCGCAGCAGGTCAGGCAGCATCCAAGGAGCAGGAGAGTCGACGTTTCGGGCATGAGCCCTTCTTCAGGAATGAGGAAAGTGTGTCCAGCAGGCTAAGATAAAAGGTATGGAGGAGGGACAGGGGGGAGGGGTGTTGGAAATGCGATAGGTGGAAGGAGGTCAAGGTGAGGGTGATAGGCTGGAGTGGGGGTGGGGCGGAGAGGTCAGGAAGAAGATAGGAAGGCGGTGCTGAGTTCGAGGGATTAGACGGAGACAAGGTGGGGGAGGGGAAATGAGGAAACTGGAGAAATCTGAGTTCATCCCTTGTGATTGGACATCCACAAAGGAATTGAATGAATATCTTGGTCTTCTTGGTAGAAGGCACTAGTAGCACTGCAAAAATACTTAATACCGAAGGGGAAAAAGTAGGGGAAGAAATAAGCACAATAACTATCATAAGAGAAGAAGTACTAAGAAACTAATGAACCTAAAGTCAATCAGTCCCCAGCACCTGATTGGATGCAACTTGGAGTATCAAAGGAAATAGTTACAAAGAGAATGGATGCACTGGTAGTAATCTTTCAAGAATTCTTGGATTCAAGAAAGGGTCCAGAGGATTGGAAAATTGCCAAGGAATGGAGACAACAAATGGCAACTATAGGCTAGTTAACTTAACATCTGCTAGTAGGAAAGTGTTGGAGTCTATAATAAAGGATATTTAGAGCATTTAGAAATGCATAATATAACTATTCAGAGTCTACCATGATGCATGAGGGGGAAATCATGCTTGACAAACTTATTAGATTTCTTGAAGCAAGGAGAAAATGTATTATATTTGGATTTCCAGGATGCTTTGAATAACACTACATGTTAGGCTAATCTATGGTGTTGGGATAATTATATTGACATGGATAGAGGATTAGCCATCTAATGGAAGACGGAGAGGTAGGACAAAGGAGAGAAGCCAGAACCCAGGGAATGCCACAGGGACCACATTTTCTTACAATGTATATTGAAGACTTAGATGAGGAAAGTGAATGCTGTATAGGGATGACACCAAACGAGGTCGGAGGGCAAGCAGTTAGGATGGCATAAAGTGTCTATAAAGGGATATTGACAGTTTGAGTGAGTGGGCAAAGATTTGGCAGGTGGAGCACAACACAGGAAAATGTGGAGTTCATTTTGGGAGAAAAAATGAAAAACTCTGGGTACAATTTAAGTGGAGAACGTCTGCAGAATCATGAGACGCAGAGGGATTTAAGTATTCTGCTTCTTGAATCACAAAAAGTGTGCAGATACAGAAAGCAATGAAAAATCCTAATGGGATGTTGTCCTTTATTACAGAAGGAATTGAATGCAAAAGTATGAATTTTATTCTTCAGTTATATAGGGTATTGGTGAGACCACCTCTCAAAGACTGTGTGTAGTTTGTATTTGTCAGGATATAAATTGACTGGAGATGTTTCAGAGGAGGGTGACTAGATTGATAGCTTGTATGTTAATGATTTATTGGAATGAGCTGGTTGTCTTATAAGGTTGGACAGACTGGGCTTGTTTCTACTGGCATCTAGAAGAGTGCAGAGTGACTTGATGAAAGTGTGAAAAATCCTGAATGTCTCAACAAGATGGACATGGAAATGATATTTCCTCTTGTGTATCAGCCCAGAATGAGAGGGCACTGGTTTAAAATCAAGGGTCACCATTTTAGGACAGAAACGAGTATAAATATTTTTGATCAGAGATTTGTGATTTTGAAACTCTATCTCAGAGGGGGTGCAGGAAGGAGACTTTAAATATTTCTAAAATGGCGTTAGATAGATTCTTTTGTTAGGTGAGGCAATCAAAGATTATTGTGGATAACTAGGAACATAGAAATTGTTACACACACAGCTCAGCCTTGATCTTATTGAATAGCAGTGAAGCCTCATGTAGACAAATGTTCTACCCACCTGTCTCTTAGGCAGATGTTATTGCAGCTTTGTATGATGCATCGTTTTCGGTGAGTTATCATTATTTTCACTGCACCTCCAACTTCTTGGCTGGTGCAATGATAATAGACTGTCAAAGGTCATTTTGGCCAGAAATTCACTTGGCATAAAGTGTCATGAACTGAAAATGTGTTGCTGGTTAAAGCACAGCAGGTCAGGCAGCATCCAAGGAACAGGAAATTCGACATTTCGGGCATAAGCTGGAATTGATCAGGAATTGATCTGCAGATGCTGATCTCCAGCATCTGCAGACCTCACTTTTTACATAAAGTGTCATGAAGCTGAGGGAAAACTAATTGTTGTTATGTAATGTGCCAGCATGGCATGAAGAGAGAGTACAGGGTGACCTGCAGCACATAGGTCAACTAGGCTGACAGATGTTCCTCTTAGTTTTCTCAGCTAACAATTACTAAAAGAGCACTATTAAATCACAATGTTTAAAAGGCACTTAGACAAAAGAGCAGGGAATGGAGGGATATTGACCACGTGCAGGCAGATGGTATTTGTGTAGAATGGTATCATGGAGACCATGGCCTCATAGTATTATCACTAAACTATTAACTCAGAGATCTGGGTAATGGTCTGGGAACCCGCGTTTGAATCCCACCATGGCAGAGGATAGAATTTGAATTCAACAAAATAAATCTCTGACATTAAGAACCTAACGATGACCATGAACCCACTGTCGATTGTTGGAAAACCCACCTGGTTCATGCATGTCCTTAAGGGGAAAAAAAACTGCCATCCTCACCTGGTATGGCTTACACGTGACTCCAGACCCACAGCAATGTCGTTGACTTCTAATTTCCCTCTGGGATGGGCAATAAATGCTGGTCAAGCCAGCAGTGCCCTTGTCCCATGAATGGATATTAAAAAAACACAAAATTTGATTATAAGGTTAGGGGTGGGAATGCTTATTCATAATTGTAGAATATACATTACTGAAGTGGTTCTGTTCGCCGAGCTGGGAGTTTTAGTTGCAAACGTTTCGTCCCCTGGCTAGGAGACATCATCAGTGCTGTGGAGCCTCCTGCGAAGCGTTTCTTTGATGTTTCTTCCGGTATTTATAGTGGTCTGTCCTTGCCGCTTCCGGGTATCAGTTTCAGCTGTCCGCTGTAGTGGTTGGTATATTGGGTCCAGGTCGATGTGTTTGTTGATGGAGTTTGTGGATGAATGCCATGCCTCTAGGAATTCCCTGGCTGTTCTCGGTCTGGCTTTCCCTATGATAGTAGTATTTTCCCAGTCGAATTCATGTTGCTTGTTGTCTGAGTCTGTGGCTACTAGGGATAGCTGGTCGTGTCGTTTCGTGGCTAGTTGATGTTCATGTATGCGGATTGTTAGCTGTCTTCCTGTTTGTCCTATATAGTGTTTTGTGTAGTCCTTGCATGGTATTTTATAAACTACATTAGTTTTGCTCATGTTGGGTATTGGCTCCTTTGTTCTAGTAAGTTGTTGTCTGAGCGTGGCTGTTGGTTTGTGTGCCGTTATGAGTCCTAAGGGTCGCAGTAGTCTGGCTGTCAGTTCTGAAACGCTCCTGATGTATGGTAGTGTGGCTAGTCCTTTTGGTTGTGGCATGTCCTCGTTCCATGGTCTATCTCTTAGGCATCTGTTGATAAAGTTGCACGGGTATCCGTTTTTGGCGAATACCTTGTATAGGTGTTCCTCTTCCTCTTCTCACAAACTTTGTATACATTACTGAATCCCCCACTATCAACATCCTGGGAGTTACTATTGACAAGAAGCTGAATTGGACCAGCCATATAAATACTATGGCTATAAAAACAGGTCTGGAGCCTGGAATTCTGCAGAGTGTTAGTCACCTCCTGTCCTCTAGTAACTGCTTTCCTTGTACAAAGCATAAGTCAGGAGCATGATGGAATATGCTCCAATTGCCTGAATTTGTTCAGCGTCACTTTCACTCAAGAAGCTCAACACCATCTGGGATAGAGCAGCCAGCCAGATTGGCGGTCCATCCACCATCTTCACTGCTTACTCTCTTCATTACTGACACACAGCATGTATCATGTATAAAATGCACTACAACAACTCTCAAAGGCTGAATAGACAGCACCTTCTATATATGGTATAAGGGAGGCATCAGAGGTAAGTTCTTTATGCAGAGTTGTGAATGCATGGAATACTTTGCTAGCTGTGGTGGTGGAAGCAGAGTCATTGGGGACATTTAAGCGACTGGTGGACATGCACATGGATAGCAGTGAGTCGAAGGGTGCGTAGGTTAAGTTTCACTGCTATTCACTAAGATCATGGCTGAGCTGTGTGTGTAACAATTTCTGTGTTCCTGGTTATCCACAATAATCTTTGATTGCCTCACCTAACAGAAAAATCTACTAGGTAAAATCAAGGACTGCAGACGCTGGAAACCAGAGTCTAGATTAGAGTGGTGCTCGAAAAGCACAGCAGATCAGACAGCATTAGACGAGCAGGATTGCCAGCACCACTCTAATCTAGACCCTAACAAAAAAAATCTAACACCATTTTAGATATATTTAAAGTCCCCTCCCTGCACCCACTCTGAGACAGAGTTTAAAAATCACATAACCCTCTGATCAAAAATATTTCTACTTGTTTCTGTTCTAAAATGGTGCCCGCTCAGTGCCCTCACAACCTCTACCATATGGAAGGACATGGTCAGCAGATACACATAAAGTCATATAGTATAGAAACAAACCCTTTAGTTCGACCAGTCCATACTGAACATAATCCCAAACTAAACTTGCAAGTTCCCTCTTAATCACATCATCTTGATGGAACTATCACTATTCTTTCAAATTCGATTGGTCAAAATCCTGAAGCCTCCTTTTGAGCATTACAGTGGGTGCCCCTGCACAAAAGGACTGCAACAGGTCAAAAAGGCAACTCACCACCTCATTCTTCAAGGCAATTAGGGACTGGTGACAAACACAGGTCCAGCTGACAATGCCTACATAATGAATTAGTAATAAAAGACACTGACTTTGGAACAAACACTCTGAACTGTGAACTTTTAATTTTCTACTCCTTACCTCATTGTACCAAAAAGGAATATTGAACATGGGAAGATAGGAATTGATAAATGAAAGAAACATAAAATTTAATCTTCTTTGCCTTCCAGCATCTTAGCTGTCACCCAGTACATCAATAATAGTGCAGTTTGGCTATTCATAATGCTCAATCTCTGTCAATTAGTCTACTTTTGGGGAAAACGACCCAGTAATTGAGGACCGTAATCGCCTGTATCTTCTAAGCATGTTGCATTAATTGGCTTTAACTTCTCAAGTTTCTCCCATATACTGCATCCAAAAACTAATACACATCCAGCATAAACCAACTAATTTCCATTTAAGTGAATCAATATTAACAGCTTCCACTCCTTAGAAGGCTGCTCCATGAATTGAGAACTTGTAGAACATATTGTTTTCACAAGTTTGTTCTGAATATACCTCCTTCAAACCCAGTCTGTGCTTTATTCTTCTGCTGAATGAGGCGAAAGTGTTGATTATAGTTTGCATTATCTGCAAATCCTAAAAACAGCAATCACCTCTCAACCTTCTCTGTTCCAGGAAGGACATGCCCAATTCACCTAATTGCTCCACATAATTACTGCAGTCCTTCAATTGTTCTGATTACTCACTTCTGTATGACAATATTAGCTTCAATACAATTTCCAAAGCGTTGAAACCAGAATTGCACACAGTGTTCTAAGCACAGTTTCACACTAAAGCTTGAAAAGTGGTGAGATTACCTCACCATTTCAAATTGATATTAACCTTTAGAAATATTTTGACATTTGATTTTGCTTTATTCTCTGCTGAGTATTGAAACTGTCACTGCATCCGTTGCCAAGGTAACGGAATGCCTATTCTGATAGTGCCCTGATAATCACTTTGAAAGCATGTTTCTTGTCAGCATTAATATTATCATGGGGAGTTAATAATATTTGAAACAAAGATGATGGTCATAACTATGGCAAACAAAATTTATCTGGAACGTGTATGATTATGTTGCCATGAGGTAGCAACACAGTGAACAAGAATTTGAATCTTTTTTTGTGAATTTGAATTCCGTCTTTTCAAATTTAGACATACAAAGCTGATAGTCTCAGTAAAGGTTAATGTTACCACGTGATGGCATCTGGCTCATAGCTTAGCAGCATCTCAGAGCACAAAGGGACTGAATGGACAGATGTAAAACACCAATCATATTCAGCAAATTCCCTTCAAGGGAGGAAGGCTGCCATTCTTAGACATTTGGGCCTGTGCATGAGATTCCTGTCTCATGCTGCCAATGTTGAATCTTAGCTTAGTATAAATATCATGAGCAGACTCTGGGACACTTGGACAGATGAAGATAGGAAGCTTTTGAGTACAAACTGGGGAAGATTTATTAACTTTTTTCACTGTGTACATGGGTGATGTTGAACAGGATTTCAAGAGAACTTTTGTCACTTAGGTTTCAGGATCTAGCATCATAAAACCAGAAAACAGAGAAGCAAATGTAGGCCATTCAGCCCATCAAGTCTGTTCTGTCATTCAATGAGACCATGGCAAATCTAATAAGGTTAATAACACTTCCCTGTCTTTTTCATATAATCCTTGATTATTTCACTGTAAAAAAGAATCTATCAGAACCTTGAATTTACTCGGTGATCCAGCTTCAACGGCAAACAGTGGTAAAAAAAAATTCACAGGTTCACAACCCTCTGAAAGAAGAAATTCTTCCTAACCTCTGTCTTATGTGTGTGATCCCTGACTCTGAAATGATCATGTTTTGAGAAGATTTGTAGCTCAGGTTGAGGTTCTGGATGCAGGTTTGCTAGTGAGCTAGAAGGTTCATTTTCAGACGTTTCATCACCACACTAGGTAACGTGAGTATCCATATGTACCTTGCAAGAACTGCAACAAACACTACATTGGACAAACAGGCAGAAAAAAACTAGCCACCAGGATACATGAACATCAAATAGCCACAAAATGACATGACCCACTCTCACTAGCATCCTTGCATATGGAAGAGGAAGGACACTTCAACTGGGACAACACATCCATCCGAAGATAAGCCAAACAGAGACACGCAAGAGAATTCCTAGAAGCATGGTATTCCAACCGGAACTCTATCAACAAACACATTGACTTGGATCCCACTTACCACTCCCTGAGAAAAAGAACAGAAAATGGCATCACCGTAGGAAATGACATCACCACAGGAAATGACGTCACCAACCCTAGGAAACTCAAACATATAAATAGAGAGCATACGACACCACCAGTGCTTTATTCAGAGAATCACTGAAGATGTTACCTAGTGTGGTGATAAAATGTCTGAAAACCTTCTAGCTCAGTGAGCAAATGTACATCTCAAATTATCTCCTTTGGTTCTAGACTCTCCCACAAGGAGAAGCAACATTCATCCTGTCAACTCCTTTAAGAATCTTGCATGTTTTAATAAGGTCATTTCTATATTCTAATAAGTACAGGCTCAATCTACACCAACTTTCCTCACAGTCAAGTTAACTTGGCATCAACTGACATCACTGATTATCAGTCTAGATAGTAACACATAGATGGTCATCTCATACACAACAAACTCCCATCTGAATGGCAGCATCAAATCATTACAAAAGATTGCACAGGATCAAGAAGAATACCTGGACTATTGTGTACATTTTTGGTCTCCTTATCTGAGTAAGGATGTTTTCATTACAGAGGGAGTGTAATGAAAATTTACCAGACTGATTCCTGGGAATGGCAGGACTGGTGTGTGAAGAGAGATTGGATTAGTTAAGGCTGTGTTCATTGGAGTTTAGAAGAGTGAAGGGGTGTCACATAGAAACCCAGAGGGCTAAACAGGGTAAATGCAGAAAGGATGTTTCCAATGCAGGTCCAGAACTAGGGGTCTCAGTCTAAGGTATGTGGTGGGACAATTTGGGCTGAGATGAGGAGAAATTTCAGAGACTGGTGAGCCTATGGAATTCTCTGCCACAGAAAGCCACTGAGGCCAAAACATTGAATACTTTCAGAAGAACATAGGAAATAGAAGCAGGAGTAGGCCATCTGGCCCATCGAGCTTGCTCCAATATTCAATAAGATCATGCTAACCTTTTTGTAGACTCAGCTCCACTTACCCACCCACTCACCATAACCCTTAATTCTCTTACTATTCAAAAATCTATCTATCTTTACCTTAAAAACATTCAACGAGGTAGCCTCAACTGCTTCACTAGACAGGGAATTCCACAGATGCACAGTCTTTTGGGTGAAAAAGTTCCTCCTCAACTCAGTCCTAAATTTGTTACCCCGCTTATTGTGAGGCCATGCCCCCTAGTTCTCGCTTCACCTGCCAGAGGAAACAACCTCCCCTGCTTCTATCTTAGCTATTCCCATCATAATTTTATATATTTCATTAAGATCCTTACCCCATTCTTCTGAATTTCAATGAATATAGTACTAATCTACTCAATCTCTTCTCACTAGCCAATCTTCTCAACTCCAGAATCAACCTCGTGAACTTCCCCTGCACCCCCTCCAGTGCTAGTACATATATTCTCAAGTGAAGAAACAAAATCTGTATTCAGTACTCCAGGTGTGGCCTCTCCAGCACCCTGTACCGCTGCATGATAACCTCCCTATTTTTAAGTTCCATCCCTCTTGCAATGAAGTACAATATTCTATTTGCCTTCTTAATTACCTGTTGCACCTGCAAACCAACTTCTTGTGATTCATGCACAAAGACACCCAGGTCCCTCTGCACAGCAGCATGCTGCAATCTTTTCACCATTTAAGTAGTAGTCTATCTTGCTCTTATTCCTACCAAAATGGATGACTTCGCGTTTACCAGCATTGCACTCCACCTGCCAGACCCTTATCCACTCATGTAATCTACCTATATCTGTCTGCAGACTTTCACGAAGGGGTTAGATATAGTTTTTCAGGTGAAAGGAATCAAAGATCATGAGGCAAAGGAAGGAATAGGGTATCTTTTTGGATGATCAGCCATGATCATATTAGAGTCTACTCATATATTATATGTAAGAGGAACCACTACTATGCTTTTAGGGAAACCAGGGGTGCCTATATCCTGAAATGAGTTTTAGAAGATGCAGATAGCACACTAACTGTGGCAGTTTTTATAGTTTGGACCCCTTGATTAAAGCTCTGGAAGGGTGTGGTCACAGCTTTAAGGCTATGGAGACCTGAGTCACAAATCTTACCTGGGTTTTTCCTCTGATTTTTGCTTGTCACAAGGCAGACAAATGATCAGACAGAACCCAGTCCTGGCAAGCTTCCACTAGCTGCACTGTTCTCACAGTTCATTGTAACAATCTACAAGACACATTTGCGACACATTTGGGCGTGTGCAGGTAAGCTCTACCTGTCCTGGACTGATGCAAATCCCAGCAGCCTATTTGTACGATGTTGACCACTTGTTGGGGACTGCAGAGCAAGTTATTGATGGAAATGGGATACTAGGGAAATGCCAATGATTAATCTTTGTATATGTTGGAGTTTCATGGTGAATGGTAGGGCCTTAAGGAGTGTAGTAGAGCAGAGGGACCTTGGCGTTCAAGTGCATGGTTCTCTGAAAATGGAGCCACACATTGACAAGGCAGTGAAGAAGGCTTTTCGTACTCTGGCTTACGTTAGTCACAGCACTGAGTATAGAAGTTATAAAATTATGTTGCAGTTGTACAGGATGCTGGTAAGGCTGCAGTTGGAGTATTGCATTCAGTTTTGGTCACCTTGTTATAGGAAGGATGTTATTAAACTGGACAGAGTGCAGAAGAAATTTACAAGGATGTTGCCAGGACATAAGGGATTGAGTTATAGGGAGAGGTTGGACAAGCTAAGACTTTTTTCTGAAGGACAAAGGAGAATGAGGGGATATCTTATAGAAGTGTATAAGATCGTGAAAGGTGTGGATAGGGTGAATGCATTCAGTTTTTTTCCCAGGGATGGGGAATTGAGGACTAGAGGGCATCAGTTTAAGGTTAGAGGGGAAAGAATAAATGGAAACCTGAGGGGCAACTTTTTTACACAGTGGGACCCATATGGAATGAGCTGCCAGCAGAAGTGGCTGAGACAGTACATTAACAATATTTACAAGGCATTTGGACAAATACATGGTTGGGATATGTTTAGAAGGGTATGGGCCAAGTGCAGGGAAATGGGGTTAGCATGGATGGGCATTTTGGATGGCATAGACCTGTTTGGCCGAAAGGTAAAAAATGAGGTCTGCAGATGCTGAAGATCACAGTTGAAAATGTGTTGCTGGTTAAAGCACAGCAGGTCAGACAGCATCCAAGGAATAGGAAATTCGACGTTTCGGGCATAAGCCCTTCATCAGGAATGAGGAGAGGGTGCCAGGCAGGTTAAGATAAAAGGTAGGGAGGAGGGACTTGGGGGAGGGACGATGGAGATGTGATAGGTGGAAGGAGGTCAAGGTGAGGGTGATAGGCCGGAGTGGGGTAGGGGGCGGAGAGGTTAGGAAGAAGATTGCAGGTTAGGAGGGTGGTGCTGAGTTGAGGGAACCGACTGAGACAAGGTGGGGGGAGGGGAAATGAGGAAACTGGAGAAATCTGAGTTCATCCCTAGTGGATGGAGGGTTCCAGGCGGAAGATGAGGCATTCTTCCTCCAACCGTCGTGTTGTTATGTTTTGCTGGTGGAGGGGTCCAAGGACCTGCATGTCCTCGGTGGAGTGGGAGGGAGAGTTAAAGTGTTGAGCCACGGGGTGGTTGGGTTGGTTGGTCCGGGTGTCCCTGAGGTGTTCTCTGAAGCGTTCCGCAAGTAAGCGGCCCGTCTCCCCAATGTAGAGGAGGCCACATCGGGTGCAGCGGATGCAATAGATTTCCACCACCTCCAAACGGACCCCACCACCAGGGATATATTTCCCTCCCCTCCCCTATCAGCGTTCCGCAAAGACCACTCCCTTCGTGACTCCCTCGTCAGGTCCACACTCCCCACCAACCCAACCTCCACTCCCGGCACCTTCCCCTGCAACTGCAGGAAATGTAAAACTTGCGCCCACACCTCCTCCCTCACTTCCCTCCAAGGCCCCAAGGGATCCTTCCATATCCGTCACAAGTTCACCTGTACCTCCACACACATCATCTATTGCATCCGCTGCACCCGATGTGGCCTCCTCTACATTGGGGAGACGGGCCGCTTACTTGCGGAACGCTTCAGAGAACACCTCAGGGACACCCGGACCAACCAACCCAACCACCCCGTGGCTCAACACTTTAACTCTCCCTCCCACTCCACCGAGGACATGCAGGTCCTTGGACTCCTCCAACGGCAAAACATAACAACACAACGGTTGGAGGAAGAACGCCTCATCTTCCGCCTGGGAACCCTCCAACCACTAGGGATGAACTCAGATTTCTCCCGTTTCCTCATTTCCCCTCCCCCCACCTTGTCTCAGTCGGTTCCCTCAACTCAGCACCGCCCTCCCAACCTGCAATCTTCTTCATAACCTGTCCGCCCCCACCCCACTCCGGCCTATCACCCTCACCTTGACCTCCTTCCACCTATCACACCTCCATCGCCCCTCCCCCAAGTCCCTCCTCCTTACCTTTTATCTTAACCTGCCTGGCACCCTCTCCTCATTCCTGATGAAGGGCTTATGCCCAAAACGTCGAATTTCCTGTTCCTTGGATGCTGCCTGACCTGCTGTGCTTTAACCAGCAACACATTTTCAACTGTTTGGCTGAAAGACCTATCTCCGTGCTGTAGGACTCCATGAGTCCATGTTGCAGGCTGAGATAAGTAGATTCTTGATCATTAGGGGAATTAAGGATTATGGGGAAAAGTCAGGAGGATGAACTTGAGGAATGTCAGATCCTATTGAATAGTGGAGCAGGCTTGGGGAGCCTACTTCTGTTCCTATTTCCTCTGGTCTTATAGACCATTATAGCCAGACATTTATTTAAGAAAAAAAAAATTGAAACATGGTCTTAAGATGCAAGTCAATGTCACTGACAGGATGAAGTGTCACTCCGAAAGCTAGTGTGCTTCCATTTAAACCTGTTGGACTATAACTTGGTGTTGTGTGATTTTTAACTTTCCCCACTAACAACATCCTGCGTGTTGCAATTGATCAGAAACTGAACTGGATTAGCCATATTGTTGTTGAATAAACTCAGATATTTGCTGTCAGATAACAAACAGAGTTATTAAGCAGGTTTACATCTGTAACTTTACACTATAAAACTGTACTAGTTATTTTTAAGGCCTCCAATTCAATCATTTTTGTAGACCTCAGTTTGATGGATTGTGGATAGCTGGACTGTCAAACTGACAACAGTGCAAGGACATTAGAACTTTCTTTTGGCAAGGTGTTTCTTGTGATAATTGTTTGTTTACTGTAGATTACTAGCCTAAGTTTATGATCTGAAAATGTGTTGCTGGAAAAGCGCAGCAGGTCAGGCAGCATCCAAAGAGCAGGATAAGTTTATGATCATCAAGTTCCAGTTTGCAACTTGAATATTACTTGGAGCCATTGAGGAGAAGCTTGTCAGAACAAAACGCTCCCAGCTTTTCTATTTCTGAAAAAATAACTCTTGTTGTGAGTGCAGTGTGACACTTGGAACATGATTTGGAGATCCCGGTGTTGGACTGGGGTGTACAAAGTTAAAAATCACACAACACCAGGTTATAGTCCAACAGGTTTAATTGGAAGCACACTAGCTTTCGGAGCGACGCTCCTTCATCAGGTGATAGTGGAGGGCTTGATCGTAACACAGAATTTATAGCAAACATTTACAGTGTGATGTAACTGAAATTATACATTGAATAATTGATTGTCTGTTAAGCCTTTCATCTGTTAGAATACAGTGATAGTTTCACTTCTTTCATGTGTAAATCACAAAAGCTTTTTTTAAAAGTTGCATTCTCGGGTTAGCTGTTAACAATGGTGATAGCTCGACAATATGTTGAAGGTGTTAGCCCCTTGTGTTCTCTGTCTATGACCTGATGTTTAGATTGATTCTAATCTAAAAAGTGAGATAGCTCAGAGTTCTACATGAATGGATGCAGTTTTTGAGCAAAGTGCAATGTAACTCGACAAGTACAAATTCACCCCACAAAATATATGTGTGCATGTAGGTCTTTGTCTGTGTGTGTGAGTGTCTGTTTGGGGTGGTGGTTGTGAGTGTGAGAATGTGTGTGTGTGTGTGTGTGTGTGTGTGGTGAGTGCAGAGTGTCTTAAGTCTGTGAGGGGATGCATGTGTGGGAGTGTGTGTGTCTATAAGGGTGTGCGTGGGTGTCTGTGTGCGCATCTGTATATACCTGTGTCCATGTGTATGTGAGAGTGTGTTTGTGTAGAAATATCTGTGTGTGTGTGTGTGTGTGTGTGTGTGTGTGTGTGTGTGTGTGTGTGTGTGTGTGTGTGTAGTGCAATGGTGATCACTGTAATGTGACATGAACCCAAGGTCCCATTTGAGGCCCTCCCTATGGGTACCAAACTTAGCTATCAGCCTCTGATCGGCCACTTTCCTCTGCTGCCTGTCCCAAAGTCCACCTTGGAGGATGGTCACTCGAAGGTCAGAGGCTGAATGTCCTAGACCATTGAAGTGTTCCCCAACTGGGAGGGAACCCTGCTGTCTGTTGATTGTTGTGCGGTGCCCATTCATCCGTTGTCGTAGCCTTTGCTCAGTTTCCCCAATGTACCATGCCCGGAGGCATGGTCCTCCCAGTTTCAATGTATAATTTCAGTTACATCACTCTGCAAATTTTTGCTATAAATTCTGTGTTAGGATCGAGCCCTCCACTATCACCTGATGAAGGAGCGTCGCTCCGAATGCTAGTGTGCTTCCATTTAAACCTGTTGGACTATAACTTGGTGTTGTGTGATTTTTAACTTTCCCCACTAACAACATCCTGGGTGTTGCAATTGATCAGAAACTGAACTGAATTAGCCATATAAATGCAATGGTCACAAGGTTGGTTTTTTAAGTTTAGTTAGGGCATGATGATTGGCACAGACTTGGAGGACCAAATGATCTGTTCCTGTGCTGTACTTCTCCTTTGATCTTCTGTTTTGTTCTAGGAGCAGCACAAAGGCTGGTATCCTGCAGCAATTGTTCAGCTCCTGGCACCCCAAAGCCTGTTCACAAAGCACAAGTCAGGAGTGTGATGGAAAATACTCTCCAGTTGCCTGGATTGATGCAGCTTCAACAACACTCAGGAAGCTTGACACCATCTAGGACAAAGCAGCCCACTTCAGGAAGAGGAGATCGCCTAGTGGTATACTCACTAGACTATTAACTGGAGACCCAGATAATATTCTCACAACTGGGGCTCAAATCCTGTCAGGGCAGATGGAAGAATTTGACCTCAATAAAAGATCAGCAATTAAGAGTCCACTGATGACCATGAATCTGTTGCTGATTGTTGGAAAAACCCATCTGGTTTACTTGTATCCTTTAGGGAAGGGCACTGCCATCTTTACCTGGTCTGGCCCACACGTGACTCCAAAGCCAAGCAAAGTGGCTAACACTTAATTAGGAATGGGTGCTAAATAATGGCCTAGGTAATGACACCCACATTCAATGAATGAATAGAAAAAAAAGACTTGGTTGGCACACCACATCCACAAGTATCCATTCCTTCCACCACTGACACTCAGTTGCAGCAGGGCGTACTGTCTACAAGACACACTGCAGAAATTCATCAAAGATCCTTAAAAAGCATGTTCCAAACCCAGTACCATAGTCATCTAGAAGGACCCTGGTAGTGGGCACATAGGTAAACCACTGCATGCAAGTTCCCCTCCAAACCTGACCTGGAAATCTATTGCTGTTCCTTCAGTGTTGGTGGGCCTAAACTCTGAACCTCCCTCCCTAGTAGCAATTAGGTGGATTAGAACAAATTGACTGCAGCAGTTAAAGATAGCAACTCATCACCACCACAGATGGGCAATAAATGCTGGCCCAGCTATCAATGTCTACATTCCATGAATAAATAAAAAGAAGTTCTCATGTCAATTTTATCTTTAGGTGTGTGCCATCCTGTTGGTCCAGGACATGTAATATTAACATATTGTTGACATGGTATGCAAGGTTAACAATTTGGAAAGCTAGGATATCTTCTGAAATTGGCCTTTCATTTGGTTGATTCTGGACTCCATCAATGCATTGTGCTTGTGCATCTTCCTTTCTGCTCAAGTTGTGGTGTTGTACCTTTACACTGGTCACTTGTATTTCATTCTGGGATGTGGCTAGGCCTTTGCCTGACCTGCTGTGCTTTTCCAGCACCACTCTAATCTAGACTCTGATGTCTAGCATCTGCAGTCCTCACTTTTGCTTTTGGAATCAGATTTCCTGCACAAGAATAGTCAATGTCTCTTGATGCCACCTACTTTACAAACATCAAGAAAAGCTGGGTGGATTTAGGGTAGTAAAAAATATTGAATGTATTGCAGGTTTTGTTTGTTGGAGTGCTGTACTCATTGTAGCAAGCATGATGGCTGCAGCTCAAGCATGTAATTGTTATTGGTCTGTCACAATAGCTTCAGACGTGTATCAATTCTGGAAGTAAAGCTCAAGGGAAAGGTCCTATTTTTGCCCATGACATTCTTCATCAAGGTTTTAATTGGTGTAAAAGTGATGTCTAACTTAATGGGTTTCTCTGGTAGTTCCTCTTCAGAAAAGTTACATTGATTCCCCATTTTTCTGCAGCTCCTCCTAACAAGCTGGTCAACTGACTTTTGGAGTTGCTGTCTGTGTGACATTAGGTAGAATGTATTCATCTTGATGGTGACTTTTGCCTTGTGCTGCTTTTTTTGGGATCTTGCTGATCAGTCATGGAAAGTTAGGTTGCACGTCCATAGCTCCCTGACAGTAGCAACACAAAGAAATAAGGTGGTAAGAAAAAAAAGTGTATGTGTGCTTGCCTTCATTAGTCAGGGCATTGAGTATAAAAGTTAGCAAGTTATGCTGCAGCTGTAAAAAAAAACCTTTAGTTAGGCCACATTTGAAGTACGGTGTGTAGTTCTTGTTGCTACACTACAGGAAGTATGCGAAAGCTTTGGAGAGTGTGCAGAAGAAGTTTTTCTGGGGGTTGCCTGGATTGGACTGCATTAGCTATAAGGAGAGGTTGGACAAACTTGGATTGTTTTCTCTTTATTGGAGGCTGAGGGGTGACCTAATAGAAGTATATAAAGTTATGGGAGGTCAAGATAGAGCGGATAGTCTTTTCCTAAGGTGGAAATGTCAAATACTAAGGGGCACAAGTTCAAGGTGGGAGGGGGAGTGAGACAGAATGTGGTGGGTGCCTGGAACGTGCTGCCAAGAGAAGTAGCAGAAGCAGATGGAATAGCAACATTTAAGAGGCATTGAGACAGACACGTGAACAGGCTGGAAATAGAGAGATACAGACCACATGCTGGCAGATGGGTTTAGTCTAAAATGGCATCATAGTCAGCACAGACGTGTTGGATCGAAGGGCCTGTTCCTGTTCTATACTGTTCAATGTTCCAATACAGTATGTGTTAATTCCACAAAGTCCTTCCCCACCAATGGAAAGCAAAGTTTTTTGAGCTTTTTTCTTGGCATCATTTATTACTTCATTTGTAAAATAGAACTGCATATATTGTTTGACCAGTTGTAATTCTGTAAGGATGTCATTGGATATCCAATCCACAATGAGATTTCTGCTATTAATGATTCTGCTTTAAAAGACATTTGACTGTATCACCTTAAGCCATTTGTCCCTGACTTTGTGCCAGTTTTATTTTAAAATTTGTTCTTCAAGAACAAATACTTTGCCATTGCTATTATGAAAAGTATCAACTACCACAAACAGAGCATTATTGCCTTTCAGATTTCTAAAATGCATTGCCACGAGAAAGTGCACTTTAAGTTTTATTTTTTAAAAGTATTATGACAATCTTAGACATTTCTTTCAACTTGGAAGAACTTACAATATAATCAACAAGAATTTATCTCAATTTTCTTTGAGGCTAATGTCTGATCCATAGATTTGTATTTATTTCCATACTCTTAGAAACTGTTGCTGCTTCAGGATGGGGAAATCTCCCTCTGTCTGAATTCTCTGCTGAGCAAAAGCTGTTGCCCATTGGACTGCAATTAGATTTCCAACTATTTTGGCATCTTTCACAGCTAACCATCACTGCTACTAAGATGCGAATTTGCCTCCAGTACTTTGAATTACCTAATGTGGCAATTCTTATATCTTCCATAATGTAACAAACTGGGCATGTGCCATTGTACTGGAGAATCCAAAAGAAATTATTGCAGCCAACTATTATGTGCAAATATTACATTTCTCAGGTAGATAAATGTCTGGCTAACATTAAGTTATAAAGTTACAACAGAGCAGCCTACTTCCTTTATTGTCATGCTAAAAGTGTTCCAAGGTAAGGGTTGGTGTGGGATCTTTATAAACTCAGGTCACATTCTGAACCTAGGTTCTGATTCGTCACATAACACAATAGTTGAAGAATACACATTGACCATGATAGGAGAAAGTGAGGACTGCAGATGCTGGAGATCAGAGTCGAGAGTGTGTTGTTGGGAAAGTACAGCAGATCAGGCAGCATCTGAAGAGCAGGAGAATCGATGTTTCAGGCACAAGCCCTAATGAAGGACTTAAGCCCAAAACATCGATTCTCCTGTTCCTCGGATGCTGCCTAACCTGCTGTGCATTGACCAGGATAACAAGAAAACTCCACTGCCTTTCTTTGAAAGGTGCCATGGAATTTTTAAAATCGCTAAAACGTGAAGACAGGGCGCTACGTTTACTGCCTTGTCTAAAAGACAGGTTTTAGGAGGTGAGTGTGTTGTTACAATTAGTACAGTCAGCTAGCAGGATGATATCAATAACATGTTGTAGTTAATTTCCATTGTCTGTCACAAGAGGTGTGAATTATTATTTAAAGGTGTGCTAATGTGTGTTCATTAATATCACACAATGCAATTTAACATTAAGCCACCAAATGTTATACCTGCATTGTTGCTAGGATTGCCTCCATTTCCCATCTCTGCTCAAACTCACTTCCCCTGCTGCTCATGTGCTCATTCAAAATTCTGCTATCTATGACCTGATTCACACCAAGTTCCAGCTTGCCAACAAGCCCCTGTGTTCATTGACCTACACTGGCTCCTGCTAAACAATATTTCTACTTTGACATTCCAATTTTTGTTTTCAAATCCTTCCATTGCCTCACTCCTTCATATCTCTGTAATCTCCTCCAATTTCACACTCCTCTGAAATCTCTGCACCTATCTAACTCTGGCTTCTTGAAAATCTACAGTCTTACTTAACCCACAGTTGTTAGCCCTGTCCTCCGTTTCTGGGCCTAAGCTCTGGAGTTTCCTCTAAGAACATCTGTGTCATGTTTTCAGCGTTTCAGGCACTCTACTGAGCATGGTGGCTCGGTGGTTAGCACTGCTACCTCACAGCACCAGGTTCAATTCCGGTCTCAGGAGACTGTCTTTGAAGAGTTTGCATATTCTCCCTGTGTCTGTGTGGGTTTCCTCCCACAATCCGAAGGTGTGCAGGTTAGGTGAATTGGCCATGCTAAATTGCCCACATTGCTCAGGGATGCATAGGTTAGGTACAATAGTCAGGGGGGAAATGTCGACTGAAATTGGTCTGGGGGGTTGATGTGGACCTGTTGGACCATTGGCCTGTTTCCACTCTGTAGGGGTTCTATAATGTTTGATAAAATTCTTGATCATGTGCTCAAATATCTACCTGTGTGACTCTATGTCATTCTTGGTTTTACAATGTCTTTGTGAAACACCTTGGGCATTCTACTGCATTAAAAGTACTTTCTGAATACAAGCTGTTTTCAATAAACAAGGAACATGGAGAGCAGTAGCAGAAGGGAGAACCTTGGTATATATAACACCTCACAGTGTCTGAAAGGATTTCGTAGACAATGAAGTAAATAAAAATATAAGATATAGTAGTAGGACAATGTCACATGATCTTTCAAGCCAGGTCCATATTTCTCCAAGATTATCCTGATTTTCTACCACATTGCAATTTTTTAAATATTATCTTATATTATGTTATTCTTATATTATCTTAGATTAAATGGATTATTTGGGCCATTTACCTTGCCATTAATAAAATCATGGCTGATCTGATAATCCTCAATTCTATTTTCCTGACTTTTCCTGATAACCCTTGACCCCATTACTGATTAAAAATCTGTTTTTTAATCACTTATTCTGAGTCTGTGACTCAGTGTTAGATTTCTTAGACAGTGGAAACATTGACTGAGCATCTAGCCTGTTAAACCCCATAAGAATTTATACGTTTCATTTGGATCACTTCCCACCCTTCTAAACCACAAGGAATAGCATCCATTTTTTTCACTCCTCCCTCCCTCATCGGCTGTTGTTTGAATGCACTTTTGATTAGGATGTGGGTGTCACTGATAAGTCCAGCTTATCACCCATTTCCAATTGGCCCTGGGGAGCTAACAGTGACATCAAGGCCTCACTTGGCATCAAAACTCCAGAGCAAACTAGAGGCAATAGTATCAGAGGGCTACCCTCTGCCACTTCCTACTACATAGGAAGATGGTTATAGTTGTTGGAGGTCAGTCATCCAAGCTGCAGGACATCTTTGCAGGAATTCCTCAGGGTAGTGCCCTAGATCCAACCAACATCAGCTGCTTCATCAATGACCTTCCAACAATCATAAGGTCGGAAGTTGGTATGTTTGCTGATGATTGCAAAGCTTTCAGTATCATTTGTGACTCCTCAGATATGAAGCAGTCTGCATCCATATGCTGTGAGACCTGGGCAATGTCTTGGCTTGGGCTGATAAGTGGCAAGTAACAAGTGCTGGACATCACCAACTAGAGAGAACCCAATCATTGCCCTTTGACATCAATGGCATTGCCATCATTGAATGCCCACTATCAATGGGCTGTTGACTAGATAGTAAAAGGGACAATATAAATACAATGACTACAACAGTGGGTCAGAGGCAAGGAATTCTACAATGTGTAGCTCACCTCTTGTCTCCGCCAATGTCTGTCCACAATTTTCAAGGTGCAAGTCACTTACTTACAACAGTTTTCTCTTGCCTTGAGGACTGCAGCTTCAACAACATTCAAGGAACTTGACACAGTTCAGAAAAAAAGCATTCTACTAGATTGGTTTCTTGTGCACCACCTTCAAAATTCACTCCCTGTGCCACTGACAAGCAGTGTTGCATCAAAGTACTTGAATTCCCTTCCTAAAAGCACTGTGGTTGTCCCTGTATCCCAAAAACTACAGCAGTTCAAGAAGGCAGCTTACTCACTGCTTCTGGATTAGTGGTGCTGGAAGAGCACAGCAGTTCAGGCAGCATCCGAGGAGCAGTAAAATCGGGAAAAAGCCCTTTATCAGGAATCTGCCCGAAACGTCGATTTTACTGCTCCTCGGATGCTGCCTGAACTGCTGTGCTTTTCCAGCACCACTAATCCAGAATCTGGTTTCCAGCATCTGCAGTCATTGTTTTTACCTAGCTTACTCACTGCTACATTCTCCAGGGCTGTCTCCAAGACATTGATGCCAAGACCCAATGAACAAATTAAAAAGAAAATTGCAAACATTGTCATTTGTGAAAGCAAGACCAGAATTTATTGTCCATCCTTAATGCTCTGTACATAAATGGACAGAAATTCCATGACAGGTATGTACAGCACACTGCTGACAATGTTAAATTATCATAGAACCTCTACAGTGTGAAAACAGGCTATTCTGCCCATCAAGTCTCCAAAAGGTATTCCTTCTGGACCCACACCACCAACAGCCCTACATATCCCATGGCTAATCCACCTAGCCTACACATCCCTGGACACTATGGGCCATTTAGCATGGCCAATCCACCTAACCTACACATCTTTGGACTATGCGAGGAAACCAGAGCACCCAGCAGTAACTCGCACAGACACAGGGAGAATGTGTAAACTCCACATGTTCACCTAAGGCTGGAATTGAACCAGGGTCCCTGGCACTGTGAAGCAGCAGTGCTAAGCACTAATACACCATGCTACCCCGATTGGTCATCAACATCATTCCTCATGCATTCAGGATTGTCCAGAAAATGTTGTCCAATTAGAGAATCAAAGAATCAATCCTAATATTGGACACTTGTGAGTTTTGCAAGTGTGGGCTGGGTGGCAATGGTCAGTAATACTGAGAGTCCAGATGGTTGCAGACAGAAAGAATATATATAAACTATACACTTTCTAACTCAACACAGTAGGTTGCAGCCATTTAGAGTCATGGAGTGATAGAGATGTACAGCACGGAAGCAGACCTTTTCGTCCAACTTGTCCACATTGGCCAGATATCCTAATCTAATCTAGTCTCATTTGCCAGCACTTGGCCCATATCCCTCTAAACCCTTCCAATTCATATATCCATCCAGAAGCCTTTTAAATGTTGCTTTTATCTCTACCTCCTCTGGCAGCTCATTCCATACACACACCACCCTCTGCATGAGAAAGTTGCCCCTTAAGTCCCTTTTAAGTTTTTCCCCTCTCATCCTAAATGTACACTGTCCAGTTCTGGACTCTCCCACTCCAGGGGAAAGACCTTACTCCATCCATGCCCCTCATGATTTTATAAGCCTAATAAGGTCACCCCTCAGCCTCTGACACTCCAGGGAAAACAGACCTAGCCTATTCAGCCTCTCCCTATAGCTCAAATCCCCCAACCCTGGCAATATCATTGTAAATCTTTTCTGAACCCTTTCAAGTTTCACAACATCCTTCCAATAGGAGGGAGACCAGAATTGCATGCAATATTCCAAAAGTGGCCTAACTAATGCCCTGTCCAGCTGCAACATGACCTCCCAACTCTTATACTCAATGCTCTGTCCAATAAAGGAAAGCATTTTAAATGCTTTCTTCACTATCCTATCGTCGTGAGACTCCACTTTTAAGGAACATGAACCTGCACTCCAAAGTATCTTTGTTCAGCAGCACTTCCCAGGATCTTCCCATTAAGTGTATAAGTCCTGCACTGTTTTGCCTTTCCAAAATGCAGCACCTCACGTTTGCTGAATCATTTCTCAGGGCAATGCCCTGATCAGAGTCAATCTGCCTGGTTTAAAGTTTAAACAAAGCCTGGCAGTTAACTGTCAATTGGAATGGATGCATTTTCCCTGGCAATGCCTGTGCCAATCAGAGTCCACCTGCCACCCAATCAGTATGCTTTGCTCCTGAAGAAGAGCTTATGCCCGAAACGTTGAATCTCCTGGTCCTTGGATGCTGCCTGACCTGCTGCGCTTTTCCAGCAACACATTTTCAGCCCATGCAATATAAATGTTGGTTTAACCTTGAATAGGCATGCTTGTGAATTGACCTGAATTGTGCAGCTTTGACAAAATCTGTATATTTTCAACAATACTTTCCTTCTGTATTGCCAAGTGATTATTCCTAAAGTATATTAGTAAATGAAATGGCTTTTTACAACAATCAATGAGATTTAATTGCTGAGATGTGTTTTCAATTCATGGTTTATTAATTGAATGTAAACTTCGCCAGTTGTAAAGTCAGAATTTGGAAACCAAGTGACAGTTTTAGGGACTTCAATAACCCAGAGGTTCGATTGCATTTAAAAGCAGGATTGAGAGTTTCATATTGTATGTTGGCTACCTGCTGGGATGTCTCGCACTGGTTTGAAAAGTTGTTGGAAAGGAATGTGGGGAAACTCAATGGTTGTGATGTATGTTAGAGCCAACAGATTAGGGAAGATTAGAGCAAGTGGTTCTTTTTGGAGAGCTGCAGGCGCGAGGACCTAAATGAAAGAGCAGGACCAAGGTTCATTACCTCTGACTGCAAACCAGCAATGAACTAAACAGATCAGGGAAATAAACACAAGTCTGAAGGGGTAGGTATGGAACGTGATGATCCCACTTCATGGGACCCAAGTACAGAGAGGAACGTATTGAGATGGGTTCTGTTGGGATAGTTTATGAGGCCAATTACAAAATAAAAATTACAAATGAGTAAAATTAATAAATTGCAGCTGCAAGCTTAAATGAGAGGTTATGGCATGGTAGTCATTATGGAGACATGGCTGCAAAATGATTGAGAGTGTGAACTAGGTAGAGCAGATAGATGGGGAAGGTAAGGAAGGTGTTAGAGCTGGGGGAAGAATCTTAATGATTGCTCATCATATCACCTCAATGCCAGTAGACAATAGGAAATTGAAATAGGCAATGGAGACGTTATAAGCAGAATTAAGAAATAGATAATGGTATTGATTGTAGTGGGCATTGTGCACCAGCCCCCCCAGTACCAAACATGAACTGGTGCAATGTACAAATGTAGAATTTAACATGAATGTGGCCAACGCAACAAGTTTCCAATGTGAGATCCTTACCTGCATTACATTCAGATAAGAGGATTGGCTAATGGCAGAAATGCCTGAATATGTTCAGCATGCCTTTCCGAAGCCATTTGCTTTGACTGTGTTTTTATTCACTAAAATAATAGTCAGGTCAGCATTTATTGCACCTTCCTCCCAGAGGCCAATTGAGACTCAACCACATTGCTGAAAGTCTAGAGTTGCATGTAGACCAGACCGGTTAAGGACGGCAGATTTCCTTCCCTAAAGGATATGAAGGAACCAATGAGCTTTTTACAGGTAGGGTTCTGAATTATTAGTCCAGTGACATTATCACTATGCCACCACTTCCCCAAATGTGTCCTCTGCATATGTCCTGAAGTAAAAAGCAGGAAGGTCATGTTGGAAGGTGTTCAAAAATTAGGTTTAGGAATTTAGATTACCACATGGACTGGAGAAAGGCAACTCACTACCAATTCCTCAAGGGCAATGTTTGCCTTGCAACATTCACAAAATATAATTTGAGGAAACATATTCTTAAGGCTGATTTCAAATTGATGAGACAGAGGATGCAGTAAACATGGCCAAATCTGCTAATGAATAAAATGACAGAAGATCAGTGGGAGGTGTTTAACTAATTTAACATGATACAAAATCAGATTATACCCCGAAAGGAAAAGTGTCCTCCCTGCCAAAACAAAAATTCAGGGACAACTAAAGAGAATAAATGAATTTAAAATAAAAATATAAAAAAAGCAAAATCTATCATAAATTCTAGAAGAGAGAGAGAGATAAAGGGCAAAAATAGGCAACAGAACAGACAGATTGGATGGAACATTGTTAAGTGTCTTGGATCATACCTGCTGGATGTAAGCTGATGAGCCTTCTCAGGAAGACCCACTGCAGCACATGCCAACCAGACAGCAGTGAGGCCATCAGTGGATCTTCCCCTGGAACCTCTCAAGCTTGAGGTTTATGGTTATTTATGGTAGCTTTTTGGGTCTTCCCTTTAAACCTTATGCTCCCTGGATTTCCTTTGTTGCTGATAGTTGACTGAATTTTTGGATACCTGTGCCTTGGTAAGGGACCACAATAGAAATTCACTGAAATAAATTGTGTTTGAACAACTCATACTCATGTTTGCTGCCCCTCAGCTCTACAGAGTTTCTAGATTTTATTGTTCTGATCTGTCATCCTCCCTTACTAATGTACTCCCATACTCCCATTCCTTATTATCAATGAAACAACATCTTCTTTCCCTTCTTGTCTATTTTTCAAAATTGGACCAGTTAGCTCAGTTGGTACAATGGCTGGTTTGAAACAGAGTGATGCTGACAAGCAGATTTGATCCTGGATGAAGATTACTTTGAAAATCTTGCCTTCTCAACCTTACCCCTTGCCTGAGATGTGGTGACTCCCAGATTAAACTCATCAACAGTCATTTACCTCTTTCTACTGGGAGTGTAGTCTTATGCTCCACTGGGACTACAATGACTTTACTTCAAAATTTTTAAATGTTCACTTCCTAATCTTGGTCACCTTGCAGTCATGTTCTCACACAGGCAATTTGACTCTAGCAATTTACTTCTATTTTTGCCTCTAAATCATCTCTCTTGTTGCAAATGCTGAGCGCAGTCAGGTAGAATCCTGTTAACTTTTGTTTTGACATTAGGCTCCGCTGATGGTGGAATATGCCACTAATCCAAAGTTCCAGGCTAACGTTCGGAGAACATAGGTTCAAATTTCAGATGATGAAATTTGAATTCGATGAAATTCAGAATGTTAAAAAAAAGCTAGTCTCATGGTCACCCTGTAACCATTGTTTTGCCATCATTACCTTATGGCCTATTTTTCACTCCCAATACACAGACATATTGTTGTCTACTAACTATCCTCTGAAATAACCTAGAGAATCCATCTGTTCAAGCACAACTGTAGATGGACAACTGGTATCTTGGTTAAATTCTGGCTCCAGGAAGGCCTCTGGTATTTGCTTGATGGTCCTTCCATTGAAAGCAGAGAATGCAGCAGAGACATTCCTGATGGGATTTCTTGAATGCTTTTATGTGTTACTAATACACATCCCATGTCTCACAGTAGCACAGGAGGGTGGTCATGACAACTGGCACTTTGTTGACTTGGGGAGGTCTTTGTTGTCAAACTCTTACTTGCCACGGTTTGTAGAAGGCTGCATTGGCACGATAGAATCAGTGTTAGACCTCTTCGTCAATGGTGGCCCTTCAGGAGACGTTAAAGACAAAAAAAAACTACCATTGCTAGAATCCAAAGTAGACAGGCTGAAGGCTGGAAGAACACAGCAAGCCAGACAGCATCAGGAGGTGGAGAAGTCAATGTTTCCAGTGTAACCCTTCTTCAGGGCTGGGGGTGTGTGTAAGGGGAGCTGCAGACAAAAGGGAGTGATGGGGAGGGTGCAGTGTGGTGAAGTGGGGATTGGTGAAGTCAGGTAGAAGGTACGACCTGGTTGGTCAGTGGGAGGAATGGATCCGGTTGCAGTGGAAGGGATGGGGAGGGCTGGGAAGGGAGTCAGGTGATGGGGAGGGACGTTAAGCAAAAAAAACAAAGAACAAAGAAAATTTACAGCCCAGGAACAGGCCCTTCAGCCCTAAGCCGATCCAAATCCACTGTCTAAACCTGTCACTCAATTCCTAAGCATCTGTATCCCTCTGCCCCCCACCTACTCATGCAACTGTCCAGGCGCATCTTAAATGAATCTATCTGCCTGCCTCTACCACCTCTGCTGGCAAAGCGTTCCAGGCACCTACCACCCTCTGTGTAAAGTACTTGCCGAGTGTATCCCCCTTAAACTTTTCACCTCTAACCTTGAAAGCATGACCTCCCGTTATTGAATCCTTCACCCTGGGAAAAAGCATGTCTCTATCCACCCTGTCTACACCCTTCATGATTTTGTAAACCTCAATCAGGTCCCCCGTCAATCTCCTTTTTTTCTAATGAAAACAAACCTAACCTACTCAACCTCTCTTCATAGCTAGCACCTTCCATACCAGGCAACATCCTCGTAAATCTTCTCTGCACCCTCTCCAAAGCATCTACATCCTTTTGGTAATGTGGTGACCAGAACTGTACACCGTATTCTAAATACTGCTGAACCAATGTCATGTGCAATTTTAATGTGACGTACCAGCTCTTATACTCAATATCCCGTCCAATGAAGGCAAGCATACCAAATGCCTTCTTGACCACTCTATCCACCTCTGCAGCAACCTTCAGGGTACAAAGGACCTACATTTCCAGATCTCTCTGCTTATCAATTTTTTCCCAAGGATCTTCCATTTACTGTATAATTCACTCTTGAATTAGACTTCCCAAAATGCATCACCTCACATTTGCCTGGATTGAACTCCATCTGCCACTTTTCTGCCCAACTCTCCAATCTATCTATATCCTCCTGTGTTCTTTGACAGTCCCTTATGCCTTCTACTACTCCACCAATCTTCATGTCATCTGCAAACTTGCTGATCATACCAACAGTGCCCTCTTCCAGATCATTTATGTATATTACAAACAACAGTGGCCCCAATACTGACCCCTGTGGAAGACCACTGGTCACCTTTCTCCATTTCAAGAAACTCCCTTCAACAACTAATCTCTGTCTCCTGTTGATCAAACGGTTCTTTATCCACCCAGCTAGAACACCCTGCACACCATGTAACTTCACTCTCTGTATTAGTTTTCCATGGGGAAGCTTATCAAATGCCTTACTAAAGTCCATGTATATGACATCTACAGCCCTTCCTTCATCTATCAACTTGGTCACTTCCTCGAAGAACTCTATTAAGTTGGTTAGGCATGATCTCCCCCACACAAAACCATGTTGCCTATCACTGATAAGCCCATTCTTTCCCAAACATAAATAGATTTTATCCCTCAGTACCTTCTCCAGGAACTTTCCCACCACTGGCGTCAGGCTCACTGGTCTGTAGTTACCCAAAATAGCCCTACTATCCTTCTTGTACAGGGGGTCAACATGAGCTGTCCTCCGGCACTTCACCTGTGTTTCAGGATGCTACAAAGATATCTGTCAGGGCCCCAGCTATTTCCTCTCTTGCCTCCCTGGGATAGATCCCATCTGGTCCTGGGGATTTCTCCACCTTAATAACCTTTAGCCTAACCAATACATCTTCCCTACTTATGTCAACATGATTCAGGATAATCAAACTTCTACCTCAAATCTCAACATTCATCATGTCCCTCTTCTCAGTGAACACTGATGCAAAGTAATGATTCAGCATCTCACCCTTTCTCTCAGGTTTAACACACTTCCTTCCTTCCTTATCCTTTCTTGGACCAATTCTTTCCTTACCTACTTATATAAGAATAAAATGCTTTGGGATTCTCCTTAATTCTGCGAGCTAAAGCTATTTCACGACCCCTTTTAGCCTACTTGATTCCTTGTTTAAGACTGGTCCTATTCTTCTGATATTCCTCCAGTGCCCATTCTGTTCTTAGTTGCCTGGACCTTATGTATGCTTCCCTTGGCTAGTCGTATGATTTCTCCTGTCGTCCACAGTTCACGAATCTTGCCTTTCCTGCGCTTTGCTTTCAAAGAAACATGTCTACCCTGCACTATCTTTAAGCTATCTTTGAAAGCCTCCCACATCTCAAATGTGGACTTCCCTTCAAATAGCTGTGTCCAATCCACATTTCCCAGCTCCAGCCTAATTTGATATAATTAGCCTTGACCCAGTTTAGTATTCTTCCCTTAGGATCACTCTCATCTTTCTCTAAGAGTATTCCAGAACTTACAGAATTGTAGTCACTGTTCCCAAAGAAATCCCCCACTGCAACCTCTACCACCTGGCCTGGCTCATTCCCCAACACCAGGTCCAATATGGCCCCTTCCCTCGTCGGACTATTGACATACTGCTCTAGAAAACTCTCCTGGATGCTTCTTATAAATTCTGCCCCATCCAGACCTCTGACACAAAGTGTATCCCAGTCAATGTTGGGAAAATAAAAGTCTCCCATCACCAGCACCCTGTTGCCTCTACATCTTTCCAAAATTTACTTATTTGTTCTTCTACCTCACGCTCACTGTTGGGAGGTCTGTAATACAGCTCCAACAATGTAACTGCACCCTTCTCATTTCTAGGAGAAAGTGAGGACTGCCCTTCTTCAGGAATGAGGAGAGTGTGGCAAGCAGGCTAAGATAAAAAGTAGGGAGGAGGAGGTGTAGATGCAAGTTTTGTATTTCTTGTGGTTGCAGGGGAAGGTGCCTGGAGTCGAGGTTGGTTTCTGGGGGCTGTGGACCTGACAAGGGAGTCATGGAGGGAGTGGTCTTTTCGGAACGCTGAAAGGGGAGGGGAGGGAAATATATCCCCGGTGATGGGGTCCGTTTGGAGGTGGCGGAAATGATGACAGATGATATGATGTATACGGAGGTTGGTGGGGTGGTAGGTGAGGACCAGTGGGGTTCTGTCCTGGTGGCGATTGGAGGGGCGGGGCTCAAGGGCGAAGGAGCGGGAAGTGGAGGAGATGCGGTGGAGAGCATCATCGATCACGTCTGGGGGGAAATTGTAGTCTTTGAAGAAGGAGGCCATCTGGGTTGTTCGGTATTGGAACTGGTTCTCCTGGGAGCAGATGCGGCGGAGAAGAAGGAATTGGGAATATGGGATGGCGTTTTTACAGGGGGCAGGGTGGGAGGGAGTGTAGTCTAGGTAGCTGTGGGAGTCGGTTGGTTTATAGTAAATGCCCGTGTTGATTCTTATTTCTCACTTGCACCCATAATGCCTCACTACTCAAGCCTTCCATAGTGTCCTTCTTTAGCACAGCAGTGATATCATCCTCTCCCCCTTATCCTTCCCTCCCTGTCCTGTCTGAAGAGTCTGTATCCTTGAACATTTAGTTGCTGATCATGCCCTTCCTTCAACCAAGTCTCTGTGATAGCAATAACATCATACTCCCAGGCACCAATCCAAGCCTTAAGTTCATCTGCCTTACTCACTGTAGTCCTTGCATTAAAGCAGAGAGCGGCGGGAGCTGGGCGGAAGTTCAGGCGGAATGCAAAGCCAGTCCGGAAGGTAAGTGATTGCTATTAGAGTGGGTGTGTTCTAAACCCCAGGTCCTACAAAGTAGGGTCTCCCTCCCTCCCTCCTCCTCTAACTTAAATTAAGAGTCCACAGACTTGCCACAAAAAGAGGGTCTAAGGAAGTTTGGATCAAAGAGTGAGGCTTCAGCTCAGGAGTCTTTGACAAGGAGGTTGAGTGAAGTGATTATGCCACAGTTGAAGAGGGTGAAGACATCACTGCCCAGCTGGTTCAGTGCGCTATGTGCTTGATGTGGGAGGTCAATGACTCTGGTGCAACACTGCTACATTTAAACTAAGTAGTGGGGGGAGGGGACAAACTGGATGTTTAAAAAAGAAATTGAAGGGAAAGTTAGAACAAGAGAAGTCAAGAAAGACAACTGTATCAATGAGGCAGAAAACTCGGAAAGGGATCATGCTGTAAGGTTGAGTGGAATAGGGGTTGATGGGAAGGGTGAGAGCAGTAACAAATTAAAAATACTGTATATGAACGCACGAAGCATTAGAAATAAGATGGATGAGCTTGAGGCTCTTTTGGAAATTGGCAGATACGATATTGTGGGGATAACTGAGATGTGGCTTCAAGTGGACAGGGCCTGGAAAATGGATATTCAAGGTTACACATGCTATCGTAAGGACAAACTGATGGGCAGAGGGGGTGGGGTCGCCTTGTTGGTAAGGGAGCATATTCAGTCCCTTGCAGGGGGGGGGGGACCTAGAGTCAGGGGATGTAGAGTCAGTGTGGATAGAGCTGCGAAATACTAAGGGTAAAAAGACCCTCTTGGGAGTCATCTATAGGCCCCCAAACAGTAGTCTGGATGTCGGATGTAAGATGAATCAGGAGCTGAAATTGGCCTGTCGCAAAGATGTTACTACAGCTGTTATGGGGGATTTTAACATGCAGGTAGACTGGGAGAATCAGGATGGTATTGGACCTCAAGAAAGAGACTTTGTGGAGTGTCTCAGAGATGGATTCTTAGAGCAGCTGGTGCTGGAGCCGACCAGGGAGAAGGCAATTCTGGATCTGGTATTGTGTAACGAACCAGAATTAGTCAGAGACCTCGAAGTGAAGGAGCCATTGGGAAGTAGTGACCACAATACATTAAGCTTCAATCTGCAATTTGAAAGGGAGAGGGTACAGTCGGAAGTGACAGTACTTCTGTTAAATAAAGGGAACTATGGAGCTGTGAGGGAGGAGCTGGCCAAAGTGCAATGGTGCAATACCTTAGCAGGGATGACCATGGAGGAACAATGGTGGATATTTCTGCGTATAATGCAGAAGATGCAGGATCAGTTCATTCCTAAAAGGAAGAAAGATCCCAGGAGGAGGCATGGGTGGCCGTGGCTGACGCGGGAAGTTAAAAAAAAAGAAACATATAAAGTTAAAAGAGAAAAAGTATAACATAACAAAGATAAGTGGGAAAACTGAGGACTGTGGAGCTTTTAAAGAGCAACAGAGGATTACTAAGAAGGAAATACGCAGAGGAAAAAATGAGGTACGAAGGTAAACTGGCCAATAATATAAAGGAGGATAGTAAAAGCTTTTTTAAGTATGTGCAAGGCAAAAAAATGGTTAGGACTAACATTGGGCCCTTGAAGACAGAAACTGGGGAATATATTATGGGGAACAAAGAAATGGCAGAAGAATTAAATGGGTACTTCAGATCTGTGTTCACTGGGGAAGACACAAGCAATCTCCCTGAGGTAACAGTGGCTGAAGGACCTGAACTTAAGGGAATCTATATTTGCCAGGATTTGGTGTTGGAGAGACTGTTAGGTCTGAAGGTTGATAAGTCTCCGGGGCCTGATGGTCTACATCCCAGGGTACTGAAGGAGGTGTCTTGGGAAATCGTGGATGCGTTGGTGATTATTTTCCAGAGTTCGATAGATTCGGGGTCGGTTCCTGAGGATTGGAGGGTGGCTAATGTTATACCACTTTTTAAGAAAGGTGGGAGAGAGAAAGCAGGAAATTATAGAACAGTTAGTCTGACCTCAGTGGTGGGAAAGATGCTGGAGTCTATTATAAAGGATGAGATTACGGCCCATCTGGATAGTAGTAACAGGATAGGTCAGAGTCAGCATGGATTTATGAAGGGGAAATCATGCTTGACTAATATTCTTGAATTTTTTGAGGATGTAACTCTGAAGATGGACAAGGGAGATCCAGTAGATGTAGTGTATCTGGACTTTCAGAAAGCTTTTGATAAAGTCCCACACAGGAGGTTAGTGAGTAAACCTAGCATGCATGGTATTGGGGGCAAAGTACTAGATTGGATTGAAAATTGGTTGGCTGATAGGAAACAAAGTGTAGTGATAAACGGCTCCATTTCGGAATGGCAGGCAGTGACCAGTGGGGTACCGCAGGGATCAGTGCTGGGACCGCAGCTTTTTACAATATATGTTAATGATATAGAAGATGGTGTCAGCAATAACATTAGCAAATTTGCTGATGATACAAAGCTGGGTGGCAGAGTGAAATGTGATGAGGATGTTAGGAGATTACAGGGTGACCTGGACAAGTTAGGTGAGTGGGCAAATGCATGGCAGATGCAGTTTAATGTGGATAAATGTATGGTTATCCGCTTTGGTGGCAAGAACAGGAAGGCAGATTACTACCTCAATGGAATCAATTTAGGTAAAGGGGCAGTACAGAGAGATCTGGGTGTTCTTGTACACCAGTCAATGCAGGTATAGCAGGTAGTGAAGAAGGCTAATAGCATGCTGGCCTTCATAACAAGAGGAATTGAATATAGAAGCAAAGAGGTGCTTCTGCAGCAGTACAGGGCCCTGGTGAGACCACACCTGGAGTACTGTGTGCAGTTCTGGTCTCCAAATTTGAGGAAAGACATTCTGGCTATTGAGAGAGTGCAGCATAGGTTCACGAGGTCAATTCCTGGAATGGCGGGCCTACCTTACGCTGAAAGACTGAAGTGACTAGGCTTGTATACCCTTGAGTTTAGAAGACTGAGAGGGGATCTGATTGAGACATATAAGATTATGAAAGGATTGGACACTCTGGCAGCAGGAAACATGTTTCCGCTGATGGGTGAGTGCTGAACCAGAAGACACAGCTTAAAAATACGGGGTAGACCATTTAGGACAGAGATGAGGAGAAACTTCTTCACCCAGAGAGTGGTGGCTGTGTGGAATGCTCTGCCCCAGAGGGCAGTGGAGGCCCAGTCTCTGGATTAATTTAAGAAAGAGTTGGATAGAACTCTCAAGGATAGTGGAATCAAGGGTTATGGAGATAAGACAGGAAACGGATACTAATTAGGAATGATCAGTCATGATCATATTGAATGGCGGTGCAGGCTCGAAGGGCTGAATGGCCTACTCCTGCACCTATTGTCTATTGTCTATATGCACTTCAGGCCACCACTTATTTTACGTTCATCTGCTCTCTGCCTACTCTTCCCCTTATTAATGCTGTCTTCATAACTCTTACAGTCTCCAGTTTCCACCTCGCTGTCTACTTCTCTTCTGGTTCCCATCCCCCTGCCACAATAGTTTAAAACTTCCCCAACAGCAGTGGCAAAAACTCCTCCAAGCACATTAGTTCCCATCTGGTCCAGATGTAAACCATACAATTTGTAATAGTCCCACCTTCCCCCCCTGAACTCGACCCAATGTCCAACAAATCTGAACCCCTCCCTCCTACACCATCCCTCAAGCCACATGTTCATCTTGCCTTTTTTTTTCATTTCAATGCTGGCTAGCACGTGGCACTGATAATAATCCCAAGAACACTACCATTGAGGTCCTCCCCTTTAACTTCTCTCCCAGCTCCCTAAATTCATCTTTCACGACGTCATCTCATTTTTTACTTATATCGTTGGTGCCTATATGCATCAAGAGCACTGGCTGTTCACCTTCCCCTTTTAGAATGCTTTGCAGGTTATTTGAAATTGAAGAACTCAATGTTGAGTCCGCCAGGCTGTAGGCTGCCCAGGCGGAAGATGAGGTGTTGTTCCTCCAATTTCCACTGTGTCAATAGAGGAGGCCAAGGATGGTCCTGTTGGAAAGGGAGTGATTAGGGGAATCAAAATTAGTGGTGACTGGCAGGTCCGGACGGCCCCTGCGGAGATGCTTGGTGAACCGTTAGCTAAGTATACATTCAGTCTCCCTGATGTAGAGAAGACTACACAGGGAGCACCGGATGCAGCAAACTAGGTTGGAAGAGGGATAGGTGAACTTCTGTGTCACCTGGAAGGACTGTTTGGGGCCCTGGATGGAGGTGAGGGTCATGGTGTACCAGCAGGTGTTGCGTCTTTTCCGGTTGCAGGGGAAGGTACCTGGGGCTTCAGTGGTGGGGTGGCGTGAACCAAGGACTATTGAAGGGAATGGTCCTTGTGGAAGGGAGAGAGGGTGGAGAGGGGAAGATATTCTTGTGGTGGGGTTTACTTGGAGTTGGTGGAAATGTTTCAGGATGATGCATTTGATGTGGAGCTGAAAATGTGTTGTTGGAAAAGCGCAGCAGGTCAGGTAGCATCCAAGGAACAGGAGAATCGACATTTCGGGCATAAGCCCTTCTTCCTGAAGAAGGGCTTATGCCCGAAATGTCGATTCTCCTGTTCCTTGGATGCTGCCTGACCTGCTGCGCTTTTCCAACAACACATTTTCAGCTCTGATCTCCAGCATCTGCAGTCTTCACTTTCTCCTCGCATTCGATATGGAGTATGGTGAGTTAGTTGATGAGGACAAGGGGACTCTGTCTTTATTGCACTTGGGGGTGGGGGAGGTTTAGAGCAGTGGAACTGGGAATGGAGGTGCAGCAGGGGGCTGTTTGGATGATGAAAGGAGGAAAAGCACGTTGTTCAAAATAGGTGGACATCTGGGATGCTCGTGAGTGGAATGTCTCCCCATCCAAGCAGATGCGATGGAGGTGGAGAAATATGGAGAATGGGTGAGAGGAGATGTAGTCCAGGTAGTTGAGAGAGACTGTGGGCTTGTAGTAAATGTCCATCTGGAGACTGTCACCAGAGATGGAAACGGTCAGGTCAAGAAAGGGGAGGGAGGTGTCCGAGATGGACCAAGTGAACTTGAGGGCAGGTTGGAAGTTGTGGGCAAAATCGATGAACTGCTCCAGTTCAGCCTGGGTGCAGGACGCTGCAGCAATGCAGTCACCAATGTAATGGGTGGAAGAGTTGGGGCACAGTGCATGTGTAGGTACTGAAGAGGGACTGTTCGTTATAGCCAACAAAGCGCATGCATAGCTGGGGCCCAGCCAGGTTTCCATGCCCACCGTCTTGATTTGGAGGAAATAGGAGGAGTTAAAGGAAAAGTTATTGAAGGTGGGGACCAGTTTGTTGAGGGTATTGGTGGTGGGGGACTGGATGGGTCTATTGGGGAGGAAGAAGCAGAGTGCCTGGAGGCCATCCTTGTGGGGCATGGATATGTATAAGGATTGTATGTCCATAGTGAAGATAAAAGGTATTGCAGATGTAGGTGGTAAGTGCCTGAGCTAAGTGGGAGAGGATGAGGTCGAGGTAGGACGAGGTGAGTTCAATGGGGCAGGTGGTATCGCAGAGAGGTGTCTGAAAAGATGTGGAATGTCCTGAAGATGATACATCTCTCCTTCATTACTTGTGGCAGGTGGAATATTTGGCTGACTGGGTGTGGGCTGATATATGAGTTTTTGTTTGACATTCAAAGGCAGGCCATATTTCTTTGGATTTAAAGAGATTAGGAAAATCTTGGAAATCTGGTGGAGATTGGTGGTGACATGGCAATCATCTTCACACTGCTGATCATGTATGTCTATGACATTCAGTCTGGTTTAAGTACAGAGGCAACTGAGGTTAAAACATTTTCCATCCAGAGAGAAAGACTTGACCTTCAGAATATTGTCGTCTTGACGTGTGGTCTGGGGTTGTTCTGTCAGGAAATGAAACCTGCTTGTTTTTCTTCTAGACAGTCACATGTTTCACCATCATTTTCAATGAGTCATGTTTGGGTGATGAGAATGAGGAATCCCCAAATGAGTACTTCCTCGAAGTACTCAGTTCCACGGTGAACACTATTTTAATTTTGTGCCAAACGCACCCAAGGTCATCCACTAGAATGAAGTCACTATGTACAATAAGTGGAGCTACTGAATCCCACTCAGTTCAGGGTGAGCCTGTCAAGCAGGTATTCTGCCTGCCATTCTCAAGGGCTTCCAGTCTCTTCAGGTTGGTGATGTGATCTCTCAACTTCTAGATGATCTTCACGTGCTCATCCAAGTAATGGCTCAAATGTTTGGGCAGTGTAGTTCAGGTTAGCTGTCTTTATTTATTTTTAATTCTTTTATGGACTGTGGGTTTCGCTGGCTACTGCAAAATATACCAGACAACTTAATTGCTCTGGAGACTGGTGGTGAGTGACTTTAGAATTCAGGTGCACACACAGTGCTGACAGACTTTGACCCAGTAATGGCAAAGGAATGGCGATATGGTTCCAAGTCACTATGGTGTGCGGAATTGGTGGTGTTCCTATGCATCAGCCACCCTTGCAATTGGTGGTGTTCCTATGCAAGAGCCGCCCTGGTCATTTCTGGTGGCTTTGAAGGTGCTGTTGGAGGACTTCTGATGCAATGCATTTGGCCTTGTGCACTATCAAACAAATGAGTTGTTTTGTGTTGGATGGTGTTGAGTTTCTTGAGTGTTTTGGAACTGCAGGCAAGTACAGAGCATTCCATCATACTCATACCTTGTGTGCTGCGGATTGTGGTTGGCTTTGGGGAATTAGGAGATGATTTACACACACCACAGTATTTATACGGCTCATCCGATTCAGTTTCTGGTCAGTGGTAACCCCATTGGAATTCAGTGATAGTAACACCATTGAATGACAAAGAGCATTGGTGAGATTGTCTTTCATTAGAAATCAACCTTGTTCTGCAATTGGGACACATAAGTATTACTTGTCAGTTGTCAACCCAAATCTTCACACTGCCCAGGTCTTACTGCACGGACTGTTTCAGTACTTGGGGAGTTGAGATTGGTGTGAAACATTGTCTAATCATCAGTGAAAATTCCCACTTCTGACCCCATGATGGAGGAAAGATCATTGATGTAGCAGTTGAAGATGGTCTGATCAAGACACTATTATGAAGAATACTTGCAGTAATGTCTTGGGACTGAAATAATCAAATTCCAGCAATCACAACAATCTCCCTTTGTGCCAACTATGACAGCAAACAGCAGTGAGGTTTCCTCTTGATTTCAGTTTTGCTTATGAATGTCTCTAGTTGGAAATTGTCAATGGCTGGCACTTCAGAGTCATAGAGTCATACAGCATGGAAACAGACCCTTCAGTCCAACCAGGCCATGTTGACAATAATTCCAACCTAAACTATTCCCTCTTGCCTGTACTTGGTCCACATCTCTCCAAAGCATTTCTTATTCATGTACTTACCCAAATGTCTTTAAAACATTGCAACTGTACCCACACCTACCACATCCTCTGGAAGTTTATTCCACACACGAACCACTCTCTGTGTAAAACAAATTGCCCTTTTTGTCTTTTTTAATCTTTCTCCTCTCACCTTAAAAATATGTTCCCTTGTTTTGAAATCCCCCATCCTACGGAAAAGACACCTGCCATTCGCCTTATCCATGCCCTTCATGATTTTATATACCTCTACAAAGTCACCTTTCAACTTCCTACACTCCAGTAAAAATGCTACTTGCCAGTCCAAATCTGAATGTTTACTGCATGGTGTTATGAACTTTCTTTTTGTCTGTGGAGTTGTAAGTGGAACTGAACATTGTGCAATTATCAGCAGATATCTACACTTCTGAAAGTATTTTGTGTTAGCGGGGAAGAAGAACAATGTAAAAATATATTAAAATATTTGGGCCTAGGATACTCCACTAAAAGTTAAACACTGATGTTTTGCAACTGGGGTAATTGGCCTCCTACAGCCATAAACATCTCTCTTTGTACTGGGTATAATGAGAATGTCCCCTGATTTCCGATTACTTCCACCTTACAAGGGCCCTTTGATGCCACACCTAGTCAAATGCTGCCTTGATGTCAAGGGTAGTCACTCTCACCTCACGTCTAGTGTTGAGTTCTTTTGTTTGGATCAAGTCAATGTCTGAAACTGGATGCTTTTGGTGAAATCCAAATTGAGCATCAGTGAAAAAAATTATTTCAGCAACATATGGAACTTGATAACACTGTCAATGACCCCTTGTACCACTTTACCAATGATTGAGAATAGACAGACAGGGCAGGGATTAGTTGGATTGAATTGTCCAACTTTTCATAAACAAAACAGCCTTGGGAATTTTCAACATTGTCAGATAGATCCCAATATTGTAGGTGCACAGGAAGGGCTTTGTTGGGCATTGGTAGTTCTAGAGCATAAGATTTCTGCGCACTTTCAGGCAGGGGGTTGTTGGATTTTTACCATATTCATAATTCCAACCATTCCTTCATATCATGTGACGTGAATCAAATTGGCTGAAGGTTGGCATCTGAATTAGTGGACACCTCAGCAGGAGGCTACGATGGATTATAAAATTCAAATCTTGCAAATATTTCACTTTTCCTTTTATGTTTATGTACTGAAGTTCACTTTCCTTGAAGATGGGTATGATCATGGACTGACCTCCTCTGTTATCTATCTAATTGTTTCCCATGAATCATGACTAAATGTGAGGGTTGTTTTTTTTTAATCTGATCTACTGGTTATGGAATCACCTAACTCTATCTGTCGCATGTTGCTGTCAATTACAGAACACCAGTTCATCAGCTGAGACGTGGTAATCAGCACAAGGTATTCCTGCATGCCCATGGATGACTTGATGTCAAAAGACGACATAATTCTAATATTGAGGACTCCCATGTGCTCTTCTTCAGGACTGCATTGCCATCTTTGGACAGTGGCAAGGACATACCTAGGTAAAATGACAGAGGTGTTTGACAGATGGCTTTAAGTTATAATTTGATAAGTATGAATACGTAAGGCTTTTTCTTAAGTAGTCTGTGGAATAGCTCTCCCAGTTTTGGTATAAGTTTCCAGACATCAGTGAAAAAGACTTTGAAGTTTTGACTGAGCTGGTTGTTCCTTTATCATATATAGAGCTGCATTATTGTTGGGTTTTATATCTGACTTTATCCTTATTAAACCTTTACATATCTGAATAATACACTTATGTGAGGAATAAGAGAATGGTCAAAGAAAGAGTAGGACCGATCAGGGATAGCATAGGGAACTTGTGTGTGGAGTCTGAGGAGGTAGGGGAAGACCTAAATGAGTTTTTTGCTTCTGTCTTTATGAAAGAAACGAACTTTGTAGTAAATGAAACCTTTGAAGAGCAGGTGTGCATGCTGGAATGGATAGAGATAGAGGAAGCTGATGTGCTGAAAATTTTGTCAAACATTAAGATTGACAAGTCGCCAGGCCCGGACCAGATTTGTCTTCGGCTGCTTTGGGAAATGAGAAATGCAATTGCTTCACCACTTGCGAAGATCTTTTCATCCTCGCTCTCCACTGGAGTCGTACCTGAGGACTGGAGAGAGGCAAATGTAATTCCTCTCTTCAAGAAAGGAAATAGGGAAATCCCCAGCAATTACAGACCAATAAGTCTCACATCTGTCATCTGCAAGGTGTTAGAAAGGATTCTGAGGGATAGAATTTATGTCCATCTGGAAGAGCATGGCTTGATTAAAGGCAGTCAGCACAGCTTTGTGATGGGCAGGTCATGCCTCACAAACCTTATCGAGTCCTTTGAGGATGTGACTAGAAAAGTTGATGAGGGTCGAGCTGTGGATGTGGTGTATATTGACTTCAGTAAGGCATTTGATAAGGTTCCCCATGGTAGGCTCATTCAGAAGGTCAGGAGGAATGGGATTCAGGGGAACTTAGCTGTCTGGATACAGAATTGGCTGGCCAACAGAAGACAGCGAGTGGTAGTAGAAGGAAAATATTCTGCCTGGAAGTCTGTGGTGAGTGATGTTCCACAGGGCTCTGTCCTTGGGTCTCTACTGTTTGTAATTTTTTATGAATGACTTGGATGAGGGGATTGAAGGATGGGTCAGCAAGTTTGCAGATGACACAAAGGTTGGAGGTGTTGTTGACAGTATAGAGGGCTGTTGTAGGCTGCAGCGGGACATTGACAGGATGCAGAGATGGGCTGAGAGGTGGCAGATGGAGTTCAACCTGGATAAATGCAAGGTGATGCATTTTGGAAGGTCGAATTTGAAAGCTGAGTACAGGATTAAGGATAGGATTCTTGGCAGTGTGGAGGAACAGAGGGATCTTGGTGTGCAGGTACATAGATCCCTTAAAATGGCAACCCAAGTGGATAGGGTTGTTAAGAAAGCATATAGTGTTTTGGCTTTCATTAACAGGGGGATTGAGTTTAAGAGCCGTGAGATCTTGTTGCATCTCTGTAAAACTTTGGTTAGACTGCACTTGGAATACTGCGTCCAGTTCTGGTCACCCTATTATAGGAAAGATGTGGATGCTTTGGAGATGGTTCAGAGGAGGTTTACCAGGATGCTGCCTGGACTGGAGGGCTTATCTTATGAGGAGAGGTTGACTGAGCTTGGAGCTTTTTCATTGGAGAAAAGGAGGAGGAGAGGGGACCTAATTGAGGTATACAAGATAATGAGAGGCATAGACAGAGTCGATAGCCAGAGACTAGTTCTCAGGGCAGAAATGGCTAACACGAGAGGTCATAGTTTTAAGCTGATTGGAGGAAAGTATAGAGGGGATGTCAGAGGTGGGTTCTTTACACAGAGTTGTGAGAGCATGGAATGCATTGCCAGCAGCAGTTGGGGAAGCAAGGTCATTGGGTACATTTAAGAGATTGCTGGACATGCATATGGTCACAGAAATTTGAGGGTGCATATATGAGGATTAGTAGTCGGCACAACATCGTGGGCTGAAGGGCCTGTTCTGTGCTGTACTGTTCTATGTTCTATGTTCTAATACAAATGAGTGGCATACTAAACCATTTCCGAGGGTAGTTAAGAGGCAGCTGTCACAGTTTCTTGCACTCCTGGTCAAAGTCCAATTTTTTTCACCATCTAAGTTGATGGATCGAACTTAACATCTCCCGAAAGTCTGTTGCTCATGACTTGTCTCACACCAACTCTACAACTGGTGCCTATGGCTTAAGTTGCCATGTTCTTAAACTTTGGCATTTTCTCCTTAAATGCATGTATCTTTGTTGCTTCCTCTAAAAACTCACAAAACGAATCTGCTATTAAGGTTTTGGTCACTTGCCCTAATTTCAATATAGAATATTTACAGGCCCAATAACTCCACACTGACCTTCAAAGAGCAATCTACCCAGGCCCATTCCCCTACATTTTACCCCTGACTAATGCATCTAACCTGTGCCGCCCTGATTACTACAGGCAATTTAGCATGGCCAATCCACCTAACCACCACATCTTTAGATTGTGGGAGGAAACCCACATAGTCATGGGGAGAACTCCACACAGACAGTCACCCAAGGCTGGAATTGAACCCAGGTCCTTGGTGCTGTGAGGCAGTAGTGCTAACCACTGAGCTGACACTAAATTCCCTTATGCAGCATGCTGTTCAATCTGGTTTGATCTCACTCCAATGTTTTATTGTTAAAAATGTAATTGATGTTGTTGAACTGGAAAACAAAAATAAATATTGACAATGTGCTTAAAGAATTTAACTCTAATGATAACTTCATCACAAACCTGTAAGGTAAAGTTGCTATAGCCTGAGAGGGCATCAGGTTTGCTCTGTCATTAGAGAGCGAGAGATGACTGAAAGTGGTTAGATCTGAGGGTTACCATTCCTCAGGTGAGGGTGAGGTTGAGAAGATTAGGCCTTTATGGTGATTTCAGCCAATGTGGAAACTGAACCCAAGCTGTATGCGTCACTCTGCAACCCAAACCAGCCAACTGAGCTAACTAATCCCAATACCTGTGCAGGGCTAAAGGTTCTCAGTGCTTTCAGAAATGTCAGACTCAGTCCTCTAACTCTGAATCTATTGCTCATTTTGCGATTGTTATCCTGTGTACCTTAATGCTGCTCATTCCCATTGGAGATTGTCCTATTCCTTACATCACCAATCTGACCCCATTCCTTTTCTTTATCCTTTATGAAACCAAACACAAGGCTAATGGTAGTCTATACATTTTAAAATCTCTCCCCTCCAGAAGCTAGGTTGCCAGTTGAAAAATGCTGAAACTGAGACTGATATGGTTTCCAAGAGTGTAAAATGGGTGCTCGTACATCAGCTGCTTGTTTTACATCTTAATTAAATTTATGTTTGGAAGTGAAACTTGATATAAAAACAAGCTGGTAAATTGTTTCCAGCCATGTTACAGTATTGCATTAATCATAGAGTCATACTGGATATTTTACCAGTACCAGCTCTATAAAAGAGCTAACCAATCTGTCTCATAGTCACTAATGTTTCACCACAGTGCTGAAATAATTCATTTGATGGTTATATCTGCACAATTTATGAAATTAATTATTGTATCAGCTTCCACCACAATCTGCTATCGCTGGCTACATGCATCCTCCAGAACGCACTCCAAGACTTAATAATGAAAGTCCCATGTTTTTGGACCAAAATGATTATTTCCTGATGAATGAAGTGAAGATGGGGACATCAAATTTCAAGCAAAAGTACTGGCTGAATTGAAACACTTTCTCAATGCAGCCAGCCCCCTTTCACCTATTGGGCTACTGGTTTGCAGGAATTATTTGGAGTAGAATGGAAAAAAAGAATTCAACAGCCAACAGTAGCTGAAAATGTGTTGCTGGAAAAGTGCAGCAGGTCAGGCAGCACCCAAGGAGCAGGAGATTCGACGTTTCCTGAAGAAGGGCTTATGCCCGAAATGTCGAATCTCCTGCTCCTTGGATGCTGCCTGATCTGCTGCGCTTTTCCAGCAACACATTTTCAGCTCTGATCTCCAGCATCTGCAGACCTCACTTTTTCCAGCCAACAGTAGCTTTCCTGCTCCTCCAAAACAAATGGTAATTGTTTTGTTAGGAACAAATATAGTTAAAGAGGTGAGCCAGGTTGCAATGTTATCAAATAATGTGAATATCCCTTCCTGTACATCATTTGTAAATAGAAGACATTTATATTCAAAATGTCACTATTATGATTTTTGAGACATACATATTACTTTCAGACAAAAATGTTTTGCAACTTGAAATTTAGGATAAAAATAAACAATTCAGGAATTTTGATATAGATCAGGTAGCATAAACAAAGTTATTCCCATATTTTTGTTTCCACAGAATCTGTCTGACTCTGTTAATTGTTTCCAAAATGTTCTATTTTTGTGTAATAATAATCCATTTGCTTATCACACCAGCAACACAAATAGATTTTTAGTTAGAACAGCTGGAATTCAAGAGCACGGTGTTCTATAGCTCTCCTTGACACTTAAAGATTAGAAATTAAATTTGTTCTTTTTTCTAACTAATAGTGTTGTTCTTTGATTTTGCAAATGAATCTAATTTACATATTACAACAATCGAACACAATTTCCAACAATTGGAAACTTCAAGAAATAACTTTTTTGCAGACATTTTCAAATATATAATTTCTGCACCACACAGTGACTTGGAAGCCTGACTACATTTTTAATGAATTTTGGTGAGTTCATTTGAAGCAACATCTCCAATGTTGCCACCTTTCCGTTTGTAATATTCGCAGCCTTGGGTCAGAAGATAATGAGTTCAAATCCCATTCAGGACCACCAAATTTGGGATGGCAAACTTTATTGCAACATTCAGGGAGTGCATTATCAACAGTGCTGTCTTTCAGTTGACTTATTAACTGAAAAGAGAATTTCCCAGTGTTACAAGAAATATTTATATGTCAGGCAATATGACTGAAATGGTTTTTAAAGGAAATGGAGTATAAAAATAGGGAAGTTTTGCTAAAATCATACAAGGCACTGGTAAGATCACACCCGAAGACTGAGAACAGCTTTGGGCCCCTTAATTAAGGAAAGTCACGCTGGTTTAGGAAGCAATCCAGAAAAGATTCGGGGTTTAAGCGAGTAAAGTTGGTGGTGGTGTTGGGGGGCTGGGGGGAGGTGGGGGAGGTGGAGAGGGACCCAGGGAGATACTGAGGAAAGAGATCAATCTGAGACTGGTGTAGTTGAGAAAAGAAGCGAGTCAAACATTCAGGACAGGCAGGAAACAAGATAGGATTGATAAATTAAACTGCATTTATTTCGATGCAAGAGGCCTAACAGGGAAGGCAGATGACCTCAGGGCATGGTTAGGAACATGGGACTGGGATATTATAGCAATTACAGAAACATGGCTCAGGGATGGTCAGGATTGGCAGCTTAATGTTCCAGGATACAAATGCTACAGGAAGGATAGAAAGGGAGGCAAGAGAGGAGAAGGAGTGGCATTTTTGATAAAGGATAACATTGCAGCTGTACTGAGGGAGGATAGTCCCAGAAATACATCCAGAGAAGTTATTTGGGTGGAACTGAGAAATAAGAAATGGATGATCACCTTATTGGGATTGTATTATAGATCCCCTAATAGTCAGTGGGAAATTGAGAAACAAATTTGTAAGGAGATCTCAGTTATCTGTAAGATAATGTTGGTTATGTTAGAGGATTTTAATTTTCTAAATATAGATTGGGACTGCCATAGTGTTAAGGGTTTAGATGGGGAGGCATTTGTTAAGTATGTACGAGAAGATTTTCTGATTCAGTATGTGGATGTACTTACTAGAGAAGGTGCAAAACTTGACCTACTCTTGGGAAATAAGGCAGGGTAGATGACTGAGGTGTCATTGAGGGAGCACTTTGGGGCCAGTGACCATAACTGTATTAGTTTTAAAATAGTGATGGAAAAGGATCGACCAGATCTAACAGTTGAAGTTCTAAATTGGAAGAAGGCTAGTTTTGATTTTGATGCTTTCCTTTATTGGTCAGAGTATTGAGTTCAAGAGTTGGGAGGGCATGTTGTGGCTGTACAAGACATTGTTTGGGCCACTTTTGGAATAATGCACGCAAATCTGGTCTTCTTCTTATTGAAAGGATGTTGTGAAACCTGAAAGGGTTCAGAAAAGACATACAAGAATGTTGCCGGGGTGGAGGATTTGAGCTATAGGGAGAGGTTGAATAGGCTAGGTCTGTTTTCCCTGGAGCATTGGAGGCTGAGGGGTGACCTTATGAAGCTTTATAAAATCATGAGGGGCATGGATAGGGTAAACAGACAATGTCTTTTTCCTGGAGTGGGGGAGTCCAGAACTAGAGGGTATAGGTTTAGTGAGAGGAGAAAGATATAAAAGAAACCTAAGGGGCAATATTTTCATGCAGAGGGTAGTGCATGTGTGGGATGGGCTGCCAGAGGAAGTGGTGGAGGCTGGGATGATTACAACATTTAAAAGGCATCTGGATGGGTGTATGAATAGGAAGGGTTTGGAGGGATATGGGCCAGGTGCTGGCAGGTGGGACTGAATTAAGTTGGGATGTCTGGTCGGCATGGATGAGTTGGAGCAAAGGGTCTGTTTCCATGCTGTACATCTCTATGACTCTCTGACTCTATGAGGTTGATCTCAAGTATGGAGGGACTTCTAATGAGGAGATTTTGAAAAGGTTGGGCCTGTACTCATGAGAGTTTAAAGGGATGAAAGCCAACTTTATTGAGACATGCAAGATTCTTGGGGGACTTGACTAAGTAAATATAGAAAGTTATTTCCCTTTGTGGGACAGTCAATGAGGGTATAGTCTCAGAGTGAATGACTGCCCGATTAAGATAATTATATCAGAAAAATTCTTCTGTCAGACAGTAGTAAAACACAAAATTCTTTACCCACGGAGGGCTGTAGTTCATTAAGTATATTCAAGTTTGAGATAGATACATTTTTATTCAGTAAGGGAATCAAGTGTTATGGGAGTAAGGAAAGAAAGTAGAATTGTGGATTATCTGATACATCATAATTGCATTGAATGGCAGAACAGATGCAATGGCTGAATTGACTGTCTGTTCCTATGTTTTATGGTTTTATAGTCTTATAGATTATGTAATGATTATTATCTGGTTCATTGCTGTGTGCAAATTGGCCATTGTTTTCCATATATAGGTCTTATGTCAAAGGTGCTTCACAGAGTGAGAAGCATATTATCATTTTATGAAGTTATGAAATGTGCCACATCAGTGCAAGTCCTTTTTATTCTCTATTTGAATTGAAATCACTTTCATAAAATGTCAGCATTTTGCATTGAAAGAGAAATACAATTAATCCTATATCTCATTTGCTTGATCTGGCAAATATTGGCTATCATGTGTACATCTATTCCTTTTTAGGAGTTAATATTGAGATTACTTGTATTGTCCTTTTAAGCAGTGTACTCCAGATGATGCAAACTCATGTCCTAAAGAGAAATATAATTCTTCTTCCTGGCTCTATTCTCTTTAACACAATGACTAATGTATATAAATGACGGTAGTGATTATAATGAATCTGGAAATGTAAGTCTGGCTAACTTAGTGTGAGCAATGCACCTGTGATAAAAGTCTATATGTATGTGTTTGTACTTTGGCTTTAGTCTGCTTTTTAACTTGAGGCATGCAAAGCTCTGGTTTGCAATGAGTTAACTTCTTTTGAATTGCAGCGTCAGATTCTGAGGATGGGCTGTGGAATTAGTTGGATATCATTCTTCCAGGCACTGGGCAGAAACCTAATGTTCTTGTTTTGTCGAAATATTTATTTTAAAGACTCTCCAGGTTTTGGTTGTAACAACCCCTAACATCATTCCCCTTCCCCACGCCCACTTCACTTCTTTTTCTCTCTCTCCCCTCTGTTTGGAGTCCCTTTTTCAGCACCACAACAGATTGAACAGCTCCTCTGCTCGAACCTCCGAATTGCCATCCTTCAGCACCAGCGGATCCCGAACAGTTCCTAAATTCAGCTTGAGCACGACAGCTCTGCAGACTGGTCATCGGCTGGAAGCTTTGACCTTAACAGTTTCAGCTCCACGGACCCACTGATAGTTTCTTACTCGAAGCTCTGGATTTCTAGAATTGGTGTGACCGATCCTGGGACAGCTCCTCAGCTCGAAGCTCTGATTATCCAGTTTCAGCACCAGCACTTCCCGGACAGCTCCTCAGCTCGAATTTTCCCGTTTCCGAACTCCAGTCCCCGGACAGCTCCTCTGCCCGAAGCTCTGGTTTTGTTATTTCAGAACCACGGCTGTTGGACAGCTCCACAGCCCGGAGCGCTCACTTTCCATTCGGCGACGCGGAGATTCCAGGGCTTCCGGCAGCGGCATCTTTCAGCACCATGAACAGCTCCGGCGATCAGTTGGAATACACTGGCGGCTTCCCTGCGCTTGAGGGAGAAGAACTGAAAGTGGCATTGCCCGTCATCTTGGGGGTCATCTGCCTGGTTGGTTTGGTGGGCAACAGTCTGGTAGTGATGGTCCTGCTGAGGGACCTCAGGCAAGGCAAGAAAACAGCAGTCCATGGCTTGATCCTGTTGTTGAGTGTCACTGACCTCTTTCTACTGTTGTTATGCGCCCCCCTACGCATCTCCACTACCCCCAGACTGGACTGGTCACCAAGCTGGCTGCTATGCAAATCATCCGAGTACCTCCTGCATGCCTGCCTCTTGGCCAAGAGCTTCACCTTGGCAGCGGTGGGGCATGCCCGATACAGGCATGTGGGCCACCTGGCAAAACACAAACACCTGGAGTGCCCGCATGTATGGGCATTGGCATGTAGTGCATGGGTTTTTGCTCTCCTGTTGCCTGTCCCCCAATGGCTCTTTTCAACTGCTGGGCACACCCAACAGTTGGCATCCTGTGTCTTGGAGGTCCCCCCGACTGCTGCTAACTTCATGAGTGCCTATGCTTTGGCTTACCCACTGGTTGCTTATGGGATTCCTATGACCTTTGCCATCATCTTCCATGTCAAATCCCTGCTGCTTCACACACCCCGGAGGGATCGCACACCCAACCGCAGGGAGCCGCAGGCCAGAAGGGTCACCCTTCTGCTGTGGGGGCTGAGTGTTGCATTTGCTGTCATGTGGCTGCCAGACTGGGTGGTGTGGACATGGGCCAGGCACAGGAAGCCCAGTGGCCCCCGCCCACCCAATGCTTTGCGAGTCCTGGCCCAGCTGCTGCTTTTCACCAATGGTGCTCTCAACCCCCTGGCACTACTGACTGCCTCCCAGGACTTTAGGGATGGTGTGAGGAGCATCTGTCAGATAGCCAGTCATGGGATTCCCAGGACTAGAGGTTCTGAAGGGACTGCAGTATTGCCCAGAACTCTGGGTCAGAAGAGCTTGGGGACCAATAGTGCCCTGCCCACCATCTCAGGCTGCCAAGAGGTGGTCACCTGCCAAGATGTGGTGCAGAACATCCCACCTGATGTGCAGCACTTCTGGCAGGACAGGAAAAATACAGCACCACCAGAAAACAATGACCCAATTCCTTGGGAGCGTCAAGGAAGCTCCTAACAAACAACATTGACTTGTGCAAAGGCCTGAAATATTGTAGCTGTTCCAAATTTTCCCAAGTCCAAGTAAGTCATTCTTACATTTTGCAAGAGTTTAAAAATTATATCCTTTGTTTAGCCATGCTATAGAATTCCAGACCAGTGCTCACAAACTGCCTGTTACCGACCTTGCTTGCTTCACAGAGATTTTCAGTCTCCAAATGGATTGGACTATCGAAACAATCTTCTAATCTTCCTCCTGAAACACCTATCCAAGGGTCTTTGACTTTCTCCCTCCAGTGATTCATCTGATCCAAACGCCCCCATTCCAGAATTTGGATAATTTTCTGTTTTGCATTTTGGTTGCTGGTGAACTTTTGGTAAATTTAGACCTACGAATGATGTTGGCTTTTATGAAGAGTGTTTCCAATTGCCGTGGTTTGAATGAGAATATCACCAGGCGGAAGCATAGTCCAGATGGTCACATGTTGACCAAGAGGCTTCAGGAATCACCTAACCCTGTCCAGTGATTTGTGGAGGTCTGGGTGGATGTGACTGTGCATTTATTACATTCAAAAAGGAGTGTGAGTTTCATTATCCATACATCAAGCAGCCTTTCATACTTTATTCTGAACATCAATGACAATAATCCTTATGGCATCTTACAGACTGCTGTGCATACAGAAGCTTGCTTCCATAGGCAGCATACAAATAAATGGGTCACATTCAGGTATACTGAAACTCAAGCAAAGAAATAGCAGTACATAGAAGGGAAACCATTTTCATTGGCAGCGATAGTGACCCAGCAAGAGGCTCAGTCTGTTGAAAACAGATAGTATCATTCTGATAATTGGATAAATATTTGAACTAGAAAATAATCGCAAAATGTGGAGAAATTGTGATGGAATTGGATGAACAGGATTGCTCTGCAAAAGAGTCAGGACAAACATGATGGATGGAATAACTTCATTCTTCGTGTGGTAGCTTCTAATTCCATGCGGTAATCAGTTCAGTAATCAGTAATTACGCATTATAATCAGTTCAGTTCTATGTTACTGGTCTGCTATTAAAGACTTCTGATCAGGTCCATCTTGGAAATTAACATTTTCTGCTCTAATGTGGTAATGTTTTAATTGTAAACTAAAAAGACACAAGAGAGGTGCAAAGAGCTGCGTTGCCTACTCTTTTGTCTAGGTCAGTTTAAGGATTTTGTTGTTTGCTCTATTTATGCTGTAGAACTCCTACTTTGAGCTTTTACCTAATGTGTAATAAAATTGTCTAAAATGAATGTTGGCTTTAATATTTACAAAACAGGGTGAAAGAGAGAGGAGGCAATTACAATTCTGGCTTGTGTTTGAATGTACTGCCTCTGCTACCCCCTCTCCCTCACAACCCACCTCCCCACCGATTTTGAAAAACTTATGTTCTAATTTATCCTGCAATATCATGCCACAACTCACCATCACCTTTTTAAAGACAATAAGGAATGGGCATTAAATGTTGGCTCAGTCAGCTGGTCCTCATACCCTGTAAATTATTTATAAAGATTACCACAGAGTTATCATTTAAAGAATTGATTGCATTGATATAGCACCTTTCCCATCTGTAGGATATCTAAAAATTCTAGATAGTCAACAATATAGGCACTGTGGTACGTTGTAAATACCTGTTGAATACAGATGATTTCTTTGTAATGTGCAAAGTACTTTGAAACTGTAACAGAGGAAAACAAAACATGAGAGCTCAACATACTATGTTACACTTCACTCAAATAAATAAGCAAGCTTTAATTCTAACAGCTCTTATGCTACATTGGCAATGCCATTATTCGGGTGCAAATATGTGCTGTTGCAAAGTTTGCAGGAATAAATTTTAAGTTTTCAATCCAGTTAGTTTCGAATTCAAATGGGAAAGTACACCTCAATAATTACACAACTTAATTAAAAAAGTGAGGGAAACATTCATGAGTTAGCTTAATAATCCTCTTGTCATATTAAAACTCTCAAACTTGTTTGTAAATTTCCATTGGTGAAAGGATAGAGAAACAGAAAGCCCATATTTTAATTATTTGGCTAAAGATAAAAAAAAGCAAGATAAATAAAATATCTTATTTACACAGTGGAATATTTAGATTCTGGTGTGCAATGCCTGAGAATGTGGGGGCAGTAGGGTCAATGGCTTTCAAAAGGAAATTGGGGATATAGAATAGGGGAGTAGTATAAGATGACTTACTCCTTCTATAGGGGAGTGGTATAAGATGACTTCCTCCTTTAGACAGCTGATGCAGACATGACAGGCTGAGTGACCTTCTTCTGTGTTGTCATAATTCGAAGATTGTATGAATGAAATCCCACCATGGCTTCCTGATCTCTATCAGAGCAAGGCATACAGGGTTACAGTTGCAAGGGATGTGCTCAAAAGCAAAATCAACATTAATTAATGTTAGAGAGGCACCTAAGAATAACATACGTTCTTCAGATTCTCACCTTGTTTTGGTTTTAACTTCCCTGATTTTAACTACTTTGAAACTGCTGCCAGTATATTCAGTTGTTTCTCTCCTCGCTTGGAGAATCCCCAAATGAAACTTCGCTTCACTCCTGCCTCTCTTTCACCCTTTAAAATGGCACTTCAAGTCTAAATCTTTGGCTAGGCTTTTGTCTGTCACCTCTCATCATCTTCCCATGGGGCTTGGTGCCAAATTCTGTTTGATAATCACAGTTGCGAAGCTTTTTGAGATATTTCACTTCTGTAAAGGTGATGTATAATTGCAAATTGGTGCCGTTGTTATCTGTTTAATTGCATTGCCCAGAATAAAGAAAAAGGAGGCAAGGATATTTAAAACATAAAATGGTGTAACCTCTATCTAAAATGTTGGTGTGTCAAGTCTCTTACTAATGTTTCAATCAGCAAATTGATCCAATCCAGTTACTTATGGATCTGAATCTGCAACTCAAACATCAAGCTATCCAAAATGAAAACTGTCAGTAAGTTTCACTTGTTTAAGAAACTTTTCTAAGAGGCACAGAAAAGAACAGGCTAAATGCACATTTTAGGCCACAGCTATGTGGCTGGTTCAGTGGCAAAGACCCTGGCTATTAGCCTAATGGTCTAGCTTAATACATTGGTGTATTCTGTTTGAATCTTACCAAGGCAGCTAGAGGATTTTAAAATTTATTTATGGTAAAATTGACCGTTGACGTCAAAAAAAGTCTGACTCACAAGAGGGAAGAGAATTTTCTGGCAAGCCTAAGGAGGCAGCCCACCCTTAAAGGGAGTATAATGAACAAATAATTTGTAAGTGCCAACTGGAACTTTAATTTATATCTAACCCATCCTGGATCTTAGCATGGAGTTCTTCAGAGTCGACTTTACTTCATGTTGAATCTGTAATGTACCTGACCTGCGATTGTTTGATATTTCAAGTTGATGATAAAGTATTTTATTCTCCAGCATTGAGGCCCTACACTTTGATTAACAAAAGAACAAAAGAATCATAAATAACTTGTTTGCTTTTTTTTGTGAGATGGAAAGCTGTCTTGTGGAGTCATCCCTAATTCTGGGTCAGGAGGTCTGGGCTCAAGGACTGCCTACCGTAGAGGTTGTCAGAACATGTCCAAGCAAGTTGATCAAATATAATTAAGTGCAAATTATTTAAATCTACTTATACCTGGGAAAGTGCAGCAAGAGATTTATCTAGCAAATGTTGTAAAATGTTGCAGACATTAAAAGAAAAGATGATTGTATACACAGTCAATAATATTTAGTTGTTGGGTCATAGAGAGTGGATTGACTCTGTTAATGTTATACGTATAATGTACGTGTGAAAATTACTTTGTGCACTTCTTTACACATCTGAAGCATTTTCACAATCTTGTTGATTAATTCCATCAAATGGCAGTGTGAGTATTTGTAACCCTGTTGCAACATTCCATGTCTGCAGTTGAATAAATATTTAATAAATGTTCACACGTATTTTCAAGTCTTTTTGTGACAGTGAATTAATTACAGAAAAGCCTAGAATTTCCAAAATGAATGCAATCCATCTCCAAAGTTGGTCTTGCACTGACATAATTGCAAGTGTGCTGTTGGCTCTCAATATGCCAATAACAGTGTGTCACCATCATTATTAGGCAGTGACACAGGTGTGGGTTTACATCTGTGTAGGGATTATGTTGAAAATGAGGTGGGGAACATTTTAAGTGAGAGTGGGCTCATGAAGCAATTCTGAAAGTCTTCAGGAAGGCATCTAAAGCCTTATTTAGAAGAAGAATGAGAACAAAGAATGATGGACAAGATAGCCCAAAGTCGAGGTGGATATTATCCTTGCTTTCAAAACTTCCATGATCTAACCTTGTCTTATTTTCCCCTGCCCTACAACTCTGTTAGATATATACTGTCCTCTTATTCTGTTTCCTTGTGCAAACCCTATTTTAATTGCACTGTTCTTCACAGCCATGTTCCAGTTGACTTGGTCCTCAAATTTGCAGTTACTTCCATTCACCTCCTTGCTTCACTATCTCACTCTCCCCTCCTTCCAGATACTTTTTAAAACTTCCCTCTTTCTCAAAGATTTTGTTCATCAATCCTATAGTTCCTTACCTGACTTTATATCATATATAGAATCATAGAGATGTACAGCATGGAAACAGACCCTTCGGTCTAACCTGTCCATGCTGACCAGATATCCCAATCCAATCTAGTCCCACCTGCCAGCACCCAGCCCATATCCCTCCAAACCCTTCCTATTCATATACCCATCCAAATGCCTCTTAAATGTTGCAATTATACCAGCCTCCACCACTTCCTCTGGCAGCTCATTCCATGCATGTGCCACCCTCTGCGTGAAAAAGTTGCCTTTTTGGTCTCTTTTATATCTTTCCCTTCTCACCCTAAACCTATGCCCTCTAGTTCTGGACTCCCCAATCTCAGGGAAGGACTTTGTCTATTTATCCTATCCATGCCCCTCATAATTTTGTGAACCTCTATAATGTCACCCCTCAGCCTCCGACGCTCCAGGGAAAACAGCCCCAGCCTGTTAAGCCTCTCCCTGTAGCTCAAATCTTCCAACCCTGGCAACATCCTTGTAAATCTTTTCTAAACCCTTTCAAGTCTCACAACACATTTCCGAATGGAAGGAGACCAGAATTGCATGCGATATTCCAACAGTGGCCTAACCAATGTCCTGTACAGCTGCAACATGACCTCCCAACTCCTGTACTCTGACCAATAAAGGAAAGCATACCAAATGCCTTCTTCAGTATCCTATCTACCTGTGACTCCACTTTCAAAGAGCTATGAACCTGCACTCCAAGGTCTCTTTGTTCAGCAACACTCCCTTGGACCTTACCATTGAGTGTACAAGTCCCGTTAAGATTTACTTTCCCGAAATGCAGCACCTTGCATTTATCTGAATTAAACTCCATCTGCCACTTCTCAGCCCACTGACCCATCTGGTCCAGATCCTGTTGTAATCTGAGGTAATCCTCTTCGCTGTCCACTACACCTCCAATTTTGGTGTCATCTGCAAACTTACTAACTGTACCTCTTATGCTCACATCCAAATCATTTATGTAAATGACAAAACGTAGAGGTCCAGCACCGATCCTTGTGGCATATGTTGTGATCATTCTCTTAGGGAACACCTTGGAAAGTTTTCCTCTAGTAAAGGCACTGGATAAATATCATTTGTTGTTACTTGGAAATTGTAAGGCAGTAGAATATTTATGACGGGTCTGGGAGGAAGGTTTTTCCTGGGTAGATCACATTGACCCATGTAGGTAAAAACAATGACTGCAGATGCTGGAAACCAGATTCTGGATCAGTGGTGCTGGAAGAGCACAGCAGTTCAGGCAGCATCCAACGAGCAGCGAAATCGACGTTTCGGGCAAAAGCCCTTCATCAGGAATAAAGGCAGAGAGACTGAAGCATGGAGAGATAAGCTAGGGAAGGGTGGGGGTGGGGAGAAAGTAGCATAGAGTACAATGGGTGAGTGGGGGAGGAGATGAAGGTAATAGGTCAGGGAGGAAGGGTGGAGTGGATTGGTGGAAAAGGAGCTAGGCAGGTCGGACAAGTCCGGGCAAGTCACGGGGACAGTGCTGAGCTGGAAGTTTGGAACTAGGATGAGGTGGGGGAAGGGGAAATGAGGAAACTGTTGAAGTCCACATTGATACCCTGGGGTTGAAGTGTTCTGAGGCGGAAGATGAGACGTTCTTCCTCCAGGCGTATGGTGGTGGGGGAGCGGCGGTGAATGAAGCCCAGGACCTCCATGTCCTCGGCAGAGTGGGAGGGGGAGCTGAAATGTTGGGCCACGGGGCGGTGTGGTTGATTGGTGCGGGTGTCTCGGAGATGTTCCCTAAAGCATTCTGCTAGGAGGCGTCCAGGCTCCCCAATGTAGAGGAGACCGCATCGGGAGCAACGGATACAATAAGTGATATTGACGGATGTGCAGGTAAAACTTTGCTGGATGTGGAAGGCTCCTTTAGGTCCTTGGATAGAGGTGAGGGAGGAGGTGTGGGCACAGGTTTTACAGTTCCTGCGGTGGCAGGGGAAAGTGCAAGGATGGGAGGGTGGGTCGTAGGGGGGCGTGGACCTGACCAGGTAGTCACGGAGAGAATGGTCTTTGCGGAAGGCAGAAAGGGGTGGGGAGGGAAATATATCCCTGGTGGTGGGGTCTTTTTGGAGGTGGTAGAAATGTCGGCAGATGATTTGGTTTATGCGAAGTTTTGTAGGGTGAAAGGTGAGCACCAGGGGCGTTCTGTCCTTGTTACAGTTGGAGGGGTGGGGTCTGAGGGTGGAGGTGCGGGATGTGGATGAGATGCATTGGAGGGCATCTTTAACCATGTGGGAAGGGAAATTGCGGTCTCTAAAGAAGGAGGCCATCTGGTGTGTTCTGTGGTGGAACTGGTCCTCCTCCATCGAGCAGATACGGTGGAGGCGGAGGAATTGGGAATACAGGATGGCATTTTTGCAAGAGATAGGGTGGGAAGACGTGTAATCCAGGTAGCTGTGGGAGTCGGTGGGTTTGTAAAAAATGTCAGTGTCAAGTCGTCGTCATTAATGGTGATGGAGAGGTCCAGGAAGGGGAGGAAGGTATCAGAGATGGTCCAGGTAAATTTAAGGTCAGGGTGGAATGTGTTGGTGAAGTTGATGAATTGCTCAACCTCCTCGCGGGAGCACGAGGTGGTGCCAATGCAGTCATCAATGGTGAGGTTGGGATTGGAGCAGAGGGATTGGAGGGCTGCGCGTTGTGAGGGTGAGAGGTTAGAGTCGGAGAGGGGGTTAGACAGGTTGAGGCGGTCCTATCAGTTAATTTTGATATGAGGTAATGGAGTCAATTTAGGCTATTCTTGTCCATCTACGTATGTTCAAAATTAAAAGGGTAATATGACCATTTGGTTCATCAGAGCAACACACACAGCAATGGTGCAAACAGTGCATCACTGATCTCATGCTAACGTAAGATCATTTTCTGACTTCCTGAAGCAATCAATCTCCAAGGGACAATGGTATTCTTATTATCAGTTTGTTCCACTCTTATAACTTGAAATTCTTTCAACTTTTAAAGGCTCATTCAGCTCCTTTTACAGGGACTGCAGGGAATCAAATTTCACCATTTCCTTTAGCCATTTGGTCCAGCCGATGATGCCACACTTTACAAATACTTCCTGACATTGAACCGACGTCTTTCCTAACGTTTCTGTAGATACACCTTCTCATTCCACCTTCCCATTTCAACTGATCAGAAATAATAAGTTTCACTGTTTCAAAATAGAGTCATAGAGGTGTACGGCACGGAAACTGACCCTTTGGTCCAACTCATCCATGCCGACCAAGTATCCTACATTAGCCTAGTCCCATTTGCCAGCATTTGACCCATTTCCCTCTAAAATCATCTTATTCATATACCCATCCAGATGCCTTTTAAATGTTGTGATTGTACTGGTCTCCACCACCTCCTCTGGCAGCTCATTTCATTCACGCCCCACCCTCTGTGTGAAAAAGCTGCCCCTTAGGTCCCCTTTGAATCTTTCCCCTCACACCTTAAGTCTTTGGCCTCTGATTTTGGATGTCCCTATGCAGAGAAAAGACATGGTCTATTTACCTCATCCATGCCCCTCGTGATTTTATAAACTTCAATAAGGTCACCCCTCCGTCTCCAGGGAAAATAGCCCCAGCCTATTCATCTTCTCCCTGTCGCTCAAAACCTCCAAATCTGGCTATATCCTCCAAACTTCAATTATAGCTTTTTTAACAAATGAAAGTATCCATAACTCCTGCAGCTCAGCCTGAGAATTGAAAGAGTTAGGATTTGTAATCATTCAGGATACCATTTACTGATTTATTTATGTATGTGGGCTGACTGGGAAGGGCAGCATTTATTGTCCATTGCCCTTGAGAAGATAGTGGTGAGCTGGCCTTTTGTGCCACTGCAGTCCGTGCAGTGTGGGTACACCCTGTTCGAAAGGCAATTCCAGGATTTTGGTCCAGCACCAGGAAAGAAACAGGAAGATGATTCCAATTTGGCTTGGGCAGGGTAGGTGGTGTTGCTACATTCCTGCTACCTTTGAAGTGATAGAAGAACTGGAAGGTGCTGTCAAAGGGGCCTTAGCTTTTTTGCTATAGTGCATCCTGTGGTTGTAAATCACCGCTGCTTCTGTGCAACAGTGATGGAAGGGATGAAGGTTAAGGTGTGCTGGTCAAACATGCTGCTTCCCCTTTTGATCAATGCCTCTGAAAGCTTAATGACCCTCTTATTATGTCAGGAGCAAAACTGAAAAGAGTAATCCCAGTGTCCAAAACAGCCCAGGAATTCTCCATTTTATGTGATATTGTTGCTACAATGAAGCCTTAAACACCCATTTGGCTTCCCAGCAATGGTTCCAGCCTGGCACACTTTGGCACTAAATACTCCATGTCGAGAATGTGTGCTGGGAAAGCACAGCAGATCAGGCAGCATCCAAGGAGTGGGAGAGTCGACACTTCAGGCATAAGCCTTTCATCAGGAAGGGCATATGCATGAAACATCGATTCTCCTGCTCATCGGATGCGGCCTGATCTGCTGTGCTTTTCCAGCACCACACTCTTGACTCTGATCTCCAGTATCTGCAGTCCTCACTTTCTCCTCCTAAATATTCCATCCCTGGGCTGTGTTCTTACTGATTATCTAAGTCTTGTGCTGCCAGTTGGAAGAAATCATTGATGCCATTTTGTTAGGTGGCTAATGATGGTTTGTTGCAATCAAATAAATGAATTATGCTGGGGAGTAATGAGGAAAACCTGAGTGAACCAGCCAGTCATGTCCTACCCAGCAGTTTCAGACTGGGACAGTTATGACAAGCTCCTTTCAAAGGACATTCTTCGGAAGACTAACATTCTGGATAATTCACAGACAGACTCTTCTGTAAAATTGTCATGCCAGGCTTTTGAAAGGTTATTTGCACATAATTAGCTTGGACAAAATGATATTTAGCAGCATGTCTAATTGGTTACATCTCTAAATTCTTGCTTCCCTGTGCATGGTCACAGCACAGCTTACAAGTTAGCACCATCACTAGGAATTTCAATTTGGCTTTCATTTACATTCAAAATTAGGCTGCAGAAGTTCAATTGTAGAATATATTATTCTGATGAAGCAGAGTGCAAAATCTTCACCTGTGATTTAATTTGCAAATTAATTGTTAAAAGAAGGATGCACAACCCAAGGCTTTCAATATTCAGAGACTTTTTAATCATTAAGGAATACTTGTGTTGGAGAATTAAAATGCGTGATCAGAATTCTTGATATACAAAGTGCTTGCTGCACAGAAACAAGATGGTGTTGGTGTTCATGCTCCACATGAGCCTCCTCCCACACTCTGTCATTCATCTCCATCGGCAGATCCCTCGCTACCTTTCTCCCTCTAGCATTCCCATGAAAGCATCTTTGCTATTTGCCTCAAGCACTCCGTATGGTAGCGAGCTCCGTATTTTCAGCACTCTCAGTAAAGAAGATCCTCCTGAATCCCTCAAAGGATTTCTCAACAACTGTCTCATTTTAAAGTATCTAGCTCTACTCTTGCCTGCAAGTGGAGTAATCTTTTCTGCAGAACCAAGTCAAATCCTGTCATTATCCTGCACTCCTCTCTGTTTTCTCTTTTCTGGAGATCAGATCCTCAACCTGTTCAGTTTTTCATGATAACCTTTCAATTCTAACATTACTCTGGGGTGGCACGGTAGCTCAGTGATTAGCACTGCTGCTTTACAGTGCTTGGGACTTGGGTTTGATTCCAGCCTCAGGAGACTGCTTGAATGAGCATAGAACATAGAACATAGAAAAATACAGCGCAGTACAGGCCCTCCGGCCCTTGATGTTGCGCCGATCCAAGCCCACCTAACCTACACTAGTCCACTTTCCTCCATATGCCTATCCAATGCCCGTTTAAATGCCCATAAAGAGGGAGAGTCCACCACTGTTACTGGCAGGGCATTCCATGAACTCACGACTCGCTGAGTAAAGAATCTACCCCTAACATCTGTCCTATACCTACCACCCCTTAATTTAAAGCTATGCCCCCTCGTAATAGCTGACTCCATACGTGGAAAAAGGTTCTCATGGTCAACCCTATCTAAACCCCTAATCATCTTGAACACCTCTATCAAGTCACCCCTAAACCTTCTTTTCTCCAATGAAAACAACCCCAAGTGCCTCAGCCTTTCCTCATACGATCTTCCTACCATACCAGGCAACATCCTGGTAAACCTCCTCTGCACCCGTTCCAGTGCCTACACATCCTTCCTATAGGATGGCGACCAAAACTGCACACAATACTCCAGATGCAGCTGCACCAGAGTCTTATACAACTGTAACATGACCTCAGGACTCCGGAACTCAATTCCTCTACCAATAAGAGCCAGTACGCCATATGCCTTCTTCAAAGCACTATTTACCTGGTGGCAACTTTCAGAGATCTGTGTACATGGACACCAAGATCCCTCTGCTCATCCACACTACCAAGTTTCTGACCACTAGCCCAGTACTCCATCTTCTTGTTACTCTTACCAAAGTGAATCACTTCACACTTAGCTACATTGAACTCCATTTGCCACCTTTCTGCCCAGTTCTGCAGCTTATATATATCCCGCTGTAACCTGCCACATCCTTCCTCACTGTCAACAACTCCACCGACTTTCGTATCATCTGCAAACTTGCTCACCCAACCTTCTAGCCCCTCCTCCAGGTCATTTATAAAAATGACAAACAGCAATGGTCCCAAAACAGATCCTTGTGGAACACCGCTGGTAACTGCACTCCAAGATGAACCTTTACCATCAACTACTACCCTCTGTCTTCTTTCAGCCAGCCAATTCCTTATCCAACCCTCCAACTCACCCTCAATGCCATACCTCTGTATCTTTTGCTGTAGCATACCATGTGGAACCTTATCAAACGCCTTACTAAAATCCATATACACCACATCTACCGCTTTACCCTCATCCACCTCATTAGTCACCTTCTCAAAGAATTCAATAAGGTTTGTGAGGCACGACCTGCCCTTCACAAAACCATGCTGACTATCCTTGATCACATTATTCCTATCCAGATGTTCATAAATCCTATCCCTTACAATTCTCTCTAAGACTTTGCCCACAACAGAGGTAAGACTCACCGGCCTATAGTTACCAGGGTTATCCCTACTCCCCTTCTTGAACAAGGGAACCACATTTGCTATCCTCCAGACTTCTGGCACTATTCCTGTAGACAACGAGGACATAAAAATCAAGGCCAATGGCTCTGCAATCTCCTCTCTTGCTTCCCAGAGAATCCTAGGATAAATGCCATCAGGCCCGGGGACTTATCTATTTTCACCCTTTCCAGAATTTCCAACACCTCTTCCCTACATATCGCAAAGCCATCCATTCTAATTAATTGTGACTCAATATTCACATCGGCAACAATGTCCTGTTCCTGAGTGAATACTGACAAAAAGTATTCATTCAGTGTCTCCCCAATTTCTTCAGCCTCCACATGCAACTTCCCACTGCTATCCTTGACTGGACCTATTCCTACCCTAGTCATTCTTTTATTCCTGACATACCTATAGAAAGCCTTTGGGTTTTCCCTAATCATACCAACCAAGGACTTTTCATGTCCCCTCCTTGCTGCTCTTAGCTTTCTCTTTAGATCCTTCCTGGCTACCTTATAACTCTCAATCGCCCCAATTGAACCTTCACGCCTCATCTTTACATAGGCCGCCCTCTTCCCTTTAACAAGGGATTCCAATTCCTTATTAAACCACGGCTCCCTCACACGACCCTTTCCTCCCTGCCTGACAGGTACATACTTATCAAGGACACTCAATAGTTGCTCCTTGAATAAGTTCCACATATTGATTGTGCCCTTCCCTTGAAACCTACTTTTCCAAGCCACACATCCTAAGTCATGCCTCATCGCATCATAATTTCCCTGCCCCCAGCTATAACTCTTGCCCTGTAGTGCACACTTATCCCTCTCCATCACTAAAGTAAAAGTCACCGAATTGTGGTCACTGTCCCCAAAGTGCTCACCTACCTCCAATTCTAACACCTGGCCTGGTTCGTTACCCAGAACCAAATCCAGTATGGCCTCACCTCTTGTTGGCCTGTCTACATATTGTGTCAGGAAACCCTCCTGCACACATTGGACAAACACCGACCCATCTAACATACCCGAGCTATATCTTCCCCAGTCAATATCTGGAAAGTTAAAGTCCCCCATAACAACCACCCTATTACTTTCTCTCTTCTCCTGAATCATCCTCGCAATCCTTCTACGTCTCTAGGACTATTAGGAGGCCTGTAGAAAACTCCTAACAGGGTGACCTCACCTTTCCTATTTCTAAGCTCAGCCCAAACTACCTCAGATGGCGAGTCTTCATCCATCGTCCTTTCCACTGCTGTAATACTATCTTTGACAAGCAATGCCACACCTCCGCCTCTTTTACCCCCACCTCTGACCCTACTAAAACATTTAAACCCTGGAACCTGCAACAGCCAATCCTGTCCCTGTTCTACCCATGTCTCCGTAATAGCCACAACATCGAACTCCCAGGTACCAACACACGCTGCAAGTTCACCTACCTTATTTTGTATACTTCTCACATTGAAGTATACACACTTCAAGCCACCTTCCTGTTTACAGGCACCCTCCTTCGAGATTGATGCCATATTCCTAACCTCCCTACACTCCAGGTCCTGCACCCTAAAGCTACAGTCTAGGTTCCCATGCCCCAGCAGAGTTAGTTTAAACCCCCCCAAAGAGCACTAGCAAACCTCCCCCCAAGGATACTGGTGCCCCTCAGGTTCAGGTGTAGACCATCCTGTTTATAGAGGTCCCACCTTCCCCAGAAAGAACCCCAATTATCCAGAAACTGGAATCCCTCCCTCCTGCACCATCCCTGTAGCCACGCATTTAACTGCTCTCTCTCCCTATTCCTTGACTCTCTATCACGTGGCACGGGTAACAATCCAGAGATAACAACTCTGTTTGTTCTAACTCTGAGCTTCCAACCTAGCTCCCTGAAAGCCTGTCTAACATCCTCATCCCTCTTCCTATCTATGTCATTGGTGCCAATGTGGACCACGACTTCGGGCTGCTCCCCCTCCCCCTTAAGGACCCAGAAAACACGATCAGAGACATCACGTACCCTTGCACCTGGAAGGCAACATACCAAACGTGAGTCTCTCTCGCCCCCACAAAACCGCCTATCTGTGCCCCAAACTATCGAGTCTCCAATAACTATTGCTCTGCTCTTCTCCACCCTTCCTTCTGAGCAATGGGGACAGGCTCCGTGCCAGAGGCTTGAACCCCATTGCTTACCCCTGGTAAGTCGTCCCCCCCAAAAGTGTCCAAAACGGTATATTTGTTATTGAGGGGAACGGCCGCAGGGGGTCTCTGCACTGGCTGCTTCCTCCCAGTTCCCCCTCACTGTCACCCATCTGTCTGCAATCTTTGGAGTTACTACTTCCCTAAAGCTCCGATCTACGACCCCTTCTGCCCTCCGAATGATCCTAAATTCATCCAACTCCAGCTCCAGTTCCCTAACATGGTCTTGGAGGAGCTGGAGATGGGTGCACTTCCTGGAAATGTAATCAGCAGGGACGACCATGGCATCCCTCACCTCAAACATGTTGCAAGAGGAACATTGCACTGCCTTCGCTGCCATCCCTCTAAAAGTAACCTTAAAAAAAAACTAGGTCTAAACACAAGAATAAGCAAAATGCAGTACTTACCTTTTTACCACAACGGGTCTTATTATTAGGTTAGAGGAGGAGGGCGGGTGGGAGGCTCTATCCCTGTAGTGCCTTGGGTTCCGCTCCTGCGCGCCTTTATAGGGGGAAAAAAACAACTTACCCAGGTAAGCTTGCGCTACACCAGTTTCTGGGTCCGCTCCATGCTTTTTCTAAAAAAAACTTTCAAATTTAAACCGTTAAACAAACGTCACCGAGCCTTCAAGCAGTCACTGCCAAACAGCCCTTACCTGCTCTGCACATTCTCCCCGTGTCTGTGTGGGTTTACTCTCTCAAATCAAAAATGTGCAGGTTGGGTGGACTGGGCATGTTAAGTTGCCCCATGATATGCAGGCTATGTAGATTAGCCAAGGGAATTACAGGGGTAGTGGAGTGGGACTGGGTGGGATGCTCTTAGGAGGGTGATGTGGAGTTGAGGGGTTGAATGGCCTGCTTCCACACTGTAGTGATTCTAAATAAACATTCTTTAATGTTAGCTATTTTTGAGAAGACTTGTATCTTGGGTTGATGCTCGCTGAGTTAAGTGAGCCAACTTACATACTTATTCTTTAATGTCTTTATATATTTTTACAAGGTGAAGTCCCGAACTGTCCCTGTATTCCTACACAAGTTTAGCATAGCTTTTCTGCTTTTCAACTTTAGTCCTCAAGAAATGAAACCTAGTGCTGTGTTTACTTTTTTCTGATACAATTGCCTTGTGTCACTAGTTTTAGTGGTTTCTGTAACTTTACTCACAGATTCCTTTGTGTCAGTACATACCTATTCTCCATCTTCATGAATCTCTCCATTTTAGTGTACAAAGAAGCAGAACAATGCCTAAAGCTGTGGACTTGGGCTAGTGGGAGGATCTAGGACAATGGGGCATTATTTCAGAGTAACAGTTTCTTAGATAGAATGGTGATGAGGATAAATTTCTCCTCTCGTGGCAAGTAAACCTACAGAATTCTTTGCCACAGAGGGCTAAGGAGGTTTTTAATAAAAAAATTATTGCTGTCACATGGAGTGAGGTACGGTGAAACGTGTTGTTTTGTGTGCTATACAGGCCGACCGTACCATATGAGTGCATCAGGGGAGTAGAACAGAGTGCAGAATACAGTCACATTTGAGAGGTCCATTCAGAAGTCTAATAACAGTGGGGAAGAAGCTGTACATGTATTCAAACTTTAATATCATTTGCCCGACAGAGGTGTGTGGAAGAGGGTATACTAGTCATCAAGTACATTCAAGGCTGAGAACAATATATTGTTAATCAGGAAAAGAATCATTGACTACAAGAAAGTGATGTTCACAATTTTCATACAGTCTTAATGATTGGCAGAACAGAGTTAGATTAGATTTCCTACAGTGTGGAAACTGGCCAATCAGTTCAACCCGATCCTCCAAAGAGTAACCCACCCAGACCCATTTCCCTCTGACTAATGCACCTAACTCTATGGGCGTGTTAGCATGGCCAATTCATGTGACCTGCACATCTTTGGATTGTGGGAGAAAGCGCACACAGACATGGCGAGAATGTGCAAACTCCACACAGGCAGTCCCCCAAGGCTGGAATTGAACCCAGGTGCCTGGTGCTGTGAAGCAGCTGTGCTAACCACTGAGTTGAATGGCTCAGTGTGGATTTGATAGACTGGAGTTGTTTTGCTTGGAGCAGAGCAGACAGAGAGGGGACATGTTTGAAAATGTGTTGCTGGTTAAAGCACAGCAGGTTAGGCAGCATCCAAGGAATAGGAAATTCGATGTTTCGGGCATAAGCCCTTCATCAGGAATAAGGAGAGTGTGCCAAGCAGGCTAAGATAAAAGGTAGGGAGGAGGGACTTGGGGGAGGGGAACGTGGCTGAAGAGTTTCTGTGCAGAGGAGATGACCTGGGGGGTGCAGTGAGAGAGAGACTCACTGAAATCCTTGTAGAGGGAGGAAGAGAGCTTCGTCAAGGAAGGCATCCTTGCAAGAGGATTCGCAGTAGGTTAAAATCTTCGGGTAAAAAATGAGGTCTGCAGATGCTTGAGATCACAGTTGAAAATGTGTTGCTGGTTAAAGCACAGCAGGTTAGGCAGCATCCAAGGAACAGGAAATTCGACGTTTCGGGCATAAGAGAGGGGACATGATTGAGATGTATAACATTATGAAAGGCATAGATAGGGTATCTATCCCATTGATGGAGAGATGAATGACCAGGGACTACAGATTTAAAGTAAGGAATAGAAGATTTAGAGTAGGAATTATTTCTTCCAGACAGTGGTGGGAATCTGGAACTCACAGTCCGGAAGGATAGTAGAGACTGAAACCATCATAATGTGTAAGGAATATTTAGATTTGCACTTGCAATGACAAGACAACAAGGATTTGAACCAAGTGCTCAAAAAGTGGGATTAGAATAGTTAGGTAGCTGTTCTGGACCAGCACAGACTCGATGGATTGAAGGGACTTTTTCTGTGGTGTCATTCTCTATTACTTCTCTTCTGTTCCTCTGCCTTAAGGTCTAGTTATCAATAATTTGGCTTGCTCTGGAGTTGATTATGGTTCAATGTAACTTCAGAGCCTTGAATTTTCTTTGTTTCAGTGTCAATATTTGTTTCATGCTTACGTGAAGCACCTTATGCTGTATTAACAACTGTATCTCAACGTGGGGGCTAAGTAGATGGGGAGAGCACCAGGAAGATGCGCTCCTAATCCTAGTGGACCACAAGTGGTGTGTAAAGGCACTTGAAGTTGGCTTCACCTCCTCTTGGGTATTGATTGTCCCTAGGCTGGCAACTGTTAAACCTGCAAAGTAGATTAAATAAGAGCTTCCAGTTCATTGAAATGTTTAAATCACCAACCCATTCTCTTTGCAAAAGACCTTGTCCTGCTTCTCTGAAACCAGGATGTAGATGCCCACATAGATGCAGTGGTCAAGAAGGCACAACATGCCTCTTCTTCCTCAGGCAGCTCAGGAAATTCAGAATGTCCATAAGGACCCTCACCAACTTTTACAGATACACCACTGAGAGCAGACTGTCAGGGTGCACAATAGCCTGGTACGGCAACTGCTCTGCCCAGGACTGGAAGAAACTACAGAAAGTGGTGTGCACAATCCAGACCATCATGGAAGCCAACCTTCCATCTATGGGCTCCTCTTCCACTACCATGGAAAGGCTGCCAACAACATCAAAGACCACTCCCACTTTGGTAATGATCTCCTGTCAAGCAGAAGATACAGAAGCTTGAACACACGCACCAGCAGGTTCAGGAACAGCATCTTCCCGCCCGTTATTAGACTGATGAATGGATTGTCTTGCCTCAAATAATGCTGATCTTGCTAACGTTGATCTCGCCTAGCACGCACGCTGTGCAAGGCAACCTGTGTGCCCCTGTGTAAGTCTTTTAAATCTGTACATCCTTGCTTACTATGATCTGCCTGTACTGCTCGTAAACAAAGCTTTTACTCTACCTCTGTACACGTGACAATCAATCAATCAATCAATGTGAGTGACTGAAAGACGAGATAAGGTCAAGTTTCAAATTTTTAAATTTGACAGTAAATCATTTAGGAAACCTGATCCAATTTTGACCAATTCATTCTTGAGAGCGAGCATTCAAGTCAATAATCCTCTGACTGTCTTAATGTGTGTTTAAGTTTTTAATCTGTCTCTATTCATTGATAAATCTAGATACATATTCATCAATCTATTGACCCCACGATCTGTCCATCGTGCATGTTTAGCCTATCTCTTCCTCTGTCCCTGACTGCTTTCCTTCGGGTTCTGTGATTTACGTCACTCTGGTGTATGACAACTCAGAGAAGCGTGGATAAGAGACAGGGAAAAAAGGAATGGGTGCCTTGCTTACAGAATATGACAGCGGAAATTAGAAGAAAAATGATTAGAGGATGCAGTGAATGTGTGGTGTTTTGATCATCAGCCCTCAGCAGTACCCATAGCAACCACAAGCCACAGTTTAGAGGGTGGCACATTGGATGAATGCTCGCTGAAATGTAATTTCAATTTACTGTGATTGGAATTGGATTGTAGAAGGGGACAGTGCAGAGGAGCAGTCATCCAATTTAATATTTGACAATAGCTCCCAGTACATGTATCACAAGCAACAGAGTAATCATATTCACCACAATATATACAAAATTATGATTATTATGTAGCATGTAATTACAAACAGAGCTTTTTTTATTATTCATTAAACATTTCTCATTTTTGAAAAGAATTGCATAAATTTACAGCACGGGCTCAGGTTATTGACAGGGAGGCTTAGTATTCTTATCGTTGGACTGTTAACCCAGGGACTCAGATAATGTTCTCGGGACCCTTGTTTGAGTCCTGCCATAGCAGATGGTAGAATTTGAATTCAATTGAAAAAAATCTGGAATTAGGAGTCTTACAATGATCATGAATCCACTGTCGATTGTCAGGAGAAACCCATCTGATTCACTGATGTCCTTCAGGGAGCGAAACATCCATCCATACTTGGTCTGGCCGACATGTGATTTTGGTTGACTCTTAACTGCCCTCTGGACAGTCACGGATGGGTAATAAACGCTGGTCTAGTCAGCGATGCCCTCATCCTGTGAATTCATAAGAAAGCCCAACGGGTCAAAACTAGCGTCCATGCTCCACACAAGACTCCTCCCACTCTATCTCTTTAATCTACCCTAATCTACAACAGTTAGCATATTATTCACCATCAACAAATTAAAAGTGTCATAATTTTACTGAGAGTGAAATTGTGATCTGTTCTCAAAAGAAAAGGCATTCCCTATTTATCTAGAAGTCCTGTGCTTGTCTAAATACATTACATTAGATTCCCTGCAGTGTGGAACCAGGCCCTTCAGCCCAACAAGTCCACACCGACCCTCCGAAGAGTAACCCATCCAGACCCATTTCCCTCTGACTAATGCACCTAACACCATGGGCAATTTAGCATGGCCAATTCACCTGACCTGCACATCTTTGGACTGTGGGAGAAAACCCACGCAGACACGGGGAGAATGTGCAAACCCCACACAGACAGTCATCCAAGGCTAGGATCAAACCTGGGACCTGGGACCCTGGAACACTGTGAGGCAGCTGTGTTCATCACTGAGCCATTGTGCCACCCATAGACAGAAGACCCCAAATCATGGGCAGAGACAATGGGTGTGTGGCAACACCATTCCCTCCAATTCACACATGGTATGGATGTGTATCAGCATCTGAAAATTCCCACCTAAGTCATTGTTAACCTTTGTACATCATTGATTATAGGCTCAGCTGGTAATCAGAGCTGAAAAATGTGTTGCTGGAAAAGCGCAGCAGGTCAGGCAGCATCCAAGGAGCAGGAGAATCGACATTTTGGGCATGAGCCCTTCTTCAGGAGCCCTTCTTCCTCAGCTGGTAATCAGTTCTGTCCACTGTACCTTATAAGGTATAGACCAGACAGCTGCTGCAGAAGACAGGAATGTAATCAGGAATGAGGAAGCCCACAATGTGGAGAGACTGGCATTGTTTACTTTGGAGCAAAGACGTTTACAGGGAGATTTGATTGGGAATAAAAATGACGAAAGATTTGATAGAGTAAGTACAGAGAGACAGTTCTCAATAGCAGAGGGCTGGAAAACAATAGATATAGATTCAAGGGAATAGACAAAAGTGTCAGTTTTTAGCACAACGAGTTTTTTGGAGACAAAATGGAGGATATTAAATAATAACAAACAAAAACAATTCATATCAATTGTTGAAGGGAAACAGTTGCAGAGATCTGGGTAAAAGGGAATAATTGAGGGTGTGAAACTAAATTGGGCAAACTTTTCTGAGGGTAAAAAATGAGGTCTGCAGATGCTGGAGATCACAGCTGAAAATGTGTTGCTGGTTAAAGCACAGCAGGTCAGGCAGCATCCAAGGAATAGGAAATTCGACATTTCGGGCATGAGCCCTTCATCAGGAATGCTGATGTCAAATTTCCTATTCCTTGGATGCTGCCTGACCTGCTGTGCTTTAACCAGCAACACATTTTCAAACTTTTCTGAGGTCTACAAATGCAATGAGCTAAATGCTTCCCTTCCATAGTTAGTGATTTTATGATATTAATATGATCATGTGAGCACTGTTGCAACACGTAATCTTAGTATTTCAAGAAGAAGGCCACTTCATGAGCAATTAGGACTGAACAATAACTGCTGAACCTAATAGCATCACTCATATCCTCAAAAGAATTTATGAAATGTACAGAAATAGAGGAATCGGTTATTTGGTCGCATAGACTTGAAACACCTTTAAAAGAGGTATTTTGCTGAAATGTTTTATTTTGAAACTGTTGGGAAAAATGCAAGAATGTCAAATTTTGAACCAGTACGATAACTTATAAATTGGGGGACAAGGGAGCTAATTGATTGGCAAGTCATCATAGAATCCCTACAGTGTGGGAGTAGGCCATTCAGCCCATCGAATTCACACTGACCCTCCAAAGAGCATCCCACCCAGACCTAACCCCCTGCCCTATATTTCCCATTACTAATCCACCTGGATTGGACACTATGGGCAATTTAGCAGAACCAATCCAGCTAACCTGCACATCCTCAGATGGTGGGAGGAAAGCAGAACACCCAGAGGGAACTCACATAGACATGGGAGAACGTGCAAGCTCCACACAGCCATTGCCCAATGGCTGGAATCGAACCCAGGTCCCTGGCATTATACAGCAGCTATGCTGACCACTGAGCCACTGTGCCACCCTTGCCACTGATTGGCTAAGATGTTGCCAAGGAGAAAGTAGTGAGAGCAACAGGCATCCTAGGCTCACAAGTAATGCAAAGAAAAAGAACAAGACTTTGTTCGCAGATCATGTGCCACTTCTAGAAAGTACAAAAGAAAAATGTTAAAAAAGTAACTGATCATTTGAAATGGATTACTGGTGTAGTAATTAGCATATTTGGAATGGCTCAGCAGGTGTTGTCCAAATACAAAATCACATCTAACAATACATGATGAGAAATTTTACACAATGATTGGCATCATAGTGCTGAAACATTTCCACATCAGCACAACATCCCCCTGCTGACCTTATAATGGAGGAAAGATCATTGATGCAACAACTGAAGATGGTTGGGCCTCAGACTCTACCCCGAGGAGCTCCTACAGCAATATCCTTCATCTGAAATGACAGGACAATCTTCTTTTATAGAATCCCTACAGAGTGAAAGGAGGCCATTCGGTCCATCACGTCCACGCTGAACCTCTGAAGAGCATTCTAACCAGATCCCTATCATTTCCCTGTCACCCCACAGTAACTAATCCACCCAGTCTACGCATCCCTGAACACTGCAGACAATTTTATTTTTGCATGGCCAATCCACCTAACCTGCATATCTTTGGACTGTGGGAGGAAACTGGAGCACTCAGCAGAAAGCCAAGCGGACATGGGAAGAACGAGCAAACTCCACAACAGGCAGTCACCTGAGGGTGAAATTGAATCTGGGTCCCTGGCATTGTGAGACAACAGGGCTAAAGGTTTACTCCAACCAAGTACCCCCTTTCGCAGTTTCCCATTGTCTTCAGTTATGCTCGGGCTCCTTGATGCTTACTGTCGTGATTGTAATGAGGTTAGCCATACAAACCCCATGGAAGACGAGTTGCTTGTTAGTCTGGCCAAACAGGGAGCCCTGGATGACCAATAAGGACAGGAATATCAAGGACTTCATTAAGGCGTTCGACAAGTTTCCCATGGGAGCCTGATTAGCAAGGTTAGATCTCATGGAATACAGGGAGAACTAGCCACTTGGATACAGAACTGGCTCCAAGGTAAAAGACAGAGGATGGTGGTGGAGGGTTACAAAGAACAAAGAAAATGTACAGGTTAGGAACAGGCCCTTTGGCCCTCCAAGCCAGAGCCAATCCAAATCCACAGTCTAAATTTATCACCCAATTCCTAAGCATCTGGATAAAAACAAATTACTGCGGCTGCTGGAATCTGAAACCAAAAGAGAAAATCTCAGCAGGTCAGGCAGCATCTGTAAGGAGAGAAAAGAGCTGGCTTTTCGAGTCTAACTGACCCTTTCTCAAAGCTAAAAAAAGGGAGAATTTGGGAGGTAATTATACTAGTATAAATACCTCCTTATTTCTCCCTTTTTTAAGCTTTGACAAAGGGTCAGTTAGATTTGAAACGTTAGCTCTTTTCTCTCCTTACAGATGCTGCCAGACCTGCTGAGATTTTCCAGCATTTTCGCTTTTGGTTCCTAAGCATCTGTAGCCCTCTGTTCCCCACTTTGTCATGCATCTGCCCAGACGCATCTCAGATGAATCTACTGTGCCTGCCTCTAGTACCTCTGCTGGCAACCTTCCACCCTCTGGGTTGTTTTTCAAACTGGAGGCCTGTGACCAGTGGAATGCTACAAGGACCAGTGCTGGGTCCACTACTTTTTGTCATTTATATAAATGATTTGGATGTGAACATAAGAGGCATAGTTAGTATATTTGCAGATAACACCAAAATTGGAGGTATAGCGGACAGCAAAAAAGGTTACCTTGGTTTACAATGGGATCTTGATCAGATGGGCCAATGGGCTGAGAAGTGGCCGATGGAGTTTAATTTAGTAAAAGGCGAGGTGCCGCATTTTGGGAAAGCAGGACTTATACATTTAATGGTAAGGTCCTAGGGAGTGTTGCTGAACAAACAGACCTTGGTGAGCAGGTTCATAGCTCTTTGAAAGTGGAGTTGCAGGTCAATAGGATAGTGAAAAAGGCTTTTGGTATGCTTTCCTTTATTGGTCAGAGTATTGAGTACAGGGTTGGAAGGTCATATTGTGGTTGTACAGGACATTGGTTAGGTCACTGTTGGAATATTGTGTGCAGTTCCGGTCTCCTTCCTATCAGAAAGATGTTGTGACATTGAAAGGGTTCAGAAAAAGATGTACAAGGATGTTGCCAGGGTTGGAGGATTTGAGCTATAGGGAGAGGCTGAACAGGCTGGGGCGGTTTTCCCTGGAGTGTCAGAGGCTGAGGGGTGACCTTATAGAGGTTTATAAAATCATGAGGGGCATGGATTGGGTAAATAGACAAAGTCTTTTCCCTGGGGTCGGGGAGTCCATAGAGGGCATAGGTTTAGGGTGAGAGGGAAAAAATATAAAAGAGACCAGAAAGTGGTTCGTCTGTGGAATGAGCTGCCAGAGGATGTGGTGGAGGCTGGTACAATTACAACATTTAAAAGGCATCTGGATGGGTATATGAATAGGAAGGGTTGAGAGGGATGTGGCAGGTGGGACTAGGTTGGGTTGGGATATCTGATCGGCATGGATGGGTTAGACCGAAAGGTCTGTTTCCATGCTGTACATCTCTATGACTCTATGACTATGACTCATGACTCTTCACGAGTAAATAAAGGGTGACTGGGTGATGGGATACCGGCTTTTGTGGAGGTATTTCATCAACCCTGACTAGAGTTGCAGCTAGTTCTGTAGCATGTATGCCATAGGTTATAAATAACTGATAGAATATTCAGAAGGATAAACAAATATCGTGCAGCATCCTGTTATTGAACAATGGAACACCTTCTCAGATATTGACCTGATGAACAATTAATGAGTGATGCAGAGGGTATGTAAAACATTATCACACTGGGAATTCAAGGATCATAAACAATGAGTATTCACTGAGAGAAAAAAACATTGCGCAGCTTAGACTTTATAAACACCCGTTAAGGGGGCAAAAGGAGGACAGGGCCTCAATAGGCAACCTCACGTTATTACTCCAAAGAGAAACCAATCGGGCCATGGGAAATGGGTGCAATCCCTGATGATCAAGTGGTTATGAGATTATCATAATTAACTTAATTGAGGGGTGACCTTATCGAGATTTATAAAATTATGAGGGGTATAGATAAGGTGAATGGCAGGTATCTTTTCCTCAGGTTTGGGGATTTCAAGACTAGGGGGCACTTTTAAGAAGACTTTTAATATCTTAGGAAGAAGATATTAAAAAGACTCAAGGGGCAATATTTTTTACACTGTGTGGCTCGTGTGTGGAATAAACATTCAGAGGAAGTTATCGTTGCAATCTTTCAAGTTACAATGTTTAAATGGCAATTAGATAAGTACATGAATAAAAAAATGTTTGGAGGGATATGGACCAAGTGCAGGCAGGTAGCTCTAGTTTAGTTTGGGATTAGTGTTGGCATGGACTGGTTGGACCAAAGGGTCTGTTTCAATCTGTAGAACTCTCTGACTCTATAACATGACAATGACCATTGACATACCGAATGCCAAATTTACACTCCACAATAGAAGGTGTGAATGTGGATTTGAGGCTACAATCTGCCGTGATGTTATTGAATACAAAACTGGGTTTGGGGACTGAATAATCTATTCTTGATCCTTGCTCATTTGTTCATAAAGTGCTCTGAGGTTTCACAGCATTGCCACATAAGTGCATGTCATTCTATTAGTCTCTTTATGACTGTGGAACAACTGTCCTGGGTGAGGGATTACAGGGCAATTGGTACCAATTGCTGGACCTGACAGAAAGCATGGAGGGGACGAAATAGGATATTTAATCAATCAGTGGAAATATTGGTTCCGTTGTCAAGACGCATTTTATTTCCTTCACCCTAACCATGCAGCACAACAGATCATTATCGCTGCACTTTAATTATTCCTTTGCAAACACTTAGTAGTTTATTGCAGATTAAATATTGATTGCAGTGGAGATGAATCTAAATCAATAGTTTTGTTATTGCGTCTGGTTTGTACTGGAGTACCACAAACTGCACTGAACAACATTGTGAATTGTCTTGCGACTGAAAATACCAATCATTTGGGAATCCAAGGGCACGTAACTATCCAAACCAGCTTGCCTTTTCAAAATAAACGTTGAAGGTTTCACCTCAGTATTGCTAGAAAGTAAGCTTGAGCCAGTGCAAGTGTGATTGTCAGGAGCATTCATGTCAGCAATTCAGAGGGCATGGCCAATGTCAGATTTGGTTGGTGGAACCCATCTCCTTCCTACACTGGATTATGAGACCGAACTACAGTACAGTTGGCTGGAGAGTCTAATATCCAATTAGCAGTGGCTCTCAAAGAAAAAACAGCTCATCATCTAAAGCTGTAATAATCCCTGAAAAGCTGGCAGATGGCAAGTGAAACGCAGGGGAAATCAGACAGGAGTAGTGCCTTCAAGGGATCAGCTTTGACTCCGTTCCTCTTGCAGGTGACTGTGAGCTCAAGCCGTTCTCCCAAGAACAATGAATATCAGAAAGTAGCCATCATGCGTCATTGAAAGAGCATTCTAATTAATTCCCCTCTTCCGGTACTCACACTGTCATGCAAATGTTGTCTTTTCAACATCTTAGCCAATTGTTTTTTGAATGGAGTTAATGAACGTTAGAATCACAGAATGGTTACAGTGCAGGAGAGGGCGACTCAGCCTATTAACCTCTGTGGAGGAAGTGAGGACTGCAGGTGCTGGAGATCAGAGCTGAAAAATGTGTTGCTGGAAAAGCGCAGCAGGTCAGGCAGCATCCAAGGAGCAGGAGAGTCAATGCTTCAGGCATGAGTCCGAAGATTCCTGAAGAAGGGCTCATGCCCGAAATGTCGACACACCTGCTCCTTGGATGCTGCCTGACCTGCTGCGCTTTCCCAGCAACACATTTTCAGCTATTAACCTCTGTGTCAGCCTCAGCATCCACTCAGACAGTACATTCTGGGTCATATCAACGTACTTGTTTCCCGGTTGTTATTTAGCTCACGATCCTGGATTTGTGATCTCTGATTAGTGAACAGTCTGCCACTAGAAACAGCTTCTCCTAAATTACTCTATCATTTTGTTGTGGTCTGAGCTGCTTCATCCTGAGCAAGTTACCAAGAATGAACTTTTATTTGTTTGGTTCATCACCTCGGAAAATTCCAAAATGCTTTCGGGAAGGTAATTATTATATAAAGTAATGGAGTGACCCACTTGAAAACAACAAGCTCCTACGAACACCAGTTGGACAAATAACCAGATGAGAAGGAGGGTTACTCGACCTGAGACATTAACTCTGATTTCTCTCCACAGATCTACAGAGCTTTTTTGGCAATTTCTGTTTTCGTTTCTAATTTACAGCATCCACAGTTCTTTTAGATTAGATTAGATTACTTACAGTGTGGAAACAGGCCCTTCGGCCCAACAAGTCCAAACCGACCCGCCGAAGCGCAACCCACCCAGACCCCTACATTTACCCCTTACCTAACACTACGGGCAATTTAGCACGGCCAATTCACCTGACCCGCACACTGTGGGAGGAAACCGGAGCACCCGGAGGAAACCCACGCAGACACGGGGAAAACGTGCAAACTCCACACAGTCAGTCGCCTGAGGCAGGAATTGAACCCAGGTCTCTGGCGCTGTGAGGCAGCAGTGCTAACCACTGTGCCACCGTGCCGCCCCTAATTGATAGAGCTTTTGGTTTTTAAATAAGCAGTTCATCTGTTTTGTCAGTATAGTTTGAGTAATATGCATATACATTTGTGTAGAACACAGGGGAGAGGTCTTTTTAAAATAGAACCACAGATGGGAGTCCATTTTACATTTGCTATCAAAGGTGACATCATCAATAGTGTGGTACTCCTTCACTACTTGAGTTGGTTAGCTCTTTAGGCTGACTAACTAGTTTGCAGTATAGACTGATACCAACATTGTGGATTCAATTCCCACACTGACTAAGGTCTGTTTCCTCACCCTTCCCCCTTGCTTGAGGTGTGATGACCCTCAGGCTAAACACCCATCTCTTTAATGAGTAAAGTTAAAAATCACATATCCCAGATAAAACAGATCTTGATTAGATCTGGATAAGGATAGCAAAGATGATTCTCAATAGGAGCGAGAGTAACAAAGTAATTGTTATGGGGTCTTTAACTTCCCCAATATTGATTGGGATTGTACTATAGTTCAAGTAGTTTAAATGAGTCAGTTTTTGTTCAATGTGTGCAGGAGGGTTTTCTGACACAGCATGTAGACAGGGCAACAAGGGGTGATGACATATTGGATTTGGTACTGGGGAATGAACCCGGCCAGGTGTTAGATTTGGAGGTAGGTAAGCACTTTGGCGATAGTGACAATAGTTTGGTAATATTTACAATGGCAATGGGCAGGGATAGGTATCTACTGCAGGGAAAGAGGCATAACTGGGGGAAAGGCAATTATGATGTGATTAGGCAAGATTTAGGATGCATAGGATTGGGAAGGAAACTGCAGAGGATGGACACTCTTGAAGTGTGGAGCTTATTCAAGGAACAGATACTGTGGGTCCTTGATAAGTATGTACCTTTCAGGCAGGGAGGTAGTTGTTGAGAGATGGAGCCATGGTTTACTAAAGAAGTTAAAGCTCTTGTCAAGAGGAAGAAGACGGCTTATGTGAGGATGAGATGTGAAGGCTCACTTAGGGAGCTTGAGAGTTATAAATTAACCAGAAAAGATCTAAAGAGAGGGCTAAGAAGAACCAGGAGGGGACATGAGAAGTTATTGGTGGGTAGGATCAAGGAAAACCCTAAGGCCTTCTGTAGGTATATCAGGAATAAAAGAATGACTAGAGTAAGATGAAGGCCAATCAAAGACAGTAGTGGAAAGTTGTGTGTGGAATCTGAGGACATAGGGGAAGCACTTAATGAATACCTATCGTCAGCATACACATCGGAAAAGAGTAATGTTAGTGAGAATATGGAGACACACACTACAAGAGCAGATGGGATTGAGGTTGACAAAGAGGAGGTTTTAGCAATTTTGGAATATCTGAAAATAGATAAGACCCCAGGGCCGGATGGGATTTATCTTCGGATTCTCTGGGAAGCCAGGGAGGAGACTGCAGAGGTTTTGACTTTGATCTTTATGTCATCATTGTCGACAGGAGTAGTGCCAAAATACTGGAGGATAGTAAATGTTATTCCCTTGTTTAAGAAGGGGAGTCGGGATTTATTGGTAATTATAGGCCAGTGAGCCTTACTTCGGTTGTGGGTAAGGTATTGGAAAGGATTATAAGAGGTAGGATTTAAAATCATCTGGAAAGGAATAATCTGATTACGGATAGTCAACACAGTTTTGTGAAGGGTAGGTTGGGCCTCACTAACCTTATTCAGTTTTTGAGAAGGTGACAAAACAGGTGGATGAAGGTGGAGTGATTGATGTGGTTTATGTGGACTTCAGTAAGGCATTTGATAAGGTTCCACATGGTTGGCTATTGCACAAAATGTGGAGTTTTGGGATTGAAGGTGATTTAGCAGTTTGGATCAGAAATTGGCTAGCTGAAAGAAGACAGAGGGTGTTTGTTGATAGAAAATATTAATTCTGGAGCTCAGTTACTAGTGGTATGCCACACAAGGATCTGTTTTGGGGCCACTGCTGTTTGTCATTTTTGTAAATGATCTGGATGTGGGCGTAGAAGGATGGGTTAATAAATTTGCAGATGACACTAAGGTAGGCAGAGTTGTGGATAGTGCCGAAGGATGTTGTGGGTTACAGAGGAACAGAGTTGGGCTGAAAGTGGCAAATGGAGTTAAATGTGGAAAAATGTGAGGTAGTTCACTTCGGAAGAAGTAACAGGAATGTAGAGTACTGGGCTAATGGTAAAATTCTTGGCAGTGTTGGTGAACAGAGAGGTCTCGGTGTCCAGGTACATAAATCCCTGAAAGTTGCCACCCAGGGTGATCGGGTTGTTAAGAAGGTATATGGTGTGTTGGTGTTTATTGGTAGGAGGATTGAGCTTTGAAGCCATGAGGTCATGCTTCAGCTGTACAAGACACTGGTAAGGTCGCACCTGGGGCATTGTGTGTAGTTCTGGTCACCGCATTATAGGAAGGATGTGGAAGCTTTGGAAAGGGCTCAGAGGAGATTTGCTAGGATGTTGCCTGGTATGTGAGGAAGGTCTTACAAGAAAAGGCTGAGGGAACTGAGGCTGCTTTCATTGGAGAGAAGAAGGTTGAGAGGTGACTTAATCGAGACATACAAGATAATCAGAGGGTTAAGATAGCCTTTTTCCTTGGATGGTGAAGGCTAAAACGAGTGGACATAGCTTTAAACTGAGGGGTGTTAGATTTAGGACAGATATCAAGGGTAGTATCTTCACTCAGAGAGTAATAGGGGTTTGGAATGGTCTGCCTGTAACAGTAGTAGACTTGCTGACGTTAAGGGCATTTAAATGGGCATTGATCATACAATTGGATAATAATGGAATGGTGTAGGTTAGATGGGCATCAGATTATTTTCACAGGTCGGCGCAACATTAAGCGCTGAAGGGCCTGTACTGCGCTGTAATGTTCTATGTTCATGAATTTGGAATGTGTTGCTTACATATCATCCAAACTCAGAAATCCTCCTATTTCATACCATCTGGGCCTGAATACTATTGGGGTCGACCTCTGCGATAGCATTATTCACCTCTTCTTCATCTATAAGTCACATTAATTTACCTTCCTCACTCCTTTCTGTATATTTTGAAGAACAAATGCCTTATTGTTCAGCACTGACAGTTGTTGAGTTGACCTCACAGGTTTATAAAACTATTAGGAGCATGCATCAGGTAAATAGACAAGATCTTTTCCCTGGGACAGGACAGTCAAAAGCTAGAGGCATAGTTTTAAGGTGAGGGGGACGATCTAAAAGGGACCTCAGGGGCAACTTTTTCACGCAGAGGGTGATACGTGTATGGAATGAGCTGCCAGAGGAAGTGGTGGAGGCTGGTACAATTGCAACATTTAAAAGGCATCTGGATGGATATATGAATAGGAAGGGTTTAGAAGGATATGGGCCAATTGCTGGCAAATGGAACTAGATTAATTTAAGATATCTGGCAATATGGACAAGTTGGATTGGAGGGTCTGTTTCCATGTTGTACAGCTCTATTATGCTATCACTCTATGAGTTGCAGTGGTACATCTTGTAAATGGCATAAATTCAGTGGATTGTGCAAGGAGTAAATGATCATTGTGTGTGCAATACATTGAGTATTTCCATATCATCAAAAGAGATTCTAAGATACTTTAATAGGTGTGTTAACAAAAACATTTGACACAAAATATTGATTTGCAAAGGCCCTGGCAACATAGAGTTATAGAGATGTACAACATGGAAACAGACCCTTCGGTCCAACCCGTCCATGCCAACCAGATATCCCAACCCAATCTAGTCCCTCCTGCCAGCACCCGCCCATATCCCTCCAAACCCTTCCTATTCATATACCCATCCACATGCCTTTTAAAGTTGCAATTGTACCAGCCTCCACCACTTCCTCTGGCAGCTCATTCCATATACGTACCACTGTCTGCATGCTGGCGATACAACATTCTCCTGAATTAACTACACATCTAGCCAAGTTGTTCCAGTACAGTCACAACACTGGCATTTACCTGACAATGTGGAAAATTGTCTAGGTATATCCTGTATACAAGAAGCAGGACAAATCTAACTCAGCCAATTAGCACCCCATCAATCTACTCTCAATCATCAGTCATGTGAAGGAAGGTGTCACCAACCGTGCTATTCAACAAGTAAAGGTAGAGTCACCATAATCCTACAAGTCCTGCTGTCTTATCAGAAAGAGACTGGCAGTGGTTTAATCATGTCTCATGTTTGGGGGGCGGGGGGAGTGGGGGAGGGTGGGGGGAGCGATGCTCACCTCCCCCAGCAAGGCAGTACTTCCTTAGTGATCTCTGTCTCTAGTGACAGTGCCGCCCTACGGTGTGGTAAGACCATGGTTTAGCAGTAACCTACACATTGATGCTCAGTTTGGATTCTGTAAGGGCCACTCAGCTCTTGGCCTCACTGCAACCTTGGTTCTAACATGGACAGAAGATTTGAATTCCTGTTGAGAGAGACTGCGTGTGCCCTCAAGGCCATGTTTGACTGAATGCGAACCCAAGGAGCCCTAGCAACAATGCTCACAAAACTTGACATCATCCAGGACAATGTCCACTTTATTGGCACCTCATTCACAACAATCAAAATCCAATTTATTCATCACCTTGCAGTTTGCTGGTCTAATGTTGGTTAAACAATGCTACAATTTAATTTTCTTCCTCCCTGTTTTCAAATTCCTCAAAGGCCTTGCAACTCCCTCTGTAAATGTGTGCTCACTGGCCTTCTTGCATGTCCCCAATATTAAGTCCTGAGCATTAGCTGACCTCTACATCTCCATCTCTCTTTCCTCCTTTAACATGTTGGTTAAAACCAACAAATGCTTAGAAATCTGCATTAATATCTTCTTCTGTGTCTTGGTGTCAAATCTTGCATTTTATGACAAGGTGTTATATAAATGCAAGTTGTTTGTGTCATTGTTGCCATTTGTGCTCATCCTGTACTGGATGGTAGACCAGCTGCCAACAATATGGACAGAGTAGGATTTAAGCAGAGGATTTAATTCTGCCAATCCCTCATTCCTTCAGAATGGTTTCATGAAGGATTAATATAAGATAACGAGAAACAACAAATGTAAAAGCTTTGAGACTTCATATGATCCATTTGGATTTGTTTGGAGACTTGTGATTGTATTTGTGAGATTATTAATAGCTCAGTAAACCAAGCGGGAGAAATTGAGCTAAATGACTGCTGGAGGCAAAGGTTTTAACTGGCACTGTGGCATTTATATAATGTGTTGTCAGAGGTTTGTGGTAGTCTGTCAAGCACCATAGTGAGGGAGAAGCTAGCAGGAAAGCAAGTGTTCCTGTTGTTGAATCTCTTGCTCTTTTCCATTGAGGTTTTGAACAGCTTAAGTCTCCTCAATCTCTAAAGCAGTAGCAGAGGAGAATATAATTCTCATTGTGTACCCATGCATTACGATAAACTGACTGATTAGTTTCAGACTTTGGTGTATTGTAATTCGGACATCATGCTGAGGTTGTACAGGGTGTTGGTGAGGCCTCTTATGGAATACTGTGTGCAGTTCTGGTTGCCCTGATATAAGAAGGATATGATTAACCCAGAGAGTGTTCAGAAAAGATTTACCAGGATTTTGTCAGGAATGGAAGGCTGGGGTTATTAGGAGAGGCTGAATAGGCTCAGACTATTTTCACTGGAATATAGGATGTTGAGGAGTGACCTTAGAGAAGTTTATGAAATCATGAGCATAAGATGAATGGCAGATGTCTTTTCCCTACAACAGGAGATTTCAAGATGCAAGGGGCATGTTTTAAGGTGAGAGGAGAAAGATTTGAAAAAGACATGAGGGGCATTTTTTTTAACATAGAGAGTGGAACATGTGGAATAAACTTCCAGAGGAAGTGGTGGATGTGGGTATAGTTACAACATTTAAAAGACATTTGGATAAGTACATAAGTAAGAAATGTTTGGAGGGATATGGGCCAAGCACAGGCAGATGGAACTAGTTTATATTGGGATTATGATCTGTGAACTGGTTGGAACGAAGAGTCTGTTTCCTTACTGTATGGCTCTATGACTCTTTGTGGATATTGCAAGTCCATTGTCTCTTACTCACTCCTTTTTTTGGGGAAGGGTTTCAATGACAGATGAGAACCATCAGGGTTGGCATGGGAGCAGAGTTGCATACAATTGCTGGCCAAGTAATGATGACAAGTTTCCTCACCTAAAGGAAATTCAGGAACCAGTTAAAATTCTACAATAACGTCACTCTATAATATGGAAACATGGAACAGAACTAGACCACTCCGCTCTTGAATTTAGTCTGTCATTCATTTTGACAACGTACTTTCAAAAAAGATTCTGTAGTTGCCTCCCCTTTCCCTGCTGAAGGTATTGATATTTTCAAAGCAACATGTCCAATGATGTTATTACACACAAGTTAGAACAAGTAAGACCTATGAGGAAAGGTTGGACAGAGTGTGTTTGTTTAAACAGGGTGTAGAAGAGATTTGATTGAAGTGTATACAATCTTTAAAGTTCTTGACAAGATGAACATTGAAAGGAAATTTCCTCTAGTATGAAGAACTAGGGGATACTGTTTTAAAATTAAATGTTGCACCTTTAAGACAGAGAGGAGTTTTTTTTAAATCTTAGTACATTGTACAACCTTAGAAATCTCTGCCTCAGAAAGTAATCAAATTGGAGTCGCTGAATATTTTTAGGATGGTGGTAGATTCATTCTTGTTAGGTAGGGGACTCAAGTGTTATTCCGGGGTTGGTGGGAACATGGAATCAAAACACAAATGGATTAGCCATGAGCTTATTAAAAGGTGGAAGAGGCTTGACGGGTAAAATGGTCCACCTCTGTTCCTAGTTTGTGTGTTCATTTGTTCTGGACTGACTCAAAGCAAGTAGTCTTGGCCTTTACTGCAGCATTTGGTACCTTGGTGATTTTGTGACTAAGAATTGAGATCTGTGTACATCAGTATATCTGTAACTGCTGGCCCACTTATCACCACTGGGTAGTTTCTCTGTAGTGTTGCCACAGATGCATTTGATCATCAATGTAGCAATGCAAGCGATGAATATCCAATGCTGTTAATTTTGCATTTGTAAGTTATATCACTCACTTCCAACAGTCCAGATACTTATCCTTCATTGGTAAGTTGCTTGGTCTAACTTCCATGTCAACTTTGACTTAAGTAGCTATTTGCATATTTTCTTTACTGTTTGCAACTTCCTAAAAGAACAACATGCTTATAACAGTGGAAAATAAAACATCTAATCATTAAACTTCGTCAACACAACAAATCACACTCATAATGTGGGAGGATTATTTGCCCTCTATTTGAAGGTCCTCTCTGAATTTTCAGCCTGGTCTAACTTGCTCTAACCTGAAACATGTGTGATTGCATTTATGCAGATCTCAGGAGCAATCCCTGATATTGTTACCAGCATACTGAACGTGTTTTTTGTGTGTTGCATTCTATTGTGCCTTTAGTTGTATTTTGGAAAACAGATTTCCTGCATAGGCAAGCCCACTGTTCTTTTGCAACACACTACAAAGACTGTGGAATACAACCAGCTTTGTGGTGGATGCAACAGAGAATACATCCAAGTAGTTGGTTTCTTTCTGTGTCCTGGTTGCTGTACCAATATTGGTAACTGCACCTATTTGAGTTGAGTTTCTATCTTTGTCTACCATCTTAAAGGAGTGTGTCAATGTCATGACATGTCTTTTTGCCTTAGAGATCTTTTTGGAAAACTTCTTTCGTGTCAACTCTTCAAAGCCTGTCTACCATCTGCAAAACACAAGTCAGGAGTACACTGGGATACTCTTCACTTATCTGATGAGTGCCACTTCAATACCATTCGAAAAGATCAATATCCTCAAAGACAAATCAGTCCAGTTGATTGGCACCTCAGATGTTACTGTAAACATTCACTCCCTCCATGTTCAATAGCAGCAGTGTGTGCCATCTAGAAGATACACTGCATCAACTTACCAAGACTCCTCCAGCAGCACCTTCCAAATCAGCAACCAGTTGCACTTTGAAGGAAAAAGGTAGCAAGTATGTCTCTATCCCAAGTGCCATTGTGCTTTGGAACTGTATGAAAGCATTGGGTCAAATCTGGACCTTTTTCTCTAATAGCCTCTGCAACAAGAACTTTAGCAATAGAAGAATGTGGCTTATCAACACTTTCTCAAAAGCAGTTAGACATAGGTTGCAAATATTGCTCTTGGCAGTGATTTTATGAAGGAACCAGAAAAAAAACCCTTCACAAATAAATATGGAGCCGTAGTTTGATTTTATCAAGTTCACATTTGGGTGTTGACTCCTCAAACTGTGCCCAGTTTTGGGGCTCTGTACGTGGTTAGGGAGCTTGCACTGATAGTGAAAGGACCCCACCAAGAATGGTATTGAGATTTCTTGATTTTCCTTAAAAGCATGGGATATAGGAAATTACCTGTTTAGAAGAAACACGCTTGTAGGGAGATATAAATGAAGAATTGACATTGGTTGCTTATGGGAAACTATAACAATAAGCATTTAACACTAAGAGGTGATGGAAGCAGATTCAGCAGTAACTTACAAAATGATTAATACTTCAAGGGTAAATTATCACAGAGTGACACAAAAAGAGCAAAGCACAGTGGGCCGAGTTGAGACTGGACAATTCTTCCAAACAGACATGAGAAAGCAGAGCTGAAGGGGCGGACAACTATAATCAACCTTTGTAATGTTGTCTGCTTCAATGAGATTACCTCTAATTCTAACCTCTAACCTCTGGAGAGCCTCAATTCAGTTTACTCAGTCTCCCATCATAGGAGGATGCTGTATAATCTCAAGGACCAATCTTGTGCAGCAGCACTATATTGTCATCAATACAAGTAAAGCCTTCCTTACATTTGGGGAATCTAGATTCCAGATTATAGGAGGGAAGTGCTCGTACTGGAGAGGTTGCAGCTGAGATTTACCAAGACGTTGCCTGGTTTGGAGAGTTTAGTGATGAAGAAAGATTGGATACACTGAGGCTTTTCTCCTTAAAGTTGAGAGTACTGAGGGGTACAATTAAAATGTATGAAATGTTGAGGGGCATGGATAGGGTCGATAAGAAGAAACTTTTCCCCTTGATGGAAGGATCAATGACCAGGGGCATGGATTTAATGGAAGAGGTTTAGTGGACATGTGAGGAAATCCAGAGGATGGTAGGAATCTGGAACTTCCTGCCTGGTAGAGGCAGAACCTCTGATAACTTGCAATGCCAAAATATACAAGGGCCCAGAGCTGGAAAATGGGATTGGAATAATTAATTAGGCGTTTGATTTTTACAGCACAGACTCATTGGGTCAAAGGGTCTTTTTCTGTGCTGTAGCTCTCCATGCTTGTATGCTATGGAGGCCAAAGCAGCACACAATGCTTCAGCAATGGTGTCACCAATATCCTGCACTGTTGTAGCAAGACTTCTTTATCCCTCTAATCATATTTCAATAAAGATCAGCATACCATTTGCTTTCTTTTTCACTTCTGCAGCTCTACACTAACTTTCTGTGGTCAGTGTATAATGAACAGCATGGTGGCTCAATGGTTAGCACTGCTACCTCACAGCACCTGGGACCTGCGTTCAATTTCAGTCTTGGGTGAATGTTTGTGCAGAGTTTGCACATTCTCTCTGTGTCCCACAATCCAATGATGTGCAGGTTAGGTGGATTGGCTGTGCTAAATTGCCCACAGTGTTCAGTTACAGGTAAACATAGGGGAATGTTGGGTGGGTGACTCTTCAGAGGGTCAGTGTGGACTTGTTGGGCCAAATGGCTTGTTTCAACACAATAGGGATTCTGTTCTATGAAGTTTCTCTGATCATCAGTATTTCAAGTTTCACATCTCATCTTAAAAAATCTGGTTTTCTATTCTTATAACCAAAATGAATAACTTCACATTTCTCCACATTACATTTCATCTACCATCTTGTTTTCCAAAGGTTTTTGCAATGAGTTTTGATTTTGACAAAGTTAGAAAAGGAGGTGGGAAGGAACAGAGTCCAACTCTTTGATGAAGCTCATGGTCTTCTGTCCGAAGAAGGTTCCTTCTTTGGCTTAACCTCGATATTCTTGTCGAATAACACCCCATGAACTTAGAATGTTTACTCTGTTAAACGTCCAATATAAATGCAAATTAATGTTTGCAGGTTGGCATTGTCTGGGCACAAGAAAGGTCACAGTACACACTGAGATGGAGACAGGCTTGAAACAGTAGGACAGTTTGGAGGTCGGATGTGAAATCTCATTTATAGGGTAAAGAGTTTTAATCTGTTTTCTGTGAAGTACAAATGGAAGCAACCTTACTGCCCATGGTCGCCACTGTATCCCTGAGTTAATCACTTCAATTTGTCCTTTATTAATTACATCCAGCTTCCTCGCTCACCAATTAATTTTCTTGCGAAGGAAGATTTTGTGACATTTATGGGCACGATGTGCTTGCCCTGAGTAAAGTCTGTGCTCTGGCATGAAACAAACACAATTATTCTGAAACCAAGCAAAATGGCAAAGAAGGATAATTAATGTGGAGCTGTCACACAGAGGTCTGCTCTGCAATGAATGTATTAAAGCTTGACTGAAAACAGGAATAGCCACACAATATCGTCCTGTCCACCCCCACACTTCCCTTTCTGCTCACATCTCAAAACATTACCGCAGAGAAACAGTGACCAGCATGAGGGAAAGGATAAGACTATTTGGAAAAACAAAATATTATTTGGCTCAAAGAAATCTCCATGAGTTAAAACACTCAAAATATTTTTATAACTGGTGGGAGACGAGGAGTAGTAAAGAGTCCAAACACGTAAATAATTATAGGCTAGCACACAGGTAGAAAAAGCAATCAGAAAGGCTGATGGAGCATTGCCCTTTAGCTCAAACAGATTGCAATTTATGAATGATGATTCTGGCCTGACCAGATCCCATTTGGAGCACTGCATTCAGTACTCGGGCACTGAGGGAAGATATATTGGCCTTGGATGAGCTGCAAGACAGAATCACCAGAGCAATTGCCAAAGTGTAAGCCTATGAAGACAGATTGCATAGACTTCTCTTATATCCCCTTCAAAATAGCCAGTTGAAAAGCTGAACTAATCCAAGTCTTCAAGAGGATGCAAGGTACATGTGGAAAAGCAATTTCTTCATGTCAGGGTAATTCAGAACAAGGAGGCAAAAGCATAATGTTCAAGCTATGTCATTCAGCAGGAAAATCAGGAAGGACCCTTCCAGAAAAGGGTTGTGGAAATTCAGAGTTGGAGAGGAATTTTTCAAAGTCCTTTTATTGTTCCTGGGCATTTTTATCTTGGCAATTACTTGGCTGTGAGTTTTAGTGTGAGGATGCGGAATTTGACGGTGGGTGGTGGAAAAAAGATCTAGAGGCTGTTGGCCAATTTAGATTTGAACTTTCGTCAGAGCACATCAGAGAACATCCACGTGGCTGATTTCCAGAATGAAGTTTGTCCTGGAAGTTTGGGCCTATGCACAGTGGAGGTTAGATGAATGAGAATTGATTGCATTGAAACACTGAAAATCCTGAGGAGGCTTGAAAGGTCAGGTTTGGGAGGATGTTCCCTCTTGTGGGGGAATCTAGAACTAGGGGACACAGTTTAAAAACTTCCCATTTTAGATAGAGTTGTAAAAGTATTTCTTCCCTCAGACAGTTGTCACTCTTTGCACTTCTCTATTCCACAGAATCGTGATTGCTAGGTCATTGATGGCAGCATCAGAGAGACTTCAGATTGTTGAGAGAGTGAAAGGTTATGACAGACAGGCAGGAAAATGAAGTTCAGTTCAAAATCAGATGGTGCAACCGGCTTGAGCGGCCAAATGATCTTCTCTCCTTCCTATACCTTATTACTGCTCAAAATTAAAGCTGATATACTCTTATGGGTAAAGGCTATATCGCTCAGGTGTTGAGATGAAGGTGAGGCACAGATGAGGTACAATCAAACTGAAAGTCTAGTGGAATAAGGCCGAGTGGCCTTCTCCCATGCCTCTGATACAATACCTTGGAGTAGGATGGCTCTGGTCTGAACATTGTGCTGACATCTTTTATGACCTCACTACACCTCAAGTAAAGCTATTGCTCCTGTGCCTAAAGGTTATAGCTCAGTCTTAGAAGAGGATTTGAATAGTCATTCTCCGTCAGCATCATTGTGCATGATGAATGACCACTTCAATATAAAATGAATTTGCCTTTGGATGGTTCCCATCCTCTCCAAAGTGGACAGGCAGGAGGCTGGAAGAACTCAGCAAGCCAGGCAGCATCAGGAGGTAGAGAAGTCAATGTTTCAGGTGTAACCCTTCTTCAGGACTTGCAGTTTTCTTGACTCCTTCCATCCTCTCCACGCAACTCTCAGTCTTTACACTATCGTATCTCCAGGTTATGAAATTAATGGGCAGGAATATGAACTGGTTTATCAAGCCTACCCTCACAGGATAATGACTGGATCAACACAGCTAAACATCCCTTCCTTCCCCGACCTTTTCACAGACCTCTCCACTGTCCCCCAGTCAAACTCCGCATCCTCACACTAAAACTTACAGCCACGCAATTGCCATGATAAAAAGTTCCTCTCCAAGTCTGTCATGAAATCACCACTAGTCCAGAACATCACATGGATCCACCTTTACCTTGATGAAATGATAACTTTGCTTTAGTCAGGAAAGGGTCAACTCCTTCACACCTAGCGTCAGCACCCACCACCACTCCACCATGTCACAGCTCAACTTCACTTATCTAGAATACTCATAGAATGATAGAATCCCTACAGTGTGGAAGCAGGCCATTTGACCTATCAAGTCCACACTGACCCTCTAAGTGCATTCCACCCAGACCTAATCCAATAACCCTGCATTTCCCCTGTCTAATCCACCTGACCTGCACATCTTTATACTCTGGGACAAAACCAGAGCACTTGGAAGAAGCTCACATAGACATGGGGGGAATGTGCAAACTCCACACGAACAGTTGCCCGAGGGTGGAATTGAACCTAGGTCCCTATGCACTGTGAGGCAATAATGCTACTGACTGAGCCTCCATACCCCCACCCAAACTTCTACCACTGTTGCTTGTAATAGTCTGCTCTATGATCCCAGAGTTTTTCACGCTACTTACCCAGATTTAATTGTGGCTGTTGAGAACTGAAGCCTTCTCAAACTGCCCAGAAGATCATGACTGTCAGCCATCTCAGCATTAAGGAAAACCTGGAGCAAACTGTGATTTTTATAGGAACCATCCCAAAGGCTTTGAAGTGGAACTGGTTAATGGCATTTACACTGATCATTAGTGATGACAGGTGACATCAGTTCACACATAGCTGGAGCCTGAAACAGAAAGATTCTGATGATGTCCAGCAACAGGCTACTTTGTAAACCATTTGTGTATGTTCGTACAGCTAGTATATGCCGATCAGTTTTCAAAAGTACCATTTCGAGATTTCTTCCATCAAAGGCACTCACATCCTGGATGCAACAGTTATGTAGTCTTTGTCACCTGATGTCGGAGCAGCGCTCCAAAAGCTTGTGATTTCAAATAAACCTTTTTGGGCTATAATCTGACGTCATGTGACTTTTGATTTTATCCACCCCTGTCCAACACTGGCACCTCTACATCATACCTTCATCTGTAACTACCTTTTGAAGGAAAAGCTGGCATTCCTCCATTTGTCTGTTAGACAACAAGCAACAGGAACAGACATAGGCCATTCAGCCCCTCAAGCTTGGTTAACCATTCAATAGGATTGACATTCCTCATCATCCACTTTCCTGCCCTTTCCCTATAACTCTTGATTCCCCAGCTGATCAAGAGTCATTGGCAACGTGGTGGCTCAGTGGTTAGCACTGCTGCCTCAAAGTGCGAGAGACCTGCGTCCGATTCCAGCCTCACGTGACTGACTTTTTGGAGTTTGCACATTCTCTCCATGTCTGTGTGAGTTTCCTCCCACAATCCAAAGATTTGCAGGTTAAGTGAAATAGCCAAGCTAAGTTGCCCTTAGTGGTCTGGGATGTGTAGGTTCGGCGCATTTGTCACGGGTAAATATAGAGGGACGGGTCTGGGTGGGTTACTCTCTGGAGGGTCGGTGTGGACTTGTTGGGTCAAATGGCCTGTTTTCACACTGTAGGGATTCAATGATCTCAGCCTTAAATGTACAGAAGGGCTCTGCCCCCAACAGCTCTCTCCATGACAAGCAGTTCCCAAAGCTCACAACCATCTGAAAGAAGGAATTCCTCATCATCACAGTCTTACATTGGCACCCCCTTTATTCTGAGGCTCTGCACCCTGGTCCTACATTCTCCCATGTGGGGAAACACCCTTTAAGCACTTACCCCGTCAAGCCCATTAAGAATCCTGTGTCTCAATGAAATCCCCTCTCATTTTTCTCGGAACTGTCTCCAATGAAGTGATATATTTCCTTAAATAAGGGACCAAACCACTCTCAGTGCTCCAGATGTGGTCTCCCCGGCACCTTGTACAGTTGCAGTAAGACCTCCCTGCATCCTATAACATAAGAAATAGGCATGATGTGGAGCTGCCCGTTTTGGACTGGCCTGGACAAAGTTAAAAATCACGTGATATTGGTTTATCACGTTACAAGCTTTCGTAGACCCTGATCCTTCCTCAAGCTGCCTGAGAAACGAGCAGGGGCTCCAAAAGCTTAAAATAAACCTGCGAGACGATAACCCAGTGTTGTGTGATTTTTGATAAGAAATAGGAGCGGGAGTAGGCCATCTGGCCCATTGAGCCTGTTCCACCATTCGATAAGATCATGGCTGATCTTTAAGTGAGCTCGGGTCCACTCACCATAACCTTAATTCCTTTACTGTTCAAAAAATCTACCTTCCTTTGCCTTAAAAACATTCAACGAGGTAGCCTCAACTGCCTCACTGGGCAGGGAATTCGACAGATTCGCAACCCTTTGGAAAAAGGTCCTCTTCAACTCAGTCCTAAACCTGCTCCCTCTTATTTTGAGGCTATGTTCCACCCCCCCCCCCCACCTCTGGTTTAGCTTCACCTGCCAGTGTAAAGAACCTCCCTCCTTCTATCTTATCCATTCCCTTCATAATTTTATATGTTTCCATAAGATTTGAGCCTGGGTGGCACAGTGGTTAGCACTGCTGCCTCACAGTACCAGAGACCTGGGTTCAATTCTTCCCATGTCAACATGGGTTTCCTTTGGGTTCTCTGGTTTCCTCCCACAGTCCAAAGATATGCAGGTTAGGTGAACTGGCCATGCTAAATCGCCCACAGTGTTAGGTGTAGGGGAATGGGTTGCTCTTCGGAGGGTCGGTGTGGATTCGATGGGCTAAAGGGCCTGTATTCACAGTAAGTAATTTGAAAAAAATGATTCCTCTCTCATTTTTCTAATTTCCAGTCTGTATAGTCCCAGTCTACTCAACCTCTCCTCAGAAACCAACCCTTTCAACTCCAGAGTCGACCTAATGATCCTCCTCTGCACTCTCTCCAAAGCAGATTATATTCCGCTCGAAATAAGGGCCAACATTCCATTAGCCTTCCTGAACTACCTGCCACTCAGCAACACTGCAATCCATATATTCTTCTCCAAGACCCACGCTGGACTGATTTAGAGCTATTTCACCACTCATTCAAGGTCAAAATCCTGGAACTCCCTCCTGAACAGCTCTGTTGGTGTGCTTACCCCCTCTGAATGGCAGCAGTTTAAGAAGGTGGTTCATCACCATCTGCTTAAAGGCAACTAGAGATCAGCGATAAGCCTATGTTTTGTCTCCAACACCCACATGCACTGAATGAATAACAAGCAAAGAACAGTGAGGCGATATAATTACAAGTATCTTTCGTGTGCTGTGGGCAGAGATATGTTCATGGTGCAGCAGGTGGCTTATCAGTTCCATTACAAACCTGCGCAAAGGTTTTATTAAAGGAACACATCCTTTTAATGAAAACTGAAACACGGCTCCATGCAGAGAGATTAGCTTTGTCAGCCACGGGTAAATTGGAGTCATCTTCTTTATGAATAGGTTCAGGAAAGGAAGTAAGGGAATGAGAAAGGAAGAAAATTTTAAAAAAAACAAGCAAGAAATAAAACCTAAAAGGGTGGAGAAATACAGAACGTGAGAGAAAAGAAAGAACGAAGTGTAAAGGTGGCGGTGAGGGGCAAATGGGAGAAGGTGAGGAAAAAGAGGTGAGAAGAGGCTAGTCTGCCCAGATGTAGGAGAATGAGGAAGCAGGGAATGAAGGAGGATGTAAGAAGAGGAGAAGAAGTGAAAGCTGGCAGGAGGGGAAAATTACAGAAGGACAAAAGCCCAAAAAACAAGTTAGATAAAATAATGATCTAGCGTCATACAGTCATAGAGATGTACAGCACGGAAATAGACCCTTCGGTCCAACTCATCCATGCTGACCGGATATCCCAACCTAATCTACTCCCACCTGCCAGCACCCGGCCCATATCCCTCTCAATCCTTCCTATTCATGTACCCATCCAAATGCCTTTTAAATGTTGCAATTGTACCAGCCTCCACCACATTCTCGAACAGCTCATTCCACACATGCACCATCACCTGTGTGAAAATGTTGTGCCTTTTATATCTTTCGCCTCTCACCTTAAACCAATATACTCCAGTTCTACGCTCCCCGCCCCGAGAAAAGACTTTTTCTATTTATCCTATCCATTTCCTTGAATGAGGTCACCCCTCAGCCTCCGACACTCCAGGGAAAATAGCTCCAGCCTGTTCAGTCTCTTCCTGTTCTCTTTGTTCAGCAACACTCCCCAGGACCTTACCATTAAGTGTATAAGTCCTGCTAAGATTTGCTTTCCCAAAATGCAGCAGCTCACATTTATCTGAATTAAACTCCATCTGCCACTCCTCAGCCCATTGGCCCATCTGATCAAGATCCCATTGTAATCTGAGGAAACCTTCTTCGCTGTCCACTACACCTCCAATTTTGGTGACATCTGCAAACTTACTAACTATACCTCCTATGTTCACATCCAAATCATTGATATAAATGATGAAATATAATGGACCTAGCATTGATCCTTGTGGCACTCCACTGGTCACAGGCCTCCAGTCTGAAAAACAACCCTCCACCACCAGCCTCTATCTTCTACCTTTGAGCCAGTTCTGTATCCAAATGGCTAGTTTTCCTGTATTCCATGAGATCTAACCTTGCTAACCAGTGTCCCATGGGGAACCTTGTCGAATGCCTTATTGAAGTCCATATAAATCACATCCACCACTCTGCCCTCATCAATCCTCTTTGTTACCTTTTAAAAAAACTCAATCAAGTTTGTGAGACATGATTTCCCATGCACAAAGCCATGTTGATTATCCCTAATCAGTCCTTGCCTTTCCAAATACATGTACATCCTGTCCCTCAGGATTCCCTCCAACAACTTGCCCACCACCGACATCAGGCTCACCGGTCTATAGTTCCTTGGCTTGTCTTTACCGCCCTTCTTAAACAGTGGCACCACGTTTGCCAACATCCAGTCTTCTAGCAACTCACCTGTGACTATCAATGCTACAAATATCTCAGCGAGGGCCCCAACAATCACTTCCCTAGCTTTCCAAAGAGTTCTTTAAGCAGTGCAAAGAGCTAATATATCAGAAAAAAAATGGAAGTTGCTGGAAAATCTCAGCAGATCTGGCAGTATCTGTGGAGAGAAATCAGAGTTAATGTTTTTGGGCTGAGTGACCCTTCCTCAAAACTTTTCTGATGATAGTTCAGAAAATGTTGGTGCAAGCTGGAAGAAAAGCTTGGGCACCCTATATCCTTCCGGACTCAACATTAGGGCTTGAGCTCTCCCATGTCCTTACCCCAATCCTCACACACCAGGCCTTGTTATCACATTGTCTGCCATTACATACTGTCTACTGTTAGCCACTAATGGTCTCCATTAATACCAATCACCCTCCTAGCCAGATCATTATCTACACCATGGTCTGCCCAATTGTTCTTCCCTCTCTTTGGGCTCTATCCTCACCTATCATTTACTCCTTACCTCCTCCCCCTTACCCCCACCCACCCATCTGATCTTCTGCACATAAATCAACAGTGTTCTAGCTATCATCCATTTTGAGGAAGGGTCACTTGATTCGAAATGTTAACTCTGATTTCTTTCCACAGATGCTTCTAGACCTGCTGAACTTTTCCAGCAATTTCTGTTTTTGTTTATGATTTAACAGCATCTGCAGTTCTTTAGGTTTTTACTGAGCTAATGTGGTGAATAACGAGCTGAGACCCTCCAGTGATAGGTTAGCACTTCCAGATAACGGAATTGCTCAAGTTGACCTCATACAAAGATGGATTAGCCTGGGAGAATAAAAAATAGAAAATGTTGGAATTACTCAGCAAGTAGCAGTTCACACTAACAACGTGGTTATGCAACTAGACTAATAATTTCGACAACCCTCAAACTCAGCACCGCCTTCTTGACCTGCAATCTTCTTCCTGACCTCTCCGCCCCACCCCCACTCCGGCCTATCACCCTCACCTTAACCTCCTTCCACCTATCGCATTTCCAACTCCCCTGCCCCCAAATCCCTCCTCCCTACCTTTTATCTTAGCCGGCTTGGCACACTTTCCTCATTCCTGAAGAAGGGCTCATGCCCGAAACGTTGATTCTCCTGCTCCTTGGATGCTGCCTGACCTGCTGCGCTTTTCCAGCAACACATTTTCAGTAATAATTTCAACAGGCCAGGCATCATCCGAGGAGCAGGAGAATCGACGTTTCGGGCATAAGGCCTTATGCCAGAAATGTTGATTCTCCTGCTCCTCGGATGCTGCCTGACCTGCTGCGCTTTTCCAGCACCACACCTTACAACTCTGGTCTCCAGCATCTGCGGTCCTCAGAGTCCTGAAAGTGCAGAGTTCTGTTCCTGAAAGGGTTTTGCTCAGTTATCGAATTTTCGACAGACTGGTGGTGGATCTTGAGAAGGGGGTGAACGTGGTGGCTTGCCCTGTTAGGAGAAATCTTACTTCTTATCATTCACCGGTGGGATATGGGCATCGCTGGCTGGGCCAGCATTTATTGCCTGCCCCCAGTTACCCTGGAGAAGGTGGTGGAGAGCTGCCTTCTTGAACCACTGCAGTCCATGTGCTGTAGGTAGACCCATTAGGGAGTGAGTTCCAGGATCTTGACCCAGCAACCCTGAAGGAAAGGCGATACCTTTCCAAGTCAGGATAGTGAGTGGCTTGGAGGAGAACTTGCAGGTGGTGGTGTTCCCATATATCTGCTGTCCTTTTCCTTCCATATGACAGACGTCCCACAGACAAGTGTATTAGGTACACGTAAAAGAGTATATGGCTTTGAACCTTGAAAGAGAGCAGGATAGTTCTTCTCAAAATTACACCGCTGTGTAAGATTGCGCTCTTAACTATGAGCAGATGTAAGTCAGATTTCCATAAACCGGGAACACCCCCATACTCAAATTCACTTGAGATCCAGCCCAGATTAATGTACTGCTGTCTCCGGGCTTGAACACAGAACTTTTTAGATGTAAACATGAGGGTGCTACTGAGTGGCAACCAGCTTTTGGTAATTTCCCATTGTTTGGTAGCTCCATAATCAAACTTGACAAACTTTCCCATTCTCCTGAGTGAGAGAGAGGGAAACAAAGTGTTAAAGCTATCTGGATTGATGGAGTTTAATCACATGGTTGTACTCTGCCATCTAGTGTTCACTGGGAGAATAGGATGATGTGAAGTGACCAACTTGGTTCAGGGTGATCCTTTGGTGGGTCAAAGCTGTAGACAGTCCTCTACCTTTAGCACATTCAGGGAATGACCATCAGTAAGGACAGATTTGGACGTAAACACAACCCTCAACAATGGAGAGAATGGAGTCCCCCACTTATTAAAAGAAAAGTGGACTTTCGATATCTGGAAATAATTGGAGGGAATGACACGAATGGGGTGCTGTCAGGGCTGGAACAGAGCGGGACGGAGACAGTATGTGTGATAAGGGTGTGTGTGTGGGGGGGGGATGGAATAGGCTGAGATTGGGATAAAGCAGGAATTCTGTGAGAAGTGGAAGTGCTGGCATAGGGAGCAGGTGGGATAAGAAATGGGTGGGCCAGGCCGGGGATAGGGGATGAAGCAGGAAGGGGGAGGAAAGGAATGAGGCAGGAAGGGAGTGAAGCGGGAAGTAGGTGGAGTAGTGTTGCATCATATTTATGGGGCATAACTTTAACAAGTGCCCAATGTTCCTGAGTCCATGGTACTTTCTGTGAGAACTCTTTGCACTGTGATTGCTACTCTGGTTGTCAGGCCAAACATTCGCCACTCACTTTCCACCACTTGCTGCTTCTCTCATCACAGTCTGACATTGACTGTGGAAGGACTCTGCCATGTCTGGGCCTGGTGCGACTTTACAACGAAGTCAGGGATTTGAACCACACTGGGTCTAAATAGCAAAGTGTGGGCGGAGTCTGTAATGTGGATAGAAGTGGGAAACTAGTTGAGAGATTAGCCTCTTAATCATGCAAAAGTAAGATCGGAGTCTAATACTTCTCAGACTACCATGTATTAAAGAATTTACTACTAACTATCAAGATTTCTAAAGAAGCCTGCGTCTGTAGACAGTCCTTCACCTTGCTTTCCCCTTCACCAAATCAGAAGCCACATGACACCAAATTATAGCCCAACAGATTTATTTGAAACCAGAAGTTTTAGGAGCACTGCTTTTTCAACATCTGATTTAATCTGATGAAGGGACAGCACTCCGAAAGCTTATGGTTTTAAATACACCTCACAGAGTCACAAAGATGTACAGCACAGAAACAGATCCTTTGGTTCAACTCGTCCATGCCAACCAGATATCCTAACCTAATCTAGTCCCATTTGCCAAGCATATCTCTCTTAATCCTTCTTATTCATATACCCATCCAGATGCCTTTTAAATGTTATAATTGTACCAGCTTCCACCACTTCTCAAGGTAGCTCATTCCATCCCTTTTCTATCCTTCTCCCCTCACCCTGGGCCCAACCTGTTCGACTATAACCTGATGTTGGGTGACTTCTGACTTTGTCTACCCCAGTCCAACACTGGCACCTCCACATCATGGCTTCCCTTCACCAGTATGACTTGAAACTAAACCCATGGATATGAGCATAAAATCACACAATAAAACTGGCTCTGTATGAGCCTCCCAGTCGTGGAAAATGCAGAAGACTGATTTATTCACAGCTCTGTTAAAAACACTGGGTGTGCCAGGCCCCCTCCCTATGGGGTGAGTGGTGCTGGAAAAGCACAGCAGTTCAGGCAGCATCCGAGGAGCAGTAAAATCGACGTTTCATGCAAAAGCCCTTCATCAGCCCTCCAATTCCTCTGCTCCAATCTCGATCTCACCATCAAGCCAACAGGTAAAGGGGGGGCAGTGGTAGTCTGGCGCACTGATCTCTACACCGCTGAAGCCAGACGTCAACTCGAGGACACCTCTTCCTACTGCTCCCTCGACCATGACCCCACCCGCCATCACCAAACCATCATCTCCCAGACCTACAGAACCTCATCACCTCAGGAGATCTCCCACCCACAGCTTCCAACCTCATAGTCCGGGAACCCCGCACTGCCCGGTTCTACCTCCTTCCCAAGATTCATAAGCCTGACCACCCTGGCCGACCCATTGTCTCAGCATGCTCCTGCCCCACTGAACTCATCTCTACCTACCTCGACACTGTCCTATCCTCCCATGTCCAGCTATTCCCCACATATGTTCGAGACACTACCTACGCTCTCCATCTCCTCCAAGACTTCCATTTCCCCGGTCCCCAATGCCTCATCTTCACCATGGATATCCAATCCCTTTACACCTCCATCCGCCATGACCAGGGCCTCCAAGCCCTCCATTTCTTTGTCTCCCGACGTCCCCAACAGTACCCTTCCACCGACACTCTCATTCGTTTGGCCGAACTGGACCTCACCCTTAACGATTTCTCCTTCAAATCCTCCCACTTCCTCCAGACCAAAGGGATAGCCATGGGCACACGTATGGCTGCAGCTATGCCTGTCTCTTTGTTGGCTACGTAGAACAGTCGATCTTCTGTAATTACACCGGCACCACTCCCCACCTCTTCCTCCGTTACATTGATGACTGTATTGGTGCCACCTCGTGCTCCCGCGAGGAGGTTGAGCAATTCATCAACTTCACCAACACATTCCACCCTGACCTTAAATTTACCTGGACCATCTCTGACACCTCCCTCCCCTTTCTGGACCTCTCCATCTCCATTAATGAAGACTGACTTGACACTGACATTTTTTACAAACCCACCGACTCCCACGGCTACCTGGATTACACTTCTTCCCACCCTACTCATGTAAAAATGCCATCCCGTATTCCCAATTCCTCAGCCTCCGCCGTATCTGCTCCCAGGAGGACCAGTTCTACCACAGAACACACCAGATGGCCTCCTTCTTTAGAGACATGGTTAAAGATGCCCTCCAATGCATCTCGTCCACATCCCGCACCTCCACTCTCAGACCCCACCCCTACAACCGTAACAAGGACAGACGCCCCTGGTGCTCACCTTCCACCCTACCAATCTTCGCATAAACCAAATCATCCGCCGACAGTTCCGCCACCTCCAAAAAGACCCCACACCAGGGATATATTTCCCTCCCCACCCCTTTCCGCCTTCCGCAAAGACTGTTCCCTCCATGATTACCTGGTCAGGTCCACACCCACCAACACCCCACCCTCCCATCCTGGCATCTTCCCCGCCACTACAGGAATTGCAAAACCTGCGCCCACACCTCCTCCCTCACCTCCATCCAAGGCCCTAAAGGAGCCTTCCATATCCATTAAAATTTTACCTGCACTTCCACTAATTTCATTTATTGTATCCGATGCTCCCGGTGCTTTCTCCTCTGCATTGGGGAGACTGGACGCCTCCTAGCAGAGTGCTTTAGGGAACATCTCTGGGACACCCACACCAATCAACCACACTGCCCCGTGGCCCAACATTTCAATTCCCCCTCCCACTCTGCCAAGGACATGGAGGTCCTGGGCCTTCTTCACCACCGCTCCCTCACCACCAGACGCCTGGAGGAAGAACGCCTCATCCTCCGCCTTGGAACACTTCAACCCCAGGGCATCAAAGTGGACTTCAACAGTTTCCTCATTTCCCCTTCCCCCACCTCACCCCAGTCCCAAACTTCCAGCTCAGCACTGTCCCCATGACTTGTCCGACCTGCCTATCTTCTTTTCCACCTATCCACTCCACCCTCCTCCCTGACCTATCATCTTCATCCCCGCCCCCACTCACCTATTGTACTCTATGCTACTTTCTCCCCACCCTCACCCTCCTCTCACTTATCTCTCCACCCTTCAGGCACTCTGCCTGTGTTCCTGATGAAGGGCTTTTGCCTGGAATGTTGATTTTCCTGCTCTTCGGATGCTGCCTGAACTGCTGTGCTTTTCCAGCACCACTCCAATCTAGAATCTGGTTTCCAGCACCTGCAGTTATTGTTTTTGCCCCTCCCTATGGGGCCATAATTTAGAAAATCCTGCTGGATGTAAATAGGGTTAAAATGGGAGAGATGATGGCCTCGTAATCCATAAGTCCAGATAATGTCTGGGGAGCTGAATTCATAGCAGATGGTGGAATTTAGATTCTATAATCTTTTGATTCAAGAGTCTAGTAATGACCATCAAACCATTAGCAGGATAAACATGAGATGAGACACTGGATTGGTTAAGACTATATTCACTGGGGTTTCGAGGGGAGAAAGAAGTCTATAAAGTACAAACAGGAATGCAGGAAAGCTGTTCCCAACGATCTGGAAGACCAGAACCAAGGAGCACAGTCTAAGGATGAGGGGTGGATCATTTAGGACTGAGATGACAATAAAACTCTTTACCCAGAGAATGGTGAGCCTGTGGAATTCTCTGCCAATAGAAAGCGATTGATGCCAAAACATGAATAAGGAGCAGTTGGATATAATTCCCAAGGTTGAAGGGATCCCAAAGCTATGAGGAGAGAGCTGGAACAGTGTACTGAGTTCGATACTGATCATGGAGCAGACTTTAAAAAGGCTGAGTAGCTTTTACTCCTGCTCCTCGTTATTATGTTTCTCCATCTTAGTCCAAAAACAAAGGAAATAAAAGGATGCAGTCTCTACAGACTTAAAACGTTATTCAGGCACCTTTCAATCTTATAGCTGTAAGTCTAAAACTTTGGGTTGTCTTTACTCTTTTCATGTGTTAAAACTTGGTCAAATGAAGCTAAGTAAAAGCCACATGATGTTAGAATATCAAGATCTATATTCTCTTTATTTAAGCAGACTCTATAATCTCAGATCATTTAATGAATTTGTTGATTTTGTGATTATAACCAAACAAAAGCAATCATAAAATGTTAGTTTAAAATATTAGGTTCCCGACTAATCCTTCACATATTATGATCACTCTATCCAAGGAGCTTTGCACAGCTAGATTATTAATTATTCCTTTCTCACTACACAATATTCAGTGTCTAATGGCCTGTTCTCTATTTCGTTCCTCGACATATTAATCCAGAAAACCATCTTGTACAACTTCAGGGATTCTATTTTTATAATGTTGTTACTGATTTGATTTGTCCAAATCTATATATAGATTAAAGTTGCCCATAATTGCAGCTGTACCTGTTATGGGATAAACTGATGCTGTTATAGGATAAACTTATAAACTATTATTGCAATACCTCTGTTCTCTGTAGTAGTGAGGATTCAGAGTGACCTCACTGAAGTGTTTAAGAAAAGTAAATGAGTTCAGCAGATACACAAAGAGAAACCATTCTGTTTGCTGGGACAGTCTAGAGCAAGGTAGTATGCATTACTCTGAAATTTAAAATTAGGTCATTGAGGGGTAACATCAGAGCACAATTCTTAACAACAAAGAATAAGGGGCATCTGAAATTTGCTCCCACTGGAGGACAGACCTCAGTTAGGTTGTCATAAATTTGGTAGGAATAACAGTAAAAAGGACTACTACTTGACTGGTAAAGAATTACAGCACGCCGCTGTGCAGGGGGACCTGGGTGTCCTTGTGCATGAATCACAGAAGGTTGGTCTGTAAGTGTAACAGGTAATTAAAAGGGCAAATGGAATTTTGTCCTTTATTGCTAAAAGTTTAGAGTTTAAAAACAGGGAGGTTTTGCTGTAGCTGTACGTGGTGCTGGTGAGGCCACACCTGGAGTACTGTGTGCAGTTTTGATCTCCTTACTTGAGAAAGGATGTACTGGCACTGGAGGGGGTGTAGAGGGGGTTCACCTGGTTGATTCCGGAGTTGAGGGGTTGGCTTATGAGGAGACGCTGAGCAGACTGGGATTATATTCATTGGAATTCACAAGAATGAGGGGGGATCTGATAGAAACATATATAATTACAAAAGGATAGATCAGATAGAGGTAGGGAGCATGCCTACCTGTCCTAGTTTCACTGGCAGGTGAAACTAGGACAGGAGGGCACAGCTCTAAAATTAAGGGGAGCAGATTTAGGACTGAATTGAGAAAAAACGTCTTCACCCAGAGGGTTGTGAATCTATGGAATTCCCTGCCCAGTGAAGTGGTTGAGGCTTCCTCAGTAAATGCTTTTAAAGCTAAGGTAGATCATTTTTGAACAATAAAGGTATTAAGGGTTATGATGAGAGGGATAAGTGGAGCTGAGGCCATGAAAAGATCAGCCAGGATCTTATTAAAAGGTGAGCAAGCTTGCTGGGCCAGATGACCTACTCCTGCTCCTAGTTCTTATGTTCTTATGCTTTTTCACAAGGTCTCACATGGCAGACTGGTTAAGAGGCTAAGAGCCCGTGGCAATTTGGCAAATTGGATCTAGAATTGGCTTAGAGGAACCTTGGTTATCAGGTATTCAAATAACCGAATTTCAGATTATCTGAACAAGATTGCAAGGTTCTGATGCTTGGCTAACTAAGTTATCCAGCATCTGATTATTCGACATTTGATTAACCGATCAAAATACTCCCTGATTGTGTCCTTCGGAAAATCGAGGTTCCTCTGTAGTAGGAAGGGGTTTTGTCACGAAAAGCTTGTTTCCAGTGGCATACCACAGAGGCCAAAGCTGAATCACTTTCCATTTTTAGTGTATGTTATTGATCTAGATATAAATACAGGGAGGCAGGATCAGTAACTTCCCAGATGATATAAAAAATTGGTTCTGTGGTAGAGTCATGCAGACAAAGACATGTATAACACATAAACAAACCCTTTGGTCCAACTCAGCCATGCTGACCAAGTACTCCACATTAATCTAGTCCCACCTGCTAGCACCCGGCCCATATTCCTCTAAACCCTTCCTATTTATATACCCATCCAGGTACCTTTTAAATATTGCAATTGTACCAGCCTCCATCACTTCCTCTGGCAGCTCATTCCATACACATATCACCCTCTGTGTGAAAAAGTTGCCCCTTAGATCCCTTTTAAATCTTTTCCCTCTCACCTTAAACCTATGCCCTCTGGCTTTGGACTCCCCTACCCCAGGGAAAAGACCTTGTCTATTTACCCTATCCATGCCCCTCATGATTTTATAAACCTCTGTGAAGTCACCCCTTAACCATTGACGCTCCAGGGAAAACAGCTCCAGACTAATCAGCCTCTCCCTATAGCTCAAACTCTCCAGAGCTGGCATCAGTCTTATAAATCTTTTCTGAACAATTTCAAGCCTCATAATATCCGTCCGATGGCAGGGAGACCATCACTGCACGTAGTATTCCAAAAGTGGCCTAAACAATGTCCTGTACAGCCACAAAATGACCTCCCAACTTCTGTACTCAATACTCTGACCAATAAAGGCAAACATACCAAACACCTTAATCACTCTCCTATCTACCTGTGATTTCACTTTCTATGAACTATGAAGCTGGACTCCAAGGTCTCTTTGTTCAACAATACTCCCAAGACCTTACCATTAATTGTAGATGTCCTGCCCTGATTTTGCCTTTCCAACCTCACAGTTACTTAAATTAAGCTCTATCTGTCACTCCTCAGCCAATTGGCCCATCTGATCAAGATCCTGTTGTACTCTGATATGTAATCTTCTTTGCTGTCCACTTCACCTGCAATTTTGGTGTCACCTGCAAATTTACTAACCGTATCTTGTGTATTCACATCCAAATCATATAAATGGACCCAGCACCAATTCTTGCAAACACTGCTGGTCATAGGCCTCCAGTCTGAAAAGCAACCCTCCATCCCCAACCTACTTTCGAGCCAATTTTGCATCCAAATGGCTAGGTTTCCCTTTATTTCATCTGATCTAACCTTGCTAACCAGTCTACAGTAAATAGCAAGGAGGACAGCCTTAGAGTACAGAACAATATGGAAGGGCTGAACAGTGGTCAATGGAATTTAATCAGGAAAAGTGCGAGGTAATGTATTTGGAGATGACTAACAAGGCAAGGAGTATATGTAGAATGTTAGCAGCCTACCAAACATAGAGGATCAGTGGAACCATGATGTGCATGTCTATTGACCCTTGAAGGTAGCAGGATAGATAGATAAGGTAGTTAAAAAGGAATATGATATATTTGCCTTTATTAGTCAAAACACTGAACAGAGCAGGAAGGTGATAATCGAGTTACATATAGTGTCATTTCTACTATACACAACTGATACAGTATAAACGAGACAGCATTCTTCCAATACCGAGAGTGCTATATGGACAGCACAAACTACGCAATCGAACATAGTATAACATGCATAAGAAGTGTAGAACACGCAAGTTACAGTGTAACAGAAGAATGATAAATAATAGATATTTTTCTAGCAGCAGTATGAAAGAAGTTCAGATGGGAAAGAGTCCGATTATACCATGTTAAGGGGCCTGATGGCTTGGGGAAGAAACTGTTGCTCAGTCTGGCCATGAGAGACCTGATGCTCAGGTATCTTCTGCCAGATGGCAGGATGGAGAAGAGTTTGAGTGACGGGTGTGTGGGGTCATCCACAATGCTCTTAGCCTTTCGGATGCAGCGTGTGGAATAAATAATAGTAATTAGGCCATAGCTGGAGTACTGTGTGCAATTCTGGTTACCACACTGTAAGAAGGGTTTGATTACGCTCGAGAGCATGCAGAAGAGATTTGTCAGAATGGGTTAGAATGATTCAGTTACTAAAAAAATTAAAAACATAAATGAGTTTTTTGAGGAAGCAACAAAGAGGATTGATGAGGGCAGAGCGGTAGATGTGATCTATATGGACTTCAGTAAGGCGTTCGACAAGGTTCCCCATGGGAGACTGGTTAGCAAGGTTAGATCTCACGGTACACAGGGAGAACTATCCATTTGGATACAGAACTGGCTCAAAGGTAGAAGACAGTGGGTAGTGGAGGGTTGTTTTTCAGACTGGAGACCTGTGACCAGTGGAGTGCCACAAGGATTGGTGCTGGGTCCTCTACTTTTTGTCATTTACATAAATGATTTGGATGTGAGCATAAGAGGTACAGTTAGTAAGTTTGCAGATGACACCAAAATTGGAGGTGTAGTGGACAGCGAAGAGGGTTATCTCAGATTACAACAGGATCTTGACCAGATGGGCCAATGGGCTGAGAAATGGTAGATGAGTTTAATTCAGATAAATGCAAGGTGCTACATTTTGGGAAAGCAAATCTTAGCAGGACTTATACACTTAATGGTAAGGTCTGAGGGAGTGTTGCTGAACAAAGAGACCTTGGAGTGTAGGTTCATAGCTCCTTGAAAGTAGAGTTGCAGATAGATAAGATAGTGTAAAAGGCTTTTGGTATGCTTTCTTTTATTGGTCAGAGTATTGAGTACAGGAGTTGGGAGGTCATGTTGCGGCTGCACAGGACATTAGGTAGGCCACTTTTGGAATATTGTGTGCAATTCTGGTTTCCTTCCTATCGGAAAGATGTTGTGAAACTTGGAAGTGTTCAGAAAAGATTTACAAGGATTGTTGCCAGGGTTGGAGGATTTGAACTATAGGGAGAAGCTGAACAGGCTAGGGCTGTTTTCCCTGGAGTATCAGAGGCTGAGGGGTGACATTATAGAGATTTACAAAATTATGAGGGGCATGGATAGGATAAATAGACAAAGTTTTTTCCCTGGGGTTGGGGAGTCCAGAATTAGAGGGCATAGGTTTAAGGTGAGAGGGGAAAGATATAAAAGAGACCTACGGAACAACTTTTTCACGCCAAGGGTGGTACATGTATTGAATGAGCTGCCAGAGGAAGTGGTGTAGGCTAGTATAATTGCAACATTTAAAAGGCATTTGGATGGGTATATGAATAGGAAGGGTTTGGATGGATATGGGCCAGGTGATGGCAGTTGGGACTAGATTGGGTTGGGATATCTGGTCGGCATGGACGGGTTGGACCGAAGGGTCTGTTTCCATGCTGTATATCTCTATGACTATATGACTCTATAAGAGCTAGGAGCAGGAGTAGGCCATCTGGCCCTTCGAGCCTGCTCCGCCATTCAATAAGATCGTGGCTGATCTTTTCATGGCCTCAGTTCCACTTACCCACCCTCTCACCATAACCCTTAATTCCTTTATTGTTCAAAGGGTTGTCTATCTTTAAAGGTAAGAATGATTCAGTTATAAGTAGAGTGGGATTGTTTTCATTATACTAGAGAATGTTGAGGGAATACCTGATTGAGGTGCACAAGTTGTGAGGGGCATAAGCAGGGTAGATAGAGAGAAATCTCATACTTTTATCTTGGGATTAAAGCGAGTATAGTTTTGATAAAGAGAGCAGCAAGTTTAGTCAGCTTCACAGAATCAGGAAAGAGAGATCACATCTGGAGTGAGGCACAGCCTGAGTAAGTGAGTATTTCGGGGAGTTTCATGTCGCATGGGGAATTTGGTGCAGACAGCAAGCAGTGCTTTTGTTTGCTTTTTTGGCTCCTTGCTTGGAAAGCCTTGTTATCAGGATAAATTAAAGCTCAGGAGGGGGCCCAAAACAAAGAGTAACATCGCATGAAAACCATACGTTCATTGGTTGATAAGAGCTGCTAATTTGACTATTGATTATAAATTACTTGCAAATTAAAGTTAAATAGAAGAAATATTTTCCAGATTAAAATCTAAAAGACTAGTAGAAGTTATTTTAAAAAGTACATAAGTCAATAACAAATCAAATAAAATAGTAATGCAGGACAGGCATTATGTTGTACCTGCACAATATGGGAGCTGGTCGACCCCATTGTGGTTCATAGTGACCTCATCTATAGCAAGTGTTGGTTGCTTGAGAAACTCTGAGCTGGAGTCTGAGCTTTGGACACTGCAACACATCAGGGAGGGGGAACGTTATCTGTTCACTGTGTTTCAGGAGGCAGTCATACGCCTTAGATTAACTACCTCGAATTTGGTCATTGGTCAGGGACAGGAGGGTGTGACTGTAAGTGAGGTAGGTAGTGGAATGCAGGAGATAGTCCTGAAAGAGCCTCAGCCCTTGAGCTTGTCTAAAAGGTTTGAAATTCTTGCTCGCTGTGTGGATGAGAGCAAGGGTTTTTAGATTAGATTACTTACAGTGTGGAAACAGGCCCTTTGGCCCAACAAGTCCACACCGACCCGCCAAAGCGCAACCCACCCATACCCCTACATTTACCCCTTACCTAACACTACGGGCAATTTAGCATGGCTCGCACATCTTTGGACTGTGGAAGGAAACCAGAGCACCCGGAGGAAACCCACACAGACACAGGGAGAACGTGCAAACTCCACACAGTCTGTCGCCTGAGGCGGGAATTGAACCCGGGTCTCAGGCGCTGTGAGACAGCAGTGCTAACCACTGTGCCACCGTGCCGCCCATCAAAGGATGAGCAAACTGACCATAGCACTGTGCTATAGGAAGACATTCAAGAAGGAATGGAGTTATAATTGAATCATACAAAATGGAAACAGTCTCTTCAGGCCAACTTGTCCATGCTGACTAGACATCCCAATCTGACATAGTCCCATTTGCCACATTTGACCTATTCATATACCCATCTGGATGCCTTATATGAAGTGAGAGATGCACAGATCCCTAAAGGTAGCACTGCAGTAGGTAAGGTTGTAAAGAAGAAGAATCCTGAAAGTTATACTCAAAACGTTGACTTCTCCACCTCCTGATGCTGCCTGGCTTGCTATGTTCTTCCAGCCTCCTGCCTGTCTAGCCAGGTTATCAAGAAAGTATTCGGAATGCTCTCTTTCATTGGGAGATGTATAGAATACAAAAGTAGGGATACAAAGATGAAAGGAGGCCACCCCAGGAGTACTGTGTGGAGTTCTGGTCACCAGGAAGGACGTAATGGCTCTTGAGAGAGTGGAGAGCAGATTGACCAGAATGTTGCCAGGGCTGGATAATTGTAGCAATGAGGAGTGATTATGGGTTAGAGTTGTTTTCCTTGGAGCAGAGAAGGCTGAGGGGTGACATGACTGCGGTACATAGCCTGTGAAGAGTTGAAATAGAGTAGACAAGAGGAACCTGTTTCCATTGGTAGAGGGTTCAAAAACCACAGATCATAGATTCAAGTTAAGTGGCAGGAGGATTAGAGGTGACATGAGGAAACATGTTTTTACGCAGAGTGATGGGGTCTAGAATCTGTTGCCTGAGTTGATAGTGGAGAAAAAGATCTTAAACTCTTTTTAAAAGTTCCTAGATCCACACCTTAAGTACTGTAAGCTGCTATGGGCCATGAGCAGCAAGATGTAATTAGAAACAGCATTTGGGCATAGCTGGGTCAGCATGGATAAGATAAGCACTGTACCATGACCAGTGCCTGTTTACCATCTATTTCCAGAATGGCCTGCAGCTGCTCTGTGACATCCCTGATCCTGACACCATGGAGGCAAATACCATCCTGGATTCATGTCTGCAGCAACAAGCGCACCTGTCTGTACTTCTTACTCTTTAACTCCTTATCACTATAGCCCTGCCACTCATTTTCCTCCCCTTCTAGGCAACAGAGCCACCCATGCAGCCATGAACTTGGCTGAAGCTGCTTTACATGACCATGGGGGAACTCCTGCACTTTGTTCCTGAGCCTTACTTTATCTGATAGTCACCCATTCCCTTTCTGCCTGCGTAATCCCCACCTGCGGTGTGACCACCTCACTAAATGTGCTGTCCATGACTTTTGCAGCATCGTAGATGCTCCACGGTCAGTCCACACACAGCTTCAGCTGTGAAAAGCAGTGACCTAATAGCTGCAGATGGACACACTTCCTGCATATGTAGCCATCAGGAACACTGGAAGGGCCCCTTACTTCCCACATAGTGCAAGAGGTTCACACTACAGGTCTCCTGTCATAACTTTTCTCTAGATTAAGCTAGTTACCCCATAACCCATAGTAGTTGATGGATTATGTTCATCTTGGAGCGCAGTTACTAGCGGTGTACCACAAGGATCTGTTTTGGGACCATTGCTTTTTGTTATCTTTATAAATGATCTAGAGGAAGGACTTGAAAGCTGGGTAAGCAAGTTTGCGGATGACACAAAAGTCGGTGGAGTTGTGGATAGTGAGGAAGGAAGTGGTAGGTTACAGCGGGATATAGATAAGTTGCAGAGCTGGGCGGAAATGTGGCAAATGGAATTCAATGTAGCTAAGTGCGAAGTCGTTCACTTTGGTAGGAATAACAAGATGATGGATTACTGGGCTAATGGTAGGCTACTTGGTAGTGTGGATGAGCAGAGGGATCTTGGTGTCCATGTACACAGATCTCTGAAAGTTGCCACCCAGGTAAATAGTGCTGTGAGGAAGGCATATGGTGTACTGGGCTTTATTGGCAGAGGAATTGAGTTCCGGAGTCCTGAGGTCATGTTGCAGTTGTATAAGACTCTGGTGAGGCCTCATCTGGAGTATTGTGTGCAGTTTTGGTCGCCATACTATAGGAAGGATGTGGAAGCTTTAGAACGAGTGCAGAGGAGGTTTACCAGGATGTTGCCTGGAATGGTAGGAAAGTCTTATGAGGAAAGGCTGAGGCACTTGGGGCTGTTCTCATTGGAGAAGAGAAGGTTTAGGGGAGATCTGATAGAAGTGTATAAGATGATTAGGGGTTTAGATAGGGTAGATACTAAGAACCTTTTACCGCTAATGGAGTCAGGTGTTACTAGGGGACATAGCTTTAAATTAAGGGGTGGTAGGTATAGGACAGATGTTAGGGGTAGATTCTTCACACAGCGGGTTGTGAGTTCATGGAATGCCCTGCCCGTATCAGTGGTGGACTCTCCTTCTTTATGGTCATTTAAGCGGGCATTGGATAGGCATTTGGAAGTTATTGGGCTAGTATAGGTTAGGTAGGATTCGGTCGGCGCAACATCGAGGGCTGAAGGGCCTGTACTGCGCTGTATCCTTCTATGTTCTATGTTCTATGTAAAAGAATTTAATTGAGCTTGGGACTTTCCTTCATTTTGAGCATTTCTTTAATAGTAGAAAGTCTCTTTGTTACTTAATCATGTGCTGTAAAAACTGTGAGCAAATACTTTGCAGGTATCATGTATCAATTGGGATCTTCTGTTCAGACTATGACACTTTCTAAAACTGCCTGGACTGTGTCTGGGCACTGCATTCAGTCTTTCAGCTTCACCGACACCCTATCTCATGTCACTCCCTGTTCTCCGCCAACTCCAAAGCAGTCTTGATGAAGGGCTTTTGCCTGAAACATCAATTTTTCTGCTTCTCAGCTGCTGCCTGACTGGCTGTGCTTTTCCACCACCACTCTCTCGACTCTAATCTCCACCATCTGCAGTCCTCACTTTCGTCCAAAGCACTCTTGTTCAGCTAAGCAACACTCACATATATATCAATGACTTGGATGTACTGTCACCAAATTGCAATTGTCAATAAAAAGGATGGAAGGTCAGGTTGCGAGAGAGATATACAGTTCACAGAGAATGATTTGGAGATGCCGGTGTTGGACTGGGGTGTACAAAGTTAAAAATCACACAACACCAAGTTATAGTCCAACAGGTTTAATTGGAAGCACACTAGCTTTTAGAGTGCTGCTCCTTCATCAGGTGGTTGTGGAGAATAAGATCGTAAGATACAGAATTTATAGCAAAAGTTTACAGCGTGATGTAACTGAAATTATATATTGAAAAAGACCGGATTGTTTGTTAAGTCTCTCATTTTTTAGAATGACCATGTTGGTTTCAGTTCTTTCATATGTAAATTGCAGAACTTTTTTAAAGTTACATTCTTAAGTGAACTTTTAACAATTGCTATCATGTTGGCCCAAATAATGCATTTAATGTGTGAGCTGTCCTGTGTGAGACTGTCTGTGCCACAACGTTCAGACTGATTCTCACAAACTTTGATTCTAATCCAAAAAAAATAGATTTACATAGTCTTACTTGGATTCATGCAGTTTTTGAGCAAAATAAAATAATTCTGCAAGTACAAATTCATGCCACAAAGTTATATGTGTGTGTGTGTGCATGTATGGGGGTGTTATGAGTGTCTAAGAGACAGTGTGTATGAGTGTGTGAGTGTGAGTGTAAAGAGGTACAGGTCTGCATGTATGCATGTGAGAGAGGGAGTGTATGTGTGAGCGTATGAGAGAGCTTGTGTACGAGACGAGGTCTACGTGAGTGTATAGGTCTATAGGAATGTGTGTGTGTCTATAGGAGTGTGTGTAGGTAATGGTATATTGTGGTGGTTGTGATTCAGGCAGATTCTAACCTCACACCTTGATATATTGTCTAAGCTGAGATGTCACCTTTTTAAAATAAAACCTTAAGTTATCTTGACAAAGTGACTTTAAAGAAGTTCTGGGATTTACATATTAATGAACCTCAACCATTCTAAAAGATGAAAGATTTAACAGCAATCTAGGTTTGTTCACTATATTGTTTGAGTTGCATGACACTGTGATCTTTGCCATAAATTCTGCGTCTTATGATCCTGCCCCACTAATTACATGATAAAGGTTCAGTTGCTCCTAAAGGTAGTGCTTCCAATTAAACCTGCTGGACTATAGCCTGGTGTTGTGTGATCTTTAACTAGACTCCACCCCCAAGCCCAAGCCCAAGCCCCGCCCCACCAGCCCGGCCACGCCCCTCAGCCCAAAGTGCCTCCCCTTTGGATCCCTCCGGCCGTCTCGTGGCGGCAGCAGCAGCCAATCAGCAGCGGCTGGGGGCGGGGTCAGGGTCAGGCGGGCACTTCCTGGATAGAGCTCAGGAAAAATGGAGGAAGTGAGCGGCCTGGGAGAGTGAGTGAGTGAGTGAGTGAGTGAGTGAGTGAGTGAGTGAGTGAGTGGGGGGGGGGGAGAGACACACAACAGAAGCAAAGAAAGTGAAGAGAGAGAGAGAGAGAGAGAGAAAGAGGGAAAAAGGGAAAAAGAGGGAACGAGGAGTGAGGTGAGGGAGTGTGAGTGAAGGGAGAGAGAAAGAGTGAGTGAAGGGGAGGGAAGAGAGAGAGAGACAGTGGGAACTGAGTGAGGACACAGAGAGAGACAGTGGGAACTGAGTGAGGGGAGAGAGAGACAGTGGGACGTGAGTGAGGAGAGAGAGAGAGACAGTGGGAACTGAGTGAGGGGAGAGAGAGAGACAGTGGGAACTGAGTGAGGGGAGAGAGAGAGACAGTGGGAACTGAGTGAGGGGAGAGAGAGAGAGACAGTGGGAACTGAGTGAGGGGAGAGAGAGAGACAGTGGGAACTGAGTGAGGGGAGAGAGAGAGAGACAGTGGGAACTGAGTGAGGGGAGAGAGAGAGAGACAGTGGGAACTGAGTGAGGGGAGAGAGAGAGAGACAGTGGGAACTGAGTGAGGGGAGAGAGAGAGAGACAGTGGGAACTGAGTGAGGGGAGAGAGAGAGAGACAGTGGGAACTGAGTGAGGGGAGAGAGAGAGAGACAGTGGGAACTGAGTGAGGGGAGAGAGAGAGAGACAGTGGGAACTGAGTGAGGGGAGAGAGAGAGAGACAGTGGGAACTGAGTGAGGACACAGAGAGAGAGACAGTGGGAACTGAGTGAGGACACAGAGAGAGAGACAGTGGGAACTGAGTGAGGGGAGAGAGAGAGAGACAGTGGGAACTGAGTGAGGGGAGAGAGAGAGAGAGACAGTGGGAACTGAGTGAGGACACAGAGAGAGAGACAGTGGGAACTGAGTGAGGGGAGAGAGAGAGAGACAGTGGGAACTGAGTGAGGGGAGAGAGAGAGAGACAGTGGGAACTGAGTGAGGGGAGAGAGAGAGAGACAGTGGGAACTGAGTGAGGGGAGAGAGAGAGAGACAGTGGGAACTGAGTGAGGGGAGAGAGAGAGAGACAGTGGGAACTGAGTGAGGGGAGAGAGAGAGAGACAGTGGGAACTGAGTGAGGGGAGAGAGAGAGAGACAGTGGGAACTGAGTGAGGGGAGAGAGAGAGAGACAGTGGGAACTGAGTGAGGGGAGAGAGAGAGAGACAGTGGGAACTGAGTGAGGGGAGAGAGAGAGAGACAGTGGGAACTGAGTGAGGGGAGAGAGAGAGAGACAGTGGGAACTGAGTGAGGGGAGAGAGAGAGAGACAGTGGGAACTGAGTGAGGGGAGAGAGAGAGAGACAGTGGGAACTGAGTGAGGGGAGAGAAAGAGAGACAGTGGGAACTGAGTGAGGGGAGAGAGAGAGACAGTGGGAACTGAGTGAGGAGAGAGACAGAGAGAGAGAATGGGAACTTAGGACGGAGAGAGAGAGAATGCAAAGCAAGACTGAGTTATGAATGTGGGATTTTTTCAGAACAAAACTCGGCAGAGAGTGTCACGCATTTACAGGGCAGAGGTGGCAAGGTGGGTGGGGTGGCCGGTGAGTACACATTATCTGGTGGTACAGACAGCACTGGGGATTACAGGCTTTGAGTTGCCTGCTCAGTGCTCACAAGACCTCCCAGTGTGATAGCTACCCGTGCTAGCCCAGCAATCAAGTAACAGGTTACGGTAAATTGGCCAAGATGCCTTTTGTAGAAACCCTGGCGAATGTGGCTCTGCGGGTGCCCAGTGTCATGCTGCTGGACCTGCTTTACAAATGGGACGTTGGTCACTTTGCTGAACAGATCCGAGCCAGGAATGAGGAAATGCACATCAAATATAAGTACGTTTTGTGGAATGCATACTATTTGGGTAAGGCTTTCTACAATCTGTCCTGTCTTGCAAAGTATAATTTTCAGTTATTGAGATTTAGAGTGGGTATCATCACTGATATGGACATTACTGTTAACCCTGGCACTCATTTTCACACAGGTTGCTGTACAAATAGTGTTCCTGAATTGTTGCAAGTCTGTTTGGGGAAGACGTGAAAAAACTGAGTGACCTGTTTAGCTTAAGACTTGACCGTGTAGGATCTGGGACTGGAGTCACCTATATTTTCAACCAGGTGGTAGGACAGCAACCCGTTCACAGGTATCTTTGGAGCAGATGGTCTTGAGCCTGGTCCTCCTGGTCCAGAGGTATCGGCAGTACCACTGCACCACTAGAGCCCCTTCAATTCCAGATGGATATTTTCTGATCATCCTGTTCAAAATGTTATTACGCGTCTCTGGACCAGGTGGGACTTGAATCTAGGCTTCCCGGTCCAGATGTAGGGACACCATCACTGGCTGGACACTCTCTGATGTTCAATCACTCACCATCTCCCACCAGCATCAACCCCTCTGTTTTCTCGCCCACAGTCATGCTCCTGCAGACACTCAGTCCAGGCTCCACCCCATCAGTCCAAACTCAGAGTTCATATATAATGCCCTTGGCCCAAACATCTTCAGCTGCTTCAACATTGACCAGCCTCCATTATGAAGTCAGAAGTGAGATGTTCGCTAACGATTACACAACGTTCAACACCGTTTGTGACTCCTCTGATGTTGACGCAGTTTGTGTTCTTAAAGAACAAGTTCTGAACAACATCCAGAGTTGGGCTAGCAGGTGGCAAGAAAACTTCACACAAGACAAAAGCTGGGCAAAGACCACTGCCAATAAGAGACTGTCTAACCACTGTCCCTTGACGTTAAATGGTGTTACTATCACTGAGTCCCCCACTGTCAATATTCTTGAAGTTACCATTGACAAGAACCTGGACTGGACTCGTCACATAAACACAGTGGCTACGAGAGCAGATCAGAGGTCAGTAATATAGCAACAGGTAATTCACCTCCTGACTCTGCAAAGCCTCCATCTACAAGGCACAAGTCAGGATTGTGATGGAATACTCCCTATTTGCCTGGATGAGTGCAGCTCCAACAACACTCGAAGCTTGACGTCATCCAGCACAAAACCGCCTGCTTGGTTGGCACAAGCACCCATTCCTTCCACCACCAACACTCAGTAGCAGCAGTATGTATTATTTACAAGATGTATTGCAGAAATTCACGAAAGATCCTCAGACAGCCCACCCATGACCATTTCTGTCCCAAAGGACAAGGGCAGCACATAGATGAGAACAGCACCATCTGCAAGTTCCCCTTCAAGCCACTTACCATCCTGACTTGTTACCATCACTGTTCCAGGGTCAAAATCCTGGAATTCCCTCTCCACCTACATTGTGGATGTGCCACAAGCGAAAAGGCTGCAGCAGTTGACATCAATTAAGAACAGGCAATAATGCTGGCTTGACAGCCCCCACAACCCACAAGAAAAAAACTCCAAACATTTGCCCAATAACTTAACGTATCTACATCTTTCTGCAGACTCCTTATGTCCACTTTGCTACTTTATTATCTATCTTGCTGTCATGGGTAAATTTGACGACCGCATGTTCAGTATCATCAGCCAAATTGTTGATGTGGATTGTAAATTGTTGAGGTCCCATTGCTGGTCTCTGTGACCTATCCCCTGGATACAGCTTGCTGGCCTGTAAAAGACCCATTTATCCCAACTGCCTGTTTCCTGTTAGCTAATCAACCCTTTATCTTGGCCAATATGTTACTCCCTACACTAGGAGCTCATTCTTCTTTATTCCTGTATGTGACATGAGTGTCCCCTGGGCAGGCCAGAATTCCTTTTCTGCCCTTGAACTAGGCCATTTCAGAGTAAACTACGTTGCTGAGGTTCTGGAGTCACATGTAGGCCTGACTGGGTAAGGGTGGCAGATTTCAAGATTTAAAGACGTATAGTTGGGATAAAACAGAATTACAGACTGGTGAATCTCGCTTCAGTGGTAGGGAAACTAATGGGGAAAATCTGAAAAAAGTAAGTCATCTTCACACGGAGACGCTGGATTTGACCCTGAAAGCATAAAGTGACGCACTTTGGAAGAAGTAACACGACAAAGGAGTACACCGTGAATGGCAGGATACTAGGAAGCTCTGAGGGAGTTTGTCCATAGATTGCTAAAGGTGGCAGGACAGGTTAATAACGTGGTTAAGGAGGCGCATGGGACGCAGTCATGGCAGAGTTTATAACAGCAGGAAAGTTACATTGGAGCTGTACAGGATTTTGGTTGGGCCACAGCTGGAGTACTGTGTGCAGTTCTAGTCACTGCACTATAGGATGGATGTGATGGCACTGGAGGGGGTGCAGAGGAGGTTCACATCATGAGGGGCATGGATAGGGTGAATAGCCAAGGTCTTTTCCCTAGGGTGGGGAGTCCAAACTAGAGAGCATAGGTTTACAGTGAGAGGGGAAAGGTTTAATAAGTACCTGACGGGCAACCTTTTCACCCAGAGGGGGATACGTGTATGGAATGAACTGCTATAGGAAGTGATGGAGGCTAGAACAATTACAACATTTAAAAGGCATCTAGTTGGATATATGAATAGGAAGGGTTTAGAGGGATATGAGTCAAGTGCTGGCAAATGGGACTAGATTAATTTCGGCTATCTGGTCAGCATGGATGAGTTGGACTGAAGGATCTGTTTCCGCACTGTGTATCTCTATGACTTTTGGTACGCTAATACCTAATCATTAGTCCACTAAAGAAAACTGTGACCCTTCCATGGTCTGGCCTACATGTGGCTCCAGAGCAATAGCAATGTGGTCAACTCTTAACTGCCGTCTGGGCAATAGATGTTGGTCTGGGCAATAGATGTTGGTCTGGCCAGCGATAATGAATAAGAACACACATTCCCCACCAGCCGCATGAAAGCATCTAAGACGTAATCCTCCTAAAAATTCAACACCGTCCCAATACTTGTGCGAACTGGAGTCGACAGGCTGGGTCATTGCACCAAAACTGTCTCCACAGACAGTTCCACAGACTGCTGCCCGACCTGCTGAGTTTTTCCAGCAATTTCTGTTTTGTATTCCTCCTCTATCTTTCTCGCTGCAACACCTCTCCGCATATCCGTGAAACTCTTCTCCAGGGCAAGAGGGAGATGATAAAACCTACATCGCTGAAGTCCAGAACCAAGATAGCCCCAACCTTCCTTGTCAAGCTGCAATATACAAACAAAACCACTAGTCCATTGCCTCCCCTCGTTTCTTTTCCTCTTCCCCATCTTCTTCTAAGAGGATTTTGTCAATCAAGAGGCACAGTAGACTTTATTTTCGCAGCAAGCCTGGTCCAAGATCAGTGTGGAGCAGCAACAGCAGTACCCTTTGACCTCACACAGACCTTTGACCTTTTCAAACTTGAAGGATTAAGGAGTGTACTCCTGAAACATGGTTGCCTGTGGAAATTTTGCCTCATGGGGGAGGTGGGGTGTGTGTGTGTGTGTGTGTGTGTTCAGAGTCCAAGCTCTGAGCAGTTATTGATGTGTTCGTACACAGAAAATGGACCTCAGACTATACATCCAGAAGACAATGGTCCTCTACTCGTCAGCCCCTGTTCCACCACCTGTCAAGATCCACAGTGAGCTGCTGGACAATTCCCCATACCTTGCGAGTGTCCTTTCAGGGAAGGCAGGCATCAATGGCAAAATGCACCATCAACTTCAGTGTGCCCTTACAGCCTTTGGCCATCCGAGGAACTTAGGTGTTTTGCTGACAACGATTTTAAATCAGCCACCATGGATATGGACAACAGAACTGCAGGTTCCCAGCTCTCTGGTGTGCCACAGAGACGTGGACCATGTGTGGCAGAAGTATCACCAGCAATGCATCTGCCAAAACCTGCAAATCCACTGGCAGGTTATCAGTGTCCCCTCTCCGGCCAGTATGCTCAGCATTGAGGCACTGGATGTGGTCAATCGGCTGCATTGGGCAGCTCATGTTGTCCATGTGTTTGACACAAGATTCCAGAAATGAACTGTTCATCAGGTTGTCAGGTTGAGGTTGTCCTCAAAGCCTCCCTGAAAGATCATTGCAAATTCCCCATTCATTCATGGGAATCTCTAGCTCGAATCTGCCTGAACCAAAGAAGCAGCTCTCTTCTCCCCCCACTGAAACCCACCCTAAAAAAAGGGTGTCGGTCATTCTGAGGGTCTCCAACAGGCCCAGGTGGAGTCGAGAGTTTGGTGCTGGGAAAGCATAGCACGTCAGGCAGCATCCAAGGAGCAGGAGAATCGACGTTTCAGGCATAAGCCCTTGACCTGCTGTACTTTCCAAGCAACGCACTCTCAACCCTGACCTCCACCATCTGCAGACCTCACTTTCTCCTCGGCCCAGGTAGAGGCCAAGCTTAGACAACAGAAGGAGTGAGTGAAAACCCAAGCACAACATCCACCCAGGGGTTTATGAGACTCGTCACCTCTGGATCCACAATTCTGGAGTGGAGGAAGGTCATTTTTGATCCCAAGGGATTTCCCAAAAGAAGCAAAGATTGGACGTAGGGAATGGTTACAGCAGAGATCTTTGCAATTTCAGGAAAAGTAGTGTAACCATGAGATACACATCAATGAGCTGAGGACAGTAGGATTCATTTTGGGTTGCTCCAGTAAAGAGCAAGGAAGGCTGATTAGATTAGATTACTTACAGTGTGGAAACAGGCCCTTCGGCCCAACAAGTCCACACCGACCCGCCGAAGCGCAACCCACCCCTACATTTACCCCTTACCTAACACTACGGGCAATTTAGCATGGCCAATTCACCTGACCCGCACATCTTTGGACTGTGGGAGGAAACCGGAGCACCCGGAGGAAACCCACGCAGACACGGGGAGAATGTGCAAACTCCACACAGTCAGTCGCCTGAGTCAGGAATTGAACCCGGGTCTCAGGTGCTGTGAGGCAGCAGTGCTAACCACTGTGCCACCGTGCCGCTGCATGGGTCTAAGGGCAGAAATTGCAAGTCATTAAAGGGATTCTAACTTTGTACCTCCGAGCCAGAGTACGCAGGGACTGAGCTGTCAGTTGAGTTTTTTTTTGAACACCCTCATTTTCCTTTTGCGTTAAAGGCAACAAATTCATTGCGCCTCCATTTGTACTGAGCTCTGCTACACTTCTGCTTCACAGGTCATCTTCTCAGTGTGTTTGTACTTGTGTTGCCCCTCCAGCATTTGGTGAAGCTGTACTTGTATTTACTGACTGCCTCATTGCTGTACTTGGGACACCAGACCTGCAGGTGAGTGTCAGACAGGTTTGTGGTTCAGCAATGCCTGCACTCCTATTCCTTGCCTCTTGTTTCAGCTGGGGAGCTCAGTGAAGTTTAATCTCAGCAGTTGGATAAAATGGGGAGCATGAATTTGAACAGCTGGGCTGGGGCTTTCACAGTAGAATTAGTGTCTGTGGAATTTAGCCCCAAGTGCATCCTGCTACCTTGAGTGCTTGGCACCATTTTGCAATATTGATTGATTTATTGTTGTTATGTGCACCGATTTACAGTGAAGAGTCATCGTATAATCATATTTTCTTGTGTTTTGTCAGAAATTAAATGTGAAACCTGAGCTTTGCTATTGCAGGTTCATTTCTCATCCAGCAGAGTTTGACATGAGGGCAGAAATATTACTGTGGTGCCTTTCACCATTTCAAATTAGGTAACATTTGCTGCAAAGTAACTGGTCATTTGCCCAACTGATTCAATCACTTAATTGGCACCCTGTCTCCCACCTTCAGCATTCACCCCTGTCACCACAGGCACACGGGTGGCAGTATATACCATCTGGAAGGTGTTTGCATGTATCACCAATGGTCCTTCCCAAGCCCAAGAATGACAAGGGCAGCAGATATATTGGAGCATCATGACTTTACAAGATTCCTTCCAAGCCTCACCCCACCCTGACTAGGAACGATACCATTATTCCTTCATCTTGCTGGGGTCTAAATTCTGGAAGACTCTCGCTGCTGGCATTGTGGATTTACCCACGCCGAAGGGACTGCAGCACTTCAAGATGGCAGCTCATGGCCCCCTTCTGGAGAAATTGGGGATGGCTAACCAATCCTAGCAAAGCCAGAGGTGCCAATGTCCTTTGAAAGGATAAAGAAAAGAAAAATCTATTAGAACATTTACACTCCACAACAGTGTCCTCTCATAGAAGTGATCACAGTGCAAAAAGAGGCCATTCAGCCTGCTGCGTCGATACTGGCTCTGTAAGAGGATCTCAGCTTGTCCCATTTGTGTACCCTCTCCCTGTGACCTTGCAGGTTGTTCCCTTGAATTAATGATTTGATTCCATTTTAAAAGTCACTACTGAATCTGCATCCACCATGCACATTCGAGGAGTGCAGTTGGTGTTCTACACAATTGCTAAGCTTTTTTTTTAAAAAAAGGGTTTTCCTCATGTTACCTTTGACAATTACCTTGACTCGGTTCCCTCTGTTTGATGACCCTTCTGTGAATGGGTCCAGTTGCCCCCAATCTACACCGCCTTGACAAACCCGACTTCATCCGGTCCAGCGTGCAGATCAATATCTGCAGGAAGTTCCATCACTGACCAACCACAGACAGTGCTTGAGACAATTTTACTTCATAATCGTGGAGATCGTGAGGATTGCAGATGCTGGAGGATTGGTGCTGGAAAAGTACAGCAGTACCTGAGGCGCAAGAGCATCGATGTTTCGGCAGGACCCTTCATCAGACCCTCCTCCTCAGATGCTGCCTGACCTGTGTTTTTTCCACCGGCGCACACTGCCCACTTCATAATTGTCAATGACAAGGCCAGCATTTGCTGCTGATCCCTAACTTACCCTGGAAATGAGTGATATGTTAGGCCATTTCAGAGGGTGGTATAGTATCAGTCTATGCATCTGGAGTCACGTGGAGGCCAGACAAGGTAAAAACAGCAGAAGGAAGTGAACTGGATGCTTTTTTTAAAAATAATAATCAGAAGTGAACAAAAAACAGTACAGCACAGGAACAGACCCTTTGACCCACCAAGGCAACACTGATACACGATACCTTTCTTAGCTGAAAACCTTTACATGGTCCATATCCCTCTATTTCCTGCCTATTCATGTATCTACCGCTTAAATGTTGCTATTTAAGCTGTATCTGCTTTGACCACATCCTCTGGCAGGGCATTAGCAGCACCTACCACCCACTGTGTAAAAAAAAAACTATTATAAACAACAGGGGTCCCAGCACTGATCCCTGCAGACCACCAGTGGTCACAGAGCTCCAGTCAGGAAAACACTCCTCTACCTCTACTCTCTGTCTTCTAAGATCAAGCCAGTCCTATACCCGTCTTTCCAGCTCCCTGTGGATGTGACTTCATCTAATGTATCTGCTGGCCATGAGGGACCTTGTCAAAGGCTTTGCTAAAGTCCATGTGGACACCATCCACTGATCTGTCCTCATCAATCATCTTTGTTATTTGCTGAAAGAAACTCGATCACGTTTGTGAGATGTGACCTCCGTCTGCACAAAGCCATGCTGTCCATTGCTAATTTTCCATATTTTTCCAAATGTGAGTTTACCCTGTCCCTATTAATCTTCTCCAATAATTTCCCTACCACTGTTGTTGGGCTTGCTGGCCTGTAATTTCCTGGGTTATTCCTGTTGTCCTTAAACAAAGGAACAATGTTGGTTCTTCTCTAGTGTTCTGCTGTGACTAACAGGGACACAAGGATTTCATACATGATCCCAACAATTTACTGCTTTCCCTTCCTCTGTATTCTGGGATAGATCCCATCAGGTCCTGGCAAACTATCTACCTTTAATGCCTTTCAAGACACCCAACATGTTCACCATTAGATTAGTTTTTAATTCCATGTTTTTATAGAATTTAAATCTCACCAGCTGCCATTTGAACCCAAAAACCACAGAAATTCGGATGAGCATTTGGACATATCTCCAAATAGTATAGAATGGTATAGATTCAATTAAGAGGAAGGTCAATGGGTGCTTGAGTGAAAAAGAATTAGGAAAATGAAGTGCTTTTGGAATACTACAACATGACATGGACTATTGGTCCAAATAGCATGGCATTGTATGCTGATTTCTATCTGATAATTATTTGGAAGCAGTGCAGCAAGTTGCATCAAAATTGGTATTTTGGGAGTCAGATTAATTTTATTTTTTTCATTCCTGGAATTGACTATCACTATCAAGGCCTGTCATTTTTTTTTATCAATGAATTGCCCTTGAGAAGATGGTGGTGAGCTGCCTTCTTGAACCACTGCAGTCCACGCACTGTGGGTTGACCCGCCAACGCCCTTAGGGAGTGAGTTCCAGGATTTTGACTCGACGACACTGAAGGAGCGGCGATATGTTTCCAAGTCAGGATGACTGAAAGTGATGGATGACGTGGTACACGAGTGAGCAGCATTGTCCAGGCAGTGCCAAGTCATTGAGGGTTTTTGGAGTTTCCTTACTGTCTGGGGAGTGCTGGATGCTACAGATGTTCTGGGCCCTGATGACATTCCAATAATACAACATCAAACTTGTGCTCCAGCACTTGCTAATCCCCTAACCAAGCTGTTCCAGAACACTGTTGTCTATCTGACAATGTGAAAGATTGCCCAGGTGTGTCATGTACATGAAAAGTAGGACAAATCCAACCCTGCCTAATCTGTGGCACCCACATCATAAGAATGAATGAATAAAGTAAACAAAATGGCATTCAGGCAGTTAAATGGATTTCTGGGAAACTGTAGTCAAAATTCTCTGGTGTTTTCTTTCCTTCAAAGGAGCTACATTCTCAAAGAACTTGAATCTGGGTACGACGGAGCAGTGTATTTTGACTTATTGGCACTTCAGCGTTTTGTAAGTGCTCTAACAGGTAAGGAAGAAGGTGTCTTCTATCACTAAGAGGAGAGGCCACATCTCTTTCAGAAATTGGAATGTGTGTCTGTAGTTACACAAGGAACCATTGGCACAGTTGGAGGCCATGTGACCCCTCATGCTAGGGCTGGCTTTTTCCAAAGGTTTTCCATGAAGCTGTGCTTCCTGAAAGCCAGATCCCAAATGCTAGATTCCCAGTGTTGACCCCAAACCATCCTGAGCTACTTAGTAACATTCATAATCTCTTTTTTTTTAAATACTGATCTGTTTTGATGTCTGTTGTTGTTTTCATTGCTTTATTAGAAACAAGGGAGGGCTGTTAGTCCCAGGAAACGAACCCAGACTTGTAGACCTCCATTGTCTCATAATCCTGCCCTCTTTCACATCCCGGATCATCATCATTCCTTGATTGGTGTCCATATCATCAGTTGTTTTGGATCTTGGGTTCTGGAAATCCATCCTCTCAGATATTGCTAACCCAGTCTAATGTTACCCGAATGGCCTTCAGGGAAGGAAATCTGCCATCCTTATCTAGTCTGGCTGCAGGCTTATAACTGCCCTCTGAGATGGCCGAGCAAGGCTCTGGAGTTCCAGGACAGTTAGGATTGGGTAATATATAGTGACCCAGCCAGTGACACCCAAGTCCTGGGCATGGGTTGACAGACATTCACCTCTCCCTCTCGCTCTCTGATTTGGGCACGTCTTAAAACCTATCTTTTAGACCCAGGGTTTAGTAAGATACTCTAATGTCGTCTTACGAGGCTTAGTGTCAAATTTGTGTTTGACAACACTCCCGGTGAAGAGCTGAAAATGTGTTGCTGGAAAAGCGCAGCAGGTCAGGCAGCATCCAAGGAACCGGAAATTCGGCGTTTCGGGCATGAGCCCTTCAGGGATTCCTGAAGAAGGGCTTATGCCCGAAACATCGAATTTCCTGTTCCTTGGATGCTGCCTGACCTGCTGCACTTTTCCAGCAACACATTTTCAGCTCTGATCTCCAGCATCTGCAGACCTCACTTTTAACACTCCCGGTGAAGCTCATTTGTTCATTAGGGGCACAACATAAATAGAGGAATATTTCCAGTGTTGGCCTACCACAATAGCCTTGAGTACAGAAAAAATAAAATGAAACAAAACAGAAATTGCTGGCAAAACTCAGCAGATCTAGAGATGAAACAGAATTAACGTTTCGAGACAGAGTTGTACAGTTGGGAAATAGAACCCTTGGTCCAACTTGTTAATACTGACCAGATATTCTAAACTAATCTAATTCCATTCGCTAGCATTTAGCATATATACCTTGAAAACCTTCCTATACTTATACACATCCAGATGCCTTTTAAATATTGTAATTGTACCAGTCTTCATGATACTCTCTGGCAGTTCATTCCATATATGCACCAACCTCTGCTTGAAAAAGTGGCCTCTTTTAAATTTTTCCCCTCTCACCTTAAACCTATGCCCTTTTCTTTTCGATTCCCTTGCCCCGGGAAAAATGACCTTGACTTTACCCTGTCCATGCCCCTCGTGATTTTGTAAACATTGACGAAATCATCCCTCAGCCTCCGACGTTCCAGGGAAAAGAGCCCCAGCCTATTCAGCCTCTGTCTATAGTTCAAACCCTCCAAACCCTGGCAACATCCTTGTAAATCTTTTCTGTACCCTTTCAAGGTACACAACATCCTTCCTATAGCAGGGCGACCAGAATTGTGTTCAGTATTTCAGAAATGGCCTAACCAGTGTCCTGTACTGCTGCAACATAGACTTTTCTTCAGAACAGTAGGCTAGTGACAACCTGCAATTATGTAGAATCTCTAGCACTCCAGAGCTCGTGATGACCATCAAACAGAATTTGTCAAATAGCCTCATATGGGGAGATTCGGCCAGATGTTTGGTCAAGGAGGCAATTTTAAGGAACCACTCCAAGGCAAGAAGCACAGTAGAGCGATGGAGCATTTTAGGGAGGGGCTTACCAAACGTGGGCCCTCTACAATTAAAGGCAGAGTCATCACTGGCCTGGTTGGGAAATTAAGGATGTAGGAAAGCACCGTAGAAATCTGAGGGTAACGGAGGAGGCTGTAGAGATAGGAAAGGGCAGGCTGTAGAAGGGTTGGAATACCAAGATTTTTTTTTTGTGTATTGAAAAAGCCATTTATGTGTGGAGGTTTTTCTTTTGGGTAAGAAATGTTCCTCATGCTAAACTTTGAATGTTTTCCATTTCCCGCAGCTCAACTCCTGGTCTTGTCTCTCAGCTCTTTCTTCATGAGGCCCAAACCATTCTGGTTGTTCTCTGCTCACCTGGTCCCTTTGCTCGCCAGGCTCTTTTTGGTGCCCCTCACTGCCCTCCTCATCGTCAACAAGTTGGCCATCATCTTCACCAGCCTTGAGGTGCTCTACTTCCTGTTGTGCAACATGTTTGTGCCCTACAACCTGGTCAAGTCCGCCTACCGAGAGATTGTGCAGGTAGAACTGTTCCAAACAGCGTTCAAGTTAAGGCTAGATTGCAGCGCCATGTCTTCTGGTGGGGGAGTGCCACAGTAAGGGGTGGCACAAACATTGAGGTTGATACAGTGGTGCTGGAAATTCAGGATTCTCATCAACAGGGCAGAGTACAGCACCCTGAGTGTGGCAAAACATCCCAAAGTGTTTATCAGACAAGCATTGACACAAGCACACCAGACAGGTGACTGAAAGCTTAGACACTGAGAGTAGATTTAAAGGATGAGAAGAAGCTGGGAGATCTCGGAGGAGAATTCCAGAGCTCAAAGGATCAAGTTGTTTTTAAAAAAAAAACTTGAGGCCAAAGGCAGCGGAACTGGGGAGGAATGAACTAAATATCACCACTGTGATTGAGAGTTGTTTTTCTAGATAGGGGCACTATAGTTTTTGCGAAATAGGGGTATTACAGAATTAAGTTGAATAAGAACATGTTATGGATCAAGCAGCCGAGTTGAATGTTGGAACAGGATTGAGGGCTGACTTTTTAAAACAAAAATTAGTGTTATGATTTGTTGCCCATCTCTAATTACTTTTGAACTACTAGACTTGCTAGTCCATTTCAGGGGACAGTTCTGAGTCCAGCATAATCTTGAGAATCTGGAGTCATATCTAGGCTAGACTGGGTAAGGATGGCAGATGGAGATTGGTGAACCCGATGGTGCTTGTTTTAAATTCATTCATGAGGTGTGGGTGTCAGTAACTCAGCTAGCATTTATTGTCCATTCCTAATTGTCCAGAAGATAGTTGAGTCAACCACTTTGCTGTGGGTCTGCGGTCACATGTCGGCCAGACCAGGTAAGATTTCCTCCATTAACGGATGTTAATGAACCAGATGCGTTTTTCCTGACAATCCACAATGAATTGAATTTATCGTTACGTGCACAGAGGCACAGTGAAAAGCTTCGTCTTGCGAGCAATACAGGCAAATCACAAAGTTAAGTAGCATAGATAGTAAATAATAGGTAAACAGCAGCAAAAGCAAAACACAGGTACAGGCAAATGTTAATAGCTTGTGAGTCCATTCAGTATTCTAACAACAGTAGGGTAGAAACTGTTTTGAAACCTGTGTGTGTGTGTGTGTGCAAACTTCTGTAACTCCTCTTTGATGGTAGAGGTTGTAGAAAAGCATTGCCAAGGTGGGATGGCTCTTTGAGAATGCTGGTGGCCTTTCTTTGACAGTGGGCCTGGTAGATGGATTCTATAGTTGGGAGGTTGGCCTTTGTGATTGTCTGGGCCGAGTTCACCACTCTCTGTAACCATCTCTGATCTTGAATGGTACAGTTGCCATACCAGGTAGCGATACATCCAGACAGAATGCTCTCGATGGTGCACCTATACAAATTGGCAAGGGTATTTGCCATCGTGCCACATTTCCTCAGCTGCCTGAGGAAGAAGACACATTGTTGGGCCTTTGTAACCAGTGCGTCCACATGAAGAGTCCAAGAAAGCTTGTTGTAGATGACCACTCCCAGGATCTTGAGTAACATCCCACCAAAAGCCAATAATGCATTCCTTGGTTTTTGCCAGCATTGAGAGCTAGGTTGTTCTCAGAGTACCATTTTCCCAGGTCTTCCACCTCCTGTCTCTAGTCTGTTTCATCGCCATCTGAGATTCAACCGACTATGGTGGTGTCATCAGTGATCTTGTAAATGGCATTAGTCTGGTATTTGGTGGCGCAGTCATGGGTTTACATTGAGTACAGTAGGGGGCTGAGTGCGCACCCCTGGGGGGACTCCAGTGTTGAGTGATAGTGAGGATGAAATATTGTCCCCAATCTTCACTGATTGTGGCCTGTGGGTCAGGAAACTGAGGATCCAGTTGCAGAGAGTGGGGCTTAGTCTGAGATTACTAAGTTTAGTAATCAGTCTCGAGGGGATGATAGTGTTGAAAGTTGAACTGTAGTGACTGAGTAGGATTCATATATAGCTGTTCTTGGTGTCAAGATGTTAGAGGGCGGAGAGAAGGGCAAGTGATATGGCGTCTGACATGGATATGTTGGTCTGATAGTCAAATTTGAGTGGGTCAAGAGTAGTGGGGAGGTGGGAGTTGATTAATGCCATGACCAGCCTTTCAAAGCACTTCATGACCACCGAAGTTAGGGCCACTGGGTGGTAGTCATTGAGGCATGCTGCATGAGCCTTCTGAGGCACAGGGATGATGTTGGCCTCTTGAAACAAGCAGGGACAGTGGCCTGCTGCAGGGAGAGATTGCAAATGTCAGAGAAGACCTCTGCCAGTTGATTTGTGCATGCTGTGCGTGCACGGCCTGGTACTCCATCTGGTCCCATCGCTTTCCTTGGATTCACACGAAGGAGAACTGATCTGACCTCTGATGCAGTGACTGTTAGGATAGGTTCGTCAGGACTTGTAGGACTCAAAGGGAGCATAGAATGGTTGGAGTGTGGCTCTGGAAAAGCACAGCAGGAGAATCGACGTTTTGGGCATAAGCCCTTCATCACTCTTTGACTCTGATCTCCAGCATCTGCAGTCCTCACTTTCTGCTAATCTGCAATGGTTATCATTAATCAGTTCTGATTTCCATTGAATACAGATTCCACCATCTGGCACGGTGGCATTTGAGCCTGGGTTTCTGAATTGACAAACCAGTGATAGTTCCACTAGACCCCATTGTTCACTCTCTGTTTTATAGCAATTGGTAGATTGGTTTTGAATTCTAGATTTTAAATAATGAATCAAATTTAAATCCCACAACTTATGATGCCTCCCTTGCTCATATCCTTTTGTTTGTTGGGCATGTCTTGTCTGAAAGATCCAGATGTTAATGGGAGGGATGGGGCCTGTTTGAAGTTTGTCAATGGCTTGTCTGTGTGAACTGTATCTCGTATTTCCATTTCTGCTTGTGTTTCCTTCTGAAGTCACTCTTGTTGGCCGGTTACAAGTCACATGCCAGTGATAACTGAATGGAGCATTTAGTCTGTAATGATATCCTTTTCCCCCCCTCTTTCCAAAATTGCACTGCTGCAAAAGTGATGCATTTAAGAGGGATTATCATTAACCAAAGGGTCAGGTTGAGTCAAACTTACATTGGATGGTTTTCTGGTTACAGTATAAGCACTCTGAACGGTTCTGGTCTCCATAGTCTGAGACAGATATAGAAGCCATGGAGAAAGTGCACTGAGTATTTCTAAGGACAGCATCAGAATAGAGAGAAAATTGTTATTGGGAAAGGATGAGTAGGGTGGGGAGTTTTCTTCCAAAAACAAAATGGAAACTGAGAGGTCAATTGATAGCAGTTTTAGGCATGACCCATTGTAGCATAAAAGGTGGCCATTCATCCCATCGTTTCTGGGGTGGCTTTCTGAATCACTCAATGCCACTTCCATGCCTTTCCTAAGTAGCTCAGCTGATTGTTCCTTTGCCAGATGATGATCCAATTCCCTTCCACACCGAGGTCCATGTCCCACGAATGTGAGAATCCAAAGTGTAAGGGTCTGTATGTGCAAGTTAGTCACTAATAAAGGCAGAGCAGGAACGTCTTTACTCAGTGGTGAGAATGTGGGACTTGCTGTCACAGGAAAATGTCGAAGCAAGTATTTTATAGATGTGTTGAAAGGAAAGCTTAAATATGTGCACGAGAGGAAAGGGTCTGTTGAAGGGGCTGAGATGAGGCAGAAGGAAGTGGAGGAGAGTTGTGTGAAACATAAGCACCAGCACAGATTGTTTGGGCTGAATGGTCACTACCTGTACTATTGTTTTATATACACCGACATATATACCAGTTGTTGTGTATATAATACTGTTGGTCCTATTGTGTCTGAAGGGCACTTCTATTAGCTTATGGTAGGTGAGATTGCTGCAGTTAGGATCATCCTTTTCTTGGTCACTTATCAGTGAAAGGGATGGAGGTGACTGTTATGGACTACGCAAGACCACCCTTAAGCAGGCTGTCCAGCCTGTTACTTTGTAATTTGTTTCGGTAAGTGTACAGTGAAAATTACCTGGAGTAAGTTAATGAGGTTGACTACCAGGTTTTAAAACAGACAAAATTTGATTCACGAAATTACACAATGAAACACAAAGAACAGAACTCAGCCTATCCAAACAAGGCTTAATGATGCTGTTCTGAATATATACAACAGTCCCAATAAGCAAACCCCCTGAAAACACAGTTTTAAAAAAAAATGGAACCGATGCTTACAGGTTGAAGTTAGAAGGACAGAAACAGAGAGCCTGTTCACACAGTCAACTTGACTGAAGGAGAGCTGACCCCTCCCCTTTCATTATACAGGTCACGTCTAAAACATTGGCGAAAGTGAGGACTGCAGATGCTGGAGATCATAGTCAAGATTAGAGTGGTGCTGGAAAAGCACAGCAGGTCAGGCAGCATCCGAGGAGCAGGAAAATCGACGTTTCGGGCAGGAGCCCTTCATCATCTGCCGGAAACATCGATTTTCCTGCTCCTCGGATGCTGCCTGACCTGCTGTGCTTTTGCAGCACCACTCTAATCTCCACTTCTAAAAAATGGCCACTTTGGTCTGAAGTCTCATCTGTTTGCAGGGGAACCTCGATTATCCAAACAAGATGGGCGGGCACTGTTTTGTTTGGATAATCGATTATTTGGTTAATCGATTGAATGCTTTTCCTCTGGGGCTCGGAGTTTTTAAAGTCTGCTCCCTGTTCAGGAGACTGCAGCAGCACACCGTACGTGAGCCCCTGCCCCCAACACGGTCTCCCCAACACCACCTCCCAACCGCGACCCCAACCCCGTCCAACACCATCCCTGACCCCAACCCCATCCGACTCTGTCCACCTCTGCCCCCTCTCCGGGGCAGCCGGACTGAACCAACAGCAAGACTGCTGCTGCCTTTGTGGGGTAAGTCTCCAAATATCGCGTGCGCGCACACAGCCGCAGAGCCACAACCACAGCCACACACACAACTTTTTACTGCAACTTTTTGATAGGTTCCACATTTGTCCTGTACAGGACACTGTAGGAGAGATTATTTGGGGAAGGGGGGGGCTTTCCAGGAAAAGTATGGGGAGCGAGCGAGAGAGAGGGTGGGAGGTCAGTCATTTGGAGACGGTGCCTGTTTAATCACTGTAAACATCACTGCTGGGAACACGTCTTTGATGTAATGTTTCCATCGGCACCTCGGGATCTCCTTCAGATAATCTGATTTTTGGATAATTGGTATTCAGATAATCGAGATTCCTCTGTAAATATAAACAAAAAGGCCTCTCAATACCCTCTAATCTCTGTACCAAAATAGTCTAATCAGAGCCTGGCCTGTTTACAACCCCACTGAAGAAAAAGTGAAGGACCTTGAGAAAAAGAACAGCTTTTAGAAAATAGGGACCAGCTTTGTGACAACCCCCCTCCCCCCTTAAAAAAAAACATCAGTATCAAAAGATGGCTTCCTTTTTAAAACCAATAAAAACCTGGTTAGTAGTCTAAACACACGTACACACTATACTAACTACATACGTGCAAACGTGCACTATCACATGCAAATTCAGAAATTCCCTAATTACTTTTGTTTTTGCATTCTGTGGGGCCATTTATCCATGTCCAATAAAATGGCCCAGGAAGGTGACTTGGGCATTGGCAAATTCACTTTTACCTAGTTTTATCACTAAGCCTACTTTCCGAAGTCGATTGAACAAAACCAATAAATGCTGTAAATGTTCCTTCCATAAGTGACTAAAAACCACCAGGTCATCAATATACACCACACAGTTGGGTAACCTGGTAATGACCTTATTAGTCAGACTCTGAAAAATGGCTGGAGGCATTTTTCATACCAAATGGCATGACTTTGAACTGATATAATCCATTTGGCGTTTCAAAGGCCAAAATTGCCTTTGCTGATACTAACAGAGGTACTTGCCAGTGGTCTCTGAGAAAGTCCAACTTAGAAATGTAAGTTGCTTGTCCCACTTTTTCAACACAATCCTCCAACCATAGAACTGGATATGTATCAGGCTTTGTAACAGCGTTGAATTTGCGATCGTCCACACATAACGGTTGGGTACCATCTGGCTTTGGCACTATGACTATGGGTGAGATCCAGTCACTGTAACTTCGATTATGCCATCTTGGAGCATGGGCTTTATCTCCTTCTGAACCTGTGCCAACATTAGAGGGTTATGCCTACAAGGATGTTGCTTAATCGGAGCAGCATCTCCTATATCTGCATCATGCACAATTAGGTTAGTACTTCCTAGTTTATTTCCACATATCTCCCCATGTGATAGCAATAACTCTTTCAGGTCATTTCAATTTCCTTGTGGAAGGTAACTCAATGATTTATTCCAATTTTTGACAACTTCCTCATGGTCCAATTTGATTTGAGGAATGTCCAATTCAGAATCCTCTGAATTTGGTTCTTTCTTCTATACTGTAATTGTTAACACATTCTCCTCTTGCTTTCCCTCCCTATTAAAATACCTCTTGACCATATTTACATGACACACACACAGATTTCTCCCTGTCTGGAGTCCTTATCAAGTAGTTTATCTCACTCAATTTCCTCTCAATTTGATACGGTCCACTAAACTTTGCTTTTAAAGGCTCACCTATTACTGGGAGTAACAAAATTGTGAATTTGTGATTTCTTGTCCACTTCCTGTTTCATTATATGCTGTGATACTTTTAAATGCTGTCGAGTGAACTCTCCAGCTCCCTTTAATCATTCACTGAAATTTGACACATAGCCCAAATGGGTGGTCTCTGAATTCTGACTTAATGGTCCTCTTACTTCGTGCCCAAAAATTAATTCAAATAGACTGGATTTGGTCGATTCATTTGGTGCATCTCTGATCGCAAAATGTACAAATGGAATTCCCTTGTCCCAATCATCTGGATCATCCTGACCATAAGATCTCAACATGGTCTTTTGTTTTTGATTCCATCTCTCTAGCAGTCCCTGCGATTCGGGATGGTACGCAGTCGATTTGAATTGCATTATTCCCAAGTTATCCATAACCACCTCAAATAGTTTGGATGTGAAGTTTGATCCTTAATCTGATTGGATCTCTAGTGGTAGTCCATATCTAGTAGAAAAGAATTAAGTAATCTTCTACAAACCCTTTTGCTGTGACGTTGTGTAATGGGATTGCCTCTGGAAATCTAGTCGACATATCCATTGTTGTGAATAAATACTTATTCCAACTTTTTGTTTGAGATAGGGGACCTATGCAATCAATCAAGACCCTTGTGAAAGATTCCTCAAATGCTGGAATAGGTATTAAAGGTGCAGGTTTTATTGCTGCCTGTGGTTTTCTGATTAGCTGACATGTATGACATGTTTGGCAAAATTCAGCTATATCCTTGTGTAGTCCAGGCCAGTAAAAATGTCTTTGTATTTTAGCCTGTGTTTTCCTCACCCCTAAATGATCTCCAATTCGTAGCTCCTGCTCCACTTGCAGCACCTTCTTTCTATATCCTACTGGCAAAACAATTTGACGAATCTCTGCCGATTTCTCATCTCTTTGAATGTGTGATGGTCTCCATTTCCTCACTAAGACATCATTTGTTAAGTAATGACATGCAGGGATGCATTCACTTTCCTGTGTATATGCCTTTTGATACAACTGTTTTAAGTTCTTACCTTACGGCTGTAGCTCAATCAGCTGAGCAGAGCTAAACGTTACTTGCATGTTGACCTAGTTGCTCCTGCTCTGTACCACTTATCTGATCAAAGTAAGTTTCTGATAAAGCTATGTCAGCTTCCTTATCTGTGCCTTTTGATCTCTCCTGCTTCAACCTGTGCCTCTGTGATCTTGTGAGCACACAATCTGGGAAAATTCCTGGATAAACATCCTTTATTTTTTCAGCTGCCTGTATCTCCATTGGCTTTTCAACTAGAGTAGGCAGCACACCTACTGGTGAATCAGCTATATCATTTGAATTGAATTTATTGTCATGTGTACCGAGGCACAGTGAAATGCTTTGTCTTGCAAGCAATGCAGGCAGGTCACGGAGTTAAGTAGCATAGGTAAGTAAATACTAGGTAAACAGAGTACAGGCGAATGTTAAAGAGTTTGAGTCCATTCAGTACTCTAACAACAGTAGAGTAGATAAAACATAATTATTAGTAATTGTTAAAAGTATGCTATTAAATTTAAAGAGTGTAGAACGATAGTAGGAAATCGGAAACTAAGATCTGCACGCAGGAGCTCACAAGGAGTAGGCCATATCCAGTGCCATTTTGCATCCATTTTCAAGGACAAATTGTATTCCTGGAGCTGAGAGTTTGTCCAGTACTCCTCCCACAAATTCTCCACTCTTCTCTGGCCTTTCGAGCCTCACTTTACATAATTGAGCTCTTTTTGTCTCGCCATGAATTCCTGTTACCAGTACCTTTTCTGGCAATAGTCTTTCAGGAGTACATATCACCTCATCCCTCAGCATTACAGACTGAGAGGATCCTGTATCCCTTAATATTGTAACTTCTTAACTGCTGCTCCTGGCCTATGTGAATAAACTTTACCCTTGCATGTATATTTTTTAAGCAGATCTGGCACTTTCTCCTTAATCAACCTCCGATCATCTTGTACAGTCTGAGGCAGTTGTATAGCTTCCCTTGTGCCTTTTGTTATTAGTTCAACAAAACTTCCAAGCTTGTCTGGTTTTCCTATAGCTGGCTTTCTCCTGGCCCACCAACACTGTGTTTTCATGTGGTCTACTTTATTACAGTGAAAATACCGGAGCTTTTTAACTTCTTTGTTCCAATCAATGGTTTCATTTTTACCATGCGGTAGGTTATCCTTATGATCGTCACTGAGATCTATCTTTTACTTTCCACGTGAGGATTTCTCTTTGCTCCAATTTCTCTCCCTCATGGACTGAAATTGATTCTGGAAGCCAAACTGAGTTTTATGGACCAGCTCATAATCATCAGCTACTTCAACTGCTAACCTTGCTATTTTAGCTCTCTGCTCTTTCACATGAGTTTGCATTACTTCAGGCAGTGAATTTTTGAATTCCTCAAAAATAATTACCTCTGAAAGGGCATCATAGGTTTGCTCGATTTTTAAAGCTCTTATCCATCTATTGAAATTACTCTGTTTGATCCTTTCAAACTCAATATAGGTTTGACCTAAGTGTCTCTTTAGATTCCTGAAACGTTGTCCGTAGGCTTCTGGTACAACCTGATATGCACTTAAAATGGCTTTTTTTTACCTCCTCATTCTCCTCCGATACCTCCTCTAATAGTGATGCGAATACCTCACTTGCCCTACCTACAAATTTTGTTTGGATCAACAAAACCCACATTGCCACTGGCCACTGCATTTGTTTAGCCACCTTTTCAAATGAGATGAAAAAGGCTTCCACATCCTTCTCATCAAATTTAGGCAATGCTTGGCCATACTTAAACAGTTTCCCATTGGGCTTTCGCCCACCATGGGTTTGCTCATCCCCACTCTCTTCCTCACTAGATTTGTCTTCAGCCTTCATCTCCATCCTTTTAAGCTGACTTTCCTTTTCAAGTGTCAGTTTCTGAAGATCAAAAAGTCTCTCTTTTTCTTTCTCTTCTGCTAAAGCACTTTGTTCTTTTTCTTTCTCTTCTTTTAACCGTAACTCAAATGGTTTCGTTTCTGTTGCCCTTTCCTTATCTCTCACCTCTAACTCAAGCTGTTTCATTTGCGATTGAATTTTTGCCATCTCTGACGGTTTCTCCAGCGACTCTAATTGCTGAGTGACTGCTGTAATTATCTCTCCTTTCCTCACAGAAGCAGGCAGGCCTAACCCCAGCTGGTCTGCTAATTCCTGCAGCTTGGTCTTATTCACCTTTTGCAAAACTTCCAAAGTTACCGCATCCACTTCCAGATAACTTTTGGCGATTGAAAGAGCCATTACTGCCCCGTGCTTAATCTATCCAACCAAACCAACACCCAAAATGAAGACACTAGCACCTACCCACTCACTGCTTAAGATCCCGCAAAGAACCCCCATTCGGTTGTGGACTGGGCCAGACCCCACAAAACATTCTTAAGCAGGCAGCCTAGACCATAACTTTGCAATTTGTTTCGGTAAGTGTACAGTGAAAATTATGCAGAGTAATAAGATAGTTTAGATTTTAAAACAGACAGAAATTTATTCACAAAATTACACAATAAAACACAAAGAACGGAATAAAGAACCCCTACAGCACTCAGTCTATCCAAACTAAACTTAATTATGCTGTTCTAAATATACACAACAGTCCCAATGAGAAAATCCCCTTAAAACACAGTAAAAGAAAGGAACCGATGTTTACAGATTGAAGTTAGAAGGGCCGATGGAGAGAGAACCTGTTCACACAGTCCACTGCTGAACTCCCAACTAGTTCTGGACTGAACTGCTCAGCTAGAGAGCTGATCACTCCCCTTTCACTGTATAGGTCACATCTAAAACATGACCACTTTGGCCTGAAGTCTTATCTGTTTACATGTAAACAAAAGGGCGCCTCAATCTCCTACCATCTCTGTACTAAACCAGTCTAATCGGATTCCCGATTCCTGAAGAAGGGCTCATGCCCCAAATGTCGATTCTCCTGCTCCTTGGATGTTGCCTGACCTGCTGCGCTTTTCCAGCAACACATTTTTGGGGCGGCACGGTGGCACAGTGGTTAGCACTGCTGCCTCACAGCGCCAGAGACCCGGGTTCAATTCCCGCCTCAGGAGTTTGCACATTCTCCCCGTGTCTGCGTGGGTTTCCTCCGGGTGCTCCGGTTTCCTCCCACAGTCCATCAGATGTGCAGGTCAGGTGAATTGGCCATGCTAAACTGCCCGTAGTGTTAGGTAAGGGGTAAATGTAGGGGTATGGGTGGGTTGCGCTTCGGCGGGTCACTGTGGACTTGTTGGGCCGAAGGGCCTGTTTCCACACTGTAAGTAATCTAATCTAATCTAATCTAAATTTTCAGTCTAATCGAAGCCTGGCCCATTTATGAGCCCCTCTGGGAAAAAAAATCAAGGACACAGTATCGTCAAGAAAAGGAACAGGTTTTAGAAAACAAGGGATTCGCTTTCCGACAGTGACAGATGAGAGATGAGGAGGTGGGGAAGGTGAGGTGTGGTTTGCAGATGGGAACGTACCCTTGGACTGATGATGAAGGGAGTCTTGGGCTGTGGGTGGAGGGCTGGCGGGATGCTGGCTATGAAGAGGCAGTGCCTGGATTTGACTTGTCATGGCTGGCTTGTGTGTGTGTTTTTTTTCTGTGTGTGCATACACAGGAGAGTGAGCTGTATGGAGTGCTGGGCCTAGGCATGATGCTGTGGAACCAATTTGCGGTGCCAGCCCTCCTCACCACATTCTGGCTGGTCCTGTTTGTCACAGAGATCTACTTCTACTTCAGTTCGCACCATCAGCAGGGGGCATCACAGGAGGGGCTGGACTTCGCCTTCCTCACCAGGTACTGTTTGCGATCACAGCTGAAGAGAATTTCAAAGACTTCTAAAGTTTTTTGAAAAAAAGAGTGACAGCAAACCTTGTCCATTGCTTACAATTTGCGGATTCACTGATTAATTTTTCTCAGGAAAGAGCTGCATTTGTTTGAACCGGTTTCAACCTCAGCACGTCCCAAAGAAGTTTGCGGCCAATGGGGTCTCTATTGCAAATGAAACATAAGGAATATAAGCATTTCATAAGGAATATGAGAATTACAGCGTTCAACCCCTCAATCCTGCTCCATCATTCACGATGACAGTATCTCCTGAATTCCCAGAGAGATCAGGAATCTATCTATGCTGGCCCATGATTAGATTAGACTTACAGTGTGGAAACAGGCCCTTCGGCCCAACAAGTCCACACCGACCCGCCGAAGCGAAACCCACCCATACCCCTACATTTACCCCTTACCTAACACTACGGGCAATTTAGCTTGGCCAATTCACCTGACCCATGATGTACACAATGATACAGCATCCACCATTCTCTGGGCTGGAGAATTCCAAAAATTCATAAACTTGAGTGAACAAATTACTCGACAAAAGTGAGGGCTGCAGATGCTAGAAATCAGAGTCTAGTTTAGAGTGGTGCTAGAAGAGTACAACAGGCCAGGCAGCATCCGAGGAGCAGGAAAATCGACGTTTCGGGAAAAAGCCCTTCATCATAGGCCCAAAACATCGATTTTCCTGCTTCTCGGCTGCTGCCTAATTTGCTGTGCTTTTCCAGCACCATTCTAATCGGAACACATTACTCCTCATCTTTGTCCTAATTGATTGGCCAGTTATCCTGAAACTGTACTTCAGTGTTTTTCAATTCTGTCCCGAGGGGAAATCGTTTTGTGGCCTCAGTTCCACACCTTGCCCCTTGAGAAGCTTATATGCTTCAGTGAGATTGTGCCTCTCAGCTCCGGGAACGTTAATCTCGATTACCTAATGTATAGGCCGTATTGTGGTGCAAGTGAATGCTTCCACATAACGATGCATAAGAATGTAAGAAACAGGAGCAGAAATTAGGCCATTCAGCCCATCGAGTGTGTTCTGCCATTCAATCATGGCTGATAAGTTTCTCAACCCCATTATCCCACTTTCTCCCCCTTGATACTCCAGAACCTATCTATCTCAGTCCTACATATACTCAATGACCTGGCTTCCACAGCCTTCAGTGGCAGTGAATTCCATAGATTCACCACTCTTTGTTAGAAGATATTTCTCCTTATCTCATGATTTGACTGAACATGTCACCTTCAGGGATTTGTGTCTCTGAACTTCCAAGGTCTCTCTGTAATCCCTCTTTAAAATATGTACATTAGGAGAAGTTGAGGCCATTAGACCCCTCGAACTTGTACTGTCTTTGGCTAATGATGTGGACGTTTGGCGGGGTGGGGTGGTTCCGGCCTGGTTCATAATACCTGAAAGCTTATGATTTCAAATAATCGTGTGGGCCTATATTTTGGTGCAGTGTGACTTCTGGCTTTGTTTTTGGATAAGATCATACATAATCTGATCAGTGGCCTCAACCATCTTGCCTGCTTTACCATCACTACCCTAAATGAATATCTTTTTTAGCGGGGCATTGTTGTGAATCCAAATATATTTGATGGGTTTAAGCAAAAGCATTGTAAAACTCCAGCATGCGTGTTTCTCTCTTGCCTATCTGATGCTATCAAGTATTCGCCTTGTCGGATGTTCGATGCCCCTTTGACCTCCTGCCTTTGACCTCTTGCAGCGTAGCTCGGTGCTGTGTCACTCCGTACTCTCTGGTGGGCCTGACATTCACGGTCTCCCGTCTGTCGCTGGGCTTGCTCACTCTGTGCAAATTTTACCTTCAGGGATATTCAGCCTTTGCGAATGGCAACCTCATGCACAGGTAAGGGAGCTTCAGTGACCCGATCCACGCCCTAAACCAAGCAACAAACAAACCGTGGAAGAACTTGCCCTGTCTACTGAGCCTGTCACCACGTTCCCCCCACTCCCTGTCCCCTTCTTTGGGCATCATAAAACGTTTTACAGCCAAGCCTTTTTGAAATGTAGTCATAATGGGAGAAGCCATTACCAATTACCCCACAATGCAATTCCCAAAACTCAGACAATGTGGAAATGATCATCGAGTGTTGCTGCTCTATAGACTGAGAATGAGGAGTTGGTAGTCGGTAGTAAGGAAATGGGGGATGAGATAAATAATTGATTTACTTTTGTCTTCACTGTAGAGGATATTAGAAACACTTTCTGGCAATAGTGGGAAGGGGAAAACAACTTGGTGAAATTGCAGTCACAAGAGAAATCATGTGGAGCAAAGTTATGAATTTGCAGGCTGGCAATTCTTGAGGTGTTAAAGGAGTTGGTTAATAAAGGTTGTTAATTTACCAGATTCAGGAAAGGTTCCATCAGACTGGAAAATAGTAAATACATTCAAAAAGGGAAAGAGGCAGCAAATGGGTAACTACAGGTCACTTGATGTCCATTGTGGGGAATTGATCAAATCATTTATTAAGGTGTTTTTATTGATTTCCAGCATCCGCAACACATTGCTTTTAAAGCGGATGTGGTCCAGATTTTGCTGCATCTTTCTTTAGTCAATTGAGATCACATTGACTGGCAGAGTAAAGCCTGAGGGATGACACGTTTGGCAGACTCCTCCAATATCTTAGTTTTCAATCTTCTCTGTTAATGCCCTTTTCCTGAAGTTTTCAAACAATAATACCACAAGTGGGTCTGATGTTGGTTTTTATCCTGCAGTAATTTTGTTCTGTGCACAGAGGTGTGACCGAAGGGGTGACCTTTCTGCTGCTGGCGCTACAGACTGACCTCATAGACCTGCATGTCCTGCAGCGTACCTTCCTGCTCAGCATCATCTTGTTCATCATAGTCGCCTCCATCCTCCAATCGATGCTGGAGATCACTGACCCCATCGTGCTTGCCCTGGGAGCTTCCCGGAACAGGTGAATGATAGGATGGGGGTGTGGTTGGGGGGAAATGGGGGAGTGGTGGGGAGTGGGTTTGGGGGAGTGGTTTGGGGGGAAATTGGGGAGTGGTGGGGGGAATGGAGGAATGATGTGGTAGGGTTGGTGGAGTAGTGTGGGGAGGCGGAGTGCTGTGGGGAGGTGGTGTGTGGCGGAGTGGTGTGTGGCGAGGGTGGAGTGGGGAGGGGGTGAGTGGTCTGGGGAGGGGGGAGATTGTGGGGATGGGGAATACCCCTTGCCCCCAGAATTGGAGCACGCCCATGTTCACTTCCCTGAGCCCCTCTCTATTTGCCCGCTGCGTGCTGAGCTCTGCTTCCCAGCCTGTGGAGCCAAACGTCTGTCTCATTTCACCTGAGCTTCAGCAGTGAGGCAGGTGGATTCCTAGGGACCTTGCCCCCAGGGCTCAACCCCCTCCTGGCCTTGGCTTCCTCGTCGGCCGGTTGGGGAATGGCTGGTAGCGACAGCAGCTCGGGCTGCTCACTCTGTGATCCCCTGCCCAGCTCCTGTCCTTGCCCACCAGACACTAAGGCCAGTTGTAGGCTGGTTTGCCCGAATCGTTAACTCTCCTGCTCCTCGGATGCTACCTGACCTGCTGTGCTCTTCCAGCACCACCCTTTTTGACCCAGTTGTAGGCTTGTCTCTCACTTACCTGAGACTGAACCCGGGACTTTTGTTGAGACTTAATGTTCCTGCAGAGACAATTTACGATGATTTCAGGAAAAGGCTCAGCGAAGCTGTTGTCTGATTTTGGAGTATGTTCATTAGTCATGGGAGGTTTCCAGCACGATGGTGACCCTTCCACCCATCAATTCTGTACTGATCCTTTCCTGCAGGAATGAAAAACCTATCCCATTATCCTGACTTACGTATTAGCTTCTGTTTCAAACCATCATTCATTTATTCCTTGAAAGATGGAATGTTCTCCATTTCCGAAAACACCCTTTGGCAAAATAATGACAGAATCTCTACAGTGCAAATAGAGTGGTGTGGGACCATTCAGCCCATCAACTCTGCACCTCCTTTAAAGGACATCCCAGACTCGCCTTCCACAATGCCCCGCAGCCCCACAAACGCTGCATTTCCTATGACCAATCCACCTAACTTGCATATCTATGGACTGTGGGAGGAAACTGGAGCACCTGGTGGGAGCCCACACAGACACGGGGACTTTACACAGACAGTCACCCAAAGCTAGAATCGAACCCAGATCCCTGGCGATTGTGAGGCAGCTGTGGTAACCAATGAGCCACCCTTAGTGCCCAGGATGTCCTTCTGGTAACCTGGCCCATTATCTGCATCACTCCTTCAAGGACCCAGCTAAATCCCGGGTTATGCTGTATGGGAGGAGTGGAGCTTGATAGGCAGTATCACCCATTTCTGCTCACGTTCCATATCTTTATGTGCTTTCTGATTGTTTAGGAGTTTGTGGAAGCATTTCCGTGCCGTCAGCATGTGTCTTTTCCTGTTGGTCTTTCCCAGTTTCATGGCCTATAGGATTGCACAGTTTTTCAAGATGGACTTCTGGCTATTGATCATCATCTCCAGCAGTGCGCTGACCTCTCTCCAGGTAGGAGGGCACTGTTTGTATCAGGTCATGACTTGGGTGAGGTGGACGAAGTTTGAGAGGTTGCAGACGGCGCAAATACTTCGAAATGCCGTCAGTAGGTCAGGAAGATCCGTAGCAGGATTGAGGATGCAGAGACAGACTTGTGGTATGTATGTGAGTGCTGTTTCTGGGTCAGAGTCCTGGAATTCCCTCCCTAACTGCATTGTGGGTGTCTCTACCCCAAATGGACTGCAGTGGTTCAAGAGGCAGCTCGCCAGTACCTTCACAAGGGGCAACTAAGGATGGACAAAAAATGCTGTCCAAACCAGCAAAGCCCACACCCCTGAGTGAGTTAAAACATAAATACCACGGCATACATAAGACTGTAACACCTTGAACTAGACTTAGATAATTTGGCCCATCGTATCTGCTCCGTTATTCACTGGGATAAGAACAGGTAGTTGGTTTGTTTTGACTGGCTTTTCTGTGCTGTTGATCTCTATGACTCAGTGAGATCATGGCTGACCTGATAATCCTCAACTCCACTTTGCTGTTTTTCCCCTTCATTCCTTTACTGATTAAGAATCTGTCTGTTTCAGCCATCACTCAGACACTCGCTCACCTCTGTGGTAAGGAATTCCCCGCATTCACCATCCTTTGAGAGAAGTTGACCCTGGATGAGTTTAATGGGACAGTATGAAGGGAGGTTTACTCTGTATCTAATCCAGTGCTGTTCCTGCCCTGCAAGTATTTGATGGGGTCTTTTCTTTTATTCGATGTGGGCTTTATTGGCTGGCACAGAATTTATTGTCTACCCCAAGTTACCCTTGGGAAGGTGGTGGAGGGCAGCCACCTTGAACAACTGCCATCCATTTGATGTAGGTACACCCACAATATGGTTAGGGAAAGCATTCCAGGGTTTGGACCCTGTGATACTAAAGGAAATGTGGTATATTTCCAAGTCAAGGTGATGTCGAGTAAGAGAGGAGCTTTCAGGTGGTGGTGCTCTCATGTATATGTCCGTGTCCTTCTCGATGAAGTTGGTCGTTGGTTTGGAAGGAGCTTGGTGAATTTCTGCAGTGCAGCTTGTAGACAACAGAACATTGACTTGGTGGATCTGGTGCCAATCAAACTGGCTGCTTTGTCCTGGATGGTGTCAAACTGCTTGTGGTGTTTCAGCTGCACCCATCATCCATCAGTCCCTGAATTGTGCCTTGTAGACGGTGGACAGGCTGTGGGAGGTGGGGGGGTGGGCGGTCAGGAGATGAGTCACTGACTACAGCATTCCAAGCCTCAGACCATGTTTTTGTCATCGTTGTATTTATATGGCTAGGCCAGTTCAGTTTCTGGTCAATGGTATCGTCCAGGATGCTGATAATGGGGGAATTCAGTCATGGTAGTAACACCGTTCAATGTCAAGGGGCAAAGATCAGGTTCTGTCTTGTTGGAGATGGCCATTGTCTGACACTTGCATGATGTAAATGTCACTTCCCATTTGTCAGCCAAGTTTGGACATTGACAAGGTCTTGCTGCATTTCGACATAGACTGTTTCAGTGTCTGGCGAGTTGTGAATGATTAGATTAGAATGATGCAGATGCAATCATTAGCAAACATCCCCACTACCCTGAAGAAGTCCTGCAGCTTGGATGATTGACCTCCAATGAAGAAGAGCATCTTGCTTTGTGCCAGGAATGATTCCAGGGGCAAGTTCTCCTGATTCTGTTTGAGTTTTGCATGGATTCCTTGATACCACACCGGATCGAAAGCAGCCTTGATGTCAAGTACAGTCATTCTCCCCTCTCCTCTGGAATTCAAATCTTTTGTCTGTGTTTGAACCAAGGCCGTAATGAGGTCAGGAGCTGAGTGGCTCTGGCAGAACCCAAACTTGGTGTCACTGTGCAGGTTATTGCTGAGCTGCTTGTTAGCACTGTTGAAGACACCTTCCATCACTTTACTGATGACTGGAGCAGACTGATGGGACAGTAATTGGCTAGATTAGATTTGTTCTGCTTTTTGTGTACATAGCTGGGCAATTTATCATACTGTTGTGTCGGGCGACAAGGAGGCTCAGTGGTTAGCACTGCTGCCTCACTACACCAGGCACCCAGGTTCAATTCCAACCTCAGGTGACTGTATGGAGTTTGCACGTTCTCCCCGTGTCTATGTGGGTTTCCTCCGGGTGCTCCGGTTTTCTCCCACAATCCAAAGTTGCGTAGGTGAGATGAATTGACCATGCTAAAGTGCCCATTGTGTACAGTGATGTGTAGGTTAGGTGCATTAGTCAGGAGAAACAGAGGAATAGGGTAGGGGAATGGGTCTGGGTGAGAGACTCTTCGGAGGGTCAGTGTGGACTTATTGGGCCAAATGGCCTGTAGGGATTCTCTGGTACCAGTATTATAGCTGTACTGAAACAAGTTGGCTAGGGATGTAGCAGTACTATTGCTGATTATTGACAGGGCACACAGCCTTTGCAGTATCCAGTGCCTTTAGCCATTTCTTGACATTATTTTGGAGCGAATTGAATTAACTGAAGGCTGGGATCAATGATTCTGAGGACCTTCAGAGTAGGGCAAGATGGATCATCCACTCTGCACTTGTAACTGAAGATTGTTGCAATTGTTTCAGCCTTATCTTTTGCACTTATGTGCTGGACTCCTCCAACATTGACAGTGGAAATATTTGTGGAGCTACTTCCATCAGTGAGTTCAATTGCCCACCACCATTCACGACTGAATGTAGCAAAATTGCCGACCTCAGATCTGATCCGTTGGCAGTGCAATCTCTAAGCTCCACCACTTGCTGCTTGTGCTGATGACACACAAGGAGTCCTGTGTTGCAGCTGCATCAGCTTGACACCTCATTTTGCTGCTGATCCTGGCATTCCCTCCTGCATTGTTCATTGAGGTAGGCTTGATCTGCTCATTCGCTGGCAATGGTAGAGTGAGAGATATGCCAAGCTGTGAGGCTATAGATTGTGCTGGAGTATGAATCTGCTGTTGCTAATTGTCCATGCTGCCTCATAGATGCCCAGTTTTGAGTTGCTAAATCAGTTTAAAGTCTGCCCTGCTCAATACTGTGATAGTGCCACACAACATGATGTAAGGTACTACTAATGTAAAGATGGGAACTTGTCTTCACAAGGACTGTGCGGTGGTCTCTCTTCGTGATGCTGCGATGGACAGATGTATCTGCCGCTGGCAGATCGGTAAGGATGAGGTCTGACATGATTTTCCCTCTTGTTGGTCCCCTCACCACCTGCCGCAGACCCAGTCAAGCAGATATGTTCTTTAGGATCCAACCAACTCGATCGGTAATGCTGTTGCCGAGCCACTTTTCATAGCCTACACCGTGAAACAGGCCCTTCAGTCCAACAAGTCCATACCAATCCTCTAAAGAGTAACCCACCCAGACCCGTTCCTCCTACCCTATATATACCCCTGACTAATGTACCTAACCTATACATCCCAGAACACTATGGGTAATTTCCCATGGCCAATTCACCTAACCTTCACATCTTTGGATTGTAGGAGGAAACCGGAGCATCCAGACATGGGGAGAATGTGCAAACTCTACTCCTGAGGTGGAATTGAAGCCAGGCCCCTGGCACTGTGAGGCAGCAGTGCTAACTACTGAACCACCTAACTGCCCTAGTACGGGGGTGGTGAACATTGAAATCCCCCACACAGAGTGCATTTTGTTTTCTTCGCCGCCCTCAGTGCCTCCTCCAAGTGCATTTCATAATGGAGGAAGATTGATTTGTTGGCCAAAGGGAGTGACATGTCAATCAGCGGGAGGTTTCCTTGCCTATGTTTAACCTGATGCCACAAGACCTCATGGCATCCAAAGCCACCATTGAGGATTCCCAGAGCAGCTGTGCCCCGACTGTATGTCAGTGCACTGCCATTTGTGTCTTGTCAGTGGGAGAGGACCAAAGATGGTGACGATGGTATCTGGGATGTTGTTAGAATGGAGGGAGCTTTACTCCGTTTATAACTCATTCTGTACATAACCTTGAGTGTTTGCTGGGACTGTACAGAGTGATCGTTTCTCTGTATCTGATCCTGTGCTATACCTTCTCTCGGAATGTTTTGATGGTAAGGAATTATCATGAGTGAGGATGTGGGTTAGGCATGGGAATGTCAAGCATTATTAGATTCGACGGTGGTGATGTCAAGCTAAGGCAGTGAGGGCTTTATCTGGTAACTGTTGCATTCACTGTGAAAGATCAATGAGTATTGAACGGTAGCAATGTATACACAAACTTGATGGATCGATGTGGTAACAATGTAGTGTTAGACAAATGTTAAAACAAATTATATCAATTAAATGGAGATAGAAGCCACTGATGTGATGGCATATTGTGCAATGTGTACAGGGTAGGCCATTTGGCCCTTGTGCTGATCATCTACTGAGCTACCTTACTCTCTCACTACTCCTCTATCACTTAATTCCCTTTATTGCTCAAAGGGAATGAGCATCTCTGGGGTGGAAAATTTCAAAGATTCACATTCATCTGAGTGAAGAAATTTCGCCTCACCTTGTTTTAAGGGGAAGTGATGGCCTAGTGGTATTATTGCTGGGCTGTTAATCCAGGGACCCAGGTCATGTCCTGGGGAGCTGCATTTGAATCCTGCTATGGCAGTCAGTGGAATTTGAATTCAATGAAAATCTGGTTTTAAGATTCATTGTCGATTGTCAGAGAAAAAAAAAATCTGGTTCACTAATAGCCTTTAGAAAAGGAAACTGCCATTCTTAGCTGGTCTGGCCTACATTTGATTCTAGACCCACAGCAATGCGGTTGACACTTAACAATTAGATTAGATTAGATTAGGTTCGGGATGGGCAATAAACACTGGCTCGGCCATCGATGCTATTATCCCATCAGTGAATTTTTAAAAAAATACTGTGACTCCCACATTTTTGATTCCCTGGATGGACCCTGTCAGACACTGGAGAATTTTGTGTGTTCCAATCAGATCCTCTCATTCTCCTGAGCTCCAGAGAGTATGGGTTCAGGATGATGTTGATGAGAGACGATTAATTTCTTACAGTTGTGATCCAGCAGGTCTCCAAGATGCTTTGCTCTTGTCTTGCATTGATTAACAAGAACAATGTAGACAACACTGTTAACACATGTGTGTGTGTGTGTGTGTGTGTGTGTGTGAGAGAGAGAGAGAATAATGGATGAATCATTGAATCCTGACAGTGTAGAAGCTGGCCATTTGGCCTATCAAGTCCACGCTGCCCCTCTAAAGATCCCACCCAGACGCATTCCCTCCCTACCCTATCCCCGTAACCTTGCATTCCCATGGCTAACCCCCACAGTCTGCACATCCCTGGACACTATGGGATAAATTAGCATGGCCAGTTCACTTAACCTGCAGATCCTTGGACTGTGGGACATAAGCAGAGAAAACGCATATAGACACAGGGAGAATATGCAAACTCCACACAAACAGTTGGCTGAAGCTGGAATTGAACCTTGGTACCTGGTGTTGTGAGGCAGCAGTGCTAACCACTGAGCCACCGTCCCTCATGGCTGGCTAGTCAAGAAAGTAAGAGCACATGGGATCCAAGGAAAAGTGGATCCAAAATTGGCTGAGAAGTAGAGAGAGTGATGCTAGAGGCTTCTGTGACTGTAAGGCTGTTTCCAGTAGAGTTCCACAGGGTTTGGTGTTTGTAGATTTTGGATTTGAGGTACAACAAAGGGTGAGATAAAAATTGATAAAGTGGTACGCAACGAGGAGGATATGGACGGACTGGTCAGGTGGGCAAAGCAGAGCCAAATGGAATTCATCCTGGAAAAGTGAGAGATGATGCACTTGGGTAGGGCTGACAAGTAAATTACATTGAATGATAGGATCCTGGAAACGACAGAAGATTGGATGGATGTTGGTGTGCATATCCGCAGATCCTTGAAGCTAACAGGGCAGGTAGTTAGGATTCTTGGCATATTAGTTGAGGCAGAGAATAAGCAAGGAGATTATGCTGGACGTGTATAAAACATTGCTTCGGCTACAACTGGAGTGCAGTGTGCAGGCCTGGTCCCCACATTATAGGAAAAGATGAGAATCTACTGGAGAGGGTGCAGAGGCAAGTTACCCTCTCAAGCTGCCTGGGCTGAACAGTCTGAGGGAAGATTGGAGAGGTTGGAGGTTGTTGGTCATGAAGCAGTGAAGGTTCAGATGGGTGATGATGGAGGTGCATGAGATTGAGGGTGGAGTAGAAGCTGCTTCTTCCACTGGTCAGATGGTCAATAACCAGGGGCCATTGATTTAAAGTAAGCGTAGGATATAAGGAAAGATGTGAAGAAATATTTTCACTTTGAGGGTGGGTGGGGTCTAGAACTTGCTGTCCAAAAGACTCTTGTAACATTTAGATATTCATTTGCACTGCCATAGCCTCCAGGGCCATGCTAAATTGTCCAGTAGTGGGCAGTCTGGGTGAATTAACTATAGTAAATGTGGGGTTACGGGAATAGGTTGTTCTTTGGAGGGTCGGTGAAGATTCGATGGGCTAAATGGCCTCTATCTGTACTGTAGGGTTCTGTGATTCCAAGGCTATGGGCCAAAAGCTGGAAGATGTGGTTAGTGTCATCAGACTTTTGTTGGTCTGCACAGACGCGATGGGATGAATGGCCTCTTCTGTGCTGTAAGCACCTATGAGCATATGGGAAATAGGATCAGAATAGGCCATTGGACCCCTTGAGGCTGCTCTGACATTCAGCAAGATCGTGGCTGATCATCTCTCTAGGCACTATTTTCTCACACTATCCCCTTATTCTTTAAATTCTCAATCTATTGATCCTTCTCTTGAACATACTCAATGACTGAGCCTCGATCAGCCTCTGGGGTCACGAATTGGAAAATCTCACCATCCTCTGAGTGAAGAAATTTCGCCTCCATCCAGTTCTCAATGGCTTGCCCAATATACTGAGTCATAGAGTCATTCAGCATGGGAAATAGACTCTTCAGCCCCACTCATCCATGCTGATTAGATTTCCTAAACTGACCTAATCTCATTTGTCTGCATTTGGCCCATATCCCTCCAAAACCTCCTTATTCATCTACCTGTCCAAAAGTCTTTAAATGTTGTAACTGTACTTGCATCTACCACTTCCTCTGACAGCTCATTCCACATACAAGCCACTGTCTGTGTGAAAAGGTTGCCCCTCAGGTTGTCATTCCATTCCCCCCCCCCCCCCCCACCCTCAGTCGAAGCAAAACGCTCAGAGACAGTTGTTTTGCCTCCTTCATCTTTATTCCGGGCCCTGGAGGAGGGGAGAATGATCGCCCATGTGCACAGGGACATGAGTTCATGGTCTTCTCTGGAACAGCAGTTTCTCAGTGAACTATATAGTCATTTTACAGGGAGGAGCATCCAGATAAGGCAACATACATATTAATTGGGTGACCGTTAAAATCAGCAAGTGTCAATAGTAAAGGTTAAGCTGTCTGCTGTTACACAGTGAATAACTGACTTCACATAATGAATACGGCACGGTGGCTCAGAGGTTAGCACTGCTGCCTCACAGCACCAGGGACCCAGATTCGATTCCTGCCTCGGGCGACTGTCTGTGTGGAGTTTGCACATTCTCCCCGTGGCTGCGTGGGTTTCCTCCGGGTACTCCAGTTCCCTCCCAAAGTCCAAAGATGTGCGGGTCAGGTGAATTGGCCATGCTAAATTGCCCATAGTGTAGGTGCATTCGTCAGAGGGAAATGGATCTGGATGGGTTACTCTTCGGAGGGTCAGTGTGGACTGGTTAGGCCAAATGGCCTGTTTCCACACAGTAGAGAGTCTAGTCTAATCTAATCTAATATTTTTCACCTTGTTAACTGACCTTACATACTGAATGCTACTTCATCTTGTTTAAATGGCTTTACATAATGAATGCTTTTCTACCTTGTTAACCCATTACCGTTGCCTCCAGCACCCCATTGTTAACGGTAAGTTCTTATCTGATCTGAGTCATGCTCAGCTAAACCTCTTGTTTCACTAAATTCAAAACTTACCTCTTTCCCTGCCTGCTTATACCCTATACACGTTCTCATTCCCTCCTTTTATCATTTCATGATAACCACCGAGATGGCATTACCAGCTTTTATAAGACTCTGACAGCCAGCATTTAAGCAAGACACAGCATACAATGATTATAACAACAAAATTACAAATCCGTTACAGTAAATAGGATTCTTCAAATTCTATGTGGAAAAAGAAAATCCACCAGTAAAGTTCTTCAATCCACAGTCCTGAGTGACCACTCCATCCCCTCCAACTACAGAGGAAATTAGCTGTTCTCCAAATTTTCCTTCAGTAAAGTCCAATCTGAAAAAAAAAATCAGTCTGTTCTTGAGTCACTCCTTGGAGAAATCTGAATTCTTGGATAAGGGCAGATGAATGCTTCACAAAACTGACGAGACTTCTGTCCTTCTGGAGATGCTTCAGATGGATATCAGTGCACCCGAGTGTGCAGTACTGCAGCTACAGGCTGGGTAAAAGCAATATCCTTTGCTGCGTCTGCTCCTTCTCTGCAGTGGGCGGCACGATGGCACAGTGGTTAGCACTGCTGCCTCACAGTGCCAGAGACCCAGGTTGAATTCCCGCCTCAGGTGACTAACTGTGCTGTAGTGGGGGGTGCTGGAGAGCGTGAGTGGGGGCTGGGCTGTTAGATGTAGGGGAATGGGTCTGGGCGGGTTGTGCTTCGGAGGGTCGGTGTGGACTTGTTGGGCCGAAGGGCCTGTTTCCACACTGTAAGTAATCTAATCTAAATGTAACAAAGCCAATTGGCTGTTGTGATGTTAGCTTGATCAGAGTTTTTTTTGCATCCTCTCACTGATATTACACTTATAAAAAGAGAAAGCCCTGGCAGTGGACCACACAGCGCTGCAATCCAAGTCACACTCTTCCCCAAGAACAAAGACTTACAGAGCCTCAAATTTCGCCACGAGGGGGACTTTCACCCCTTTCTCACTTTACTCCTCACAAAGGCTTGAACCCGCACCCCACTGACGGACAGAGAACCGGACTCCCACTGAGGCACAGAGAACCGGACTCCCACTGAGACACAGAGAACCGGACCCCCGCTGAGGCACAGTGAACCGGACCCCCGCTGAGGCACAGAGAACCGGCACCCCGCTGAGGCACAGAGAACTGGCACCCCACTGAGACACAGAGAACCGGACCCCCGCTGAGGCACAGAGAACTGGACCCTATGGAACTGAGGTGCAGAGGAATTTCTTCAGTCAGAGGGTGGGGAATCTGTGGAACCCATTGCCACAGAAGGCTGTGGAGACCAAGTATTTAAAGTCTGGTTGAAGATTTGTAGCTCGGGTGTCCGTTGTTGTGGTTCTGTTCACCGAGCTGGAAGTTTTTGCTGCAAACGTTTCGTTCCCTGGCTAGGGAACATCATCAGTGCTATTGGAGCCTCCTGAGAAGCGCTGCTTTGATGTTTCTTCCGGTATTTATAGTGGTTTGTTCTTGCCGCTTCCGGGTGTCAGTTTCAGCTGTAGTAGTTTGTATGTGGAGTCCAGGTTGATGTGTCTGTTGATGGATCTTCTTGCCGTTTCCGGGTGTCAGTTTCAGCTGTAGTGGTTTGTATATGGGGTCCAGGTCTATGTGTCTGTTAATGGAGTTTGTGGATGAATGCCATGCCTCTAGGAATTCCCTGGCTGTTCTCTGTCTGGCTTGTCCTATGATGGTAGTGTTTTCCCAGTCAAATTCATGTTCCTGGTTGTCTGAGTGTATGGCTACTAGGGATAGCTGGTCGTGTCGTTTTGTGGCTAGCTGATGTTCGTGGATGCGGATTGTTAGCTGTCTTCCTGTTTGTCCTATATAGTGTTTTGTGCAGTCCTTGCATGGTATTTTGTAGACTACGTTAGTTTGGCTCGTGCTGGCTATTGGGTCCTTTGTTCTAGTGAGTTGTTGTCTGAGTGTGAAAAAAAAACACACCGAATCATCAACGCCACACTCTCAGGAATGCGATTCACGAGAGAAGAGGAAAAGGATAGCCAACTCTCATTCCTAGACCTGTTAGTAGAGAGAACACCCAACGGAGAATTCACCACAAGGGTACACAGGAAACCAACACACACAGACCAAGTCCTAAACTATGAAAGTAACCACCCCAACACACACAAACGAAGCTGCATCAGGACACTATTCAAAAGAGCCACAACACACTGCAGTACACCAGAACTGCGAAAAGAGGAAGAGGAACACCTATACAAGGTATTCGCCAAAAACGGATACCTACGCAACTTTATCACCAGATGCCTAAGAGATAGACCACGGAACGAGGACATGCCACAACCAAAAGGATTAGCCACACTACCATACGTCAGGAGCGTCTCAGAACTGACAGCCAGACTACTGCGACCCTTAGGACTCAACAGCCCACAAGCCAACTTCCACACTCAGCCAACAACTCACTAGAACAAAGGACCCAATAGCCAGCACGAGCCAAACTAACGTAGTCTACAAAATACCATGCAAGGACTGCACAAAACACTATATAGGACAAACAGGAAGACAGCTAACAATCCGCATCCACGAACATCAGCTAGCCACAAAACGACACGACCAGCTATCCCTAGTAGCCATACACTCAGACAACCAGGAACATGAATTTGACTGGGAAAACACTACCATCATAGGACAAGCCAGACAGAGAACAGCCAGGGAATTCCTAGAGGCATGGCATTCATCCACAAACTCCATTAACAGACACATAGACCTGGACCCAATATACAAACCACTACAGCTGAAACTGACACCCGGAAACGGCAAGAAGATCCATCAACAGACTCATCAACCTGGACCCCACATACAAACTACTACAGCTGAAACTGACACCCGGAAGCGGCAAGAACAAACCACTATAAATACCGGAAGAAACATCAAAGCAGCGCTTCTCAGGAGGCTCCAATAGCACTGATGATGTTCCCTAGCCAGGGAACGAAACGTTTGCAGCAAAAACTTCCAGCTCGGCGAACAGAACCACAACAACCAAGTATTTAAGACAGAGATGGGATTGGCAATAGCCTAGCTGTATTATTACTAGACCTTTAATTGAGAAACTCTGGGAAAATTCTGGGGAATTGGGTTCAAATCCCAGATGCTGCAGTTTGATTTCAGTAAGATCTGGAGTGATGACCATGAATCCATCATCGCTTGTCAGAAAAGAAGTCCACCTGGTTCGCTAATTGGGGAAGGAAATCTGCCATCTTTACCTGGTTCTGGCCTACATATGACTCCAGACTCCCAGTACTTAGACAGTAAATATGTCCGCATTCTGTGAATAAACCATAAAAAGCATATAGTTAGGCTCTTGATTGGTAAGGGGATCAAGGGTTACAGGAAGAAGGCAAGTAGAATGGGGTTGTGAAACATATCGGCCATGATCAAATGCTAGAACATGCATTTGACTGAGTAGCCTAATTCTGCCGCTGTATCTTATAGCCTTATGGTAAACAAGGACAGCCAGGTACGTGGGAGATAAATGCTTCACAGTCCCTCATCATTTTAAGTATTTTCTGCCCCTCAGACTAGTCTTAAAGACCAGAATAAATGATAAATCTAACGAAGCTACCACTGATGAGTACAAGATGATTCAATCCCCCACTCGCTACTCTCTGCCATCACACCCTCTTCCTCCCCCCATCCCACCCACTCACGCCCTCCCTCTCGCACCTTTCCCCGACTCTCAATCTCCTTCCCCCTTCATGCCCTCCCCCCAATCATGCCTCGCCCCCCACTCACGCCCTCCATCCCCCACTCACACCCTTCACATCCCCCCAAATCTCACCCTCCAGCCCCCACTCTCGCCCTCCACCCCCCACCACTCTCACCCTCCACCACCCCACTCTCGCTCTCAACCCCCCCACTCTCATCCTCAACCCCTCCTTCTCTCGCCCTCTACCCCCTTCTCTCACCCTCTACCCCCTTCTCTCACCCTCTACCCCCTTCTCTCACCCTCTACCCCCTTCTCTCGCCCTCTACCCCCTTCTCTCACCCTCCACCCCCCTTCTCTCACCCTCCACCCCCCTTCTCTTGCCCTCCACCCCCCTTTCTCTCGCCCTCCACCCCCCTTCTCTCGCCCTCCACCCCCCTTCTCTCGCCCTGCACCCCCCTTCTCTCGCCCTGCACCCCCCTTCTCTCGCCCTCCACCCCCCTTCTCTCGCCCTCCACCCCCCTCTCTCTCGCCCCCCCCCCCCTCTCTCGCCCTCCACCCCCCCTCTCTCGCCCTCCACCCCCCCCTCTCTCGCCCTCCACCCCCCCCTCTCTCGCCCTCCACCCCCCCTCTCTCGCCCTCCACCCCCCCCTCTCTCGCCCTCCACCCCCCTTCTCTCGCCCTCCACCCCCCTTCCCTCGCCCTCCACCCCCCTTCTCTCGCCCTCCACCCCCCCTTCTCTCGCCCTCCACCCCCCTTCTCTCGCCCTCCACCCCCCTTCTCTCGCCCTCCACCCCCCTTCTCTCGCCCTCCACCCCCCTTCTCTCGCCCTCCACCCCCCTTCTCTCGCCCTCCACCCCCCTTCTCTCGCCCTCCACCCCCCTTCTCTCGCCCTCCACCCCCCTTCTCTCGCCCTCCACCCCCCTTCTTCTCTCGCCCTCCCCCCCCCTTCTCTCGCCCTCCACCCCCCTTCTCTCGCCCTCCACCCCCCTTCTCTCGCCCTCCACCCCCCTTCTCTCGCCCTCCACCCCCCTCTCTCGCCCTCCACCCCCCTTCTCTCGCCCTCCACCCCCCTTCTCTCGCCCTCCACCCCCCTTCTCTCGCCCTCCACCCCCCTTCTCTCGCCCTCCACCCCCCTTCTCTCGCCCTCCACCCCCCTTCTCTCGCCCTCCACCCCCCTTCTCTCGCCCTCCACCCCCCTTCTCTCGCCCTCCACCCCCCTTCTCTCGCCCTCCACCCCCCTTCTCTCGCCCTCCACCCCCCTTCTCTCGCCCTCCACCCCCCTTCTCTCGCCCTCCACCCCCCTTCTCTCGCCCTCCACCCCCCTTCTCTCGCCCTCCACCCCCCTTCTCTCGCCCTCCACCCCCCTTCTCTCGCCCTCCACCCCCCTTCTCTCGCCCTCCACCCCCCTTCTCTCGCCCTCCACCCCCCCTCTCTCGCCCTCCACCCCCCTTCTCTCGCCCTCCACCCCCTTCTCTCGCCCTCCACCCCCCTTCTCTCGCCCTCCACCCCCCTTCTCTCGCCCTCCACCCCCCTTCTCTCGCCCTCCACCCCCCTTCTCTCGCCCTCCACCCCCCTTCTCTCGCCCTCCACCCCCCTTCTCTCGCCCTCCACCCCCCTTCTCTCGCCCTCCACCCCCCTTCTCTCGCCCTCCACCCCCCTTCTCTCGCCCTCCACCCCCCTTCTCTCGCCCTCCACCCCCCTTCTCTCGCCCTCCACCCCCCTTCCCTCGCCCTCCAGCCCCCCTCCCCTGGCCCTCCACCCCCCTCTTCCCTCGCCCTCCACCCCTCTCCCCTGGCCCTCCACCCCCCCTTCCCTCGCGGTCTACCCCCCTTCTCTCGCCCTCCAACGCCCCCCATGCCCTCTCCACTACTCACTTCCTTTTCTCTCTCTCTCTCTCTCCCCCCCCCCCCCCCCCCCCCACTCCACTCATGCCCTCTCTGAGTTTGCCCCCTCACTGGTGTATTATGCCATATTGTGACTGAAACTCCTTCCTCCAGGTTACTGGGACTATCTTCATCTACGGGCTGTTTGTGACCGAGGACCTGAGGAGGGAGCCCATCGAGAACCTGGAGGACGTCATCTACTACGTCAACAGCTCGTGCCGGGTCCTGGAGTTCCTCGTGGCGGTGTGCGTCGTTGCCTACGGCGTGGTGGAGTCCATCTTTGGGGAGTGGAGCTGGATGGGCGCCTCGGTCATCGTCGTGCACTCTTACTTCAACGTCTGGCTGCGCGCCCGCGCTGGCTGGAACAGCTTTGTCCTCCGCAGAGAGGCCGCCCAGAAGATCAGCTCTTTGCCCTGCGCCACCCAACAACAGCTTGCTGACTACGCTGACGTCTGTGCCATCTGCTACCAGGTAGGTCTCTGCACCTCCAATGGGCTGGGGAGGGGGGTTTCGGGAAGACGATGCAAATGTAGGATGGTGAGGGCACATAGGATGTTGAGGAACCCAATTCACAGGATTACTTGCCTTTGGGTGGTTAGCACTGTTGCTTCATGGCGCCAGGGACCCGTGTTCGATTCCACCCTCCGGCAACTGTCTGTGTGGGGTTTGACCATTCTCACCGTGTCTGCATGGGCAATGTAAATAACGTGGGGGGGGGGAGGGGCGCGATGGCTTGGACTGTTAATCCAGAGAACCAGTGAGGACCTGGATTCGAAACCTGTCACAGCAGATGGTGGAATTTAAATTCAGTAAATGTCTGGAATTAAGAGTCTTGTGACGACCAGGAAATCATTGTTGATTGTCGGAAAACCCATCTGATTCATTATTGTCCTTTAGGGAAAGAAACTGCCATCTTTACCTGGTCTGGCCTACATGCAGTCCAGACCTATAGCAATGTGGCTGACTCTTAACTGTCCTTTACCCAGGTCCTGTTAACAAGCAAGAAAGAAAATGCTTCCTGGTTCGACAGGGTGGCTCAGTGATTAGCACTGCTGCCTTACAGTGCCAGGTTTGATTTCAACCTCGGGCGACTGTTTGTGTGGAGTTTGCTCATTCTCCCTGTGTCTGCATGGGTTTCCTCTCACAGTCCAAAGATGTGCAGGTTAGGTGAATTTGTCACGGTAAATTGCCCATTGTTTAAAGGTAATTATAGGATAATAGGGTAGGGGAATGGGTGTGGGTGGGTTATTCTTCAGAGGGTCAGTGTGGACTTGTTGGTTAGAAGAGCTTGTTTCCACACTGCAGGGATTCTCTGGTTATATAACTAGTCCCACATGCAAGTTGCTCGTGTTTGGAAAGCCTTTTTGTTTTCGCGATGTTGGTGGTTGGGACTAATGTTGGGGTGGACGAAACAAGCCCAAATATTGCAGATGCTTTACATCAGAACTTAAAACAAAGGAGAAGCTAAGCAGGTCAGTCAGCACCGTGGAGAGAAACAGAGTTCATGTTTCCGGCCCAGTGATCCTTCAGCAGTTCTGGAGACTGAGGTGGGGAAATGATGGGTGTAATACTAAGAAAAGGCGGGAGAAGCAAGTGGAATGGAAAGGAAGGGTTAGCGACTGAGGGAGATTGGAGATCAACTGAGGTGAGGGCATCTTCACTTTCCCTACAGTCTGCTTCAATCCCAAATATACCATCTTCATAAGTAACCTTTTCAGCTGATTCCGAGGATGTTCAGGACTGACGTATAAAGAGAGACTGGATCAGTTAGGACTATATTCTGTGGATTTTTAAAGAACAAGGGGCAATCTCATTGAAGCCTAGATGATTCTAACAGGACTAGACGGGTTAGATGCACGAAATACGTTCCCAGTGGTGAGGGACCCCAGAACCAGGGTTCACGGTCTAAAGATAAAGAAGAGCCATTTTAAGACTGAGATCAGGAGAAATGTCTTCGCCCAAAGAGTGGGATCCTGTGGAATCTTCCACAGTGGAGAATGGTTGAGGCCAATATGTTGAAGTTTTCAGTAAGGCGTTAGACATAGGGATCTTTGAGAAGATTTATAGCTCAGTTTGATGAAAAGTCTGTAAGTTATCTCGCTGATCTTGAAGGTTTGTTTTCAGACATTTCGTTACCATGATTAGGTAACATCATCAGTGAGAGTCTTTGGAAATGACATCACTTACCTTAAGAAACCAAGACATACCACCAGCGTTTCACCAGATGATGTTACCTAGTATGGTGACGAAATGTCTGAAAACAAATCTTCAAGCTCAGTGAGCTAACTTACAAACTTATATTTCTTATGGCTAAAGGTATCAAAGGATATGGGGAGCAAGTGTGAGAGATGTTTTGCATGATCAGCCATGAAGGCTACTCCTGTTCCTGTTTCCTACATTCCTGTATTCTCAATCTCAGCGTCACAGTGAAGGTACGCCCAGAGTTTTTTGTTTTCTTGGGGATTGGGAGTCACAAGTGGGGCTGTCCCTAATTGCACTTGAGAAGGTGGCGATGAGCTGTAGGTTGACCCACATTCCTGTTGGGCAAAGTTGGGGGGATTCCAGGGAGTTTGACCCAGTGACACTGAAGAAATGGCAATATATTTCCAAGTCAGATGGGGAGTGGCTCCGAGGGGAACCGGCAGCTTGTAGTCTACTGCCTTCGCCCTTCTTGATAGTAGAGTTTACAAGTTTTGAAATAATTAATATATTACGCCAAGTAACTTTCAAAATGATTTGGTTACCTTGTCCAACAACTTGGTACCAGTCTAATGTAAGCAAATACCCTGAACAAGTTTAAATGCTACTCTATATCAATGCTGATCAGATGGAAGAAAGTAAATTCCATCAAGATGATAGTTATAAATCTAACTTAAAAAAAAAGCCATTTGAAATTCCAGCAGTGGTTATCTGTAGCTTATACAGTAATACTGTGTGTGTAATCTTCCAGTTAATAGGAACCACATTTTTGTTCCATCGCCCACACTTTGAGTAGCAAAAGATTGTGAGACAAACATTTCTGTTTGGAAACATTCCCTAGTTTGCATATCAGAGAGTACAGGATTTGTTATGATCGTATGGTGCTGCCGAAGGAACTTTAGTGAGTTGCTACAGTGCATCTTGTAGATGGTACACACTGTTGCTCCTGAGCATCGGTGGTGCAGGGTATGGAGGTTAACATGTTTGTGGCTGTTATTGTTGGATGCTGATTGCTGTTTGTCTCATTTCAATTTTTTTTTCCCCCGCTCAGGGTATGAGGGCTGCTGTTGTAACAGTTTGCGGACATTATTACCATTCATCGTGTCTCCGGCGCTGGCTGTATGTCCAAAAAACATGTCCCATGTGCCATCAGTTCATAAAGCCATCGCCCCCTCCACCTGAACCTCCTCAGCAGACAGAGGAGGAGGGACAGATTCATGACCAACAGCCAGTCCTTCAGGGAGACAATGAAGCAACTGGGACAGCAGTGCCTTTGGGAGGTGATGAGGAACAAACCGAGGCCCCAGACTTTGGGCCTAGCTCCAGCGGAGATGGCGAACTGCAATGTGATGGTCAGGGAAAGGTCACAAGCCAGGTCGAAGGTGAGGATTCTTACCAGAGGGCAGAACCTGAAAAATCCCAGACTCCAAAGGGAGGCTGGCATCTTGGAATTCCAGAATTGGAAGAAAACAATTCCGCGGACGGAATGGACTTGGTTGAAATAGAGAGAGAAAATGAAAAGGAGAGCCCGGACTGTGGGAAAACTCCTTCCAAGGAACTGAGCCTCCTGTCTGGCGCAGGCGGAGAGAGTCAACAGGACACTGTGTGCAATGAGTCAGCAAATCGAGATGTTAAACCTCTTCCAGACAAAGCAGGAATGCCAGCAGACATCAGGGATTCTTCACCAATCTCCACAAGGAACCAACCCTCAGAAATAGAACTGACTTTGCATGATGAAGAAAGTTGACCTTGTTACGACTTGGCAAGACAGGCGAGAATGAAAGGATATAAACTATGTTCCTGTTAAAACAGAATTGGTTTGTGTTGCCATTCAGCTTGTCCACTCAACATGTGTGTACATACATTCATATATATGTATAAAAAATTGATCTCTGACCTTTGACTGTCCTTCGGTGGCAGCTATCTTGGAAATCCCCAGTTTTCAGAGAAGTCAGGAAAGGGTCAAAGTTGATCGAACCTGGCCTCATTCAAGTGAACACATTGAGAAGTGTTTCACCGAGGTTGCTGTTGGTTGAAGGCTTGCTGGTAGTCCAAGCTACCAAGGAGTGACCCAGCGAAAGTAGGTGTCTCCACTACTAACCCTGTGTTCTTGGTTTGATTTTATTTGTTTGTGCAGTTGGGAATCATTGGTAGGGCAGGCATTCATTGCCTCATTCCTAACAGTCTTTGGCAAGATGGTGGTAAGTGGCCATCTTGAATAGCTGCAGTTCTCGGGCATTTGAGCACTCTCAGTGCTTTTAGGAAGCAAACCCAGGATTTTGACACAGCGACAGTGAACGAACAATGATGTTTATCCCAATGTATACCATCTACATGATATATTGCAGAAAATCACCAAAATTCCAGGGGCCTTTTCAAGGTTGCAATTGTACCAGCCTCCACCACTTCCTCTGGTAGCTCATTCCATATACTCACCACTCTCTGGGTGAAGAAGTTACCCTTTAGGTCCCTTTTAAATCTTTCCCCTCTCACCTTAAACCTATGCCCCCCTAGCTTTGGACTCTCCAACCCCAGGGAAAAGATCTTGCCTATTTACCTTGTCCCCATATTCCTTGTGATTTTATAAACCTCTGTAAGGTCAACTCTCAGCCTTCAATGCTCCAGGGAAAATAACCCCACCCTATTCAACCTCTCTCTACAACTAAAATCCTCCAGCCCTGACAACATCCCTGTTAATCTTTTCTGAACCCTTTCAATTTTCACAAAATCCTTCCTATAGGAAGGAGACCAGAATTGCATGCAGTAATCCAAAAGTGGCCTAACCAATGTCCTGTGCAACCGCAACTCTCTTTTCCTGTCGTAACCCTCGATTCCCTGACTGACTGACCGACAGAGCTGCGATAGACAGAATTTTTAGTGATGTTAAGTAAAGGCTAGCTCTCGAAAGTAGATACCCTGGCACAACCAGGAGCTGTATTTGTAAAGAATAGGAGTAGTGGTTATGAACTGGATTTGTTGTGCTATGTTGAATGTGTCAGGATGTAAAGTCCCTCACTGAATAACGAGGCACTAACCTTCAATTTCCCTAGAGCTTCTTTGAGTGGGAGTGGGAAGTGAAAGGTGGGCAAGGGTGGAACTAGTGCTGTCTGCAGCCAGGTTTGCCCCCTCTTCCCGATACTCTCCAACTTCACCTGATTTCCATCCACCTCTACCCTTTCACAAACTCTCCCTGACAATGCTGAAAACCCTCCGAGGGAGGAAGGGGAAGAGGCCTGCGCTGCTGTGCATTTAGATGGCCACTGATCTGTGTTTTGAGTTCACCTCAGGTGCCGTAACCCTTTACCTCTCCACCTATTGGAAAAAACCTGCCTATCCTCAACTTTGATATCTTCAATTGACCCCACCCAGAGCCCCGGATGAGCTTTGGGGGAATGGAGGGGGTGAATTATCCAGGGGTGTCCTCAGGAACAGTGTAAGGAAAAGATTAACGGTGCTGTGAATAACTCAGGGGAGAAGGATTGTAGCTGCAAGAATGCTTTCTTCAATTTAATTTTGTTTATTTACCTGCTTTTCGGAGGGTCGTTGTGGACTTGTTGTGGGCGGCATGATGGCACAGTGGTTAGCACTGCTGCCTCACAGTGCCAGAGACCCGGGTTCAATTCCCACCTCAGGCAACTGACCGTGTGGAGTTTGCACGTTCTCCCCGTGTCTGCGTGGGTTTCCTCCAGGTGCTCCGGTTTCCTCCCACATTCCAAAGATGTGCGGGTCAGGTGAATTGGCCATGCTAAATTAGGTAGAAGGTAAATGTAGGGGTATGGGTGGGTTACGCTTTGGCGGGTTGGTGTGGACTTGTTGGGCTGAAGGGCCTGTTTCCACACTGTAAGTAATCTAATCTAAATATCCAAATGAGGAAAGAGGTTATTTGACAGATTGAGAATCATCCAGTGGATAGTAGTTTCATGCTCGGACTAATAATTAGGGAGGGGAAGGTGGTAGTTGACAGATCAGGTGACTAATGGCAGGCTGGGTGAGGTGGTTGGAGGTCATGTGATGAGATCTCCTTGGAGATGCCCAACCAGCGTTGACAGCCCTACTGCCTGACCTGACCAACCCAGTTAGTTATGTCCATTTGTTGCTCTGGCCAGATTGCCTCAAAGAAAGAGTTGGATTATGTTGAGTCAAAGCGATGGGGGAACGTTGTGCTTTGCCCCTCCTGCTGACCCTATCATTATTCTCCAGCTCCGGCCTCCAAACTACTGCAGGGAGAAGCCCCAGCCGAAAGCAGGAGAGGATCATGGTCAAGGAAATTTCTGGAATTCTTACCATTTGTAATCCAGGTCCAGAAGGTCTGGGTGAGGTTGTGATCATCGATGTTTGAGATGCAGGAATTCAGTCATCATTTAGCTAAAGGACACCACATTGTGCCTTTGTCCTGTCTCCTCCTCCTTCTCTGCCTTGTATTCTATAACTTTAACATGAAGGTTTGATCTGTGTGAGCCTTTGGGAATTTGAATTGAACTGAAAGTTTTATTTTATCTCAGTTCGAGTCGTGGCTGTGATTCATTCCTCCTGTTTCCAGTTTTGCATTCTAGCAGATCCTGCGCTGGGTCAGACGCAAACTCCATTAGAGTAGCCTGGAGTTCCCTGCGAAGGCATCTCATGTAACTCTGGCTATTTTCCCAATGACTGTTGGACAGGGCTTCTTAAAGTGGAGGGGTGGGGTGTGCAGGACCCTAAGTGAGGCAATGGACACCATCGAACTCTGGCTAACTATTTTCCTTCATTTGTTAATGGGAGTGTGGACATCGCTAGCTTGGGCCAGCATTTGTTGTCCAGAGGGGGTCAACCACATTGCTGTGGGTCTGGAGTCACATGTAGGCCGGACCAGGTAAGGATGGCAGATTTCCTTCCCTAAATAAAATTGGTGAATAAGGTTGGGCTTTATGATGATTGGCTACGGTTGACATTGGAGCAGTCTATAGTTTGGTTCCAGAATTTTATTAAATTCAAATGTCGCCATCTACCTTCGTTGGGACTCGAGCTCGTCCATGGGTATGACCTCCAAGCCCCCACCTCCCCACCGTGACTCCCAACTGCTGCACTCCTACCTGTGCAGACAGCTCCCCTGCCCCCAACCCCCCAACCCTGGGGCTCCCTTCTCACATCTCTGATGGTAGTGATAACTTTGAAGCCTTGAAATGGGATAGTGACAGCGTTTGAGAAGTGTTGATGTAGCAGGTTCCAGGGGTGCAAGCTGACCGAATTGTTAAATTGTTGGAAATTATCAATGTCATAGACAAATAATTTTCTCAGTAGAGAATTGAGAACAAAGATTATTAATTTAAAACTATTGCTGAGCTGTTCAGGAGAGGGGGACTGTTGTCTAAAATGTTTTAAATTCATTCACGGGATGTGGGTGACACTGGTTGGCTCAACATATATTGCCCATCGGGCAGTTAAGAATCAACGACATTCCTGTGGGTCTGGAGTCACGTGTAAGTCACACCAGGTAAGGATGGCAACTTTCTTCTCTGAAGGATGTTAGTGACCCAGATGGCAGGATTTGGACCCACGTCTTCAGAACGTTTCATTGGTTCAGTGATAATACCATTAGGCTAATGTCTCCCCTTAAAGTGGAGAGGAATGAATGCGTGTTCAGGCCAGTGTCAGAAAATTGAATTGTCTAGCCATTGCAGTCTGACAAAAAGCAATGAGAACTCTATGCAAATTGCAACACTGACACTCAGGTAGAGCACTGGGATACCAAATGCTGGGAGAGTCAGCCTCTGTATTTTTTTGTAATAGACCGTCCATTAACTTATTACCAGCATCAGCCAAATGGAAAACTGGCCATAATCACGAAGGGAGTCAGTTTCAATGGCAGACTAAATGAGACTAGCGATATGCAGGACATCAGAATCAGAGGAGTACAGATATCTCGGAGCGCTATGGGACAGGAGGTCATTGCTGAAATGGAGAATGAGCAGGACCCTGGAAGGGAATACACGGGGTTGGAGAATGTTAAAGTTTAAAAGAGGAGAAGTTGGGACTGTTCACCCTGGACAGAAGGCTGAGAGGAGATCTGACTGAGGTATTCAAAATCACGACTGAGCTGGATGGGGTGAACATTTTCTCGCCCAAAAAAAAGACAAGAAGAGAGGGCATGGCTTTAACATAATGTGCAAACAAAGTAAGGTATGGGTGTAGGTTTGCTCGCTGAGCTGGAAGGTTCATTTCCAGACGTTTTGTCACCCTACTAGATAACTTCTTCAGTGAGCCTCCGGGCAAAGCACTGCTGATGATTGCTGCTTTCTATTTATGTGTTTGGCTTTCTTTGGGTTGGTGATGTCATTTCCTGTTCCTTTTCTCAGGGGTTTGTAGATGGGGTCTAACTCAATGTTGATAGAGTTCCGGTTGGAATACCTATACACAGCTATACTGTATATTCAAAAAGAACAGATACCCAGTGAACACAACCTCAACCTGAACAACAAATCTTCTCAAAACGCACTAAAGTAAGGTATTGTGAGACAAAAAAACTTGTCTGTTAGTAAGTAGTTAGTGTACAGAATGCGCCATGCAGAAATGTAGAGAAAACAGGTTCAACTGAGGCATTCAAGAGGGACCCTGGATGATTATTTGGATAGTAATGATGTGTGGATATGTAGAGGTTGCTACAGGATAATCAAGCCAGTGCAGGCATGATGGAGCGAATGGCCTCTTTCTGCACTGTACTAATTCTGAGATCCTGTGAAAGATTGCAGTGTTTCTTGACCAAGAATGTACTTAAGATCAATAAGGGAACCTATGACGCCAACATCTGTCAAAGAACTGAAACTTGCTGCAGGGTCTACTGGGGAAGGAAGTCATGATCTGCAATGGAAACCATGTACAGCAGACACCAGAAATGGCTCAACAAATATCACTCCCATTGATGACGGTGCAAAATCCTGCAAAGGCACTGGCTTGAGAGATTCTCCAATGTCAGTGACCTCTCCCTGACCAATGTTCCTAAGGCACTTATTACTATCAGACAGCAGTGTTGGGTAGACATCGTTGACCATGTGCCTGACACAAGGCCCACACAACAAGCTGTCTACTCTAAGCTTTGTTATGACAAGCGGTTACCAAGAGGGCAGAGGAAGTGCCTCAAAGACATCCTCAAAATTTCCCTGAAAACATGCAACATCCCCAGCAACTGGCGGGAGTCACTGCTCAGACTGGAAGGGGGCGAACCACTTTGAGCGGCTCAGACAGCCTGAATGGAGGCCAAGCGGAAGGAGCATGTGATAGCCTTGGAATCCCACCCACCCACTTCAGCAGGCAGCCCTCCAATCTGTCTGTAGCAGGGTTTGTAGGACTCGACACCTTAGGATCCTTAACTCCAGGGTGGAGGAAGGTCATCCTCAATCCTGGGGGTCTGCATGGGAAAACGATGATGACTTGGTGCGAGATTTGAATGGTTTTGAGTTTACAGAAGGTGGAAGATGGAAGTCCGGTCAAGAGTGTGTTGCTCCTTGGATTATGGAGACTACCACAGGTTTAGAAAACTGACAGTGACAGGCCAGTTCAAAAGAGAGGGAGGCAAAGAATGGGTTATTATAGACTGATTGGCATCACATCTATTACTGAAAAGATTTTGGAATCAATTATTGAGGAAGTAATAACAGTATGTATGGAAAATCATGATCTAGCCAAAGAGTCAGCATGACTTGATGAAAACAAAACTTGTATCTGACTAATTTATTAGCTTTTTTTCCAAGATAAAGTGGATAGAGGGGATTTCCAGAGGGGGGTTCAACAATGTACCTCACAAAAGATTAAGTCATCAGGTAAGAGCCCACTGTGTTGGAGGATTGGTGCGTGGGCAAGATTCTGGGTAATCCAAGATGGAGGAACGGGAAAAATTTCTGGCTGTAACAGCTGCTCCTTTTTTGAGGTATTTTAGGTGCTGGAGGTGATTTCTCGTATTACAGGAACAGCAATTACTGTTTCATATGCTGTTGCAAAGTCAAAACAACAGCAGTTTTAAAAGGGAGAAGAACAGACAAAGGAAGCACATGTTGAGGTCAGTGCAGGAGAGAGAGAGACCTTTGCTGTTTGAATTCAAGTATTGCTGGACATTGTGCATCTGGGAAAATTATCAAACAGTGAAATTCACAACTAATCTTGGAGGATGGAATGAGCTGCGAGAGGAGGTGGTGGAGGCTGGTACAATTGAATCTTTAAGAGACATTTGGATCGGTATATGATTAGGAAGGGTTTGGAAGGATATGGGCCGAGTGCTGGCAAGTGGGACTAGATTGGGTTGGGAAATCTGGTCGGCATGGACGGGTTGGATGGAAGGGTCTGTTTCCATGCTGTACATCTGTATGACTCTATGAGCAACAGGGGTGGTTTTCTTCAGGTTGCCATCCTGTGACCATTGGGCTTCTACAGGGATCAGCCCTCGGGCCACAACAGTTTACAATATAAATGTCTTGAAAGAAGGAAGTGAAAGCACTATAGTCAAATTTGCAAACAACACAAAAGTGGAAAGGCAAGTTGCAAATGGGATTAAAAACAGTTCTTTGAGAGATATATTGCTATGTTAAGTAAGTGTATAGGAGCTGGGAGGTCATGTTGCGGTTATACAGACATTGGTTCGGCCATCTTTGGAATATTGCATACAATTCTGGTCTCCCTGCTACAGGACGTATGGCCAGACAGGCTGTTCAAAATGATGGATTACGGAAATGGGCAGTAACAAGGATTGGTGCTGGGCCCTCTACTTTTTGTCATTTATATAAATGATTTGGATGTGAGCCTAAGGTACAGGTAGTAAGTTTGCAGATGACACTGAAATTGGAGTGTAGTGGACAGCAAAGAAGGTTACCTCAGATTACAATGAAATCTTGACTAGATGGGCCAATGGGCTGAGAAAGAGCAGATGGAGTTTAATTTAGATAAATGCGAGGTGCTGCATTTTGGGAAAGCAAATCTTAGCGGGACTTATACACTTAATGGTAAGGTCCTAGGGAGTGTTGCTGAACAAAGAGACCTTGGAGTACAGGTTCATAGCTCCTTGATAGTGGAGTCGCAGGTAGATAGGATAGTGAAGAAGGTGTTTGGTATGCTTTCTTTATTGGTCAGAGTATTGAGTACAGGAGTTGGGAGGTCATGTTGCAGCTGTACGGGACGTTGGTTAGGCCACTGTTGGAATATTGCGTGCAATTCTGGACTCCTTCCTATCGGAAAGATGTTGTGAAACTTGAAAGGGTTCAGAAAAGATTTACAAGGATGTTGCCAGGGTTGGAGGGTTTGAGCAATAGGGAGAGGTTGAATAGGCTAGGGTTGTTTTCCCTGGAGTGTTGGAGGCTGAGGGGTGACCTTATAGAGGTTTATAAAATCATGAGGGGCATGGATAGGATAAATAGACAGTCCTTTCCCTGGAGTGGGCAGTTCAGAACTAGAGGCCATAGATTTAGGGTGAGAGGGGAAAGATATAAAAGAGACTTAAGGGGCAACCTTTTCACACAGAGGGTGGTACGTGCATGGAATGAGCTGCCAGAGGATGTGGTGGAGGCTGGTACAATTGCAACATTTAAGAGGCATTTGGATGGGTATATGAATAGGAAGGATTTGGAGGGATATGGGCTGGATGCTGGCAGGTGGGACTAGATTGCATTGGGATATCTGGTCGGCATGGACGGGTTGGACCGAAGGGTCTGTTTCCATGCTGTACATCTCTATGACTATGCACTTGAATTGGAATTGAATATAATCAGACTAAATGCGATCTCCAGGATAATCGAACCTCGGGTTGTTTACCAGACCCGGCGAGGGGGATGGGCTCACACCCTTATTTGGAAAGGGCTATCTGACCTCCGTGTTCCCAACACCACCGGGAATGGATGCCCAAGGACCACACTGCCATCGAAATTTTCCACACCTGGTTGGGCCTATCAATCAGGGTAATCAAGTCCTGATTTATATATTGGAGGACATTAAAGATCCTCCCAAAAGAGCTGGAGCAACTTTTAAGTATAAGAATCGTCGCAACACCATCCTCAGGAGCAGTACGTCGAGAGCAATCATTGCGTGAAGAAGATAGCCCAGGACCACTGGGAGAAGACGATGAGACGATTATTGCCACGTGGGTCAAGTCCACAATGTAGTGTGGTGGGATATGATCGTCCGGAGTTAAGTTAAAGCATGAGATAGTTGATTAGATTTATAGTGTAAATTATTGGTTTATTGTGTATATTGTTGTTATAGTATTAATTGTGTTAAATATGATTGTTTATTAAGAGTTGACACAGCTTCTTTGCTAGATATGAGTTAAACGTGCTGTGTGACAGGTACAACAGAAGAATGTTAGGGAATTTGAAAGGGTGCAGAAAAGATTTACAAGGATGTCTGTGCTAAGGGAGAGGCTAGGTTTATCTTCCCTGAAGCATTGGAGGCTGAGGGGTGACCTCACAGAAGTTTACAAAGTTGTGAGGGGCATGGATAGGGTGGATAGTCAAGGTCTTTTCCCTGGGGTGGGGGGAGTCCAAAACTAGAGGGTATAGGTTTCAGGTGGGAGAGGAAAGATTTGAAAGAGACCTAAAGGGACGACCTTTTAATGCAGAGGGTGGTGTGTGTATGGGATGAGCTGTCAGACAAAGTGGTGGAGGCTAGTACAATTACATTTAAGTGGTTAAATGATGAGGAAGGATTTAGAGGAAAATGGACGGAATGCTGACAATTGGAACTAGATTAATTGAGGAAATCTGGTTGGCATGGATGAGGTGGAGCAAAGGGTCTGTTTGCATGCTGTACATCTCAAAGTGGACAAAAGTTGGCAAATGGAGAACGTTGGGAAAGTGTGAATTTTTCATGTGGGAGCAAGAACCAAAAGAATAGAATATTATTTAAATAAGGAAAAGGTGTAGAAAGCTGCAAAGAAATGGGGGTTACTTGAATATGAAACATGGGAAGATAGCCCACAGGTGCACTAGGTTATCAGGAAGACTAATGGAATGTTAGCCCTTATTTCAAGGGGGTTGGAAGTACAAGAGTAGGGAAGTCTCACTGCAACTGTGCAAGGTGCTGGGGAGACCAGCTCTGGAGTGCTCTCCTTATCTCAGGAAATGCATTATTTTATTGGAGGGAGTTAACTGAAGATTCACTAGGATGATCCATGGTTGGCAGGGTTTGTCCAATGAGCTAAGATTAAACAATACTGACTGGGGTTTAGAAGAATCAGAGGTGATCTCATTAAAAAACATCAAGGATTCTGAAGGAGTTTAACAGGGTGAATGCTTCCCCTCCCCCCGGGAGAGTCTAGGACTAGGTAGCATAGTCTCAGAATAAAGGGACATCAATTAAGGTGAAGATAAGGAATAATTTCTATTCTTTACAGGGTTCTAAGTGTTTGGAATTCCTTGTCATAGCTGTGAAGGCAAAGTCCTTATTTATATTTAAGGCTGCAATAGATTTTGATCAGTAGGGAAACCTAGGGTAAAGGGGAACAGACAGGAATGTGGATGTGAGCAATATCGGATTAGACATGATCCTACCGAAAGGCAGAGCAGGCTCGAGGGGGCCAGATGGTTCCAATTTCTCATGATCTTTTGGAGTAGTCCAGCCTCAGGGTAACAAAGAGCTGGGTGAGGATTGTGGAGGAAGAAGATCTTGAAGCTGAGTTGGTATGGTACTGTGCCACAGAGGTAGGATCACATGGTCTTGATGTTGGAGAATGACTGACTAATGTGGGAATCTCAGCCCTAGTTTGAGTCATTGTCATTCAGTCATAGAGTCCTACAGCACAGAGACAGGTCTTTTGATCCAAACTGGTTCATAGCGACCAAAATGTCCATCAACGCTAACCTCATTTCTCTGCTCTTGGCCCATATTCTTCTTCTCCACCCTGGAGGCTTCCTGCCTCTATTCCTGATGAAGGGCTTTTGCCCGAAACGTCAATTTTCCTGCTCCTCGGATGCTGCCTGACCTGCTGTGCTTTTTCAGCACCACTCTGATCTAAACCCATATTCTTCTCAACCTTTCCTGTCCGTTGTGTTGATGAATGATCTGACAATGATCAGGGAGGGCAAGTCTCCACATTCTTAAGTTCTACTGACTGACTGAGGCCTAGGAATATCCTGAGATTGAGGGAAGAGGGGAAGGTACATCAGCGGATGCTCACACTGCATGTCCAAATCCAACAAAGGTTAATGGGTATTGTAATATATTGGAAGGAGCTTTGAGCTGAGAGGTGATTGTTTGAAAGTTTCTACACTGTCCACTAGATGGAGCAGCTGAACCAGGATTTGGTTCTCCTTGGTCAGAGAGTGACTATAACCACAGAGTTAAACAGAATCTCTGCCGCAAACATCTGTCCAGTTTAAATTCATAATCGCAAGCTGCGGTTTTGAGGAACTTGTGATGTTCTAATCAAATATACAAGCTGAATAATCTCCAACGTTTCTAAGGTTTTTGGATGAGGTGTCAGCTCAAGATGTCCTCAGCTGAATGTGAATGATTTCAGGGCAAGTTTTGATGAAGACCTGTGAGTGGTTGTGTCAATGTTTATTGCCAACAAGTGTACCCTGGCCTATATTTATCCTCCTCCGGCATTACCGAAGCATTTCTGTATTGCCTCTGTGAAAACAATGCAGTCTTCCCATATCCGATGTGCTTTCTCAACCTTTCTAGCGTTTTCCCCCTCACCCCCACCACCACCACTCAAACAGATGGAGCCGTCAATTATGTCTGGGGACTCTGTTCTCCAAAACCTCTACCCTCCCTTCCCTCCAAAAAGCAGGAATGAGTACTCCTTATCCTCAACCTTGGAATGCAGGTTCATAGTTTCTTGAAAGTGGAGTCGCAGGTAGGTAGGATAGTGAAGAAGGTGTTTGGTATGCTTTCCTTTATTGGTCAGAGTATTGACTATAGGAGTTGGGAAGCCATATTGCTATACAAGACCTTGGTTAGGCCACTTTAGAATTCTGCATTCAATTCTGATCTCGTTACTACAGGAAGGATGTTGAAAAGCTTGAAAGGGTTCAGAAAAGATTTGCAAGGATGTTGTCAGGGTTGGAGAGTTTGAGCTACATGGAAGGGCTGAGTAGGCTGGGGGCTGTTCTCCCTGGAACGTTGGAGGCTGAGGGGTGACCTGATAGAGATTTTTACAATCATGAGGGGCATGGATCGGATAAATAGACAAGTTCTTTTCCCCAGGATGAGGAAGTCCTAAACTTGAGGGCATAATTTAAAGACGAGGGGAAAGATTTAAAAAGGACATAAGGGGCAACTTTCTCATGCAGGAGGTGGTGCGGGAATGGAATGAGCTGATTGAAGAAGTGGTGGAGGCTGGTACAGTTACAACATTTAAAAGGCATCTGAGTAGGTATATGAATGTGAAAGGTTTAGAGGGGTATAGGTCAAGTGCTAGCAAATGGGACTAGATTAATTTAGGATATCTGATCAGCATGGACGAGTTAGACTGAAGGGTCTGTTTCTGTACTATACATCTCTGTGACTCTATGATGCTGACAGGCCCTGCTGGGCTTCTCCGGCAAGTTTCTGTTTTTGATTCTGATTTCCAGTGTCTGCAGTTCTTTGTTTTGCTTTGGAGTGCTGTCAGATCAGCCACAATCCCATTGAATGGCAGAGAAGACTTGATGGGCTGAATGGCCTACTTCAGCTCCTATATCTTACAGGCATTGTGAGATGGAGGATGGACACGGGATGAATTTGCCAACCATAAATTTCACCGTCTCTGGGGTTATCCTGCATTGCTCCCATTTGATTATGCTATTGGTTAATGCTGTTTCATTAACATCTATACAGGCCCTTCCAATATTATTTTTCATTCATTGATGGGAGGCAGTTATAAGACCATAAGACATAGGCCATTCGGCCCATTGAGTCCACTCCGCCATTCAATTATGGCTGATGGGCATTTCAACTCCACTTACCCGCATTCTCCCCGTAGCCCTTAATTCCTCGAGTTATTGCTGGTTCAGCCATTATTTATTGCCTGTCCCTAGTTGCCCCTTGTGAAGGTGGGGGGTGAGCTGCCTTGAAGAACTGTAGTCCACCTGCTGTAGGGAGGAGTTCCAGGATTTTGACTCAGTGACAGTGAAGGAACGGCGATATATTTCCAAGTCAGGGTGGTGAATGGCTTGGAGGGGAACTTGGAGGTGGCGGTGTTCCTATAGAATTCCCTCCCTAAACAAACCCCTCCCCACCCCTCACACACTTCTTTTAGGCAGTCCCTAAAACCCCTTAAACCAAGAATTGGTAAACTCTGCAAACAACTCTGTCTTTGGCTTGTCTGACTTTGTAAAGTACCCCATGTTGGAGGTGGTTGTTCTTTCTGGTGTGTTTGAATCATAAAGCCATAGAGCTGTACAGCACAGAAATAGACCCTTCAGTCAAATTTGTCCATACCTTCCAAATATCCTAACGTAACCTAGTCCCATTTGCCAACACCCGGCCCATATCCCTCTAAGTCCGTCCTATTCATATACCCATTCAGATGCCTTTTAAATGTTATAATTGTACCAGCCTCCACCACTTCCTCTGGCAGTTCATTCCATACACGTACCAACCTCTGTGGGAAAAAGTTGCCCCTTAGGTCCCTTTTATATCTTTCTCCTCTCAACCTAAACCTATGCCCTCTAGTTCTGGACTCCCCGACCCCAGGGAAAAGACCTTGCCTATTTACCCTATCCATTCCCCTCATGATTTTATAAACCTGTATAAGGTCATTCCTCAGCCTCCAAAGCTGCAGAGAAAATAACCCCAGTCTATTCAGCCTCTCCCTGTAGCTCAAACCCTCCATTCCTGGCAACCTTCTTGTAAATCTTTTCTGAACCCTTTCAAGTTTCACAACATCTTTCCTATAGGAAGGAGACCAAAATTGGCCTTGGCTCCCATGTGAATCCCTCCCCTTCCTTCATGGTTCAGTCCACATCCCAAATGGATGCCTAGAAGTGGTGCTTCTGTGCTTGTGCCCAAAGGTGTCAGAAAGGCTAGTTTCCAGGACCTGCTGTTCCTGGAGAAGCCACACAGTGTCGCTGTTGAACTGCAAATGACCCATTTTTGCCTTCCCGTCCCCACCACTACAATTTTTCCACACACTCCACTTTGTATTGTTAAAATAAAAACTCCCCAACAAGGTAAACTGCTCACTCGAGGTAAAAACACAAGGACTATTAATGAAAATGTGTAACTGAAAAAGACCCAATCCATCAAATCTTTCATCAAAGATTTTTTTGTTTGTGCATTGGCATTTCTTGCATACACCTTGATGGACATAAAATCGAGGTACAGTCAGAGAGATAAAAGGCCTTGAACCCATCAAGTCTGTGCTGGTCAAAAGTGGCCAACTAATTACATTTTTCGGCATTTGACACAACCTTGTATGCCTTGGCATCACAAGTGCACATCTAAATACTTAGAATCGTAGAATTGCTACAGTGTGGAAACAGGCCCTTCTGATGAGTAACCCATCCAGATCCATTCTCCTACTCTATTATCCTCTGTTTTCCCCTGACTAATGCACCTAACCTACACATACCAGAGCCCTATGGGCAATTTTAGCATGGCCCAAATCACCCTAACCTTCAGAGCTTCGGATTGTGGGAGGAAACCGGAGCACCCGGAGGAATCCCATGCAGATACAAGGAGAATGTGCAAATTCCACACGGTTTCCCGAGGGTGGAATCGAACCTGGGTCCCTGGCAGCAGCGTGAGCCGCCATGCCACCCCCTCCTTCAATGTTATGAGGGTTTCTGTCTCTCCCGCCCTTAGGGGCAGTGAATTCCAGATTTCCACCATCCTCTGGGGGTAAAACTGTTTCTTACATTCCCTTTAAACCTCCTGCTTTTTTTCCTCAGATGGTTCGGCAAAAATGTGTCTTTTTCTGCACAATGTTATTTATTAATGCCCTCCTTGTTCACTCGGTCTCTGGGTAAGACAGTGTTCCACTGTGAACCAGAACTCTGCCTGAACTTGAGGTTTTCCATACATTGTGTACATCAGCTCCACCAGCTGTCTCCTGGGTGCCAGTGATGTGACCTTGGTTGGTGTTTCATTCCTGGAAAGGTAAGCAAAAAATGCTGGAAATACTCCCAACGAGTTCAGAGGCCGCAGGACTGAGGGAAAAGCAGACGTTTCAGATCGATGACCTTTCGTTAGACTTGGAAAACAGTGAAACAGCAACAGGCTGTGAGCAAGTACAGAGACGAGGAAAGAGGGCAGAGCATAGGGACACAAGGACGAGAAGCAGGTATAGGCCATCTGGCCCCTCGAGCCTGCTCCGCCATTCAATCAGATCATGGCTGACCTTTTCATGGACTCAGCTCCACTTACCCGCCCGCTCATCATAACCCTTAATTGTGCTGCTCATAATGTGATCTCCTCTAAGTTAGGGAAACAAAGTGTAAACTGCGTGACTGCTTCACAGAACATCTATGTTCTGCCCTCAAAGGAAACCCTGAGCTTCCAGTTGCCTGCCACTTTAACACACCACCCTATTTTCTGGCCAACATCTGTGTCCCAGTCTTATTGCAGTGCTCCAGTGAAGTTCAGTGCAAGCTGGTAGAACAGCACCCTATTTTCCACCTGGGGATCCTACAGCCCTCTAGGCACAATATTAAGTTTAACTTTGGGGTCTGAACTCCCCCATGTCCTAGCCCCCTACCACACACTCCAGGCCTTGTTATCAGATACTCTGCTATTACACACCACCTATTGTTAGCCACTAACATCTCCATTAACAGCTATTCACCCTCACCAGATCGTTATTGACTCCTCTGTTTGGTCCAACTTTTCTTCTCTCTCTTTGGGCTCTATCTCCACCTATCATTTGCTCCTTAAGCCCCCTCCCCACCCTATCTTCTGTATATAAATTGACATTTTCCTAGCTACCATCAGTTCTGAGGGAGGATCACTGGACCTGAAGCGTTAACTCTGATTTCTCTTCACAGATGCTGTTAATCCTGCTGAGCTTTTCCAGCAACTTCGTTTGTCATTTATAACCCTTAATTCCTTTACTGTTCAAAATTATACCTATCTCTCCCTTAAAAACATTCAACAATTTGTTCACTGTTCAACTGCTTGGAGAAAGTGAGGACTGCAGATGCTGGAGATCAGAGCTGAAAATGAGTTGCTGGAAAAGCTCAGCAGGTCAGGCAGCATCCAAGGAGCAGGAGAAGGGCTTCCTGAAGAAGGGCTCATGCCCAAAACGTCAATTCTCCTGCTCCTTGGATGCTGCCTGACCTGCTGCACTTTTCCAGCAACACATTTTCAACCTCAACTGCTTCACTAGAATCCCTGCAGTGTGGAAACAGGCCCTTTGGCCCAACAAGTCCACACCAACCCTCCAAAGAGTAACCCAGTCAGACCCGTTCCCCGAACCTATTACTCTACATTTACCCCTAACTAATGCACCTAATCTGCATATCCCTGAACACTCTGGGCAATTTAACATGGCCAATTCACTTAACTTGCACATCTTTGAATTGTGGGAGGAAACCGGAGCACCCAGACGAAACCCACGCATACACGGGGAGAATGTGCAAACTCCACACACATAGTCGCCCAAGGTTAGAATTGAACCCTGGTCCCTGGCGCTGAGAGCCACTGGGCAGGGATTTCCACAGATTCACAACCCTTTGCGTGAAGCAGTTCCTCCTCAACTCAGTCCTAAGTCTGCTCCCCTTTAAGTTGAGGCTCTGCCCCTTTGTTCTAGTTTCACCCACCAGCAGAACAAAAGGGGAGGTCGGGGTGGAAGGCAGGGAGACCCCAGCTGTGTTTTTAGGTTGGTGTCTCTGTCAGAGGAAATGGTCTCTCTTTGTTTCCATCTTAAGATAAATAAAATCATTCACTTTGGGTTCCCTGCCTTCAGATAGTGCTGTATTCAAGCTTAGGATGTTCCAATATGCTTTACAGATGATGGAGAAGTTGTGGAGTGCAGCTACTGTTGTCATGTAGGCAGCTCAGCAACAGCCCAGGGTGTGAAGGTTTCCGGATAATCTACTTCCTGGTAAGAACAATGTGAAGGAAGGTGTCTGGTTGAGGGGTCGATCCTGCCCAGGATACCCAGGAGATCCCTCGCTTACTCTTCTTCAAAAAAGACCAAGGGGTCTTTTCCACCTGCCTGGGTCAGCAAGGAAAAGGCTTTGTGTATACAACTCTCCCGAACAGTGCAGCCCTCCCTCAGGGCAGCATTATTCTATGTTTTGTGATATCCAGCATGTTCTCCCTCAGCATTTAGCATAGTACCAACTGAGCCATAATCACCAGCTGATTCAGTTAAAATAAAAGCAATATGCAACAACGGATGGTTCAGATACTGAGGCTCAGGTCAAGAGTAAGAAGGAAGCATAAGTTAGGTGTAGACAATTGGAATAGAGTGAATCTCTTGAAGGGTATAAGGTGTGTATGGCATTCTTAAAAGGGACACCAGGAGGGTCAAAAGGGGATATGAGATAGTCTTCACAGATAAGGTTAAGGATAATCGAAAGAGATTCTGCAAGGACATTAGGAACAACTAGGCAGAGATTAGGGCCTCTTAAAGATCAACAAGATCATCTGTGCATTGAACTACAGAAGATGGGAGAAATACTTGACAAATATTTTGCTTTAGTGTTTACTGTGGAGAAAGAAATGGTGGCTAAAGAACTCTGGGAAATAAGTTTTGATGTCTCAAAATTATAGAAGAGGTGCAGGAGGTCTTAAAAAACATAAAGGCAGATAAGTGTCTGGGATCTGCTCAAGTGTATCCCAGGATGTGTGGGAAGCTAGGGAAGAAATTGCAGGACCCCTAGCAGAGATATTTGTATCATCTACAGCCATGGGCGAGGTGCTGGGGGACTGAAGGGTGGCTAATGTGTGTTTATTTAAGACAGGAAAAACCTGGAAACTATTAACCTAGGATCCTAAGCCTCTCATTAGTGGTGGATAAATTGTAGACATATGATTTACATGCATTTGGAGAGGTAAGGATTGATTAAGGATAGTCAGCATAGATTTGTGCATGGGAAATTGTGGCCCATTGAAGACAGAGTAGATGGAAAGTATTCAGTCTGGAGCTCAGTGCTAGTGGTGTTCCACAGGGATTGGTTCTGGGGCCTCTGCTCTTTGTGATTTTTTTTATAAATGACTTGGATCAGGAAGTGGAAGGGTGGGATGCTAAGTTTGCCGATGACATGAAGTTTGGTGGGGTGGTTGATAGTGTGAAGGGCTGTTGTATGTTGCAACAAGACATTGACAGGATGCAGAGCTGGGCTGAGAAGGAGTTCAACCGAGGAAAGTGGGAAGAGGTTTATTTTGGAAGATCAAATTTTAATGCTGAATACAGAGTGTGGAAGGACAGATGGGTCTTAGGGTCCACGTCCATAGATCCCTCAAAGTTGCCACCCAAGTTGATAAGGTTGTTAAGAAGGCTTATGGTGTGTTGGCTTTCATTATCAGGGGGGATTGAGTTTAAGAGCCATGAGGTTATGCTGCATCTCTATAAACTCTGATTAGACCACATTTGGAATACTGTTTTCAGTTCTGGTCGCCTCAATATAGGAAGGATGTGGAAGCTTTAGCAAGGATGCAGAGGAGATTTCCCAGGATGCTGCCTGGACTGGAAGGCATGTCTTATGAAGAAAGGTTGAGGGAGCTAGGGCTTTTCTTATCGGAGCGAAGAAGGATGAGAGGTGACTTGCTAGGTGTGTAGAGATAGAGAGGATAGAGTTTTTCCCAGGGTGGAAATGGCTATCAAGAGGGGACATAATTTTAAGGTGACTGGAGGAAGATTTATGGGACATGTCAGAGGTAGGTTCTTTACACAGAGAGTGGCTGATGTGTGGAATGCACTGCCAACAATGGTAGTACAGTCAGATACATTAGGGACATATAAGCGACTCTTGGATTGGCACATGGATGATAGTAAAATATAGGATATGGGGTTAGTCTGATCTTTAGAGTAGGATAAAAGGTCGGCACAACATCAAGGGCCAAAGGACTTGCATTGTTGTATGTTCTATGATTATTTTCAGTTTTTTTTTTGAGGGTATAACCAAAAAGATTGATGAGGGCAGAGCAATAAACATTGCCTATATGGACTTTAGTAAAGCTTTTGACAAGGTTTCGCATGGTAGACTGGTTAGTAAAATTAGATCACATGAGATTCATGGAGAACTTGCCAATTGGATACAAAATTGGCTTGACTGGAGGAGAGAGGGGGTGGTGGTGGAGGGTTGTTTCTTGGACTGGAATCTGTGACCAGCAGTATTCCACAGGGATTGATGCTGTGTCCACTTTTGTTTTTCATTTCTACAAACAATCCTATACAATGATAAGACAGCAACGATGATCCCCGTGAGAAGCGAGAGTGACAGTGCAGTTGTTATGGGGTTCTTTAGCTTTCCAAATATTGACTGGGAATACTATAGTTCAAATACTTTAGGTGGGTCAGTTTTTGCCCAATATGTGCAGGAAGATTTCCTGATACAGTATGTAGACAGGCCAACAAGGGGCAAGGCTGCTTTAGATTTGGTTCTGGGTAATAAACCCAGCCAGGTGTTAGATTTGGAGGTAGGTGAGCACTTTGGTGATGATCACCACAATTCAGTTATGCTTTCTTTAGTGATGGAAAGGGATAGGTATATACCGCAGGACAAAAGCTATAGCTGAGGGAATGACAATTACGATGTAATTAGGCAGGATTTAGGATGCATAGGATGGGGAAGAAAACTGCAGGGGATAGGCATAGTTGAAATGTGGAGCTTATTCAAGGAACAGCTACTGCGTGTCCATGATAAGTATGTACCTGTCAGGCAGGGAGGAAGTTGTTGAGCTTGGGAGCCATGGTTTACTCAAGAAGTTGAATGTCTTGTCAAGAGGAAGAAGAAGCCTTATGTTAGGATGAGATGTGAAGGCTTAGTTAGGGTACTTGAGAGTTACAAGTTAGACAGGAAAGACCCAAAGAAAGAGCTAAGAGGAACCAGGAGGGACATGAGAAGTCATTGACAGATAGGATCAAGGAAAATCTTAAGGCTTTCTGTAGGTATATCAGGAATAAAGGAATGACTAGAGTAAGATTAGGGCCAATCAAGCATAGTAGTAGGAGGTTGTGCGTGGAGTCAGAGGTGATGCGGAGGTGCTAAATGAATATTTTTCATCAGTATTCAGACTAGAGAAAGACAACGTGGTCGAGGGGAATACGAGATACAGGCTACTAGACTAGATGGGATTGAGGTGCATAAGGAGGAGGTGTTAGCAATTCTGGAAAGTGTAAAAATAGGTAAGTCCCCTGAGTCAGATAGGATTTATCCTAGGATTGTCTGGGAGGCCTTTGGCTTTGATCTTTATGTCGTCATTGTCTACAGGAATAAAGCCAGAAGACTGGAGGATCGCAAATGTTGTTCCCTTGTTCAGGAAGGGAGTAGAGACAACCCTTACTTCAGTTGTGGGTAAAGTGTTGGAAATGGTTATGAAAGGATTTATAATCATCTACAAAGGAATAAGTTGATTAGGGATCGTGAAGGGTAGGACGTGTCTCACAAACCTTATTGAGTTCTTTGAGAAGTTGACCCAACAGGTGGATGAGGATAAAGCAGTTGATGTGGTGTATATGGTTTTCAATAAGGCATTTGATAAGGTTCTCCATGATAGGCCATTGCACAAAATACAGAGGCACGGGATTGAGGGTCATTTAGTGGTTTGGATCAAAAAGAAGACAGAGAGTGATGGTTGATGTGAAATATTCATCCTGGAGTTCAGTTACTAGTGGTGTACCGCAAGGATCTGTTTTGGGTCCATTGTCTGAAAGATAGAAGACAGAGGGTGGTGGTGGAGGGTTGTTTTTCAGTCTGGAGGCCTGTGACCAGTGGAGTGCCACAAGAATCGGTGCTGGGTCCTCTACTTTTTGTCATTTACAGAAATGATTTGGATGTGAGCATAAAAGGTACAGTTAGTAAGTTTGCAGATGATGCCAAAATTGGAGGTGTAGTGGTCAGCAAAGGTTACCTCAGATTACAACAGGATCTTGACCTGATGAGCCAATGCGCTGAGGAGTGGCAGATGGAGTGTAATTTAGATAAATTCAATGCATTTTTGGAAAGCTAATGTTAGCAGGACGTGCACACGTAATGGAAGGGTCCTAGGGAGTGTTGCTGAACCAAGAGTGCAGGCTCATAGCTCCTTGAAAGTGGAGTTGCAGGTAGATAGGATAGTGAAGAAGGCGTTTTGGTATGCTTTCCTTCATTGGTCAAAGTACTGAGTGCAGGCATTGGGAATTATGTGCGGCTGTACAGGACATTGGTTAGGCCACTTTTGGAATGTTGCGCGCGATTTTGGTCTCCTTCCTATCGGAAGGGTGTTGTGAAACTTGAAAGAGTTCCAAAAAGATTTACAAGGATGTTGGCAGGGTTGGAGGATTTGAGCTATAGGGAGAGGTTGAATAGGCTGGGGCTGTTTTCCCTGGAGTGTCAATGGCTGAGGGGTGACTTTATAGAGGTTTATAAAATCATGAGGGGCATGGATAGGGATAAATAGGCAAGGTCTTTTCTGTGAGGTGGGAGAGTCCAGAACTAGAGGGTGAAGGTTTAGGATCAGAGGGGAAAGATATAAAAGAGACCTAAGGGGCAACGTTTTCACACAGAGGGTGGTGCGTGCATGGAATGAGCTGCCAGAGGAAGTGGTGGAGACTGGTACAATTGCAACACTTAAAAGACATCTGGATAGGTATATGAATAGGAAGAGTTTGGAGGGTTATGGCCAGGTCCTGGCAGGTGGGACTAGATTGGGTTGGGATATCTGGTCGGCATGGACGAGTTGGACCAAAGGGTTGGTTACTGTGCTGTACATCTCTATGACTCAATGTTGTTTTATAAATGACCTGGATGAGGGTATAGAAGGATGGATTAGTAAATTTGTGGATGACACTAAGGTCAGTAGAGTTGTGGATAGCGAGGAAGGATGCTGTAGGTTACAGAGGGACATAGATAAGCTGAAGAGCTGGGCTGAGAGGTGGCAAATGGAGTTTAATGTGGAAAAGTGTGGGGTGATTCACTTTGGAAAGAGTAACAGGAACGCAGAGTACTGGGCTAATGGTAAGGTCCTTGGCAGTGTAGATGAGCAGAGAGATCTCAATGTCCAGGTACATAGATCCTTGAAAGTTGCCACCCAGGTTGATAAGATTTTTAAGAAAGCAGATGGTGTGTTCACTTTTATTGGTAGAGAGATTGAGTTTCGGAACCATGAGATCATGCTGCAGCTGTACAAAACTCTGGTGCGGCCACATTTGGGGTACTGCATAAAGTTCTGGTCACCGCATTAAAGGTCAGGGGCAATGACACTACCACTGCACTACAAGAAACCTCATGTTCTGCTTTAATTTTCTTTGCATCTGTGCGGCAGAAGGGCTATCACACAACTGAGTGACTTTACCACTATCAAAATCACCTTTTGAAACACTAACCACCACCAATAAAACCCACGTGTAGCCAATTAAATTTTAATATACAAAGTCCACCAAGGGCTGGGTCCGCTTTCTTTTAAGTTGCATTTTATCAGCATTTATGTTATGGACTAAAAACAGTTTTCTAAATTATACAATGTTTAAACATAGTTTGACTTGGCTTTAATTTTGATTGTCTTGATGTTGCTGATTATCAGCGCTCAGTTTTAAATTTAGAATTAGGTCTTATTGCCGTGTGTACTCAAGTACAGGAGTACAGTGAAACGGTGAAAAGTGTATAATATCATCACCCATGGCACCGTCTTAGGTACAAAGGCCCCTCTGTACAAAAATCTCGGGTACAAAGTAATAAAATAAATAAAGTAAAAAAAGAAGCATTACCTTCACGGATAGAAAAATAAGGAAATAATGTAATAATTAACATAGGTTTAGAGTGAGATATAAAAGGGACCTAAAGGACAATGTTTTCTCACAGGGTGGCGTGTGTTTGGAATGAGCTGCCAGAGGAAGTGGTGGAGGCTGGTACAATTACAGCATTTAAATAGCATTTGGATGGGTATATGAATAAGAAGGGTTTAGAGGGATATGGGCCAAATGCTGGCAAATGGGACTAGATTAAGTTGGGATATCTGGTCACTATGGATGAGTTGATCCGAAGGGTCCATTTCCATGCTGTATATCTCTGTGACTCTACCACTCTAAATCATTATTTTATCGAACTTGTTTTTGTGCTTTTGTCCTTCTGTCATTTTCCCCTCCTGCCAGCTTTTGCTTCTTCTCTTCTTACATCCTCCTTAATGCCCTGCTTCCTCATTCCCCTCCATGTGGGCAGACCTCCTTTCACCTCCTTTCCTCACCTTCTCCCATTTGCCCCTCACCTCCACCTTTCTACGCTGTACATCTCTATGACTCTATTAAGGTCCTTCTTAAGGAACCAAGCTAAAATGTTCAGCAGTCCTTGATGAATCCTCTGCTTCACTTGCTCCCTGGGAGACTTCAGCTGCCTGTGCTCGACACTGCCACCACAGATACAGGGAGACCTCCCTCACTGTTTGCTCTTTCAGCACTGGGGCATGATGCTATGGCCATCGCTGAAACTCTGTATGTAACTTGACAATATACTTTGGCATCCTCCAGTGTGAGCTTGCTGCTTTCTTCACAAACAAGTCACTTGTCCTGGGTATAATGGTGTTGCAAAACACAGATTGGTCCTCTGAGCAAAGCCTTTGCTCTTTGATCTTATATTGAATCCCTTTCAGCATCCATGAGAGCTTGTGAGGACACAATGGTATTTATGGGTAATTTGAAAATGCCTCTTGACTGGATTAATCAACTTTGCAACGTCAGCCACAGAAAAAGACTCCTGGAGTGTACGAGGGATTATTTCTTAGAGCGATATGTCGTGGAGCCGACCAAGCTACTTCAGATTTGACGTTACATAACAAGAAAAGATTGATGAATGGTCTTGTAGTTACAGATCCTCTTGGAAGGAGTGATCACAACATGCTAGAGTTTCAAATTCAGATCTAATGAGTGAACACAGAGTCACATACAAGAGTTTTAGCGTTAGGCAAAATTAATTATACAGGTGTTAGTTGGCCCAAGTGGACTGGGCTAGAATATTAAAGGGCAGGACAGTTGAAGAACACTGGCAAATACTTCAGGAAATATTAAATTTCTTTCAATTCGAGGATATTCCTGAGAGGAAAGGGAATTGTGAAAAGTCATCCACGGCTTAACAAGGAAGTTCAAGATAACATAAAGGCAAAAACTAGGGCTTGTCATACTCCGCAGGTTAGCAGGACTCTGGGGCATTGGGAGATCTGTACACATCAGCAAAGGGTTACTCAAAACAAAATCAAAAGAACTAAGATGAACTATGAAAGGAAACTAGCGTAAAGCATAAGCACTGATCCCACAAGCCTCAACAAGTAAATAAAAAAGAAGAGAATAGCAAAAGTCAATGTTGGTCCTTTAGAGGTAATAATGAGCAGCTTGGAAAGATAGAGACACTAAACCAATAGTTTGTCTCTGCTTTCAGAGTGGAAGTTAGTAATTTCATCCCAAAACCAGCAGTTACTACAGAAGAATTATAACGAAGGAGAAGGTATTAAGTAAACTGATGAGATTAAAGGCGGATAACAAAGCTGAGTTCAGTATAGTTTCATGAAGGACAAGTTGTGTTTGACAAACTTGCTGGAGTTCTTTGAAGATGTAACCAGCAAGGTGGATAATGGGGATCTGGAGAATGTGGTATATCTGGACTTCCAGAAGGCATTTGACAAAGTCTCATATAAGAGACTAATGCAGAAAGGTAGATCGGGGTGGGGGGTGGTGTTAAGTATTGACTTGGCTGAGTGAATGATAGTAGAGGGTTGGGATAAATAGGGACTAGTCTGGATGGCAAACTGTAACTAATGGTGCTGCAGGGTTCAGTTCTTGGACCTCAACTATTTGCAATCTATATAAATGATCTGCAAGCGGGGATAGACTGTAGCATAGCCAAGTTTGTGGGTGATACTGAAATAGATGGGAAAGCAGGCAGTGATGGCGAGACAGAGTTTACAGATGGATATTGATAAATTGGGAGATTGATCCAGAATCTGGCAGATGGTGTTTCATGTGGATAAGTGCGAGGTTACCTACCTTGGCTGGAAAGATAAAAGGGCCAATTATTATTTAAATGGGAAACAGATCCAAAGTGAGTCAGTACAGAGGGATCTGGGAGTCTTTGTGCATGAACCGCAGAAAGTGGGTATGCAGGTGCAGCATCAAATAAGAAAGGCAAATGGAATCCCAGCATTTATTGCAAAAAGGACTGAATTGTAAAAGTAAAGAAGTGTTATTGCAATTATATAGGGCATTGGTGAAACCACACCTGGAATATTGTGTCCATTTCTGGTCTCCTTACCTGAGGAAGGATGTGGTGGCACTGGAGACGGTTCAGAGAAGGTTTCCTAGGTTGATTCCAGGGATGAAAGGGCTGGCATATCAGGAGCGGTTGAATAGCTGGGGCTTGTACTTACTGGAGTTCAGAAGAATGAAGTGGGGGTGGGGGAGGGGTCTGACTGAGGGATATAAAATGCTAAAGGGGATTGATAAGGTAGATGCTGAACAGACGTTTCCCCTTGTAGGAGAGCCTCGAACAAGAGGTCACAGATCTCAAGTGAGAGGAGGGAGGTTCGAAACTGAGATGGGGAGAAACTACTTCCCTGGGAACGTTGTGACTCTGTGGAACTCACTGCCCCAGAGTGCGGTGGAGGCAGAATCAATCAACAAATTCAAGACAGAAATAAATATGAAAAGTAGGATAAAGGGCTATGGGGAACAGGCGGAGGTGGAGTTGAGACCAGGATAAGATCAGCCATGATCATGTTAAATAGTTGAATTGCCTACTCTTGCTCCTGATTCCTCTGTTATCCCTATTTTGTTCTTTACTCACTGAAGCTTCTGCAAGCTGGCTCAGAAAATCAACCAGCAACAGGCCCTCACTCTCGCCCATGACGATAGACCCCCAACCGACTCACACCTGAGAATGTGCGGGCATCCAACACCGTGGGGCCAAACCCTTGGTCTGCTTTAGAAAGGGCTCAGGTGATGAGTTCTCGCTTCATAGGCCATTACCAAGGGGAACCTCATTCTCAATGAGAGCCACATGGAGATGAATTAGCAATTGCCTATGGGTCCTGCCAGGGCCGTCTGTTCTCACTCTTTCCCCAAAGTCACTCTCTTTGGAAAGGTGAAGAAGGTGAGGTGGGAGGTTCCAGAGCATTGAACTGAGATGATTGAAGACACGGGCGCAATTGTGCACCACAAGAGGCCAGAGTTGGGGGAACGCAGGGATCCCAGATTGGATTTCAGTCTTGGGTGGAACTTGTCAGAGGTTAGGGGTGGCTGGGGGAGGAGGAGGCGGCAATGGCAACATTTGAACATAAGGATACGAGCCCCCAACAAGTCTATTCCGTTGTCAAAATGAAATCTTCTGTCTGTGTTTACAAAGTGGCAAAGTACAAAAGACAGATGAAACCAGTGATCCTCCTCCTTCCCTCCCTCCACTCCTGGGAAAAGTTAGAAGCCAAGCCTGGAGTCAGCAAGAATCCGAACCAGAATGGATCCACTCAGAATGCATCACTGCATTTGACCCTTTGTTTCGGTCCCACTGCACATCCCTTCATGAAGAAAATAAAGAGAGTCTCCTTGCCGTGGGTGTGTTGCCTTGGCAGGCACCAGGAGCGAGTGCTTTGCTCGGTTTCCACATGTCTGATCTTTGAGGTGGTCCTCTGATTCCGGCCAACGTTGCTGCATCTGTCTCGGCGGTGGTCCAAGACCCGGTGAATGCAATCCATCTGTTGTTGGCTTCTAATCTCTGCCTCTGTGTGTTTTCCACCATGTCCTAGCTGGAGTATTTATCCGCCTTGTCCAATCTCCGCTGAGTCCTTCCTCAGGGACCTGCTCAACCCTTGGAGCCATGTTGCTCTTACTTTGAGCAGCCCAACTTCAAGTAAAATTTGTTTTTAGATGCTCCTTTCCTTTCCCCGAAAACCTTTTAGAAAATCACTGCTTTAGAAATCATTGGACCACCCTGTCCTTTGGGGCAACACACAATGAGATTAAGCTGTCAACTGTGTCTCAGTGGGGAACACTCTCCCTCTCAGTAAGTGGCTTTAGTTTCTAAGGCCTGACCATCTGACCAAGGCTGATGTTCCTTATGGCAGTACTGAGGAAGAGCTGCACTGTCAGAGAAATGTGCTTAGTCCCAAGGCTCTGTCTGTCCTTTCAGATTTGAATGTCAATTAGTGAATGGGATATATGCTCAGTGCACTACCCCAGCACTTACTTCTCAACCCCAAATCACTAAAACAGATTACCCAATTAGAAAACAATTGTCCTCAGCTCTTTTGCTCACTTTATTGCCTGGGCATTTCCTCTTTGAATTATGCATGAATTATAATGGTCAGCGTTGCTGCCTCACAGTGCCAGGGACCCAGGTTCAAATCCAGCCTCGGGCATCTGTCTGTGTCAAGTTTGCATATTCTCCCCATGTCTGTATGGATTGCCTCTGGATACTCTGGTTACCCCCCCACAATCCAAAGATGTGCAGATTAGGTGAATTGGCCAATGCTAAATTCCCCCCATAGTGTCCAGGGTTAGGTGGATTAGCAATGGGAAATGTAGCAGTGCAGGGATTGGGCTGGGGGTAGGGGGTAGGGGATGGGGGCGAAGGTGGGATGTGAGTCTGGGGGTGGGATGTTCTTTGGAGAGCCAGCGAGGATTTGTTGAACCAAATGGCCTCCTTTCGCACTGTAGAGATTCAATGATCTATGATAATTTCAGGGAAGGGAAAGGCCTCATGGTATGATGGGCAAATTGTTAATGCAAGTGACCCAGGTAATAATCTTGGGATTCAGGTTCAAATCTCACCACAGCAGATGATGGAATTTGAATTCAGTAAAAGTCTGGAATTAAGAGTCTGATGATAACAATAAATCCATTGTTGATTGTTGGAAAAATCTATTTGGTTCATTAATGTCCTTCAGGGAAGGAAACTGCCATCCTTACCTGATCTGGCCTGCACGTAACTCCTGAGCCATAGCAATGTGGTTGACGCTTAACTGCCCTCTGGGCAATTAGGGATGAGCAATAAATGCTGCCCAGCCAGTGACATCCTCATCTGTGATTGAAAAAAAAATCCAAAAATGTGGGCAAGAGTAGTTTCCTGTTGCAGTTTCCATGGCAATGCTTTGGCCAATCAGAGATGACTTTCCAACTAATCAAAATCAAAGTTCTCAAGCAGTATAAATTGTTTTCCCTTTGAAATTTGGCATTCTTGCATCTGTCCTGACAAGTGCTGGAATGAACATTTTTCATTGAGACTCAATATTTATCTGGTTAGTCCTTTACGGTTGTGTCCAGAAATTGTGTCAGGGCTTTTGAGAGTGTGCAGAAGAGATTTACTGGATTGGGTATGAGGGATGAGAGATTCCAGAAAGACTGCAGAAAGTGGGATTATTCTCCTTAATCACTGAAATCCCAATTATGCTTTCCATTAAAGGTCTCCCAGAAGAAAGAGAGCAGAATAGGAACAAAAGCCGGTGAATGTATCAGTGCCAAACCTCACAAAGGTGCTAAGTTTGAACCAAAACAAGACCTTAATAAATAAGAGTGGGAGAACAACAGGAAGTCTGGGACAAAGTGTGAAAACAGACAACTTGTCCAGGGGGCGCTGATGAGTTCAGCAGGGAGCCGGAGAACTACTGTAAGGAATTTTGTAATCTGTGAGTCCAAAAGTGCAGAATAGATAATTGCAGATCTGATTTCTTTATATCCTTTTAGTTCTGTTGACCTTTTGTAACCTTGCAAGAATCAAAACAGGTAGACCCTTCCTCTCCATCTGGTTTAAAGATAATTTTCGTGCACCAATATCATGCATTTCAATGGTCACTGGGGGACTTCCAGGCAGCATCAGTCATATTGAGAGCAACAATATTACCATTGTCTGCCTTTCAGCACAGTTCTGGTAGTGAGGAGCGTTATTGATGAGTGAGTGGAGGAAGTGGGATGTTGACACGAACTGGCAGACGGTAGATTTTTCCAGATGTCTTTAGAACAAAGCCACACTCAAACCAGTGGAAGAGAGAGAGCATTTTTTTTTAACCTTTCGTAATGAAGTGTTTTAATCTCTCCATCAAAGCTCTTCCAAGACTGTGTGTGTGTGTGTGTGTGTGTGTGTGTGTGTGTGTGTGTGTGTGTGTGTGAGAGAGAGAGGTTGTGGGGGGGTGGAAGGAAATGAAGCCTCGGGTATTGCAGTTTGGCCAAGGAATGTGACAATAGCTATTCAAGATAACTAAAGATAAACTAAAGCTACTCAAGATAGCTAACCTAAACTGAAATCAGGGATTAATAAATGCAAGTGATGTTAATGAAATAGGGTGTGATCATATGATCATAAAATGGTGTTGGTAGTGAGTTTAATTCACTCTTGGGATGTGGGCATTACTGATAGGGCCAGCATTTATTGCCCATCCCTACTACGTTTGAGAAGATAGTGGTGAGATTCCTCCCTGAATCACCTCATTAAGTAGATCTACCCATTGTGTGGAACACAGAATGAGACTATTCAGCCTATTTATGCCGTCCCAGGCTTTAAAAAGGATTCCCTGTTCGTTTCTATCGCCCCTGCAATTTATTCCTATCGAAGGGTATACCAAGGCATGAATAAATAAGAGTGGGAATTCTGGAGCAACATTTGAAAGCAACTAATCTTTTTTCAGAGGATGCTGCTGAGTTACGACAGGAGAACTACCTGAAGGAATTTTGTAGTGTGTGAGTCTGAAAATGTAAAGTGAAGAATTGGAGTCTGATTCTTCTGCGTACTGTTAGCTCTGTTGACCCATTGTAACCTCATAAGAATCCAAACAGGTAGCAAGTTGCCATTGACACTGTGTCTACTTGCTTTTCTGACACTGCATTCCAGATTGGAACTGTGTAAAATATTCTCATCTCCACCTTTGTTCTTTGTCCAATTATCTCTGGTTACCAATTTTCCTGCCAATGAAAACAATTTTCCTTCTTTACTGCATCAAAACCTCACTTGAATTTGGATGCCTTTAACTTTCACTGGTCTCAAGGCAACAAGTATGGCTTTTTTAGCTCTCCTCCACCCAATGCTGAAGACCCACCTTCGAGTCCTGCTACGATTCTACTCAATCTTCCTGTACTCCACCTCCTCCTTAAAGCGTCCAGAATTGGGTGGAATAATAGAGCTGAGATGCAAAGTCAGTGAAAGGCTTTCGTGTAACTTCCTGCTGATGACCATCCTTATCCTTATAACAACCGTGTAGCCTATCTCAGATGGGTGGAAAGCAGAAAGTGAACCACAAAAAAGGATGAGAGAAGCAGATAATGCCACTTAACTCAGTTTTCCGACACATTAGTGTAGTTCCGTCCATGCGTGGATATCCCCAGGGTTGACACAGCTTGCTTACATCTCTGACAATAGCTTCTCAGGCTTGTTGTTGTTGTTCCTCACCTGAAGTAGCAGCTGATTTCCTCCCAAGCGTCACCTTCCACCCTCCAGAGAGACCAAACTTCCACCTTTTTTGACTGCAGTCAGTGGAAAAACAATGAGGTGTAATTGCATATATTTTCTAATCAACCTGCCCGGAGACATTAATATAAATCTCTGGAGCAGATAAGGTTTCGACTCTATCAAGAGTGTGGTGCTGGATGAGCAGAGCAGGTCAGGCAGCATCCGAAGAGCAGGAGGCGCGGTGGCACAGTGGTTAGCACTGCTACCTCACAGTGTCAGAGACCCGGGTTCAATTCCCGCCTCAGGCGACTGACTGTGTGGAGTTTGTACGTTCTCCCCATGTCCGCGTGGGTTTCCTCCGGGTGCTCCGGTTTCCTCCCACAGTCTAAAGATGTGCAGGTCAGGTGAATTGGCCATGCTAAATTGCCCGTAGTGTTAGGTAAGGGGTAAATGTAGGGGTATGGGTGGGTTGCGCTTCAGTGTGGACTTGTTGGGCTAAAGGCCTGTTTCCACACGGTAAGTAATCTAATCTAGAATCGAAGTTTCATGCTTAAGGTTGTGGGGCAGGGGGGCTGAGAGATAAATGAGAGGGGGTGGGGTTGGGGGGAAGGCAACTGAGAAAGCGTATGAAGATGAGGGAGAAGACGATAGGTCGGGGTGTGGGGTGGGGTGGGGTGTGGGGTGGGGTGGAGCGGATGACTGAGAAAGGTGATGGACAGGTCAGGAGGGGAGTGCCGAGTTGGAGGCTTGGGACTGGCATAATGTGAAGGGTGGGGGGAAGAAATAAGGAAACTGTTGAAATCCACATGCATCCTCGTGATTGCAGGGTCCCAAGGCGGAATATGAGGTGTTCTTCCTCCAGGTGTCGGGTGGTCAGGGTTTGGTGGTGGAGGAGGCCCAGGACCTGCATATCCTTGATGGAGTGGGAGGGGGAGTTGAAGTGTTTAGCCACAGAGTAGTGGGGTTGGTGGGTGCAGTCCTGACTCCTGACCTGTCCATCCATCCACTCCACCACCCCCCACTGACCTATCGCCTTCATCCACCTATCGTTTTCTCAGATACCTTACCCCTAACCCCATCTCCTCCCATTTATCTCTCAGCCACCGGCCCACAAGCCTCATTCCTGATGAAGGGCTTTTGCCCAAAATGTTGATTCTCCTGCTCCTTGGATGCTGCCTGACCTGCTGTGCTTTTCCAGCATTACACTCTCGATTCTGGTCTCCGGTATCTGCAGTCCTCACGTTCTCTAAAGTTTAGGCTCTGGTCTCCTGGGCCAGATGTAGAGACACTACTACTACACTATAGAAGCCCCCAGATTTATCATGATGCCCATTTTCTAATCAGCCTGTTCAGTGATATTATTGCACATCTCTGAAACATAGAACATAACACAGGCATGGGCCCTTCAGCCCATGATGTTGAGGTGAACATGACGTCAAATCCCTCTGCCTACCCATGGCACATTTCCCTCCATTTCTTGCATATTCATGGACTTATCTAAAAGTCCATTAAACGCCCTATCATATCTGCTTCCACTACCACCCCTGGCAGTGTGTTCTGAACCCCGACCACTCTCTGTGTAAGAAACTTGCCCCTCATATCTCCGTCAGAGCTCTGACGAAGAGTCATCTAGACTAGAAGCATTAGTGTCCTCTCTCTCCACGGACACTGTCTGACCCGCCGTGATTTCCAGTATCTTTTGTTTTCAGTACCGGTTCCATCATCTGCAGTATGTTCATATGCTCCTCCTACATTCACAAGGGGTGACTGATGGGCTGATCAAAGCCTTGGGTTCTTCTATGGTGGAAATGCAGTGAGTACTCGGGAGCTTCTGCCTTACAGCTGAAAGTGCTCCCATGGAGGGATGTTAAAGTTTCTGCTGGTTTGGAGTACTACCGTATAAGGAGACTCTCAGCTATCCAATTCCCTCTGCTTAGTCTCTCCAAAGTGGTGATCTCTCCTTTAATTCACTGTGAAAAATCACATGGTAACAGCACATATGTTGCAACTTCACCCTATCTTCAGGTGTTACATGATCAGATCAGAACTTCTGTCAATGTGCATCACCTGACAGAATGCAATAACAGTTAATGTGCTGCAGAGTAGTGTGGAAGCAGACTGGGTCTGAAATGTAGACAGCGGTTAATTCTAAATTCCACACTCCTGGCCTGTTTTGGGTTTGCTGGTGTCAGGCTGATTGACAGGCTCAAAGCAAGTTTTAGCTGAGGAGCGCTAACTAAAGGAGGACTTTAAATCCTTCATGACCTCCAAGATGTCCCAATGCCCTCTGTGACCAAGTTAATTGTGAGAAAGAATGGAAGGTACGTAGAGAATATGAGAAATAGGAGCAGGATGAGGCCATCCAGTTCATTGCAACTGTTCTGCCATTCATTAAGATCATCACTGATAGAGCTGCATGGAAAAAACAGGAACAGGAGTAGGCAATCCAGCCTCTTGAGCCTGCTCCACCATTCAATACAGGTAAGCAGGAGGCTGGAAGAACACAGCAAGCCAGGCAGCATCAGGAGCTGGAGAAGTCAACATTTTGGGTTTTAGCCGTTCATTAGGACTGGCTTGCTGTGTTCTTCCAGCCTCCTGTTTATCTACTTTGGATTCCAGCATCTGGAGTTTTTTTTTGTCTCCACCAATCTGATTATCGCCTTAACTCACTTAGCTCTGATCGTAGAAGTAATGAATCGTTACAGTGTAGAAAGGGCCATTTGGTCTTTGGAATCAACTCTGAGTAATGCTCCCCTTTCACATATGACCGAGGCAACAGATATTGATATGGAAAAGGAAGAATCAATTGAGACTCACCACTACTGTCCTGGCCTATACTTATCCATCAATCAAAGTCACTGAAAGAGTTAATCTAGTTGGTGTCACATTGCTGTTTGTGGGAGCTTGCTGTGTGCTTCTGACAATGGCCTCATCTCAAAAGCAGCCAAAATGGAATAGAATAGAATAGCTGTTATTATCCCATGCAGTGGAATGAGTACAGTCAAAAGTTTGTAATGTTATCTCTTGGCACCATCAGAGGTACTGAAGTACAGATGCTTTAAGCATTGTTACAGAACTGAAATAGTTAAAGGAAAAGACTAGTGTGGGAATACCGAGTTTAAAAAATTCAGAATGAGAATAAAAAGTACATTCAAAGCACTCAAGTTATAGTCCTTTTCCACTGAGTCTGTACTCACTGGACTTCAGAGCATGAGGCCTCGCTATCTCCACCTGCAGGCCTCTGTCCAGGATTTGCCTCCAGGTTTCATCCCCCTGGTCAGCCTGGGCAGGCTCTGCTCCTGCTTTAGTTGCAGCTTCTTTCCCGGATTTAGACTCACTTTGACTCGCCATCAGATCATGTAAAGCTTTTTAGTAATGAAGATTCTTCCTCTTTTCAACCCAGGAATTTGAGTATGTGTGGAAAGCTGGTTGTGGGGGAGGGGGAGGGGGTGTTGGGGGTTGGGGTTGGGGTTGGGAATATGTGATTCCTGGGGGGAGCCACTGGTGTAAATATAACATCACTGGAATTAGTATTCAAGAAGTCCAGAGGCAATGTTCAGGGAACATGATTCATATCCCATCATAGCAGCTGGTGAAGTTCAATTATCTGAGGAAAACAAAGTGCACTGGAATTGAAAGCTAATCTCAATAATGGTTACTGCAAAACGATAGCTGATTTTCAGAAACAGCTCTCTTCTTCACCAGTGCCCTTTTAGGGAAGGAAGTCCCTTTCCTGGTCTGGCCCACATGTGATTTTAGACTCCATAATGGTCTCTGTAGTGTTTGTCGCATTGTCAGTAAATTGCTAAAAGACATACTCAAGGCAACTCACTGCTTTGGATGGCTCAATGGTTTACATTGTTACCTCACAGTGCCAGGGACCCTGGTTCAATCCCACTCTCAGGCAACTATCTGTGTGGAGTTTGCACGTTCTCCTCATGTCTGCATGGGTTTCCTCTGGGTGCTCCGGTTTCCTCCCACTGTCCAAAGATGTGCAGGTTGGGTGAATTGACCATGCTAAAATTGCCTGTAGTGTCCAGGGCTGTGCAAGCTACATGGATCAGCCCTAGAAAATGCAGGGATTGGGTGGGATATTTTTCAAAGTGTTGGTTTGGACTTGGTGGGCTGAATGGTCTGCTTCCGTACCGTAGGGATTCTGTGTATGATAGCATATGGAGCCAGACTCTTTGGTCCAACCAGTCTATTCCAAACACAATCCTAAACTAAACTAACCTGCAGCTGGCCCATATTCCTCCAAACCTTGATGTATTTCTCCAAATATCTTTTAAACATTGTAACTGTACCCACATCTACCACTTTCTCAGGAAGTTCACTCAACACGCAAACCACCCCAAGTGTAAAACATTTGACCCCATGTCTTCTCTCCTCTCACCTTAAGTAAGTGTCCCTTAGTCTCCATCTTAATTCAGGTCACTTGAAGCAAGACATGCTGATGGCCAGAGTAGAAAGAGGTCAAGAGTGAAATAGGGCTGTGCAGAATCGCAGTCTGATCAAAATGCAAAGGGCGAGCTACACTCCTCAATCAGAGGCAGCATTGGTGCCTTGGGCTTGTGTTCCTTTACTTTGATCCTGGGCTGAAACTTGGGATGCTAATTCAAGATGGAGCTTCTGCCAAAGCCCTACCATCCTGCCTGACATGTCCGCCCTCACAGTGCATTGCCTCCCAACGCCTCATCACCCATTTGGCTGACTGAGGAACAATGGTTGATTGGATTTTCTTTGCCTGTGCCTGATAGTCTTATAACTGGCAAAGTGATTGAAACAAATTTAAAAAAATATAACTTTCCTTCATTGCTATATTCTATTCACCTGGAGGTTTCTCGCGACAGAATCCAGGTAACTAACATTTCTGTCTCTGGTGACTCAAGGGCAAACCTGGAGGATTGGCACCTTTCCCATTACCCCTATAGGGGGAGCAGTCGTTTGCATCTTCCAGTATTGGAGCCGTTGTCCTCTATGCAACCACAGGGAACCCTTCTGTAAATGTCGCATATTGGTATATAAAAGTAGGGTAAGATTATTAAAGATGCCTTTAGAGACTCATTTAAACAGAGCCATGTAACCACAATGAATCCCAGGGTAGAAATATCTACAACTACTGCAGAGCCAAAGCAAAATGGCTGACAGCAAAGCAAAGGCTTCCCTTAGTTAATGTGTGCTGACTTAGCATCAAAACACATGCAGGATCAAGCACTCACAGAACAATCTGACAACAGATACACCGTGTCATATTTAAGAAGCTGTGCTTTTCTTTAAATTCCACTGCATTCCCTTCTTCCTGAATAAAGAGGAAAACAAAGCACGCACGCACACACACACACACACACACAAATTAGCTAATAGGGCAGGCAACTCACAACCCTAGGGAGAGGACGCAAGAGGAAGGAGAGAAACACAGCCTCCTTGCCTCCTGTGTGCCACAGCTGAAACAGAGGAACAGATGGGCCTGCCTTAGGGGAATATTTACCAATCGAGGCAGCAATCTTTAACACACAGTATCGGCTGGCTAAGTGTGTAAGGATCAGTGATTGTGCATTCTGTTTCAAAACTGCAGCTGTCTGCTGGCTTAATGAAGGGAGGGTGAATTAAAAGAATCCTTCAGTTCATTCCTGTTCAACAAGTTCTCTCTTTCTGTTTCTCCCTGTCTATTTCTCTCTCTCTCTCTTTGCCTTTTTCACACATCTGTCGGCCTTTGGTTTCTTACTAGTGGGCAAATTATTCCAATGTATAGCTATCAATTTGAGCTTGCCTGGTTAGATTAGCATGTGTGAGTGATAATTTGTGGGTGTATTGTGTGTGGATGTGGCTCCATGTTTACTTTACATTTGTGCGTTAATATCGATGTACATTAATAGCCAGTGTGTGTGTGGTTATGTGTATATGTCTGTGTATTTAAATTTCTCAATAGAAGGCAGTGCTCCCATATTTGTTGGTACTCATCTTCTGGAGTCAGGTCATGGTGTTCAGTTCTGGCCACTCTGTTATAGGGAACTTATAATTAAGCTAGAGAGGGTTCAGAAGAGATTTACCAGGATGTTGCTGGGAATGGAAGTTTTGAGTTATAAAAAAAGATTGGATAAGGTGGGATTTTTTTCACTGGAGCTCAGGAGGTTGAGAGGTGATCTTGTAGAGGTTTATAAAATCATGAGCAGTATAGAAAGGGTTAATGGCAGACATCTTTCCCAAAGGGATTTCAAGATGAGGGGACATATTTTTAAGGTGAGAGGGGAGAGATTTTAAAAAAGATGTGAGGGGCAACTTTTTTACACAGAGAGTGGTTCACATATGGAATGAACATCCTGAGGATGTGGTGGATGTGTGCACTGTTACAATGTTTAAAAGACACCTAGATAATACAGGAGATGAGGGAGATACTAAATGAGTATTTTGCATCAGTATTTACCATGGAAAAGGACATGGAAGATATAGAATGTAAGGAAATAGCTCGAGACATCTTGAAAAATGTCCATATTACAGAGGAGGAAGTGCTGGATGTCATGAAATTCATAAAGGTGGATAAATCCCCAGGACCTGATCAGGTGTACCCTAGAACTCTGTGAGAAGCTGGAGAAGTGATTGCTGGGCATCTTACTGAGATATTTGTATTGTCGATAGTCACAGGTGAGGTGCCGGAAGACTGGAGGCTGGCTAACGTGGTGCCACCCTTTAAGAAGGGTAATAAGGACAAGCCAGGGAACTATAGACCAGTGAGCCTGACCTCGGTGATGGGCAAGTTGTTGGAGGGAATCCTGAGGGACAGGATATACATGAATTTGGAAAGGTAAGGACTGATTAGGGATAGTCAACATGGCTTTGTGCATGGGAAATCATGTCTCACAAACTTGATTGAGTTTTTTAAAGAAGTAACAAAGAGGATTAATAGGGCAGAGTGGTAAATTAGATTACTTACAGTGTGGAAACAGGCCCTTCGGCCAAACAAGTCCACACTGACCCGCAATCCACCCAGACCCATTCCCCTACATTTACCCCTTCACCAAACACTAAGGGCAATTTAGCATGGCCAATTCACTGAACCTGCACATTTTTGGATTGTGGGAGGAAACCAGAGCAAACCCACACAGACACGGGGAGAATGTACAAACTCCACACAGACAGTCGCCTGAGGCAGGAATTGAACCCAGGTCTCTGGCGCTGTGAGGCAACAGTGCTAACCATGCCACCCAGTAGATGTGATCTATATGGACTTCAGTAAGGCGTTCGACAAGTTTCCCCATGGGAGACTGGTTAGCAAGGTTAGATCTCATGGAATACAGGGAGAACTAGCCATTTGGATACAGAACTGGCGCAAACACAGAGGGTGGTGGTGGAGGCCTGTGACCAGTGGAGTGCTACAAAGATTGGTGCTGGGTCCACTAACATTTCATCATTTATATAAATGATTTGGATGTGAGCATAAGACATATAGTTCGTACATTTGCAGATGACACCAAAATTGCAGGTGTGGTGGACAGCAAACAGTGTTACCTCAGATTACAACAGGATCTTGACCAGATGGGCCAATGGGCTGAGAAGTGGCAGATGGAGTTTAATTCAGATAAATACGAGGTGCTGCATTTTGGGAAAGCAAATCTTAGCAGGACTTATACACTTAATGGTAAGGTCCTAGGGAGTGTTGTGAACAAAGACACCTTAGCGTGCAGGTTCATAGCTCCTTGAAAGTGGAGTCGCAGGTAGATAGGATAGTGAAGAAGGCATTTGGTATGCTTTCCTTTATTGGTCAGAGTACTGAGTACAGGAGTTGGGAGGTCATGTTGCGGCTGTACAGGACATTGGTTAGGCCACTGTTGGAATATTGCGCGCAATTTTGGTCTCCTTCCTATCGGAAAGATGTTGTGAAACTTGAAGGGGTTCAGAAAAGATTTACGAGGATGTTGCCAGGGTTGGAGGATTTGAGCTATAGAGAGAGTTGAATAGGCTAAGGCTGTTTCCCTGGAGCGTCGGAGGTTGAGGGGTGACATTATAGAGGTTTATAAAATCATGAGGGGCATGGATAGGATAAATAGACAAAGTCTTTTCCCTGGGGTGGGGGTGTCCAGAACTAGAGGGGATAGGTTTAGGGTGAGATGGGAAGGATATAAAAGAGACCTACGGGGCAACGTTTTCACACAGAGGGTGGTAGGTGATGAGTTGCCAGAGGAAGTGGTGGAGGCTGGTACAATTGCAACATTTAAAAGGCATTTGGATGGGTAAATGAATAGGAAGGGTTTGGAGGGATATGGACCGGGTGATGGCAGGTGGGACTCGATTGGGTTGGGATATATGGTTAGCATGGACGGGTTGGACCGAAGGGTCTGTTTCCATGCTGTACATCTCTATGACTCTATGACCTGAATTCCATAGGTGAGGTGAGTGACTATTAAGGTTGCATTTGACTGAGTGTGGCATTACAGAACCCTACAAAAACTGAAATCAATGAAAATCAGAGGAGAACCTTTCTAGTGTTTAAATTCATTTTTGGAAGGTGGTTATGATTGTTTGAGGTCAGTCATCTCTGCTGTAGGACATCTCTTCAGGATTTCCTCAGGCCCAAACCAGCTTCATCAATGTTCTTCCCTGTGTCATAAGGTCAGAAATGGGGATGTTCGCTGATGGTTGCACAATGTGCAGCACCATTTCTGACTCCTCAGGGACTAAAGCAGTCCATATTCAAATGCAGAAAGGCCTGACAATATCCAGATTTGGGCTGACATGTGGGAAATGGCATTAGTGCCGCACAAATGCCAGGCAATGATAATCTCCATCAGGAGGTAATTTAACCATAACTGGCATTCAATGGCATTAACATCACTGAATCCCCTAATATCAACATCCTCGGGGTTACCATTGATCAGAAATTGAACTTGACAAGTCATGTTAAATACACTGGCCACAAGGCCAGGTTAGAAGCTGGAAATACTGCAGTGTGTAATTCACATCCTGACTTCCCAAAGCCTATCCATCATCTGCAAGGCACAAGCCAGGAATGTGATGGAATGCTCCCCACTTGCCTGGATGCATGCACTTCCAACAACACTCAAGAAGCTTGATATGATGTGACAAAGCAGCTGACTTAATTGGCACCACATCCACAAACATCCATTCACTCCGGCACTGACACTCAGTAGCAGCAATATACCTATCTACATGGTGCGCTGTAGAAATTCATCAAGGCTCTTTCGACTGACCCCTCCACTATAATTAAATGGACAAGAGGAAGGTCTTTTTGAGTCAGATCCCAGTGAGTCTCCATTGTTCAGTGTGATGTAAGACATGCACTTGCTATATATTAGAATATTATCTTTTTTGGGTTTGGATTTTTGAATTTGAACTAATGGTATGTGGGGTTTTCTGTGTGTCTGAGAGGATTTGATAATTAAATTGTTAGTATTTCTGTAGCCCTGATGATTTTTTTCCTAAAAACACAATATGAAAGAGAGATTTCTTGGTGAGTAATAGTTTTATTCAAAATGGCTGCAGCAGGGTAGGAAATGCTTGGGCTCATGGCCTGTCTATTTCTATCACCAAGCCTGCTGCATCCTTTTTCAAAAATATTTTTTGTAACATCAAGTTCATCTGTGGATGTAGTAAGAACTTGGCATACTGCTGCATGATGGGATACTTGACCAAGGTAAAAGGTGTCTTGGCTCTCAGCTTCTCACTTTAGAAGGAAAATACTACTGGAGATAAATACTGAGGTTGTGTAAATATAATTTGACCAAGCATAGGCATTATATCGAATGCTTGTTAGTGGGGGTGCTTCTTGAGTTTATTAGCTTCTCTGTCCTTGAGCAACAAGGCGATAGCCGCATTGTGGCAAAAGTGAGGACTGCAGATGCTGGAAACAAGAGTTTAGATCAGAGTGGTGCTGGAAAAGCACAGCAGGTCAGGCAGCATCCGGGGAGCAGGAAAATCGCGTTTCAGGCAAAAGCCCTTCCTCAGATATCCGCACTGTGCTTACCTTTATCTTGAATTATTGTAAAGTGCAGAATGTAAGTAAAGTTGTTTGTGTCATTGTATAAGTATAGGCTAACCGTTCACCTCAGGAGAGTGCTGTGGGATAGTGGAGACAGTATGGCATCCTCTCTGTGAACTTATTAAAACTTAAAACGTCTTGAAATGACTCTAAGTCTCAGATTAAGTAATTACCTCGACATTATCTTGGCTTCGTGCAAGGAAGGAGCTCCGAGAAGCAGCTGCAGTGGAGAATGCGGGGTGGATGAGGCTGTTCCTCCTAGCTGTGGCCTGGTGGGACCTTCGACTAGGCCGCTTTGGCGGTGGTGTTGAAAACTGGCCCAGACCCAGGATTCCTAGGACCGGTCTGGGAACCCCATTCGGCAGATTTGGTGGTGGTTTTTGTTGGCATTGGTCAATGACACTACATGGTGTTTTCTTCACCATTGTGGAGCTCCAACCCACGATTCCAAAGGTGGGGGAAGAGATGGGAGATTCCGGTTCCCCAGCCCAGAGACATGAAACGGACTAAGATGGACTTTGTCTTAAATTCTCTTTTTTTAAAAAATTATTTTTTTCTAATATATTTTTTATCTCTTTATTTTTTCTAATTTACTACTTTGATTTTCTACTTTTGAAGATCTGTAATGCTGAACATTTTATTTCTTTACTTTTCTACTTTATTTCTTCCTAAGAATTTGAACTCAAGAATCTGGACCCAGGTACCTTAGTATTTAGGATGGCGACTTGTCAACTTTTCACTGTATTCACATGAGTACGTGTGACAATAAAGTGAATTCTAATTTTTTATTTACATTGGGAAGTTTATGAGTGAAGAAAGTAAGCAATATATTGTGGGAGAATCGACATTTCGGGCATGAGCCCTTCTTCAGGAATGAGAAAAGTGTGCCAAGCAGGCTGAGATAAAAGGTAGGGAGGAGGAACTTGGGGGAGGGGCGTTGGAAATGCGATAGGTGGAAGGAGGTAAAGGTGAGGGTGATAGGCCGGAGTGTGGGTGGGGGTGGAGAGGTCAGGAAGAAGATTGCAGATTAGGAAGGTGGTGCTGAATTCGAGGGTTGGGACTGAGACAAGGTGGGGGGAGGGGAAACTCCCCCTCCCACTCCACCAAGGACATGCAGGTCCTTGGATTCCTCCATCGCCAGACCATAGCAACACGACGGCTGGAAGAAGAGCACCTCATCTTCCGCCTAGGAACCCTCCAACCACAAGGGATGAACTCAGTTTCCCCTCCCCCCACCTTGTCTCACTCCCAACCCTCGAACTCAGCACCACCTTCCTAACCTGTAATCTTCTTCCTGACCTCTCCGCCCCCACCTCCACTCCGTCCTATCACCCTCACCTTATCACCCTCACCTTAACCTCCTTCCACCTATCGCATTTCCATCGCCCCTCCCCAATTCCCTCCTCCCTACCTTTTATCTTACCCTGCTTGGCACACTTTCCTCATCCCTGAAGAAGGGCTCATGCTCGAAACGTCGATTCTCCTGCTCCTTGGATGCTGCCTGACCTGCTGTGCTTTTCCAGCAACACATTTTCAGCTCTGATCTCCAGCATCTGCAGTCCTCACTTTCTCCAAGCAGTATATTGTGTACACTTTCAGATATAACTTACTGGAGTTGCTTTTGGGTTTGGAGAAAACGCACAGGGCTTGGAAAGCAGCGTTATAGTTTGAGATTGGGGCAGTTCAGCTGAAGCTAAAACAATTGCTCCCGAGAAAAGGAGAGGGCTGTTCACAATTAGAGTCATAGATGCACTGCAGAAATTAACCAAAGATCCTGAGACAGCAACGTCCAAACCCGCAACCACTTCCATCTAGAAAGACAAAGGCAGCAGGTACATGGGAACACCACCACCTCCAAGCCACTCACCATCCTGCCTTGGAAATGTATCGTTGTTCCTTCACTGTCACTGGGTCAAGGTCCTGGAATTCTCTCCCTAATGGCCTTGAGACTCAACCCACAGCAGGTGGACTGCAATAATTCAAGAAGACAGCTCATCGCCACCTTCTCAAGGGCAACTAGGGATGGGCAATAAAAATGCTGGCCCAGCCAGTGACCCCCACATCCCACAAAAAAAACGAGAGCTGTACAGCACATAAACAGACCCTTCGGTCCAACTTGTCCAGGCAACCAAATATCCTAAATTAATCCAGTCCCATTGGGCTCATATCCCTCTTAACCTTTTTTATTTGTATAACCATCCAGATGTCTTTTAAATGTTGCAATTGTACCCGCCTGCACAACCTCCTCTGGCATTGTTTTAAAAAAATTACCTTAGTAAGAACTTTAGTAAAATTTCCAGTCCAGAAGCATTTGTTTGAAGTCCGAAAGAGGTTTTTTGAAGCTTGGAAAGTTTAAGCTCAGATGCGTGATGAATCAAGGAAGGAGGGATCAGATTCTCACAACTGGGAATTGAAATCTGTGAAACAAGCTCTGTATGAGATAGAGAAGGGAATTCTCTCTGATGTTTGTGTACTCTAAAGGGATGCTGTTGTGAGTAATGGGATTGTCATATTATGAGGTACTTCAGAAACTTTAAATGTGTTATATGCTAATAGTTTAGTTCATTCTATTTCATCCTCAATTCCTTTACATAAAGATTAGATTCCCTACAGTGTGGAGACAGGTCCTTCGGCCCAACCAGTCCACACCGACCCTCGAAAGAGTAACACCCAGACCCATTTCCCTCTGACTAATGCACCTAGCATTATGGGCAATTTAGCATGGCCAATTCACCTGACCTGCACATCTTTGGACTGTAGGAGGAAACTGGACCACCCAGAGGAAACCCACACAGACAAGGGGAGAGTGTGCAAATTCCACACAGACAGTTGCCCGAGGTTGGATACAAATCTGGGACCCCAGTGCTATGAGGTAGAGTGCTAAACACTGAGCCACAGTGCAGCTGCTGTTTTATTGTTAAAACAGAATCAGCAAAATTGTATGCTTACTTTTCAGTGAGAGACCACCTTGTTAGAAAGAAAAGAAGAAGCAAGACATGATGTGTGAAGCCAGACTTCAATCTGGGATCTGATTTGACCAGCAATGACATCAGCTGGAATCATACCACAGTGCAATTAGAGTTCAGATGGAAACCAGGTGGGGAGATGATACGTAGTGGAGAATCCAGGTTCCCAGATGTTCTTCCCTATATTTTTTTTTCTCACTAGGATTCATATCGTCATTCTCTGAGATCAAGGGTCATCCCATGACCTCTCTGAATGTCTTTCTAGGACTTCCCCTCGTGCCCTAATCAACCATCCCTCCTCAATCAATTGTATCAATATTGGTTATTCATTACAGTCTGGTGTACAGCACTCTACTGAGTCCGAACAGCTATTGTGTTTTCCCTTAATAATTACCGCACCCTGCAATAATTTGTTGTGATGCGGAGATGCCGGTATTGGACTAGAGCGGGCAAAGTCACAAGTCACACGACATCACCTGACAAAGGAACCGAAAACTTGTGATTTCAAATAAACCTGTTGGACAATAATGTGGTGTCGTATGACATCTAGTTTATCGTGTGTAGAGGATTTTATAATGTTTCTGATGCATGTGTCAAATTGTGACGTTCTTTCAGAAAGGGAAGGTAATGTGGAATGGGGGGGCAAAACAAATATTTTTCTTAACAATTTAAGGTTGCAGTCCTTCCAAATAGAGGACACTTCGATTTTCTTTTGAAGCACTTTGTGTATAATAAATTCACACCGTATGTGCTGCATAATCAGGAGAAAATCTTCAGATATTACACAGTGTGTAGACACATGTACCATAGAGAAATGACTAAATATCAAAAAGACCAGAGCCTGTAAAAGCAATGGTGCCCCATGTAAGCCCTCAGAGGTTAGTCTTGTGAAGAGTTATTTTCCCTACAGTAGATTGGAGAGATGAATAAGTGAATATGGTGACTGAAAAATTCCATCAGTCCAACCTTAATTGCAAGTGAAAGCACATGCACTATTCTCAGCTAATTAACAGATTGTGTTGTTAAATGATTAAAAAGTCAGAGCTAATACAGGTATGTTTTTTTTTGTTCATCATTTATTTAAGGGAAGGCAGCACTTTGTACTACTCTGTGCCAGGAGTAAATTAATTTAAACCGATTAGCAAAAGCTGCCATCATGAATCATTGTCTGAATTAAGTGTCACATAATTGAGATTGTATGTTGGAATGTTTCCTTGAGTTAAATGCCCTTCCTTCTGTCTAACCATTCTTTTGTTGGATACAAATTTGGATCCATCCAATTGTGCTCCATTCTCAGAATATCTCACATTTGCCCAAGTCTGTTCATGATCCTGATTTTAAACCCATTCCACACCGTGACGAGAAATGCATGTTCAAAAAGATGAAGGAATTTGTATTTATATACACCCTTTCACATCCTCAGCAAATCCTAAGTGCATTCAATGAAGTACTTTTGAAGTGCAATGTAGGAACTCAGTGCATGGCGAGCTCCCATTAACAATGCCATGATAAGGACCAGGTCATTTATAATTAGTGACGCTGCTTGAGGGATAGCTATTGGCCAAGAATTTGGGGAAAACTCCTCCAGTTCATAGAATTCTAGAATCAGAGCATCCCTATAGTGCGAAAGCAGGCCATTCAGCCTATCAAGCTCATACTGATACTCTGAAGAGCAACCCACCCTGACCCACCCCACTACCCAATGCCCATTTTATTTCAGAGTCATTACTCTCTTCAAAATATTGCTATAGGGTCCACTTGTAAAGGTCTTGGTTGAACATTTTATTGGAACATCCTACTGGCTCTAACAGTGTAGTACTCCCAGATATTGTCGTAAAATGTGTTTGTGCTTCAGTCCCCAGATTGAGAATTGAGAGTGAAGTGTTAATCTTCTGACTCATGGGCAAGACTTCTAATTGAGTCATTGGATCTAATGTCCCTTTTCCTTTGTGATTCCGTTCTAACCTGTTTTCCATCATCCTCTTTTCTTCATCTTTCTCCTCTTTGGGTGGGGATTTCAGGGAGTTCTCTTTGTTGCATTATGGAATAGATTTCAGACAAGTTAGGCAATTACATTATGTTCCAGTATAAAGGTACCTAATTTGCCTTTAGTCATGTGCTCTCTGTGCAAAGCAGTCAGTATAGTGTCTTCATTCATTCAGATTCATGTATGTAATGTTCAGTAAAATCAGTAAGCACAGAACACAGGTTATGTATGTAAATCTGTGATATTGCAGCAGTGTATATAGTTAGTGTCATAAATAAACTTCAAGACATCTGTCTCAAAAGAACCTGACTCTCTGCAGTATATGTTTTGCAGACTAAAATACAGAAACCCACAAAGCCCATTGTTCTTTATAGGTCTCAAGTGTATTCACAATCATAATTGATGGCTGTATTTTCACTTGTCTAGTCCCCAAGCTCTGGAATTCCTCCCTACATGTCCCTCTTTTGCTACCTCACTTTATTCCTTTTAGAAACCTAGTAAAACTTACATTGTGGACGAACATTCTCATCATCTGACCTAATATCTCCTTCCGAGCAGGAACGTCAGTGTTTCGGCAAAAGCCCTTCATCAGGAATGCTTTTGCCTGAAATGTTAATTTTCCTGTTCCTTGGATGCTGTGCTTTTCCAGCACTATACTCTAATCTCCAGCATCTGCAATACTTGTTTTTGCCTAATATCTCCTTAAATAATTCAGTGTCATACTTTGTTTTATAATGTTTGGACATTTATAGAGTCATAGAGCTATATGGCACGGAAACAAACCCTTCAGCCCAACTCGTCCATACCAATCAGATATCCTAAATTAATCTAGTCACATTTGCCAACATTAGGCTCATATAACTCTTTTCCTTTCCTATTCATTTCCCCATCCAGATGTCTTTTAAATGTTGTAATTGTACCAGCTTCCACCACTTCCTCTGGCAGCTCATTCCATACTTGTACTACTCTTTGTGTGAAAAGTTTACCCTTTTCCCTCTCACCCTAAACCTATGGCTTCTAGTTTTGGACTTCCCTACCCTGAGGAAAAGACCTTGGCTATTCACCTTATCCACACCCTTCATGATTTTATAAATCCTGATAATGTTACCCCTCAGCCTCCGACACTCCAGGGAAAATAACACCAGCCTATTTATTTTCATCAGCGGTGGGAGGGGTGAGAACGAGCAGCTGAGTGGGAGCGGTTGAATTAACACTGGGAAGGTGAGTGAACTGATATATTTGGGCAGTGGCTACATCTATATGGTCTATATCTGGGACGGACTGGAACCAATGTCCTAAGGGGTGCTTTTGCTAACACTGTTGGGAAGTTTGAAACTAATGTGGCAGGGGGATGGGAACCAAATGAGCCTGTAAGGAACTAGATCATGACCTCAGCATGACTAAGGGGAAGAGTGGGCAGGGAGCAGATGATGAATGCAAAGGGATTGGTGGCCTGAGGTGCATTTGTTTTAATGTAAGAAGTGTAGAAGGAAAGGCCTTGGATTAGTTCCCAGGAGTATGATGTTATTGCTATTACTGAGACTTGGTTGAGGGAAAAACATGATTAGCAACTAAATATCCCAGGATATAGATGCTTCAGGCTGGAAAGAGAATGAGGTAAAAGGGGTGGAGGTGTTGCATTACTGGTCAGAGAGGATGTCATAGCTGTGCTGAAGGATGGCACTATGGAAGACTCAAGCAGTATGGGCAGAGCTCAGAAATAGGAGGGGTGTGGTAACAATGTTGGCAACAGCAAGCTTTAGATAGAGGTACAGATATGTAAACAGATCATGGAAAGATGAAGGAGCAACTGGGTGTTGGTAGTAGAAGATTTTAATTTTCCCAACATTGACTGGCATTCACTTAGTGTTAGAGGTCTAGATGGAGCAGAATTTGTAAAGAGCTTCCAGGACAGTTTTCAAGAGCAGTATGTAAATAGTCCAACTCAGGAAGAGGCCATACTGGACCTGGTGTTGGGGAATGAGCCCGGCCAGGCAGTTGAAGTTTCAGTAGGGGATTAATTTGGGAATAGTGATCATAATTCTGTAAGTTTCAGAATACTCATGGACAAAGACGAGAGTGGTCCTAAAGGAAGAGGGCTAAACTGGGGGAAGGCTAACTCCAGCAAAATTCGGAAGGAGCTGGGGAATGTAGATTGGGGGAGCAGCTGTTTGAGGGTAAATCCACATTTGATATGTGGGAGGCTTTTAAAGAGAGGTTGATTAGAGTGCAGGACAGACATGTCCCTGTGTAAATGAGGGGTAGAAATGGCAAGATTAGGGAACCATGGATGACAAGTGAAATTGTGAGACTAGCTAAGAGGAAAAAGGATGCGCACATAAGGTCTAGGTGACTGAAGACAGACAAAGCTTTGGAAGAATATCGGGAATGTAGGACCAATGTGAAACAAGGAATTAAGAGGGCTAAAAGGGGTCATGAAATATCTTTAGCAAATAAGGTAAAGGAAAATCCCGAAACCTTTTATTCATATATAATGAGCAGGAGAGAAACTAGAGAAAGAGTTGGCCCACTCAAGGATAAAGGGGAAAAGTTATCCGTGGAGTCAATGAGTGGGATTCTTAATGAGTATGTTGCATCAGTATTCACCGGGGAGAGGCACATGACGGACGTTGAGGTTAGGGAGAGATATTTGATTACTCTAGGTCAAGACAGCATAAGGAAGGAGGAAATGTTGTGTATTCTAAAAGGCATTAAGGTGGACTCGTCCCCAAGTCCGGATAGGATCCATCCAGGTTACTAAGGAAAACGAGAGAGGAAATAGCTGGACCCTTAACAGATATCATTGCAGCATCCTTGAACACGGGTGAGGTCCCAGAAGACCGGAGAATTGGTCATGAAGAATAGCAGAGAAACTCCAGGTAATTATAGACTGGTGAGCCTGATGTCATTGGTAGGGAAGCTGCTGAAGAAAATACTGAGGGATAGGATCATTCCCATTCAGAAAAAAATGGGCTTATTAGTAATCGGAAGCATAGTGCGGGGAAGGTCATGTCTTACTAACTTAATAGAATCCTTTGAGGAAGTGACAAAGTTGATTGATGAGGGAAGGGCTGTAGATGTCATATACATGGACTTCAGTAAGGAGTTTGATAAGGTTGCCCATAGTAGGCTGATAGAGAAAGTGAAGTTGCATAGGGTCCAGGGTGTACTAGCTAGATGGACAGAGAACTGGCTGTGCAACAGGAGACAGAGAGTAGTAGTGGAAGGGAGTTTCTCAAAATGGAGAACTGTGACCACTGGTATGCCAAGGGATCCATGCTGGGACCATTGTTGTTTGTGATATACTTAAATAATCTGGAGGAAGGTATAGATGGCCTGATTAGCAAGTTTGTTGTTGACACTAAGATTGGTGGAGTAGCAGATAGTGAAGGGGACTATCAGAGAATATAACAGAATATGGATAAATTGGAGAGTTGGGTAGAGAAATGGCAGATGGAGTTCAATCCGGGCAAATGTGAAGTAATGCATTTTGGAAGATCCGATTCAAGAATGAACTACAGTGGAACCTTGATTCTCCGAATATCAATTATCTGAATATCGGATTATCCAAAGGAGCTCTTGAGGTCCCGACAGAAACATTACATCAAAGACGTGTTTCCAACATTGATCGTGTCTTTTGTTTACTGTGAATAAAAGTGAACTCAATGCTGCCGAGAACAGTCCTGGATTGATGGGAGCACAGGCACTATCTCTAAATGACTGATCTCCCACCACCACCCCCTCCCCCCCCCTTTTCCCACACTTTCCCTGGAGTTCTATATAGGGGTTAACCCTAAACCCTCCTTCCCCAGATAATTTCTCCAACATTGTCCACTACAGGGCAAAGGTGGAACCTATCGAAAAGTTGCTGTAAAAAAGGTGTGTGTGTGTGTGTGTGTGTGTGTGTGTGCGTGTGCGTATATACACACGCGCGTGCACTATTTGTAGACTCACCCCAAAAGGCAGTAGCAGCAGCAGCAATCTTGTTGTTGGTGTCCAGTCTGGCTGCCCCAGAGTAGGGTCAGAAGCAGACGGGGGGGGGGGCGCGCACGGTGGAGTAGGGGCAGACAGGGGGAGAGTTTTGGACAAGATTGGGGAGTGGGGGGGGGCGCGGGCGGGGCCATGTTGGTGGGCGGGTGGGGGGTGGTGTTGGATGGAGTTGGGGGTCGGTGCGGGGCGCACGGTGGAGGTGTTGGGGTAGGTAGAGGGGTTGGTGTTGGATGGGGGCAGGGGAGAGGCGGGGGTACGGTGCTGGATGGGCTTTGTGGTGGGCAGGGGGCGGGGACTCCCGCACAGTGTGCTGATACCTAGTCTGAACAGGGAGCAGACTTTACAGAAAATTCTGAGCCCCAGAGGAAAGGCATTGAATCGATGAACCGAATATCTGAACAAAATAGTGCCCGGCCATCTCGTTCGGATAATTGAGGCTCCTCTGTATACAGCAAATGGAAAAGTCCTGGGGAAAATTGATGTACAGAGAGGCCTGGGTGTTCAGGTCCATTGTACCCTGAAGTTAGCAATGCAGATCAATAGACTGGACAAGAAGGCATATGGCATATTTTCCTTCATCGGAAGGGGTATTGAGTACAAGAGTTGGCAGGTCATGTTACAGTTGTATAAGATTTTGGTTCAGACACATTTAGAATACTGCATACAGTTCTGGTCACCACATAACCAAAAGGATGTGGATGCTTTGGAAAGGGTGCAGAGGAGGTTCACCAGGATGTTGCCTGCTATGGAGAGCGCTAGCTATGAAGAGAGATTGAATAGATTAGGATTATTTTCATTAGAAAGACGAAAATTGAGGGGGAGCTAATTGAGATCCATAAAATCATGGGAGGTATCAACAGGGTGGAATAGCAAGAAGCTTTTTCCCAGAGAGGGGGACTCAATTACTAGGGGTCATGAGTTCAAAGTGAGAGAGGAAAAGTTTAAGGGAGATATATGTAGAAAGTTCTTTACGCAGAGGGTGGTGGGTGTCTGGCACATGTTCCAGCGCAGTACAGGCCCTTCGTCCCTCGATGTTGTGTCCACGTGTGAAACTAATCTGGAGCCCATCTAACCTACACTATTCCACTTTCATGCATATGTTTATTCACTGACCATTTAAATGCCCTTAAAGTTGACGAATCTACTACTGTTGCAGGCAGTGTGTTCCATGCCCTTACTACTCTCTGAGTAAAGAAACTACCTCTGACATCTGTCTTATATCTATCACCTTTCAACTTAAAGCTATGTCCTGTCATGCTAGCCATCACAATCTGAGGAAAAAGGCTCTCACTGTCCAAACTATCTAACCCTCTGGTTATCTTTTCTGTCTCAATTAAGCCACCTTTGAACCTTCTTCTCTCTAATGGAAACAGCCTCAGTTCCCTCAGCCTTTCCTTGTAAGACCTTCTCTCCATAACAGGCAAAATCCTAGTAAATCTCCTCTGAATCCTTTCCAAAGCTTCCACATCCTTACTTTAGTGTGGTGACCAGAACTGTACGCAATGTTCCAAGTGTGGCTGCACCAGAGTTTTGTACAGCTGCAGCATGACCTCATGGCTCTGAGACCTAATCCTTCCACTGATAAAAGCTAACACATTGGGTTGCTAATAGGGCATACTATCAACCTGGATGGCAACTTACAAAAATCTATGTACATGGACATTGAGATCTCTCTGCCCAGCCACACTATCAAGAATCTTACCATTAGCCTAATACTCTTTATTCCTGTTGCTCCTTCCAAAGTGAATCACCTCACACTTTTCCACATTAATCTCCATTTGCCACCTCTCATCCCAGCCTTGCAGCTTATCTCTGTCCATCTGCAACCTGCAACATCCTTCAGCACTATCCACAACTCCACTGACCTTTGCATCATCTGCAAATTTACTAACCCATCCTACTATGCCCTCATCTAGGTCATTTATAAGAATGACAAACAGTAGTGTTTGTCGGCACGGTGGCACAGTGGTTAGCACTGCTGCCTCACAGCGCCAGACACCCGGGTTCAATTCCTGACTCGGGCGACAGACTGTGTGGAGTTTGCACATTCTCCCCGTGTCTGCGTGGGTTTCCTCCGGGTGCTCCGGTTTCCTCCCACAGTCCAAAGATGTGCGGGTCAGGTGAATTGGCCATGCTAAATTGACCGTATGTTAGGTAAAGGGGTAAATGTAGGGGTATGGGTAGGTTGCGCTTCGGCGGGTCGGTGTGGACTTGTTGGGCCGAAGGGCCTGTTTCCACACTGTAAGTAATCTAATCTAATCTAGTGGTCACCATCTCAAAGAACTTAATAAGGTTTGTGAGGTATGACCTATTCTTCACAAAACTGTGTTGACTATCCCTAATCAACTTATTTCTCTCTAGATGATTATAAATCCTATCTCTTATGATCTTTTCCAACACAACCAAAGTAAGGCTCACTGCTCCCTAATTACCAGGATTATCTCTACTCCTCTTCTTGAACAAGAAGACAGCATTTGCTATCTTCCAGTCATCTGGCACTTTTCCTGTAGACAATGACGACATAAAGATCAAATCCAAAGACTCTGCAATCTCCTCTCTGGCTTCCCAGAGAATCCGATGATAAATCCCATTCAGAGCATTATCTATTTTCACACTTTCCAGAATTGCTGACACCTCCTCCTTGTGAACCTCAATCCCGTCTAGTCTAGTAGCCTGTATCGCAGTATTCTCCTCATCAACATTGCCTTTTTCCAGGGTGAATATTGACAAAAAATATTCATTTAGCGCTTCCCTTATCTCCTCGGACTCCACACACAACTTCCCATTACTATTCTTGATTGGCCCTAATCTTTCTTTAGGTCATTCTTTTATTCCTGATATACCTATAGCAGGCCTTAGGGTATTCTTTGATCCTATCTGCCAATGACTTCTCATGTCCCCTCCTGGCTCTTCTTAGCTCTTTCATTAGGTCCTCCCTGGCTAACTTGTAACTCTCAAGAGCCCTAACTGAGCCTTCATGTCTCATCCTAACAAAAGCCTCCTACCTCTTGACAAGAGCTTCAACTTCTTTTGTAAACCACAGCTCCCTCACTTGACCATTCCCGCCTGTCAGGTACAAATATTCCTCGTTAACCTCTGCATGATGATTGTCATTATGGAAGAGACCTCAGCTCATTGTACGTCTGTTGGTTCTTAGAAAGAGTTATCCAAATTAGGCCCACATACTTTCACTAAAAAACTGTTAATTTTTTTTACTGCATCTAGAGTACAAACAATTCTCTTTTGAAAGTTACTTCCATCCATCACCTTAGTAGGCATCACATTCCAGATCATGACAGATGCATTAATGAAAACTTCCACCCTCCCTCTCAAATTCATTTGCAATAACCCGACATCATTTGCTCCATCTAGGTCAGACAGTATATGTCAAAATTTAAGAATGATTAAAGATTTAAAACAAAGCTGTTAAGTCCAACAAGCTAGTCCCTCACGTAGAGATCAGTTCCCTCTCTTTGTCATCACCATAATCCCTTAGCCCCTTCTCCAGCTCCAGAAATGCATCTAATTATCTCTTGATGCATCAACACTGTGCATCCAGCTGTTTCTACATGTCTAGTGCCTTTTCTGTCTGTGTCTGCTCTGGCTCAGATAGTGATACCCTCAGCCAGAAGTTGTGTTTTCAAGTCTTCCCCTCTCTGTGAACTTGTACAAATAAACAAACAACGAGGCTAGCACTCCAAGTGAATGTCTTATTTGAAGGTGCCATCTCCAAGGTGTGATGTCAGCCAGAGCCCTTTCACTGGTGGTCATCAAACATGCCTATTTTGACACAAAAGCAGAAATTGCTAGAGAAACTCAGCATCTGTGTGAAGAAAACAGAGTAAACACTTTGAGTCCGGTACTTCTTCATCCCAGTGGAGTTTTCTTCCCATGTCCTGGCCAATGTTTACTTCTCAACCAACACCATTGAATAGCAGAACACTTGGTCATTATCAAGCTGCAGTTTAAGGAAAAGTGCTGCGCACAGATTGGCTGCTGCATTTTCCTTCTTACAAAGTGAGCACTCTTCCAATGTGTTTGAATGTACTCTGGTGGCGAAAGGTACTTTGTAGATTCAAGCCTTTGTTTCAATGAAATAATTTGATCTCCATCTAAAATGTTTTAAATTAACCCGTTCACACATGTACATTTGGAGTAAATGGGACTGAAACCCACTTTATCGAGACCAGAGAGAGGAACACTGCCACTAGATCTTTGAGCAGAGCATTGTATTTACAGTAAGTACCTAACATTTACCAGTCCTGGAAATGTTAATCTGCTTCGCTAGGTCAGCATTCATTACCCAACCCGAATTATGTTTGAGAAAGTGGTGGAGGACTGCCTTCTTCAACTACTAGAGTCCTTTAAACCCACAATGCTGTTTGGGTGGGAGATCCAGGGTTTTGACTTAGTGACACTGAAGGAACAACAATATATTTTCAGGTTTAAACTCACCAGACAGTCATGAAATCATGCAGCAGAGAAACAGGCCATTCAGCCCACCACGTCTATGCTGACCAACAAACACCAAACTATTGGCTTTACGCAGGGGAGGTCTTGTCTCATAAACTTGATTGAGTTTTTTTGAGAAAGAAACCAAAGACAAGTGGTGAGGGTGGGGCAGTGGATGTTGGCTACACGGACTTTACTAAAGCATTTGACAATGTCACCCATGGTAGGCTGGTTCAGAAGATTAAGTCACATTGGATACATAGTCAGTTGACAAGTTAGATACAAAATTGGCTTGGTCATAGAAGACAGAGGGTAGTTGTGAAGGGGTGTTTTACTGACTGGAGGTCTGCGACTAGTGGTGTTTGCGAAGATCAGTGTGGGGACTTCTGTTATTTGTAATATATGTATAAATGATTTGGATGAAAATGGTGGTGGTTTGATTAGTATGTTTGCAGACAACATGAAAATTGGTGGAGGTGTGGATAGTACGGAAAGTTATCAAAGAATACCCCAGGATGTAGATCAGTTGGAAACTGGACAGAAAAATGGCAGATGGACTTTAATCTGGTCAAGTGTGAGATGATGCATTTTGGGAGGTGAAATCAAGAGGAAAGTATCCAGTAAATGGCAGGACTTTTAGGAGCATTGATATCCAGTGGGGCATAAGTCCATAGCTCTCTGAAAGTGGCAACACAGATGGAAAAGTTGATTAAGAAGACATATGACATTCTTCCCTTCCTCAGTCAGGGCATTGAGTATAAAAGTTCACAAGTCATGTTGTAGCTGTATATGACTTTGATCAGGCCACATTTGAAGTATTGCTTGCAGTTCTGGTCACCATATTATAGGAAGGATATGGAAACTTTGGAGAGGATGCAAAATAAGTTTATCATGATGTTGTCTGGACTGGAGAGTTTTAGCTATAAGGAAAATTTGGACAAACCTGTATTATTTTTGCTAGAACACCACAGGCTGAGGGATGATTTGATTTGATTTGATTTGATATATTGTCATGTGTGTCTAAGTACAGTTAAAAGCTTTGTTTGTGAACAGTACAGGCAGATCATAGTAAGCAAGGACATACAGGTCATAGGCCGAAGAAAAACACCTGGACAGAATAAGGCATACAGGCTACATCACATAAGACATGCGCTAAGCAAGATTAGCATTAACAAGATCAGCATTACTACAAGTTAGAGAGTCCATTCATCAGTCTAATAAAGCTGGGGAGAAATTGCTCTTGAACCTATTTCTGTATCTTCTGCCTCACAAAGAGGTTGTAGGAGATCATTACTGGAATGTGATGGGTCTTTGATGATGTTGGCAGCCTTTCTGTGGTTGTGAACCATGTAAATGGAGTCCATGGATGGAAGGTTGGCTTCTGTGATGATCAGGACCGTGCACACCACCTTCTATAGTTTCTTATGGTCCTGGGCAGAGCAGTTGTCATACAAGGCTATTATGCATCCAGACAGTATGCTCTCAATGGTGCATCTTACACACACACACACACACACACACACACACACACACACACACACACACACACACACACCTCTGTAGGATGATTTTGCATTTGCAGATTTGTACTTCCAGATACATTCAACTTTGTTCAATAAGCATACAATCTGTACGCAGTCAGTCCATGTGACTATTTATAAATTCCTACTTTGGAAATAGAACCAGTCTGACTCAAGGTTGGGATACAGATAAACTCTAACCTCACACCTTTATTGGATGAGCTGAGATGTCACCTTTTATTTATAAAACCTTACGTTATCTCAGGAATGTGACTTGAAAGAAGTTCTAGGATTTACTTATTAATCAATCAAAACCTGCATCCCCATTTTAAGTGATAAAATACCTAACAGAAATCTAGGTTTGTCAATACATCACATCAGTTGTATGACACTTTGACCTTTTAGTATAAATTCTGTGTCCTACAATCTTGCCCCACTAGCTACCTGACAAAAGAGCAGCACTCTGAAAGCTTGTACTTCCAATAAACCTGTTCATCTATAACCTGGCATTATGCGATTTTATCTCTACCCTTATTAGACCTCCCAAATGCACCACATTGTGCTAACCATGATTAAATTCCCTCTGCCATTGTTCTGTCCAATTTCCCAGCTTATCAATATCAGACAGTAACCTGGGACCATCCTCCTCACTACCAACAATATTCCAATTGTGTCTCTGCAAACTTATTAATTATATCTTCCACATCTGATGTGTTAATGTACATAACAAACAGCAACAATCCCAATTCCAATCCTTGTGATACACAGCTGGTCACAAGCTTCCAGTCACAAAAATAATCACCATTACCCTTTACCTCCTATTTGCAAACCAATTTTGGATCCAGTTTGCCAATTTGCCTTGGATCCCATGGATTCATATGTTTTGGACCAGCCTTCTGTGTGGGAAATTGTCAAAGGCATTGTTAAAGTAAACCGCACGAACTGCACTATCCTCATCAATATATGTGCTTGTCTTTTCAATAGCTCAATTAAATTTGTCAGGCAGGATCTCTCTCTAACAAATCTGGGCTGATTATCCCTGATCAGCCCTTGCTTTTCCAAGTATTGTTTAATCTTGTCGTTCAGAATTTCTTCCTACCTTTGACGTCAGTCCAACTGGTCTGCAATCAACTGTCCTATTCCTGTTTCCCTTCTTGAACAAAGGAAACTACACTGAGTATCCTCCAATATCTGACACTTCATCTGTGGCCAGCTAAGCATGAACATTCTCTTGTTGTATGGTTAATCCAATTCAGTTTCTGGTCAACTGTAATCCCCAGGATGTTGATAGTGGGGGAAGTCTGGTTGAAAATTTGTAGCTCGGGTGTCCGTTGTTGTGATTCTGTTTGCCGAGCTGGAAGTTTTTGCTGCAAACGTTTCATTCCCTGGCTAGGGAACATCATCAGTGCTATTGGAGCCTCCTGTGAAGCGCTGCTTTGATGTTTCTTCCGGTATTTATAGTGGGGGATTCAGTTCTGGTATTACCATTTGAATGTTAGATTCTCTCTTGTTGGAGATGGTCATTGCCTGGCAGTTGTGTGGTGCAGATGGCATTTTTCAACATAAGCCAGGACTTTGCACAGAAATTGGTGCATTTCGGCATGGACTGCTTCAGCAGCTGAGAAGTCACAAATGGTGCTGAACATGGTACAATCATTGACAAACATCCCTAATTCTGGCCTTATAATGGAGGGAAAGTCATTGATGAAGCAGCTGAAGATGATTGGGCTGAGGACACTATCCTGAGAACTCTTGCAGGTATGTCCTGGAGCTGAGATGACCAACCTCCAACAAACACAATCACCTTCCTATGTGGAGAAAGTGAGGACTGCAGATGCTGGAGATCAGAGCTGAAAATGTGTTGCTGGAAAGGCGCAGCAGGTCAGGCAGCATCCAAGGAGTAGGAGAATCGATGTTTCGGGCATGAGCCCTTCTTCAGGAATGCGAAGGGCTCAGAGTTTCCTGAAGAAGGGCTCATGCCCGAAACGCCGATTCTCCCGCTCCTTGGATGCTGCCTGACCTGCTGCGCCTTTCCAACAACACATTTTCAGCACCTTCCTATGTGCCAGGGATGACTCTAATCAGCAAGAGTTTTCCATCATTCCAGTTTTGCTTGATGCCACTCTCAGTCAAATGTGTTCTTGATGTCAAGGCCTGTCACTTTTACCTCACCTTCACCTCTGGCATTCAGCTCTTTTGTTTCTGTTTGGACCAAGGCTATAGTGAGGTCAGGAGCTGAGTGGCCCTGATGGAACACAAACCGAGCATCAGTGAGCAGGTTATTGCTGAGCAAGTGCTACTTGATAGCACTGTGAATGACATCTCCCATTAATTACATGGACAATTTTCCACGTTGGTGGGTAGATGCCAGCTTTGCAACTGTACTGGAACACTAATTATCTAAACTGCATTTTTATAAACTCTTTCACTGTCCTTTGGTGTCCATGACATTAATTGCAATGGCAGATCTACTGCAAGATAATAGCTCTCAGACGATAATCTTTCAAAGGTCTAAAGTCATTTGGCTGGTTTTCCCTTTGTTTCTATGAAATGAGAGAGCTCGGTATTTGTGAGCGGAGATTCTGATTCTGAGATCCTTCAGAGGTGTAAGAGGAATGGAGTTAGCACGGAGGCAGATTAGGTCAGGAGCAATGAATTTGAGGAAAAGGAAAGTGGGTCCAATGCAGGCATAGATGTTGTCCAGCGTGGGCTGGCATTATTGAGTTTCAGGCAGAGAGAGGGAGGCTGGTTTCAGATCAGGGGCTTTTTTCTTTGTTGTCTCGTGGGACGTGGTTGCCACTGGCTGGGCTGGCACTTATTGCTTATCCTTACTTGCCCTTGAGAAGGTGGTGGTGAGCTGCCTTCTTGTACTGCGGGAGTCCACCTTCTGTTGCTCGATCAACAATGCCACTAAGGAGAGGATTTCGGGATTTTCACTCAGCAACATTGAAGGAAGGGAACAGTGAAGATTCCTGATGAACGGCTCCTGCCTGAAATGTCAATTTTCCTGCGCCTTGGATGCTGCCTGACCTTCTGTGCTTTTCCAGCATCTCTCTAATCTTGACAGTGAAGGAACATTGATATATTTCCAAGTCATAGAGTCATACAGCACAGAAACAGATCCTTCAGCCCAACTCATGCATGCTGACCAGGTTTCCCAAACTAAACTAGTCCCATTTTCTTGCATTTGTCCTCTACCCCACTAAACCTGCACAGAGGAGATTCCCCAGGACATTGCTTGGGATGGAGCAATTTATCTATGAAGAGAGATTGGATAAGCTTAGTTAGTTTTCTTCAGAGCAGGGAAGGCTGAGGGGGGATCTGACTGAGGGGCACAGAAAGGACAAATAGAATGTGGCTGTTCTCCCTATTCAAAGGATCAATAATAAGGGGTCATCATTTTAAGGTGAAAGGCAGGAGGTTTAGAGGGGATTTGATGAAAACATTTTTCACCCAGAAAGTGATGGAGGTCTGAAATGCACTGTCTGGGTGGGTAGCTGGGGCAAATAACCTCACAGCTTTTAAAAAGTATTTGGATGAGCTCCTGAAATGGCATAACGTTTGTAGTTATGCTGGGCCTTGGGATTACTGTTACTCAATATAATTGAGCCTCAGATGGCCCACAGCTTCCCAAGGTTGCCCCCAGGTAGGAGTTACCAAATCTGTTCGAACTTTGCCCCTTTTAGCACAGTAGCAGTGCCGCACAACACAACAGAGGGCATTTTCAAAAAGGACTGTGCAGTGGACACTGCAATCGATACTGTCATTGTCAGATGCATCTTCAGCAGGCAGATTGGTGAGGATGAAGTCAACTAGATGTTTCCCTCTTGTTGGTTCCCTCAACATCCACCACAATCGCCGCAATGTCAACTAGCTCACTCAATAGAGGCACTGTCGGTGGTAGATTTTGAATGTCCCTATTTAGAGTACATTCAGTGCCTTTGTCACCTCAGTGCTTCCTCCAAATGCTGTTCAACATGGAGCATACGTAGTAACCAGCAGGAAGTTTCCTTGTCTGTTTGTCCTGATGCCATGTGAATTCATGGTGCTCGGAGTCAATGTTGAAGATTCCCAGTGCAATTTCTTCTGGTCTGAGTATTACTGCGCTGCCAACGTTAGACTACCTACAGTGTGTAAAGAGGCCCTTCAGCCCAATAAGTTTACACTGACCCTCCGAAGCAAAACCAACTCCCCTCTATTTACCCCTGACTAATCCACCTAACACTATGGGCAATTTAGCATGGCCAATTCACCTAAGCTGTACATCTTTGGACTGTGGGAGGAAAGCGGTGCACCCGGAGGGTGCTCACACAGACACGAGGAGAATGTGCAAACTCCACACAGACAGTTCCGAGGTGGGAATTGAACCTGGGTCCCTGGCGCTGTGAGGCTGCAGTGTTAATCACTGTGCCACTGTATTGTTCTGGTGGGGCAGGACATATCCTAGCATGGTGATGGTGTGTTGTCTGAGACATTACCTGTAAGGTATGATCCCATGAGGATGACTATATCAGGCTGTTGCTTGACTAGTCTGTAGGACAGCTCTCCCATTTTTGACACTAGTCCTCAGATGTCAGTAAGGAAGTCTTTGCAGGGTTGATCGTGTCTGCTTGTACCATCACTGTTTCCGGTGTCTGTGTTGATGCTGCGTGGTTCACCTGGTTTCCCTCAATTTTTTTTCCGGCTTTGTAGTGTTTTGATGCAACTTTGTGGCTTGCCAGACCATTTCAGAGTGCGGAGTTTACTGTGGGTCTGGAGTCACATGTTAGCAAGATCAGGTGAACACAACAAATTTTCAGCCCAATAGACATTAATGAACCAGTTATCTTTTTACAACAATGAGCAAGTGCGTCATGGTTGAAATCAGGCTAGCTTTTAATTTCAGATTCTTACTGAATTCAAATTTTGCCATCAGGTGGGATTCTCTTAACCCCAGAATATTTCCTGAGAGTTCTGGTTTGCTCATTCAGTAACATTACCATTCCACAATCACCTCTCCACTTGTAGTCAATGGTGATTCATCAATGACAATGTCATTATATGCTGATTGGCAATGGTTAGATTGTCTCTTGTTGGAGATGGCCATTACCTGGAACTTGTGCAGCATGGATTTTACTTGTCACTTGACCTGGACATTGTCCAGGTCTTGTTGCATATGAAATTGGACTGCTTCAGTATCTGATGAATTGAAAATGGTGCCAAACATTGTACAATCTTAAAAAAACATCCCCACTTCTGACCTTAGGATGGAAGGAAGATGATTGATGAAGCCATTGAAGATAGTTGGGCCTAGCACACCTCTGACTTAAAAATATTTGATAACCCTGCCTCCACCCCCATCTGGGGAAGAGAACAGGTTTCTCCCTCTCACTCTGAATCAGTCAATGTTACATTGCAACCTTCTGTTCCCATCTCCATGATTGACTGTCTCACTTAATGTCACCAAGCTTGCTACCATTACTGCAATCTCAGTCCCATTATGAGTTAGCATCTTCACAAGCTAAGGGGAGAAAGGGAAGAGAATGGGCCAAACTTAAAAACAAGAAGTTCTCTTTAAGAAAAGATAAAATAGCAAGCGCAAACAGGGGAAATTATGCTTCCTTTATCTGGCAACTTTCTCTTTTGGCAGCTATCTCAATACCCGGCTCACTTTTTGTCTTCTAACCGTGTCTAATGCTAGGTTATTTGGCTCGACTCTTTCATTTGCTTCGCCTCATCTCTAATAGACTGGTTAATGTTGCGAGGAAGTGCTTCTTTCCCCTTGATCGGTGGCACTTGTGAAGCAACATAAAAGACTTCACATGGGAGATATTAGTCAAAACAAAGTCTTGCTCCTGTTATCTGAAGAGGAAAAACATGTCCCAAGTATTTGGTGACTAAGGACTCCGGCTGATTGTCTCTGCACCTGGACTCTATTTCTTGGCACTTACGTGCATGGAGTGAGTGGGAGCACGAGATTAATTCCTCCCTGCATCATTAAGCACTGACAAAGCGAGGAATCAGAGCAACGAGCCAAATGAACTGGAATCAGTATTAGTTGAATAGCAAAGAGAGCGTAAAATACTAAAGAGTGCGGACAGAAAGCTAAAGCCATCAAACAAGATACAAAGTCATCTTGGTCATCAGCACAAATCAGGCGATGGTGCACCCTTAATGCCTGCCTGGTTTTCTTTCCCAATATATAGAAAAGGTCGATCGATAGACGGCCTGACTGCGCTCTGTCTCAGCTTCGACCCTCATCATGTCTTCATCACCTCGATAGTATAGGACAGTAATTTATTAGATTAGATTCCCTACAGTGTGGAAACAGGCCCTTCAGCCCAACAAGTCCACACTGACCCTCTGAAGAGCAACCCACTCAGACCCATTCCCCTACTTTCACCCCTGACCAATGCACCTAACACTATGGGTAATTTAGAACATAGAACATTACAGTGCAGTGCAGGTCCTTCAGCCCTCGATGTTGCGCCGACCTGCCATAATAATCTGAAGCCCATCTAACCTACACTATTCCATGTATGTCCATATGCTTGTCCAAAGATGACTTAACTGTACTTAAAGTTGGCTAATCTACTACCATTGCAAGCAAAGCATTCCATACCCTTACTACTCTCTGAGTAAAGAAACTACCTCTGACATCTGTCCTATATCTACCACCTCTCAATTTAAAACTATGCCCCCTCATGCTCGCTGTCACCATACTTGGAAAAAGGATCTCCCTGTCCACCCTATCTAATCCTCTGATTATCTTATATGTCTCTATTAAGTCACCTCTCAACCTTCTTCTCTCTGAGGAAACAGCCTCAGGTCCCTCAGCCTTTCCTCATAAAACCTTCCCTCCATACCAGGCAACATCCTAGTAAATCTCCTCTGCATCCTTTCCAAAACGTCCACATCCTTCTTATAATGCGGTGACCAGAACTGTACACAATACTTCAAGTGCGACCGCACCAGAGTTTTGTACAGCTATAGCATAATCTCATGGTTCTAGAACTCGATCCCTCTTTTAATAAAAGCTAAAACACTGTATGCCGTCTTAACAACCCTGTCAACCTGGGTGGCAACTTTCAAGGATCTGTGTACATGGACACTGAGATCTTTCTGCTCATCTACACTGCCAAGAATCTTACCATTAGCTCAGTACTTTGCATTCCGGTTACTCCGACCAAAGTGAATCACCTCACAGTTGTCCGCATTAAACTCCATTTGCCACCTCTCAGCCCAGCTCTGCAGCTTATCTATGTCTCTCTGTGACCTACAACATCTTTTGTCACTATCCACAACTCCACTGACCTTAGTGTCACCTGCAAATTTACTAACCCACCTTCTACACCCTCATCCAGGTTGTTTATAAAAATGATGAACAGCAGTGGACCCAACACCGACCTTTGCGGTACACCACTAGTAACTGGACTCCAGGATGAACATTTCCCATTAACCACCACCCTCTGTCTTCTTTCAGCAAGCCAATTACTGATCCAAACAGCTATATCTCCCACATTAGCATGACCAATTCACCTGACCTGCATAACTTTGGACTGTGGGAAGAAACCGGGGCACTCGGAGGAAACCCACGCAGACATGGGGAGAAAGTGCAAATTCCACACAGACAGTTGCCCGAGGCTGGAATTGAACCTGGGTCCCTGGCGCTGTGAGGCAGCAGTGCTAACCACTGAGTCACAGTGCATTTCTGAAAACACTGTAAAGTGTGAATAAGTCACCATAATTAATCCAGTGCCCAGTTAATTACATAAATTATTTTTTTAAAAATGCAAAGTTAAGACAAATTTCACTTTTTGTTCCAACCACGGCTTCTTGCTTTCACAAGTGGCTACAGGACACTCCTTACCCTCACAGCTGACATAGCTGTCCCTGAGGTCACAACAGCAAGAAGGAAGCAGGTTGAAGCAGTCCCCTCCACTGCTGACCAGACTCAGACTGTCACCTCTGCCAAAGCCACCTCATTACTGCTGATACTCCAGCCACCACAATAGTCTAGACACTGTCCCAGCTCTCAAGGAGTGGGCCCATCTCAACTTCTGAGAATCACTTGACCTAACTCCCAATGATGGAGGGATCATTCACTCCGCTGCTTTTGCAAATGCCGCCGAAACGTCGAAAGAGAGGAACGGACCATGATTCATTGACACCGGAACAGATGCTAATACCTGGACTGCCATGGCCACGAGTTATAGACCGGATCCACTGCCCAACAGCACCCCGCAAACTCTCTCCACCATCACAGGAAGAACAAAACATGAATATTATTCAAAAGTTGAACGAAGAAAAATAAAACTTAAAAAAAAGGTGCGGAATGGTCATGCAAGAGGGAACGGATGAGCCAGGAGCCCGAACACCTCCTACCCTGCTGCCTCCGCCATCTTGAAATGAAAAAGACTTGACAATTCGAATGCTCTTCTGACTGGACTCCCTATCTCAATAAATTTGAGATCAACAAAAATCTCTATTGCCTATGATTTAATTTACACCATCACCCGGTCATCTGTTGCCCGAGGGCTCGATGAACTACAATGCCTCTTCATCAATCAACATCTTGATTTCATATCTTGCACCCTATTAAATCTCTTGTTGGCCTCATCCTTCACCATCTCCTCTCCTTTACAACCACAACTCTCTGAGATATTTGTGCTTCTCTAACTGGGGCCCATGGAATTTCCTGCAAGGCATTCGCTCTACCAGTAGTGTCCACACCATCACTTGCCTCGGCCCCAAGCTCTAAGGTTTCTCTTCTAACCATCTACACCTCCTTTTCCTCCTTTGAGACGCTCTCAAAATCTGACCTTATTGAGCTTTTGGTTATCTGATCAAATAGTTGCTTATATTCCTCTAACGTGTTTTGGAATGGCATATTACATCCTTTTTAAAATGTATTCATTGGATGTGCTGACGGGGCCAATGTTTATTGCCCGTCTCTAGTCACACTAATAATTTGTTGTTGTTGTTGTTGTTGTTGTTGACGGAGGGTTAAGTAGAAATAAAGTGTCAAACTGGTAAAGCTCGAAAACCAAACTCCTTGCGTGCCAAACGGTCTGAGTAGAAAGCGATTGATAACTAAGCAATTCCAAAACCAATGGATCAGGCCTAAGATCTGCAGTCCTTCTACACCCAGTCATGAATGATGGTCGAAAGCTAAATAACTGACTGGAGGAGGAGATTTCTCAAGCACCCCCATCCTCAAAAATGGGAGATCCCAGTGCATCAATGAATAAGATATGGCTGCAGCAGTCACATCCAGAATTGCTGTCTGGATGATCCGTCTCAGCTTCTTCTGGAGGTCTCCAGCATCAGGGATGCCTGACTCCAACCAAGTAATTTCAGTCCACATGATATAAAGAAATGGTTGAAGACAATGGGTATTGCAAGGGCAGTAATATTCTGACAATAGCACTGAGGAATTTTACTCTAGAGTTTGCTGTTGCCAGTACAGTTACAGCACTGGCATCTACCCAACCATGTTAAAAATTGACCACGCACTTCCTGTATGCAAAAAGCAGATCAAATCCAACCTGGCCAATTACCTCCCCAGCAATAACTTGCTCAGTGACACCCAATTTGGGTTTCACCAGGGCCCACTCAGCTCCTGAGCTCAGTACAACCTTGTTTGTACAAAAGAACTGATTTACAGAGGTGAGGTGAGAGTGACTGCTTGAGGTATCAAGGTCACATTTGACTGTGTGTGGCATCAAGGAGCTCTCTAACAAAAGAACAGTTAATGTGAATGAGGGAGAAAGACCCTCTGCCCAAGTTGGAATTGTACCTGGCACATTTGAAGGTGGTTGCTGGAGTCAGTCATCTTTGTTCCAGGCTGTGTCTGCAGGGATACCTCAGAGTTGTGTCCTAGGTCAACTATCTTCAGCTACTTCATCAACGACCTTCTATCTATCACGAGGTCAGAGGTGCAGATGGTCGCTGATGATTGCACAGCAATTGTTCAACACCATTTGTGACTTAGATACTGAAGCAGGCCCTATATCTGCAGTAAGATCTGGACAACATCCAGGCAGAAGTTTAAAGTGAGAATAGGAAAGGCAGTCAAGAGCAAGTCAGAAAATGAGATAACTCTGAAGAAATAAACTGCATTTATTTCAATGTAAGAGGTCTTATAAGTAAGGTGGATCCACTCCCGGCATGTATGGAAACATGTGACTGGAATGTCTCCAGAAATTTGGCTGAGGAAATGACAGGATGGGTAGCTCAACGTTAGATACTATAGGAAGGGTAGAAAGGAAGGAAAGAGGGGAAGGGGAGTGGTATTTTTGAATTAAGGAAAACATTGCTACTGTAATTAGAGAGGTATTTCTGAGGAAAAATCCAGTGAAACTCTACAGGTAGAAGTTAGAAGAAAGGGATGATCACCTCAAATGGCTTCTACTATAGGGCTCCCAATAGTCATAGAGTCATAGAGATGTACAGCATGGAAACAGACCCTTCAGTCCAACCCATCCATACCGACAAGATATCCCAACCCAATCTAGTCCCACCTGCCAGCACCCGACCCATATCCCTCCAAACTCTTCCTATTCATATACCCATCCAAATGCCTCTTAAATGTTGCAATTGTACCAGCCTCCACCACTTCCTCTGGCAGCTCATTCCGTACACGAACCACCCTCTGTGTGAAAAAGTTGCCCCTTAGGTCTCTTTTTTATCTTTCCTCTCTCACCCTAAACCTATGCCCTCTCGTTCTGGACTCCCCAACCCCAGGGAAAAGACTTTGCCTATTTATCCTATCCATGCCCCTCATAATTTTGTAAACCTCTATAAGGTCACCCCTCAGCTTCCGATGCTCCAGGGAAAACAGCCCCAGCCTGTTCAGCCTCTCCCTATAGCTCAGATCCTCCAACCCTGGCAACATCCTTGTAAATGTTTTCTGAACCCTTTCAAGTTTCACAACATCTTTCAGTGGGATATTAAGGAACAAGCATGAAGAGATATCTCAGATATATGTCAGTATAAGAGAGTTGTATTAGTAGTGGATTTTAATTTATCAAACATTGTTTGGGATTGCCACAGTGTTAAAGGCTTAGATGATGGGGAAGTTTTAAAAATGTGTCCAAGAAGATTTTCCTTATCAGTATGCAAACATACCTACCAGAAAAAGAGCAAAACCTGACCTTCTTTAGGGAAATAGGGCAGGGTAAGTGACTGAAGTGTTAGCAGGGGAACACTTTGGGACTAGTGATCATAATTCTGTTAGTTTTAGCATAGTTACAGGAAAGGATAGCCCTTCCATAAAATTCAATGCCTTTAATTTGAGTAAGGCAAACTTTAATGGTATGAGACAAGATCTTTCAAAAGCTGATTGGAAAGGACTGTTCACAGGCAAGGAGACATCTGACAAGTGGGACACCTTTCAAAAGTATGATGTGGAGGTGCCAGTGTTGGACTGGGGTGGACAAAGTTAAAAATCACACAACACCTGGTTATAGTCCAACAGGTTTAATTGGAAGTACAGGCTTTTTGAGCGCTGCTTCTTCCTCAGGTAACTAGTGGGGCAGGATCATAACTCAGAATTTATAGCAAAAGATCAGTGACATGCAATTAAAATGATATATTGAACAAACCTAGACTGCTGTGAAATCTTTCATCTTTTAGAAAGGGTTGCAGGTTTCGGTTCATTAATATGTAAATCCCAGAACTTTTTTTCAGTCACATTCTCGAGATAACTTAAGGTTTTATTAAAAAAGGTGACATCTCAGCTCAGACAATGCATTAAAGGTGTGAGGTTAGAGTCTGTCTGTATCCTAATTTTGAGTCAGACTGGTTCTATTTCCAAAGTAGAAATTTTTAAAATGTTATATGGATTGATTGCCTGTATTGACTACCTGCAAGTTGTGTGCTTTTTGAGCAAAAATAGAATGTGTCTGCAAATACAATTCTGCAAATGCAAATTTACCCCATTGACGTGTGATGTGTGTTTCTGAGGGAAAGAGAGAGAGACAGACAGACAGACAGAAAGAGTGCATGTGAGTATGTGCGTGTGAGAGAGTGTGTGTCTCTGTGTGTGTGCGTGTTTGGCAGAATGTGTGCATGAGTGTGATGGAGTTTGTGTGTGTGTATGTGGGTGTGAGTGTGGGGGGTATATGTGTGTGTGTGTCTGAGAGAGTGTGTGTATGAGAGAGGGTCTGTGTGAGTGTGTGAGTATGTAAGAGTGTGTGTGTATGTGTGCTTGTGTGTGTTTGTGAGTGTGAGAGAGGTATAGTGCAGCGGGGTCACCTGTAGTGTGACATGAACCCAAGGTCCTGGTTGAGGCCATCCCCTTGGATACTGAACTTGACTATCAGCCTCTGCTTGGCCACTTTGCGTTGTTACATATCCTGAAGTCTGCCTTGGAGGACGGTCACCCAAAGATCCAAAGCCAAATGTCCCTGATCACTGAAGTGTTCCCCAAGTGGGAGGGAACAGTCGCCCCTGGTGGTTGTTGTGTAGTGCCCATTCATCCGTTGTTGTAGTGTCTGCTTGATCTCGCCAATGTACCATGCTCAGGACATCCTTGCCTGCAGCGTATGAGATACATAACGTTGGCTGAATCACATGAGTACCTGCGTGTACATGATGAATGGTGTCCCCATGTGTAATGGTTGTATTCATGTTGACACTCTGACACGTCTTGCAGTGGCTGGCATGACAGGGTTATACTGTGTTGTGGTTGATATTGTACTGAAGGCTGGGCAATTTGCTGCAAAAAATGGTCCGTTTGAGGTTTGGCGATTGTTTAAAGGTGAGAAGTGGAGGCGTAGGGAAGGTCTTGGCGAGGTGCTCATCCTCATCGATTATGTGTTGTAGGCAGCGAAGAGCTTGGCATAGTTTCTCTGCTCCCAGGAAATACTGGACAAACGAAGGGTGCCCTGTCGGTCGCATCACGCGTCTGTCTCCTGAGGAGGTCATTACAGTTTCTCATTGCGGCACATTGGAACTTGCATCGTATTCTGTTCTAATGAGGTCGATAGTAGTCATGATTTGGAGATGCCGGTGTTGAACTGAGGTGTACAATGTTAAAAATCACACAACACCAGGTTATAGTCCAACAGGTTTAATTGGAAGCACACTAGCTTTCGGAGCGACGCTCCTTCATCAGGTGATAGTGGAGGACTCAATCCTAACACAGAATTTATAGCAAAAATTTACAGTGTGATGTAACTGAAATTATACATTGAAAAATTGATTGTCTGTTAAGCCTTTCATCTGTTAGAATACAGTGATAGTTTCACTTCTTTCATGTGGAAATCACAAAACCTTTTTTTAAAAGTTGCATTCTCGGGTTAGCTGTTAACAATGGTGATAGCTAGACAATATGTTGAAGGTGTTAGCCCCCTGTGTTCTCTGTCTATGACCTGATGTTTAGATTGATTCTAATCTAAAAAGTGAGATAACAGAGTTTTACATAAATTCTTGCAGTTTTCGAGCTCAGAGTTCTACATGAATGTATGCAGTTTTTGAGCAAAGTGCAATGTAACTCTGCAAGTACAAATTCCATGGTTATGTCAAGGACATCTTGAAACCCATTGTACAAGTGACCCCCAACTTCAGTCATGACACTGCAGATTTCTTACAGAATCTCAGCACCCCCAGTCTAGTCGAACTGGAAACATTCCTTGTCACAGTAGATGTTTTGGCACTCTACACCAGCATCCCCCATGATGATGGCATCACTGCAACAGCCTCAGTACTCGACATCAACAACTACCAATCTCCAAGCACCGTCCTACAACTCATCTGCTTCATCCTCAACCACGTTTTCAGCTTTGACAACCAGTTCTCCATCCAGTCACATGGAAAAGCCATGGGGACCAAATTTGCTCCCAATATGCCAACATTTTCATGCTCAAGTTTGAACAAGACCTCTTTGCTGCACAGGACCTCCAACCAACACTATACACCTGACAACATTTTCTTCCTCTGGGCCTATGTTGAGGAGTCACTGAAACAAGTGGACAGTGATATCAATGAGTTTCATCCCACCATCAATGTTTTTCAATGTATAATTTCAGTTACATCACACTGTAAATTTTTGCTATAAATTCTGTGTTATGATCGAGCCCTCCACTATCACCTGATGAAGGAGCGTCGCTCCGAAAGCTAGTGTGCTTCCAATTAATCCTGTTGGACTATAACCTGGTGTTGTGTGATTTTTAACTTTGTTCTAATGAGGGCATCGTTCAGCATGCTCCTCCTCATCTGAATAGATCCTGTGTATGTGTAGGGCTTGTCCGTAGGGGATGGCTGTTCGAGTGGAAGCTAGAGAAGTGCGGCATCGTGAGGTTATCTGTGGGTTTGCGGTAGAGTGAGATACTGAGGTTCCCATCCTTGATGGAGATGGCAGTATCCAAGAATGAGACTGATACTAAACAGCAATCCATGGTGAGTCTGATGGTGGGATGAAACTCATTGATATCACTGTCCACTTGTTTCAGTGACTCCTCAACATGGGCCTAGAGGAAGAAAATGTTGTCAGGTGTATAGTGTTGGTTGGAGGTCCTGTGCAGCAAAGAGGTCTTGTTCAAACTTGAGCATGAAAATGTTGGCATATTGGGAGCAAATTTGGTCCCCATGGCTTTTCCATGTGACTGGATGGAGAACTGGTTGTCAAAGCTGAAAACGTGGTTGAGGATGAAGCAGATGAGTTGTAGGACGGTGCTTGGAGATTGGTAGTTGTTGATGTCGAGTACTGAGGCTGTTGCAGTGATGCCATCATCATGGGGGATGCTGGTGTAGAGTGCCAAAACATCTACTGTGACAAGGAATGTTTCCAGTTCGACTAGACTGGGGGTGCTGAGATTCTGTAAGAAATCTGCAGTGTCATGACTGAAGTTGGGGGTCACTTGTACAATGGGTTTCAAGATGTCCTTGACATAACCATGCAGGTTCTCTCACAGAGACCCATTGCCCGACACAATGGGATGACCAGGGGTGTTGGCTTTATGTATCTTTGGAAGGCAATAGAAGTCCCCTGTGTGAGAAGTACATGGGATGAGACTTCATAGAATACCCTGAAGGATTGGATCAAAAGCCTTGATCAATCTGTTCAGTTCACGGGTGTGTCCTTTGGTTGTATCGGCTGGTAGTTGCCTATAGTGTTCCTGGTTGTTCAGTTGTTGTTAGATTTCCTTCCTATTCTAAATGATAATGACTCATCCTTTATCCTATATATCATGTTGTTTCTACTGTGACTAGCTCATGGCACTGGTAGTAAGCCTAAGATAACTACCTTTGAGGGCCTACATGATATCACCACAGGAAATGATATCACCAACCCAAAGAAACACATAAATAGAAGGCAGTGCTTCGCCAGAGGCAATCTGAAGATGTTACCTAGTAGGGTGATGAAACATCTGGAAATGAACCTTCCAGATCAGCGAGCAAACCTACATCCAGGACCTACATTTCTACTTTCTTGCTAGTTCTCTATATTCTGCTTTTAGGATCTCATCCCTTTTTTTCAACCAATGTCATTATACCAATGTGTATCATGACCGCTGGCAGTTCCCCCTCCTCCTCCAGAATGTCTAGCAACCGCTCCAATGCATCCAGGACACTAGCACCAGAGAGGCAACACACCATCCTGGGCTCTCACTAGCAGATACAGAAGCACCTATCTATTCCCTTTATGATTGAACCCCTATAACTATTCCTGATGAAGGGCTCTGGCCCGAAACGTCGAATTTCCTGTTCCTTGGATGCTGCCTAACCTGCTGTACTTTAACCAGCAACACATTTTCAGCTCTGATCTCCAGCATCTGCAGACCTCACTTTTTACCCCCCTATAACTATAGCATTTCAATGCCTACTTCTCCCTCCATCTGCAGCAGACCCAACTGACAATGATTATGTGCTGAAAATGTGTGGCCCGAACTGTCGAATTTCCTGTTCCTTGGATGCTGCCTAACCTGCTGTGCTTTAACCAGCAACACATTTTCAGCTCTGATCTCCAGCATCTGCAGACCTCACTTTTTACTCAATGATTTTGTGCTCACTATTAGACTCTTAATAGTAGATTTTTGAAAATTGAAATCAAATTTCAATATCTTCCTTGGCAAAGTTTGAACCTGGGTCCCTAGAATATTACCCATGCTTTGGGTTAACAGTTCAGCAGTAATACTACAAAGCTACCACCTCTCATAGCAACAATGGGCAAGTGTTGACCATGCATCCTCTTGAACTATATCCATGGCTGATCTGTAATTCAACATGTCTGATCACCTTTGTTCTCTAAGTGTTTATTTTCTTGCCAAATAAAAATTTATTAATCTTAATTTGCGACTTTTCAATTGCCATCCAGCCTGAACTGCTTTTTGGTGGATATTGTTCCAAATATCTGCTATCCTATATGTGAAGAAGTGCTTCCTCACATCTATCTGAATAACCCAACCCTAAATTTCTCCCTCGTTCTCAGCTCCGTCAACTCCTTTAATCATCTTAAACTCAATTGGACCAATCATTTAAACGCAAGAAAAAATCAGAGGTTGGGAATTTGCAACAACTTGCCAAGGCTCCCTCCATACTCAGGTCCACTACCACACCAATCTTTCCCTCAATGTCAGCAGAATGAAGGAGCTGGGCATTGACTTCAGGATGCGGAGTGGAGGACATGCTCCTGTCTGAATCAATGGTTCTAAGGTTGAGGTGGTTGAGAGCTTCAAGTTCCTAGCAGTAAATATCACCAACGATCTATTCTGATCCATCCTGGGCAACGCTACAGTCAAGAAAGCACACCAATGTCTCTACTTCCTCAGAAAGTGAAGAAAATTCAGTGTGTCTATAATGACTTAATAATCTTTATATATGCACCATACAAAGCATCCTATCCAGATGCATCTCAGCTTGGTACAGGAACTGCTCTGCCCAAGACCACATGAAATTACAGAGAGTTGTGAACACAGCCCAGTCCATCGCATAAACCAGCCTTCCATCCATTGGCTTCCTGCTGCCTCGGGAAAGCAGCCAACATTGTCAAAGACCCCTCCCACCCCGGCTATACACCCTCTTCCACCCTCTTCCATTGGGCAGAAGATACAAAAGTTTGACAACATATACCAACAGATTCAAGAACAGCTTCTGCCCTGTTGTTAGCAGACTCATGAATAGAACTGGAATATATTAAAGTTAATCTTTCTCTGTACATTCTCTGTGGCTATAACACTATGTACTGCATTCTGTTCTATTACCCTGATGTACTTATGTAAGGTTATGATTTGTCTGGATAGTATGCAAAACAATACTTGTAACTGTATCTTGGTGCATGTGACAATCATAAAATTTAATCACATTAAACCTAGAATGATAAAGGCAGGAGATATATGGGAATATCACTGCCTGCACGTTCACCTCCAAGTGAAACATCAAACTGACTTGGAAATTTATTGCTATCCATTCACCACCCTTGGGTCAAAATTGCAGGTTCTACCTTCCAGACAAATGTAGTTATTCCTTCCTCACCCCGCCTGTTGACTGCAGGGAATCACAATAGCAGGTCTCTACCAGCTATTCTCTAATGCAATGATGCATTGACAACAAATGGCCCACATTGCTCACCATAAAGGAATTTTTAAAAAAATCTCAACGAGGTCACTTCTTAAACTCTCATGCCCAAGGGAATACAAGGTCAGTGTATTCCACCTGCCTTCATGCTTTAATCCTACTGATCATTACTTAAGCAATCACTTTGCACATTTATCTGTTAATCACACTCAGGATAAAGGAAGTCGAGAGCACAGTAGGTCTGGCAGCATTCTCCTGCTCCTCGGATGCTGCAGGATATGCTGTGCTTTTCCAGCAGCACACTCACAACTCTGATCTCCAGCACCTGCAGTCCTCACTTTCACTCAATATAAAGGAACGCTTCCTGACGTTTACCTTAGATTTTCCATTCATATTTTGACAGAGAATTCTTTTTCATCAGAACGACCCAGAAAATTGTGATAGTATTGTTTGCAATGAGTGTAGGAACAGAGAGTGAGCAATCAACTTCAACTGTTGGGAAGGTTTGAATAATACAAGATCAAGAGTAAGAGGTTTAGAACCAAAAATAAGTAAAACCTTTTCACACAGGGAGTTGCGAGGCAAGGAAATTCATTTCCAGGGTTATTGCTTAATATAGAATCCATATTGACATTAATGGCTACATTGAGGATTTGAAAAACAGAAACTGGAAAAGAATGGGGCGGATAAGTGTGACAGGGATTCAGATTCGAGGCAAAAAGCTGTCTATTTATTTTTCCTAAGCTACAAGGTATCGACTGTAGCTGTCTATAAAACTGATCGGTTCCCCTTGTAGCTGTGCATTCTTCAATCTGGTTCGCAACGGGACAAGAAGTATCACAAAACTCAAATCTATTCACATCACTGCATAAAGCAGCCTTCCCCCTGAAGACTAGGATATCTAATGAATCTGTAATTTGAAGGCACTCATCATTATAAATTAATCCAGCAAAAAAAAAGCATCTTATTCCTTAGGGTTCTGCAGGCATTATTATTGAACATTTTCTTAATTGACTAAACCCAGTTTGGAACATAACTTTCCTGATGATCAGACAAAACTTTTATCTGCTGTCAATTCTCGTGCATCGTAGCCAACTTGCAGTGCTTCACTGTAGTGTTTGGGATCCACGTTCTGAAACTCCCTACTAAACCTGAGCAAAGCAAATTCTAAGGCACATCAAAAGGATCATTATGAAAGATAACCTCACAAACAGAGCAATTAGGAGACATGACAAAATGCTTGATCAAAGGGATAATGTTTTATGACTGTTTTTAATGTAAGAGGAGAGACTAAATGGAGGAGAGAGAAAGGCAAAGAGGTGGAGAGGCTTAGAGGAGGATTTCAGAGTTTCAAGGCATGTTTGTCAATCCTGGTTCATGGAAGAGGCTAGAACTGGAGGAATGCTGAGTTCTCAGATAGTTTAGAAATGAGAGTGTGGTGCTGGAAAAGCACAGCAGGTCACGCAGCATCTGAGGAGCAGGAGAGTCGATGTTTCAGGCAAACACCCTTCAACACTGCACCCCCCCCCAGGTCATCTCTTCTGCATCCTTCCCTCTCAGATAGTTTAGTCTGGGGGAAGTTACAGAGCTAAAAAGAGATTGGGGTGGTGGGGTGTGGGGGAGGAGGGGTGGTGGTGTGGCAATGGCATTATTTCAGACTGTTAATTCAGAGCCCCAGGCAATGTTCTGGAGAATTTCAATTCAATAAATATCTGAAATTAAGAGCTTAATCATGACCATGAATTTGTTGTCGGTTGTCGGGAAAATTCACAAATGGCCTTTAGTGGAAACTGCCATCCTGATCTGGTCTGGCCCACATGTGACTCCAGACCCATGGCAATGTGGTTGACTCTTAACTGCCCTCTGGGCAATTTGGGATGGGCAATAAATACCAGCCTTTGCCGAAAACGCCCTCATCCTGTGAATGAATAAAAGAATTCACGGGAATTAACTCGGCCCAAGAGGGATTTGAATACAAGGGTGAGAATTTTAAGACTGAGGAATTGCTGAATTAAGAGGCAACGTCACAGTGAGCACAGGGCTGAGGGTGAACTGGATGAGGTGAGAGTTAGGATAAAGGCAGCAAAGATTTAGATGAACTGTAGTTCATGGAGGTTGAAATTTGTGAAGGTGATCAAGAGAGCATCATCATCTCTGACTGGATGTAATCCTGACCTTTCCTCACCAAATACTGCTGAACCTCCACGCTTCATCTTCAATTCCTAAACCTTCCAGTACAATCCTGGAAGGATTAAAAATATGAATCGTAAAGTTGGTAAAAGAGATGATGAACTGAATGATAAGCGTTTTGGGATGTTTTACTGTAATGCTGATGCTGCACAAATGCAAGTCGTTGTTGTTAATGGTCTCATCCTGTACTGGTTGTGTTACCCACCAGGAAGCCTAGATGATATCTAGTGGTATTAACCTGTGACTATACTTGGACAATCAGGTGGAAGATATGGTCTGGCTATGATACTGCTATTCCACTCATAGTCAGATGTAAGGCTCACACATTATGGGATCTCCACATGCTAAAGTGAATCCTTCAGATTACCAAAGATGATATTTTCTTCAATAAACTAACTGGGTGGGAGGCACAATTATATATTTAGCAGTCAGGCACTTAAGTGGCACAAGGATGAGAGAATTGTTGTGCACTTTGAAAGCATTTTGTTTATAATTGATAGTTAAATCCTTGGTGAGAGAGGCTGGGGGGGGCGAGGGAGGGGGATGCTGCAGGGTGGCTAGTGGGATAGAGTTGCCCAAGTAGGTACAAACAATGCTCAGAGTGCTACTGTGTTTCAGAAAACTTAATTCAGACTTCAAAACCCTGCTTTTCATTTCACAAATACCGAATGAAACAAACTTTCCTTTGAACCTCAATCTTGTCCCCACAAGAAATGTAATACATCCCACTGTCCCATTTGCTGGAAAAGGTATGCAGAGATTCCCTTTTGGATATTTAGGTGTACATTTTATATCTGCAAAATGGATAAATGTGATCCATTGGCTAGGTTCAACAATCTCTCTCTCTCTCTCTTTGTCACTCTCCACTGTTATTTCTCTCTCTCTCTCTCTCTCTCACACACTCTCACTCACTTTTGCAGCAGACAGGAGAAAGCAGTTCAAAGGGAAGTAGCATAACTTTATTTGGTTTGTAGAAAACTAAGTCCTCAAAATGAACCATAGTAAACTTTTTACTGAGTAAAACAAAATCCATCCAGTGTTCAGAAGAATGAGAAACCAATCTCAGAGGGGAGTTTGGACCAATGGTGCGCACAGAAACCGAGCACTATACTCTCGAAGGAAACCCAGGCAGCGTGAAAGTGCCCAAACCACAGCACTAATAAACAATGAGGAAGCTTCGTTGCCTCCCGGAATCCTTGCAGAGGCTGGGATGCATCAATGGAGTGAGCTGCCGGGGAAGCGGTAGAGGCAGGTACAATGTTTAACATAGAAACATTGAAACATAGAAGACAGGAGTAGGAAGGGGCTCTTCGGCCCTTCGAGCCTGCTCTGCCATTCATCACGATTATGGCTGATTGCCCAACTCAACAGCCTAATCCTGCTTTCTCCCCATAACCTTTGATTCCCATTCACCCCAAATGCTATATCTAGCTGCCTCTTAAACACATTCAATGTTTTGACATCAACTCCTTCCTGTGGCAATGAATCCCACAGGCTCACCCACTCTTTGGGTGAAGAACTGTCTCCTCATCCCCATCCTACATGGTCCACAGAATGTGACCCCAGGTTCTGGACACACCCACCATCAGGAGCATCCTCCCTGCATCTACCCTGTCTCGTCCTGTTAGTCCTGTTTAAAAGACATTTGCACAGATACATGAATAAGAAAGGTTTGGTGGAATATGGACCAAATCCAGACAACTGGGACTATTTCACATTAGGATACCTGCTCGGCATGGATGAGTTGGACTGAAGGGTCTGTTTCCATGCTGTATGATTCTACTACTGTCTACAAAAAACAGGACAGAAGTACCTAACTAATTTCTACCCCATCAGTCGATTCTCGATCATCAGGAGAAAGTGAGGACTGCAGATGCTGAAGATCAGAGTCGAGAGTGTGGTGCTGGGAAAGCACAGCAGGTCAGGCAGCATCCTCAGGATTCGTGATGAAGGGCTTATTCTCCTGCTTCTTGGATGCTGCCTGACCTGCTGTGCCTTTCCAGCACCACACTCTCGACCACTCTCGATCATCAGTAACGTGATGGAAGGTGTCATTAACAGTGCTATCAAGCAGCATCTGCTCAACAATAACCTGCTCAGTGACACCCAGTTTGGATTCCACCAGGGTCACTCAATTCCTGACTTCATTACAGCCTTGGTTCAAACATGGACAAGAGAGCTGAATTCCAGAAGGGAGGTGAGAGTGACTGTCCTTACATCGAGGTCACATTTGACAGAGTGCAGCATTAAAATGCTCTATCAAAATTGGATTCAATGGGAATCAGGGGAAAAAATCTCTACTGGCACAAAGAAAAATGGCTATGGTTGTTGGAAGTCAGTCATTCCAGTTCCTGAAGAGGCCCACAGACGTTTGTCAGGGCATGTCTTTTGTCCAGATTACTACCTAAATGGAATCAATTTAGGTAAAGGGGCAGTACAGAGAGATCTGTGTGTTTTTGTACACCAGTCAATGAAGGTAAGCATGCAGGTACAGTAGGTAGTGAAGAAGGCTAATAGCACGCTGGCCTTCATAACAAGAGGGATTGAGTATAGAAGCAAAGAGGTTCTTCTGCAGCTGTACAGGGCCCTGGTGAGACCACACCTGGAGTATTGTGTGCAGTTCTTGTCTCCAAATTTGAGGAAAGTCATTTTGCCTATTGAGGGAGTGCAGCATAGGTTCACGAGGTCAATTCCTGGAATGGCGGGACTACCTTACGCTGAAAGACTGGAGCGACTGGGCTTGTATACCCTTGAGTTTAGAAGACTGAGAGGGGATCTGATTGAGACATATAAGATTATTAAAGGATTGGACATTCTGGAGGCAGGAAACATGTTGCCGCTGATGGGTGAGTGCCGAACCAAAGGACACAGCTTAAAAATACGGGGTAGACCATTTAGGACAGAAATGAGGAGAAACATCTTCACCCAGAGAGTGGTGACTGTGTGGAATGCTCTGTCCCAGAGGGCAGTGGAGGCCAGTCTCTGGATTCATTTAAGAAAGAGTTGGACAGAGCTCTCGAGGATAGTGGAATCAAGGGCTATGGAGATAAGGCATGAACAGGATACTAATTAAGGATGATCAGCCATGATCATATTGAATGGTGATGCAGGCTCGAAGGGCAGAATGGCCTACTCCTGCACCTATTGTCTATTGTCTATTGTCCAACCATCTTCATCTGTTTTATCAATTACTTTAGCTCCATCATAAGGTCAGGAGGGGAGTACTTGTTGATGATTTCACAATGTTCAGTACCATTGGTGATATGTCAGATACTGAAGGTGACCATGTCATGATGTAGCAACATCTAGGCTTGTGTCCACATGTGGCAAGTAACATTCATATCACACAACTGCCAGGCAAAGTCCATCTCCAACAGGAGAGAAAAAGATACATCACAGAAATTCACGAAGGTTCCTTAGTCAGCTCTTCCCAAACCCATGACTGCTACTATCTAGAAGGGTAAGGATAGCAGCTAAATGGGAATACCGCCACCTGGAGGTTCCCCTCCAAGATTCTCATCACTGATTTGGAAATATACCACTGTTCCTTCAGTGGTGCTGGGTCAATGAGCTGTTTTCTTGAGCTGTAATCCATCTGCACATTGAATCGCAATTCCCTTAGGGAGGGAAATCCAGGATTTTGACACAGTGATAGCGAAGGAACAATGATTTATGTACAAGTCAGGATGGTAAGTGGCTCAAAGGGGAACTTACCGGTGTTCCTATGTATCTGCTGCCCTTATCCTTCTAGATGGAAGTGGTTGTGGGTTTGGATGGTGCAGTCCAGGGAGACTTGGTGAATTCTGCAGTGCATCTTGTTAATAGTACACATTACTACTACTGGACATTGATGGTGGAGGAAGTGCCTGTGGATGCGATTACAATCAAACAGACTGATTTATTCTGGGAGTATCAAGCTCTCTGAGTGCTGTTCGAGCTGTACCTATCCAATCAATGAAGAGTATTCCAACACAGTCCTGACTTGTGCTTAATAGATGGTTGACAGAACCTGGGGAGTCAGGAGGTGAGTTACTTGCTGCAATATTCCTAACTTCTTCAGACAGTTGTCCTTTTATAGGTACTCCTTGAGTGTAATGTCAAAAGTTTTAGCAAAATATGTCTTTTCTCAGCCGTGCTTGTACTCATTTTTGTATATTCACAGCCATTAGAAGCACCTTCTAAAATGTGCTTACACATTTTAAAATATTTACCTTCTAAAAATTCCAAATGAACGTAGACAAATGAACTAGGAGATGGAACAATTATGAATTTATATCTAGGTCATTGTAAATGATTTAAAATTTGGTGGTGATATGCTTTTGAGATGTTAATTTTGAGCTGTGTTAAAACTCACAACTCTTAAATAGATCAATGATAATTTTTCATAGAATGGAAGCAGGCTATTCAGCCCATCAAGTTCACACTGACTATCCAAACACCATCACCCCCTACCCATACATTTCCCACATCTACTCTATCTCACCTACACATCCCTAGGCAATTTAGCATGGCCAATCTACCTAACCAGACTGTGGGAGGAAACCTGCCCAGATGCAGGGAGGATGTGCCACCTCCACACAGACAGGTGCCCAAGGGTGGAATTGAACCCAGGTCCCTAGCTTTGTGTGACAGCAGTGCTAACCACTGAGCCACAGTGCTACCACATCTTGCAACATAAAGAGAGCACAATAAATAGTTTGATTCACTTATGCTGCCAGGTTTTAGATTTGTCATGATGGAAGTGAGTTTGGGAAGAAACGTGGACAGTTACTTCACTTTGCTGAAAATGTGTTGCTGGTTAAAGCGCAGCAGGTCAGGCAGCATCCAAGGAACAGGAAATTCGACATTTTGGGCATAAGCCCTTCATCAGGAATCCTGATGAAGGGCTTATGCCCGAAACGTCGAATTTCCTGTTCCTTGGATGCTGCCTGACCTGCTGCGCTTTAACCAGCAACACATTTTCAGCTCTGATCTCCAGCATCTGCAGACCTCACTTTTTACTCTACAGTTACTTCACTTTCCTGATTGAGGGCAATTTCAAATGCTATTGCATCCAGCCTGTTGATCACAAACAAAGTGGAAATTCTACCCCGCAAAAGTTTAAACATTTGGATCTTCACCCGTTGGTCTTTTCTCTCTGAGAGAGTTTGCTTACCATGCCCGTTAGAAAATGCAAAAGAACAAAGAATTCTAAATGAAATACTGGCATTCTGCAAGATGCATATAGGCTAATGTGAGATGAAAATCTCATTACAGGCACAGTGTCATATGTGGGATTGAGTGGTCGCTCAATATTAGATGATGCAGTTGGGGAGTGGGCAATGGTCTGGGGACTATCCAGAGTAATGGGCTGCCTTTGACAAGTAATTAGTTTCACTGAGGAGTACGACAATGTTACACAGTAATGCAGCAATGATTACTTTAAAATGTAGTCAAATAGTTATGACTCCCTCTTTAATAATTCATTAATAAAGAGAGTTTCTGCCAAAAGTTGTCTCTTGCTCCCACAGCTGCATGCAACCGCCTCAAGACCCGTACCGTCTAACTGTTCGTTCGATTTGTCAACTTTGAATTGGAAGTGTCAATTCCTGTTTTACTGTGACTATACTTTCACATTCTTTTTTATGCAGCTTTAATGTTGAAAATGACAATGCTTTTAATTGTTCATTTTGGGATGGAATGTTAGCCCAGCTCCGTCTGCCCTGTCCCAGTCACTATGTTGACGGAGACTGATATCGGTTTTCTCCAGTACCCTGACCAATAATTATACATTAGCAATCATAACAGGAACAGATTGCACAGTCAAGACTGCACTATTTTTTTTCTGAGGGGCCCTGCTGTAGAGAAATTGGTTGCCGCATTTACTACCTCAAGCAGTTCGGCTATGAAATGCTTTGAGATGCTCTAAGGCTGAGAAAGGCACTACATAAATGCAAGCATTCCTTTTGTCTTAACTTTCCTACATTTATCAATTGACATGGCTAAGAAATCACGTGCTAAGTGGGTCAGCTGTCAGCTCTGAAGTCCTGCTGCATCTAGTCACGAATTAAACAAGGCTCCATCAATGTCCCCATTCGCAATGTATAGGGAAGGGGATAAGTGCAGATCTAGAAAGTGACCCCTTTGGATTTATTAGTGAAATCTAATGATTACAGATCCTAGGTTCTTTATTTGTTCATTGGCTAGTGATTAATCAGTGACAATGATATTTTCATGGTCACTGTTATCTGATATGACCTTGGCTCTCGCATGGTATTTTATTTAATGTAGCAACGCTTATGTTATCTCTGATGATGTCAGAAACTAGGCACCAATATTGTGGCATTGAAGAGTTCCACAGACATTTATGATGACTAACTATAATTAAAAACATTACATTCCCAGGTGTATCATTCTCTGGACCAAACTTAAATTTTGCAAGGTGGCTTGCATCTAGCAGTGTATCATGCTTCAGTTGATCGTGATGTAAGATGAAACGTGATATTTATTCCCTCAAGCCACAGAGAGTCATAGAGTCATAGAGATGTACAGCATGGAAACAGACCCTTCGGTCCAACTTGTCCGTTCCGACCAGATATCCCAACCTAATCTAGTCCAACCTGCCAGCACCCGGCCCATATCCCTCCAAACCCTTCCTATTCATATACCCATCCAAATGCTTCTTAAATGTTGCAATTGTACCAACCTCCACCACTTCCTCTGGCAGCTCATTCCATACACGTTTCACCCTCTGTGTGAAAAAGTTGCCCTGTAGGTCTCTTTTATATCTTTCTCCTCTCACCCTAAACACATGCCTTCTAGTTCTGGACTCCCCGACCCCAGGGAAAAGACTTTGCCTATTTACCCTATCCATGCCCCTCATAATTTTGTAAACCTCTATAAGGTGACCCCTCAGCCTCCGACACTCCAGGGAAAACAGCCCCAGCTTGTTCAGTCTCTCCCTATAGCTCAAATCCTCCAACCCTGGCAGCATCCTTGTAAATCTTTTCTGAATCCTTTTAAGTTTCACAACATCTTTCCGATAGGAAGAAGACCAAAACTGCACGCAATATTCCAACAGTGGCCTAACCAATGTCTTGTACAGCCACAACATGACCTCCCAACTCCTATACTCAATACTCTGACCAATAAAGGAAAGCATACCAAATGCCTTCTTCACTATCCTATTCACCTGCGACTCCACGTTCAAGGAGCTATGAACCTGCATTCCAAGGTTTCCTTGTGCAGCAACACTCCCTAGGACCTTACCATTAAGTTTATAAGTCCTGCTAAGATTTGCTTTCCCAAATTGCAGCAACTTGCATTTATCTGAATTAAGCTCCACCTGCCACTTCTCAGCCCATTGGCCCATCTGGTCAAGATTCTGTTGTAATCTGAGGTAACCCTCTTCGCTGTCCACTACACCTTCAATTTTTGTGTTATTTGCAAACTTACTAACTGTACCTCATATGCTCACATCCAAATCATTTATGTAAATGACAAAAAGTAGAGGACCCAGCACCGATCCTTGTGGCACTCCACTGGTCACAACCCTCCACTTCCACCCTCTGTCTTCTACCTTTGAGCCAGTTCTGTATCCAAATGGTTAGATCTCCTTGTATTCCGTGAGATGTAACCTTGCTAATCATTCTCCCATGGGGAACCTTATCAAATGCCTTACTGAAGTCCACATAGATCACATCTACCACTCTGCCCTCATCAATCCTCTTTGTTACTTCCTCAAAAAACTCAATCAAGTTTGTGAGACATGATTTCCCACGCACAAAGACATGTTGACTATCCCTAAACAGTCCTTGCCTTTCCAAATATATGTACATCCTGATCCTCAGGATTCCCTTCAACAACTTGCCCACCACTGATGTCAGGCTCACCGGTCTATAGTTCCCTGGCTTGTCTTTACCACCCTTCTTAAACAGTGGCATCACATTAGCAACCTCCAGTCTTCCGGTACTCCACCTGTGCCAATCGATGATACAAATATCTCAGGAAGAGTCCCAGCAATCACTCTCTAGGTTCCCACAGAGTTCTAGGGTACACCTGATCAGGTCCTGGGGATTAATCCATCTTTACCCATTTCAAGACATACAGCACTTCCTTTTCTGTAATATGGACATTCTGCAAGATGTCACCATCTATTTCCCTAGAGTCTATATCTTCCATATCCTCTTCCACAGTAAATACTGATGCAAAATACTCACGTAGTATCTCCCCCATTTTCTGCAGCTCCACACAAGGGCTGCCTTGCTGATCTTTGAGGGGCCCTATTCTCTCTCTAGTTACTCTTTTGTCCTTAATGCATTTGTAAAAACTCTTGGATTCTCCTTAACTCTATTTGCTAAAGTATCTCATGTCCCTTTTTGCCTTCCTGAATTCCCCCTTAAGTATACTCCTACTTCCTTTATACTCTTCTAAGGATTCACTCGATCTATCCTGTCTATATCTTACAAATGCTTCCTTCTTTTTTTAACCAAACTCTCAATTTCTTTAGTCATCCAACATTCCCTATACCTTTAGAGGGATATGGGCCAAATGCTGGGGAATGGGAATAGGTCAGATTGTGATGCTTGGTAGCACGAATGTGTTGGATGAAAGAGTCTGTTTCTGGGTTGCATTAGTCTGTGACTAAGTGCCGACTGTGAGTTACAATGCAACACTCCCCGTTTTCCAAAGACCAAATTTTACCCCCAACACCTATGTATGGCTGTATATAGGCTAATGCTGTAAATTTCATTATTATAAAAAAAATTCCAAAATTAACATTCACTGTCCTGATCAGTGTGTAGATTCATGTGCTAGTGAACTGAGGATTCAATAACCATGTGAATCTTGTGTAACATAATATCTTGGTGCAGTCATGGAGTCTTGGAGTCATACAGCATGGAAAGAGAACCTTCAGTCTAACTGGTCTACACCATCCATTTTCCCAAACTAAACTAGTCCAACTTGCATACATTCAGCCCATATCCCTCCAAATCTTTCCAGTTCACGTACTTATCCAAATGTCTTTTAAATGCTGTAACTGTACGTCCATCAGCCAGGTGTACCTTCCTCTGGCAGTTCATTCCACACATGAGCCACACTCTGAAAAAAGTTGTCCCACGTGTCCTTTTTTAAATTTATCTCCTTTCACTTTAAAAATATGCTCCCTAGTTTTCTCTTGTGTCAGTGTGGGTTTCCTCCAGGTGCTCCAGTCTACTCCAACAGTCCAAATATGTGCATGTTGGGTGGATTGGCCCTCAGTATCCAGGGATGTACAGGTTAGGTGGATTAGCCATGGCAAATGCAGGGTTACAGGCATAAGGTGTCGTTTTATAGGTCTGAATGGGAAGCTGTTCAGAGGGTCGGTGTGGACTTGATGGAATGAATGGCCTGATTCCACACTGTAGGGATTCTATGATTCTAGGTGACTGTGCTGAATCACTGTATCTGTGATACAATAATGCATGCTGTTGCTCCAGGTGTACAAGGTTGGGTGGGTGAAAAATCACTGGGTTGGGAACAATTTTTAAAAAATCTCCTACCTCCTGAGGAATTGAGAAAAAACAGATTGGCAAAGTGACTTGCAAAAGGAACTTTCTTCACAAATAGTTAGGATTTGGAGTACATTGATTTGCAGCTACCTGATGAAGGAGCAGCGCTCTGAAAGCTTGTACCTCCAAATAAATCTGTTGGACCATAATAGATTTATGGTGTGACTATTGTGATGATGCTGCTCCTTTAACAAGGTTATGTTGTGATTGTCTTTCTTTTCAGAGTGGTGGTAAATGCAGAGGTTCCGAGATATCTGGTTTGGATGTGTTTTAGGACCAATCTGATTATAGCTAACAGATACTGCCTCAGGTGAAAGGCTTTCAAGTTAAAAAGAAAACACTTGTACAATGAAAGGGGAGTGGCCAGTTCTCGGAGCTCAGCTTTCTCTGGTTTGGCTTGGTTTGAGCAGTCTGGCTGTTCGGAGCTACTGGTCAGTTGTTAGCTGGGAATCCAAAATAAATAGCTACATGGAAGAATGTTGTCCATGCTGAATTGCTCTGCCATCTTTCTCTCTCTCTCTCCTGTAAGATTAGATTAGGTTACTTACAGTGTGGAAACAGGCCCTTTGGCCCAACAAGTCCACACCAACCCTCTGAAGATCAACCCACCCACCCACCCCTACATTTACCCCTGTGTTTGATTTTACTTTTTGTGCTAAGGAGTGTTTATGGAGATTGTTGCAGGAATTTGGAACAGCATCATTAAGTTGGGATAATATGTTGGGTTTTCGGATAGGTTAAGTTATTCTGTATTCTGTACTCTTTTGCTTGTGTTTCATTCTGTACTCTGTAAATAAATTCCGTTTTATTTAAAACTGAGAAAATTTTGATTATCTGCATCACTCCTGGATTATCTGTGTTTCACCTGCTCAAAATGATTAGAAAAGTTAGGCCTGGGCTACCTCCTTGAAATCTTTCAAAGGGGTCTGGCCTGGCCCATAACACTATGACAATTGTTAGGTGTTGTTATAAAATAAAAGCATCTGTTTCATTATAGGGAAGGAAATTCACCCCCACATGACTCCACACCCACAGCAATACAATGCAAGATTTAACTCTTTTGGCCTAGCAAGTCACTGCACGCAAATGGCAATTAAGGATGGGTAACTAATTGTGGCTTTTCCATTGGTGTCCACAACCCAAGAAAATATGAAGAGAACAAAAGAGTGTGCACCACACGATCCTAACAAGCAGCAATGACTGGCTAATCTGTTTTTCAAGCACTGCTGGAGGAATAGATCTTGGTCAGGGAAGATCTATCAAGATGGAACTGTGGATTCTCTTGCCTCACTTTGAGGATGGGAAAGGCCTTGGGTTCAATATCTGATACAAAAGACAGCAGCTCAGTGCCGTAATGGAGCACCAGTTGGGATTAGTAGCTCCACACCCCAGTACCACCGTTGTAGGTCGGATCTCAAACAGCAACGAGGCACAGTACAGGAAAAAGATTGAGTGCTCAGCGGCAGGATGTAAAGACAACAATCTCTCCATCGACGTCAGCAAAACGAAGGAGCTGGTCATTGATTTCAGGAAGCAGAATGGATGGCATGCCCCTGTCTGCATCAATGGTGCTGAGGCAGAGGTGGTCGAGAACATCAAGTTCCTGGGAATGATGATCACTGACAATCTGCCCTGGTCCACCCATGTCGGCACAGCAACGCCTCTACTTCCTCGGGAAGCTAAGGAAATTCAGCATGTCGGCAGTGATTCTTATCAATTTTCATAGCTGCACCATAGAAAGCATCCTATCTGGATGCATTACACCTTGGTACGGCAACTGCTCTGCCCAAGACCTCAAGAAACTACACAGAGTAGTGAACACAGCTCAGTCCATCACTCAAACCAGCCTTCCATTCATTGACTCCATCTATACTTCTTGCTGCCTGGGGAAAGCAGCCAACATAATCAAAGACCCCTCCCACCCCATTTATACTTTCTTCCACCCTCTTCCTTTGGGCAGAAGATACAAAAGTTTGAATACATGCACAATCAGTTTCAGACTTTTGAACAGACCTCTCAAATGTTAATTTTGTTCTCTCTCCCTGTTCCTTCTCTGTGGCTGTAACACTGTATTCTGCACTCTGTTCTGCTGCCCTGATGCACTTTGTATGGCACAACCTGCCTGTATAACACACTTTTCACTGTATCTTAGTATTTTTCACACAATCAATCAATCGATCCTGGATTGGTACATGAAATGTATGATTCTTATACTTCAAAAATATGAGTACTACAAATGAACCATGGTTACGATGACAAATCATTCCTTCCAGTGATTTGGAACATGCTCTTCCCTCGCTGAGTTCCTTTCCTCATGATGTTGCCATTTCCCAACTCAAATGGAGAGTGTCTCAGGGGAAGACAATGACACCTTTAAGAATGACAGCACTGGCAATATTCACTAGAGTTCAGAAAAATGAGGGGCGATCTCATTGAAACTTGTAAAATTTGAACAAGGATTAGACAGGGTAAACACAGGAAGGTTGTTCATGATAGCAGAGGCAGTCCAGAAGCAGGGGTCATAGTCCAAGGATATGGGGTTGGCCATTTCAGACAGGGAAGAAGAGAAATCTGTTCACCCAGAGAATGGTGAGCCTGTGGAATATTCAGTCACTTGGAACCCACTGCCCCAAAGTAAAAACAAGTCATCTTTGACCTTGAGAAGGTAACAAAGGGATGGCGAGCCTAAGGAATTCTCCATTACACAAAGTAGTTGAGACCAAAAAGGTTGCATGTATTCAAAAGTGAGATGTATATGGTTCTTAGGGCAAAAGGGATCAGAGGGTGTGAGATACTGAGTCGGACAATCAGCCATGGCCATATTGAATGGCAGAGCAGGCTCAAAGGGCTGAATGGCCTCCTCCTGCTCCTATTTCCTGTGGTTTCTGTAACATCAATGGCTGGGAGGAGCTCAGTGACAATTAGTCAAAATGGCAATAACTGGTCCATGTGAGTCTAAAGGTCTGAACAATGAGGCGGAGAGATTGGCAGAGAGGGAATGAAAAGGAAGCAAGTCTGGGCCTCGCCATCCTGTCCTCTATTCCCCAAACTTCAACTGGCCAAGGATCAACCTGAAGTCATGCAAAGACCCAGGGCAGAGACCCATGATCCATATGAGACATCAGGCTCTACCTAAGGGTCAGTCCATGACCCCATGACAGGATGTGAAAAGCAAAGTTTGGTGTGAACATTTTCTGTGTTGCCCACTTTAGGGGCTTAGAAGTCCCTACAAAGATCCAGTGTGAAAACAGGCCCTTCAGCCCAATGTGTCCACAAAGAGTAATCCATTCCCCTACTGTCCAATAGTTAACCCTGACTAATGCACCTGATGAAGGGCTTTTGCCCAAAATGTCGATTTTCCTGCTCCTCGGGTGCTGCCTGACCTGCTATGCTTTTCCAGCACCACTCTACTCCAAATCTGGCTTCCAGCATCTTGCAATCCTTGTTTTTACCTAGTTGAAAGCACCTAACCCACAACCCCAAACACTATGGAGCAATTTAGCATGGCCAATTCACCTTAACCTGCACTTCTTTGGATTGTGGGAAGAAACTCAAGCACCCAGAGGGTCTCATGCAGACACAGGGAGACTATGCACACCCCACATAGTCAGCTGAGGAGAGAATTGAACCCAGGTCCCTGGTGCTATGAGGCAGCAGTGCTAACCACTGAACCACCATGCCACCCTAAAAAGGGTATTTAAATGTTTGAACGGAAATGTGGATAAGTTCTGTTTTCTCTGAAACTCTCTCTCTTTCTCTCTCTCTCTCTCTGCAGAGTTGCTCCAGCAAATGCCGCTTGAGTTTGCCTCGGCGTGAGCAACTCCTTCAAAAGAGACAGCAGGGGCGAGTCGGGCCGAACGGCCTCCTGCTGTGCAGCGGCCCTCTGCGATTTGAGGACTCAATCTCGACAGCAATGGGGAGAGAACTGAACCCGGGAAGGGAACATTCCATTCAATCTTCGGCTGATCGAAGGCTGCCACTTTAAGACAGAGAGAGAGAGAGAGACAGAGACAGACAGCAAACCATGTTCCAAAGAGAGAGAAAATAAAGTTTCAAATAAAAGAAAATGAGTTAACAAAATCATTTAAGACGATCGTAACAAATGTTGATAAATGCGCTCCATATGTCACTAATAAAAAATGCAAAACGGCGTGTAGATGTAACATCGACTTAAGTCATAAACAAATAAATTAAAATGAGCATTGAGGAGTTTTGCAGCTCCCCTTTTAATGAGGAATAGATGGCGAGATAAAAAAAAAGTTACAAGGCTCATTTGCTTAAAATGTCACTGTCTTTTACACAGTGTTTAAAAAGCGAGCAGATGTTGACATTGCATTGGGGTTTTTTTTTCTTTCTCTCTCGTCACTCGGTCTCTCTCCTTGCTTTAACTGCGAAAAGGGGGCAGAATCTTATCTCTTACTGCACAAGGGAGCCAGATGGAGAGTGGTTTTTTTTCTCTGCTCTCTCCGGGTTTTCAGAGTATTTGTCACATCTGTCAGGCCAGCTGTTTAATGAATATGGAAAGCAGGTAGTTCATTAATAAACTGGAGCAGACTTTAATTTTTTTAAAAAAGAGAGAGGGGGGGATGGGAGGAGGGGTTGCATGAAGGATCTTGCTTGTTGTCCATTAGTCGACTGTTTAGCTCTCTTCTTTCTAGCTCCTCCGTTCCCCCCTCCCACCACCCTTGTAACATCTGGCCTATTAACGCGAATGAAACATGTCACTCTGTTGGTTTTAATTGACTTCTGTTGTCACTTCTGCAGCCCGTAATAGTATTAATTGACTGACAATGTAATGTTTGATGGGGCCTCTCTCTCTCTCTCTCTATATATATATGTTTCAACTTGGAGCTTCTCAGAGATGGCACATTTTCAGAACCACACAGAGGAGACATGGCCTGTTTCTCGGTTAAACTGTACCTTGCATCTGGCCTGACAAGCCTTCTCTTTCTTTAGTCCTGTATCTGTCTCTCACTTACCCTTCCTCACTTTTCTCTCATGCTATCATATTCTTACGCATCTTGCTTTCTACCTCTTGTGATCTGTTACTGCTCTTTCGGAATTTAAAAAAATATTCTTACATTTGTGTCCCTCCAGTTTTTATTTCTGATCTCCAGCCTCCGCAATACTTTTAGTTCTGTTGACGTCCTTTTCTCCCCTTCATTTTCCTCTTCATTCTATCTCCTCCTCATAATCATGCAGCTTTTTAACTTCATTCTTATATCACCCCTTCTTTCTCCCTTTTTTCCATTTTCCCTTTTATTCTTTATTTTCTTTATTTGATTCTTTCCTCGCTTCGCCTTTTCTTTCTCACAACAGCTTTTTCACTTTTTTAATCCTTCATCTATTTCTCTTTTCACTAACAAAAACAGAAACTGCTGGAAAAGCTCAGCAACTCTGGCAGCATCTGTGGAGAGAAATCAGAGTTAACGTTTCAGTTTGAGTGAGCCTTCCTCACCAGGTCTGTCCTACTTCTTAAACTGGTCACCTTTCCTTTCTCTGTCTTCATTGTTTCGCATAATATACAATCCGTTGTGTCATTCCTATTTTAAAGAGTGATTTTACAGTCCATAAGGGTGATCCCAGGATTCAGTGCTGGTCTGAGGTGGTCCAGCTGATTGCTTTATAGAGTCATAGAGATGTACAGTACGGAAACAGACCCTTCGGTTCAACCTGTCTATGCTGACCAGACATCCTAAATTAATCTAGTCCCATTTACCAGCATTTGGCCCATATCCCTCTATTCATATACCCATCCAGATGCCTTTTAAATGTTGTAATTGTACCAGTCTGCACCACTTCCTCTGGCAGCTCAGTCCATACACACACCTCAGATTCCTTTTAAATCTTTCCCCTCTCACCCTGAACCTATGCTTTCTAGTTTTGGACTCCATCACCCCAGGTAAAAGACCTTGCATATTTACCCTATCCATGCCCCTCATGATTTTATAAACCTCAATAAGGTCACCCCTCAGCCTCCAATACTCAAGGGAAAACTCTATGACTCTCCATAATTCTCAATAAAGATGATTGTTATCCCCCGTCTCTTGTAGTGTGTGGGCTGGGATTCAGTCAGTAACATTGAAGCCTCTCAGTCACAGGGCTCCAGGTATCAAGTTAAGTGAAAGAAAAATCCTGAAGAAGGGCTCATGCCTGAAATGTCGATTCTCCTGCTCTTTGGATGCTGCCTGACCTGCTGCGCTTTTCCAGCAACACATTTTCAGCAAAGAAAAATCCAGGCTGGCACTCCAGTACAGTGCCAGGGGAGTGCCACAGTGTCTCAGATGAGAAGCTACACTACAGTGGTGTCTGACTCTTTGGGTGGTAGAAGAGATCGCACGGGCACCAATTTGAAGAGGGGCAGGGAGTTATTTCCAGTGTACTGTATTATACTTGCCAATTCAATCAACTTTGCAAAAACAGATTATCTGACAACTATTGCTCTGGTGTTTGCTACTGTGTTTCCTACATCTCTGCTGTGGCTCCATTTCAAATGTACTGAAGTGCTTTGAGATGTCTAGTGGTCATGAAAAGTACTATAAGTGTTTCTTTATATTCCTTCTCTGCACCATTTCCGTGGTCACTGTACCACTTAAATCAAAAGCTTATGGAACGCAGCAAGGTTGCATTTGGCTGAGTATTGTGTCAAGCAGGAGGCTGGAAGAACACAGCAAGCCAGGCAGCGTCAGGAGGTGGAGAAGTTAATGTTTTGGGTATTAACCTGTCTTCAGAACCCTCTTTGAGTCTGGCAGAAAGGTTAATACCCAAAACGCTGATTCCTTCACCTTCTGATGCTGTCTGGCTTGCTGTAGTTCTTCCAGCCTCCTCTTGTCTATCTTGGAATCCAGCATCTGCAGTTCTTTTGTCTCTACCTAAGTAAAATGAGATCCACTGGAAATCAGGGTTGAACTCTCTGCTGGTTGGAGTCACATCCAGGGCAGAAGAAAGCAGTTGTGCTTACGGTTGTTGGAGGTCAGTCATCTCAGCTCCAGGACATCGATGTTTCGGGCAAAGGTCTTCCTGCTCCTTGGATGCTGCCTGACCCGCTGTGCTTTTCCAGCACTACTCTAATCTTGACTCTGATCACCAGCATCTGCAATACCCACTTCTCCCTGGAAACTGACTAGACAAGTCATATAAGTAGTTTGGATATAAGAGCAGGTCAGAGGCTAGGAATTCTGCAGTGAATGTCTCACCTTGTGTCTCCCCAAAGTCTATTCTACCATTTGCAAGGCTCAAATCCAGAATGTGACAGAATGCTCTTCACTTGCCTAGGTGAGTGCAGCTCCAACAATAAGACAAAGTGGCCTTTTTGATTGGCACCACATCCACATACATGTATAGGGTCATAGAGTCGTAGAGATGTACAGCATGGAAATAGACCCTTCGGTCCAACCCGTCCATGCCGACCAGATATCCCAACCCAACCTAGTCTCACCTGCCAGAACCCGGCCCATATTCCTCCAAACCCTTCCTATTCGTATACACATCCAAATGCCTTTTACATGTTGCAATTGTACCAGCCTCCATCACTTCCTCTGGTAGCTCATTCCATACACATACCACCCTCTGTGTGAAAATGTTGCCTTGTAGGACTCTTTTATATCTTTCCCCTCTCGCTCTAAACCTATGCCCTCTATTTCTGGACTCCCTGACCCCAGGGAAAAGACTTTGCCTATTTGCCCTATCCATGCCCCTCATGATTTTGTAGCAGCAGTGTACTATCTACAATGATCCTCAGACAGCACTTTCAATACTCATGACCACTTCCATCTAGAAGAACAAGGGCAGCAGAACCACCTGCAACTCCCCTCCAAGCCACTCCCTGTCCTGACATAGAAATAAATCACCATTCCTTCACCGTCACTGGGTCAAAATCCTGGCTTTCCCTCCTGAACAGCATTATGAGTGTATCTACAGCATATCGACTGCACTGCTTCAAGAAGGCATTTGACCTCAACCTTTTCCAGGATGGGCAATAATTGCTGGCTCATTAGCAACACACAAGTCCCATAAATTAATTTTTAAAAAACTCATTGCAACTCCCATCATCTGGTTCTTTTCCCAGTTAAAACCTATGCCCACTGGTTCCTGACCTTCCCACTGATGGCTAAGTGAAAGGAACTGTATGTTGTAACACAGATGCTCTTTAATGCGGGACCTGTGTTGCTTCAGTGTTGTTTAGGTTTTCCCTGTGGCAGGTTTAAAAGAAAACAAAACATGTAGCATTCTTCAAAATCTCAGGAAGCCTCAGAGAACTTAGGTAAAATGAAACGAAGAACTGCGAATGTTGGAGATGCGAAACGTACAAAACGATTCTGAAGAGGGGTCACGGGACTCGAAATGTTAACTCTGTTTCTCTCTCCATAGGTGCTGCCAGACCTGCTAAGTTTCTACAACAATTCCTGTTTGAAAGTATCTAATTGAATGAAGTTGCTGTGAAATGCAGTCATTGTCAGAGGAACTGTGGCAGCCAATCTGTGCACAGTATGCCCCCACAGACAGCAATGTAACAATAACTGGTTAATATGGTTTGTTGCATGTTGGTCGAACCAAAAATATTGACCCACGGGGTGTGAACACAGCACTATTCTTCTTCAATAAAGTGCAAGAAGAATTCACTAAAGAACAATAAACTCATTGAGGGGAGAGATGGGACATCAGTTCAAGGCCTCATGTGTAGTGGCCTATACTCAAAATGCATGGGATAATATGTGGATTCACCACCTAAAAGTGTCCAAATCCAATCAGAGAAAAGCTTCCCCCATAACTGGAGAAGCTTCTCAAACCATTTTCAGTGAGATGGAGGTGGAGTAGGGTTCTAACTCCAGGGCCTGTCTGCTCCACCTGCTTTTCCTCTTGTTTTTTTTCTCTCTCTCATTTTCTTTTTCTCCATTCTTTTATTTACCCCTTGGTGAAGAACTCAGTCTCAGCGATGCCATCAGCGGTGACGAGTGGGTCCAGCAGCACAGACTTGAGTAGGCCCAGCAGCACGGACTTGAGCAGGCCCAGCAGTATGTCCTCGAGTAGGGCCCACAGTGTAGATTCAACTAGGCCCAGCAGCATGGACATGAGCAGGCATAGCAAAATGTTCTCGAGAAGGGCCAACTGCATGGATTCAACTAGGCCCAGCAGCACGGACTTGAATGGGCCCAGCAGTGCGGATTCAAGTAAGCACAACAGTGCAGATTCGAGTAGGCTTGACAGTGCAGACCCGAGTAGGCCCAGCAGCGTGGATTCGAGGAGACCAACAGCGTGGATTCGAGTAGGCTCAGCAGCGTGGATTCGAGTAGGCTCAGCAGTGAGGTTTCGAGTAGGCTCAGCAGCGTGGATATGGGTAGGCTCAGCAGTATGGATTCGAGTAGGCTCAAGGGCCAACAGTGTGGATTTGAGTAGGTCCAACAGCGTGGATTCGAGTAGGCGCAGCATCGCAGATACGGACAGGCTCATCAGTGAGGTTTCGAGTAGGCGCAGCATTGTGGATTCGAGTAGGCCAACTGTGTGGATTTGAGTAGGCTCATCAGCATGGATTTGAGTAGGCCTAACAGTGTGGATTCAAGAACACTCAGCATCGCAGATACGAGAAGGCCCAGCAGTGAGGTTTCGAGTAGGCGAGCACTGTGGATTTGAGTAGGCTTGGCATTGCAGATACGAGCAGGCCCAGCAGTGTGGATCCGAGTAGGCTCAACATCTTGGATATGAGCAGGCCCAGCAGCACGGATTAAAGTAGGCCCAACAGTGTGGGCTTGAGTAGGCCCAGCAGAGTGGGCTTGAGTAGGCCCAACAGTGCGGATGTGAGTATGTCTAACAGGGCGGATCCATGGTGGTGCTGTTAGATGTGAGTTTGTGTTCCTGGTGGCTTCTGCACCATTGAGGCAGTCATAGTGCTGACTAATGTCTGCTGCGGTGGAGACGGGGTTGTGTTCCCAGTGGTGTTAAGGTCTGGCGCAGATTCATGGCTGCGGTGAGTTTGCGCCCAGGCAGCATCAGCAGCGGCTGCTTTAGTCAGGTGGACCCGAAGCGGACTCGCGGAGGCGGTGGAGTCCGGTTTGGGCCATTGCAGTCCCTGACAGCATCAGTGGCATCCGCATTGGTGAGGTCCAGTGAGGATTCTTAGGGACGAGGGCATTGGTGGAGGCGAGATGGCCCTGAAGGTGTGGTGGCTTTCATTGCAGCTCTGGCATTTGCATGGCAAAGGGGACTGATGCTCGCCAACAGGCCCGTGGCAGAGCACATAGCAAGAAGAACTGTAAACTTAGACACTTTCTTCATTTCTTTATTTTTCTGCCTTTATATTCTATGGTTGGTTTATTTTAAGATGGCGTCAGAACGTGGCGCTATACAACAACTTCCATTATGTTTTGTAAGACGTGACAATAAATAAATAAATCAATAAGTCACTCACTGGTTCTCTTTCATGTCCAGTTGTTGAGAGGCTCATGGTGACCCAACCAACAGTAAGCAGTGAAAGAGAAGCAGCCTGTGATTGGACTAACAGTGAGAGGGTGAGTGACAGCAATGAGCAAACGGACTCTGAGAGAGTGGCTGGGCCAAGCTTGAGCACCGAGGCTGGGAAGATAGACAGGAGCTGGCCCCTGGGGAATGACACTGGGAATAAAGTGAGTCTGCAAATGGGGGAATGATAGCGGAGAAAAGGACTGCGAAGTGAGGGGGAGGAGCTGAAAGATAATGGGCAAGGTAGACTGCAAACAAGGGGGAAGGAGCAGACAGAGAGGTGATGAGTTGCAAAGATGAGAGAGCTATGCAAAAAGGGGAAAGGGACTTGCAAAGGGAAATTCAGTTTCCAACCTTTCAACAAAGAAATAATGTATTGTATGAACAATACCACTGCAATGAACACACCTAGTTTGATAATTTAATAAAAAAATAGTTTTATATTATCAATATTTACTTCAAAAGAATGGATCAGGGTACTTTCCAGATGGTATGAAGTTAAATACATTGGATGTTCAAAGAGACTTGAGGTGCATAGATCTTTAAAATATCATGAACAGATACGGAAAATCAGCAAGAAAGCTAATGGAATGCCATCCTTTATTTCAAGAGGACTGGGGTACAAACAGGTTGGTGGGTGGCACGGTGGCACAGTGGTTAGCACTGCTGTCTCACAGCGCCGGAGACCCGGGTTCAATTCCCGACTCAGGCGACTGACTGTGTGGAGTTTGCACATTCTCCCCGTGTCTGTGTAGGTTTCCTCTGGGTGCTCCGGTTTCCTCCCACAGTCCAAAGATGTGCGGGTCAGGTGAATTGGCCATGGTAAATTGCCCGTAGTGTTAGGTAAGGGGTAAATGTAGGGGTATGGGTGGGTTGCGGGTCAGTGTGGACTTGTTGGGCCGAAGGGCCTGTTTCCACACTGTAAGTAATCAAATCTAATGTTGACATTATAAGTTAGCTCACTCAGCTTGAAGGTTTGTTTTCAGATATTTTGTTACTGTACCATCATTAGCGAGAGTCTCCAGTGAAGCGCTGATGACATGTCCAGCCTCTCTTGGTTTCTTAAAGTGGGTGATGTCATTTCTGGTTCTTTTTTCCAAGGGAAGGTAGATAAGATCTGTTTATTGACGGAGTTCTGGTTAGACTGCCATGCCTCTAAGAATTCTCTTGCAAGTTTTTGTTTCTCCTATCCTAGGATGTGTGTGTTGTCCCAGTTAAAGTGATTCTAGACTAGAGTGGTGCTGTAAAAGCACAGCAGGTCAGGCAGCATCCGAGGAGCAGGAAAATCGACTTTTCGGGCAAAAGCCCTTCATCAGGAATAGAGGCAGAGTGCCTTCAGGGTGGAGAGATAAGTGAGAGGAGGGTGGGGGTGGGGAGAAAGTAGCATAGAGTACAATAGGTGAATGGGGGTGGGGATGAGGGCGATAGGTCAGGGAGGAGGGTGGGGGAAGGTAGCAAAGAATACAATGGGTAGATGGGGTGGGGATGAAGGTGATAGGTCAGGGCAGGAAGGTGGAGTGGATAGGTGAAATGAAGATAGGCAGATTGCTGTGCTTTTCCAGCACTACTCTAATCTAGAATCTGGTTTCCAGCATCTGCAGTCCTTGTTCTTACCCAGTCAAAGTGGTGTTCTTCTTTGTCTGTATGTATAGAAGCTATTGATATGGTTAGTGGCCAGTTGATGTTCTTGTATCCTGGAGGACAATTTCCTGCTAGTTTGTCCAATGTGGTGTTTTTTTACAGTTTTTGCATGGTATCTTGTAAATGACGTTAGCTTTGCTGGTATTTAAGTGTGTTGGTAGATTTGTGGGCTACCATGATGCCAAGGGGTCTGAGTAGCCTGGAAGTCATTTCTGATATGTCTTTGATTTAAAGTAATGTGGCTATAGTTTTTAGTTGCGTTGTGTCTGTTTGTTTGGGTTTGTTTCTGAGGAATCGACGTATTGTGTTTATTGGGTACCCGTTTTTCTTGAAAATGTTGATTAGATACTTTTCTTCTATTTTTTGGAGTTCTTGGGTGCTGTAGTATGATGTATCGCATTGAAAAAATGTCTTAATGTAGCACTGTTTGTGGGTGTTGGGTTGATTGCTTCTGAAGTTAAGTACTTGGTCTGTGTTCGTGTTGTTTTTCTGTAGATGCTGGTTTGAAGCTCTTGGTTAACTGGGCATTCAACTGCCATGTCTAGGAATGGGGTGCTATTGTCATTCTCCTCTTTTGCAAATTTTATGTCTGTCAGGATATTATTGACGGTGTTGTATGTTTCCTCTAATTTATTTTGTTTTGCGATGACAAAGGTGTCATCTACGTAGCGGACCCAAAGTTTGGGTTGGATAGATGGGAGGGCAGCTTGTTCAAGTCTTTGCATTACTGCTCCCGCTATGAGCCCTGGTATTGGTGATCCCATGGGTGTTCCATTGACTTGTTTGTAGGTTTTGTTGTTGATTGTGATCTGGGTTGTGAGGCACAGGTCCACTAGCTTGAGGATGTTGTCTTTGCTGATAAAGGTGGTGCTGTCTGGTGTTTGTGGACCACAAATTGACTTAGATCCTATCTACCTTCCCTTGAAAAAAGAACCGGAAATGACATCACCCACCTTAAGGACCCAAGACCTATAAATAGAGAGGCGGGACATACCACCAGCACTTCACCGGAGGCTCTCACTGATGATGAGGTGACGAAACATCTGAAAACAAACCTTCCAGCTCAGTGAGCTAACTTACAGACTTATCATCAACCTGAGCTACAAAGCTTCTCAAAAATCGCTAATGTTGACATTATACTGCAGTTATTCAAAACCCTGGTTAGATCTCACTTGGAGTACTGTGAACAAGTCGAGGAACTACACATTAGGAAGGGCTCCTTGGAGGGAGTACAACGCAGATTTCCAAGAATTATATCAGGACTTCAGGGATTAATTAGTGATGAGCATTAATACAGATTAGGCCTGTTTTCTCTAGAATTTAGAAGGTGAAAGGGTGATCTGATCCAAATCTTCAAGGTAGTAACAGGAAATAAATAGTGTAGTCAAAAATGAACTATTTTACTAGTTGAGGATTCTAGAATTAGGGGGCATAGTCTGAGAATTAGGGCCAGACCGTTCAGGAGAGATGTCAGGAAGCACTTCTATGCACAGAGTTATAGACCCTTCGGTCCAACCAGATATCCCAACCCAATCTAGTCCCACCTGCCAGCACCCGGCCCATATCCCTCCAAACTCTTCCTATTCATATACCCATCCAAATGCCTTTTAAATGTTGCAATTGTACCAGTCTCCACCCATCCTCTGGCAACTCATAAAAAATACAACCAGGGCACCCATGAGGCACTGCGTGCCAGGCTCTCAAATCGAAGTTTGGAAGTTACTTCCACAAATGGCAGTGGATGCTCGATCAGTTGTTAATTTTAATTCTGAGGTAGGTATAGTTTTCATTAACCAAAGCTTTTAAGAGATATGGAACATAGGGCAGGTATATGGAGTTAGGCCACAGAACAGCCAATATCTCATTGAATGGTAGGACAGGCTCAAGGGGCTGAATGGCCTACTCCTGTTCCTATCTCCCTATTCATGTGCTACAGTATTTCTGAAACATATTGCATATCATAAATTATTTGAGTGCAGTGACTATAGTCGAGACAAACATAGATCCATTTCACTGTGAACACAAGTCAGTGGCCAGTGCGTTTATGGTGGTAGCTTTCTGCATAGGTGTTTGTGATTACTTTTTAAAAAATAAGTCTTTGTTGCCAACTCATGCCTGTAATCTGAGACCAATTGAAATAGTGGGGTGTCTTGATTGTGGTTGAGTTGTGGCTTAAGTTTAATGTAGTGGTGATAATTTTTAAGGAACTTGATGAATTCTTCCAATTCTGTTTCTGTGCAAATATGTCAACATAAATACAGAAGTTAATGTTAATACATGACTGCATCACTGAATAAAGGAGGTGGTGATCCATATCCAGCAGTGTGGTTGACTCTGAACTGCTTCCTCAGATGGCCTATAATGCCACTTAGTTCAAGGGATAGGCAAGAAATGCCAGCCTTGAGTCACCAGAAAGGTGACACCTCAAACAGGCTGGAGAATGGGGTTGAGAGACATATCATTGAATGGCAGAGCAGACTCAGATGACCCAAATCTACTCCTATATCTTATGGTCCAACAGTATAGTGCTCCTTGAGGACAGCACTGGGAACGTCAATTTGGATTTTTCAACATGCCAATGGAACTTGCAACATTCTGTCTCAAAGATTGGAGGGTTGCAAATGTAGCCCCACTATTTAAAAAGGAAGGAAATGCAGAAAGCAAGATAATTATAGACCCATTAGCCTAACATCAGCAGTGGGGATAATGCTAAGAGTCTATTAAAAAAGATACTAAGAGAACATTTGAAACGTATTGACAGGAGTAGACAAAGCAAGCATGGGTTTATTAAAAGGAACATAGAACATAGAACAATACAAAACACAACATCGGCCCTCGATGTTGTGCTGACCTGTGAACTAATGTAAGCCCACCCTCCTACACTATTCCATCATTGTCCATGTGCTTATCCAAGGATTATTGAAATCTCCCTAATGTGGTTGAGTTAACTACATTGGCAGGCAGGGTATCCCATGCTCTTAACACTCTCTGAGTAGAGATCCTGCCTTTGACATCTGTCTTAAATCTGTCACCCCTCAATATGTAGTTCTGCCCCCTTGTACAAGCTGACATCATCATCCTAGGAAAAAGACTCTCACTGTCTACCTGATTTAACCCTCTGATCATCTTGTATGTCTCCACCAAATCTATCAAAATATCTCTTAGCCTTCTTTCCAGTGAGAACAGACACAAGTCTTTCAGCCTTTCCTCTTAAGACCTTCCCTCCAGACCAGGCAACATCCTGGTAAATCTCCTCTGTACCTTTTCCAATACTTCCACATCCTTTCTGTAATAGGGCAACCAGAACTGTGCACAATATTCCAAGTAAATCTTGTATATTGCCATCAAATCTATCAAAATATCTCTTAGCCTTCTTCTTTTCAATATGAACAGACCCAAGTTTTTCAGCCTTTCCTCATAACCACCACAGAACACACCAGATGACCTCCTTCTTTAGAAACCACAATTTCCCTTCCCTCCAACCCATCTCGTCCACATCCTGCATCTCCGCCCTTAGACCCCAATCCTCCAACCGTAACAAGGACAGACGCACCTGGCGCTCACCTTCCACCCTACCAACCTTCGTATAAACCAAATCATCCGCTGACATTTCCACCACCTCCAAAAAGACCCCACCACCAGGGATATATTTCCCTCCCCACCCCTTCCGTTCCCTCCGTGACTACCTGGTCAGGTCCACGCCCCCCTACAACCCACCCTCCCATCCTGGCACCTTCCCCTGCCACCGCAGGAATTGCAAAACGGTGCCCACACCTCCTCCCTCACCTCCATCCAAGGCCCTAAAGGAGCCTTCCACATCCATCAAAGTTTTACCTACACATCCACCAATATCATTTATTACATCCGTTGCTCCCGGTGCGGTCTCCTCTACACTGGGGAGACGGGATGCCTCCTAGCAGAGCGCTTTAGGGAACATCTCTGGGACACCCGCACCAATCAACCACACCGCCTCGTGGCCCAACATTTCAACTCCCCCTCCCACTCTGCCGAGGACATGGAGGTCCTGGGCCTCCTTCACCGCCGTTCCCTCACCACCCGACGCCTGGAGGAAGAACGCCCCATCTTCCGCCTCGGAACACTTCAACCCCAGGGCACCAATGTGGACTTCAACAGTTTCCTCATTTTCCCTTCCCCTTCCTCACCCCAGTTCCGAACTTCCAGCTCAGCACTGTCCCCATGACTTGTCCTACCTGCCTACCTTCTTTTCGACCTATCTACTCCACCCTTCACCCCCCGACCTATCACCTTCATCCCCTCCCCACTCATCTATTGTATTCTATGCTACTTTCTCCCCATCCCCACCCTTCTCTCACCTATCTCCCCACCCTTCAGGCTCTCTGCCTGTAATACTGATGAAGGGCTTTTGCCTGAAACGTCGATTTTACTGCTCCTCGGATGCTACCTGAACTGCTGCGTTTTTCCAGCACCACTCTAATCTAGGATCTGGTTTCCAGCATCTGCAGTCATTGTTTTTACCTCATAAGACCTTCCCTCCAGACCAGGCAATAGCCTGATAAATCTCCCTTGCATCTTTTTCAGTGTTTCCACATCCTTTCTATAATGGGTGATCAGAACTATATTCCAAGTAAATCATGCATCACGAACCAACTGAAGTTCTTTTGAGGATGTAATTGGTAGAGTAGATAAGGGAGAACAAGTAGATGTAGTGTATTTGATTTCAAGGTCCCACATAAGAGGCTAGTGGGCACAATTACCATATATACTTGAGCCACAGTCGATCGCATGTAGAAGTCGACCCGCTATCTTTGGCCAAAAAATCAGGAATGTCTCTTGTACAAGTCGATCCTAGTTCTTCACAGATAACAGATCAACATTTATGAGTCAGTGTACTGCCGTCCCGCTCTGCTCTGGATCTTCCAGTCTCCCAGGGGCTGTTGCACTCCGCTCCAGGTTTTCAGAATTGCCATAATTCATTAATTTTTTTTCCCTTCTACATTTAGAGATCAATTAGGTTTCTGCTAACGATACAGTATGAATTTTGACAGGCATGAGGTTTAGCTCCTCAAAAGTAGTATCCATAATAGTCGACCCCATAAATTTATCCCTAAAGATTAGTCAAAAAATTTGACTATTACTGAAGTATATATGGTATAGCACGTGGGCCTGGGGTTAATATATTGGCAAGCACTGAAAATTAGTTGACAGACTGGAAACAGAATGGGAATAAATGAGTCTCTTTTCAAGTGGCAGGCAATAGCTTGTGGTGTATCACAGTAATCTGTGGTTGGTCCCAGATAGCCATAATGTATAGAAATGACTTGAATGATGAACCAACATTTCCAAGTTTGCTGATGACAGAAAGATGCAAGGAAGCTTCAAGTTGATTTAGATACGTTGAGTAGGTGGGTTAAATATGAAGGTATACACTTGGGTGTGAAAACCGAATGGCAAAGTATTATATAAAGTCAAGAGTGTGGTGTTGGAAAAGCACAGCAGGTCAGGCAGTATCTGAGGATCAGGAGAATCACCATTTTGGGCATAGGTCCTTCATCAGGAAATGCCTGAAACGTCAATTCTCCTGCTCCTGCCTGACCTGCTGTGCTTTCCCAGCACCACACTCTTGACTCTGGTCTCCAGCATCTGCAGTACTTACTTTTGCCTGGATGGACTAGATGCAAGGAGGATGATTTCTCTGGTCGAGGAGTCTGGAACTAGAGGACACAAGAGTCAGAATATAGGGTAGGCCATTTAGGACTGAGATGAGGAAATATTTCTTCATTCAGAGGGCGGTACCCCTGTAAAATTATCCACCACAGAAGGTTATGGAGGCCGGGTCACTGAGTATATTCAAGAAAGAGATTGATAGTTTTTTTTAAATGTTAAAGGAATCAAGGGGCATGGTATGAAAGTGAGAATTCAGTATTGCAATAAAGGATCAGCCGTGATCCCTTTGAATAATGAAGCAGGTCATAGGGCCCAATGACCTACTCCTAGTTTCTATATTTTATGTTTCTGCGTTTTTCAGAATCAGCAGAGGGGGAAACAGAGTGTATGGCATGAGCCTTCTTCAGAACCTGACCTGCTGTGTGAGGGATTCATTCCTCGCCTTTGCATTCTGTGTAAAGCTGAAATATATAATCCCTTGCTGAATGTACTAGTTATAGCCACAAGAGGGAGCTGAACTTTGCTTAAAAAGTCAGCGCAGGGTAAGCATCAGGAACTGTGAGTGAACTCAGGGTTGTGGTGAATGGTTAACTACTCTGTTACCTTCTCTCTCCAGCCCTGTCTACAGCCTCTGTGTTTTCTCACTAGTCCTTTCATTCTGGCAGTGGCAGCATGGAGAGGGAGACTTCTGCCTGGACAGCAGACCAATGGCAGAGCACTCAACAAATGGACTGTAAATTTGAACACTTTTTTTTCATTTCTTCATTTTTATTCCTTTATATAACATGTTTTGGTTTTCTTTCCCTGTGTTTTAAGATGGCGCCAGAGAGTGGCAACACTACACAAAACTTTTCACTGTATTTTTAACAAAGTACACATGGCAATAAATACATCAAATGAAATCATTTTTGTTTTCATGTTTGTGAGGTGTTGGCACTTAATTTTGTTTCTGGAAGAGGGAATAAAGTGAACTGAAATCATGTCAGATATATCCAAGTGTAAGTGACTTAACCAGTTAAAACTCCACTTGTGGAAGAATTTAACATCGTAAATGCTGTAACAAGTGTATTCATACCACAGGTAAATCTAATAAGGATATTAGGAGTATTGTCCTTGTTTGGAGAGGGTTAGAATGTGGAACATCTCGCCACACAAATTGACTGGGACAAATATCTTAGATGTTTTCATGGCGCCACAGTGGCTCAGTGGTTAGCACTGCTGCCTCACAGTGCCAGGGAGCCGGGTTCAATTCCTGCCTTGGAATTGGCACATTCTCATCGTGTCTGCGTGGGTTTCCTCCGGGTGCTCTGGTTTCCTCCCAAGTTCAAAGATGTGTAGGTTAGGTGAATTGGCCACGCTAAATTGCCTGTAGTGTTTGGTGAAGGGGTAAATGTAGGGGAATGGGTCTGGGTGGGTTGCTCTTCGGAGAGTCGGTGTGGACTTGTTGGGCCGAAGGGCCTGTTTCCACACGGTAAGTAATCTAATCAAGAAGACTTAGTGAATACGGTGGAAAATAGAAAAGTCGCTGTACAAACACTAAAACAAACCAAAATAAGAAGTTGTGCCAAATGAACCTGCTTCAGTTTTGTATATTAATACAATTTTTGAATCAATGGGAGTGTAACGCCCTGGAGGTTTTCTTGTGAAAAGGGGAGAGAACGTTGCACATTAAAATTGGATTAGAACAGAAATCCAGTTTAACAGCACAATGGCTGGAATCCCCTTTCATCTTCCCTCACTACTTTAAAAATTCGGTCAGTTCTGCTACAATGTGTGTTACTTCAACACGAATTGACTTTAACACGATTGAGGAATTTAGACTGTTATTTGTGGAATGGGAGCTTGCCTTACCTGTGTTGGCTATAACACGATTCCGGCCCCATTAGTTTAAATGGAGTGGCTATTGCATGATTTTCTCAGAACAGGAGATAGCCCAGGAACGGAACTATCACAATATATCAGAACAGAATGTCAACTGTCTATTTGCTGACAAAGGACAAAACAAAATTGTTTCATCAACATTTGCAACTGCAATAGCAATCAGCTAAGGTGTTGCTTGGGTGTCAACACATGGTCTTCCTGAGCCAGAGGTGCACTGTACTGTGGGTTAATGCCTCAATGTATTTGATTCCCAGGCTCACAGAGTGGAAGGTTTTAACATGTAAAAGGTGCTATGTAAATGAAAGTTGTTATTGAGGTGGCTGCAAATCCCAGTGGGGTTGACAAGACTGTGGATGTCTCAGTGTCAGGTTATTGCTTTCTGACCGTAATCAAACAGATCATAGAATTAGAGTCACAGAGTCATACTGTACAGAAACAGACCTCTCGGTCCAACCCATCCATAACAACCATAATCCCAAACTAATCTCACCTGCCTGCACTTGGCCTATCTCTCTCCAAACATTTCTTATTCATGAAATATCCAAATGTCTTTTAAATGTTATAACTGTATCTGCTTCCATCACTTCCCCTGGAACTTCATTCCACACACAAACCACTCTCTGTGATAAAACATTGCCCCTCATGTCTTTTTTAAATCTTTCAACTCTCACCGAAACATTTGCCCCCTTGTCTTGAACTTCCCTCACTTTAGGGAAAAGACACCTTCCATTCAGCTTATCGATACCCCTCAATATTTTATAAACCTCTGTAAGGTCACCGCTCAGCCTTCTATGCCCTAGTGAAGAAAGCTCCAGTCTATTCAGCCTCTCTTTATAACTCAAATCCTCCTTTCCCGTCAACAACCTGGTAAACCTCTTCTGAACCTTCTCCAGCTTAATAATACCCTTCCTATAACAGGGCGACCAGAACTGGACATAGTAGTGGCCGCACCAACAGCATTATCTCATTCATTCTATTTTTCTCAAAAAGGCACACGATCTGCAGGCAGTCAATTCATGTAACATTTGATAAATTCCTACTTTGGAAATAGAACCAGTCTGACTTAAGATTGAAATACAGACAGACTCTAACCTCACTACCTTTAATACATTGTCTAAGCTAGATGTCAACTTTCTTTCTAAAATCTTAAATTATCTCAAGAATGTGACTTAAAAGAAGTTCTGGGATTTACATATTAATGAAACAAAGCCTGCAACCCATTCTAAAAGATGAAAGACATAACAGCAAGCTAGGTTTGTTCAACATATCATATCAGCTGTATGACATTGTAATCTTTTGCTATAAATTCTGTGTCTGATGATCCTGCTCCACAGCTACCTGATGAAGGAGCAGCACACCGAAAGCTAGTACTTCCAAATAAACATGTTGGACTATAACCTCGTGTGACTTTTAACTTTGTCCATCCTGTGTCCAATACTGGCACCTCCACTTCATTCAATCAAGTTCAGGGATTGTACTTGGAATTTAGGGATTACTTTCTGTGAATTGTCCTTGAAAACTGTAAATCAGTGTTTGTCATCATACATAAGAACCAGGTATCCTTCTTAATACACAATATCGCACCTCAGGAGGGATATATTGGCCTTGGAAGGAATACAATGTAGATTTACAAGAATGATACCTAGGCTTCAGGGGTTAAAATATGAGGCAAGGTAATGCAAGTTAGACCTGTTTTCTCTAGAATATAGAAGGTTAAAGAATGATTTGATTGAAGTCTTCACGATATGAACAGGAGAAGACAGAGCAGATAATGTATTTCCACTGGATGGGGATTCTAGAACTGGGGGACATCATCGAAAAATTAAGGCCAGACCATTCAAGAGAGATGTGAGAAAGCGCTTCAGTACACAAAGAATGGGAAATGTTTGGAACGCTCTTCCACAAAAGGGCTGTGGATGCTGGATCAGTTGCTAACTTTAAAACTGACACAGATAAATATGGGCCTTCACCACACATCACCTCACTACTTAAGAACAGTGTCAGAACCAGGGAGCTGGTGTATAATATACCAACCAGCACCCTCTCCAATACGGGCCAAAGACAAGTATATGGAGCTAGGCCAAGATCAACCATGATCTCATTGAACGATGGTGTAGGCTCAGGAGACTGAATGGCCTATTTCCTGATATGTTCCTAGTTGCCTTTGAGAAATGATAGTGAGCCGCCTTCTCGAACTGCTGCAAAACTAAGTGTTTCCCCTTTTTGGGCAGAAATAAGGGGAAATTATTTCCCTCAGTGGGTTGTGTAACTTCGGGACACTGCGCCTCAAAAGGCAGTGGAAGGCAAGGCCATTGAGTATGTATAAGGCGGGTGGGGGTGGGTGGGAGAAGGGAGTCAAAAGCTTTAGCGGAAGTTAGATGAGGAATATGGAATTCAGAATGCAAACATATCAGACCATCATCTTGTTATAGTGTGGTGCAGGACTGAATGGCCTACCTCTACTCCTGTTCTACTGGCTTGTACAATCATGGAAAATTTACTCCTACTCTGGTTCAATGGGTTTTGAAAGGCTGACGGGTACAATGTACTGTAGCGTAGATGGTGCATTGAAGGGTTGCTTAGATGAGATAGTTTGTAGTTTTGAGCACCCATTCTGAAATCATGAATTCACTGCTGCATGGTTTCAATGAACTCTCGCAATGGGCTTGGTGCCAACCTACAGGAGTGTTCTCCATTCTGATTGGTCACAGGCCAGGAACAGCCATCATTTGGCAAGGACATTTGACCATTTCAGGAGTTGCTTTGAGAACCTCCCTGAATTCTGCTTTAGGAAGGATATTATTAAACTGAAGAGAGTTCAGAAAAGGTTTTCAAGGATGTTACCAAGACTTGAGGGTTTGAGTTTTATGGAGAGGCTTGATAGGCTGGGATTTTTTTTCCCTCGGACAGAGGAGGCTGAGGGGTGACTTTAAAGAACCTTATGAAATCATGAAGATCAGAGGTAAGGTGAATAGCCAAGGTCTTTTTTTTCCCCAGGAAAGGGGAATCCAAACCTAGGGGGCATATGTTTAAGGTGAGAGGGAAAAGATTTAAAGGGGACCCAAGGGGCAATTTTGTCACGCAGAGGGTGGCACGTATAAAATACTAATTACTGGAGGAGGTGATCGATGCAGGTACAGTTTCAATATTTGGGCAGGTACATGAGTGGGAAAGGTTTAGAGGGATTCTGAATTAGTGGTGCTGGAAGAGCCTTTTATTCCTGATGAAGGGCTTTTGCCCGAAACGTCGATTTCGCTCCTTCTGGGGTGCTGCCTCAACTGCTGTGCTCTTCCAGCACCACTAATCCAGAATTTGGTTTCCAGCATCTGCAGTCAATGTTTTTACAAGGTTTAGAGGGATATTGGCTAAACGCAGGAAAATGGGTTTTGGTTAGGAAAGCCAGTCGGAATGGATGAATTGGGCTGAAGGGTCTGTTTCCATTTGGTATGACTCTATGATTCTAAACATTTTGGTTGTCCACCTGGAAACCTCCTGCCACAACTGAAGTCCAAGAAGGACAGGAACTTTAGGAGTCTGGCGTCAGGCATATAGACAACAGTGTTGAGAGTGTGGTGCTGGAAAAGCACAGCAGGTCAGGCAGTATCCGAGGAGCAGGAGAATCATCGTTTTGGGCTTAGGCCCCATATCAAGCATTTATTCCAACTCTCACTCCACGGATGCAGCCTGGCCTCCTGACCATTTTTAGCATTTTCCTTTCTAATTTCAGATTTCCAGTATCTGCACTGTCCCACTAGGTATGCTCAGTTGTAACAGGACAGATTGCTTACTTTGAAGTGACTGCAACAAAGCAAATCTCACTTGTTTAGGCATGTTCTTGAGTGGTCCATGATTCAAATTAAACTAGCAAACGTTGTTTTTGGTATTTACTGAGGATGGTAATAAGATGAATGTAACATTAGAAGACAAGATTCAAAAGAACATAAAGATATTTTAGGAAGATTTACATCAGTCTATCATTGGTGACCTTTTTTGCATTGACATCTAGAATGCCTTCCATAACTTAATTGGCCCAGATTTTGATATTCTGTCCTAATATGAGCTTTATTGTGTCAACAATTCCTTCTACAGATCTTTGCGAGGGTTGACAATATTATAATTAGAATTAGAAGTAGGTTTATTGTCACGTGTACTCAAGTACAGGGATACAGTGAAAAGTTTGCAATGTCACCACCCAACGGCGCCACTTTAGGTACGAGGTACACAGGTACAAAATCTTAGATAGAGAGTAGAAAAATAAAGAAATAAGTTAAAAGTTCAACATCAAAGTTCTTGTCAGTATAAAGTGGGAAATTAGAAATAAAGTTGAAAGTTCCAAATCACAGTCCGTCTTTCACCATAGGCCGATACAGTGTCTCAGTGGTTAGCACTGCTGCCTCACAGCACCAGGGTCCCAGGTTTGATTCCAGCTTCGGGCATCTGTCTTGTGGAGTTTGCACATTCTCCCTGCGTCTGTGTGGGTTTCCTTCAGGTGCTCCGGTTTCCTCCCACAGTCCAAAGATGTGCACATCAGGTGAACTGGCTATCCTAAATAGCCCATCATGTTAGGTGCATTAGTCAGGGTGAAATGGGTCTGGGTGGGTTACTCTTCGAAGGGATGGTTGGGCCAAAGGGCCTGTTTCTGCACTGTATATAAGTAAGCAATCTATAGGCATGCAATCATTCCACGTTGGACTTTCTCTGTGAGGGCTCGATCTCCCAGAATCTGCGCCTCCACCCTGCTGACCACCAGGCTGTCAGAGTTCTGCCCTGGTGCCACCCTGTATCACCAGCTTCTTCCACAATGTCGCCAACCATCAGGGTTCTGCCCGGCCAGAGTTCAACACGAATCGTGAAATTTTGTGTTTTCGAAAATGCAACAAAGACCACACTGCAAATGTGTTCCATGGGGCATAAAGCACTTGAGGCATCCTGCAGTCATAGAAGGTGCTATAGAAAATAAAAATATGCTTCTGTTTCCCATTTCCCATCGCAGGGCGACTCGGTGTCCACAGAGATACCCCAACAGTGTGGATCCCTGCATTGTCTCTGCCATCAGCTTCAGTTTTGACTTCTGTGTTTTGGACTTGTGTGTGTTTTTCCTTCCGAACTGTAATCTGTTACTACTTTAAGAGTTTAATTAGAATTTACAAACGCCTCACACGACATGTTAGGTTTGAAGCTGTAACTGTTACTGGTGAGACTGCGTGTTTGATCATCTGAGCTTGGCTCGGCAGGCAATCAGATGCTCCATTTAGAGTCGAGAAAATGGAGGTGTGTTACCTCGTTAGCAGCTCCGACCAGCTGCTGAATTACATTAGCACCTGGTGATTGATTAGAAAGGGGGAAGGAAAAAGAGTGAAGTGGCAAAGATCAGGATACTGCTGGCAGAGGGATGGGAAAATGGAGGGGGGGTGGGGCGGGTGCGCAGGGAAGGATGAATTGAAAGGAGTCAAGACCACAGGAGAGCAAGCTAACACCTAGGGATGACGTGGTAGCTTAGTGGTTGTCTGGGTTTAATTCCACCCTCAGGTGACTGTCTGTGTGGAGTTTGCACATTCTCCCTGTGTCTGTGTGGGTTTCCTCTAGGTGCTCCGGTTTCCTCCCACAGTGCAACGATGTGCAGGTTAGGGTGGGTTAGCCATAGTAATGCAGGGTTACAGGGATAGGGTGGGGGGATGCGCCTGGGTGGGTTGCTCTTTGGAGGGTTGGTATGGGCTTATTGGGCCAAAGGACCTGTTTCCACACTGTAAATAATTTAATCTAATCTCGCCTGAATAATCTGACCCTAATTCTCATATGATGCCCACAGTCCTAGAATCCCTAAACAGTGCATATAGTTCATCAGTTCTGTCTTTTCCTCTTAATATCTCAAAGACATCAATCAGATCACCCCTTAACCTTCTAAATTCCAGAGAAACAAGCCAAATTTGTGTTACCCCAGTGGATCTTGTTGAGGGTCAGTAAATGTAGGGGAATTGGTCTGGGTGGGTTGCCCTTTGGAGGGTCAGTGTGGACTCAATGAGCTGAATGGCCTATTTCCACTCTGGTGGCATTCTATGTACAGACGTTGCACTACCCTCAGTCTTCACTGGCTTTGTGTTTCTACTTGATTACCTCTCCATCTACACAGGTAAGCACCACACTTACAGTGTGGAAACAGGCCGTTCGGCCCAACAAGCCCACACCAACCCTCCAAAGAGCAACCCACCCAGACCCATTCCCCTACATTTACCCCTTACCTAGCACTATGGGCAATTTAGCATGGCCAATTCACCTCACCTGCACATCTTTGGACTGTGGGAGGAAGCCGGAGCATACCCACTCAGACACGGGGAGAATGTGCCAACTCCACACAGACAGTCGCCCGAGGAGGGAATTGAACCCGGGTTTCTGGCACTGTGAGGCAGTAGTGCTAACCGTGTTCGGAAGTAGTTCGACATACAAAGTGTGGTAAATGTTTGGAATTCTCTTCCACAAATAGCAGTGATTCTGACTCAGTTATTAATTTTAAACCTCAGATTTTTTTTTGTAAGGAAAGATATTAAGGGATATGGGTCAGAGGCAGGAATAGGGCTTACCACAGGTCAACCATGTTTCCAATCAAAGGTGGAACTGGTTTGAGGGACTGAATGGCCTACTCTTGTTCATATGTAATTCAGCAAGGCTTGTCCGACAGTGTCTTTCAAACATGTGACCTCTACCATCTAGAAGGACTAAGTCAGAGGATACATGAGGACACAGCCTTCCATGTGTTCCCTTCCAAAACTCTCACCATCCTGACTTGAAAATATGTTGCTGATTCTTCCCTTTTGCTGGGTCAAAATTCTGGAATTCCTTCCCTAACAACACTTTGGGAGGGTCTGCACCCTAAGGATTGCAGAAGTTCAAAGCAAAGGACCTCTAATTTTCTCAAGGGACGAACGATATATATCAGCTTTATCCATCACCGTCAGAATGAATTTCAAAAGAAAAACCCTTCCATTTTGGAAAAGGCAAAAGGAATTTGTACCCAGCTAGATGGAAGTTCAAATATATCATTCATTGGATTGTATAACACAGACAGTTAATGAGAAAAGGTAGGCAGTTATATTTTGTAACTTGGAGAGAGTGGGGGTTAAAGATAAGTATCAGCCTTGGCCTAGCATTTAGCCAAAAGGTATGAGTAAAAAACTAGCACGTTGGTTACCTCTGAGAACTGCACTGTTAAAGGTGCTATCTTTCTAATGAGGCATTAAGCAGAGAATACATTAACCTCCTGGGTGGATATAGTGGCTCCATGGTTAGCATTGCTGGCTCATGGCACCAGGTACCTCGGTTTAGATTCCAGCCTCAGGTGACTGTGTAGAGTTTGCACATTCTCCCCATGTTTGTGTGGGTTTCCTCCTGGTGCTCTGGTTTCCTTCCACAATCCAAAGGTGTGCAGGTTACTGGACTGACCATGCTAAATTGCCCAGAGTGTTCAGGAATGTGTAGGTTGGGCAGATTAGCTGGGGGTGTGTGTCTGAGTGGCATGCTATCTGGAGGGTTGGTGTGGATTCGATGGGGAATTCTGCATTGTGGGGATTCAATGATTCCTCAGCTTCAGGTAAATGTTTATGTATACTCTGAAGAAAGGTCATTGATTTGATTTCTTGTCACATGTACCTAAGTACAGTGAAAAGCTTTGATTGTGATCAGTGCAGGCAGATCTCAGTAGACAAGGACATACAGATCATAGGGTGAAAGAAAATTTGGATGGAGTCAGGCATACAGGTTACTTTGCACAGGACATACATGAGGCAAGATCAACATTATTTGAAGTTAGAGAGTTCATTCATCAGTATAATAACAGCCAGGGAAGAAGCTGTTCCTGAACCTGCTCGTGTGTGTGTGTTCAAGCCTCTGTATCTTTTCCCTGACAGAACCTCACTGGACCTGAAACATTAGCTTTGGTTTCTCTCCACAGAGAGTGCCATGGTGGCTCAGTGATTAGCACTGCTGCCTCACAGCACTAGGGTCCCAAGTTGGATTCCAGCCTTGGGCTACTGTCTGTGTGGGTTTGCACATTCTCCCCGTGTCAGCATGGGTTTGCTCCGGTTTCGTCCCACAGTCCAAAGATGTGCAGGTTAAGCAAATGAGCTGTGCTAAATATACTAACATAGTGTTAGGTGCATTAGTCAGAGGGAAATGGGTCTGGGTGGGTTATTTTTGGAGGGTCGGTGTGGGCAGAAGGGTCTGTTTCCGCACTGTAGGGAATCTAATCTAATCCTGCTGTGTTTTTCCAGCAATTTCTGTTTTTGCTTGAGCTTTCTCCTGCATTATTTCAAAGCAACACAGGGGATTGTCTTAACCAGCAAATATCCCCAAACCAGCTCCATGAAAGAAGGTTATATCCAGTTATTACTTCATGGCAGCTTATGGGAGCTTACTGAACACAAATTGCTTAGTGCCCCTAAAGTACACATTGGCTGTTAAGCATGGTGGAAAGTGCTGAGGATGTGAAAGCTGCTGTGCAAATGCAAGTACTTTCTTCCCAGTTCTTTCCATGCTTTGTTTCTGATGCTTAGTCACTGAAGCTACATACTTTAATGAAATGAGGCCTCCTAAATAGTGCATGAAGGTGTTAGATTGAAGTTATATTGAGTTGGCAGCGGCAACATTCTGAAAACCCTCTTCTGGTGCAAAGCTTCACCATTGGGAATGCATATTAGGAAATTGCAGGTCCCTGTGCTGGAAGGCCAACTCGGAGAGTTGACCCCAATAGTACACTATGCTATTTACTTTAATAATTGCTTCGTGGTGAATGGGCTTGGGCAATATTGAGTTTACTGATTCTCTGCATGCCTTCAATTTTGCTTTATAGTAATAAATTACAACAAATCTTTGAAAAATTACTTTGCCAGATGTTGTGTGAATAGCAGTCTTGAAAGTGGAAACAATCTTCCAGTCCTGGTGTTAACCCTTTCATTGACACACACTCGAGAGGGAGTCAATGTCAGGAGTTGCATGAAGATCTTGTGGCTAGTGTTTTTCTGTCACCAAAGTGGCGACTCTGCAAAGATATTCTTTATTGGATGGAAAATAAATGGGCCATCCAGAGATCCTGAATATATCTGCTTTCTTCATTTTAGCTCTGGGGATCCTCAAGTGCCAAATCGTTTGGCTCATATTGGCACCTAGGTAATATTCACAAAAACACACACATTTCTGTCCCAGTGTTCATGCAACATTTGACCCTTCAGAACATGCATACTTCCCAGACAACAAAATTATAAGGGGTCAGTTAGCCCAGAGGATGTCCAAGTTTCTCAAGTTGCATCAGAAAGTCAAATGGTCCTTTTCTTAAATACTTGCTTTCAGTATGAGAGCATCTGAGGCACAGACAGCGTGTACAGTCACTCCCTAACTGCCTTACAACAGGTCGTCACACGTATGGTCATAATAATAAACATGCTCCCGTAATCCTGCATCCTGGTATATCTGGTTTTGACTATACCTTATCTTCAATCAAAAGTTGTTCTCTGACTGGATCAGCATTTAGTGACTGTTTCTAGTTGCCTTTGAGAAGCTGCCTTCTGAAGTGGCAGGAGTCCATGTTGGTAGACGCACAATGGGAGGATATTTCATAGTTTCATAGTAATAGAAGCAGGAGTAGGCCATTTGACCCATTGATCCATGGCTGATCTAACCATCGTCTCAGCTCCTGCTACCTGCATTATCCCCATAACCCTTGATTCCCCTACCATGCAAAAACCCATCCAACTCTGTCTTGAATATATTTAATGACGCTGCCTCTACTGCTTCCTTGGGCAGAGAATTCCATAGATTCATCACTCTGTGGGAAAAGCAGTTCCTCCTCATGTTTGTCCTACATCCACTCCCCCTAATCTTGAGGACATGTCCTCTCATCCTAGTTTCACTCAATAGCAGAAACAACTTTCCTGCCTCTATCTATCGAATCCTTTCATGGTTTTATATGTTTCTGTAAGATCCCTTCTCATTCTTCTAAATACCAGTGAGTACAATCCCAGGCGGCTCAACCTCTCTTCATAGGGTAACCCTGTCATCTCTGGAATCAAACTGGTGAACCTCCTCTGCACCACCTCCAAAGCCAGTATATCCTTCCTCAAGTAAGGAGACAAGAACTGTGCACAATACTCAAGGTGCAGCCTCACCAACATCTTGTACAATTGCAGCAGAATGTCCCTGTTCTCAAATTCAATCCCTCTGGCAATGAAAACCAATATTTTGTTTGCCTTCCTGGTTACCTGTTGCACCTGCAAATCAACTCTTAGCAATTAATGTACGAGCACTCCTAACTCCCTCTGTACAACAACATGCTGCAATCTTTCATCATTTAAACAATACTCTGACCTACTATTTTTACTTTCGAAGTGGATAACCTCACATTTGCCAACAGTGTACTCCATCTGCCAGACCCTTACCCATTCATTTAACCCTTATCTAAATGTCTCTGCAGACCCTCCACATCCTCTGCCTTTCCACTCAATTTAGTGTCATCAGCAAACTTGGATACGTTACACTCAGTCTCCTCATCCAAATCATTTATATGTATCATGAACAGTTGTGGGCCCAACACTGAACCCTGCAGCACCCCACTCACCACAGATGTCAAACCAGAGAAACTTCCATTTATCTCAACTCTCTACTTTCTGTTGGTTAACTGTCCTCTATCTATGCTAGTACATTCCCCTCAACTCCATGCATTGGATGAGTCTTTTATGCGGTACCTTATCTAACACCTCCTGTAAATCCAAGCGTACGACAGCAGTTTGAACCAGTGACACTGGGGGAATGTCAATGTCTGTCAGACTCCTATTTATTGACCTTAGCTTTGCCTTCGACACCATAATTCCAACTAAACTCATCTCCAAATTCTGAGACGTAGGACTCTGTAGCCACTCGTCCCCACCAACCCCACCCCTGCAACTGAATCCTCGACTTCCTAGCATGCAATCAGTAAGAATAGGCAACACCTCCTTCACAATAATCCTTAACATCAGTGCCCTGCAATGCAGTGTACTCAGCCCCTTATACTGTCCTCTTTATGCACTTATAACTGTGTGGCTAAATTCAGCTGTAACTCCATTTATAAATTTGCTGGTGATGCCATCATGGTGGATCTGATCTCAAACAACGAGATAGAGTACAGGAAGGGGATAGACAGTTTAGAGGCATGGTGTAAAGACAGTAATCTCTCCCTCAATGTCAGCAAAATGAAGGAACTGGTCAGCGACTTCAGGAAGTGAACACATTCCCCATCTATATCAGTGTTCCTGAAGTTAGAAGTCACACAACACCAAGTTATAGTCCAACTGGTTTACTGATAAAGGAGCAGCACTCCGAAAGGTAGTGCTTCCAAATAAACCTGGTGTTGTGTGACTTTTAACTTTGTCCACCCCAGTCCAACACCAGCACCTCCTCATCAGTGTTCCTGATGTGGAGGTGGTCAAGAGCTTCATGTTCTGAGGAGTAACAGTGGCATGGTGGTACAGTGCTTAGCACTACTGCCTCACAGCACCAGAGACCTGGTTCAATTCCTGCCTCGGGTAATTGTCTGTGTGGAATTTGCACATTCGCCCTGTGTTGGCGTGGGTCCCCTCCGGGTGCTCCCCCGGTTTCCTCCCACAGTCCAAAGATGTGCAGGGCAGGTGAATTGGCTATGCTAAATTGTCCGTAGTGTTAGGTGAAGGGGTAAATTTAGGGGAGTGGGTTGCTTTTTGGACTTGTTGGACTGAAGGGCCTGTTTCCACACTGTAAGTAATCTAATTTAAATATCACTAACATTGCAGAAGGCTAAGGAAATTCAGCCTGTCCACAATGACTGGTACCAAGTTTGAAAGATGCACCTATCCGGATACATTACAGTTTGGTATGGCAATTACTCTTCCTAAGACTGCAAGAAACTACAGACAGTTGTGAACACAGCCCAGTCCATCATGAAAGTTAGGCTTCCTTCCATTGACTCCATTTATACTTGTTGCTGCCTCGGGAAAGCAGTCAATATAATCAAAGGTCCCTCCCACCCCAGTTATACTCTCTTGCACCCTCTTCCATTGGGCAAAGGTACACATGTTTGAAAGCACATACCAACAGATTCAAGAACAGCTTCTTCCCTGCTGTTATCAGACTTAAGAACAGCCCTCTCATACATTAGAGTTGATCTTTCTCTGCAACTTCTCTGTAGCTGTAACACTACATTCTGCATTCTGTTCTATTACCCTGACGTACTTATGTAAGGTATGTTTTGAATGGTTAGCAAGTAACACAATACTTTTCGCTGTATTTCTGTATATGTAACAATAATAAACGAAATCAAATCTAATCGAACATATTTTTGAGATGGTGACCAAACAGGTAGACGAGGGTAAAATGGTTGATTGAGTGTATATGGATTTCAGTAAAGTGTTTGATAAGGTTCCCCATGGTAGGCTGTTAATACACAGCAGAGGCATGGGATTGAGGGTGATTTAAAGGTTTAGATCAGAAATTGGCTAGCTGAAAAATGACATTGGTTGATGGGAAATGTTCATCCTGGAGTTCAGTTACTAGTGGTGTACCACAAGGATCTGTTTTGGGGCCAGTGCTGTTTGCTATTTTTATAAATGACCTGGATGAGAGTGTAGAAGGATGGGTTGGTAAATTTGCAGATAACACTAAGGTTGGTGGAGTTGTGAATAGTGCTGAAGGATATTGCAGGTTACAAAGGGACATAGGTAATCTGCAGAGCTGGGCTGAGCAGTAGCAAATGGAAAGTAAGGAGTGATTCACTTTGGAAGGAGCAACAGGAATAAAGTGTACTGGGCTAATGGTAAGATTCTTGGGAGTGTAGATGAGCAGAAAGACCTCGGTGTCCATGTACATAGATCCCTAAAACTTACCACCCAGGTTGATAGGGTTGTTAAGAAGTCATACAGTGTGTTAGCTTTTATTGGTAGAGGGATTATGTTTCAGAAGCATGAGGTCAAGTTGTAGCTGTACAGCACTCTGGTATGGCTGCACTTGGAGTATTGTGTAAAGTTCTGGTCACTGCATTATAGGAAGGATGTGGAAGTTTTGGAAAGGGTGCAGAGGAGATTTACTAGGATGTTGCCTGGTATGGAGGGAAGGTCTTATGAGGAAAGGCTGAGGGATTTGAGCTGTTTTCGTTAGAGAGACGAGATTGAGAGGTGACTTATTTGAGACATTTAAGATATTCTTAGGGTTAGATCAGGTGGACAGTGAAAGCCTTTTTCCTCGGATGGTGATGGCTAGCACGTGGGGACATAGCTTTAAATTGAGGGTGATAGATATAGGACAGATGTCAGAGGTAGTTTCTTTACTCAGGGAGTAGTAAGGATGTGGCACGCACTGCCTGCACGCAATGCCATCTTTAAGAGCATTTAAATGGTGATTGGATAGGCATATGGAAGAAAATTGAATAGTGTAGGATAGATAGGCTTCAGATTAGTTCCACAGGTTGGTGCAGCATCGAGGGCCGAGGGACCTGCACTGTGCTGTAATGTTCTATGTTCTATACTTCCCAGTCAGAATGGTGAGTAGCTTGGAGTGGATGCTTTCTAAGAAGCTTTGGTGAATTTCTACATCACATCTTGTAGATGGTACAAGCTACTCACTGTTGGAGGGAGTGGATGCTTGTGGATGTAATGCCAAACAACTGGGCTGCTTTGTCCTGGATTGTGTCAAGCTTTATGAATGTTGTTGGGACTGCACCCATCCAGGCGAATGGGGAATATTCCATCCTGACTTGTATCTTGCAAATGGTGGGCAGACTTTGGTGAGTCAGAAGGTGAGTTACTCACTGTAAGATTCCTAGTCTCTGAAGTGCTCCTACAGCCACAGTATGACTAGACCAATTTAGTTTCTGGTTAATAGTGACTCTAAGGATATTGATAGAGATGGTTCAGTGATGATTATGTCATTGAAAGTCAAGGGGCTGTAATCCTCATAACTAAGAAAGCACACTCAATGTGCCTTAATGACTACCACCCAGTGGCTCTGACCTCCATAATCATGAAGTGCTTCAAGAGACTGGTCAAGGCCCACATCAACTCCAGTCTCCCAGCCTGACTTGATCCCCTACAATTTGCCTCCCGATGTAACAGGTCCACAGCCGATATCATATCCCTTGCCTTGCACTCATTCTTGGAACATCTGGATAGCAAGAACACCTATATCAGACTCCTGCTCATTGACCACAGCTCTGTCTTCAAAACCATTATCCCCTCCAGACTGATCTCAAATCTCCGTGACCTTGGTCTCGGTTCCGCCCTCCACACAGGATCCTTAGCTTCCTGACCCACAGACAGGTCAGGAAGGATAGGTAACTGCACCTCCTCCACAATAACACTCAACATTGGAGCCTCCCAAGGAAGTGTCCTCAACCCCCTACTGTACTCCCTGAACACCCACACCTGTGTAGCCAAATTCCAAATGAAGGCCATTTACAAGTTTGTTGACATCACCACCGTGACAGGTCAATTGTTTAACAACGTTGAATCAGAATACAGAAAGGAGATAGAGGGCTTGGTGACACGGTACAGTGAGAACAACCTCTCTCTCAATGTCGGCAAAATTAAAGAACTGATCATTGACTTCAGAAAGAAAGGAGAACACTACATCAATGGAGCTGAGGGTGAGAGGGTGGAGAACATCAGTTCCTCGGAGTATTGATAACACAATCTGTCCTGGATGTCCCATGTAGATGTGACAGTCAAGAAGGTACAACAATGCCTCTTCTTCCTCAGGTGGAAATTCAGCATATCCATAAGGACCCTCACCAACGTTTATCGATGCACCATCGGAACCATTCTATGCACCATCTGAGTGCATAATGGCCTGGTAGGGCAACTGCTCTGCCCAGGACCAAGAAACTACAGAAGGTTGTGTGTAAAACACAGATCATCATGGAAGTCAACCTCACAGCCTTGAACACTATGTACCCTTATCGCTTGTGTGGAAAGACTGCCAACATCATGAAAAACCCCTCTGATCCTGACAATGCTTTCTTACAATCTCTTCCATCAGGCAGAAGATATAGAAACCTGAACACACACACACACACACCAACAGGTTCAGAAACAGCTTCTTCCTGACCGTTATTAGAGTGATCTCTCTTAGGCCTCTCTAACTTAATGTTGATCTTGATTCACGCACATCCTGTGAGGTGTAACCTGTATGCCTCATTCGGTCTAAGCACCCTATGATCTATACATCCTTGCATGCTATGATCAGCCTGTACTGCTTGTAAAGCAAAGCTTTTCACTGTACATGTGACGACAATAAATCAAAATCAAATCTTATTGGTGACGACCATTACCTGACTTTTTTTGTGGCAGAACTGTTATTTGCCATTCCTGTAATTTAACCTAGGTTGTGCAATGCTTGGATGAGATGTGGGCTCAGTGATTAGCACTGCTGCCTCACAGCGCCAGGGACCCAGGTTTGATTCCAGCCTCGGGCGACCTGTGTGAAGTTTGCACATACTCCCCGTGTCTGCGTGGGATTCCTCCGGGTGCTCTGGTTTCCTCCCACAGTCCAAAGATGTGCAGGTTAGGTGAAATGGTCATGCTAAATTGCCCATAGATTTAGGTGCATTGTTCAGGGGGAATGGGTCTGGGTAGGTTACTCTTTGGAGGGTCAGTGTGGATTAGTTGGGCCGAAGGGCCTGTTTCCACACTGTAGGGAATCTAATCTAATCTAATCTAACAAGTGGCTTCAGTACATCACAGCAAGATGCCACAGTTCTATTGCTGACTATTCAGTGACTCTCCTGCAAGAAGACATAGATTGAGACTGCAAGTGAGGAGAGTTCTGCATTGGATAATCCCTTCTCCCTGTCTGGTCAGACCTGAAAAATAGCCACCATTTTTTTGTACTCATTCATTGGACTTGGGTGCCATTAGCTAGACTAGCATTTATTGCACAGTGTAAGAGTCAGCCATGATGCTGTGGACCCTGAGTCATATGTAGGCCAAATCAGATGAGGATGGCAGATTTCCTTTCCAAAAGGACATTAGTGAACCAGGTGATTTCTTTACAATTGTCCATCGTTACCTATTGTTAGACCAGCTTTTTGCTCGTACTTTTTACTGAATTCAAAGTATTTTAGGATTCTGACCCATGTCCCACAGACCATTAGCTTAATGCTCTGGATTACCAGTCCTGGCACAAATACACTATGCAACTACCTTTTTCTGTATTCCAATGCTGTAATCATTGGAATTCCTACAGCACTCCTTGATGTCGAAAATCATACGGTCAACCTAAAGAGCCTTCTCTGGACTGCATCCAACATTGGTACATCTTTCCTTTAAAAAAAAGGACCAAAATTGTCCACCATATTGTATTTGTAATGCGACTAGTTTTTTATTTTATTTAAATGACACCTATTTTCTTTTGTTTTCTATTCCCTTTGAAATAAAGACCAACATTCAATTTGCTTTCACTATTTCTGACTGAACTTAGATGCTAGCTTTTTGTGTTTGACAGACAGGAACTCCCAAATCCCTCTGTGCTACAGCTTTCTGGAGTCTGTCTCCATTTAAATCAGATTCAGCTCCTCATTTCTCCACGCCAAAGTTAATAATCCTACATTTTCTCTATTACATTCCCTCTGACAGGTTTTGCCCATTCGCTTTACCTATCTATATCCCTCTACACAGTCTTTGTGTCATCCTCACCATTTGTCTTCCCTGAGAGGCATAGATAGAGTCGATAGCTAGAGATTATTTCCCAGGGGCAGAAATGATTAACACGATAGGGGTCATAGTTTTAAGCTGGTTGGAGGAAAGTATAGAGGGGATGTCAGAGGCGGGTTCTTTACACAGAGAGTTGTGAGAGCATGGAATGCATTGCCAGCAGCAGTTGTGGAGGCAGGGTCATTGGGGACATTTAAGAGACTCCTAGACATGCATATGGTCACAAAAATTTGAGGGTGCATACATGAGGATCAGTGGTCAGCACAACATCGTGGGCTGAAGGGCCTGTTCTATGTTCTATGTTATTTTTGTGTCATCTGCTAACTTGGTTACAGAACATTCACTTTCCTTACCTAAGTCATTTATATGCATTGTAAATATCTGTGGCCCCAGCACAGATCCCTAAGGCACTCCACTAGTTACAATTTGCCATCCTGAAGATGCTTCCCTATCCCAACTCAGTCAACTTTAGTTAATGCAAATACACTACTCCCAACACCATGGGCTTTTATCTCATAGAGTGATAGAGTATAGAACATAGAAACAGGCCCTTCACCCCACCAATAAACACTAATCTATACAAACTCATTTACCTGCACTTGTTCCATAGCCCAATATTTTAATTTCTCATCCAGATGTTTCTTAAATGTTGTGAGAGTACCTGACTCCATCACACTCTCAGGCAGCATGTTCCATATTTCACCTTCTGGGTGAAAAACCATTTTTCTCAGAGTAGTTTGGCAGTTTTCCAATCATCTGAGGCGTTTATAGAATCCTGAAGAATATTACAATTGTGTTCATTATCCCTGTATCTGCTTTCTAGAAAAGCTGACTTAAGATACGTTGGAGTATTTTTCAAATATTATGAAACTAAAGATTGGGGTGTATCAAAGGCATTTGGAGCTTGACCCCATGCACAAGGCATTTAAGTTAAAAAGCCTAATCGTATTGGCACTGCATCCATCCAGTTCTGAGGAAGGGTCATTGGACCTGAAACATTAACTCTGATTTCTCTCCCAAGGTGCTGTCAGACCTGCTGAGCTTTTCCAGCAATTTCTGTTTTCGTTTCTGATTTATGGCATCTACAATTCTTTTGGTTTTAATCCATTCAGCACCTATTCTTGCCCTTTGGTCAGAATAAATTTAATAGTGCTGGAGCCATGCGAAATTAGTAGAACATGGTTCTACTGCTCAGAATCCCAACTGCAAAGGAACATTGTTTAGTGTTGAACAAGAAAATAGAGCGTCTATTCACTAGCCTTTGTACATCCCAAGGTCTGTGTTACCTTTTCTTACCACCTTATACCTGAAAGTGTTAACCCACACAATCAAACGGCTTTCCCACCACCAAATCACTGTGACTTTTTTTTAACTAATGATTAACCACCACTTTCCTTACCTAAGTCATTTATATGTATTGCCACCAGAAATAACCAGTACAGCGGGTTAATAAAGGTCTGCTTTATTTTGGTTTTAGCCATTGACTGCCACCAGCCAGGTATGCTTTTTATTCTCTGATTAAGCTGTTTAGGGATGTTATGCTATATCTCTGATGCAGGTGGGTCTTGAACCTAGGCCTCCTGTCTCAGATACAATGCCACTGCAACACAAGAGTCCTTTAGATCTAATTTATATATATCTTTTATTTAGCTCTGGCTTTATATTGACTTTTGGTTATTTTCTAATCAACCCGTTCAGAAATGCTATGACAGGTGGAACTTGAACCCAAGTCTCCTGCCTCAGAGGTAGGGACACTATCACTGTGCCACAAGAACCTTTTAGCTGTGACTTTGTTTTTACTTAGATCTGCGTTTTGCAAAGTTATTTTTATGCCCAGAAGTGCTACCACACACAACTGAGTGACTTTCCCACCACTGAAATCACAGTGACTCCTTTTTTTTAATCTACAAACCACCACCAGTAATCACCCATTAAATATTTACAACCAAAGTCCGTTATAGGCTATGTGAACCATCAAAGGTGAAATGGGGTGGGTGGCGGTTATGGGGCTGGTGGGGTGGGGGAGTAGGTAAGGAGTGGGGGAAGGGTAGGTCTGCTTTACAAAGGGCTCAGGTGATGAGTTCTAGCTGGGCTTGTTACCAAAGGAAGCTGATAGATGTGTTGCTAGAAAAGCGCAGCAGGTCAGGCAGCATCAAAGGAGCAGGAGAATCGACGTTTCGGGCATAAGCCCTTCTTCAGGAATGAGGAGGGTGTGCCAAGCAGGCTAAGATAAAAGGTAGGGAGGAGGGACATGGGGGAGGGGCGTTGGGAATGCAATAGGTGGAAGCAGGTTAAGGTGAGGGTGATAGACCGGAGAGGGGTTGGGGGCGGAGAGGTCGGGAAGAAGATTGCAGGTCACGAAGGTGGTGCTGAGTCCGATGGTTGGGACTGAGAAAAGGTGGTGGGGGGAGGGGAAATGAGAAGGTGGAGAAAATTGCATTCATCCCTTGTGGTCGGAGGGTTCCTAAGCGGAAGATGAGGCGCTCTTCCTCCAGTCGTCGTGTTGCCATGGTCTGGTGATGGAGGAGACCAAGGACCTGCATGTCCTTGGCGGAGTGGGAGGGGGAGTTAAAGTGTTCAGCCATGGGGTGGTTGGGTTGGTTGGTGCGGGTGTCCCAAAGATGTTTTCTGAAACGTTCGGCAAGTAGGCAGCCTGTCTCCCCAGTGTATAGGAGGCCACATCGGGTGCAGCAGATGCAGTAAATGACGCCTGGAGAAAGAGTGCCTCATCTTCCGCTTAGGAACCCTCCAACCACAAGGGATTAATGCAGATTTCTCCACTTTCCTCATTTCCCCTCCCCCCACCTTTTCTCAGTCCCAACCCTCGGACTCAGCACCGCCTTCTTGACCTGCAATCTTCTTCCCGACCTCTCTGCCCTCAACCCCTCTGTGGCCTATCACCCTCACCTTAACCTCCTTCCACCTATCCCATTCCCAACGCCCGTCCCCCAAGTTCCTCCTCCCTACATTTTATCTTAGCTTGCTTGGCACACCCTCCTCATTCCTGAAGAAGGGTTTATGCCCGAAATGTCGATTCTCCAGTTCCTTTGATGCTGCCTGACCTGCTGCGCTTTTCCAGCAACACATTTTTCAGCTCTGATCTCCAGCATCTGCAGTCCTCACTTTCTCCTTGTTACCAAAGGAACCCATACTCAATGAAATCCATCAGGAGATTAATTCACGATTCCTCAAGGGCCTCGTAGGGGTGATTACACATGCTATCACACAGAAATGTGGAAGTCTATCTGCTATAATATCGTGAGCAGTGGGGCCAATTGGAATTTTAAGAGTGAGCTTGATAGATTCTGATGAATGGTCACATCTGAAATGTCAACGTCTTCACCTCCTGATGCTGCCTGGCCTGTTGTGTTCTTCCAGCTTCCTGCCTGTATATTTTGGATTCCAGCATCTGCAGTCTTGATAGACTTTTGACAGACAATTCAAAATCAATGCCCCATTCTTATGACTACTGCTCCTATGTTCCCATCACAGTCAGCCATCATGGTTAAGTAAGCTGGTGGGTCAGAGAGGACTTTACAATGCAGGCAAGACAATTAAAAACAGGCAGGATGTTCAAGCATTAAAAAAGAGCAACCTGACCTGTAGCCACAGGGCTGAAGGAAGAGGCAACACAATGTGCTTGGAAATATAAACAGACTCTGGCAAAGGAAAGGTTCCTTTAACAGGGGCAGAAAGCAGCCAACACAACAAAATTCCTTATGTCTTTGTTTTTTTCTCCCCCCCACCACCCCTCTGCCTGATCACAGGTGGCTGGCTCATGTTCAAAAACGCATTAACCCTGACAGAAATTGTCTTTGTTCAAAGATCGAGGGCCTCTCTGTCTCCGCAGCAGGTGGGGGACTCTCAATCCTCACAGCCCCCACAAGAATACTCCGAGGACTCCCTGGCACAGTTCCTTGATAATTTGTTCAATTATTTTCTGACACCAGCCCACTAATTAACATCTGAAGCTTCTGATAGCCCTCTGTAGGGAGCAGCATGTTCTCTTTGTTTGCAGGCAGCCCAGGTAGCCCCTGAGGAGGAGCAGGGGGCTTGACAAGTACAAAGAACGGCAGGTGCACACGCCACTCCCACAGGCCTCATCTGTAAGGCCTATAATCAGTTACCAAGCCTGCTTACTAAATAAGGGCGTGTTGTTTGCCCTTGCATTTATTCCCATCTCCACCCTCAATATTTCACACCACAGAATTCGAAGCAGGTTGCAAAAAAAAAGTACCTTTTTATTTTGTAATGAAAGTAGTGGCATGACTTTAAGTTTTGAACATTAGGGTCATAGAAAAGAACAACATGGAAACAGACCCTATTTCCCAACTCATCCATGCTGACCAGATACCATAAATAAATCTAGTCCCATTGCCACTTGGACCATATCCCTCTAAGCCTTTCTTATTCGTATATCCATCCAGATGCCTTTTAAATACTGCAATTGTACCAACCTCCACCACGTCCTCTGGCAGCTCATTCCATACGCACACCACCCTCTGTGTGAAAAATTTGTCTTTTAGGTCCCTTTTAAATTTAGAGTCTAATCTAAATAAGGCATGGCAAGTGACTGAGGTCAAAAAAAAATGAAAGGGGTAGCACTGCTGCCTCACAGCACTAGGGACCTGGGGTTGATTCCAGCCTTGGGTGACTGTCTGTGTGGAGTTTGCACATTCTCTCTGTGTCTGTGTGGGTTTCCTCCGGGTACTCTGGTTTCCTCCCACAATCCAATGATGTGCAGGTCAGGTGAATTGCCCATAGTGTTCGGTGCATTAGTCAGGGATAAATATAGGGTCGGGAATGGGTCTGGGTGGGTTATTCTTCAGAGGGTCGGTGTGGACTTGTTGGGCCGAAAGGCCTGTTTCCATATTGTAGGGAATCTAATCTAATCTAAATCTTTCCCCTCCCAGCATAAATTTGTGCCCTCTAATTTTGTACTCCCCTAACTTAGGGAGAAGACCTTGGTTACTCAATTTATGCTTGTCCCTCATGATTTTATAAACTTCTGTAAGATCGCCCCTCAGCCTCTGATGCTCCTGGGAAAATAGCCCCAGCCTACCCAGCTCAAACCCTCCAACTCTGGAAACATCCCTGTAAACCTTTTAAGATAATGATTGTGGAAAATAATGCATTTCTTCTCATCTGCGCAATATTTTCTGTTCTGATTGTGTTGATTAATGCTTTATCACAAATGCTGAAAGGGCAACAGTGATCCTTAGAGTCAAGATTAGAGTGGTGCTGGAAAAACACAGCAGGTCAGGCAGCATCCGAGGAGCAGGAGAATCGACGTTTCAGGGAAAAGCCCTTTTCCAACACTGCTCTAATCTTGACTCTAATCTCTAGAATCTGCAGTACCCACTTCCGCCAACAGTGATTCTTATGTGACTGTAAGGCTCAGAGACATGGGCAACCTAAAGTAGGCCTTAAAGCACTGTAGATACCGCACCAGTGATGGCTTTGCAAGATCCTGTAAGGCGCAAAAGGTAGTCCAATAGCAGCGTGCTCTCCTGGGCCAACATGATCAGCACCCAGGGACAGACAGCTCAAAACCAGGTCAGCTAGGCAGGTAGCGTTGTTCTGCCCTCTTGAACTATCCTACCATCTTCCTTCCCACCTATCCGCTCTGCCGCCTGCTCCAATCTATCACCATCACCCCCCAACTGTATCCACCTATTGCCTTCCCAGCTACCTCTCCCCCAGCTCACCATCCCCCCCCAATGTATCTCTCAGCAAACCCCCACCCACATTCCTGATGAAGGGCTTGTGCTTGAAATGTTGACTCTCCTGCTCCTCAGATGCTGCTTGACCTGCTGTGCTTTTCCAGCGCCACATTTTCCAACTCTGATCTCCAGCATTTGCAGCCCTCACTTTCTCCTAGGAATGTTGTTTGTGCACCTGACTTTGGATACCCATAGCAAATACTCTACCCAGAGCCAAGATGGGATGAGAGATTCCCAGGCGATTAGAAATATGATAACATTGTCCTCATGGAGAGATTGAACATTCTTGCTGACTCACAAAAGACTCCACCTTGTGAAGGAACCAACATTCATTTGGGAAGACCCTGAACGATGCACAGAGAGATGTCCACGGGAAACGTGAAGTTGAAGCTGAGGCATCAGGAAGAGCACATTGAACACCAGCCTCTCCTCTCAGCACTGCTTGGTCTGTGTGTGTGGCCATGTCAGCAGATCACACACATATTACGCATGTCTATAAAGACTCTGGCATGCCTGTATAAACTCTTACCAATTTTTATAGATGCACCATAGAAAGCAGTCTGTCTGGATGCAAGGCAGCTTGGTACGGCCACTGCTCTGCCCAGGACCATAAGAAACTACAGAGAGTTGTGAACACAGTCCAATCCATCACACAGACCAACCTTCCATCCATTGACTCCATCTACACTTTTCACTGCCTCGGGAAGGCAACTAACATCATCAAAGACCCCTCCCGCCCCGGTTATAATCTCTTCCAACTTCTTCCGTCAGGTAGAAGATACAAACACAGATTCTTGAACATCTTCTTCTCCACTGTTATCAGATTTCTGAATGGACTCCTCAAATTTTAAATTTCAATGTTGATCTCATTGTGCGCCTTCCCTGCAACCGCAACACTGTGTTCCTCGCCCCGTTCTATTACCTGAATGCACTTTGTATGGCATTATCCACCCATCCTGCACGCAAAACAAAACTTTTCACTGCACCCAGGTACATGTGACAATAATAAATCAAATCAAATCACTGGACAGATAAGAGCCAATCAAACTGGAGTGGATGTTAACCATTCTTGAGTGACTATCTCAGAAGAAGAAAGAGTCAGCATAAACAGTGTCTCTGCCGATTTGCATTCACTCAAATATGCCATGTTGGTCCTGATAGCTGCATGATGAGCTACTTCATAGGGCATCATATGGAATCACATAGTCGTTTGGAGGCCATTCAGCCCATTGCATCTGTGCAATTCAGCAACTATGGTCCACCTCAGTAACATAGATAAAATGAAGCATGTAGATCTGTTGTCAGAATTTGGGGAAGTAGCAGAAAATAAGCAAGTGTGACCTTCAGATTTCACTCCATAAAAACTTGCAAATGAGTCCTGAAATAGAAGGATAAGGCTGACAAATATATGTCTGGAGGCATAGCATAGGAGGGAGGACTGTAGATTCTTTGGAGGTTGGGATCATTTCTGGAATAAATGGGAATTGTAAAGGCCATGTGGGTGGAACCTAAACAGAGATGGAACTAAGTTCCTTGTGAGATGGTTTGTGAGAGTCTTTGTGGAACAGTTTAGATGAACTGAGCAGGAATGTGGGGTGCAAGAGTTAATGCTAGAGGGAGATACCATGGCCCACAAAATTTTGGGAGCAAGATAGCGCTATAGAAGGATATAGTAAAGGAGGTGGTTGTTTGGCAATAAGAAAAAAGTAATGAGTTATAAATTAAAGTTACAAAGCATTGTATATGAATGCACTGTGTATGGTAAATAAGATCAGTGACTGGCAGATGCAGCTTACCATGTGGAAATATGATGCTAATGAGAATAGAGACAGAAGAAATCTGTTGCTGAGTAGTAAATGTTCCAGGAAACAAGGTATACTGTGTAGGTAACCAGCTCATGGGTAAGAAGCAAAGAGAGAATATGGTAAGACATTTGCAAGAAAATGACAGAGAAGTACAAAAATTAGGGTATGCTTTCATAATATTTCTAGATACCAGCATGTGGTATTCTCTGGTTACAAACTATTGATCACATTGGCTGGAGTAGTTTATGGTCATAAATCCTCTTTTCTATGTTTGAGGATCCATTTAATGATGAGGACAGACCACTATAGAATATTGTCTCGATAAAACTTGCAAGTAAGTCCTGGAATAGGAGGATAAAGCTAACATGGCTGGAGATATAGGATAAGAAGAGGCATTTGTTTTATAGGTAAAAACAATGACTGCAGATGCTGGAAACCAGATTCTGGATTAGTGGTGCTGGAAGAGCACAGCAGTTCAGGCAGCATCCAACGAGCAGCGAAATCGACATTTCGGGCAAAAGCCCTTCATCAGGAATAAAGGCAGTGAGCCTGAAGTGTGGAGAGATAAGCTAGAGGAGGGTGGGGGTGGGGAGAGAGTAGCATAGAGTACAATAGGTGAGTGAGGGAGGGGATGAAGATGATAGGTTAGGGAGGAGAGGGTGGGGTGGATAGGTGGAAAAGGAGATAGGCAGGTAGGACAAGTCCGGACAAGTCATGGGGACAGTGCTGAGCTGGATGTTTGGAACTATGGTGAGGTGGGGAAGGGGAAATGAGGAAACTGTTGAAGTCCGCATTGATGCCCTGGGGTTGAAGGCCCTATCCAAGGCCCTAAAGGAGCCTTCCACATCCATCAAAGTTTTACCTGCACATCCACTAATATCATTTATTGTATCCGTTGCTCCCGATGCAGTCTCCTCTACATTGGGGAGACTGGGCGCCTCCTAGCAGAACGCTTTAGGGAACATCTCCGGGACACCCACACCAATCAAACACATCGCCCCGTGGCCCAACTTTCAACTCCCCCTCCCACTCTGCCGAGGACATGGAGGTCCTGGGCCTCCTTCACCGCCACTCCTTCACCACCAGATGCCTGGAGGAAGAACGGCTCATCTTCCGCCTCAGAACACTTCAACCCCGGGGCATCAATGTGGACTTCAACAGTTTCCTCATTTCCCCTTCTCCCACCTCACCCTAGTTCCAAACTTCCAGCTCAGCACTGTCCCCATGACTTGTCCGGACTTGTACTACCTGCCTATCTCCTTTTCCACCTATCCACCCCACCCTCTCCTCCCTGACCTATCACCTTCATCCCCTCCCCCACTCACCCATTGTGCTCTATGCTACTTTTTCCACACCCTCACCCTTCTCTAGCTTATCTCTCCACGCATCAGGCTCTCTGCCTTTATTCCTGATGAAGGGCTTTTGCCCGAAATGTCGATTTTGCTGCTCCTTGGATGCTGCCTGAACTGCAGTGCTCTTCCAGCACCACTAATCCAGAATTTGTTTTATAGGACCAGGTGCATTTTATTGCTGGATACCAATACCAGCTCACAAGCCATAATTGCAAGTATGAGGAATATCCTGTTTGATTCCATCAAGATCTGATGCATGACTAACTGTTTCACCACCCAAGGGTGGTGTGATATCACCACATTAAGTAGATTTAATGAAAGTAGAAAAAGGAGCAGGAGTAGACCATTTGGCCCCTTTGATATGATCACGGCTGAACATCCAACTCAGTCCAGTGCTCCCACTTTCTCCCTCTGCCCTTTGATCCCTATAATCCTAAGAACTTTCTCTAACTCCTTCTTGAAGCCATTCAATACTTTGGCCTCAACTACTTTCTGTCTCAGAGAATTGCATGCCCTCTTGGTGATGACATTTCTCCTCATCTCAGTCCGAAATAGTCTACCCGTGTTGTTAAACTGTAACCTCTGGTCCTGGAATTGGTAGTCTTCAGGAGAATAACTTCTTGCATTTCCCTGTGTTGTCCAGTTAGAAGTTTGTCAGTTTCTATGTGGTCCTCCCCTAATTCTTCTAAACCCAGTGAATATCATCTTAAACTAAGATGAACTCTTTGAGACCCATTACTTTAAAAATCGTTATAATGGAGGTTTTAATTATTCCAATTTAGATCAGGAAAGTAATAGCTTGTCAGACAAACAGGAGAAGAGTTGTCAGATTGTGTCCAGGACTATTTTCTACAGCTGTATATCTCCAGCCAATAAGAATGGATCCACTACCAGCTCTGATTCTTGGGAATGAGGTGTTGAGCCAATTGGATCAACTCTTAGTCGGGGAATATTAAGCGACAGTGATCTTAGTATCATAAGGTTTACGTTGGCTATGGAAGAGGCAAGGAACAATTCATACTAAGAATAATAAACTATTGGAAAGCCAACTTCAATACAATAAGAATGCGTGTGATCCAGTTAAATTGGAATCAAAGATTGGATTGCAAAACTGTAGCTGAAGAATTGGCTGCCTTGAAAGAAGACAGTACTTGGACACGGTTAAAACACATTCCTGCAAGAAGTAAAATTGAACAAATAAATCTGCAACTCACTGAGTGACATAAGATAAGATGAATCTGAAAAATTGTGCTTCTGACCAATGTCTGGTGAATAATACAATTAAGGAGCAGGGTAAATATGGAAGGTTCAGAAAAGAATTTAAAAAGCAAGTAGGAGAAGCAAAGAGAGAATATGAGAAGACATTGATATCTACCATAAGGTGTTCTAGGAAAAGGCAGGAAAAAGGGAACTTGGGCTGATTACAAACTGAAAAGCAAGTGGAGTCAGAAGGCATTGCTGAGGTTCCAAATGAGTACGTTGCATCTATCTTGTTAGAAGAACAAAATGTTGCCCAGGTCATGGTGGAAGAGAAGGTAGTTCACACACTAGATGTGTTTAAAATTGGTATGGACGAGGTATCAGAATGGCTGACTGCCCATAAAGTTGACAAGGCAATGGGAACACATTTGATTGGATTTATTATTGTCATGTGTATGTAAAATGTGTAGTTTTGTGTGCTAACCAGACCATACCTTACATAAGTACATCAGAATAATAGAACAGCACACAGAATACAGTGTTATGAAATGTTCCCAAAGATACTGAGGGAATGAGGGTGAAAGCAATAGAGGCACTAGCCACAATCTTTCAATCGTTAGTTTCAAGGATGGTGTCAGAGGACTGGAGAATTGCAAATGTTACACCTTCTTCAAAAAGCGTGTACAGCTAAGTCCAGCAACCACAAACCAGTCTGTTTAACCTCAGTGGGAGAAAGTGAGGACTGCAGATGCTAGAGGTCAGACTTGAGAGTGTGTTGCTGGGAAAGCACAGCAGGTCAGGCAGCATCTGAGGAGCAGGAGAATCGACATTTCGGGCATAAGCCCTTCATCAGGAATGAGGCTTGTGGTCTGGGGGCTGAGATATAAATGGGAGCGGGAGGTGGGGTTGGGAGTTGGTAGCTGAGAAAGCGATAGGTGAAGGTGAAGGAGAAGGTGATAGGTGAGAGGGTGGAGTGATACAGGTCAAGACGGTGGCGCTGAGTTGGAGGCTTGGGACTGGAATAGTGTGGGGGAAGGGGAAATGTGGAAACTGTTGAAGTCCACATTGATCCCTTGTGATTGCAAGGTCCCATGGAGGAAGGTGAGGCGTTCTTCCTCCGGTGTTGGATGGTAACACTTTGGTGGTGGAGGAGGCCCAGGACCTTGACGGAGTGGGAGGGGGAGTTGAAGTGTTCAGTCATGGGGCGGTGAGATGCTTTTAGAAGCGATAATTCACGGCAGGGTTAATTTAGCAAGTGAGAGTTAGTTAAGGAAAGCCAGCATGAACTTGTTCAGGGCTGATGAGGGTTAACGAGGATAATGTTGTTGGGTGCATACGGACTTAAAAAAAGTCATTTGACAAAGTGCCATACAATCGGCTTGTGGAATAAAAAGAGACAATTGGAACATACAAATCTGGCTGAGTGAGAGAAATCCAAAAGTTATGGTGGACAGTTTGTTTGTTTTGGGCATAAGGATGATTTAGAGTGGTATTGCTCTGGGACTGATCTTTGGAATCTAACTCTTCCTGATATATATCAATGGACTAGCTGTGGATGTGCAGAGCACAATTTCAGAACTGCAATTGATACAAAATTTGGAAATATTATGAACTGTGTGGAGGGCAGTGTTGAATTTCAAAAGGTCGTTGACAGGTTGGTGGAAATAAGTTTTTTTATAATCATTCATGGGACGTGAGCACCACAGGACAGTCCAGTATTTAGTGCTCATCCCCACTTGGCCACAAGGCAGTTAAGGGTTAACCACATTGCTATGGGTATGGAGTCACATGTAGGCCAGATTGCATAAGGATAACAGATTTCTTTCCCTAAAAGTGATTAGTGACTCAAATAGGTTCTGAAATAATCGGCAGTGGTACGTTTACTATTAGGTTACCTATATTTTTTATTATTCCAGCTTTTTTTTATTCATATTTCACTACCTGTCATGATAAGTTTTTAATGCAGAGTATCTAGCCTGGATTTCTGGTTCACCGCTGTTATCACCACATCATTACCTCACCAACACTATGTATAATGTGCAGGGTTACAGAGAAACGACAAAAGGTTGGTACTAAGGTAAACATTCACAGAGCCAGTGCAGACGCAAAAATAAATTAACAGGCGGCTCGGTGGCACAGTGGTTAGCACTGCTTCCTCACAATGCCAGGGACCTGGGTTCAATTCCCGCCTCAGGCAACTGTCTGTGTGGAGTTTGCACATTCTCCCCGTGTCTGTGTGGGTTTCCTCCAGGTGCTCCGGTTTCCTCCCACAGTCCAAAATGTGCAGGTTAGGTGAAATGGCCATGCTAAATTGCCCGTAGTGTTAGGTGCAAGGGAATGGGTCTGGGTGGGTTACGTTTCGGCAGGTCAGTGTGGACTTGTTGGCCCGAAGGGCCTGGTTCCACAGTAAGTAATCTAATCTTAAAAAAAAACAACTGTCCACCTTCTGCACTGGAATAATTCTGTATTTCATGAATGGACAGACAAGCAGCAGATAAAATTTAAGAGAAGGAAGTGTGAAGTAATTTACTTCATTCAGAAGAATGCAAAGAGGCAAAATGAAGTAAAGGGTCCAATTCTAAAGAGGGTGAAGGAACAGGGGGAGCTTGGTAAATATCTGAAATAAATCATTGGAAGAATATGTGGAGGAGTGGCATTTGGTGAATTGTATTTTCAGAGAACAACTACAGGTATAGGAGTAAAGAGGTTGGGATGTCTTATTGTAGCTGTACAAAGCATTGGAGTACTGTGTGCAGTGCTGGTCACCCTACAGTAGGGAAGATACTATTAAATTAAAAAGACTGCAGAAAAGATTTATTAGGATCCTACCTGGACCAGAATGTTTGAATTATAAGGAGGGGTTGGATAGGTTGGGACGTTGTTTTGCCAAGAGTGTGGTGCTGGAAAAGCACAGCCAGTCAGGCAACATCTGAGCAGCAGGAGAATCGACATTTTGAGCATAAGCTATTCACCGAGAATGGTTTTGTTCCTGGAGTGTAGAAGACTGAGGGGGTGTCCGTATCGAGGTCTATAAAATCACAATTTGGAGAAGTTGTGTTGGACAGGGGTGAACAAAGTTAAAAATCACACAACACCAGCTTATAGTCCAACAAGTTTATTTGGAAGCATTAGCTTTCAGTGCCCTGCTCCTTCATCAGGCAATCACCTGATGAAGGAGCAGCACTCTGAAAGCTAGTGCTTCCAAATAAACCTGTTGGGACTATAACCTGGTGTTGTGTGATTTTTAACTTTATAAAATCCGGAGAGATATAGATAACGTAGCCAGCCAACAGCCTTTCTCATGGTAGGTGAATCTAAAACCAGAGGGCATCAGTTTAAGGTGAGAGGGGAGGGATTTAGAAAGGACCTGAGGGATAATTTTTTCAAACAGATATATGGAAAGAGCTGTCAGAGGAGGTGGTGGAGGCAGGAAGAGTTGCAATATTTAAAAGCAATACAAAAGAGTCCGGACGGACAATTGTTTTGCATAGAGAGTTGGAAACAGGCTGCCAGAGGAAGTGGTAGAAGCAAGTACAACTTCGAGGAGAAAGTGAGGTCTGCAAATGCTGGAGATCAGAGCTGAAAATGTGTTCCTGATGAAGGGCTTATGCCCGAAACGTCGAATTTCCTGTTCCTTGGATGCCGCCTGACCTACTGCGCCTTTCCAGCAACACATTTTCAGCAAGTACAACTTCGTCAATTAAGAAACGTTTCAGCAGGTACATGGATGGGATTTGTGTGGAGGGATAGGCAAGTGGGACTAGATTAACTGTGAAAACCTGAAGGGCCTGTTTCCATGCTGTAGACCTCTGTGACTCTATGAGTGATGGAGTGAATGGCCTCCTTCTGTGCTCGCGCCATTCTATGACTTACAGAACACAAACAGGACAGGAACCCCAAAAGAATCATGCTGATGTTTTATCCTCCATCCTCTAGTGGCAGCATGGTCTAACTCAGTAAAGACACTGGGTTCAAACAGGCACCTGTGGATCTGTACGTGATGTGTTTGATACATACATATTATCAACAGAATACTAGACCCTGGTGGACAGGAGCACACTATGGCAATTACACTCCAGGGTAACTCATTGGTTGTATTACTTATTCTTTTGTGGGAGTCCTTAAGAGTAAGAAAATAAATTAACCAGTTATTATAACATAGAGTTGTGTTTACTCAGACAGCTCAGTGACATACAGGTCAGTGATTTAATCCCACAAACTGTAAAGTAATATGTTTAGTTTCTGTCTTTAAAACATTGACCTGAAACTGAACTGGACCAGCCACTGGTTAGGAAGTTAGGAATCCGGCAGACAGTAATTCAACTCCTGACTCAAGGCACAAGTCACGAGTGTGATGGAAAAATTTCCGCTTGCCTGGATGGAGGCAGCTTCCAAAAGACTCAAGAAGCTTGACACCATCCGGGACAACGCAGCCCACTCGAGTGGCACCTTATTCATTCCCTCCACCAATGGTGGCTATGTGTACCATCTACAAGACGCACTGCAGCAAGAATGTACCAAGGATCTTTGAACAGCATTGTCCAAACACATGATCTCTACCATTTCAAACAACAAGGGCAGCAGAAACCCACGAGTACCAAATGATTTACATTTTCCTCCAAAGGGATTGAGTTCTGAAGCCGCAATATCATGGTGCAACAATACAAAATGCTGGTGCGGCCACACTTGGAATATTGTGTACAGTTCTGGTCCCCAAATTTCAGGAAGGATGTGGAAGCATTGGAAAAGGTGCAGAGGAGATTTACCAGGATGTTGCCTGGTCTGGAGAGAAGGTCTTATGAAGAAAGGCTGAAAGACTTTCTCATTGGCAAGAAGAAGGCAAAGACGGGATTTGATAGAGACATACAAGGTGATCAGAGGATTAGGTAGGGTAGACAGTGAAAGTCTTTTTCCTAGGATGATGATATTAGCGTCTACGAGGGGGCATAACTACAAATTGAGGGGTGATAGATTTAAGACACATGTCAGAGGCAGATTCTTTGCACAGAGAGTGGTAAGGGCGTGGAATGCCCTGCCTGCTAATGTAATCAACTCAGCCACATTAGGGAGATTTAAACAATCCTTAGATAAGCACATGGATGATGATGGGATAGTGTAGGGGGACAAGCTGAGAATAGTTCCCAGGTCGGCGCAACATCGAGGGCCGAAGGGCCTGTTCTGTGCTGCATTGTTCCATGTTCTATGTTCGAAACCACAGAAAATCCTGACAATTTTTATCCATTCATGTGACTTAGGCATTGCTGGTCAGGTCAACACTTATCACCAACCATTCATTGCCATTGAGGAGGTGGTAGTGAGGTAATTAGGTTCAGTGCAGATAGACAAGATATTTCAGGATTGTGAGCCAGAAATTCTGAATAATTGGCGACATCGTAACATTCAAGGTCAAGTGCCGGAAATTGGGATTAGTGCACCTTTAGTGGTATATATGTCTTTAATGGGCCAAAGGCCTTTTTCTGTAAGAAACAATGAATCTATGCAGTAATCATGGCTGATTTGCAACCTAACTCCACATTACATAACTCTCATAGAATTGCAAAAAAGGTATGAGATGTGTTTTTCTGAGAATGCATTTCTGAGATGTGAGGCCAGCACTCAATGCCTTTCCCTTAGCACACAGCTGATGATTATGTCACATGCACAAAACAAAAGATGTCAAACATTTAAAATAGGTTTTGCAACTCTAACAATGCAGCTCAAGATCCATGATCGCCATTCCTGCCCTCATGGTTCAAGACCCTAAAATCTCACACTATGACTCTTAGGGGTGGCTGGGGGAGAGGGGGCACACTGGGCTTAAAGAGCGCGTTGCTTAGGTCACAGTCTGGTTGAGCTTGACCCCCATAACCCCTGTCCCAGTCAAAGCGATCGCCCTCACATTGGAGGCTATTTGCATTTTCTAGAATTTCCAGATTTTCTGTTTCCAGTTTTAATGATGTTTGTTTTCTTGGAAAATTTGCCCAAATGAGGTTTTAATCCCATCTCCCAATTGGTTAATAAACATGGTGAATAGTTGACTTTTTTCATTGTTAATAAAAGAGGTTGTGTGATTTGGGAACAGGATGTGTGTAAGACGAGAACTCCTCCAGATTGGAGGAGGCTTTCAGAATCATAAATGCTATCTGCCACAGTTTAGACTGTGACCATATGCCTTACAGCATCATAGCGCTATTACAACAAGGAAGGAGGCTCTTCAGCCCATCGTATCTGTGCCAGTCATTGAAGATCCATCTATTCGAATCCCGTGGAGGGGACTCTGTACTGATGAGGCGATGGATTTGGCGACTCCTGGTGATTGATGGCTCAATGGTGACAGTGGAGTTGGATAAAAACAATGACTACAGATGCTGCAGATACTGGGTCAGTGGTGACAGTGGTGTTGGGGTCTCCTGGCTATTGACAGGTCAGTAGTGACAGTGGAGTTAGTGACTCCTGGTTATTGACCTGTCAGTGGTGACAGTGGAGTTGGGGACTCCTGGTTATTGATGGGTCAGTGGTGACAGTGGAGTTAGTGACTCCTGGTTATTGAACTTAGGATCATTCGGGAGGCAGAGGGGGTCATAGATCGGAGCTTTAGGGAAGTAGTAACTCGTCGACTTTTACTCTAGTGATGGAGAGGGATAAGTGTGGACTGCAGGGCAAGAGTTATAGTTGGGGGCAGGGAAATTATGATGCAGTGAGGCATGACTTAGGATGCGTGGCTTGGAAAAGTAGGGTAGGGCACAATCGATATGTGGAGCCTGTTCAAGGAGCAATTATTGAGTGTCTTTGATAAGTATGTACCTGTCAGGCAGGGAGGAAAGGGTCGTGTGAGGGAGCCGTGGTTTAATAAGGAATTGGAATCCCTTGTTAAAGGGAAGAGGGCGGCCAATGTAAAGATGAGGCGTGAAGGTTAAATTGGGGCGATTGAGAGTTATAAGGTAGCCAGGAAGGATCTAAAGAGAGAGCTAAGAGCAGCAGGAAGGGACATGAAAAGTCCTTGGTTGGTAGGATTAGGGAAAACCCAAAGGCTTTCTATAGGTATGTCAGGAATAAAAGAATGACTAGGGTAGGAATAGGTCCATTCAAGGATAGTAGTGGGAAGTTGTGTGTGGAGGCTGAAGAGATTGGGGAGACACTGAATGAATACTTTTCATCAGTATTCACTCAGGAACAGGACATTGTTGCCGATGTGAATATTGAGTCACAATTAATTAGAATGGATGGCTTTGAGGTATGTAAGGAAGAAATGTTGGAAATTCTGGAAAGGGTGAAAATAGATAAGTCTCCTGGGCCTGATGGCATTTATCCTAGGATCCTCTGGGAAGCAAGGGAGGAGATTGCAGAGCCACTGGCCTTGATTTTTATGTCCTTGTTGTCTACAGGAATAGTGCCAGAAGACTGGAGGATAGCAAATGTGATTCCTTTGTTCCAGAAGGGGAGTAGGGATAACCCTAGTAATTATAGGCCGGTGAGTCTCATTTCTGTTGTGGGCAAAGTCTTAGAGAGAATTGTAAGGGGTAGGAGTTATGAACATCTGGATAGGAATAATGTGATCAAGGATAGTCAGCATGGTTTTGTGAAGGGCAGGTCGTGCCTCACAAACATTGTTGAATTCTTTGAGAAGGTGACTAAGGAGGTGGACGAGGGTAAAGCGGTAGATGTGGTGTATATAGATTTTAGTAAGGCATTTGATAAGGTTCCCCATGGTAGGCTACTGCAAAAAATACGGAGGTATGGCATTGAGGGTGCGTTGGAGGTTTGGATTAGGAATTGGCTGGCTGGAAGAAGACAGAGGGTAGTAGTTGATGGTAAAGGTTCATCTTGGAGTGCAGTTACCAGCGGTGTTCCGCAAGGATCTGTTTTGGGACCATTGCTGTTTGTCATTTTTATAAATGACCTGGAGGAGGGGCTAGAAGGTTGGGTGAGCAATTTGTGGATGATACAAAAGTCGGTGGGGTTGTTGACAGTGAGGAAGGATGTGGCAGGTTACAGTGGGATATAGATAAGCTGCAGAGCTGGGCAGAAAGGTGGCAAATGGAGTTCAATGTCGCTAAGTGTGAAGTGATTCACTTTGGTAAGAGTAATAAAAAGATGGAGTACTGGGCTAATGGTTGGATACTTGGTAGTGTGGATGAGGAGAGGGATCTTGGTGTCCATGTACACAGATCATTGAAAGTTGCCACCAGATAAATAGTGCTTTGAAGAAGGCATATGGCGTACTGGCTCTTATTGGTAGAGGAATTGAGTTCCGGAGTCCTGAGGTCATGTTGCAGTTGTATAAAACTCTGGTGTGGCTGCATCTGGAGTATTGTGTGCATTTTTGGTCGCTATACTATAGAAAGGATATAGAGGCAGAGGAGGTTTACCAGGATGTTGCCTGGTATGGTAGGAAGATCGTATGAGGAAAGGCTGAGGCACTTGGGGCTGTTTTCATTGGAGAAAAGAAGGTTTAGGGGTGACTTGATAGAGGTGTACAAGATGATTAGGGGTTTAGATAGGATTGACCATGAGAACATTTTTCCATGTATGGAGTCAGCTATTATGATGGAGCATAGCTTTAAACTAAGGGTGGTAGGTGTTAGGGGTAGATGCTTTACTCAGTGAGTCGTGAGTTCATGAAATGCCCTGCCAGTAGCAGTGGTGGACTCTCCCTCTTTATGGGCATTTAAACGGGCATTGGATAGGCATATTGAGGATAGTGGGCTTGTGTAGGTTAGGTGGGCTTGGGTCGGTGCAATATCGAGGGCCAAAGGGCCTGTACTGTGCTGTATTTTTTCTATGTTCTATGTTCTAGGTCAGGGGTGACAGTGGAGATGGGGACTCCTGGATATTGATGGGTCAGTGGTGACAATGGAGTTAGTGACTCCTGGTTATTGACAGGTCAGTGGTAACAGTGGAGTTGGGGACTCATGGTTATTGACAGATCAGTGGTGACAGTGGAGTTGGGGTCTCCTGGTTATTGACAGGTCAGTGGTGACAGTGGAACTGGGGTCTCCTGGCTATTGATGGGTCAGTGGTGACAGTGGAGTTGAAGATCCCTGGTTATTGATGGATCAGTGGTGACAGTGGAGATGGGGTCTCCTGTTATTGACTGGTCAGTGGTGACAGTGGATTTGGGGTATTATGGTTATTGATCGGTCAGTGGTGACAGTGGTGTTGGGTTCTCCTGGTTATTGATGGATAAGTGGAGACAGTGGATTTGGGGTCTCATGGTTCTTGATGGGTCATTGGTGACTGTGGAGTTGGAGACCCCTGGTTATTGATGGGTCAGTGGTGACAGTGGAGATGGGGTCTACTGGTTATTGATGGGTCAGTGGTGACAGTGGAGATGGGAACTCCTGGTTAATGACAGGTCAGTGGTGACAGTGGAAGTGGGGTCTCCTGATTATTGACAGGTCAGTGGTGACAGTGGAGTTGATGTATCCTAGTTATTGATGGGTCAGTGTTGACAGTGGAGATGGGAACTCCTGGTTAATGATTGGTCAGTGGTGACAGTGGAGGTGGGGTCTCCTGATTATTGACAGATCAGTGGTGACAGTGGAGTTGGTGTATCCTGATTATTGATGGGTCAGTGGTTACAATGGAGTTTGGGTCTCCTGGTTATTGATGAGTGTGTAGTGACAGTGGATTTGGAAACTCCTGGTTATTTGCAGGTCAGTGGTGATAGTGGGGTTGAGTTCTCCTGGCTATTGATGGGTCAGTGGTGACATGGATATGGGGTCTCCTGGTTATTGATGGGTCAGTATTGACAGTGGAGGTGGGGTCTCCAGATTATTGACAGTTCAGTGGTGACAGTGGAGTTGGTGTATCCTGGTTATTGATGGGTCAGTGGTGAGAGTGGAGTTGGGGACTCCTGGTTATTGATGTGTCAGTGGTGACTGTGGAGTCGGGGTCTCCTGGTTAATGATGCGTCAGTGGAGACAGTGGATTTGGGGTCTCATGGTTCTTGATGGGTCAGTGGTGACAGTGGAGATGGGGACTCCTGGCTGTTGACTGGTCAGAGGTGACAGTGGAGATGGGGTCTCCTGGTTATTGATGGGTCAGTGGTGACAGTGGAGTTGGAGACCTCAGGTTATTGATGGATCATTGGTGCCAGTGGAGATGGGTTCTCCCGGTTATTGACGGGTCAGTGGTGACAGTAGAGTTGGGGTATCCTGGTTATTGATGGGTCAGTGGAGACAGTGGAGTTGGGGTCTCATGGTTATTGATGAGTCATTGGTGTCAGTGGAGATGGGGCCTCCTAGCTCTTGACTAGTCAGTGGTGACAGTGGAGATGGGGTCTCCTGGTTCTTGATGGGTCAGTGGTGACAGTGGAGTTTGAGATTCTTGGTTATTGATGGGTCAGTGGTTACAGTGGAGATGGGGCCTCCTAGCTCTTGACTGGTCAGTGGTGACAGTGGAGATGGGGTCTCCTGGTTTTTGATGGATCAGTGGTGACAGTGGAGTTGGGTTCTCCTGGTTATTGATGGGTCCATGGAGACAGTGGACTTGGGGTCTCATGGTTCTTGATGGGTCAATGGTAACTGTGGAGTTGGAGACTCCTGGTTATTGATGGGTCATTGGTGACAGTGGATTTGGGTACTCCTGTTTATTGATAGGTCAGTGGTGACAGTGGAGATGGGGACTCCTGGTTAATGACGGGTCAGTGGTGACAGTGGAGGTGGGAACTCCTGATTATTGACAGGTCAGTGTTGACAGTGGAGTTGGTGTATTCTGGTTATTGATGGGTCAGGGGTTACAGTGGAGTTGGGAACCCCTGGTTAATTACAGGTCATTGGTGACAGTGGAGATGGGAACTCCTGGTTAATGACGGGTCAGTGGTGACAGTGGAGGTGGGGACTCCTGATTATTGACAGGTCATTGGTGACAGTGGAGCTGGTGTATACTGGTTATTGATGGGTCAGAGGTTAGAGTGGAGTTGGGGACACTTGCTTATTGATGGGTAAGTGGTGACAGTAGAGTCAGGATCTCCTGGATATTGACAGGTCAGTGGTGACAGTGGAGTTTGTGTCTCCTGGTTATTGATGAGTGAGTGGTGACAGTGGATTTGGAGACTCTTGGTTATTTGCAGGTCAGTGGTGATAGTGGGGATGAGTTCTCCTGGCTATTGATGGGTCAGTGGTGACAGTGGAGACGGGGTCTCCTGGTAATTGACGAGGCAGTGGTGAGAGTGTAGTTGGGGACTCCTGATTATTGGTGGGTCAGTGGTGTCAGTGGTGTTGGTGTCTCCAAGTTATTGACAGGTCAATGGTGACAGTGGAGATGGGGATTCCTGGTTATTGATGGGACAGGGGTTACACTGGAGTTGGGGACTCCTGGTTTTTGATGGGTCAGTGGGTACAGTGGAGATGGGGACTCCTGGTTATTAACGTGTCAGTGGTGACAATGGAGGTGGGGTCTCCTGATCATTGACGGATCAGTGGAAACAGTGGAATTGAGGACTGCTGGTTATTGATGGGTCAGTGGTGACAGTGGAGGTGGAGACTGCTGGTTATTGATGGGTCAGTGGTGACAGTAGAGTTGGAGACCACTGGTTATTGATGGATAACTGATTTCAATGGAGATGGGTTCTCCTGGTTATTGACTGGTTAGTGGTGACAGTGGAATTAGGGTCTCCTGGTTATTCATGGGTCAATGGTGACAGTTGTATTGGGTTCTCCTGGTTATTGATGAGTCAGTGGTGACAATGACGTTGGAGACTCCTGATTATTAATGGGTCAGTGGTGACAGTGGATTTGGGGTCTCCTGGTAATTGACGAGGCAGTGGTGAGAGTGCAGTTGGGGACTCCTGATTATTGGTGGGTCAGTGGTGTCAGTGGTGTTGGTGTCTCCAGGTTGTTGACGGGTCAGTGGTGACAGTGGAGGTTGGGTCTCCTGATTACTGATAGGTCAGTGGTGAAAGTGGAGTTGGGGACTCCTGGTTAGTGATGAGTGAGTGGTGACAGAGGATTTGGAGACTACTGGTTATTGATGAGTAAGTGGTGACAGTGGTTTTGGCGACTCCTGGTTATTTACAGGTCAGTGGTGATAGTGGGGATGGGTTCTCCTGGCTATTGATGGGTCAGTTGTGACAGTGGAGTTGGGTGATCCTGGTTATTGATCGGTCAGTGGTGACAGTGTGTGTTGGATTCTCCAGGTTATCGATGGTTCAGTGGTGACAGTGGAGTTGGAGACTCCTGGTCATTGAAAGGTCAGTGGTGACAGTGGATCTGGGGACTGCTGGTTATTGATGGTCAGTGGTGACAGTTGAGCTGGGGTCTCCTGATCATTAACAGATCAGTGGAAACAGTGGAATTGAGCACTGCTGTTTAGTGATGGGTGGAGTTGGAGACGCCTGGTTATTGATGGATGAGTGGTGTCAGTGGAGATGGGTTCTCCTGTTTACTGACTGGTCAGTGGTGAGAGTGGAGATGGGGTCTCCTGGTTATTGACTGGTCAGAGGTGACAGTGGGGTTGGGGTCTCATGATTTTTGATGGGTCATTGGTGACTGTTTTGTTGGAGACTCCTGGTTATTGATGGGTCATTGGTGACAGTGGATTTGGGGACTCCTTTTTATTGATAGGTCAGTGGTGACAGTGGAGATGGGTACTCCTGGTTATTGACAGGTGGGAACTCCTGGTTAATGACGGGTCAGTGGTGACAGTGGAGGTGGGGTCTCCTGATTATTGACAGGTCAGTGGTGACGGTGGAGTTGGTGTATCCTGGTTATTGATGGGTCAGGGGTTACAGTGGAGTTGGGGACTCCTGGTTATTGATAGGTCAGTGGAGACAGTGGAGTTGGGGTCTCATGGTTCTTGATGGGTCAGTGGTGACTGTGGAGTTGGGTGATCCTGGGTGTTGATCGGTCAGTGGTGACAGTGTGTGTTGGCTTCTCAGGTTATCGATGGCTCAGTGGTGACAGTGGAGTTGGAGACTCCTGGTCATTGACAGGTCAGTGGGAACAGTGGATCTGGGATCTCCTGATTATTGACGGATCAGTGGGGACAGTGGAATTGAGGGCTGCTGGTTATTGATGGGTCAGTGGTGACAGTGGAGTTGGAGACTGCTGGTTATTGATGGGTCAGTGGTGACAGTGGAGTTGGAGACGCCTGGTTATTGATGGATGAGTGGTGTCAGTGGAGATGGGTTCTCCTGTTTACTGACTGGTCAGTGGTGAGAGTGGAGATGGGGTCTCCTGGTTATTGACTGGTCAGAGGTGACAGTGGGGTTGGTGTCTCATGGTTTTTGATGGGTCATTGGTGACTGTTTTGTTGGAGACTCCTGGTTATTGATGGGTCATTGGTGACAGTGGATTTGGGGACTCCTTTTTAATGATAGGTGAGTGGTGACAGTGGAGATGTGAACTCCTGGTTAATGACAGGTCAGTGGTGACAGTGGAAGTGGAGTCTCCTGATTATTGACAGGTCAGTGGTGACAGTGGAGTTTGTGTATCCTGGTTATTGATGGGTCACGGGTTACAGTGGAGTTGTGGACTCCTGGTTATTGATGGGTAAGTGGTGACAGTAGAGTCAGGATCTCCTGGATATTGACAGGTCAGTGGAGACAGTGGAGTTGGGGTCTCATGGTTCTTGATGGGTCAGTGGTGACTGTGGAGTTGGAGACTCCTGGTTATTGATGGGTCAGTGGTGACAGTGTGCGTTGGGTTCTCAGGTTATCGATGGGTCAGTGGTGACAGTGGAGTTGGAGACTCCTGATCATTGACAGGTCAGTGGGAACAGTGGACCTGGAATCTGATCATTGACGGATCAGTGGGAACAGTGGAATTGAGGACTGCTGGTTATTGATGGGTCAGTGGTGACAGTGGAGTTGGAGACTGCTGGTTATTGATGGGTCAGTGGTGACAGTGGATTTGGAGACCCCTGGGTATTGATGGATGAGTGGTGTCAATTGAGATGGGTTCTCCTGCTTATTGATGGGTCAGTGGTGACAATGGCTTTGGAGACTCCTGGTTATTAATGGGTTAGTGGTGACAGTGGAGATATGGTCTCCTGGTAATTGATGAGGCAGTGGTGAGAGTGTAGTTGGAGACTCCTGATTATTGGTGGGTCAGTGGTGTCAGTGGAGATGGGGACTCCTGGTTAATGACGGGTCAGTGGTGACAGTGGAGGTGGGGTCTCCTGATTATTGATAGGTCACTGGTGACAGTGGATTTGGTTTATACTGGTTATTGATGTGTCAGTGTTGACTGTGGAGTCGGGGTCTCATGGCTCTTGATGGGACAGTGGTGTCAGTGGTGTTGGTGTCTCCAGGTTGTTGACGGATCAGTGGTGACAGTGGAGGTGGGGACTCCTGGTTATTGACAGGTCAGGGGTTACAGTGGTGTTGGATTCTCCAGGTTCTTGATGGGCCAGTGGTGACAGTGGAGACGGGTTCTTCTGCCTCTTGACTGGTCAGTGGAGACAGTGGAGTTGGAGACCCTTGGTTATTGATAGATCAGTGGTGCCAGTTGAGCTGGGTTCTCCTGATCATTAACGGATCAGTGGAAACAGTGGAATTGAGCACTGCTGTTTAGTGATGGGTGGAGTTGGAGACGCCTGGTTATTGATGGATGAGTGGTGTCAGTGGAGATGGGTTCTCCTGTTTACTGACTGGTCAGTGGTGAGAGTGGAGATGGGGTCTCCTGGTTATTGACTGGTCAGAAGTGACAGTGGGGTTGGGGTCTCATGATTTTTGATGGGTCATTGGTGACTGTTTTGTTGGAGACTCCTGGTTATTGATGGGTCATTGGTGACAGTGGATTTGGGGACTCCTTTTTATTGATAGGTCAGTGGTGACAGTGGAGATGGGTACTCCTGGTTATTGACAGGTGGGAACTCCTGGTTAATGACGGGTCAGTGGTGACAGTGGAGGTGGGGTCTCCTGATTATTGACAGGTCAGTGGTGACAGTGGAGTTGGGGACTCCTGGTTATTGATAGGTCAGTGGAGACAGTGGAGTTGGGGTCTCATGGTTCTTGATGGGTCAGTGGTGACTGTGGAGTTGGGTGATCCTGGTTGTTGATCGGTCAGTGGTGACAGTGTGTGTTGGCTTCTCAGGTTATCGATGGCTCAGTGGTGACAGTGGAGTTGGAGACTCCTGGTCATTGACAGGTCAGTGGGAACAGTGGATCTGGGATCTCCTGATTATTGACGGATCAGTGGGGACAGTGGAATTGAGGGCTGCTGGTTATTGATGGGTCAGTGGTGACAGTGGAGTTGGAGACTGCTGGTTATTGATGGGTCAGTGGTGACAGTGGAGTTGGAGACTGCTGGTTATTGATGGGTCAGTGGTGACAGTGGAGTTGGAGACGCCTGGTTATTGATGGATGAGTGGTGTCAGTGGAGATGGGTTCTCCTGTTTACTGAATGGTCAGTGGTGAGAGTGGAGATGGGGTCTCCTGGTTATTGACTGGTCAGAGGTGACAGTGGGGTTGGTGTCTCATGGTTTTTGATGGGTCATTGGTGACTGTTTTGTTGGTGACTCCTGGTTATTGATGGGTCATTGGTGACAGTGGATTTGGGGACTCCTTTTTAATGATAGGTCAGTGGTGACAGTGGAGATGGGTACTCCTGGTTAATGACAGGTCAGTGGTGACAATGGAGCTGTGAACTCCTGGTTAATGACGGGTCAGTGGTGACAGTGGAGTTGGTGTATCCTGGTTATTGATGGGTCAGTGGTTACAGTGGAGTTGTGGACTCCTGGTTATTGATGGGTCATTGGTGACAGTGGATTTGGGGACTCCTTTTTATTGATAGGTCAGTGGTGACAGTGGAGATGGGTACTCCTGGTTATTGACAGGTGGGAACTCCTGGTTAATGACGGGTCAGTGGTGACAGTGGAGGTGGGGTCTCCTGATTATTGACAGGTCAGTGGTGACAGTGGAGTTGGGGACTCCTGGTTATTGATAGGTCAGTGGAGACAGTGGAGTTGGGGTCTCATGGTTCTTGATGGGTCAGTGGTGACTGTGGAGTTGGGTGATCCTGGTTGTTGATCGGTCAGTGGTGACAGTGTGTGTTGGCTTCTCAGGTTATCGATGGCTCAGTGGTGACAGTGGAGTTGGAGACTCCTGGTCATTGACAGGTCAGTGGGAACAGTGGATCTGGGATCTCCTGATTATTGACGGATCAGTGGGGACAGTGGAATTGAGGGCTGCTGGTTATTGATGGGTCAGTGGTGACAGTGGAGTTGGAGACTGCTGGTTATTGATGGGTCAGTGGTGACAGTGGAGTTGGAGACTGCTGGTTATTGATGGGTCAGTGGTGACAGTGGAGTTGGAGACGCCTGGTTATTGATGGATGAGTGGTGTCAGTGGAGATGGGTTCTCCTGTTTACTGAATGGTCAGTGGTGAGAGTGGAGATGGGGTCTCCTGGTTATTGACTGGTCAGAGGTGACAGTGGGGTTGGTGTCTCATGGTTTTTGATGGGTCATTGGTGACTGTTTTGTTGGTGACTCCTGGTTATTGATGGGTCATTGGTGACAGTGGATTTGGGGACTCCTTTTTAATGATAGGTCAGTGGTGACAGTGGAGATGGGTACTCCTGGTTAATGACAGGTCAGTGGTGACAATGGAGCTGTGAACTCCTGGTTAATGACGGGTCAGTGGTGACAGTGGAGTTGGTGTATCCTGGTTATTGATGGGTCAGTGGTTACAGTGGAGTTGTGGACTCCTGGTTATTGATGGGTAAGTGGTGACAGTAGAGTCAGGATCTCCTGGATATTGACAGGTCAGTGGAGACAGTGGAGTTGGGGTCTCATGGTTCTTGATGGGTCAGTGGTGACTGTGGAGTTGGGTGATCCTGGGTGTTGATCGGTCAGTGGTGACAGTGTGTGTTGGCTTCTCAGGTTATCGATGGCTCAGTGGTGACAGTGGAGTTGGAGACTCCTGGTCATTGACAGGTCAGTGGGAACTGTGGATCTGGGATCTCCTGATTATTGACGGATCAGTGGGGACAGTGGAATTGAGGGCTGCTGGTTATTGATGGGTCAGTGGTGACAGTGGGGTTGGAGACTGCTGGTTATTGATGGGTCAGTGGTGACAGTGGAGTTGGAGACTCCTGGTCATTGACAGGTCAGTGGGAACAGTGGATCTGGGATCTAATCATTGACGGATCAGTGGGGACAGTGGAATTGAGCACTGCTGGTTATTGATGGGTCAGTGGTGACAGTGGAGTTGGAGACCCCTGGTTATGGATGGATGAGTGGTGTCAGTTGAGATGGGTTCTCCTGCTTATTGATGGGTCAGTGGTGACAGTGGAATTAGGGTCTCCTGGTTATTCATAGGTCAGTGGTGACAGTTGTGTTGGGTTCTCCTGGTTATTAATGGGTCAGTGGTGACAGTGGAGATGTGGTCTCGTGGTAATTGACGAGGCAGTGGTGAGAGTGTAGTTGGGGACTCCTGATTATTGGTGTGTCAGTGGTGTCAGTGGAGATGGGGACTCCTGGTTATTGATGGGTCAGGGGTTACCGTGGAGATGGGGACTCCTGGTTATTGCCGGGTCAGTGGTGACAGTGGATGTGGGGACTCCTGGTTATTGATGTGTCAGTGGTGACAGTGGAGGTGGGGGTCTCCTGATTATTGATAGGTCACTGGTGACAGTGGATTTGGTTTATCCTGGTTATTGATGTGTCAGTGGTGACTGTGGAGTCGGGGTTTCCTGGTTAATGATACGTCAGTGGAGACAGTGGAGTTGGGGTCTCATGGCTCTTGATGGGACAGTGGTGTCAGTGGTGTTGGTGTCTCCAGGTTGTTGACGGATCAGTGGTGACAGTGGAGATGGGGACTCCTGGTTATTGACGGGTCAGGGGTTACACTGGAGATGGGGTCTCCTGGTTCTTGATGGGCCAGTGGTGACAGTGGAGTTGGAGACCCTTGGTTATTGATAGATCAGTGGTGTCAGTGGAGATGGGTTCTCCTGGTTATTGACTGGTCAGTGGTGACAGTAGAGTTGGGGTCTCATGGTTATTGATGGGTCATTGGTGACAGTGGAGATGGGGACTCCTGGTTATTGATGGGTCAGTGGTGAGAGTGGAGTTTGAGATTCTTGGTTATTGATGGGTCAGTGGTGACAGTGGAGATGGGGTCTCCTAGCCCTTGACTGGTCAGTGGTGACAGTGGAGATTGAGTCTCCTGGTTATTGATGTGTCGGTGGTGACAGTGGTGTTGGGTTCTCCTGGTTATTGATGGGTCCGTGGAGACAGTGGATTTGGTGTCTCATGGTTTTTGATGGGTCAGTAGTCACTGTGGAGTTGGAGACTCCTGGTTATTGGCGGGTCAGTGGTGACAGTGGAGTCGGGCACTCCTGGTAATTGATGAGGCAGAGGTGAGAGTGTAGGTGGGACTCCTGATTTTTGGTGGGTCAGTGGTGACGGTGTAGTTGGGGTCTCCTGATTAGTGATATGTCACTGGTGACAGTGGAGTTGGTGTATCCTGGTTATTGATGGGTCAGTGGTGACAGTGGAGTTGGGGACTGCTGCTTATTGATGTGTCAGTGGTGACAGTGGAGTCGGGGTCTCCAGGTTAATGATGCATCAGTGGAGACAGTGGAGTTGGGGTCTCATGGTTCTTGATAGGTCAGTGGTAACAGTGGAGATGGGGACTCCTGGCTCTTGACTGGTCAGAGGTGACAGTGGAGTTGGGGACTTCTGGTTATCGATGGATCAGTGATGTCAGTGGAGGTGGGTACTCCTGGTTATTGACTGGTCAGTGGTGACAGTAGAGTTGGGGTATCCTGGTTATTGATGTGTCATTGGTGACTGTTTTGTTGGAGACTACTGGTTATTGATGGGTCATTGGTGACAGTGGATTTGGGGACTCCTTTTTATTGATAGGTCAGTGGTGACAGTGGAAATGGGGCCTCCTAGCTCTTGACTGGTCAGTGGTGACATTGGGGTTGGGGTCTCATGTTTTTTGATGGGTTATTGGTGACTGTTTTGTTGGAGACTCCTGGTTATTGATGGGTCATTGGTGACAGTGGATTTGGGGATTCCTTTTTATTGATAGGTCAGTGGTGACAGTGGAGTTGGGGTCTCATGGTTCTTGATGGGTCAGTGGTGACTGTGGATTTGGGTACTCCTGGTTATTGATAGGTCAGTGGTGACAGTGGAGTTGGTGTATCCTGGTTATTGACAGGTCAGTGTTGACAGTGGAGATGGGAACTCCTGGTTAATGACGGGTCAGTGGTGACAGTGAGGTGGGAACTCCTGGTTAATGATGGGTCAGTGGTGACAGTGGAGGTTGGGTCTCCTGATTATTGACAGGTCAGTGGTGACAGTGGAGTTGGTGTATCCTGGTTATTGATGGGTCGGGGGCTACAGTGGAGTTGGGGACTCCTGGTTATTGATGAGTAAGTGGCGACAGTAGAGTCAGGATCTCCTGGATATTGACAGGTCAGTGGTGACAGTGGAGTTTGGGTCTCCTGGTTATTGATGAGTGTGTAGTGACAGTGGAGTTGGAGTCTCCTGGTTATTTACAGGTCAGTGGTGATAGTGGGGATGAGTTCTCCTGGCTATTGATGGTTCAGTTGTGACAGTGGTGTTGGGGTCTCCTGGTTATTGATGTGTCAGTGGTGACAGTGGATTTGGAGACTCCTGGTTATTGATGGGTCAGTGGTGACAGTGGAGTTGGGTGATCCTGGTTATCGATGGGTCAGTGGTGACAGTGGAGTTGGAGACTCCTGGTCATAGACAGGTCAATGGTGGCGGTGGATCTTGGGACAGCTGGTTATTGATGGTCAGTGGTGTCAGTGGTGCTGGGATCTCCTGTTCATTGACGGATCAGTGGGAAAAGTGGAATTGAGGACTACTGGTTATTGATGAGTCAGTGGTGACAGTGGTGTTGGAGACTGCTGGTTATTGATGTGTCAGTGGTGACAGTGGAGTTGGGGACTCCTGGTTATTGATGGGTAAGTGGTGACAGTGGAGTCAGGGACTCCTGGATATTGACAGGTGGGAACTCCTGGTTAATGACGGGTCAGTGGTGACAGTGGAGGTGGGGTCTCCTGATTATTGACATGTCAGTGGTGACAGTGGAGTTGGTGTATCCTGGTTATTGATGGGTCGGGGGCTACAGTGGAGTTGGGGACTCCTGGTTATTGATGAGTAAGTGGTGACAGTGGAGTTGGAGACCACTGGTTATTGATGGATGACTGATTTCAGTGGAGATGGGTTCTCCTGGTTATTGACTGGTCAGTGGTGACAGTGGAATTAGGGTCTCCTGGTTATTCATGGGTCAATGGTGACAGTTGTGTTGGGTTCTCCTGGTTATTGATGAGTCAGTGGTGACAATGACGTTGGAGACTCCTGGTTATTAATGGGTCAGTGGTGACAGTGGAGACGGGGTCTCCTGGTAATTGACGGGTCAGTGGTGACAGTGGAGATGGGGACTCCTGGTTATTGATGTATCAGTGATGACAGTGGCGTTGGGGACTCCCAGTTGTTGACGGGTCAGTTGTGACAGTGGAGGTGGGGCCTCGTGGTTATTGATGGGTCAGTGGTGACAGTGGAGATGGGACCTACTGGTTATTGATGGGTCAGTGGTGACAGTGGAGTTGGAGACTGCTGGTTCTAGATGGATCAGTGGTGACAGTGGAGGTGGGGTCTCATGACTATTGATGAGGCAGTGGTGACAGTCGAGTTGGGTTCTCCTGGATATTAATGGGTCAGTGGTGAAGTGGAGTTGGGTACTCCCAGTTATTGACGGGTCAGTGGTGATAGTGGAGTTGGGGACTCCTGGTTATTGATGAGTCAGTGGTTACAGTGGAGATGGGGACTCCTGGTTATTGGCGGGTCAGTGGTGACAGTGGAGGTGGGGTCTCCTGATTATTGATAGGTCACTGGTGGCAGTGTAGTTGGTGTATCCTTTTAATTGATGGGTCAGTGGTGACAGTGGAGTTGGGGACTGCTGCTTATTGTTGTGTCAGTGGTGACTGTGGAGTCGGGGTCTCCTGGTTAATGATGCGTAAGTGGAGACAGTGGATTTGGGGTCTCATGGTTCATGATGGGTCAGTGGTGACAGTGGAGATGGGGACCCCTATCTCTTGACTGGTCTGTGGTGACAGTGGAGATGGGTTCTCCTGGTTATTGATGGGTCAGTGGTCACAGTGGAGTTGGAGACCTCTGGTTATTGATGGATCAGTGGTGTCAGTGGAGATGAGTTCTCCTGGTTATTGATTGGTCAGTGGTGACAGTGGTGTTGGGTTCTCCTGGTTATTGATGTGTCATTGGTGACAGTGGAGATGGGGACTCCTGGTTATTGATGGGTCAGTGGTGAGAGTGGAGTTTGAGATTCTTGGTTATTGATTAGTCAGTGCTTACTGTGGAGATGGTGCCACCTAGCTCTTGACTGGCCAGTGATGACAGTGGAGATGGGGTCTCCTGGTTATTGATGGGTCAGTGGTGACAGTTGTGTTGGGGACTCCTGGTTATTGATGGGTCAGTGGAGACAGTGGAGATGTGGACTCCTGGTTATTGATGGGTCAGTGGTGAGAGTGAAGGTAGGGACTCCTGGTTATTGGCAGGTCAGTGGTGATAGTGGAGTTGGTGATTCCCGGTTATTGACCGGTCCGTTGTGACAGTGGAGATGGGGTCTCCTGGTCATTGATGTGTCAGTGGTGACAGTAGAGTTGGTATCTCTTGATTGTTGATGGGTCAGTGGTGACAGTGGAGTTGGTGTCTCCTGGTTATTGATGGGTCAGTGGTGAGAGTGGAGGTGGGTACTCCTGGTTATTGGCAGGTCAGTGGTGATAGTGGAGTTGGGGATTCCTGGTTATTATTTGGTCAGAGTTGACAGTGGGGATTGGGTCTCCGGGTTACTGATGAGTCAGTAGTGACAATGGATTTGGGGTTTCCTGATTATTGATGGGACAGTGGGGACAGTGGAGTTGCGGACTGCTGGTCATTGGCAGGTGAGTGGTGACAGTGGTGTTGGGGACTCCTGGTTATTGGTAGGTCAGTGGTGACAGTGGATTTGGGGATTCCTGGTTATTGACAGGTCAGAGGTGACAGTGGATCTGGGGGCTCTTGGTTATTGATGTTCAGTGGTGACAGTAGAGTTGGTGTCTCCTGGTTATTGACGGGTCAGAGGTGACAGTGGATCTGGGGTCTCTTGGTTATTGATGTTCAGTGGTGACAGTAGAGTTGGTGTCTCCTGGTTATTGACGGGTCAGAGGTGACAGTGTTGTTGGGGACTCCTGGTTATTGGTAGGTCAGTGGTGACAGTGGATTTGAGGACTGCTGCTTATTGATGGGTCTGTGGTGACCGTGGAGTTATGGACTCCTGGTTATTGGCAGGTCAGTGGTGACAGTGGAGTTGGGGACTGCTGGCTATTGATGGACCAGTGGTGACAGTGGAGTTGGAGACTGCTAGTTCCAGATGGATCAGTGGTGACAGTGGAGTTGGAGACTCCTGGTCATTGACAGGTCAGTGGTGACAGTGGATTTGGGGACAATAGGTTATTGACGGTCAGTGGTGACAGTGGAGCTGGGGTCTCCTGACCATTGACGGATCAATGGGAACAGTGGAATTAAGGACTGCGGGTTATTGATGGGTCAGTGGTGACAGTGGAGTTGGAAACCCCTGGTTATTGATAGGTAAATGGTGACAGTGGAGTCAGGGACACCTGGATATTGACAGGTCAGTGGTGTCAGTGGCGATGGGTTCTCTTGGTTATTGACTGGTCAGTGGTGACAGTGGAGTTAGGGTCTCTTGGTTATTGATAGATCAGTGGTGACAGTTGTGTTGGGGACTCCTGGTTATTGATGGGTCAGTCGTGACAGTGGAATTAGTGTCTCCTGGTTATTCATAGGTCAGTGGTGACAGTTGTATTAGGTTCTCCTGTGTATTGATGGGTCAGTGGTGACAATGGCTTTGGAGACTCCTGGTTATTACTGGGTCAGTGGTGAGAGTGAAGGTGGGGACTCCTGGTTATTGGCATGTCACTGGTGATAGTGGAGTTGGGGATTCCTGGTTATTGACTGGTCCGTTGTGACAGTGGAGATGCGGTCTCCTGGTTATTGATGTGTCAGTGGTGAGAGTGAAGGTGGGGACTCCTGGTTATTGGCAGGTCACTGGTGATAGTGGAGTTGGGGATTCCTGGTTATTGACTGGTCAGTGGTGACAGTAGAGTTGGGGTATCCTGGTTATTGATCGGTCAGTGGTGACAGTGGTGTTGGGTTCTCCTGGTTATTGATGGGTCAGTAGAGACAGTGGAGTTGGGGTCTCATGGTTATTGATGGGTCATTGGTGACAGTGGAGTTGGGGACTCCTGGTTATTGATGGGTCAGTGGTGAGAGTGGAGTTTAAGATTCTTGGTTATTGATGGGTCAGTGGTTACAGTGGAGATGGGGCCACCTAGCTCTTGACTGGCCAGTGGTGACAGTGAGATGGGGTCTCCTGGTTATTGATGGGTCAGTGGTGACAGTTGTGTTGGGTTCTCCTGGTTATTGATGGGTCAGTGGAGACAGTGGAGTTGGGGACTCCTGGTTATTGATGGGTCAGTGGTGATAGTGGAGTTGGGGACTCCTGGTTATTGGCAGGTCACTGGTGATAGTGGAGTTGGGGATTCCTGGTTATTGTCTGGTCCATTGTGACAGTGGAGATGGGGTCTCCTGGTTATTGATGTGTCAGTGGTGAGAGTGAAGGTGGGGACTCCTGGTTATTGGCAGGTCACTGGTGATAGTGGAGTTGGGGACTGCTGGCTATTGATGGACCAGTGGTGACAGTGGAGTTGGAGACTGCTAGTTCCAGATGGATCAGTGGTGACAGTGGAGTTGGAGACTCCTGGTCATTGACAGGTCAGTGGTGACAGTGGATTTGGGGACAATAGGTTATTGACGGTCAGTGGTGACAGTGGAGCTGGGGTCTCCTGACCATTGACGGATCAATGGGAACAGTGGAATTAAGGACTGCGGGTTATTGATGGGTCAGTGGTGACAGTGGAGTTGGAAACCCCTGGTTATTGATAGGTAAATGGTGACAGTGGAGTCAGGGACACCTGGATATTGACAGGTCAGTGGTGTCAGTGGCGATGGGTTCTCTTGGTTATTGACTGGTCAGTGGTGACAGTGGAGTTAGGGTCTCTTGGTTATTGATAGATCAGTGGTGACAGTTGTGTTGGGGACTCCTGGTTATTGATGGGTCAGTCGTGACAGTGGAATTAGTGTCTCCTGGTTATTCATAGGTCAGTGGTGACAGTTGTATTAGGTTCTCCTGTGTATTGATGGGTCAGTGGTGACAATGGCTTTGGAGACTCCTGGTTATTACTGGGTCAGTGGTGAGAGTGAAGGTGGGGACTCCTGGTTATTGGCATGTCACTGGTGATAGTGGAGTTGGGGATTCCTGGTTATTGACTGGTCCGTTGTGACAGTGGAGATGCGGTCTCCTGGTTATTGATGTGTCAGTGGTGAGAGTGAAGGTGGGGACTCCTGGTTATTGGCAGGTCACTGGTGATAGTGGAGTTGGGGATTCCTGGTTATTGACTGGTCAGTGGTGACAGTAGAGTTGGGGTATCCTGGTTATTGATCGGTCAGTGGTGACAGTGGTGTTGGGTTCTCCTGGTTATTGATGGGTCAGTGGAGACAGTGGAGTTGGGGTCTCATGGTTATTGATGGGTCATTGGTGACAGTGGAGTTGGGGACTCCTGGTTATTGATGGGTCAGTGGTGAGAGTGGAGTTTAAGATTCTTGGTTATTGATGGGTCAGTGGTTACAGTGGAGATGGGGCCACCTAGCTCTTGACTGGCCAGTGGTGACAGTGAGATGGGGTCTCCTGGTTATTGATGGGTCAGTGGTGACAGTTGTGTTGGGTTCTCCTGGTTATTGATGGGTCAGTGGAGACAGTGGAGTTGGGGACTCCTGGTTATTGATGGGTCAGTGGTGATAGTGGAGTTGGGGACTCCTGGTTATTGGCAGGTCACTGGTGATAGTGGAGTTGGGGATTCCTGGTTATTGTCTGGTCCATTGTGACAGTGGAGATGGGGTCTCCTGGTTATTGATGTGTCAGTGGTGAGAGTGAAGGTGGGGACTCCTGGTTATTGGCAGGTCACTGGTGATAGTGGAGTTGGGGATTCCTGGTTATTGACTGGTCCATTGTGACAGTGGAGATGGGGTCTCCTGGTTATTGATGTGTCAGTGGTGACAGTAGAGTTGGTGTCTCTTGATTATTGATGGGTCAGTGGTGACATTGGAGTTGGTGTCTCCTGGTTATTGATGGGTCATTAGTGACAATGGTTATGGGTACTCCTGGTTATTGATAGGTCAGTGGTGACAGTGGAGTTGGTGTATTCTGGTTTTTGACAGGTCAGTGTTGACAGTGGAGATGGAATTCCTGGTTAATGATGGATCAGTGGTGACAGTGGAGTCAGGGACTCCTGGTAATTGATGAGGCAGTGGTGAGAGTGTAGGTGGGACTCCTGATTTTTGGTGGGTCAGTGGTGACAGTTGAGTTGGGGACCCCTGATTATTTGCGGGTCAGTGGTGACAGTGGAGGTGGGGTCTCCTGATTAGTGATATGTCACTGGTGACAGTGGAGTTGGTGCATCCTGGTTATTGATGGGTCAGTGGTGAGAGTGGAGTTGGGGACTGCTGCTTATTGATGTGTCAGTGGTGACAGTGGAGTCGGGGTCTCCAGGTTAATGATGCATCAGTGGAGACAGTGGAGCTGGGGTCTCATGGTTCTTGATGGGTCAGTGGTGACAGTGGAGATGGGGTCTCCTGGTTCTTGACTGGCCAGTGGTGACAGTGGAGTTGGGGACTTCTGGTTATCGATGGATCAGTGGTGTCAGTGGAGGTGGGTACTCCTGGTTATTGACTGGTCAGAGGTGACAGTAGAGTTGGGGTATCCTGGTTATTGATGTGTCATTGGTGACTGTTTTGTTGGAGACTACTGGTTATTGATGGGTCATTGGTGACAGTGGATTTGGGTACTCCTTTTTATTGATAGGTCAGTGGTGACAGTGGAGTTGGGGTCTCATGGTTCTTGATGGGTCAGTGGTGACTGTGGATTTGGGTACTCCTGGTTATTGAGAGGTCAGTCGTGACAGTGGAGTTGGTGTATCCTGGTTATTGATGGGACAGTAGTGACGGTGGAGTGGGGGACTGCTGCTTATTGATGTGTCAGTGGTGACAGTGGTGTTGGGGATTCCTGGTTATTGACAGGTGGGAACTCCTGGTTAATGACGGGTCAGTGGTGACAGTGGAGTTGGGGACTCCTGGTTATTGATGAGTAAGTGGTGACAGTAGAGTCAGGAACTCCTGGAAATTGACAGGTCAGTGGTGACAGTGGAGTTTGGGTCTCCTGGTTATTGATGAGTGTGTAGTGACAGTGGAGTTGGAGTCTCCTGGTTATTAACACGTCAGTGGTGATAGTGGGGATGAGTTCTCCTGGCTATTGATGGTTCAGTTGTGACAGTGGTGTTGGGGTGTCCTTGTTATTGATGGGTCAGTGGTGACAGTGGATTTGGAGACTCCTGGTTATTGATGGGTCAGTGGTGACAGTGGAGTTGGAGACTCCTGGTCATAGACAGGTCAGTGGTGGCTGTGGATCTTGGGACAGCTGGTTATTGATGGTCAGTGGTGTCAGTGGTGCTGGGATCTCCTGATCATTGACGGATCTGTGGGAAAAGTGGAATTGAGGACTGCTGGTTATTGATGGGTCAGTGGTGACAGTGGAGTTGGAGACCACTGGTTATTGATGGATGACTGATTTCAGTGGAGATGGGTTCTCCTGGTTATTGACTGGTCAGTGGTGACAGTGGAGATGGGGTCTCCTGGTTATTGATAGGTCAGTGGTGACAGTGGAGTTGGAGACCTCAGGTTATTGATGGATCAGTGGTGCCATTGGAGATGGGTTCTCCAGGTTATTGACTGGTCAGTGGTGACAGTAGAGTTGGGGTATCCTGGTTATTGATCAGTCAGTGGTGACAGGGTATCTTGGTTATTGATAGGTCAGTGGTGACAGTGGTGTTGGGCTCTCCTGGTTATTGATGGGTCAGTGGTGAAGTGGAGTTGAGGTTTGCTGGTTATTGATACAACAGTGGTGACAGTTGAGTTGGGGTCTCCTGGTTATTTATGGTTCAGTGGTGATAGTGGAGTTGGGGACTGCTGGTTATTGATGTGTCAATGTTGACAGTGGAGATGGGGTCTCCTGGTTATTAATGGGCCAGTGGTGACAGTGGAGCTGGGGACTCCTGGATATTGACAGATCAGTGGTGTCAGTGGAGTTGGGGTCTCCTGGTTTTTGATGTGTCAGTGGTGAAGTGGGTTGAGGACTGCTGGTTATTGATGTGTCAGTGATGACAGTGGCGTTGGGGACTCCCAGTTGTTGACGGGTCAGTGGTGACAGTGGAAATGGGGCCTCGTGGTTATTGATGGGTCAGTGGTGACAGTGGAGATGGGACCTACTGGTTATTGATGGGTCAGTGGTGACAGTGGAGTTGGAGACTGCTGGTTCTAGATGGATCAGTGGTGACAGTGGAGATGGGGTCTCATGACTATTGATGAGGCAGTGGTGACAGTCGAGTTGGGTTCTCCTGGATATTAATGGGTCAGTGGTGAAGTGGAGTTGGGGACTGCTGAGTCTTGATGTGTCAGTGGTGACCATGGAGTTTGGTACACTTGGTTATTGATGGGTCAGGGGTGACAGTGGAGTTGGGGACTCCTGGTTATTGATGGGTCAGTGGTGACAGTGGAGTTTGGTACACTTGGTTATTGATGGGTCAGGGGTGACAGTGGAGTTGGGGACTCCTGGTTATTGATGGGTCAGTGGTGACACTGGAGTTGGTGTCTCCTGGTTATTGACGGGTCAGAGGTAACAGTGGAGATTGTGTCTCCGGGTAATTGATGGGTCAGTGGTGACAATGGATTTGGAGTTTCCTGATTATCGACAGGTCAGTGGTGACAGTGGAGTTGGGGTCTCCTGGTTATTGATGTGTCAGTGGTGACAGTGGAGTTGGGGTCTCCTGATTTTATGACAGGTCAGTGGTGATGGTGGAGTTGGGGGTCTCCTAGTTATTGACAGGTCAGTAGTGACAGTAGAGTTGGGGTCTCTTGGTTATTGACGGGTTAGTGGTGGGTATGGAGATGGGGTCTCCTGATTATTGATGGGTCAGTGATGACAGTGGAGATGGGGTCTCTTGGTTGCTGATGGGTCAGTGGTGACAATGGAGCTGGGTTCTCCTGCTCATTGATGGGTCAGTGGGAACAGTGGACTTGAGTACTGCTGGTTATGAATGGTTTAGTGGTAACAGTGGTTTTGGGGACTCCTGGTTATTGGCGCGTCAGTGGTGACAGTGGTGATGGGGTCTCCTGGTTATTGATGGGCCAGTGGTGACAGTGGAGATGGGATCTCCTGATTATTGACAGATCAGTGGTGAATGTGGTGTTGTGATCTACTAGTTATTGATGTGTCAGTGGTGACAATGGAGATGGGTCTTCTTGTTATTGACAGGTCAATGGTGACAGTGGAGCTGGAGATTCCTCGTCATTGATGAATCAGTGGGAACAGTGGACTTGAGGACTGCTGGCTATTGATGGATCAATGGTGACAGTGGAGTTGGGGACACTGGTTATTGACAGGTCAGTGGTTTCAGTGGAGATTGGGCCTCTTGGGTATTGATGTGTCAGTGATGACAGTGGAGTTGGGGACTCTTGGTTATTGACGGGTCAGTGGTGACAGTGGAGTTGGGGACTCCTCGTTATTGGTAGGTCAGCGGTGACAGTAGAGATTGGGAGTCTTGGTTATTGACCGGTCAGTGGTGACAGTGGAGTTGGGGACTGCTGGTTATTGATGGGTCAATGTCGACAGTGGAGTTGGAGATTCCTGGTTATTGATGGGTCAGTGGTGTCAGTGGAGATGGGGTCTCCTAGTTATTGATGGGACAGTGGTGACAGTGGAGTTGGAGAGTCCTGGTTATTGATGGGTCAGTGGTGACTGTGGAGATGGGGTCTCCTAGTTATTGATGGGACAGTGGTGACAGTGGATCTGGGGACTGCTGTTTCTTGACGGGTTAGTGGTGACAGTGGAGCTGGGGTTTCCTGGTCATTGATGGGTCAGTGGGAACAGTGGACTTGAGGACTGCTGGTTATTGATGGGTCAGTGGTGACAGTGGAGATGTTGACTCCTGGTTATTGACGGGTCAGTGGTGACAGTGGAGTTGGGGACTCCTGGCTATTGGCAGGTCACTGGTGATAGTGGATTTGGGCACTGCTGGCTATTGGTTCAGTAGTGACAGTTGAGTTGTAGACAGCTGGTACTAGATGGGTCAGTGGTAACAGTGGAGTTGGGGATTGCTGGTAATTGATGGGTCGGTGGTGACAGTGGAGATAGGTCTCCTGGTTATTGATGTACCAGTGGTGTCAGTGGAGATGGGTCTCCTGGTTACTAACGGGTCAGTGGTGACAGTGGAGTTGGGGTTTCCTGGTCATTGATGGGTCAGTGGGAACACTGGACTTGAGAACTGCTGGTTATTGATGGGTCAATGGTGACAGTGGGGATAGGGTCTCCTGGTTATTGATGGGACATTGGTGCCAGGGGAGATGGGGTCTCCTGGTTATTGATGGGTCAGTAGTGACAGTGGAGTTGGGTCTCCTGGATATTGATGGGTTATTGGTGACAGTGGACGTGGAGACTGCTGGTTATTGATGGGTCAGTGGTAACAGTGGAGCTGGGGTTTCCTGGTCATTGACGAGTCAGTGGGAACAGTGGTCTTGATGAGTGCTGGTTATTGATGGGTCAATGGTAACAGTGGAGTTGGGGACTCCTGGTTATTGATGTGTCAGTGGTGACAGTGGACGTGGAGACTGCTGGTTATTAAATGGTCAGTGGTAACAGTGGAGTCGGGGACTCCAGGTAATTGATGTGTCAGTGGTGACCGTGGAGATGGGTCTCCTGGTTATTAATGGGTCAGTGTTGACAGTGGATCTGGGGTCTGCTGGTGATTGATGGGTCAGTGGTAACAGTGGTCTTGAGGACTGCTGGTTATTGATGGGTCAATGGTGACAGTGGAGTTGGGGACACCTGGTTATTGATGGGTCAGTGGTGACAATAGACAATAGACAATAGACAATAGGTGCAGGAGTAGGCCATTCAGCCCTTCGAGCCTGCACAGCCATTCAGTATGATCATGGCTGATCATTCCTAATCAGTATTCGCTTCCTGCCTTATCTCCATAACCCTTGATTCCACTATCCTTGAGAGCTCTATCCAACTCTTTCGTAAATGAATCCAGAGACTGGGCCTCCACTGCCCTCTGGGGCAAAGCATTCCACACAGCCACCACTCTCTGGGTGAAGAAGTTTTTCCTCATTTCTGTCCTAAATGGTCTACCCCGTATTTTTAAGCTGTGTCCTCTGGTTCAGCTCTCACCCATCAACGGAAACGTGTTTCCTGCTGCCAGAGTGTCCAATCCTTTCATAATCTTATATGTCTCAATCAGATCTCCTCTCAGTCTTCTAAACTCAAGGGTATACAAGCCCAGTCGCTTCAGTCTTTCAGTGTAAGGTAATCCCACCATTCCAGGAATTGACCTCGTGAACCTACGCTGCACTCCCTCAATAGCCAGAATGTCTTTCCTCAAATTTGGCGACCAGAACTGCACACAGTACTCCAAGTGTGGTCTCACCAGGGCCCTGTACAGCTGCAGAAGCACCTCTTTGCTTCTATATTCAATCCCTCTTGTTATGAAGGCCAGCATGCTGTTAGTCTTCTTCACTACCTGCTGTACCTGCATGCTTACCTTCATTGACTGGTGTACAAGAACACCCAGATCTCTCTGTACTGCCCCTTTACCTAAATTGATTCCATTGAGGTAGCAATCTGCTTTCCTGTCCTTGCCACCAAAGTGGATAACCATACATTTATCCACATTAAACTGCATCTGCCATGCATCTGCCCACTCACCTAACTTGTCCAGGTCATCCTGTAATCTCCTAACATCCTCATCGCATTTCACCCTGCCACCCAACTTTGTATCTTCAGCAAATTTGCTAATGTTATTGCTGATACCATCATCTATATCATTAACATATATTGTAAAAAGTTGCGGTCCCAGCACTGATCCCTGCAGTACCCCACTGGTCACTGCCTGCCATTCCAAAATGGAGCCATTTATCACTACCCTTTGTTTCCTATCAGCCAAACAATTTTCAATCCAATCAAGAACTTTGCCCCCAATACCATGCACCCTAAGTTTACTCACTAACCTCCTATGTGGAACTTTATCAAAAGCTTTCTGAAAGTCCAGGTAAAAAATGAGGTCTGCAGATGCTGGAGATCACAGCTGAAAATGTGTTGCTGGTTAAAGCACAGCAGGTTAGGCAGCATCTCAGGAATAGGGAATTCGACGTTTCGAGCATAAGCCCTTCATCAGGAATGAGAGAGAGTAGCCAAGCAGGCTAAGATAAAAGGTAGGGAGGAGGGACTTGGGGGAGGGGCGATGGAGGTGGGATAGGTGGAAGGAGGTCAAGGTGAGGGTGATAGGCCAGAGTGGGGTGGGGGCGGAGAGGTCAGTAAGGAGATTGCAGGTTAGGAGGGCGGTGCTGAGTTGAGGGAACCAACTGAGACAAGGTGGGGGGAGGGGAAATGAGGAAACTGGAGAAATCTGAATTCATACCTTGTGATTGGAGGGTTCCCAGGCGGAAGATGAGGCGCTCCTCCTCCAGCTGTCGTGTTGTTATGTTCTGCCGGTGGAGGAGTCCAAGGACCTGCATGTCCTCGGTGGAGTGGGAGGGGGAGTTAAAGTGTTGAGCCACGGGGTGTTTGGGTTGGTTGGTTCGGGCGGCCCAGAGGTGTTCTCTGAAGCGTTCCGCAAGTAAGCTTCAGAGAGATTGGGGAGACAGGCCGCTTACTTGCGGAACGCTTCAGAGATATTGGGGAGACAGGCCGCTTACTTGCGGAACGCTTCAGAGAACACCTCTGGGCCGCCCGGACCAACCAACCCAACCACCCCGTGGCTCAACACTTTAACTCTCCCTCCCACTCCACCGAGGACATGCAGGTCCTTGGACTCCTCCACCGGCAGAACATAACAACATGACGGCTGGAGGAGGAGCGCCTCATCTTCCGCCTGGGAACCCTCCAACCACAAGGTATGAATTCAGATTTCTCCAGTTTCCTCATTTCCCCTCCCCCCACCTTGTCTCAGTTGGTTCCCTCAACTCAGCACTGCCCTCCTAACCTGCAATCTCCTTACTGACCTCTCCGCCCCCACCCCACTCCGGCCTATCACCCTCACCTTGACCTCCTTCCACCTATCCCACCTCCATCGCCCCTCCCCCAAGTCCCTCCTCCCTACCTTTTATCTTAGCCTGCTTGGCTACTCTCTCTCATTCCTGATGAAGGGCTTATGCTCGAAATGTCGAATTCCCTATTCCTGAGATGCTGCCTAACCTGCTGTGCTTTAACCAGCAACACATTTTCAGCTGAAAGTCCAGGTACACTACATCGACAGGATCTCCCTCGTCCATCTTCAGAGTTACATCCTCAAAAAACTCCAGAAGATTAGTCAAGCACGATTTCCCCTTCATAAATCCATGCTGACTCTGTCCTATCCTATTACTACTATCCAGATGTGCCGTAATCTCATCCTTTATAATAGACTCCAGCATCTTTCCCACCACTGAGGTCAGACTAACTGGTCTATAATTTCCTGCTTTCTCTCTCCCACCTTTCTTAAAAAGTGGTATAACATTAGCCACTCTCCAATCCTCAGGTACCGATCTCGAATCTATCGAATTCTGGAAAATAATCACCAACGCATCCACGATTTCCCGAGCCACCTCTTTCGGTACCCTGGGATGTAGACCATCAGGCCCCGGGGACTTATCAACCTTCAGACCTAACAGTCTCTCGAACACCAAATCCTGGCAAATACAGATTCCCTTAAGTTCAGGTCCGTCAGTCGCTGTTACCTCAGGGAGATTGCTTGTGTCTTCCCCAGTGAACACAGATCTGAAGTACCCATTTAATTCTTCTGCCATTTCTTTGTTCCCTGTAATATATTCCCCTGTTTCTGTCTTCAAGGGCCCAATTTTAGTCCTAACCATTTTTTTTGCTTTGCACATACTTGAAAAAGCTTGAAAATGCTTTTACTATCCTCGGTGGATTTCCGGTCTCCTGGATATTAACGGGTCAGTGTTGACAGTGGAGATGGGGACTGCTGGTTATTGATGGTTTATTGGTGACAGTGGGTGTGGAGACAGCTGGGTATTAAATGGTCAGTGGTAACAGTGGATTCGGGGACTCCAGGTAATTGATGAGGCAGTGGTGAGAGTGGAGTTGGAGACCCCTGGTTATTGACAGGTCCGTGGTGAGATTGGAGATGGGTTCTCCTGTTTATTGATGGTTCCATGGTGACAGTGGAGTTGTAGACTGCTGGTTATTGACAGGTCAGTGGTAATAGTGGAGCTGAGCTTTCCTGGTCATTGACGGGTCAGTAGGAACAGTGGTCTTGAGGACTGCTGGTTATTGATGTGTCAGTGGTGACAGTGGAGTTGGGGGCACCTGGTTATTGATGGGCCAGTGGTTACAGTGGAGATGGGGTCTCCTGGTTATTGACGTGTCAGTGGTGACAGTGGAGATGGGGTCTCCTGGTATTTGACGGTCAGTGGTGACAATGGAGATGGGGTCTCCTGGTTGCAGGGCGAATATGCATTCAGCACAGGTCTTGGCGACAGTGAGTTGGGCCCAGCGGCAAAGAGATGTTGCCCAAGTGTGGCGACTCCGACAATGGTGGGTCCAGAGCAGATGGCAGCATGTTGGTGAAGCCAGGATGGCAACGGTTTGGTGAGCTGACTCAGGACCCATGGCAGAGGTGGGGCAGAATGAACTTAGATTTTCTTTCAATTACATCTTTTTATCCTTAAAGTATTGAAAATGCCATCGGACTGGGAAGACTATTGAAACTTTTTGCTGTATTTTACTGTACTATTCACTGTCAAATGTAATTGAAAATATATTATTCAAATCCAAATTTTTCAGCGCTTTGTGGGGTGGCACGGTGGCTCAGTGGTTAACACTGCTGCCTCACAGCACCAGGGACTGAGTTTAATTCCAACCTTGGGCGGCTGGCTGTGTGGAGTTTGCACATTCTCCCCATGTCTCCATGGATTGTTTTCCAGGTGCTCCCGCTGACTCCTGTTGTCCAAAGATGTGACGTAGGTGAATTGGCTAAGCTAACTTGCCCATAGTGTTCAGGGATGTGTAGGTAGGTTAGTCAGGGGTAAATATAGAGTAGGGGAATTCGTCTGGGTGGTTTACTCTTTGGAGGGTCAGTGTGGACTTGTTGGGTAGAAGGGCCTGTTACCTCACTCTAGGGATTCTAAATTCTAAGCACACAAGCAATGAAACTGAAACTGGCCCACAGTTTTGTACGGTCAACTTTCAAGTGCTCGTCCAAATACTTCTGAAATGATTTCGGGTTTTCTGATTCTACCATTCCCTTAGGCAGTGATTTCCCGATATCCAGGATCCACTGGGTATATTTCTTTTCCCAATTCCCTCTAAGTCCTTTGCTCCTTACCTGAAAATTGTGCCTCCTGTTTATTGACTGCTCCACTAAGTAGGAAAGTTTCTCCCAATCTACCCTGTCTCTACCCCTCAGATACACTCCAATCAGATCCCCCTCCAACATGTAACCTCCACCTACACTTCCAACTGCCTTGGGAAAGCAACCAACGCAATCAAAGATCCCGACCACCCTCTTCTATCGGACAGAAGATACAAAAGTTTCAAAACAAGTACCAACAGATTTAAGAACAGCTTCTTCCTGCCGGTATCAGACTTGTGAACGGACCTCTAATACATTAGAATTGATCTTTCTCTGCACCTTCACTGAACAGTATAGCTGTAACACTATATCCTGCATTCTGTTCTGTTACCCTGACATACGTATGTAAGCTATGAATTGTCTTGTTAGGTTGGAAAACAAATCAAGACAAACCCTCAGCCTCACGAAGAATATGTTTGCCTTAGTGGTAGGGAAATGAAGACCCACTATATTGATCCCTGGGACGTGTGGGGTGTCAGAGTTGAGAGTGTGGCGCTGGAAAAGCACAGCAGATCAGGTAGCATTCGAGGAACAGAAAAATCAACATTTCGGACATAAGCCCTTCATCAGGAATGAAGCCCATTTTACAGTCAAATATGATGAAACACTTAAACTATCAAAATGGTACCAGATTACAGTGATCAATGAAAGTTTTTCACTGTGTTTCATCGTATTTGACTGTAAAGTGGGCTTCATTCCTGATGAAGGGCTTATGTCCGAAATGTTGATTTTCCTGCTCCTCGGATGCTGCCTGACCTGCTATGCTTTTCCAGTGCCGCACTCTCAACTCTGATCTCCAGCATCTGCAGACCTCCCTGTCTTCCTGTATGGAGATTGAGGACGATACACCCTGGAGTTTAGAAGAATAGAAGGTAATCTCATCGAAACACTTTCTGAAGGAGCTTGACAGTGTAGTCACTGAGAGGTCAATTCCACGAGGCAAGGAGTGTAGAACACAATGGGGTTTTGGGGCCGTAAAGGGCTGACCAGTTAATACTGAGATGAGGAGAAATGTCTTCACTCAGAGGCTGTTGGACCTTTGCCCTGGAGAGTTTTGCTCAGTTAATGATGGTATTCAAGGGTGACATGAGAGAAAAAGCCCTTACTCAGCAAATAGTTAGCATCTGGAATGCTCCTGCCAGGAAATGAGCTGGAGGCAGGTTCAGTTGAGGCATTCAAGAGGGGCACTTGATAGAAATTCTGTGCAAGGATATGGAGATTGGACAAGAGACTGGCACTAGGCCACAGGGGTGCTGCAGTCACAATGGGCTGAATGGCCTCCCTCTGTGCTGTAACAATTCTGTGATTTGAAAGTAGTGGCCAGCAGTGTTCTGCCAACAGCTTGCGGAGAGATACTGCTTTGTTCTGAACCTCTCTAATCAATTCTCCTCCTCCCCCAACAACGAGTGGTCCCTGCGATCTCAGGACGTCTTTTAAATTAATTCTAGAATGTTTCGCGCTCCACTGCTAAGTGATAATTTGCACATGCCTTGTGTTGTTTGTGTTTTTTTTGTCGTTTGTCGCTCTCACTTTCTCCGTATGAATTATCGCTTCAGCTGATGCTCAGCTTGTGGAGAGTGAGCAGTCATTAACCCGTTCACTGTGCCTCACAATAAGACTGCACTCGGTCACAGTGGCAGCTGAAGATGAAAGAAAGTAGGAACCTGCATTTCTTTAGCGCCATTTGCAAGCCTAGAGCATCCCAAAGGGCCTTGGACGCATTGACATCCTGTGGAGAGTCATGTAGTCAACAGAGCCTGAGGCCCAGTTTGTCTATGCTGATCAGGTTTTCCTCAACTAAATTACTCCCATTTGCCTGTGTTTGGCCCACTTCTCTCTAAACTGTTCTTATTCATGTTCCTTTCCATATACCTATTAAATATTGTAACTGTACCGCCATCTATTACTTCCTCTGGCAGTTCATTCCCTACACGCATCACCCTCTGTGTGAGAATGCTGGTCCCCAGGTCTCTTTTAAATCTCTTTAAACCTATGCCCTCTAGTTTTGAACTCCCCCAACCTAGAGAAAAGACCATGACTGTTCATTCTATCTATGCGCCTCATGATTTTATAAACCTCTTTAAGGTAACCCTCTCAGCCTCCTACACGCTCAAGGAGAAAAAGTCCCAGCCCATCCAGCCTCTCCTTATAAATCAAACCCTCCAGTCCCAGTAAATTCCTTGTAAGTCCTTTCTGCACCCTCTCCAATTTAATAATATCCTTCCAATAGCAGGGTGATCAGAACTGTATGCAGTACTCCAAAAGTGGCCTCACCATTGTCCTGTACAGCCATAACATGATGTCCAAACTCTGAGATTCAATGATCTGACCAATAAAGGCAAGCATACTAAACATCTTCTTAACCACCCTGTCCACCTGTGACTCCACTTTCAAGGAACTGTTATACCTGAATCCCAAGTCCTTCTGTTCTACAACGCAGGGCCCTACCATTGACTGTGTTAATCCTGCCCTGTTTTGTGTTAGCAAAAAGCAACATCCCTTTGCATTGAAATCGAATTCCGTCTGCCACTTGTCAGCATGTCGGCCCAGCTGGCCAAGATCCTGTTGTACTCTGAGACAATCTTCTTTAATGTTCACTACGCCTTTGCAAACTTACTAACCATGCTTCCTATATTCTCACCCAAATTGGTGGTGTAAGTGGCAAACAACAGTGGACCCAGCACCGATCCCTGTGGAACACTGCTGGTCATAGGCCTCCAGTCTGAAAAGCAACCCTTTCCCTTGTTGGAAGTGTTTTGTGATATGAGAAATATGGAAGCCAATTTGAGTACAGAAATATTCCTTAGACACAAAACCGTGATGGTGACCAAATGGTCTGTTTTCAGTAATGTTGGATGAGTGATTAAATACTGGGAAACTTTTCCAAACCATGGAAGTAATTTCTTTACGTCGTCCTTGTGAGAGGAGGATGGATCGTTTTAATCTTCTTGAACACATAGTTTATTAGGTACACTACAGAAATTACATTTGCATAGTGCCTTTTCTGTCATCGTGACATCCCAAAGCATTCCACTGTCAAGGAAGTATTTTTGTAGTCTGCTTTCTGAAAGTAATCTCACAAGCCACTTTGCTCTTTCTCAAGAACAATTAGGAATGGAAAATAAATGCCACTGATGCTCAGTTTCCTTGATTGAACTTTTAACTGTTATAACAAAGAAAATACAGAAGGGTGAGTCTGAATATGCTGGGGTTACTTTGAGCATTGCAAGCTGGGGGGTGACCTTATAGAAGGTTATAAAGTCATGAAGGGCATAGATAGGGTGAATATCCAAGATCTTTTTCCCAAGGTAGGGGAATCCCAGACTAGAGGGCATAGGTTTAAGGTGAGGGGGAAAGACGTAAAAGGGATCTAAGAGATAACATTTTCACACAGAGGGTGGTGCATGTATGGAGCAAGCTTCCAGGGGAAGTAGTGTGGCTGGCACAATCACAACATCTAAAAGTAGCCGTGATGTAGAGGTGCTGGTGTTGGACTGGGGTGGACAAAGTCAGAAGCTACACAACACCAGGTTATAGTCCACTACACTATACACTCTCACACACACTCTCACACAAGCACACATAGGGCGGCACGGTAGCTCAGTGGTTAGCACTGCTGCCTCACAGCACCAGGGACCCAGGAATTTGCACATTCTGCGTGGGTTTCCTCCAGCTGCTCTGGTTTCCTCTCACAGTCCAAAGATGTGCAGGTCAGGTGAATTGGCATTCTAAATCACTGATAGTGACAGGTGCATTAGTAGGGCATAGGTGAATGGTCTGGGTGGGTTACTCTTCAGAGGGTTGGTGTGGACTTGTTGGGCTGAAGGGCCTGTTTCCGCACTGTAGGGAATCTAATCTAATACATACACACTCACACAGACTGTCACCCACACATCCCCCTCCCATACTCACACTCACAAGCATAAACTCTGCCACACGTGCTCTCTCCTTTTCTCTCGCACACATATACACACACTCTCTCGCTCTTTCTCTCTCACTCACAGAGACACACACATAAGTCTTTGGGGTGAGTTTGCAATTGCAGATTTGTATGTGCTGATATATTCTATTTTGTTCTAAAAGCACCCAGCCTGTAGGCAGTCAGTCCATGTAGCATTTTATCAATCCCTACTTTGGAAAGAGAACCAGTCTGACTTAAGGTTGCTATACAGACAGACTCTAACCTCACATCTTTAATGCATTGTCTGAGCAGTTTTTTAAATAAAACCTTAAATTTTCTTGGGAATGTGACTTGAAAGAAGTTCTGGGATTTGCATATTAATGAATCAAAACCTGCAACCCATTCTAAGTGATTAAAGACTAAACAACAATCTAGATTTGTTCAATATGTTGCATCAGTTGTATGACACTTTGACCCCAGTCCAACACCAGCACCTCCACATCTTGCACTTACATCTGCTTGTGTGACTTGACCCCTCAACTTCTTGACTCTGAATTCAGTGTGACTGAGCCAGGGCCTACATGTTTAACCTGACAACATAAATACTGGGTCTCCCTGTGTGAAAACACAAGTAATTATTTATATAAAACAAAGCATGCTGGAGATCTGAAACACACGAAAATAGAAATTACTGGAGAAACTCAGCAGGTCTGACAGCACCTATGGTGAGAGCCCAGAGTTGTTGTTTTGAGTCCAGTGGTGCTTCTTCAGACTTGAAACATTGACATCCTGTTTTCTTTCCAGCTGCCCAGTAGTAACTTGGCCTCTACAGCAGACGGTGCCCTCACAGAGTCTCTGTTTCCTGTTGACGATAACCGTTGAGAGACTGGGCCATGGAGGATGGCCAATAAATAATGGCATAGCCAGCAAAGTCCACATCCCGTGAATGAATATGCAAAAGTGGCTTTGCTGACAAAAATACGTCCCCTCCCTCCCACACTCCCCTCATCCTTCCTCTTTCCCAAGGAAGCAAATGGTCAGTGTTCATTGTTACCAAAGTCCTGGTTTTAACAGGAATGGCTCAATTTTTTTGTTAAGCAAAGGTATTAAGGGGTATGGGCTAAAGTTAGGTATATAGAGTTAGGTCATTGTGCAGCCCTATACTAAAGACATCAAAGGATGTGGAGAGAAGGCAGAAATATGGAATTGAGATAGATAATCAGTCATGATCTGACTGAATGGTAGAACAGGCTCGAGGGGTTGAATGGCCTACTCCTGTTCCTACATTCCCAGATGACAGCCAGATTGGGTTGGATGGAAGCATCCACTGTGGCGACACTGTCAGACATGATCAGTACTGTTTCATCTTCCAGGTCTTGCAGTCACTGTGGGAATGACAAGGAAACCAGGCCATCAGGAATGATGAATGGGATCAGCAGTCGGATATGGACTTCCGCACCGTGGGGTCTGGCTGCAGGAGGACCTTGAATGAAGGATTTCTGGGGCACATGAAGAGAGGATAGAGCTTGGGGAAAGGGTGGTGAGGAGACGGAGTTGATGAGTGAGTGGGACCAGAGCTGATTGTTTTAGTGTGATGCATGTTAGATAGGGGTTGGAAAAGGAAGGTGTTTGAGCCTCCCACCTGTCAGGTTAGTTAAAATAATGACAAGCGAGAATATGGGAAGAGCCCAACAGCCATTTTTACCATTCCCCATGTTATGGTAAATTTGGTAGTAGCATAGAAACATAGAAACTGGGAGCAGGAGTAGGCCATTCAGCCCCTCGAGCCTGTTCCACCATTCAATCAAATTGTGACTGATTGTCTGTCTTAATTTCAAATTCCTGCTTTCTCTCCATACCCCTTGATGTCTTTAATATAGGGTGGTACAACGGCTCAGTGGTTAAACTGCTGCCTCACAACATCAGAGACCCAGGTTCATTCTCATCCTCTGTTGACTGTCTATGAGGAGTCTGCAAATTCTCCCCGTGTCTGTATAGATTTCATCCGGGTGCTCCAGTTTCCTTCCACAGTCCAAAACTGTGCAGGTTAGGTAGATTAGCCATTGGAAATGTGGGGTTGTAGGGATGTGGCGGGTTTGGGTGGAATACAGTTTCGAGGGTCAATTGTGGACTTGATTGGCTAAATGGTCTGCTTTCACACTGTAGGGATTCAATTATCTCTTTCTTGAGTACACTCAGTGACTCGGCCTCCACAGCCTTTTATGTTAGAGAATCCACACCTTCTGAATGAAAAACTATTTCCTAATCTCAGTGAGGCCTACCCTGTTTCCTGAGACTGTGTCTCCTAATTCTGGACTCCCCACCCAGAGGAAACATCCTCCCTGCATTCTTGTCGATCAGCCCTGTTAGAAGTTGATACCTTATAATTTTGTCCCCTCTTATCCTTCAAAACTCTTGTGAATATAGGCCCCATTGGAGCAATGTCTCCCAGTAGGACAGTCCTGCCATTCCCAGTATCTGTCTCGTATATGTTCACTGTGTCCCTCTATGGCAAGTGTATCCTTTCTGAGATAGAAACTGCACATGATACTCCAGGAGCAGTCTCACCAAGGCCCTGTATAGCTGCAGTAATGCCTACTTCTGAACTCACGTTCTCCTGCATGATTTTATTTGGATGGAGCAAGGGGATAAGAGGGGATTTGTGAGTCACTCAAGCAATATCTTGACTGCATAGTGAAAGGGTTAAGCTCCCAGTGGTGAGGTGTTGAACTCTTGTGTTGCTATTAACACCGTGACAGTTTTGCAGGCAGAGGGAGTAATTAACCTTTCTTGATTAAAGCAATTATTTCAAGCATATTATTTGTCGATCTAAACAACATAGAGAGAGAGAGAGAGAGAGAGAGAGAGAGAGAGAGGAGAGAGAGAGAAAAGAGAGAGGGAGAGACAGCCCAAATGGTGGTGATTGAGTTGGCAGAGCGATGAGATTGTATAGTCAGCTTCTGACACCAATAACCCCATTAGTGGTTTTCACAGCTTCAGAGTTTTGCTGACATAACAATCCCACAATTCTCTGGGTGCCTGAGGAGGCCAAATCTCAGCAGATCTGCAGTCTGCCTCAGAAAGGCTGTCTTTTCTCTCCACATCTTGTGAATTAAGGGGAATTGCGATCAAGCTTTCTCTTAGTTACGCAACAAGGATTATTTTTAGACCTTTATTTGGGAGCTGGTATGATCGTAGTTTTCAAGTTTTGAATTGTGTAGATTTTTCTGACAGGGAAGCAGCCCAAATACATTGATGTGCCTCCTCCCACTCTGTTGCTATTGCTGCTGATCAGAGCTTGTTGTGCGTCACATTTCCTACGTATCGCAGTGACGACATTTCAATAGCCATTGGGGTGTCAGCGTTGTAAGGAGACGTTCAATTTTCCTGTGCAGCTCTCACTCTATCACTATAGCCGTGCAAATGTCTCCGTAGAACATAGAACAGGCCCTTCGGCCCTCGATGTTGCGCTGACCTGTGGAACCAATCCGAAGCCTATCTATTCCATTTTCCTCCATATACCTATCCAATGACCATTTAAATGCCCTTAAGGTTGGTGAGTCTACTACTGTTGCAAGCAGTGCATTCCACACCCGTACAACCCTCTGAGTAAAGAAACTACCTCTGACATCTGTCCTATATCTATCACCCCAAATTTAAAGCTGTGTCCCCTCATGCTAGCTATCACCATCCGAGGAAAGAGGCTCTTACTGTCCACCTATCTAACTCTCTAATTATCTTATAGGTCTCAATTAAGTCACCTCTCAACTTCCTCCTAATGAGAACAGCCTTAAGTCTTTCAACCTTTCCTCCTTAGACCTTCCCTCCATAACAGACAACATCCTAGTTAATCTTCTACATCCTTCCTACAACGCGGTGACCAGACATGTACACAAATGTGGCCACACCAGAGTTTTGTACAGCTGCAGCATGATCTCATGGCTCCGAAACTCCACCAATAAAAGCTAACACACCGTATGCCTTCTTAACAACACTATCAACCTGGGTGGCAACCTTCAAGGATCTATGTACCTGTACATCACGAACTCTCTGCTCATCTACAATGCCAAGAATCTTACCATTATACGAGTACTCTGCATTCCCGTTGCTCATTCAGTGAATTAACTCACTTTTATGCATTAAACTGCATTTGCCACCTCTCAGCCCAGGTCTGCAGCTTATCTATATTCATCATTATCCACAACTCTACTGACCTTAGTGTCATCTGCAAATTTAATAATAGGGTAGCATCTATGCCCTCTTCCAGATCATTTATAAAAATGACAAGCAACAATGAACTCAAAGCAGATCCATGCAGTATACTACGAGTAACTGAACTCCAGAATGAATATTTCCCATCAGTCACCATCTTTTGTCTTCTTTTAGCTAGTCAATTTCTGATCCAAACCATTAAATCACCCTCAATCTCATGCCTCCATATTTTGTGCAATAGCCTACCATGGGGAACCTTATTAAATGCCTTACTGAAATCCGTATACACCACATCAACCACTTTACCCTCATCCACCTGTTTGGTCACCTTCTCAAAGAACTCAATAAGGTTTCTGAGTCATGACCTACTCTTCACAAAACCATGTTGACTATCCCTAATCAACTTATTCTTCTCTAGATGATTATAATCCTATGTCTTACAACCCTTTCCAACACTTTACCCACAACTGAAGTAAGGCTTACAGGTCTATAATTTCCAGGGTTGTCTCTACTCCCTTTCTTGAACAAAGAACAGTTTGTTCATGTCTAATTTGAACGCTTATTGAACTCCCTCTTGGATTTGCTTCTACTGGCTCAGATGGTGGCCACTCGGCCCAGTATGAATGTGTCAGCTCTTAGGAAAAGACATTCAGTCCTTCCTACTCACCTCTTCTTTCCTAGATCAATTTGTGCATCTTTCCAGTTTCTGTGTGAAAGTTAGATTGGCTTCCATTCCCTGCTTTCAGAGCAAGTATCCATTCTTCATTTAGGTTGCTGCCATTAAACCATAGAAAGTGCCAGAGGAAGAGCTATCGGACTTGAAACATTATCTCCGTTTCTCTCCCTATACGTGCACAAACACATATGACATTTAAGAAGCATTTAGATGTATACTTGTGCCTGCATACTAACACTTTGCAATGCATCATATGGGTAGCATGGTGGCTCATTGGTCCCCCAGTCCTGCCTCAGAGCATAAGAGACCTGATAACTGTGTGGACTTTGTATGTTCTCCCACTGTCTCTGTAGGTTTCCTCCCATTGTCTAAAGATGCGCAGCTTAAGTGGACTGGCCATGATAAGTTGCCCCATAGTGTCCAGGGATGTCAGACGAGGTGGATTAGCCATGAGTAGTGCAGGATTATTGGGACGGGGTGCCTGGGTAAGACACCTTTCAGAGGATTGGCATGGATTCAATGGGTCAAATGGCCTTCTTCCATACTGTAGGGATTCTATGACAGCCAGATCCCTCTAGCATCTCAGAACTGGATGTGCTCCTACATTTAGTTATCAAATCAACGTGTTTCCACAAATGGGAATGAAATAAACAGCTTCATCTGTTGTTTTGTGATAATGACTGATGGATACAGCATGGACAGGGCGCCTGAGTGAGCTACCTTGCTCTTTTCAACAATGACCACTGGATCCTTTATGGTCACCTTGGAGGCAAGACAGGAACTTTGGTTCAATTTGTTTTTGGGATGTGGCTCCTAATCACCCAGAAATACAGATGCTGCTGGGTTTGATGGCAATTGCCACATTGATGATGTTGGGTTTGCCTTTGATCTCAGGGAAGCCAAGGGGATGGAGGTCCCCTGGAGTAGAGGCTGTACCAGGGTCATATTCAGAGGAAGGGTGTTCAAAACCCACTTCGAGGAGCCTAACGCAGGAGCACTATAAAAGGCCCTGATACTCCAACATTGATTGATCATTGAAATGGACCAGCCATATAAAAACAGTTATAATGCAACATACCAAGGTTCCTTCAACAGCATCTTCCTGAGAAGGAGAGGTCAACAAATGCTTGGGAGCATCACCATGTACAGTTTCCCCTCCAAACCATACACCATCCTGACTTGGAAATACATCATTGATGTTGAGTCAAGCTCACTTCCTCAGCACTATGGGTGTCCCTCCTCCACATAGACTGCTTTTTCTCAGCCAATACAGAAATACAATGGGTTGAGTGACTCCCTCTACTATAAATCATCTTACGTTTCTATAATTTACTCACATCTTTGTTTATCCCACAGTTCCTTAACTCAGTAGAAGGGACAATTGAAAATTCTATTCAACTCATTCTGATAAAGTGTCACTGGACTCGAAACATAAATTGTGTTTTGTCTCCCTCACTGCTGAGTTTCTCCAGCGATTTCTGTCCTTGGGTAGTTCCGATTTCCAGCATCTGGTGTTCTTTATGTTGTACTGTTTTAAACTATAAGACCAGGGAGTACCTCAAAACGTTACTCTGGTTGTCAATAAAATCTGAAGATGGTTCTTTAGTTTGTCACTGGACCGAAACACTGGAGCTCCCTCCTTAACATCATTGCGAATATACACATTTCTTCCATTTTTCATTGAAGGATTAACCTCCTCCCTCCACCTTCTATTAGCTAGTGAGCATTAGCATTCAGGTCAGGATCTAGAGTCAATCAATTCTAGTGTTAACTGGACAGTGGGAGCAATTGATGCAAATGGCTATATTTAAAGCCCCCTCCTTTCTAACATTAAACCTGCAAGGTTGGAATCTTGTTCTACATCCTCTCCACCAGCTCTAAGTTATTATTTAACGTGCAGCACTCATGGTGTGACATTTGAAATATTTATTTCTCAGCTGGCTCTTGTTGAGTAAACAATCAGCGGGCATAGAGTCCTCAAACTTGGCAAGAGTCTTTGCACGCCAGGTTTGCCAGCAGGGGAGCTGTAATTCAATCAGGACTCGGCAAATAACTAGAAGCTGATTAATTGCAAGAATCACTCAGTCTTCCCGTTCCCCCATGTTCCCCCCACCCGCCATCATCCTCTCATACCACCCCTCCGAAGGCAGTGAAATTGACAACATCTTTGACAAAGAATCAGAGCACTCACCTGATTGACACTGGGGCCTAAAGGATTAAATTGTGAGGGCATTTCATTGATCAGACTTATCATTCTCTTTAGTGTAGGTTCAAAGTGGATCTCATTGAGGTATTTTGCAGGATCCTCACAGTGTGGAAGTAGGCCATTCAGCCCGTTGACTCCACAGTGACCCTCCAAAGAACATTCCACCCAGACACACCCCCTACTCTGTAACCCTGAATTTCCCATAGCTAATCCAACTAACCTGCACATCTGTGGACTGTGGGAGGAAACCAGCAGAAACCCATGCAGACACGGGGAGAGTGGAAGAATCCACATGGGCAGTCGCCCGAGGCTGGAAACAAAATCAGGTCCCTGGCGCAGCGAGGCAGCAGTGCTAGCCATTGTGCCACCATGTCGCCAATCAGGGATTAGGTAACAAATGTCACTCATGCCCACACCATACAATAATGAAATAAAACAACTAAAAGTGGAACAACGAGAAGATAATTCAGTTTTTCTCTCAAGAATTCTTCCTGGTCCTCTGTGTGTTTTCTGATATCTTCTATTCTTATTACCAACTCTGAGTCCAAACAATTGCCCTGTTTAGGCTATTCAGCCTCAGGATATTTCACAGAATCTCAGAATTATCATGATGTGGAAGGAAGCCATTCAACCCATCGTGGCTGCACTAGTTCTGTCCCCTAGTGGTAATCTCCAGCCTTTTCCCCATATCCCTGCATACTATCCAAATAATATTTGGATAATATGCAGGGATAATATTGTCATTCCTGATGAAGGGCTTATGCCCGAAACGTCGAATTTCCTATTCCTTGGATGCTGCCTAACCTGCTGTGCTTTAACCAGCAACACATTTTCAGCTACTATCCAAATAACCATCTCATGTTCTTTTGAATGCCTCCATTGAACCCACCTCTTCCACATTTCCAAGCAGCGCGTTCCAGATGCCAAATTCTCGCGAAGTGAAAAAAGGTTATTATTCGTTCACTTTAAATTTGTGCCCTGTCATCATTGTCCTCTTTACGGATGGTAATAAGTTTTCCCTGTCTACTATACCCAGCCCGCTCATGAATTTGAAAGCCTCAATCAAATTTCCTCTCAGCCTACTTGTCTCAAAAGAGATAATGCCACCTCCTTCAATCTATCCTTCTCACTGAAGGTTCTCATTCCCAAAACTGTACTTGTAAATTGCTTCTGCACTCTCTCCAATGCATTCTTATCTTTCCTATAATATGGCGCCCAGAACTACAGTCATGTACCGGTTGATTTGTGTTGTTGGGAAGGCAGCAATCGTTATCTGCTCACCCCTAGCTGTGTGAAGAGTTTGGTGATGTGACTTTGAGCATTGCTGTAGTCATTCAATACAACTGAGTGCCCTGTTTGCTGAATTTATTTAGCAGAGATGAGTCAGATACGCAGCCATAGACTGGAAACAGAAAAAGCCTAGAAACACTCAGGAGATTAGGCAGCATTGGAAAGGGAAAAATAGTTTTAATGACTCAGTTCAATAAATTTCTAACTAGATAAATTTTGATATGGAAAAGATTCTAAGCAAATAGAGACTTGGGGAGTAGAGGAGGAAACTCAGCAACAAGTGGGAAGATCTAACATAGAGTGAGGGCAGGAGGGATTTAACTGCATTAGAATTAGAATTGGAATTAATTTTATTATCACATAGTACACAGAACAGTTCAGCACAGGAACAGGCCCTTAGGCCCACAGTACAGTGCTGAACACGATGCCAAATTAAACTAGCCCCTTCTGCCTGCCCTTGGTCCATATCCCTCCATTTCTTACATTTTCATGTGTCTATTTAAAAGTCCCTTAAGTGCTCTTACTGCCACCACCAGCACCCCAGCAGCAAGTTCCAGACCCCTACCTCTCTCTGTGTAAAAAGTTGACTCTCACATCCCCTTTGAACTTGCCCCCTCTAACCTTCCCCCTAGTTTTATATATTTCAACTCTGGGAAAAAAGACTCTGACTTTCAATCAATCTATGCATCGCGTAATTTTAGAGACTTTTGTCAAATCTCCCCTCAGACTCCGCCACTCCAAAGAAAACAAGCTGAGGTTTTCTAGCCTCTCCTTATAGCCCATACATTCTAATCCAGGTCACCTGATGAAGGAGCGTCGCTCCGAAAGCTAGTGTGCTTCCAATTAAACCTGTTGGACTATAACCTGGTGTTGTGTGATTTTTAACTTTGTACATCCCAGTTCAACACCGGCAGCTGCAAATCATGTCTAATCCAGGCAGCATCATGGTAAGCCTCTTCTGGCCCTCTACAAAGACTCTACATCCTTGCTATAAGTACTTTAAGTACAGCCTAACCAAAGCCTTGTAAAGCTGCAACATAACATCCTGACTCAATTCCCCTAACAATAAAGTTAAGCATGCTACATGGAGTCTCTACCACCTTATCTACCTGCGTGGCCATTTTCAGGGTGCTATGACCTTGAACCCTGAGATCCCATTGGGAGTCCGTAATGAGGCTGGGAGTCTGTACTGAGGCTGGGAGACTGTACTGAGGCTGGGAGTCTGTACTGAGACTGGGAGTTCACCCTGAGGCTGGGAGACTGTACTGAGGCTGGGAGACTGTACTGAGGCTGGGAGTCTGTGCTGAGGCTGGGAGTCTGTGCTGAGGCTGGGAGACTGTACTGAGGCTGGGAGCATAAACTGAGGCTGGATGACTGTACTGCGGCTGGGAGCCTGTGCTGAGGCTGGGAGACTGTGCTGAGGCTGGGAGACTGTACTGGGGCTGGGAAGTTCTACTGAGGCTGGGACTCTGTGTTGAGGCTGGATGTCTGTACTGAGGCTGGGAGTCTGTACTGAGGCTGGGAGTGTATACTGAGGCTGGGAGTCTGCACTGCGGCTGGGAGTTTGTACTGTGGCTGGGAGACTGTACTGAGGCTGGGAGACTGTACTGAGGCTGGGTGTCTGTACAGAGTCTGGGAGTCAGTGCTGAGGCTGGGAGGCTGAACTGCGGCTGGGAGTCTGTACCACGGCTGGGAGACTGTACTGAGGCTGGGAGACTGTACTGAGGCTGGGTGTCTGTACAGAGTCTGGGAGTCAGTGCTGAGGCTGGGAGGCTGAACTGTGGCTGGGAGTCTGCACCACGGCTGGGAGACTGTACTGAGGCTGGGAGACTGTGCTGAGGCTGGGAGACTGTGCTGCGGTTGGGAAGTTCTACTGAGGCTGGGAGTCTGTGCTGAGGCTTGATGTCTGTACTGAGGCTGGGAGTCTGTACTGAGGCTGGGAGTGTATACTGAGGTTGGATGACTGTACTGCGGCTGGGAGTCTGTACTGAGGCTGGGAGTCTGTGCTGAGGATGGGAGACTGTACTGAGGCTGGGAGACTGTACTGAGGCTGGGAGTCTGTGCTGAGGCTGGGAGACTGTACTGAGGCTGGGAGCCTGTGCTGAGGCTGGGAGACTGTATTGAGGCTGGGAGACTGTACTGAGGCTGGGAGTCTGTGCTGAGGCTGGGAGTCTGTACTGAGGCTGGGAGTCTGTGCTGAAGCTGGGAGACTGTACTGAGGCTGGGAGTCTGTGCTGAGGCTGGGAGACTGTACTGAGGCTGGGAGACTGTACTGAGGCTGGGAGTCTGTGCTGAGGCTGGGAGACTGTACTGAGGCTGGGAGACTGTGCTGAGGCTGTGAGTCTGTACTGAAGCTGGGAGTGTATACTGAGGCTGGATGACTGTACTGTGGCTGGGAGTCTGTACAGAGTTTGGGAGTCAGTGCTGAGGCTGGGAGACTGTACTGAGGCTGGGAGACTGTACTGAGGCTGAGTGTCTCTGCTGAGGCTGGGAGACTGTATTGAAGCTGGAAGACTGTGCTGGGGCTGGGAGTCTGTACTGAGGCTGGGAGACTGTACTGAGGCTCTGTGTCTGTACTGAGGCTGGGAATCTGTACTGAGGCTGGGAGACTGTAATGAGGCTGAGTGTCTCTGCTGAGGCTGGGAGACTGTACTGAAGCTGGAAGACTGTGCTGGGGCTGGGAGTCTGTACTGAGGCTGGGAGACTGTACTGAGGCTGGGAGTCTGTACTGTGTCTGGGAGAATGTGCTGAGTCTGGGAGACTGTACTGAGGCTGGGAGTCTGCACTGACTTCACTTGGGAAACAAGGACAGGAGTAAGAAGAAAAGATGAAAAAAAAATGAAAAGAGCAAAAGAAGGTAAAGAAACAGGCGGTGTCACTAAGCTCCAACAAGGGAGTCCTACACTACCGCCATCTTGGACACGAGGTCAGAGATGAGTTTGCAAGCTTGCCTGTGTACATCAAACTTAAAAGAACAAAAGCAGTGTATTATGATTTCGAAGAAGATGTTTAACTTTTGGAAACAAATTCAAACACTCACTGTTCAACTGGTAGAATTACGCCACAGGGTTTCATTTTTAAACAAAGGCTTTTGCTGTTTAAGAACTGAAACAAGTCTGACTAGCAATGTTATATTTCACAAGCACTTATGTTTTAAGAACATCCTAATGGTTCATTCCCTACTCTATTGCATTTATATTTAAGAATTCATTCCAGGATCTTGAGGGCTCCTTCACATGTCCTGAACCAAGGTGTGCCACAGCACTTAGGAATTCACTATATTCTCCGAAGTCTAAGATTTATTGGGGGCTTTCTACTAGCATCCGGGTGAATATCCCCTTCAGCACCTGACAATCTGGGCATCACTGTCTCCTTGCTTAGTGATCCATAGCTCTTGACAGCTGTCTATTTCTGTTCTAACTGAGCCAGCTCCAGTGTTAGAAACTATCTGCATGAAAAATAAAATACCAATAAACCCCAAACAAATGGGTATCTCACCTGAAATCTATCCCAACATCAATGTAGCACCTTTAGGTTGTCCCAGACATGGATTTAATCAAATTAACACAAACTTTCAAAATATGTGCTTTGATTGGAAACGTGTATGGATTGTTTAAATCTTTTCCATCTTCACCAGTTCCTTTCGAGCCGTTCTTTGATTTGGGAAAATTATTGAATAAGACCACCCAATGGGCATGACTGTGTAGATTTAATGCCCACCAGGATTGGAAAGGCATAATAAATTGTTTAATGTGCTCTGATTTCAATTCTGCCGATACACAGATCAACCTTTGAATTGCAATTACCTTGGGTCTATTTACCAACTGCTCAGACCTCGGGCTCTCTTGCTTTTTTATCTTGCATTGACAGGTTCAATTCGCATACTCAATGTTATACTCCTAAAACTAAATCACAAAGCTAAGTATTGTTGCAAGAATTGATCAAGAGAAGGTCATCAGAAATTGCAGCAGGATCTTGATCTGCTGGGCAAGTGGACTGAGAAATGGCAAGTGGTGTTTAATTTTAAACAGGGTGAGGTGTTGCATTTTGGAAAGTCAGATCAATGTAGAAGCTTCATGGTGAATGGTAAGGCCTTAAGGAGTGGAGTCGAACAGGAGGACGTTGGAGTTCAGATTCTCTGAAAGTTGCGTCACAGACAGACAAGGCAGTGAAGAAGGCTTCTGGCCTTCATCAGTCAGGACATTGAGTATTGAAGTTTGGAAGTTATGTTGCAGTTGATGAGTCTTCAATTGGTGTATTGTGCTCGGTTTTGGTTACCTTGCTGCAGGAAGGATGTTATTAAAGTGTGCAGAAGACATTTACAAGGATGTTGACAGGACAGCATGGCTTTGTGTGTGGGAAATCATGTCTCACAAACTTGATTGAGTTTTTTGAAGAAGTAGCAAAGAGGATTGATGAGGGTAGAGCAGTGGACGTGATCTAAACGGTCTTCAGTTAGGCGTTCGACAAGGCTCCTCATGGGAGACTAGTTAATAAGGTTAGTTCTCATGGAATACAGGGAAAATTTGGATACAGAACTGGCTCAAAGGTAGATGACAGAGGGTGGTGGTGGAGGGTTGTTTCTCAGACTGGAGGCCTGCGACCAATGGAGTGACACAAGGATTGGTGCTGGGCCCACTACTTTTCGTCATTTATACAAATGATTTGGGTGTTAGGAGGTGTAGTTAGTAAGTTTGGAGATGACATTAAAATTGGAGGTATAGTAGATAGTGAAGAGGGTTACCTCAGCTTACGACAGGATCTTGATCAGATGAGCCATGAGCTGATGGTGGCAGATGGAGTATAATTTAGATGAATGTGAGATGCTGCATTTTGGGAAAGCAAATCAGAGCAGACTTACACACTTAATGGTAAGGCCCTGGGGAGTGTTACTGAACAAAGAGACCTTGGAGTGCAGGTTCATAGTTCCTTGAAAGTGGAGTCACAGGTAGATAAGATAGTGAAGAAGGCGTTTGGTATGCTTTCCTTTAAAGGTCAGAGTATTGAGTACAGGAGTTGGGAGGTCATGTTGCGGCTGTACAGACATTGATTAGGCCACTTTCGCAGTATTGTGTGCAATTCTGGTCTCCTTTCAATTGGAAGAATATTATGAAACTTGGAAGGGTTCAGAAAAGATTTACAAGGATGTTGCCAGGGTTGGAGGGTTTGAGCTATAGGGAGAGTCTGAACAGGCTAGGGCTGTTTTCCCTCAGCATTGGAGGCTGAGGGGTGACATTATAGAGGGGTGTGGATTCAGTAAATAGACAAGATCTTTTCCCAGGGGTGGGAGAGTCCAGAACTAGAGGGCAGAGTTTGAGGGTGAGAGCGGAAAAATTTAAAAGAGACCTAAGGGCAACTTTCTCAAACAGACAGTGATGTGGGTATGGAATGAGATGCCAGTGGAAGTGGTGGAGGCTGGTACAATTACAGCATTTAAAAGGCATCTGGATGGGTATAAGAATAGGAAGGGTTTAGAGAGATGCGGGTAAATTGCTGGCAAATGGGACTAGATTAGGTTAAGATATCTGGTCGGCATGGACAAGTTGGACCGAAGGGTCTGTTTCCATGCTGTATATCTCCATGACTCCATGACTAAATGGTCTGGGTTATAGGGAGAGGTTGGCCAAGCTTGGACATTTTTCTTTAGAGCGTAGGAGACTCAACGAGGATCTTATAGAAGTGTAAAAGATCATGAGAGGCATGGATATGGTGAATGAACTCAGTCTTTTTCGACAAATACATGGATAGGAAAGGTTTAGAAGGGTTTGGGCCAAGTGCAGGGAAATGGGATTAGCATGGATGGACATTTTGGTCGGCATGGGGTGAAGGGCTTGTCTCCGTGCTGTAGGACACTATGACTCTCTGACTGTAAGGTGAGAATGGCAACAGCTGGGGAATTGCTGTCCAAAAGAATGAAGCAGAGGTTTTGATTGGATGTTATTGAAATTAAGTGGGTGAGTTGGCTCTTGTGGTGGTTTCCCTCCCTCTGTTTCTGCATGTTGTCTCAGCTCGGAAATGCCTCCAGTGTCATTCTCTGTTGAGTGTTGTCATGAGGTTTGTGGGCGCATTGTTAACAATCAGCAGAATTTGTTTCACTTGAAGTTTTTTGGGTTGCCAGAATGTTTTTGTGTCTTGCTTTATCTTGAAGTCATGACATCCTAACTTCTCATAATTGGCACCATTTCAAAATAGTGTTGCTAATCACTGCTCAGAAAGTTATCACAGGGACTCAGCAATTTCACCACGCTCCTCCCCTTACTATGGGAAGGTTCACCACTTTTTATTTGTCATGAGATGTTGACCTCAGTATCTAGTGACTGGCCTTCCTTAATTGTCCAGCAAACAGGTTAGGAATCAACCATGTTGCTGTAGGTCTGGAGTCACATGTAGGCCAGACCAGAATCAGGATGATAGCTTCCTTCCCTCCAGACCTACAATTCTATGGATCTGGAGTCATGTCCCTTCCCCATAGGACATTTGTGAGCAAGGTGAGTTTTTATGTCAATCAACAATCGTTAAATTTATGATTTGGAGATGCCGGTGTTGGACTGGGGTGTACAAAGTTAAAAATCACACAACACCAGGTTATAGTCCAACAGGTTTAATTGGAAGCACACTAGCTTTCAGAGCGATGCTCCAATTTATTGTATCTTCTCAAGTAATAGTTGATTTCATGTAAAAGTGGACCCCTTATTTTAGGCCAAACAACCTGGAATTTTCCGTATATCTCATGTAAAACTCAATGCTAGTTCTTCAAAGTTAGCAGATCGACATTTATGAGTCACTGTGCTGGTCATCGTCCAGTATTCCAGTCAGCTGACTGTTGTGTTCCACTCTAGGTTTTCAGAATTACCGTAATTCATTTTTTTTCTCTTTACTCTTTTAGAGATCAATTGGGCTTCTGCTAATGATATGGCATGAATTTTGACGGGCATGAATTTAAGCCCCCTCAAATCCATGTAATAGTCGACCCCACAAATTTAACCTTAAAGGTAGTGAAAAAATTTGACTATTACTTCAGTATATAAGGTAGATTGAATTGTCATTTGTACTCAAGTACAGAAATCCAGGTGTACAGTGAAAAGTGTACAGTGTTGCCACACAATGCACCATCAGGTACAAAGATATCTAGGTATAAAAACTTAGGTACATCGGAGGGTCAGTGTGGACGTGTTGGGATGAATGGCCTGTTTCCACACTGTAGGGATTCTATGATGATTCAAGTCTCACCCACCAACAGAAACAACTTGCCTGCCTCTATCTTAACCATCCCTTTCATAATTTTATATGTTTTTCTAAGATCCCCTCTCATTCTTCTAAATTCTAGTGAGTACAGTCCCAGGTGACTCAACCTCTCCTCATAGGGTTACCCTCTCATCTCTGAAATCAACCTGGTGAACCTCCTCTGTACCACCTCCAAAGCCAATATGTCCTTCCTCAAGTAAGGAGACCAGAATTGCACACAATACTCCAGGTATGGCCTCACCAATGTACTCTCCTGACATGTACAGGTCGTTCTGTTATGAAGCACGTTTCGTTAACACGAATTCGCTATAATGTGATTGATGAATTGGGGGCATTGTTTCTAAATGTGTGTTAGCTGTAATGCAATTACATTGCCAATACTTTAAGTGCTGTTTCTAAAGCGTGATTTTTCTATAATGCAGGGTTGTGCAAGAACACAACCATCACGCTATCGAAGAACTACCTGTATCTCAAAGACGGTGGGCAGGCATTGGAAAATCAGGGAATAATCCATAGGGCACAGAATTCCCAATTGCTAACCTACTACCTCACAGTTCCAGGGACTCAGGTTCAGTTCCACCCTCAGCCAACTGTCTGTTAGGAGTTTGCACATCTTCCCTGTGTCTGCGTGGGTTTCCTCCGGGTGCTCTGGTTTCCTTCCAGAGTCCAAAGGTGTGCAGGTTAGGTGGATTGGCCATGTGGAATTGGCCACACTGTCCAGGGGTGTGTAGATTGGGTGGATTGCCCAAATTTCTCTATTTAGAGATGCAGGGAAACAGGGATTGGACAGGATGCTCTTTGGAAGGACGGTGTGAGATCGATGGGTCAAATGTCCTGCTTCCACACTGTAGGGCTTCTATTCTATGAGCTATTGAGGTAGCCGTAGAGGTACTGTGGCCAATCCAGCTGATTTTCGGCTCATTGACCACCATACCCAGGGTGCTAATATAAATCAGAGACAAAAATTGGAATTGCTGGAAAAGCTCAGCAGATCTGGCAGCATCTGTGGAGAGAAATCAGAGTTAACATTTCGTAGTTGAGGGACCCTCTCTCAGAACTGGGTGTTCCCAGTTACTACCACATGGGAAGGATGCGCTTTGAGCAGAGTCCTTGGAGTAAAACATGGGATATTTCCTTGGACACTTTTAAATGGAGTTTGGTCCATGGAAACTATTGATGTGGCCACAGGCTTAAGAAAGAATGCTGGCAAATGAATATTTTTTTTCCCTATCTCATTGTGTAGCAGGTGAGAGGACGAGTTCAGCTCAACACCTCGGGCAGAAAAATATTTTCAAACAATTGGTGTACTCATTTCCCTTCGAAAGAAACCCAATTAAGCCTGCCTTTGTGTCCCACTTCCCCAGATAGAAGCCGAGTAAATAATCAAAGGGGAGGCTCTGGGGGAGGAGGACGATTAAAGTGTAAAACATTTTTTTTTAAACAGACTCTTCTGGTTAGAAAATAAGAACCATTTAGAGCAAAAATAATGTGATGGAAACATCTTGGGACTTTAGATTCTTGCTTCCTTCTCACAGCTGTCAATTGTCTCAGAAACAAAGCTCCATGGAAATAATTTACATCTAATCTGAGAGACCCATTAAAAGCAGAATATAATGTTAAGTTTTAGTTAAGTTTGACTGTCATACATTGCTTGGAAACTGGAACAGGCACCATTTGTCCAGATATGGAATCTCAGAGATTCAAGGCAAAGGAAGCCATTTGACCCATCGAATCTGTCCTAGCCTCGAACTCACCATTTCACCTCACTCCCTGCCCTTTCCTCACAGGCCTGTAAAAATTTGCTTCTTTTCCATCGTTTAATCATTCATATTTGAAAATCTCCACATGGCTAAAACCCCCCCCCACCCCATCAGCATTAGCAAGAGGCGATAGCCTTGTGGGATTACAGCTAGACTGCGAATCCGGGGATTAAGATAATTTTCTGGGGATTCAGGTTCAAACCCTGCCATGCTAGATGGTGAAATTAGAATTCAATAAAGAAAAAGTCTGGAATTAAGAGTCTAATAGAGAGTCTGTTGTCAATTGTTGGGAAAAACCCATCAGGTTCATTGATATCCTTGGTGGAATGAAACTGCCATCCTTACCTGGTCTGGCCTACATGTGACCCCAGGCCTGTAGCAATGTGGTTGACTTTTAATTGCCCTCTGGCCGATTAGGGATGAGCAATAAATGCTAGCTTAGCTAGTGACACCCTCATCCCGTGAATGTATAAAGAAAAATCCTAGCAAAAGCGGAAGAACAATGCTGCAAAGGCTAGAAGTCTGGAACAAAGTCATCGACCTGAATTGTTAACTCAGTTTCTCTCTCCACAAGTATGACATGACTGATGTGCATTTCTTGTATATTTTTTGTTTCATTTCCATGGTTTTGATATCTTTCCTAAAATATGGTATTGAGAACTCATCACAATACTCCTGCTGAGTCTTAATCAGTTGTTTCAATAATTCCTAATCTGTAGTAATTTGTTTTGGTTTCCTGATTGCAGCAAAACATCCCAGGCCCTGTTGGTCTGAATGATGTAGGAGTGATTTCACGGTTTATTAATCCAGTACAGGCAAATGCTCTGGGAGCATAGGTTCAAATGTCACTGTGGTAGCTGGTGAAATGTGAAATTTGATAAACCCTGAATTTAGACCATAAAGCTAGGAGCAGAAGTTTGCTCTACCATTCAGTGAGATCATGGCTGATCTGACAAAACTCACCTCCCCTTTCATGTCTTATCCTTAATTCTCTATTGTTTAGAAAGTTTACTATGACCTGAAAGCTAGCCCTAAAGATGACTATGTAACCATTGACATAAAAACCCTTTTGCTTCACTTATGTCTCAGCAAAAACTATCTAACTTTGTGCCAAAACAATCTAATTATTGCAGCAACTGATTAAGACTCAGCAGGAGTATTGTGATGAGTTCTTAATACCATATTTTAGGAAAGATGTCAAGACCATGGAGAGATTGATACCGAAAAATGAAACAAAAAATATACAAGATATGCACAGCAGGTCATGTCGTGCCTGTGGAGAGAGAAACTGAGTTAATGTTCCAGACTTTCAGCATCAGCAGCACTTTTCTTTATACAGGAAACTACTGCGACAAGCTAAAGACATGGAGTGGGGAAGAGGCGTAGTATTAAAGACTTATACATTCATGGTTAAATATGAACCGTTAAAGGGCATAAAGGGAGTGGACAGAAATGTAGAGTAACTTACGGGCAGTGAGTTCGATTCCCACCACCATCTAGATGATCCTTTTCCCCTCATACCCCTTTTCCTGCCCCTTATTTTGAATACATTCCCCTTGGTTGTTGATACCTTCACCAAGGGGAAATTTATTTTTTGTCTACTGTATCTATTCTCTTCAAACTTCATGCATCTCAATCATGTTCCCCCTCAATCTTTTGAAATCAACCCTGTCTGTCCAATCTTTCTTCATTACTAAAACTCTCCAGCCCAGACTATGTTGTGGTAAATCTCCTCTGTACCCCCTCCAGTGCCAGAGGTCACTCAACACGAGATTATAATTCAACACGTTTATTTGAAATCACAAGCTTTCATAGCGCTGCCCCTTCGTCAGGTGAAGTCTTAATGAAGGAGCAGAGCTCCGAAAACTTGTGGTTTCAAATAAACCTGTTGAACTATAAGCTGGTATCGTGTGACCTCTGACTTTGTCCACCCCAGTCCAATACCAGCACCTCCATGTCACGTCCACACTCTTCAGTGTATTCGCATCCCTCCTATAATATGGATATCAGAATTGAAAGCACAACAATGATGTTTAATAAAACGTACTATCAAGTGGGTAACTCACATTTTGGCAGGGTTCTCAGCTTGTACCTATTCTTATGCCCTGGAAGGATTGTGAAATGATTGCATCATTGATTCCGAGAGAGTATCCCATTAGTGTTATTATAATACTCTCCTATACATCTTCAAAGTAGGATGTGTATTCATACATAAATCTTTGGTCATCTTCCAGACTTGTTTTCGATTGTTTCTCCCCTTGTGATTTACTCCAGGCACTGGACCCCACAGAAAATGACTGACGGCTTTCAGAAGAGAGCCAGACACCCTCTGTTTAGTAACGGGACACATGCTTGTTCAGATAGATGTGAGGAGTTGAACTGAAGAGGTGGATCCACCATCAACCCGCTTTGGAAGCTTGGAAACAAATTTCCTGTAAGAATTTAGAACCTCATCAAGCCATTCATTTCTGGGAGGAGTTTATGTAGAAGTTCTGCTTAATTGACATTCTGCTCCTTCCTGCTTACTCCGCCCTTGTGCTAGAAATTGAGGGATAGTAGGTAGGTGAGAATCATAAGAACCACAAAATATAGGAGCAGAATTACACCATTCAGCCCATTGAGTCTGCCCGGCCATTCGATCAAGGCTGATATATTTCTCAAACTCATTCTCCCTCCTTCTCCCTGTAACCCTTGGCGATCGCTGAATGGGATTATGACTGGACTGTGAATCTAGAGATCCAGCTAATGTTCTGGGGATCCATGCTCCAAATCCTGCCACAGTAGATGGTGGAATTTAAATTTCATCTTTAAAAACTCTGGAATTAAGAGTCTGATGGAGAGTCCATTGTCAATGGAAAAAACCCATCTTGTTCACTAATGTCCTTTAGGGAAGGAAACAGCCATCCTTACCCAGTCTGGCCTACATGTGACTATAATGTGATTGACTCTTAATTGCCTCTGGGTAATTAGGGATGGGTAATGAATGCTAGCTTAGCTAATGGCGCCCTCATCCCCTGAATGCATTAAAAAAAATGAAAGAAAAATGCTGCAGATGCTGACAGTCTGGAACAAAGTCATCGACCTGAAAAGCTAACTCCACAGATACAATATGACCTGCTGGGTATTTCCTGGGTTTTTTAGGTGTAAATTTCTCGACAGTCTTGACATCTTTTCTAAAATATGGTACTGAGAATTCATCACAATACTCCTGCTGAGTCCTAATCAGTTGTTTCAATTATTTTTAATTTTGTAGTAATTCCTTACAAATCAAGAGGCTACCTATCTCTATCTGACTGAAGAGATTCCTCCTCACCTCAGTTCTAAAGGGTCAACCAGCTAGCTCGCTGCATTTGTGGGGAGCGTGCTTAAACCTCCTGTCACCCTGGGGAGGGGGCTGGGTGTGTGCGGAGCAGGGGCAGAGGGGGCAAATATCCATTTCTTTACTCAGCGAGTCATGAGTTCATGGAATGCCCTGCCAGTAGCAGTGGTGGACTCTCCCTCTTTATGGGCATTTAAACGGGCATTGGATAGGCATATGGAGGATAGTGGGCTAGTGTAGGTTAGGTAGGCTTCGGTTGGCGCAACATCGAGGGCCGAAGGGCCTGTACTGCGCTGCATTTTTCTATGTTCTATGTTCTATCTCTTCACTCTGATCTGTCTTCCAAGTGGAAACATCTTCACCTCGTTCACTCCATCCATGCCTTCCCAAATTCTGTAAATTTCAAGAAGGACAGGTCACTGGACTTGAAGCGTTAACTCTGCTTTCTCTCTCCACAAATGCTGCCAGACCTGCTGAGTTTCTCCAGCTTCTTGCTTCTGTGTTCCTATGTATTGTTCCTTTTACTCACAGCCTCTTAGTGCCAGGCCTTGTGGCATTGTCAAGAATGAAGCCTAGACACAAGAGAGACTCTTTACTTGGTGTAGCAACTTTAAGCAACAAAAACATTTTAGTTTCTTCCGAGCTGAATGCAGCTGATTCCTTCACACCCCATATGGACCATTGATGCAACGTAAGCTGTTAAAATGTTATTTACCAGATGTTTCACACTACTTAGATTAAGGATGCAAATGCAGTTCATATGGCGTCACTCTGCAGTTGATGGACAGGGTTGTAATGCCTACTATCGGGAGAGTTGGAGGACTGGTAGAGAAAAGGGAATGCTGGCTGTCAGCTTAAGGGTGATTCACTGTTGATTGGTCCAGGAATGGGAAAACGTGAGACAGAAAGAAAGGCCACTATACGAGGGAGAGAAAGGGGGAAAGACAGAAAAAGAAGAAAGGAACAAAATCAACGAGAAAGAAAGAAGCATATTAGATTGTAGTACTTTAGGAGATGGCTCAGTGACAATGTGCATAGTACGTTCCAAAAAGGTGGAGTGATAATAACCAGGTGGAGGTCGTTCGGCTATAACACGATAGTTGTGTTCCTCTGCATCCTAGCGCTGTAGAAAATCACTCTGTAAAAGATGGCTAATAGTAAATGACCATACCTCTTCAGTAGAAAGTTTGTGTTATTCAGTGTCCACAATTCATCAATTGCGTTATAGCCAATAGCTGATGAAATGCACGTTAAAGCAGAAAGACCTGTAACCTGCTTTACTGAGTTATAAATATTGGCCAGGATACCAGGACAGATTGCTTATCTTCAAACTAGTACCATCAGATTAATGAAGTCCATCTAAGTGGACAGACAGGGCTTCATTTTAATATGACACCCAGATAACTCTGGGTCCAACAGTGCAGCATTCCCTCACCATCAGGAGGACCATCATGAGACTCTGAAAGGTTGTTCTTGGGGTTGGAAGGTCTGGTCAATAGTCTTTGACCTCCTGAAGTTGAGGGTGGAGCTCAGTCAGGGATTATCCTCTCCTCTCTCCACTAATGGTGAAATAGGATTAGTCATAATCCAGTTTTGTGCAGCTATCCCTGATTGAAGCACTAACTGAGAGCAATCCCATGTATAGCACAGATCATCATCCTGACTCATGTGTGCCCTTCATCCAAAAGCACTGAAACACTAAGGTCCCACAGTTAGGGGCAATTAGGGATGGGCAATAAAAGTGATGCCCTTGTTCTGTGAATGAATAAAGAAAGAAATATTACTTGGTTTAACCACTTTGAGGGTTTGCTGTCCATAAATTTGGCTATATTTCTGTATTGCTGAAAATGTGTTGTTGAAAAAGCGCAGCAGGTCAGGCAGCATCCAAGGAGCAGGAGAATCGACATTTCGGGCATGAGCCCTTCTTCAGGAATGGCACATATGAATCAGGATAATGGTCTGTGCTATATTTCTGTATTTCCTACATTACAACAATGACTAAACTTCAAGAGTGGTGTGGAGAATTTTCAAGTTTCCAGTGGATGCAAAAGGCACGACATCAAGGCCCATTTGTTCTCGTTATTGTAAGGTAAATGTGTGGCAGAGGTACAGAAATTAGACCTGCAGCAGGTAGAGACACAGCAGGAATCGTAGTCTACACATGAGTTAGCAGACAGATAGACTCAGCAGATACATGGGAAGGCTCCCCTCCTAGCCACATACCATCCTGGCTTGGAAATATATCATCGGTATCGAGGGTCAAAATCCTGGAGCAGCAGCGGTTCAAGAAGGCAGCTCACCACCACCTTCTCAAGGGTAACTAGTGATGGGCAATAAATGGTGACCTGGCCAGTGATGCCCACATCCCATGAGTGAATTCAAAAAAAATTCAAGAGAAAGCCACGTTTAACCTCATCACTTAGAGCTCTGAAACAGGAAGAGGTTTTGTTCTCTAATATCCTTCAAAACGATAAAAAATTACCTCTCACAAAGCTTCGAGCGATGAAGCTGCCTCTTTATATGATACATAATTTACAATGGCAGAATATAAGACGGTGCAATCTGACAAGCATGTTTCCCATTAGTATCAGACTGATAGACTTTTATAATGGCATTTCCTTGTCAGAATGAATAAAGAACACTTTGAAACACTCAAGCAGTGCCCTCTCAGATTAAGCTAAAAGTGGTTAACACTTTCATGACTGACGTAAGAGATCAGTAGAAAGAAGAGGTCCCTCAGACAACGGAATACTAATCTATTCACACTTTATGTGGCATTTAACCCCCAACCCCACCCCCCAATCCCCAAATTCATTTGTTTGACAGACAATCATTAACCTCCCTGACCTCATTTTATACCTAAACTAAAAATAATCAGTGCTGATCAGAAACTTAGAACCCAAAATATCATTCTGGCTGATTTCTTACATTGTTGCTGTAGTCAGAGGATTGGCGGTTCCCATCCTAAGGATTAGATCAGAGTGGTGCTGGAAAAGCACAGCAGGTCAGGCAGCATCCAAGGAGCAGGAAAATCGACGTTTTAGGCAAAAGCTCTTCATCAGATTCCCATCCTACCCCTGAGACGTTTGAACATAAAGCCTGCACTAATACTCTCAATGCAGTTTTTGAGAGAGCGCTGTCCTGAAGGCGGTACAGCCTTTCAGATAAACTGGATCCAAATTCCATTCTCAGACGGATGTATGTTATTACTAAGCAGGTTTTTAAATAAAAAAAGACCAATATTTATCCCTCAGCCAACATTACTTAGTGACAACAAAATAAAACAAAGAGCTGCGATGCTGGAAATATGAAATAAAACCAGAAATTGCTGGTGGGACTCTTTGGGCCTGGAAAGAAAGCAGAGTTACTGTTTTGAGTCCAATGACGCTTCCTCAGAACAGTTCTGCAGAAGGGTTGTTTGAACTTAAAACGTTAACTGGGCTTTCTCATCACAGATGCCTCCAGACCTGTCGAGTTTCTCCAGCAATTTCTGACTTTGTTTCATCACTTTGAGACAGATTATGTGCCGTTATTAAGTTGCTGCTCGGAGGAACCTATTGTGAACTGCATTTTTTAGAGTCATTGTGTCATGCAGCACGGAAACAGACCTTTTGGCCCAATGGGTCCACTCCGACCATGTTCCCAAAGTAAACTAGTCCCGCCTGCCTGCGCCTGACCCATATCCCTCCAAAGTTTTGCTATTTACGTACATATCCAAAACATTGTAACGGTACCTGCATTCACTTTCTCAGGAAGCTAATTCTACTTGTGAATTAGCTTCCTGAGAAGTTATTACACTCTCTGCCTTTTTTAAATCTTTCCCCACTCACCTTAAAAGTAAGCCCCTTTGATTAGATTCCCTACAGCATGGAAGTAGGCTATTTGGTCCAACAAGTCCACACCAACCCTCCAAAGAGTAACCCACCCACCCCTATCCCCTACCCTATGCACAATTTAGATTAGATTACTTACAGCGTGGAAACAGGCCTTTCGGCCTAACAAGTCCACACTGACCCTCCAAAGAGCAACGCACCCAGACCCATTCCCCTACATTTACCCCTTCACCTAATACTACGGGCAATTTAGCATGGCCAATTCACCTAGCCTGTGCATCTTTGGACTGAGCACCTGGAGGAAACCCACACAGACACGGGGAGAATGTGCAAACTCCATCCTGGCAGTTGCCTGAGGTGGGAATTGAATCCGGGTCTCTGGCACTGTGAGGCAGCAGTGCTAACTACTGTGCCACTATGCAGCCCTTTTAGCATGGTCAATTAGCCTAAAATGCACATGTTTGGATTGTGGGAGAAAACCAGAGCACCCGGAGGAAACCCATGCAGAGACGGGGAGATTGTGCAAACTCCAGAGAGCCGCCTGAGGCTGGTATCAAACCCATGCTCCTGTGAGGCAGCAGTGCTAACCACTGAGCCACCGTGACATCGCTTATTTTGAGCTCACCCAAAAGACCTTGGTATTCACCTTATCTCTAGCCCTCATGAGTTAATAAACATCTTATATGAGTTATAAGGTCACCAATCAACCTCTTTTTCCAATGAGAAAACTCCCAGCCTTTTCAGCTGCTCTTTATATCTCAAATGCTCCATTTCTGGCAAAATCTGGGTAAATCTTTTTCTGAACCCTCTCCAGTTTAATAATATCCTGCTGATGTTCCAACATTTCAAAGGATTGAAGAGAAGGGCTTTGGGTTAATCTGAGGCAAGGTCAGAACCTTTATTTTATGTCCTGTAAGTTGTTCTGGATTGCTACGTTACCTGAAAAAAAAGTTGCTTGATTTGGTATTGAAGTGTGCATTGTAACTGCTGTAGCTTAGAATTTGCTTATGTTCAGTCCATTTATCAGAATTAGGCATGCAGCTATTGGCCTTAAGATACCTGGGTTACAACAAAGAAAGTCATCTGAAGATGTTACAGAGGAATAATCAAAGATAATCAAAGATAAAAACACTGGAAAGAATAGAAAGATTTTGCTCTATATCTTTATTCCTTCCTGGGGAATGCTGGTTAACCCAGCATATATTGTCGATCCCTACGTGTCCTTCAAAAGGTGACTTTCTTGATTGACTTCAGCCTTTATCGTATCATTACAGCCATAGTGCTGTCAGGGAGGGAGTCCCAGGATTTTGATGCAGTAACAGTGAAGGGAGAATGATATATTTCCAGGTCAGGGTTTACAGGGGTTGGTGTTCCTGGCATCTGCTGCCTTTTTACTTTGAGGAAGTAGACGTCATGGGCTTAGAAGGTTCTGCTGAAGGAGTTTTGGTGAGTTCACTCACTTTTGCCATTGAGTAGGCAATGGAGGGAGTGAATAGAATCCCTACAGTGCAGAAAGAGGCCATTCAGCTCGTCAGGTCTACTCCAACCCTCCAAAGAGCTTTCCACCCAAACCCATTTCCTCACCTATCCCTGCAACCCTGCAAATGCCATGGTCAATCCGCTTAGCCTACACATCCCTGGACACTATAGGCAATTTAGCCATGGCCAATCCACCTGACCCGCATGTCTTTGCACTCTGGGAGGAAACCCATGCAGACACGGGGAGAATGTACAAACTCCACACAGACAATCACCTGAGACTGGAATTGAACCAAAGTTCCTGTTACTTTGAGGCAGTAGTGCTAACCATCGAACCACCATGTCACCCTTAAGTGATGGATGGTGTGCCAATTAAGTGGCTACTTGAGTGTCATTGTAGGTGCACCTATCTAGGCAAATGGAAATAATGCGTCACATTCCTGACTTGTGCCTTGTAGATAGTGGACACACACTGGGGAGTCAGAAATCAGAACACTTTGCTTCTGATCGGATGGAGCACCTTTTAGATATCATAAAACATTTTAACATAGTGCTTTCAAACTGTAGTCACCGTTGTTACTGTAACAAACATGGCAGCCAATTTGGACTCCCCAAAGAACAACCTGACAATGGCCAGATAATCCATTTTAGCGGTGTTGATTGAGGAAAATCTATGATCCAGAACATGATGGATAATTCAACTGCACCTCAAAATGGTCATTGAGATCATGTACTATCAACTTGAGAGAGTGGATGGAACCTTAGTATAAAAACTTGGCATGACAGTGAATAACTTTCATAGGTGCGCCATCAAGAGCCTGTCTGGATGTAGTGTTCACCACCTGGTATGACAACTGTACCATTCAAGATCGGAGACGGTTACAGAGAGTGGTGAACTCGGCCCAGACAATCACAAAGGCCAACTTCCCATCTATAGAGTCCATCTACCAGGCCCGCTGTCAAGGAAAGGCCGCCAGCATTCTCAAAGATCCATCCCACCCTGGTAATATTTTTCTACAACCTCTACCATCAGGGAGAAGGTACAGAAGCCTGAACACACACACACACACACACACACACACACCAGCCGGTTTTGTAACATTTTCTACTGTTGTTAGAATACTGAATGGACTCACGAACTCTTACCATTTGCATGTACCTGTGTTTTTGTTTTTGCTGCTGTTTGTCTATTACTTACTACCTATGCAACTTAACTCTGTGATCTGCCTGTATTGGGGGAGATCTGCCATTAGGGAGATTTAAACAACCTGGATGATTTTGGGATAGTGTACGGGGATGAGCTGAGAATAGGTCAGCGCAACATTGAGGGCCGAAGGGCCTGTTCTGCGCTGTATTGTTCTATGTTCTATGTTCTATTGCTCGCAAGACAAAGCTTTTCACTGTGCCTTGGTACATGTGACAATAAATTCAATTCAAAACTCATCCAAAAGTCAGCACCTGCAGCAGGGTAGATTTGTGTCAAGGTGTATGAGGGAGTCAGCTTGGATTTGACCTTGGTTTGGAAGGAAACTTGAACCTACAAACCAAAAAGCAAATATGCTACTAACAGAAACATAGCTGATTCTTGTATGCCACACAGGCTGGAACCTATTCAACAAATGAGCATTAACAGGTCACAGCAGGGCCTGGGTTATAGTTACCAATTGTCTGGCCTTTTTCTGTGGCTATGTTTGTGAGAGGGAGCATGCAGTGTCCACCAACATCCTTGATGCTTTTAAAAGAAAAGAGAGCGTCACAGGGGCTGGAGTGCCTTATCTCCCTTTTTGGCTCCAAAACTAGAGGGCATGGGTTTAAGGTGAGAGCGGAAAGATTGAAAAGAGACCTGGGAGGCAACCTTTTCACACAGAGGGTGGTGCATGTACGGAACGAGCTGCCAGAGGAAGTGGTAGAAGCGAGTGCAATGACAACATCTAAAAGAGAGGTAGGATAGGGGAGATTTAGAGGGATATGAACTGTGGGAAGCTAGGGAAGTGATTGTTGGGCCACTTGCTGAGATATTTGTATCATTGATAGTCACAGGTGAAGTGCCGAAGGATTGGAGGTTGGCTAATATGGTGCCACTTTAAGAAGGGTAGTAAGGACAAGCCAGGGAATTACAAGCTAGGGAACTATAGACCAGTGAGCCTGATGTCGGTGGTGGGCAAGTTGTTGGAAGGAATCATGAGGGACAGGATGTACATGCATTTGGAAAGGCAAGGACTGATTAGGGATAATCAACATGGATTTGTGCATGGGAATCATGTCTCACAAACTTGATTGAGCTGTTGAAGAAGTAATAAAGAGGATTGATGAGGGCAGAGTGGTAGATGTGATCTATATGGACTTCAGTAAGGCATTCGACAAGGTTCCCCATTGGAGATTGATTAGAAAGGTAATATCTCATGGAATACAGGGAGAACTAGCCACTTGGATACAGAACTGGCTCAAAGGTAGAAGACAGAGGGTGGTGATGGAGGGTTGTTTTTCAGACTGGAGGCCTGTGACCAGTGGAGTGCCACAAGGATCGGTGCTGGGTGCTCTACTTTTTGTCATTTACATAAACGATTTGGATGCGAGCATAAGAGGTACAGTTAGTAAGTTTGCAGATGACACCAAAATTGGAGGTGTAGTGGACAACGAAGAAGGTTACCTCAGATTACAACAGGATCTTGACCAGATGGGCCAATGGGCTGAGAAGTGGCAGATGGAATTTAATTCAGATAAATGCGAGGTGCTGCATTTTGGGAAAGCAAATCTTAGCAGGACTTATACATTTAATAGTAAGGTCCTAGAGAGTGTTGCTGAACAAAGAGACCTTGGAGTGCAGGTTCATAACTCCTTGAAATTGGAGTCGCAGGTAGATAGGATAGTGAAGAAGGCGTTTGGTATGCTTTCTTTTATTGGTCAGAGTATTGAGTACAGGAGTTGGGAGATCATGTTGCAGCTGTACAGGACATTGGTTAGGCCACAGTTGGAATATTGCGTGCAATTCTGGTCTCCTTCCTATTGGAAATATGTTGGAAACCTGAAAGGGTTCAGAAAAGATTTAGAAGGATGTTGCCAGGGTTGAAGGGTTTGAGCTACAGGGAGAGGCTGAAGAGGCTGGGGTTGTTTTCCCTGGAGCATCGGACGTTGAGGTGTGACCTTACAGAGGTTTACAATATTATGAGGGGTATGGATAGGGTAAATATACAAAGTCTTTTCCCTGGGGTGGGGGAGTCCAGAACTAGAGGGCATAGGTTTCGGGTGAGAGGTGAAAGAAATAAGAGATTAATGTGCAACGTTTTCACAAAGAAAGTGTAGCGTGTATGGAATGAGCTGCCAGAGGATGTGGTGAAGGCTGGTACAATTGCAACATTTAAGAGGCATTTGAATGGGTATAGCAATAGGAAGTGTTTGGAGGGATCTGGGACAGGTGCTGGCAGGTGGGACATCTGGCCAGCATGGACGGGTTGGACCGAAGGGTCTGCTTCCATGCTGTACATCTTCACAACGCTAAATGCAGTTTAGTTTAGGAATCCTTGTTGGCATGGCTGAGTTGGGCCGAAGGGCCAGGTTCCATGCTTTGTGACTCTGTAGTGCTGATGGGATCTGATTAGTAAGATTACCTACAGTGTGGAAGCAGGACCTTCAGCCCAACCAGTCCACACTGACCCTCCAAAGAACAACCCACCCAGACCCATTTCCCTCTGATTAATGCGCCTAACACTATGGGCAATTTAGCGTAGCCAATTCACCTGACCTGCACATCTTTGGACTGTGGTAAGAAACCAGAGCACTCGAAGGAAACCCACACAGACACAGGAAGAATGTGTAAACTCCACACAGACTGTTGCCCAAGGCTAGAATTGAACCTTGGACCCTGGTGCTGTGAGGCAGCAGTGCTAACCACTGAGAAACATCAGCAAATAAGGACACATTCTGTTCACTGCTATATGTCTTTTCCTACTTTGGAAATAGAACCAGCTTGGATACAGACAAACTCTAACCTCACACCTTTATTGCAATGTCTGAATTGAGATGTCACTTTTTTTATATATAAAACCTTAAGTTATCTCGAGAATGTAACTTAGAAGTTCTGGGATTTACGTAATAATGAACCGAAACCAGCAACTCATTCTAAAAGATGAAAGAAGTAACAGCAATCTAGGTTTGTTTAATATATCATTTCAGTTGCATGTCACTGTGATCTTTTGTTATAAATTCTGTGTCTTATGTTCCTGCTATCTGATGAAGGAGCAGCGCTCCAAAAGCTAGTCCTTCCAAATAAACCTGTTGGACAATAACCTGGTGTTGTGTGATTTTTAACTTTGTCTACCCCAGTCCAACACTGGCTCCTCATCATATATTTGGGGGAAGCACTCAATAGATATATCAGTAAAATGTATGCCTGTCTGATTAAAGGAACAGAATCATCTTGAGCACGGAGATGCTAAAGGACAGAAAGCAGAGAGCGGTGGCAAGTGATTTTCAGACTGGTTTAAGTTTACAATAGATCAGTAGATCTATTGAAGATCAGTAATAAGTCCATTTCTCTTTTGCTTGGGCACATAGGCAGCGGTTACAAAATTTGCAGATGATGTGGCACTCAACAACAGAGTAAATAATGTGGAAGGTCAGGCAGCATACGAGGAGCAGGAAAATCAACATTTCGGGCAAAAGTCCTTCATCAGGAGGGATTCCTGATGAAGGGCTTTTGCCCGAAACATTGGTTTTCCTGCGCCTCTGATGTTGCTTGACCTGCTGTGCTTTTCCAGCACCACTCTAATCTAGACTCTGGTTTCCAGCATCTGCAGTCCTCGTTTTTACCTAAACAATGTGGAAGGTAAGCAACAGGCTTGAAGAGGTTACAATTGGGAAAGATGACAGGAAAATTTAATGAAGAGAAATGAAATGAGGTTCATTTTAGTAGGAAGAATGAGGAAAGGTAACATGAACTGAACGGTACAATTTCAAAGGGTAAGAAGGAATGGAGAGATCTGGAAGTATGTGCACACAAATCATTGAAGACGGTAGGACAAATTGAGCGGGTTGTTTAAAAGCATATGAATGGGTTTATAAATAACGACGCAGAGTACAGAAGTGAGGACATAAGGTTAACCTTTGTAAAACATGATAACACTGGTGCTGAAAATGTGTTGCTGGTTAAAGTGCAGCAGGTCAGGCAGCATCCAAGGAACACGAAATTCGACGTTTCGGGCATAAGCCCTTCATCAGGAATGAAGGGCTTATGCCCGAAACATCGAATTTCCTGTTCCTTGGATGCTGCCTGACCTGCTGCGCTTTAACCAGCAACACATTTTCAGCTCTGATCTCCAGCATCTGCAGACCTCACTTTTTACTCGAAGATTTTAACCTACTGCGAATCCTCTTGCAAGGATGCCTTCCTTGAAGAAGCTCTCTTCCTCCCCATTCCTGATGAAGGGCTTATGCCCGAAACGTCGAATTTCCTGTTCCTTGGGTGCTGCCTGACCTGCTGCGCTTTAACCAGCAACACATTTTCAGCTCTGATCTCCAGCATCTGCAGACCTCACTTTTTACTAAAACACGATAACAATCTCAGCTGGAGTGTTTTGCAAAATTCTGAGGGCACCATGCTTTGGAAGGGATGTCAAGGGCTTGCAAAGAGGTCAGGGCAAACTTGCTAGAATAGTAGCAGTGATGATGGACCTCAGCCATTTCGAGAAACTGGGAAAACAAAACTGGTAGTGTAAAGGTCAGAGAGGTTTGAGAGACGATTTCACGGAATTGTTCAAATTTATAAAGGATTTTAACACTGTGATTGGGAAACTATTTAGATTAATAAGAACCAGAGGGTGCAAATTTTAAGATGAGATAAACGTGTTTTTTTCTATGGAATAAGCCCAACTAATCCAAGTTTGCAAAATGTATTCAAAATCACAATGGATCCAAACAGAGGGAAAATTATGATCCCATTGTTGCGAAGACACAGATTTAAAATAACTAGCAAAAGAAGAATTGATGAAGTGAAGAGAAAGTTTTATTTACAATGAGTAGTTGGGAGGTGACCTGTATTGCTTAGGAGTGTGGAGGAGGCAGGTTCAATCAAGGCCTTCAAGAGGGAGTTAGATTATGATCCAAAGGAAGTGTGGAGTTTATGGAGAAAAGGCTGAGGAATGGCAGTAAGTTATTTCTTTGTAGAGTCAGTGCATACGCAACAAGCCAAGTGGCTGCCTTCTGTGATATGAAATGTTTAAAATTCTATGAGTAATTCAATGGAGGTTAAATCTCCGAAGCCGCCTGCTTCATTAGAAGGAAGAGGAAAGGAAGGGGTTAATTCGCTCCTTAGACTGTTGCGTGGGTCAGGCTACCCACCGAACAATGGCTGCCAGGTCACACATATGCAAGAAGACTAAGCCCCTGAGGAGAAGCCATTAGGCTTGAGATTTGGGTAGTCTCTCAAGAATAATTTGTCAATTGTTGGCAGAGGGAAACTGCAGAGAAAAACAATACCATATGTTGGTGATTAGCTGAAGAAGGACTAGTGAGTGGGCTTTTATTACTGCAAAATATTTAAAATGTTAGCCATAACCCTCAAATAAATGCCTACAAGTCAACTGTTATGGCCTTATTTGCCCTCCTTCAAATTCCCATGTACTTCAGTCCATCTGGAAGACTGAGGGAGATGGAACTTCAAGTGGCTATGAGGGGAGGTGTGTGATGTAAGGGGAGGGGAGGGGCCCCACGCTGGAAATCTGGATTGAATTTTGACTTTTTTCCCCTATTAAACGAAAAGTATTGCAAATATGATAAAAACCAGGAAAAGAAAACCTACAGAAAGAAATTCAAAATTATGACACTTATGAGGAAAAAAAAAGCAAAATGGTCATCAAGAAATGTTTCACCAGCGCTGATGATGCTAGTCTCACCACTTTAAGGCCAGATTTCTCCAAGTTTTTAACTACCAAGTGACAGTTTGAATAAGGCAGGAGACATGCAGAACTTTACATATAATGCTGAACACAATTTTAAGTCAAGTTATTTCACAGGACTGGACCCTCGTGCGCTACTTAAATATGATTTAATCAAAATACAGCAGATTCTGCTTTAACCTTATGAAGCTGTACCCTCAATAAACCACCAAAATTATATACCTCAAATACTGTGAAGTTTACTGCATTACTCTGTCCAATTATTATAACTTTTAAATTTATTTACCTCCATGTAACTATGCTTGTTTTTCAATCAATGAAAGTAGATTCAATGTCAAGTCAATTTCTCCTCAAATACTGTGATGTCCATGTAATCAGCTGAGGGTGCGAGTGGAAGGCTCTTCACCAGTCAGTTTTATCCAAGGCAATGTTGCATTATTATCTAAGTGATTTATGCAGTAAATAAAGTATAACAGAGATGTGTATAGGATAGAACAGAATATAGAATATTTGTCATTGTCACAGAAGTGCAGGAGTACAGTGAACTGCTAACTGAAACAGCAGTGAATCTGCACAGTTACTGCCTTTGCTGTTTGAGTTCATGTATCTCTGAACTTCGGAGTACATCTAGGAAAAATTAACAAACAGTGAAAATCACGGCTGACCTTGGAGGAACCTGTGTGGGAGAGCTCACAGCACAGGAACAGATAAGTGCATAGTTTTTATGTGTAAGATTGCTGTAAGTCTACAGTAGTGAGTAGAGTGGGTGCTTTCTTGATTATATGTTTTATTGAGATCTGAATCTTGATTAAATTTTAAAAATATAAACCACAAGTGCTAAGTTTGCTGGAACACTGTTTTTTAGAGCAAAAGGATGGTGCTATTATCTGGGTCTGCAGATTGTGAAGGAGCAAAGATGGCCTTTAGTAGAGTGATACGCTCTTCCTGTCAGATGTTGGAGTTTAGGGAGAGTTTCCATGTTTCTGATTGTCTTTTGGTTGCGAATCCTATCAGATCGTGTGAATCAGTTGGAGAAGCAGTTCAAGGCAATAAAGAATTTACAAGAGCTAGGGGTGTGATGGATGGCAGTCATAGGAAGGGGGAAAAGTCACAGATACAGTCAGGTATATGGGTTAACTCCAGGAAAGGTAGGAGAAGTAGGCAGGTAGTGCAGGAGTCTCCTGTGGCTATCTTCATTTGAAACAAGTATGCTGTTTTGGAAAATGTAGGAGGTGATGGACTCTCAGAGGAATGTAGCATGAACAGCTAAGTTTCTGGTATTGAGACTGACTCAGTTGTAATGAGTGGAACGTGGGGTTCCAAGCGATTGACTGTGATAGGGAACTCTTTAGTCAGAGGCACAGACAGCAGCGAAAAATCAGAATGGTGTGTTGCCTCCCTGGTGCCAGGATCAAGGATGTCTCAGAGAGGGTGCAGAATGTTCTCAAATGGGAGAGGGACCAAGAGGAGGTCATTGTATACATTGGAACTAACAATATAGGAAGGGAAAAGAATGAGATTCTGAAGGGATATTGTAGAAAGTTAGACAGGAATTTAAAAAGGAAGCCCTCGTGGGTAGTAATATCTGGATTACTCCCGGTGCTATGAACTAGTGAGGGCAGGAATGGGAGGACAGAATGCATGGCTGCAGAACCGGGTGTACGGGAGAAGAGTTCACATTTTTAGATCATTGAAATCTTTTCTGGGATAGAAGTGACCTGGACAAGAGAAACGGATTGCACCTGAATTGGAAGGAGACTAATATACCAGACAGAAGATTTGCTAGAGCTGCTCAGGTGGATTAGTAAGGTTGGAGGGTGGGGGGGTGGGGGGGGGGGGGGGGTGTGGGGGAAAGGGATGGGGTGGTGGTGATGGGACTCAGGGGGATACTGAGGAAAGAGATCAATCTGAGACTGATTTGGAGATGCCGGTGTTGGACTGGGGTGTACAAAGTTAAACATCACACAACACCAGGTTATAGTCCAACAGGTTTAATTGGAAACACACTAGCTTTCGGAGCGTCGCTCGTCCGTAAGGTGGTTGAGGTCCATTTTTAAATCTGAGACTGGTACATTTGGGAAAAGGAGCGAATCAAACTGTCAGGGCAGGCAGGAACAAAGCAGAGAACAAGGTATGACTGATAAATTAACTTTACTTCAATGCAAGAGGCCTAACAAGGAAGGCAGATGAATTCAGGACATGGTTAGGAACATGAGACGTGACTCAGGTGGGAACAGGACTGTGAGCTTAATGTTCCAGGATACAAATGTTACAGGAAGGTCAGAAAGGGAGGCAAGAGAGAAGGGGTACTGGCATTTTTGATAAGGGAGACCATTACTTCTGTACTTAGAGAGGATATTCCTAGGAATACATCCAGGGAAGTTATTTGGGTGGAACTGAGAAACAAGAAATGGATGATCACCTTATTGGGGTTGTGTTATAGACTCCCCAGTAGTCAGCGGGAAACTGAGAAACAAATTTTTAAGGACATTTCAGTTATCCGTAAGAATATTAGGGTGGTTACAGAAGGGGATTTTAACTTTCCAAACATAGACTGGGACTGCCATAGTGTTAAGTGTTTAGATGGAGAGGAATTTGTTAAGTGTGTACAAGAAAATTTTCTGATTCAGTGTGTGGAAGTACTATGAAAGAAGGTGCAAAACTTGACCTGCTCTTGGGAAATAAGGCAGGGCAGATGACTGAGGTGTAGTTGGGGCTAACTACAATAATTATATTAGTTTTAAAGTAGTGATGGAAAAGAACAGACAAGATGTAAAAGTTGAAGGTCTAAATTGGTGAAAGGCTAATTTTGATGGTATTAGGCAAGAACTTTCAAAAATTAACTGGGGACAAATGCTTGCAGGCAAAGAGATATTTGGAAAGTGGGAAGCTTTCAAAAATGAGAAAACAAGAGTCCAGAGACAGTATGTTCCTGTTAGGATGAAAGGAAAGGCTATTAGATGTAGGGAAAGCTGGATGACTAGATAAAAAGAGGTTTTGGTTAAGAAAAAGAAGGAGGTGTGTGTCAGGTATAGACAGGAGAGATTGAATGAATCCTTAGACTATAAAGGCAGTAGCAGGAAACTTAAGAGGGAAATCAGGAGGGCAAAAAGGGGACATGCAACAGCTTTTGCAAATAGGGTTAAGGGAATCCAAAGGGTTTTTACAAATACATTAAAGACAAAAGGGTAACTAGGGAGGGAATAGAGACCCTCAAAGATCAGCAAGGCAGCCTTTGTGTGGAGTCGCAGGGGAAGAGGGAGATACTAAATGAGTATTTTGCATCAGTATTTACTGTGGAAAAGAACATGGAAGATATAGATTGTAGGGAAATAGATGGTGACATCATGAAAAATGTCCATGCTACAGAGAAGGATGTCTTGAAATACATAAAGTGGACAAAATCCCCAGGACCTGATCAGGTGCACCCTTGAACTCTGTGGGAAGCTAGGGAAGTGATTGCTTGGCCCCTTGCTGAGATATTTGAATCATCGCTAGTCTCAGGTAAGGTGCCGGAAGACTGGAGGTTGGCAAACGTGATGCCACTATTTAAGAAAGGTAGTAAGGAAAAGCCAGGGAATGACAGAAAGGTGAGCCTGACAATGGTGGTGGGCAAGTTGTTGGAGGGAGTCCTGAGAGTCAGGATTTACATGTGTTTGAAAAGGCAAGGACTGATTAGAGATAGTCAACATGGCTTTGTGCGTGGGAAATCATGTCTCATGAACTTGTTTGAGTTTTTTGAAGAAGTAACAAAGAGGATTGATGAGGGCAGAGCAGTAGATGTGATCTATATGGACTTCAGTAAGGCGTTCGACAAGGTTCCTTATGGAAGACTGGTTATCAAGGTTTAATCTCATGGAATACAGGAAAAATTAGCCATTTGGATACAGAATTGACTCAATAGTACAAGGCAAAGCGTGGTGGTGGAATGTTGTTTTTCAGAATGGAGGCCTGTGACCAGTGGTATGCCACAAGGATCGGTGCTGGATCCACAACTTTTCATCATTTATATAAATGATTGGGATGTGAACATAGGAGGAATAGTTAGTAAGTTTTGAAATGACACCAAAATTGGAGGCATAATGGACGGCGAAGAAAGTTACCTCAGAGTACAGCGGGGTCTTGATCAGATGGGCTAATGGGCTGAGAAGTGGCAGATGGAGTTTAATTTAGATAACTGTGAGGTGCTGCAGCTTGGAAAAGCAAATAAGAACAGGAATTATACATTTAATGGTAAGGTCCTAGGGAGTGTTGCTGAACAAAGAGACCTTGGAGTGCAGGTTCATAGCTCCTTGAAAGTGGAGTCACAGTTAGACAGGATAGTGGAGAAGGCATTTGGTATGCTTTCCTTTACTGGTCAGAGCATTGAGTTTTGGTGTTTGGAGATCATGTTGAGGCTGTACAGGACATTGGTTAGGCCACTTTCTGAATATTGCATGCAATCTGGTCTCCTTCCTATGGGAAGGATGTTGTGAAACTCGAACGGGTTCAGTAACGATTTACAAGGATGTTGCCAGGGTTGAAAGATTTGAGCTACGGAGAGAGGTTGAATTGGCTGAGGCTGTTTTCCCTAGAGCATCGGACATTGAGGGGTGATCTTGTACAGATTTAAGAAACCATTAAAGTCTTGGATAAGATAAATAGACAAGGACTTTTCCCTAGTGTGGGAGTCCAGAACTAGAGAGTATAGGTTTAAAGTGAGAGGGGAAAGATATAAAGGGGACCTGAAGGGCAACTTTTTCACAAATAGGGTGGTACATGTATGGAATGAGCTGCCAGAGGAAGTAGGGCAGGCTGGTACATTTACAGCATTTTAACGGCATCTGGATGGGTATATATGAATAAGAAGGGTTTAGAGGGATATGGGCCAAGTGCTGGCAAATGGGACTAGATTAGGTTAGGATATCTGGTCGGCCTGGATGAGTTGGACCGAAGGGTCTGTTTTTGTTCTGTACATCTCTATGACTCTATGACTATGACTCTTAATTGCCCTCTGAGCAAATTTGGAATGAGTAATACATGCTGGCCCAGCCAGTAACCCCCACACCCTGTGAGTGAATATAACAACAAATTTGTAGTCATCCTCAGTTTTTCACTGCTCAGAAGCATGTCTTACTTACTGGTACCAAACAAATTTTTGTTGTAATTCATTCCCCAGATGCACTTGCTTCTAGCTATGCTCGCATCTATTGCCCATCCCTAATTGAAAGTGAAGATTCAACCACATCACTGTGAGTCCAGATTGTTCCTTCCTTTAATGGACATTAGAATCAGAGAATGCTTACATTGCAGAAAGTAGCCATTTGGCCCACCATGTCCGTGCTGACTGTTTGAAGGGCATCCCACTCAATGCCCAAAACCTTATTTTTACCATGGCCAATTTACCTAACCTGTACACTGTGGGATAAAGCCATAGCTCCTGAAGGAAGCCCACACAGACACAGGGAGAATGTGCGAACTCCACAAAAATAGCTGCCTTAGGCTGGAATTGAACCCAGGTCCCTGATACTGTGAGGAAGTCATGCTAACCACTGAGCCATCAAGAGAGGACCACTTGGGCTGTTCCCTGACAATTGACAATAGATTTATGTCATCATTTGACTCCAGATTTTTAAATTAAATTCAAATCTCACGTGGGCAGGATTCGAACCCAGGTTCATTGAACATCACCTGGGTGACTGGATGAACAGAATAGCAAAAGCACCACTAGGTCATCACTTCTCATTGAATGCAAGGATCAAGGAGGAAAATAAGTTATTGCAAAAGTGAGCAGGAATTTAAGACAAACCCATGAAAGGCACATCCTGTATAGTAAGCAGCACACTGGGGACAGTGACCACAACTCGGTGACTTTTACTTTAGTGATGGAGAGGGATAATCGTGCGCCGCAGGGCAAGAGCTATAGCTGGGGGCAGGGAAATTATGATGCAGTGAGGCATGACTTAGGTTGTGTGGATTGGAAAAACAGGCTTCAAGAGAAGAACACTAATGAGATGTGGGGATTGTTCAAGGAGCAGCTACTGCGTGTCCTCGATAGGTATGTACCAGTCAGGCATGGTGTAAAGGGCCTTGTGAGGCAGCCGTGGTTTAGTAAGGAATTGGAGTCCCTTGTGAAAGGGAAGAAGGCGGCATATGTAAAGATGAGGCGTGAAGGTTCAGTAGGGGCGATTGAGAGTTATAAGGTAGCCAGGAAGGAGCTAAAGAGGGAGCTAAGAGAAGCGAGAAGGGGACATGAAAAGTCTTTAGCTGGTAGGATTAGGGAAAACCCAAAGGCTTTCTATAGGTATGCCAAGAATAAAAGGATGACTAGGGTAGGTATCGGTCCAGTCAAGGATAGTAGTGGGAAGTTGTGTGTGGAGGCGGAGGAGATTGGAGAGACATTAAATCAGTACTTTTCATCAGTATTCACTCAGGAACAGGACACTGTTGCTGATGTGAATATGGAATCACAAATAATTAGAATGGATGCCCTGGAAATATGCAGGGAAGAGGTTTTGGGAATATTGGAAAGGATGAATATAGATAAGTCTCCTGGGCCTGATGGCATTTACCCCAGGATCCTATGGGAAGCTAGGGAGGAGATAGCAGAGCCATTGGCCTGGATTTTTATGTCGTCATTGTCAACGGGAATAGTACCAGAGGACTGGAGGATAGCGAATGTGGTCCCATTGTTCAAGAAAGGGAGTAGGGATAGCCCTAGCAACTATAGGCCAGTGAGTCTGACTTCAGTGGTGGGCAAAGTCTTAGAGAGAATGGTAAGGGATAAGATTTATGAACATCTGGGTAGGAATAACGTGATCAGGGATAGCCAGCATGGTTTTGTGAAGGGCAGGTCGTGCCTCACAAACCTTATTGAGTTCTTTGAGAAGGTGACTATGGAAGTGGATGAGGGTAAAGCAGTAGATGTTGTGTATATGGATTTTAGTAAGGCGTTCGATAAGGTTCCCCATGGTAGGCTAATGCTAAAACTTCGGAGGTATGGCATTGAGGATACATTAGAGGTTTGGATTAGGAATTGGCTGGCTGGAAGGAGACAGAGGGTAGTAGTTGATGGATTATGTTCATCTTGGAGCGCAGTTACTAGCGGTGTACCACAAGGATCTGTTTTGGGACCATTGCTTTTTGTTATCTTTATAAATGATCTAGAGGAAGGACTTGAAAGCTGGGTAAGCAAGTTTGCGGATGACACAAAAGTCGGTGGAGTTGTGGATAGTGAGGAAGGAAGTGGTAGGTTACAGCGGGATATAGATAAGTTGCAGAGCTGGGCGGAAATGTGGCAAATGGAATTCAATGTAGCTAAGTGCGAAGTCGTTCACTTTGGTAGGAATAACAAGATGATGGATTACTGGGCTAATGGTAGGATACTTGGTAGTGTGGATGAGCAGAGGGATCTTGGTGTCCATGTACACAGATCTCTGAAAGTTGCCACCCAGGTAAATAGTGCTGTGAGGAAGGCATATGGTGTACTGGGCTTTATTGGCAGAGGAATTGAGTTCCGGAGTCCTGAGGTCATGTTGCAGTTGTATAAGACTCTGGTGCGGCCTCATCTGGAGTATTGTGTGCAGTTTTGGTCGCCATACTATAGGAAGGATGTGGAAGCTTTAGAACGAGTGCAGAGGAGGTTTACCAGGATGTTGCCTGGAATGGTAGGAAAATCTTATGAGGAAAGGCTGAGGCACTTGGGGCTGTTCTCATTGGAGAAGAGAAGGTTTAGGGGAGATCTGATAGAAGTGTATAAGATGATTAGGGGTTTAGATAGGGTAGATACTAAGAACCTTTTACCGCTAATGGAGTCAGGTGTTACTAGGAGACATAGCTTTAAATTAAGGGGTGGTAGGTATAGGACAGATGTTAGGGGTAGATTCTTCACACAGCGGGTTGTGAGTTCATGGAATGCCCATACCGTATCAGTGGTGAACTCTCCTTCTTTATGTTCATTTAAGCGGGCATTGGATAGGCATTTGGAAGTTATTGGGCTAGTATAGGTTAGGTAGGACTCGGTCGGCGCAACATTGAGGGCCGAAGGGCCTGTACTGCGCTGTATCCTTCTATGTTCTATATGTTCTATGTTCACTTTTATAATTGGTAAAACAAAGCTTTTCACTGTACTTAGGTACGTGTGACTACAATAAATCAAATCAAATTAAATTGGTCAGCTGAAAAATTGACTTTGATCTATGCAGGGATTCTCTGATATTTTAAAGATAGACTTACAGCTAGCATGGAAAGTTTCGCATTGCTATTCTCATGTGAACCTCCTGAGCAGTTTATTATTTATTTAAACTCTTCATTAGTACTTCATTGGCTTGAAGGCACTTTTGGGACATTTTAAGTTTGTGATAGATGACATTATAAATACAAATCTTTCTCCCTTTACTTAAAAGAGATTTAAGTGAAAGAAATTTACTTAAATTTAAAGAAATTAATGATAAAGACTAATCATTGAAATTGCCGGAAATATTCAGCAGATCAGTTAGCAACTGTCGTGAGATTTGATGACTGAATGTTAATTGACTTTTTTGGATATGACTTTATACAAATGCTGGTAAGAGAGGAAATCTCTGGAATCCTGAAGACTTGGATCCCATTCCATGTGGTTTGACATTACTGAGGCTTACTTCCTCATGTGTGTACATTGTGACTGTGCTTCGAGAATAGCTGTAGTAGACATTTTTTTTCCACTTCCTCTGTGAAGAGTGATTGAACGTTTCAGGTCTGTGACAATTTCTTTCTCTGTGCCATAAATCCCAACCCTATGATTTCCAGCGTTCACAATTTCTTTTCCTCACTTTTAAGTTAGGTATAAAAATCTGAAAAAAGTCAACGGGCAGGAGAGACTTGAGGGGCTGAGTGGTCTCTTGTTCGTATGAAAATGCTTGATACCATCAAAGCTGTGAAGCTTAGGTGGATTGGCTATATTAAATTGCCCATAATGTCCAAGGATGTGCAAGCTAGGTGGGTTAGCCATCAAAAATGTAGGGTTAGAGGGACAGGTTGGGGAGGTGGGTCTGGGTGGGATGCTCTTTGGAGGGTTGATAAGGATCTGATGGACTGAATGGCCTGCTTCCCTACTGTAGGGATTCTAAGACTCTATGATCAAGGGAATTTCCTTCATAGAAAAAATGAGATTTACATAAGCATTGAAGAGTTTATTTATTCTTGACTTTCCATGGGTGGCACTTATACTGGATTAGAGTCATGCTGGAAAAGCGCAGCAGTTCAAGCAGCATCCGAGGAGCAGAAAAATTGATGTTTCGGGCAAAAGCCTTTATTACTGTTGAAGGGCTTTTGCCCGAAACGTCGATTTCCCTGCTCCTCGGATGCTGCCTGAACTGCTATGCTTTTCCAGCACCACTCTAATCTAGAATCTGGTTACCAGCATCTGCGGTCCTTGTTTTTAACCTGGCACTTGTACTGGGCAATTATGGAAAATAAACCTCTCTTTGGCTTGGTTGAAGTGACTTTTTGTTGTCTGAATTCATTGCTTCCTTTGTTCTTTCTCAGCTTTTCAAAATTAGGTTGAATGCAGAAAATCATCCCACTGAAGTGTCCCACCTGAAATGGTAACTGATTTCTCTCTTCAGGACACTGATTAGCCTATTCATGGGAGGTAACTGAACCGTAATGTATTGTTCATCCATAACTGCCCTGGTGAGAGTAGTCACTGAGGTATAGGGACACCCACAATGCCATTAACAAGTGAGTTCCAGACTTTTGACCCAATGAAAGAACGGTGGTATAGAACATAGAACATAGAACATTACAGCGCAGTACAGGCCCTTCGGCCCTCGATGTTGCGCCGCACTGTCATACTAATCTGAAGCCCATCCCACCTACACTATTCCATGTGCGTCCATATGCCTGTCCAATGATGACTTAAATGCACTTAAACTTGGTGAATCCACTACCATTGCAGGCAAAGCATTCCATACCCTTACTACTCTCTGAGTAAAGGAACTACCTCTAACATCTGTCTTATACCTATCTCCCCTCACTTTAAAGTTGTGTCCACTCGTGTTTGCCGTCCCCATACTTGGAAAAAGGCTTTCCCTGTCCACCCTATCTAATCGTCTGATTATCTTGTATATCTCTATTAAGTTACCTCTCAAACTTCTTGTCTCTAACGAGAACAGCCTCAAGGCCCTCAGCCTTTCCTCGTAAGACATTCCTTCCATACAGGCAACATCCTAGTAAATCTCCTCTGCACCCTTTCCAAAGCTTCCACATCCTTCTTATAATGCGGTGACCAGAACTGTACACAATACTCCAAGTGTGGCTGTACCTCTATTAATAAAGGCCAACACACTGTATGCCTTCTTAACAGCCCTGTCAATCTGGGTGGCAACTTTCAGGGATCTGTGTACATGGACACTGAGATCTCTCTGCTCATCTGCACTCTCAAGAATCTTACCATTAGCTCAGTACTTTGCATTCTGATTACTCCATCCAAAATGTATCACCTCACACTTGTCCACATTAAACTCCATTTGCCACCTCTCAGCCCAGCCCTGCACCTTATCTATGTCTCTCTGCAACCTACTACATTCTTCGTCACTATCCACAACTCCACCGACCTTAGTGTCGCCCGCAAATTTACTAACCCACCCTTCTAAGCCCTCATCCAGTTCATTTATAAAAATGATGAACAGCAGTGGACCCAACACCGACCCTTGCGGTACGTCGCTAGTAACTGGACACCAAGATGATCATGTTCCATCAACTACAAACGTAATTGACGTTTCGGGTGAAAGCCCTTCATCAGGAATAAAGGCAGTGAGCCTGAAGCGTGGAGAGTGCCTGTCTCTTTGTTGCCTACGTAAAACAGTTGATCTTCCGTATTTACACCGGCACCACTCCCCACCTCTTCCTCCCTACATTGATGAGCAATTCATCAACTTCACCAACATATTCCACCCTGACCTTAAATTTACCTGGACCATCTCTGACACCTCCCTCCCCTTCCTGGACCTCTCCATCTCCATTAATGATGACTGACTTGACACTGACATTTTTTACAAACCCAACGACTCTCACAGCTACCTGGATTACACCTCTTCCACCCTACCTCTTGCAAAAATGCCATCCCGTATTCCCAATTCCTCCACCTCCGCCGTATCTGCTCCCAGGAGGATCTGTACCACCACAGAACACACCAGATGGTCTCCTTCTTTAGAGACCGCAATTTCCTTTCCCACATGGTTAAAGATGCCCTCTAACGCATCTCATCAACATCCCGCACCTCCGCTCTCAGACCCCACCCCTCCAACTGTAACAAGGACAGAACGCCCCTGGTGCTCACCTTCCACCCTACAAACCTTTGCATAAACCAAATCATCCGCCGACATTTCCGCCACCTCCAAAAAGACCACACCACCAGGGATATATTTCCCTCCCCACCCCTTTCCGCCTTCCTCAAAGACCGTTCCCTCCGTGACTACCTGGTCAGGTCCACGCCCCCCTACACCCCACCATCCCATCCTGGCACTTTCCCCTGCTACCGCAGGAACTGTAAAACCTGTGCCCACACCTCCTCCCTCACCTCTATCCAAGGCCCTAAAGGAGCCTTCCACATCCATCAAAGTTTTATCTGCACAGACACTAATATCATTTATTGTATCCGTTGCTCCCGATGCGGTCTCCTCTAAACTGGGGAGACTGGGCGCCTCCTAGCAGAGCGCTTTAGGGAACATCTCCGGGACCTGCACCAATCAACCACACCGCCCCGTGGCCCAACATTTCAACTTCCCCTCCCACTCTACCAAGGACATGGAGGTCCTGGGCCTCCTTCACCGCCGCTCCCTCACCACCAGATGCCTGGAGGAAGAACGCCTCATCTTCTGCCTCAGAACACTTCAACCCCAGGGCATCAATATGGACTTCAACAATTTCCTCATTTCCCCTTCCCCCACCTCACCCTAGTTCCAGACTTCCAGCTCAGCACTGTCCCCATGACTTGTCCGGACTCGTCCTACCTGCCTCTCTCCTTTTCCACCTATCCACTCCACCCTCTCCTCGCTGACCTATCACCTTCATCCCCTCCCCCACTCACCCATTGTACTCTATGCTACTTTCTCCCAACCCCCACCCTCCTCTAGCTTATCTCTCCATGCTTCAGGCTCAGTGCCTTTATTCCTGATGAAGGGCTTTTGCCCGAAACGTCGATTTCACTGCTCCTTGGATGCTGCCTGAACTGCTCTTCCAATACCATTAATCCAGAATCTGGTTTCCAGCATCTACAGTCATTGTTTTTACCTAGTTTAGTTTCTGGTCAATGGTAACTCCCAGGATGTTGATTGTGAGGGATTTGACAATTGCAATTCCATTAAAGGTCGTGGGATGCTTACATTCTCTTGCAAAGGCCTTTAACCCTGCTTGATGATCCAATAAACTCATGGTTATCTATCTGAGTTTAGTTCTACATCTACATCCTTAAAGTTACTCAATCACCCTACCTCCACTGCTCTTTCTGAGGTAGAGTTTTCAAGTAACACAAACTTCTGAGAGAAAACATTTCTCCTTATCTCTTTCTTAAAAGAGTGATGGCTATTTTTAAAACAGTTCCCACTGATTTTGATCTCATGGGTTATCTTCCTAACAAAAACCCATTCCAAGGTTCTTGCACACCTGGAGAAGATGGGCTCTGACCCCAGGTCTGAGTTCTAAGCCTAGTACTGAATTCTAAAGAAGGATGCTAGACTTGAAACTGTACTTTTCCTCCACAGATGCAGCCAGATCTGCAGATGTTCTCCAGCAATTTCTATTTTTGTTTCAGATTTCCGGCATCTGGAGTTCTTTTTTTTTCAATGGTTAACCTACTACGACAGCTCTTCCAGGTTCTACCTTCTGAACTGAACTCTGGGCACTTCTGAATGACAACATTGAACCTACTGTTCCAACATCAAAACTAATCTAATAGTGTTAATGAGTTCACTGTCTTAAACTCAGCAGTCCAGACATTTCATCCATTAACACTGTACGCTGTTGGTTGAAGTGATATGCCTTCTTAGAAATTTTGTACTTAGGTCAATGTCAAATAAAGTAGTACCTTTTGAGAAAATTTAAAAAAACCAATTCTAGGACTAACCAAACATCATCTGTTTCTATTTCATTCCTATTTCTGAAAATGAAACAATATATTGTACATACTTTTCACACAGTTAAGAGATTTCTCCCAATGTCCATTGACTCCAGCTTTGCTTCGGCTCCATGTTGCAACATTGGATCCAATGTTACCTTGATGTCAAGGCATGATGGCTCAGTGGTTAGCACTGCTGCCTCACAGAGGCAGGGGACCTGGTTTTGATTCTAGTCTTGGGTGACTGTGTAGAGTTTGCATATTCTCCCTGTGTCTGTGTGGCTTTCCTCTGGGTGCTCTGATTTCCTCCCACAGTCCAAAAATGTGCAGGTTAGGTGAATTGGCTATGCTAAATTGCCCATAGTGTTCCAGGATGTGTATGCTAGATACATCTGTGTAGGAGGAATGAGGCTCGGTCAGTTGCTCTTTGGAGGGTTGGTGTAGACTTGGGCTGAATGGCCTGTTCCCACACTTATAGGGATTTTAAGACTTATTTTCATCTCACTTCTAGGGTTCAGAACTTTTATCTATGCTTGGGCCACAGCTGAAATAAGGTCAGGAGCCAAATGGCCTGGGCAGAATCCAAACATAACATCATGAGCAAGTTACTTTTACAAGTATTGCTCAATGGTACTTTCAAAGACATCCCTTCTATCACATTACTGATGATTGAGATTAGACAGCAAATATCTAAATTGACAGAAACTTCAAAATGCAGAGGAAGTTTGGGTGTCTTTGTGCATGAATCACAGATATCAAGTATGCAGGCACAGCAGGTAATAAGGAAGGAAAATGACATTTTGGCATTGATTGCGAAAGAAATAGAATATAAAAGTAGGAAAGTGTTGCTGTGATTGTACAAGGCATAAATGAGACCGCTCGTGGAGTACTGAATCCAATTTTGGACCTCTTACTTAACAAGGGATGTAAATGAATTGGAAGCAGTTCAGAGGAGGTTCACACAATTGATTTCAGAGATGAGGGACTTGTCTTATGAAAAGAGATTGGGCAGTTTAGGCTGATACTGACTGGAAAGAATGAAAGGAGATCTAATTGAGGCATAGAAGATGCTAAAGTAGTTGTAGAAGTGATCTTTCCTCATGTGAGACAATGTAGAACAAGAGGTCATTGGTTTAGAATAACAGGTGACAGATTTAACATAGAGATGAGGAGAAATTCTTTCTCACAAATCTGTGGAATTCACCACCCCAGTGTGCTATGGATGCTGCAATCAGCCCTACCCCAGCTCAGGACAGCACTCTCACAGACCTGCAAAGGACCCCTGCTGTTCTTCATCTACAGAAGAATCCACAAACTCAACAAACAGTTCTTCCTAGCCCTATCAGAGATTAAAGACAGTAAGTACCAAAAACTTTCATGTACTTACCCCCACACTCGTGGCCCCTCAACTATTCCAGAATCTTCCACAGGCCTGTCGGACGCCATTACACATGTGGCCTCCACAGCGCCCGCGGCACCAAAGGCCGCCGCCGACCGTGACGTCACTTCCGCCCCCACCGACCTCGGAGCCCCCGCGATCGCCGCCCCTACAACTGCCCCGGTGACCACCACACACACAACCGCTTCCACAATCGCCGACGGACCCGCGACCCACGCGGCCACCGGGAATGACCACCACTCCTCCGTCGCCGCAACCATTTCCGCCCCTCCGGTTGCCGTCGACGCAGCCACTTCCGCCCCCACTGACATCACTAACCTGCAGGAGCACAAATCCTCAGGTTTCCCCGCCCCCACGCCGTCTTTCGTCACTACCCATAACCCCGCCCATAACCCCGCCCCCACGCCATCTCCCGTCGCTTCACGTAACCCCGCCCCCACGCTTATTTCCGTCACGACGCATGACCCCGCCCCCACGTCGAGCAACGTCACCACGTCTAACTCCGCCCCTACTTCGATCTCTGTCCCCGCCCCCAGCTCCAGCTCCAGCTCCAGTCCCACACCAGGTCCTAGCTCCCAGCCTTGCCGGATTTTCACCATCCCTCCAGATCTCCCCCTCTCTGAGGATGAAAGATCAGTCCTCAGCAGGGGCCTCACCTTCGTTCCCCTACGCCCTCGGATTAATGAGTTCAACACGCGGCGAGATATTGAACAATTCTTCCGCCGCCTTCGCCTCCGTGCCTACTTTCACAACCAAGATTCCCGCCCACCCTCTGACGACCCCTTCTCCCGCCTCCAACACACCCCATCCACCTGGACACCCCGTGCAGGCCTCCTACCCGCCCTCGACCTCTTTATAGCCAACTGCCGCCGTGACATCAACCGACTCAACCTGTCCACCCCTCTCACCCACTCCAACCTCTCACCCTCAGAACGTGCAGCCCTCCACTCCCTCCGCTCCAATCCCAACCTCACCATCAAACCCGCAGACAAGGGAGGCGCGGTGGTAGTTTGGCGCACTGACCTGTACACCGCTGAAGCCAAACGCCAGCTCGCGGACGCCTCCTCTTATCGCCCCCTTGACCACGACCCCACCTCCCACCACCAAACCATCATCTCACAGACCATCCAGGACCTCATCACCTCAGGGGATCTCCCATCCACCGCCTCCAACCTCATAGTCCCACAACCCCGCACCGCCCGTTTCTACCTCCTGCCCAAAATCCACAAACCTGCCTGCCCCGGCCGACCCATTGTCTCAGCCTGCTCCTGCCCCACCGAACTCATCTCCCAATACCTCGACACGGTCCTGTCCCCTTTAGTCCAAGAACTCCCCACCTACGTTCGGGACACCACCCACGCCCTCCACCTCCTCCAGGATTTTCGCTTCCCCGGTCCCCAACGCCTTATTTTCACTATGGACATCCAGTCCCTGTACACCTCCATCCCCCATCACGAAGGACTCAAAGCCCTCCGCTTCTTCCTTTCCCGCCGCACTAACCAGTACCCTTCCACTGACACCCTCCTTCGACTGACTGAACTGGTCCTCACCCTGAATAACTTCTCTTTTCAATCCTCCCACTTCCTCCAAACTAAAGGAGTTGCCATGGGCACCCGCATGGGCCCCAGCTATGCCTGCCTCTTTGTAGGATATGTGGAACAGTCCATCTTCCGCAACTACACTGGCACCACCCCCCACCTTTTCCTCCGCTACATCGATGACTGTATCGGCGCTGCCTCGTGCTCCCACGAGGAGGTTGAACAGTTCATCAACTTTACTAACACCTTCCATCCCGACCTGAAATTCACCTGGACTGTCTCAGACTCCTCCCTCCCCTTCCTAGACCTTTCCATTTCTATCTCGGGCGACCGACTCAACACAGACATCTATTATAAACCGACTGACTCCCACAGCTACCTGGACTACACCTCCTCCCACCCTGCCCCCTGTAAAAACGCCATCCCATATTCCCAATTCCTTCGTCTCCGCCGCATCTGCTCCCAGGAGGACCAATTCCAACACCGCACAACCCAGATGGCCTCCTTCTTCAAGGACCGCAGATTCCCCCCAGACGTGATCGACGATGCCCTCCACCGCATCTCCTCCACTTCCCGCTCCTCCGCCCTTGAGCCCCGCTCCTCCAACCGCCACCAAGACAGAACCCCACTGGTTCTCACCTACCACCCCACCAACCTGCGCATACAACGTATTATCCGCCGCCATTTCCGCCACCTCCAAACGGACCCCACCACCAAGGATATATTTCCCTCCCCTCCCCTATCAGCGTTCCGCAAGGACCACTCCCTTCGTGACTCCCTTGTCAGATCCACACCCCCCACCAACCCAACCTCCACCCCCGGCACCTTCCCCTGCAACCGCAGGAAATGTAAAACTTGCGCCCACACCTCCACACTCACTTCCCTCCAAGGCCCCAAGGGATCCTTCCATATCCGCCACAAGTTCACCTGTACCTCCACACACATCATCTATTGCATCCGCGGCACCCGATGTGGCCTCCTCTATATTGGTGAGACAGGCCGCTTACTTGCGGAACGCTTCAGAGAACACCTCTGGGCCGCCCGAACCAACCAACCCAATCACCCCGTGGCTCAACACTTTAACTCCCCCTCCCACTCCACCGAGGACATGCAGGTCCTTGGACTCCTCCACCGGCAGAACACAACTACACGACGGCTGGAGGAGGAGCGCCTCATCTTCCGCCTGGGAACCCTCCAACCACAAGGTATGAATTCAGATTTCTCCAGCTTCCTCATTTCCCCTCCCCCCACCTTGTCTCAGTCGGTTCCCTCAACTCAGCACCGCCCTCCTAACCTGCAATCCTCTTCCTGACCTCTCCGCCCCACCCCACTCCGGCCTATCACCCTCACCTTGACCTCCTTCCACCTATCCCACCTCCATCGCCCCTCCCCCTAGTCCCTCCTCCCTACCTTTTATCTCAGCCGGCTTGGCTCTCTCTCTCTTATTCCTGATGAAGGGCTTATGCTCGAAACGTCGAATTCTCTATTCCTGAGATGCTGCCTAACCTGCTGTGCTTTGACCAGCAACACATTTGCTGCTATGGATGCTAGCATATTGGAGGAGATTGACAGATTTTTAATTAACATTGAGCTGGTGGGTTGGGGCCAAGATGGCTGAGCAGACCACAGGGGCTGAATGGCCTCCTCTTGCTCCTAGCTCTTAGTTCTTGTGTCCTGAGAACTAGATTGGGGCTCCAGTGCACTATCGTGCTCCAGCACAGTGCAAGTTCCAAGCTTTGGTTTAGATTGTTCATTCTCTCCAATGAACAAGGTCACAGTGTGCATTTATATAGCGTCTTTTGAGCCAGGCAATTTTGTGAAGTCACCGTTATTTTTTTGTCTCATCTAATGAGAAGTCTGTGTGAGGGGTGACTTTATAGAGGTTTATAAAATCATGAGTGGCATGGATAAAGTGAATAGCCAAGTTTTCTGAGGGTGGAGGAGTTCAAACTTAGAAGACATATTTTTATTGTGAGACGAGAAAGGTTTAAAAGAGACCTGAGGGGGATCTTTTTCACATTTCACGTTCAAATGTGGAATGAACTGCAAGAGGACGTGTTAGTTGGTACAGTTACAATATTTGAAAAGACATGTGGACAGATACCTGAATAGGAACGGTATAGAGGGAAATGGGCCAAATGCAAGCAAATGGGACTAGTTTAGTTTCTGGTGAAGGACTTAAGTCCGAAACGTCAACTTTCCTGCTCCTCAGATGTTGCCTGGCCTGCTGTGCTTTTCTAGCGCCACATTTTCTGACAGCTTGGGAAGCTCAGTTAGCATGGATAAGTTGGACCGAAGGGTCTGTTTCAGTGCTGCATGACTCTGTGAAACAATTACTGGGAAAGAAAGAAATTTAAAGTCAGGATGCCTACAGAGAACAAACATCAGTTTCTAAGAGTTATTTGGCAAACCATTTGGATATAATCAATGTCATACATGCAGGGCTCTGTAAAGTACATTTGACACTTTCTGCTCGTAGGTTAGATATTGGTGGATATCCCTGCAGACCATACTGTGTTGCGCTCATTGCTCAGTTCAGCTTATGTTGGCATGTATTGCCTGGTTCCCTTCTCTCCAAGCACATTTTTCATAGGTAATAGGAATGAGGAAATTAACTGGTTTCCTCTTGGCTGGTTTCTCCGTTTCTGTTTCTCATTGCAATTGCATCCAAGGCAGAGGTTCATTTCTTCGCAGGACTATGGAAGCTTGCTTCACACAACAAGGCAATTCGATCCCTTATACCTCTACCAGCTCTTTGCTGCAATGAATCGAATATTAATCCCAGCGCCCACACTCACTTTCCTTCGTCTTGTGTTAACCCCTGCAAGGAGGAACTGACTAATCATGGTTCAGGATGGAATTGGATGTTAGACTTGACAAATTAATGAAGGAAAACTAACTAGTGTTAGGTACATTAGTCAGAGTGAAATGGGTCTGGGTGGGTTACTCTTTGGAGGGTCGGTGTGGACTGGTTGGGTTGAAGGGCCTGTTTCCACACTGTAGGGAATCTAATCTAATCTAATCTAATCCTGTGCTAATAGGAGGATGTAAGACATAGGATCAGGGATAGATCATATGACCTTTGAGTCTGTTCCGCCAGTCAACATAAGCGTTTGATAAGATCATGGGGGCACAGTCTCAGAGTGAAGGGACAGCCCTTTAGAACTGTGATGAGGAGGAATTTCTTCAGCCAGAGGGTGGGGAATCAGTGGAACGCATTGCCACAGAAAGCTGTGGAGGCCACGTCGCTGAGTATGTTTAAGACAGAGATACTTGTGTTCCTGATTAATAAGGATTCCCAGCACTCGAGAAGCTTGACACCATCAAGGGCTAAGCAGCCACTTGATTGGCACCACATCCAGAGCCTTGAACATTTGCTCTCTCCACCACTGATGCACAGTGGTGTACTGTCTGCAAGATACATTACAGCTACAGAATAAGGCTCCATCAATAGCATCTTCCAAACTGACAATCTCGATCAACGAGAAAGACAAGGGCAGCAGCTACATGGCACCACTGTAAGTTCCCCTCCAAGCCGCTCACTACCCTGACTTGGAATCATATTACTGCATTGCTTCAGTCGCTGGGTCAAAATCCTGTTCTGATGAAGGGTCACCGGATCCAAAATATTAACTCTGATTTGTCTTCACAGATGCTGCCAGACCTGCTGCATTTTTCCAGCAACTTCGGTGTTTGTTCCTAATTTATAACATTTGCAGTACTTTCGGTTTTAATCGAGAAAACATTGATGTGGTCTCACCGCAGGCGTTTGTAGTAAGATTCCCTTTCCCTTGTAGTTTGACCTCCTTGCAACTTAAGCCCATGTTCCATTTGACCTGCAAATGAGATTTTGGCAGCCAATAGTGCTCTTATTCTAGAATCACAAAAGGTGCAAGTCACACTCAATGGTTCGAGTGCAGATTTGTCACTTCAGTACAGCTGTGCTGCTGAAGGTACATTCCTGTGGATGAAGTGCTTGTGTGGATGTGCAGGATTATACCAGCGGAATCTTACAGGAGTTGAAGCAACGTGGGCTATCATGGTGGGACTGGGCAAGAACTCCAGCAAGACCATTCCCAATTTGATCTTGATTCGTTTTTTCTGCTTTCTATGAGCAGCCTGGTGTTTTTGCAGTGAGTTGCCACTGAAGGGGGATTATTGTTTGTCAAATGCCTGTTCATGCCACAACTTGCCTCACGGATATTCACTCTCCCCCTGGGAAAGGTCCAAATCGAAATCAGAACAGGCACCTAGAAGGTACAACTTGTTGCCGTGACCACCACATTCACTCCAACCAAACCACAGCCCAGGGAGCAATGCATGGGCACCAGCCGCACACACCCACCCTCCACAGACATTGGCATGTAACCCTTACAACCATTCTGGCACCTGTCTGAGGCACTGAGGATACATTCTGCAAGCATAGCCTTGCTTTGGTAAACACAGAAACATTGAAGATAGGAACTACAGTAGGCCATTCATCCCCTCGAGCCTGCTCTAATATCCAATATGAGCTCATCCCGAATCCCACCGTCCCCGATATCCATTAATCCTTTTTGATGTAAGAGTTATATCTACCTCCTTCTTGAAAACCATAATGCTTTGACCTCAACCAATGTCTATGGGAGTGAATTCCATTAGCTCATCGCTTTCCGTGTGAAGACACTTCTCTTCATCTCAGTCCTGAAAGGTTTGCCCCTTATCCTTAAAGTATGATCCCTGAATCTCGACTCCTCCACCATCGGGACCATTTTTCCTGTGTCTAACCCCTGTCGCCCTGTTTGAATTTTATAGGTTTCCACGAGATTCCCCAAAGCATACAATCCTAACCGATTCATATCCTAACTTTTCTCATACATCAGTCTTGCCATCCCAGGCATCAATTTGGTTGATTCACTGCAGTCTCTGTATAACAAGAACATCCTGTCTCAGACAAGGAGACCAAAACTGCACACAATACTCCAGATGTGGCCTCACCAAAGCCCTATATAAATGCAGCAAGGTTAAAAATCACACGAACACTAGATTATAGTCCAACAAGTTTACTTAGAAGCACTAGTTTTCAGACCGCTGCTCCTTCATCAGGTCATTGTGAAGGAGCAGTGCTCCTCTGTGTTGTGTGATTTTTAACTTTGTCCACCCCAGTCCCTCCACATCATAAATGCAGCAAGTGATCCTTGTTCCTGTACTTGAATCCTCTCGCTATGAAGGCCAACATGATTCGATCCCCTACAGTGTGGAAATAGGTCCTTTGGCCCAACAAGTCCACACTAACCCTCTGAAGAGTAACCCACCCAGTCCCATTTCCTTCTGACTAATTGACCTAACACTATGGGGCAGTTTAGCATGGCCAATTCACCTGACCTGCACATCTTTGGGCTGTAGGAGGAGACCGGAGCACCCAGAAGAAACAGACGCAGACACAGGGAGAGGGAGAATTTGCAAACTCCACGCAGACAGTCACCCAAGGCTGGATTCGAACCTGGGACCCTGCTGCTGAGAGGCAGCAGTGCTAACCTCTGAGCCACTGTAGTTACCTTCCTTACTGCCTGCTGTACCTGCATGCTTGCATTCAGTGACAGGGATAACTGGCATTGAAAGGTTGTAGAGGTGACATTTTTAGCTGATCAGAAGGCTTTTGAAGAGAAAGAATACAGGTCACACACCTGTACAGCACACAGGCTGCCTACTCCCTTGCCACCCTACAGCACTGACCCTCTCTGTATGTCACACCTCCCTGGCACAGCCACTGCTTGGCAACTCATTGACAGCTAGACCTTCGTACACAGAAACACATGAACAGAGGGGATATTGAACAAGAATTGACAAAGGATGATCCAATCATGTGTGCATGCACTGTACCTTCCTCGCTCTCAGCAGCAGGGTCCCAGGTTCGAATCCAGCCTTGGGTGACTGTCTGCGTGGAGTTTGCAAATTCTCCCTCTCCCTGTGTCTGCGTCTGTTTCTTCTGGGTCTTAGCCCAGACTCAAGATTAGAGTGGTGCTGGAAAAGCACAGCACGTCAGGCAGCATTCGAGGAGCAGGAAAAATCGACATTTTGGGCAAAAGCTGGGAGCCTCGGGGGGTGGAGAGATAACACAGACTTCCACTTGTCCGTGTAGAGATGCCAGAAGGTGTGACAATTGGGCCTACACAGAAAGACTGACATGTTAGAGGACAAATATTTACCCATGAGCTGAGAGTCACATGTCAGTGGTTGTCACCTGTATCATCGGAGTGCTCTCATCGTGTTTTTGTCATCTTCTGCCTCCCACTGCACTTCCGTGTGCTCCCTTATTCTGATGGAGAGAACCTGCTTGCTGGTGGGGGCAGTTGGCCCTAGAGGTTTGGTGGGGCCGCCCCAGAGCTGCTGCATCTGGCCAAGATTTTGGGGTTCAGTTGGATAAATCTTTAAAATCTGAAAAATGTGTTGCTGGAAAAGCGCAGCAGGTCAGGCAGCATCCAAGGAGCAGGACAATCGACGTTTCGGGTGTAAGCCCTTCTTCAGGATTCCTGAAGAAGGGCTTGTGCCTTAAATGTCGATTCTCCTGTTCCTTGGATGCTGCCTGACCTGCTGCGCTTTTCCAGCAACACATTTTTCAGCTCTGATCTCCAGCATCTGCAGTCCTCACTTTCTCCTAGATCTTTAAAATGTCATGAACAGGTACAGAAAAGAAAGCTAATGGAATTCTGGCCTATATTCCAAGAGGAATGGAAGACAAGGATGCAGAAGTGATGTTGCAGTTATACAAAACCCTAGTTAGACCGCACTTGGAATACAGTGAGCAGATCTGGGCACTACACCTCAGGAAAGATATATTGGCTTTGGAGAGAGTACAATGTCAGTTTACAAGAAAGATACATGGACTTCAGATATTATGTCGTGAGGATAGATCATACAAATTAGGCCTGTTTTCTCTAGAATGTAAGAATTTAAGGGGAAATCTGATCAAAATCTTCAAAATATTAACAGAAAAAGACAGTGTAGCTAAACTGTTTCCACTGGTTGGGGATTCTATAGCTAGAGGGCATATTAAGGCCAGATCATTCAGGAAAGATATTAGATTAGATTCCCTGCAGTGTGGAACCAGGCCCTTCAGCCCAACAAGTCTGCACTGGCCCTCTGAAGAGTAACCCACCCAGACCCATTTCCCTCTGACTAATGCACCTAACACTATGGCCAATTCACCCGATCTGCACATCTGGGAGGAAACCAGAGCACCCGAGGAAACCCACGCAGACACGGGGAGAATGTAGGTAGAAACAAGGACTGCAGATGCTGGAAACCAGATTTTAAATTAGAGAGGTATTGGAAAAGCACAGCAGTTCAGGCAGCATCCGAGGAACAGGAAAATCGACGTTATACAGGGAGAATGTGCAAACTCCACACAGGCGGTCATCCAAGGCTGGAATCAAACCCAGGGCCCTGGTGCTGTGAGGGAGCAGTGCTAACCACTGAGTCATATGCTGCCCTAAGGAAGCTTTTTTGCACACAAAGTGTGGTAGAGGTTTGGAAAGTCCTTCCACAAACAGCTGTGGATGCAGGATCAGGCATTAATTTTAAACCTGAGACAGACAACTTTTTGTTAAACAAAGGTATTATGGAAAATGGGCCAAAGACATGTAGATGGAGTTAGATTCTGGTTTAGTCATGATCCCATTGAACAGTGGAACAGGCTCAAGGAGCTGAATAGCTTACATTCCTATGTTCCGATGAGGATGTGGTAACCTCTGCCAGCATTCCAGGGAGAAGACTCCTCTCCTTTGTATCATCCTGCCCTTCAGGACCTTTAAGTCTCTCTCAGAGAATGGGGATGCCACCTTTCCCTTCCATGTCATATTCTGACTCTGTCCTTCAACGAGGAGAAAGTGAGGACTGCAGATGCTGGAGATCAGAGCTGAAAATGTGTTGCTGGAAAAGTTCAGCAGGTCAGGCAAGACTTATACCTGAAGAAGGGTTTATGCCTGAAACGTCTATTCTCCTACTCCTTGGATGCTGCCTGACCTGCTGCGCTTTTCCAGCAACACATTTTCAGCTCTGTCCTTCAACGAGCAGGACAGCTTTGGAATGCCAATGCTTTCTCAGGTGCACACGCTGCCACATTCATTGCATCACCACAGTTCACATCAACGGGGTACATCTGGCATCGGTACATCCTGCTTTTGTCACAGGTGCTACCCACAGTGATCCAGCAGAGATCATTGCTCATCATCGAGCAGGTACATGTCAAGGTTTAGCAGCTCCTCTGTCAGTCTACACTCCCTCAGTGCCAGGCTAGATCGCCTGCTCAGCTGCAGGAGTACGCTTTGAAGCCACGACCTTTTGACCTGGAGATGAACAGAGTGGCCGACCAAGCCCATCTGACAGGTCTGAGTGATGTACGGCATTGCTCAGTGTTCCCTTCAGTAATAGTCAGAGCAGATGTCAGGCTGCAACTTGGCCAAAATCCCAGGCATTAGAGAAAAAAAAACGTTCATTATTCATGGAACATTTATGGACCAATACTTTGTGTGCAATGGTTTGTTTAGTTCACTCTGTTCCAAGAGCTAACTTGGTTTAAAGGTGTAATCCTTTTTTTAACCTTACACGACCATTGCTGTTTCCAAAACAAGAACCCACTGTCTGCAAAATTATTTATTTTGCTGCTTTAATATTTCCATTTTCTAAACCATCATCAGTATTTTACAAAATCATCAACACCTTCACACTTGCATTCCTTTCCAGACTCCCTCCCAAGCCAGGTCAGGGTTACAGAGATCTGAGCACTCGCTGTTCACTACTGAGGGAATGGTACATTGCTGAAGGTGTCCTCTCTCAGAGAGGCATTTTTTGAGCAATTATACATTTCCCTTACTCAGGACAATATTGTTAGCAGGTCATCAGCTTGGGGGAGTAGTTCAATTCCTTTGTGTTCATTGTTGTCCCTTTGACATTCAGGAACTTACCTCCATTAAAACTTCCACATTTATCAATGGCAGAATATTTCTCAGGTGGACAAGTAGGAGGCTGGAAGAACACAACAAGCCAGGCAGCATCAGGAACTGGAGAGTCAATGTTTTGAGTGTAAATGAAACATTGACATCTCCATTACTCGATGCTGCCTGGCTTGTTGTGTTCTTCCAGCCTCCAGCTTGTCTACCTTGGATTCCAACATCTGCAGTTTTGGTTTGTCTCTAAACAAGAATGTTTCTCAAGGTTACTTCTTCCTCCTCACTATCCCCCTGACATCTCTCCTCATCCCATTCCTCCAAGGATATTGTAGGGTGTGATTGGGACTCTACTTAGGCAACTGAGCAGGAATAATGTTCCCTCACTTTTTCATTTTCCACTGATCTCTTCTGAACTTTTACTTTTTGAGGTTTTTTTGTTCATTTATAGGATGAGAGCATCGCTGGCTAGACCAGCAATAATTGCCAAGAGGGCAGTTAAGAGTCAACCACATTGCTATGGGTCTAGAGTCACATGTAGGCCAGACCAGGTAAGGATGGCAGTTTTCTTCCTGAAAGGACAATAGTGAACCAGACAGGTTTTTCAGACAATCAGTATTCGATTCATGATCATCATTAGATTCTTAATTCCTAATTTCAGTGAATTCAAATTAACCATCTGCCATGGCAGGATTCAAACCCAGGTCCCCAGAATATTATCTGGGTCTCTGGGTTAACAGTTCAGTGATTATACCACATTGCCTTCCCGAAAGAGCAGTGTGCTTAAACCTCGATATAGATATAGAATCCCTACAGCATGGAAACAGGCCCCTCTGCCCAACAGTAACCCACCCAGACCCATTCCCTACATTTACCCCTGACTAATGCACTTAACCTACACATCCCTGAACACTATGGGCAATTTAGCATGGCTAATTCACCTGACCTGCACATCTTTAGACTGTGGGAGGAAATTGGAGCAACCGGAGGAAACCCACACAGACATGGGGAGGATGTGCAAACTACACACAGACAGTCACCTGAAGCTGGAATCGAACACAGGTCCCTGGCACTGTGAGGCTCCAATGCTAACTACTGAGCCACTGTACCGCCCCTGTTTATGGGCATTGATGTCAAGGCTGGCACTTATTGCTCATTGGTCCTGAGGTAGATTTTCTTTCTCAATGGAACTTTATTGAAGCAGCTTCGTTCTAACGAGGGAAGCTTCACAGACCAGATCAGAACCAGTCAACAGTGACTGGAATTACATGCCTGGCTAAGAAAATAAGGTATCCATCCACTGAAGTGAAATCGTGGATTTCTCTTCAAAGTACACATTCAAACAACTCATGCTCTCTGAATTAATTTGACTGGCACTATATTTCCCAATGTTGAGAAGAAAGAGGGGTGATCTAATTAAAACACTGAGGACCTCTTAAGGGATTTGCCAGGAAAGAAGTTGAGGAAATCACGGAATTGTTATGGCGTAGAAAGAGGCCATTGTGGTTCTACTACATAATGCCTACATTATCCCCTTTTTTCCAACAATCCATTCAGTCCCTCTTGAATGCCTCAATGCTTTCTTGGTTGGATAATTTTCAACAAAATGCCACCATCTCAGCTAAGGACTTTAGGACTAAGATGAAGGAGACATTTATTCACTCAACAGGCTGTGAATTTTTGACATTCTCTACCCTGGACAATGGTGCATACCCATGAGCTGAGCATCTGCAGGTCAATTGAATTCCATTAGGAAGGATGACCTAGTGGTAAAGTCAGGTTCTGGGGACAAGGGTTCAAATCCCATGATCTGTCTAGATGAGAGTAGTGCTGGAAAAGCACAGCAGGTCAGGCAGCATCTGAGGAACAGGAAAATCAACATTTCGGGCAAAATCACTTCATCAGGAATAGAGGCAGAGTGCCTGCAGGCTGGAGTGATAAATGAGAGGAGGGTGGGGGTGGGGAGAAAGTAGCATAGAGTACAATAGGTGAATGGGGGTTGGGATGGAGGTGATAGGTCAGAGAGGAGGGTGGGGAAAGGTATCAAAAAGATGCCTGCCTTGAAGAAGGTTTCCTCCTCTCTCTACAAGCTCTTTGCTACCTTCCCCCATCCTCCTCTCTGACCTATCACCTCCATCCCCACCCCCATTCACCTATTGTACTCTATGCTACTTTCTCCTCACCCCCACCCTCCTCTCATTTATCTCTCCAGCCTGCAGGCACTCTGCCTCTATTTCTGATGAAGTGATTTTGCCCGAAATGTCAATTTTCCTGCTCCTCGGATGCTGCCTGACCTGCTGTGCTTTTCCAGCACCACTCTGATCTAGACTCTCCAGCATCTGCAGTCCTTGTTTTTACCTTCAAAGCCCACTATTGCAGCTTGTGGAATTTAAATTCAATGAAGAGTCTCTGTAATAGTGATAGCTCTTAGCAACTGGAATTAAACTCAGCTGGTTTTGAGAGAACAAAATCTGCTATCTTTCTCCAGTCTGGCCTGCACATGACTCATTGCAATGTGATTAACTCTTAACTTTAGTTGATTTCCAGGTGGAGCAGGTAATTAAGAAGGCAAATGGAATATTGTCCCTCATTGCGAGAGGGATGGAATTTTAAAACAGGGAGGTTATGCTGCAGCTCTATAGGGTGAGGCCACACCCTGGAGCATTGTGTACAGTTTTGGTCTCCTCAGTTGAGAAAAGATGTACTGGCACGATAGGGTGTGCAGAGGAGGTTCACTGGGATGATTCCAGAGTTGAGAGGGTTGGCTTATGAGAAGAGATTGAATAACTGGGACTATACTCATTGGAATTTAGAAGAATGAGGGAGGAATCATACACAAACATATAAAATTATGAAAGAAATAGATAAGATAGAAACAGGGAGGTTGTTTCGACTAGCAGGTGAAGCTAGAATGAGGGGGCATAGCCTCATAATAAGGGGGAGCAGATTAGGCCTGAGTTGAGGAGGAACTTCTTCACCCAGAGGGTTGTGAATCTGTGGAATTCCCTGCCCAGCGAAGTGGCTGAGGCTTCCTCATTAAATGTTTTTAAGGGAAAGATAGATTTTTGAACAGTAAAGGAATTAAGAATTATGGTGAGCAAGCAGGTGAAAGAACAAAGAAAATTTACAGCCCAAGAACAGGCCCTTCCACCCTCCAAGCCTGAGCCAATCCAAATCCGCAGTCTAAACCTGTCGCCCAATTCCTAAGCATCTGTATCCCTCTGCTCCCCACCTACTCATGCATTTGTCCAGATGCATCTTAAATGAATCTACAGTGCCTGCCTCTACCACCTCTGCTGGCAACGTGTTCCAGACACCCACCATCTGTGTAAGATACTTGCAGCGTGTATCCCCCTTAAACTTTTCACCTTTCACCTTAAAAGCGTGACCTCTCGTTATTGAATCCTTCACCCTGGGAAAAAGCTTATCTCTATCTATACCCTTCATGATTTTGTAAACCTCAATCAGGTCCCCCCACAATCTCCTTTTTTCTAATGAAAACAAACCTAACCTACTCAACCTCTCCTCATAACTAGCACCTTCCATACCAGGCAACATCCTTGTAAACCTTCTCTGCATCCTCTCCAAAGCGTCCACATCCTTTTGGTAATGTGGCGACCAGAACTGTACACAGTATTCTAAATGCAGCCAAACCAATGTCTTATACAATTTTAACATGATTTGCCAGCTCTTACACCCTGTCCAATGAAGGCAAGTATACATATGCCTTCTTGACCTGTGCAGCAACCTTCAGGGTACAATGGGTAAAAAATGAGGTCTGCAGATGCTGGACTCTTGGATGCTGCCTGACCTGCTGTGCTTTAACCAGCAACACATTTTCAACTCATTCAGGGTACAATGGACTACTCCCAGATCTCTCTGCCCATCAACTTTTCCCCAGGCTCTTCCATTCATTGTATAATTCGCTCTAGAATTAGACTTGCCTGAATGCATCATCTCACATTTGTCTGGATTGAACTCCATCTGCCACTTTTCTGCCCAACTCTCCAGTCTATCTATATCGTCCTGTATTCTTTGACAGTCCCCTATGCTTTCTGTTACTCCACTAACCTTCGTGTCATCTGCCAACTTGCTAATCATACCAACAATACCCTCTTCCAGATCAATTATGTATATTACAAACAAGTGGCCCAACACTGATCCCTGTGGAACACCACTGGTCACCTTTCTCCATTTCGAGAAACTCCCTTCAACTACTACAACTCTGTCTCCTGTTGCTCAACCAGTTCTTTATCCACCTAGCTAGAACACCCTGCACACCATGTGACTTCACTTTCCCTGTTAGTTTACCATGGGGAACCTTATCAAATGCCTTACTAAAGTCCATGTATATGACATCAACAGCCCTGCCTTCATCTATCAACTTGGTCACTTCCTCAAAGAACTCTATCAAGTTGGTAAGGTACGATCTCCCCCGTACAAACCTATGTAGCCTATCACTGATAAGCCCATTCTTTTCTAAACATAAATAGACCCTATCCATCAGTACCTTCTCCAGCAATTTTCCCACCACTGACATTAGGCTCACTGGTCTGTAGTTACCCGGAATATCCCTCTTGTACAGGCGGACGACAACATGAGCAACCTTCCAGTCCTCCGGCACCTCACCTGTGTTTAAGGATGCCACAAACATATCCGTCAGGGCCCCAGCAATTTCCTCTTACCTCCCTCAGCAACCTGGGATAAATCCCATCTGATCCTGGGGATTTGTCTACCTTAATAACCTCTAGCCTACCCAACACATCTTCCCTACTTATGTCAACGTGATCCAGAGTAATCAAATGTCTATCTCTAACCTCAACATTCCTCATGTTCCTCTCCTCAGTGAACACTGATGCAAAGTAATCATTCAGAATCTCTCCTATTCTCTCCAGTTCGGCACACAGCCTTCCTTCGTTATCTTTTAGTTAACCAATCCTTTCTCTAGTTACCCACTTGCTTCTTATATAAGAATAAAATGTTTTGGAATTCTCCTTCATACTATTCACTAAAACTATTTCATGACCCCTTTCAGCCCGCTTGATTCCTCGTTTAAGACTGGTCCTACTCTTCCGATATTCTTCCAGGGCCCCTTCTGTTCTTAGTTGCCTGGACCTTATGTACACTTCCCTTTTCCTCTTGGCTAGTCGTCCAATTTCTCCTGTCATCCACAGTTCATGGTTTTTGCCTTTCCTATCCTTTGCCTTCAACGGGTCATGCCTATCCTGCACTATCTTTAACCTATCTTTGAAAGCCTCCCACATATCAAATATGGACTTCCCTTCAATCCACATTTCCCAACTCCTGCCTAATTTTGATATAGTTGGCCTTGGCCCAGTTTAGTACTCTTCCCTTAGGACCACTCTCATCTTTGTCTACGAGTATTCTAAAACTTACAGAATTGTGGTCACTGTTCCTAAAGAAATCCCCCACTGCAACTTTGACCACCTGGCCTGGCTCATTCCCTGATACCAGGCCCAATATAGCCCCTTCCTTAGTTGGGTGAGCGCTGCTAAGTCCAAGAAAAGGTCAGCCATGATCTAATTGAATGGCGGAGTAGACTCAACAGGTCAGATGGCCTACTCCTGCTGCTATTTTTTATATTCTTATTAACTCTTCACTGAAATGGCCAAGCAAGCCGCTCAGTTCAAGGGCATCTGCGGATAATCTCAAATGTTAGCCCCGCTAAGGATTAGATCAGAGTGGTGCTGGAAAAGCACAGCAGGTCAGGCAGCATCCGAGGAGCAGGAAAATCGACGTTTCGGGTAAAGGCCTTTCATCAGGAATAGAGGCAGGAAGCCTCCAGGGTGGAGGGATAAAATCCAGCACCACTCTGATCTAAACTCCGGTTTCCAGTATATGCAGTCCTCATTCCTGCCAGGGATGTCCACATTCCATGAATAAAGTAAATAAAAGACAATTATAGTGCAGGTTGGTGGAAAAGAGATAGAAGTCGGAAGCCAAGAAGATCAGCTATGACCTTAATTCACTCAGAATGCATACAGAACCACATCTGTTGAATGGCATTCTCCTTCCTCTTAACAAATGAGAAGTTCTTAGATTTTAACTGTATTTTCAAATACATCTATTGGTTTACTGTTGGTGTCAATTTGTGGATACAGCATCTTCAAACTAACTGAAGGCATCAATTAATATGTTTTGTATACTTGCCTATTCTGCTCCATGCTGGCTTTATTATAAAGTGTCACCAACAGGCTGCGTAATGCGTAATGCAGCTGAATCAGAAAATATACTACGCATGCTTAAAATTAATCTTTCTATCTGTTTCTTATTATAATTTTAATTGCTCAATGTGTGGTAGAAACAGAAGGTATGATGAAGACTCGTGGGATATAATTGATATTCTGATTGTGGCAGAGTCTATGACTCATGCAAAACTTAGTCACTTCTGAGTTATCATGTCAGCCCACTGGTGGGATGTAATTTGTATCCCATTATAAGCTGTGGTAGTGCAATGCTTTTGTTACTGGGTTTGTAATCCAGAGGCCTAAACTAATGATTCAGAATAAATGCACGTTCAAATTCAAACATAGCCATTTTGTGAATTTTACTTCAGATTTACAAATCTGCAAATCAAAGCTTTTAGCAGTGCAAGTTGTCATGTTCTGTTGGATTGTCATTAGAAAACAGCACCAAATTGCATTTATATAACACCTTTATTGTAGTAAAACATCCCCAAGTCCAGGAGCATAATCAGATAAAGTACAAGTCATAGAAGATGATTTCAGGGCAGATAACAAAAACTTGAATAAACAGTCAGTGCATTAAGTACAGGAGTTGGGAGGCCATGTTGTGGCTGTACAGGACATTGGTTAGGCCACTTGTGGAATACTGCATTCAACTCTGGTCTCCTTGCTTTGGAAGAGATGTTGTGAAACTTGAAAGGGTTCAGAAAAGATTTACGAAGATGCTGTCAGGCTTGGAGTGTTTAAGTCATAGGGAGAGGCTGAGGAGGCTGGGGTTATTTTCCCTGGGGCGTCAGAGGATGAGAGGTAACCTTACAGAAGTTTATAAAATCATGAGGGGTATGAATAAGGTGAATAGTCAAGCTCTTTTGTCCAGGGTAGGGGAGTCCAAAACTAGAGGATGTAGGTTTAAAGATGAGAGGGGAATGATTTCAAATGAACCCAAGGGGCAAAGTTTTGACACAGAGGGTGGTACGTGTATGGAATGAGCTTCCAGAGGAAGTGGTAGAGGCTGGTACAGTTACAACATTTAAAAGGCATCTAGGTGGAAAGGGTTTAGAGGGTTATGAGCCAATTGCTGGCAAATAGGAATTATATTAATTTATGATACCTGGTCAGGATGGACAAGTTGGACTTATGGATCTGTTTCCCTGATGTCCATCTTTATGACTGTAGGTAGCTTTGAAAGAGTATCTTAAGGGAATAAAATGTAGGCAGTCCGAGCAATGTAGGAGGTGATCCTTGAGTTTGGGCCAAGGCATCAGAACTCCATGCAAGGGGTGGATTTGAGTCAGGTTTGATGTGGAGGGTGTTAGATGCAGATGAGATGAGGCAGACTTAAAGATCGGCAGTGATTGAAGCTTGTAGCCATGATGATGGTGCAATAGGCATGGTTGGATTTAACCTCAGGCCATGATTGCGAAAAGGTATGTGTACCCTCAGATGGATGACAGGGAGAGGGATAGAGTCAATAGCTAGAGGGAAGAGAGTTTGGTGAGGATGGGATTGAAGGCCTCAGTCTTTGCGATATTTAACTGGATGATATATCTTTTTCATGTGGGACTGGATGTTGGGCAGGCTGACAATTTCGAGGCAGCAGTGGGATCAAAAAAAGGATGCTATTGAAGTAGGGCTGGGAGATGGTGCTGTAAATATAGAACTTGACAAGTTTTCAATTGTCTCTAAGGACAACACTTTGAAAGTACTCAGATGAATGCAAAGTGCTTTGAACATGAAAACCTAGGAATAGGAGCTAGAGAAGGGAAGCTTACCCCTTGAGCATCCTCACCATTCAGCACAATCACAACCGCTCTTCGCTAAGCTCTGCACCATTGCAATATCACCTTAATCGTCAAAGGATGGTATACCAATGCAGGTCTTTCTTCATTCATTTAATCTCTGCAATATGTTAAATATTGCTGCCAGTTTGTCCCTTCATTGCATTGCAATGAGTACATCGAGTATTTACCCACAAGGGCAGTGCTTGCTACTCCTGTACTAGAGTTAGGATGAGGGCCTCACTGTGTCAAGTCATTTGCATTTTGAAAGGCATCCTGGTAAATCATTCAGGACGAAAGCTGCCCGAGGCAGGAGAAGGGAAAAACATTTCTCAAATTCTGTAGTTGAACCAGGTGGGATTACATATATTTCTCTCTGTGCCTTCTGATTTGAATAAAAATGACACTGTGGGGGGTGCAACTGAAGAGCGGTGAGTTTAAGCCCCTAATAATCAATTCAATTTGCACACTGGGCAGCTCATAATGAGGATCAATGGAGGGAGTGTGGAGACATGGTATAGCAGGGCAATCATTGTGTTGTAGTCCACATCTCTGCACTGTGCAGAGTAGGGAGAAACTATTTCTCCAGTGGGAGGAAGCTCATTAACCAGAGGGCACACTTTTAATATAATTGGCAGAAGACCAGAGGAGTGATGAGATCATCAATCTCAGTGCATGCCTAAAAGAAAATTCTGTTCAGTTTATTTCCTAATTTTGAACACCTTTATTAAAAATTCCCCTTAGCCTTTTCTGTTCCTGGGAAACCTGATTGACGATGTGAGCTTCATCACCTTCTGAAACATCTCTCTTGGTTTAGTCAGGAGGGTTTTTATTTGTAGAAAATAACTTTGGTAGCTACTGTCTGAGAGATGTACTTGAAAGTGCAAGCATTGGTCACTCAGACACAGCATTGTCCATGATATGTGGGCATGTATGTGCAGCATGGATGGATGGGGAGAGGCAGTGGGTTATTTGTAATGTCATTGGATGAGTATTCCAGAACATCAGGCTTATGTGGACAAGGTTCATCATGGGAGGTGGTGAAATGTGAATCCGAATTGAGTTAAATGAGTTAAAAATTGGAGTTACCATGTAACCGCTATTGTAAAAACTAGTAAGGTTCACTAATCTTTTAGAGGAAGGAAATCTGCCATATTATTTGGTCTGTTCTTGATGTATTTCCAGACCCCCAGCTAAGTGGCTCCAAATTATCCTCTGAGATGGCCTGGAGAGCCAGTCAATTCTGGACACATGTACTGGCCATGTCAGTGAAGCACACATACCACACACATTATGGATAGACCATTTGGTGTGACCACTTCATGCTGGTACTTATTCACTGGGGAGTGAATCATAACCCTCACCTCATCTAAGTCTATTCAGAGTAACCCTCTACTCCATTCTTCCTCCGATGTTATTCTCATCTCCTGCTAAGTGCATTGACGTTAAAAATAAATATTGGCCAGGACATGTGTGGGTGGAGGGGGTGAAGAGTAACTTGACTGTGCTTATTCAAACGGGGCCTTTCACATCCTTCTGACATCCGGCTGGGGGAGTGGCTCCTCTGACAGTGCAGCACCTCCTCAGCAGTGCATTAAGGCTGGGACGTGGATGAGGTGTTGAGGGCTTTCTCGGGTGGGATTTGAATATTCCCAGGCTGAACTTTCACATTGGGACCAAGAAAACAGAGGTTTGGATGCTTTCAGTGTCCCGAGGAGGGAAACGGTCAATCAGCAAGCCTTTGGGACTTTGATCATGGGACCCTTTAATTCGTACTGAACCTTGTCCATATCAGGGTGACAAGTTTGGGCGGCATGGTAACTCAGCGCTTAGCAGTGCTGCCTCATAGCGTCAGGGACCCTGGTTCGGTTCCAGCCTTGCATATTCTCCCCGTGTCTGCGTGCATTTCCTCCGGGTGCTCCGGTTTCCTTCCACAGTCCAAAGATGTGCAGGTTAGGTGAATTGGCCATGCTGAATTTCCTGTCGTGTTCAGGGATGTGTGGGTTAGGTGCATTTGTCAGGGGTAAATGTAAAATAATAGGGTAGGGGAATAGGTCTGGGTGGGTTACTCTTTGGAGGGTCAGTGTGAACTTGTTGGGCCAAAACGCCTGTTTCCACACTATAGGGATTCTGTGAGAGAAAAGCGAGCTCTTGAATTGAAGCTGTTCAATAGAAGCAGCTAGCTACAGGAAAAGGCTAGTATCCAGGAAGACCTTTCTACAGTAAGGTGCCCCTCCATCACCTTGTCTGGAAAGAGCAATTAACAATGTCTACCAAAGGCACATTGCCCACCACGGTGACAAACAGAATGGGTGGATTATCTACACTATTTCCTTCAGCTGAAACCCCCATTCAGGTATTCAGGGAAGGTCAGGACCACTAGGCCACTGTCGTCTTCCTTTACCTACTGTGAAATAACTGCACAGAGGCTCTTTATTGACATGTCCATGCTACATGGGCTCTGATCAGTCAGCTCAAAGCTAGTCCTCAGCCTGAGGAGGCCTTCTGGATCTCCTGTGTATATCTGTCAGCCAGGGCTCCCTGATTGGCCCTAGGTTAACAACTAAGAGAAAGTGAGGGCTGCAGATGCTGGAGAGTCGGAGTCAAAAAGTGTGGTGCTGGAAAAGCACAGCAGGTCAGGCAGCATCTGAGGAGCAGGGAGATCGTCCTTCATCAGAAATGTGTGAAGGGTTAATGCCTGAAACATCAACTTACCTGTTCCTCAGATGCTGCCTGACCTGCTGTGCTTTTCTAGCACCACATTTATTAACCCAGATTAACAATCAAGGATCTTATAGCCTATGAGATCCACTTGGCCATGGTTCTAATCACTGCAACCTATTAACAAGGCTGTTTGTGAAGATAACATTGAGAGCTGCTCATCTCTTGCAGGCTGGTAGCCTATCTGGGCTCCAAATCTACCTCCCTCAAAACTGGCCCGATGCCAAAGGCAACCAGCCTGTGATATGGTTCAGTACTGCCCAAAACGATTCCCAACCTTAACTCTGCCTGAAAATGCTGCCCTCAGGCACAAAGACTATACTTACTGAACTAGCTCTGACATTTATAATCTTCTGTAACCTAAAACATTTAAAAACCTAAGCCCTTAATTGTTATTTTGGAGTTAATCTCATCTCCTACATTGTTACCTTGATGATGAGCGTCAATATTAATTTTGGCCCACACTCAATGATATAGGAAACAAAAGAAAGGAAGAGGGCACGTAGAATCAGTTGGAGTCTGGTGATAGAAGTGCAAAAACTTATGTGAGATCTCTATTAATTTACAGAACAGATGTGCAGTCTGATTTTTCTGCAGAATGATTAACAAAAACCTGAGGGATTTCCAAACAACGAGAGATTTTGCTCCCGTTGTCAGAGAGTAACGATTCCCTCTGGCGGCTGGGTAGCTAACCAAAGGTCACAACTACCTGCATTATTATAGCACCTTTCAGGTGGTAGAGAGTAACGTTGTCAGAGAGTAATGATTCCCGCTGGAGGCTGAGCGAATAATTGAAGGTCACAACTACTTGCATTATTATAGCGCCTTTCAAGTGGTAAAAACATCCTGAGGCATTTCACAGGAGCCTTATCAAAACAAAGAAAGATGTGTGAGATGTTAGCGCAGGTAACCAAAAGCTTGGTTGAAGAAATAGCCAGAAAGAAGGATCCTAAAGGAAGATGAAAGATTTAGGAAAGCAATTCCTGAAGCTAGGGTAGGCAGCTGAAAGCATGGTCAACAACAGTAAAACATAGTATGCTCAGAAAACGCACAATTGGAGGTATCTGACAGAGTTGTGAGGTTGGAAGAGATTACAGAGGTAGACAGGAGCAAGACCATGGGGAGATTTGAAAAGTAGGATACAAATTTTCAAATGTAGATATGACAGACAAGGAAGAAAAGTCGGTCAGTGAGGACAAGGACCAGTGAATGGGATCACTTCAGATTCACAAAGGATAGAATGTGTGTGAGGCCAGTTTTGGAACGGTTGATCTGAAGGTAACAAAGGCATTTCCTGAGGGATTCAGCAGCAAGTGAACTGGGGCAGGATGGGATTGGACTTACACAGGATCAGGCATAGGCCATTCAGCCCCTTGAGCAAAAGTGAGGACTGCAGATGCTGGAAACCAGAGTTTAGATCAGAGGGGTGCTGGAAAAGCACAGCACGTCAGGCAGCATCCGAGTAGCAGGAAAATTGACGTTTCGGGCAAAAGCCTTCATCAGGAACAGAGGCAGGAAGCCTCTCTCCACCCTGGAGGCTTCCAGCCTCTATTCCTGATGAAGGGCTTTTGCTCGAAATATCGATTTTCCTGCTCCTCTGATGCTGCCTGAACTGCTGTGCTTTTCCAGCAACACTCTAATCTAAACATTCAGCCCTTTGAGCCATTTAATGAGATTGTGACTGATCTGTAGCCTAACTCCATATACCTGCCTTTGGTTTAAATCTCTTTTTTGCTTAAAAATGTTTTAATCTATTGCATATTTAAAATTAAGGACTGATTCAGCATCCACCATTGTTTGTGGAAGAGAGTTCCAAACTCTAACACCCTGCTTCCTGACATCTCTCCTGAACGGTTTGGCACTAATTCTCAGACTATGCCCTCTAGTTCTAGAATCCCCAACCAGTGGAAATAATTTTACTACCCTGTCTTTCCCATTAGCATCTTGAAGACTTTGATCAGATCACTTCTTAACCTTTTAAATTCAAGAGAAAACAGGCATACTTTGTGCATTCTCTCCTCAAACTAGCACCCTTCTTGTGAACTTACCTTATACTCCCCCCAAGGCCAACATATCCTTTCTAAAGTATATAGAACATAGAACAATACAGCACAGAACAGGCCCTTTGGCCCATGATGTTGTGCCGAACATTTGTCCTAGCTTAAGCACCTATCCATGTACCTATCCAATTTCTGCTTAAAGGTCACCAATGATTCTGACTCTGCCACTCCCACAGGCAGCGCATTCCATGTCCCCACCACTCTCTGGGTAAAGAACCTACCCCTGACATCCCCCCTATACCTTCCACCCTTCACCTTAAATTTATGTCCCCTTGTAACACTCTGTTGTACCCGGGGAAAAAGTTTCTGACTGTCTACTCTATCTATTCCCTGATCATCTTATAAACCTCTATCAAGTCACCCCTCATCCTTTGCCGTTCCAATGAGAAAAGGCCTAGCACTCTCACCCTATCCTCGTATGATCTATTCTCCATTCCAGGCAACATCCTGGTAAATCTTCTCTGCACCATCTCCAAAGCTTCCACATCTTTCCTAAAGTGAGGCGACCAGAACTGCACATAGTACTCCAAATGTGACCTTACCAAGGTCCTGTACAGCTGCAACTTCACTTCACGACTCTTGAATTCAATCCCTCTGCTAATGAACGCTAATACACCATAGGCCTTCTTACAAGTTCTATCCACCTGAGTGGCAACTTTCAAAGATCTATGAACATAGACCCCAAGATCCCTCTGCTCCTCCACCTGACTAAGAACCTTACTATTAACCCTGTATTCCGCATTCTTATTTGTCCTTCCAAAATGGACAACCTCACACTTGACAGGGTTGAACTCCATCTGCCACTCCTCAGCCCAGCTCTGCATCATATCTAAGTCACTTTGCAGCCAACAACAGCCCTCCTCACTATCCACAACTCCACCAATCTTCGTATCATCTTCAAATTTACTGACTCACCCTTCGACTCCCTCTTCCAAGTCATTAATAAAAATTACAAACAGCAGAGGACCTAGAACTGATCCCTGCGGAACTCCACTTGTAACTAGGCCTCCAGGCTGTATATTCCAAATTTGCCCATAGTACTCCAAGTGGGATCTAACCAGTTCAGATTAGATTAGATTAGCTTACTTACAGTGTGGAAGCAGGCCCTTCGGCCAACAAGTCCACACCAACCCGCCGAAGCACAACCCACCCGTACCCCTACACCTAACACGATGGGCAATTTAGCATGGCCATTTCACCTAACCTGCACAATTTTGGACTGTGGGAGGAAACCCACACAGACACGAGGAGAATATGCAAACTCCACACAGTCAGTCGCCTGAGGCGGGAATTAAACCCGGGTCTCACTGCTTTGAGGCAGCAGTGCTAACCACTGTGCCACCGTGCCGCCCACTGTTCAACGTTATTTTGGGGTGCAGAAAACCAGTTTAAATGTTAACAAAGATATGAGGTGGGAAGGTGGGTCAAATATGACTGCAAGGTTATGTATATTCTGGTTTAGCCCAGAATAGTTGGAGCTGATCACCAGGGAATAAGCATCATCGTATTGTGAGATAGTAAAAAGGGCTGAGTGAGATGGTGGTGAGATAAAAGTTACTGAGAGAATCATGTTGATAAGAAATAGAGAGGGGTTAAGCATCGATCCTTGGAGGATCCAATACTTATGTTGACTTTGGGTGGGGTAGGGCCCATGCTGACAGTTGTCTAATGTAGGCAGTCAACAGTTTTCTGACAGCTTATTGAGTTAGTTAAGAAACAGCAGTTTAGATATGATATGTTGTTTAACTGGACAAAGGAAGTGTACAGCTGTGACAGCTGGGGAGGGTTCACTGATTCCGGGGGTCACACAGGGTGTCGGCATGGTGCTGGTCTCATTAAACTGCCAGAGACAGCACCAGCCAAGGAACCCTTCGTTGGGGTCTTCCTCCTCTTCTGCTGGTCTGTGTCTTCAGTCTGAGAAAACAGATCTCTGAGAACGGCTGATGAGAACTACTGATGAGAAGTCCTCAGTGAGAACTCCCCCAAACTTAACAACTTATTGTTATGTCATATATCGAGGGGTAGGTAGCTTACACTTGTCAATCAACCGTCTGAACTCTTCTGGCTAATAGCCATGTGACTGCTAGTCATGACATTGAATGACCTTTGGCCTCTTGCCCACCTGCATTCAAAAGTTAATTTTCATTCTTTCTGAGAGCTGAACCTTCATATTATTCTATGCAACACACTGACAATAGGACACATTTGGCAATAGATAAATTATTGATGCTTCAATACACACCATGATCTCCATGTTTCTTGTATTGCTTTACCACGCTGGAAAGTTAATTCCTGCAGTAACAGCAATTCAATGAAATCTCAATGAAATACAGGATATAATTCATCTGGATAGCATGCAAAACAATACCTTTCACTGTATCTTGGTACATGTGACAACAGTAAATCAAATCATGCTACACAGTAAATACATGGAAAATTCAGCTCCAGAACTTCAATTTTGAACACGTTGAGTTTCACAGGGGTGTACAGCTCAGAAACAGGTTCAATTCATCCATGCTGGCCAAATGTCCTAGATTAATCTAGTCCCGTTTGCCAGCACTTGGCCCATATCCGTCTAAACCCTTCCTATTCATGTACTCATCCAGATGCCTTTTAAATTTTGCAATTGTACCAGCCTCCACCACTTCCTCTGGCAGCTCATTCCATACACGTACCACCCTCTGTGTGAAAAAGTTGCCCCTGTAGGTACCTTTTAAATCTTCCCCCTCTCACCTTAAAACAATTCCTTCTAGGCTCACCCATCCCAAGGAAAAGACCCTATCCACCCCCCTCATCATTTTATGAACCTCTATAAGGTCACCCCTGAGCCTCTGACGCTCCAGGGAAAACAGCCCCAGCCTGTTCAGCCTCTCCCTATAGCTCAAACCCTCCAATCCTGGCAATGTCCTTGTAAATCTTTTCTGAACCCTTTCAAGTTTGACAACATCTTTCCTATAGCAGGGAGACAAGATTGAATGCAATATTCCAATTATTTGACTTAGCTTAGGGAAATGCAGATATGACTTTAGCCATATGACTACAACTGTATAAACACAGTGCATCCCTCGTAGGATTTGCACAGATAGATTCAGCTCTGCTCTCTGTGAAAGTTCCTGCTTACCTTTGCTGTACAAAACGGGGTGGCACGGTGGCTCAGTGGTTAGCACTGCTACCTCACAGCACCAGGGGCCTGGGTTTGATTCCAGCCTCGGGTGACTGTCTGTGTGGAGTTTGTACATTCTCCCCGTGTCAGCGTGGGTTTGCTCTGGTTTCCTCTCACAGTCCAAAAGAAAAATGCGCAGGCTAGGTGAATTGGCCATGCTAAATTGCCCATTGCTTTCAGGGATATCTAGATTATGGGCATTTGTCAGGGGAAATGTAGTGTAGTGGGGGGGGGGATGGATCTGGGTGGGTTTCTCTGTGGAGGACTTGTTGGGCCAAATGGCCTATTTCCACATTGTAAGGATTTTTTCTAACTCCTGTTTTTATAGTTTTTTCTTGTTTTGATTAGTAGGATACTACAGGAATTATATGGTAAAGTCTAGATGACTTAATCAATTAAACACAGTGAACAGAGATCAGTCATTAGGCTGATTATCAAATATAGATCAATTAAACCGATAAAACACAACAGACACTAGAGGTAACAGCTTCAGGAGCAGGAAGGCATTGCAAGTGATTCCCTCATTGTGACTAACTAGACACGTATACGTATGTGGGCACAGACTCATTTCGATGGATGACAATGGAGAATGGGGTGGGCTCTTTTGATGCAGCGGTAGTATCCCTATCTCTGAGCCATGAGAGCTAGGTTCAAGCCACACCTACTCTAGAAGTATGTAATAGCATCTTTGAAGAGGTTGATCAAAAAATATGTGATAGTGCAGAATGCTAGTCAAGGATGGTGTAGTCAACATTGTCATAAGGTGTAGACAGGATGAGAATGGATAGATTTCCATAGCCAAAAAAGGATGGCACTTCTGACTTTGATGAGACCTGTTTTGATGCTGTGAACCTGTGGCAATTCTTGCCGAAGGAATGAGAGGGGAACTGAAGTGATATTCAGCCCTGGGCTCAACTCAAGTGCACAATTGGAATCTGAGCTGATCACAGCAAGTACTGTTTCCACCAGATCACACAAAGAGAGAAGCAAAGTCAATTAAAATGCTGGAGAAACTGCCAGTGTCTTTGATGCCAGAGGAAAGCTCTAGTGTGGGTACACACGAGGTTTATCAGCATATTATTCAGAATGGGGAATTTGAAATAGGAGAAGAGGTCAGAAAAGGTAGGAATGTTTCCTTCAAGATGAAAATGCTTAGAGGTTACCCAGTAGAGTTCTCAGAAGGTTTTTCAAGAGGAGATATGGAAAGCCCATCCAAGTAGCTACTGTTTTAATATCAATAGAAAAAATATTTATGAGGGAGACAAGGAGAAACTTAATCAATCAAAGTTTCTTGGAATAGGTCCTATCAGTAGGATTTGGGCATCACTGAAAAATTCAGAATTTGTTGCTCATCCCTAACTCCCCTTAAACTCAATGGTTCATTAGGGAAATTTCAGGGGGAGACCAGTTAAGAGGGTAAAAAATTAGGTCTGCAGATGCTGGAGATCACAGTTGAAAATGTGTTGCTGGTTAAAGCACAGCAGGTCAGGCAGCATCCAAGGAATAGGAGACCAGTTAAGAGTCAACCATGCTGTGGGTCTGGAGTGTATTCCTACAGTCATTCAGCCCCATGAGTCCACAGCGGCCCTCTGAAGACCATCACACCAGGCCCTCCCTATCCCTGTAACCCTGCATTTCCCATGGTTAATCCACCCAGCTTGCACATCCCTGGTCACTATGGGCAATTTGGCATGGCCAATCCACCTAACCTGCACATCTTTCACCTGTGGGAGGAAACAGACGTCGACACGGGGAGAATATGCAAACTCCACACAGATAGTTGCCCAAGGGTGGAATTGAATCTAGGTCTCTGGTGCTGTGAGGCAGCAGTGCTAACCACTGAGCCACTGGCCACTCTAAGTAGATGAAACCAGGCAAGGGAAACAAATAACCTTCCCTGAAGGATATCAGCAAACTAGATGAGATTTAAGAACATTGTGGTCTCCATTACTGAAGTAATGTTTACCTTATATTTTATGAACTGAATTTAACTTCCACCAGCTGTTGTGATGGCATTTCCACTCATGTGCTCCTAGAGCAAAAGCCTAGCTCTCTGGATTACTAGCTCAATGACATTACCATTACATCACCATCTCTCCACAACAGTCAGGAGCTGGAAAGCTGTTCCTAAAAATAAGACAGAAGCTGAATTTAGAGATTTCTGGACAAAAGTACTGAACTAAGTGTCTCTTTAAAAGTATGAGCTCATGGACAATGGACTGAAAAGCCTCTGTGTTTGCTTTAAGCTTCTATAATTCTATGAATGAAGGTGCAATCCTTGCCTGAAAATGGAACATGTATTTGATGGAAATGGCTGCTTTTTAGTGTTGATAGGCTGAGAATATTATGAACAAAGACACCACGACTAGAGTACATTTGGCCCTTCATGACTCTGCCAATATGTTGAAAACGCTGCACCATAAGTTATCCCTCAACCTTGCTACATAGCTCTGCATTTCTCATCTTTTGTATGTCTCCAATCAAAATGGAGGTTTGGAGGTGCAATGACTCCAGTCCCACAGCAATACAGTTGATATTTAACTGCTCTCTGAACTGGCCAAGCAAAACATTCAATTCAATTAGGGATGGGCAACAAATGCTGGCCTGAAAGCCTACATCCCATGAGGGAAGAAGTGCCTTTTTAAAGTTTTCATTTAATCTGTCTGCACCACCTTTTCAGAATTTGATTCCTTCACAACTCACTGTGTAAAGCCAAACAAGGCTTTCTCACCTTTCCATTAGTTCCTTTGTGCATGATCTTAAATCTGTACCTCCTGCTGGTAGAAACAATATTTATCATACAGTAAGTTTGTCCATGGTAGATCTTCCCTTAACCTCAAAGTTATTATGAGACCCACTTGCCAAAATGAGTCTGCCCCTAATGAGACATCCCCTGTCCTGGAGTGGACAGTCTCTAATGTTTCTCATCGGTGCCTCATCAAAGGGATTGGGTCCTTTCGGAGGTGATGGCCTAGTGATATTATTGCTGGACTGTTAATCCAGAGCTGAAAAATGTGTTGCTGGAAAGGCGCAGCAGGTCAGGCAGCATCAAAGGAGCAGGAAAATCGACGTTTCGGGCATAAGCCCTTAATCCAGAGACCCAGCTAATGTTCTGGGGACCCAGATTCCAATCCTGTCATGACAGATTGTGGAAATTGATTTTAATCAAAAATCTGGAATTAAAGAATCTAATGATGACCATAAATCCATTGTTCAATTGTAGGAAAAGCCCATAAGAACAAACATGACTACAGCACAGAAACAGGCCCTTCGGCCCTCCAAGCCTGTGCTGATCACCATGCACTAACTAAACTAACGAACAAGCCTCCTGCCCTTATTCAGTCTGAATCCCTCTATTCCCTCCCTATTCGTGTAACCATCCAGATGCCTCTTAAATGTCACCAATGTGCCCGCTTCCACCACCTCTTCAGGCAGTGCGTTTCCCGACCACTCTCTCCATGAAAAACCTACCTCGCGCATCTCCCTTCAACCTTCCCCCTCTCATCTTGAACCTGTGTCCCTGAGTAATTGAAATTTCAACCCTGGAAAAAAGCCTTTGACTATCCACCCTATCTATGCCTCTCATAATTGTGTAGATCACTATCAGGTATCCTCTCAGTTGCTGTCTTTCCAGTGAAAACAATCCTAGTGTTTTAACCTTTCTTCATAGCCAATGCCCTTGAGACCAGGCAACATCCTGGTGAACCTTCTCTGCACTCTCTGAGAAGCTTCCACATCCTTCTGGTAGTGGGTTGACCAAAACTGCACACTGGTTCAGTGAAGTCCTTCAGGAAAGGAAACTGCCATCCTTACCTGTCCTGGTCGAAATGTGACTCCAGATTCATTGCAACGTGTTTGACTCTTAACTGCTCACTGGGCAATTAAGGATGGGCAATAAATGCTGGCCTAGTCAGCGATGTACTCATCCTGGGGATGAAAAAAAAAGTCATTTGGTGCACATGCCTTACTATCGTTGCATTGAGTGCCAGTCTTAGTGAGTGAGATTGCAACTCCCCAACCTCCCCTCCCCATCCCTGCCCTGCCCTCCGGAGAACTGGAGCCCACAGTGGTGTTGATTGAACATTAGTTGCTGAGCATGGTTGTTAAGGAACCCTCAAAGGGTTAAGAGCAAACCAAAGACCTTTAAGAGGAAACTGAATCTGTTGATATTTCCCTGTATAATGTCACTAGTGCTTAGTATCCATGCAATTATACCATAAACTGGCTCACTAGGGGATTTATTTATGTTGGCAATATAATTGCTCTAATAAACTCCATATCCTGCTCAGATTCAGTGGCATATTTATGATGCTTTGTGTGGTTTGTTCACTCCAAAGTCAGGCTCCTGGTACAGGTGGCCATCTCCTCAAAGACCTAGAGTAAACAGCATTTGATTGCTTGAGTGTTGCCCTCCACCCCACCTTCAGCTAAATTTGCATTTATTCCTTTCTTTTATTTTGAGGCCGTCCCGCCATCTCTTTCCCCGCTGCCATCTTGAAAGTCCGGGCCAGTTCTTCTGAAACTGTCCCGTCACATCCCTGTGACCCAAAGAGCCTCCAGTTCCCACTTCCTAAGATTCCCAAACCCTCCAGGATTGGCCTGGAGTATCCCAGGAGGACAGGAGGAATGACAGGAATTTTAAAAAAGTATGCATGTTATTTTCACTTTCTGTCAGCCTTTCAATTCAATGACTTGGAAGGTATTAGAGATATACAGGGGGGAAAGAAAACTGTCTACTTGGATCAAATAAACAAGAACAATTAGGAATACAATAAATGTCAGGCAGACCCAAATCATGTGAATGAATAATAAAATTAATAAATGACAAGCCAGTGGGCAACAATAGCAGGAGTATTACGGGGGAGAAAGAATGGAAGCAGAGGATTACTACAGGCAGCATGTCATTAAACTGCAAAGGGTGCAGAAAAGATTTATAAGGATGTTACGGAGTTTGGAGGGTTTGAGTTATAAGGACCTTTTTCACTGGAGCTCAGGAGGGTGATGGGTGATAAATCATGAAAGACATTGTTAAAATGAATAGCCAAGATCTTTCCCTGGGCACGGGAGTCCAAAACTAGAGGACATAGATTTAAGGTGAGAGGGAAAAGATTGAGGAAACTTGGTTGGCGTGGACCAAGGGTCTGTTTCCATGCTGTATGACTCTATGGCTCTAAGATCTGCATTGCTATAGCACCTCTTAGTATGCCCCAAAGTGCTTTACTTCATAGCTTTACAAACTAAAGACACACTTCTGAAATGCAGTCATGGTTAGAGTTTTCACAATAAGCATTCATGGGTTTTGGGCACCACAGACTATACCCTCCATCCCTAGTTACCCTTGAGAAGGCAGTGGTGAGCTACCTTTTTGTACCACTGAAGACCATTAACTGTAGGTAGACCCACAATGCCCTTAGGGAAGGAGTTCCAGGATTTGACCCAGTGACACTGAAGGGGTGCCAATATATTTCTGACTTAGAATGGTGACTAGAATGGACGGGAGCCTTTTATTCTGAGGCAATGTCTCCTGTGACGTGCCCCCATGGCATAGGAAACATCTTTTCTGCATCTGCATGGTCTATCCCTTCCAAATGTTTGTAAGTTCCAAAGAGATCGCTTCTCACAGTGACTCAGTGGTTAGCACTGCTGCCTCACAGTATCTGGGACAGGGTTTGATTCTACCTTAGGTTGACTGTGTGGAGTTTGCATGTTCTGCATATGTCAGTGTGGGATTCCTTTGGTGCTCCAGTTCCCTCTCACAGTCCAACGATGCACAGGTTAGGTGGATTGGCCATGCCAAGTTATCCATAGCGTTCAGGGATGTGTAGGTTGGGGTTGGGGGGGTGGGGTTAGCCATAGGAAATGCAGAGTAACAAGGATAGAATGGGTTGGAGGGTTGGTATGGAGCTGATGAGCTGAATGGCCTGCTTTCACACTGTAGGGATTATATGATTCTCATTCACCTGAGAGTTCAGACTCTGCTCTTTCACAAGAGAGTCCCACAACTCCAAGAATCAGAAGCTGAAACCCCACTGATCTTTCTCCACAGCATGTACATTATTCCTGGAGGTGGCCAGAACTGCGTGGGAAATGGTAGAAGCAGATAACCTCATAGCCTTGAAAAAGTACTTGGATGAGCACTTGAAATGTCATAACCTTCAAGGCTATGGACCTAATGTGGGAAAGGGGGAACGAGTGCAGATTTCGCGTGACTTTGGCAGTACATACGTAAGCCAAAGGCCCTCTTCTGTACTGTATGATTCTACCTGCATGAAATTCTCCAGGTGCTGTATGATCAGTTTTCTGTACAGCTGAAGCAAGGCTTGTGTGTGTTCCTGTCAAATGCCCTTGTGATAAAATCTAATACATTCCGGAAAAATCCCACTAGCAAGAATGATCACATAGTCTGATTAATGATTTTGGTTGGGAAGTAAACATTGGACAGGATGTAGGGAAGAATTCCCCTTCTTTTGAATATAGAGCATTGGGGGGCTGTTTCACGTCCACCTGAGAGGGCCATTAAAACATTGTTCATAAGGCATTGCTACTTTGTAAATTGACGACACTTCAAAAGTACTTCATTGGCCACAGTGCATCTTTGGACAGCCTGAAACCCTAAAAAGGCACTATGTAAATACAGTTTTTGTTTCTGCAAAGTACAAAAGGAGTGGTCCAGCACTAAATACTGGATATTCTCTCTAGCTCTGCCATGTGAAATGAATCAGCTGAGCAGAACAGAAAGAAGGAAAATATATAAAATATATATCTGATGGTGGGGCAACACTGCAAGGTGCAAGTATTGCGTATATTCTGGCATTGGCAACAGCAGCTCTCATGGAGAAATGGCTTGTTCACGAAACAAAAGGATTAATTATTGTGAAATATTTCCTTAAAATAATAACTTGAGTTATTAACGACGGGATGGTCATCAATTAATCAGCTGTTGAACTCTGTTACAGGGTTTTATAGAGTTATAGAAACTGAAGTCAATGGTTAAATTCGATGAGGGTCCCAAGTCAGATGGTCAGAGAAGCATGGCCACTTGCAGTGTAGCATTCTCACCACCAGGTGGTATCTTAGCAACATGATTGGAACAAGTAAATGAATCAGAATTAAATTATAAAAAAATGAAAAAAACAGAGCAGAGACCTACTTTTTCAAAGTAACTTCTCACAGCATTTGTCAGAGTTGTCGGTTAAGTAAGATGTTCAGTGCTGCTTTTCGTTAGAGTAATCCCGAGTCTCTCAGTGGATCCTGTAACATGAGCTTTTGACTCCTAACAAAATCGAGTTTATTCATTAATTTCTAAAGAACAGGGGCACTGGGAGGAATAATAAGGTACATGTAGAAACATCTGCATGCATAAATGCACGCTCACAGATGGAAGGGAGACACACTGACATCTACAAACACAAACACACACTTGTACAGACACACACAACACATAATGTGCAGTCATGCATGCACAAATACAGACATTCACTTTTTCCAATACAAGTCCAACAGACCTGAAAACACTTCAACGTGCATACAAGCACACAGCAATTATACATAAACTTAAATTACAAGGTTGAAGGTACAAGGAGCCATTACACAAACTACGGTTGCATTCTCTGGATTTAGAAATTTCAAGGGGGATTTGATTTAAAGTTTTCAGTTAAAGCAACTGATAGGGTAGATGCAAATATATCATTTATTTGATTACAGAATTCAAGGGCTGGATTTTCATTTTTAAGGTGTGTAGCTTCAATCAGAAAATATCCCAGTTTGGTGAACCTCCTTCATAATATATCACAACAGACCCTAATTCTGCTCTGCAATGGAAGGTGTAGGATTGAGTACTGCCTCACTTGTTGAAATGATTAGTCGTGGGACGCGGTCTGAGTCGTCCATAGCCTTCCCTTGAGAAGGCAAGGGGGAGCGCCTTTCTTAAACTGCTGCAGTCAAAAAATGTGGCACTGGAAAAGCACAGCCGGTCAGGCAGCATCCGAGGAGCAGGGGAATCAACTTTTCAAGCATAAGCCCTCCATTAGGAATGTGTTGCCCGTTTCTGATGAAGAGCTTACGCTCAAAACATCGACTCTCCTGCTCCTCGGATGCTGCCTGACCGGCTGTGCTTTTCCAGCGCCACACTTTTTGACCCTGATCTCCAGTATCTGCAGCCCTCACTTTCTCCCCAGTTAAACTACTGCAGTTCAAGTGTTGGAAGTAGTACCACAATGCTAGTCGAGAGAGAGTTAGGAATGTTTGGCTGAGAATCCAGACCTATGAAATGATTATGTCAGGTTGATACAGCCATTGACTTTGTTTGAATGACATTTTTATATGGTTTTCATAAGTTGCTCTTTCAGTGATCCCTTTTCTCAATGTCTCAATGTTTATTTCCACAAGATTAAATGACTTGAAGCGTTACAGCTACTGTTATTGATCGTTAAATGGTTTCTTCAATTAAAAATTGTGTAGGATTGTAGTGACATTTTTTTTACATAAATGCCATTGCTAGATAGAGTTGTTTTTTAATGTAGCGTGTATAGGTGGGAGGCATCAATTGGCATCAGATTCACATAGAATATATAAGGGCCACGAGGGTTGTTAGGAGGAATTAAGTTAAAATAAGGCAGTCATGGGAGCATCTATGAGACAATTTGGCCTCACCATTCAAAAGATTCCATGAGAATCTCCTGAGATGTTTCAAAAACTGGGAAACACTTCCACACACAAATGATGGTAGAATACATGCAAATGGTACTTATATTAGATCAATTGTTAACTTTGACAGATTATGAATGAATAAATGAATGAATGAATAACTGATTTCTCCATCCACCTATCACACTCACAGCTATCTTTCCCCAGCCCAAACCCCTCCCATTTATCTCTCCACCCCCCCCACCCCACCCCAACCCCTGATTCTACCAGCCCCATTCCTGATGAAGGGCTTTTGCCTGAAATATCGATATTCCTGCTCCTCGGCTGCTGCCTGATCTGCTGTGCTTTTCCAGCACCACATTCCCGACTCTAATCTCCAGCACCCGCAGTCCTCACTTTTGCCCGCGTGATTCATTGTCGTATCTATCTCGGGAGATACAGTGAAAAGTCTTCTGTTGCCACAAACTGGCACCATTTTGAGGCGCAAAAGATTAAAACGAAACATAGAATCATAGAAGATAGGAGCAGGAGGAGGCCATTCGGCCCTTCGAGCCTGGTCCGCCATTCATCACGATCATGGCTGATTGTCCAACTCAATAGCCTAATCCTGCTTTCTCCCCATAACCTTTGACTCCATTCTCCCAAGTGCTATATCTTGCCACCTCTTGAGTGCATTCAATGTTTTGGCATCAACTACTTCCTGTGGTAATGAATCCCACAGGCTCACCCACTCTTTGGGTGAAGAAATGTCTCCTCATCTCCGTCTTAAATGGTCCACCCCGAACCCTCAGAGTGTGACCCCCTGGTTCTGGACACATCCACAATCAGGAACATCCTCCCTGCATCTACTCTGTCTAGCCCTGTTAGAATTTTATAAGTCTTTATGACATCCCCCTCCGTCATCTGAACCCCAGTGAAACCAATCCTAACCTAGTCAATCTCTCCTCATATGTCAGTCCCGCCATCCCCAGAACCAGCCTGGTAACCCTTCGCTGCATTCCCTCAAGAGTAAGAGCATCCTTCCTCAGAAAAGGAGACCAAAACTGCCAACAATATTCTCGGTGTAGCCTCACTGAGGCCCTGGATAACTGCAACAACACATCCCCCTGCTCCTGGAGTTAAAACATGTACTTAAGCTAGGTCTCTGCAAGGTCCATGCTCTGGGCCTTACGGCAGCCAGGAGTCCTCACTCTGCTATCACTGCAGCCGACACCTCACCACCAGTTCCAGCAGTCCATGCAACTGGCTCACAAAACCAGGAAACCCCATCTCCAGTCACTGCTGACACTACTCCGGCCTCCCTGTGACATCAGAAAGATGAAGAAAAGTATTAGAAAAAGAGGAAAAATGAAAAGGAGAGAGAGAAGAAGAAAAGAATATAGCTGGCCTGGAGCAGATGGGCCTAATATGCTGGTGCAGCCAACTTGGACAGTTTCATGTAAAACTTAGGAACGTTGAGGAATATGGGATAAAGGCAGGCATGTGGGATTAGTTCACAGGTCAGCTATGACTTATTGTGTTTTCATATTCATACATATCCACACATCAAAAACTTAGAATACAACTCGTTGTGTTCTGAAGTAGTGGCATGGTGGCTCCATGGTTAGCACTGCTACCTCACAGCACCAGGGACCCGGGTTCAATTCTAGTCTTTGGTGACTGTCTATGTGGAGTTAGACATTCTCCCGTGTCTGCTTGGGTTTCCTCCCACGATCCAAAGATGTGCAGTTTAGGTGAATTGGCCATGCTAAATTGCCCATAGTATTTAGGGATATGTAGGTGAGGTGCATTAGTCAGAGGTAAATGTAGAATGATAGAGTAGGGAAAGGGGTTTGGGTGGTATAGTCTTTGGAGGGTCGGTGTGGACTTGTTGGGCTGAAGAGCCTGTTTCCACTCTGTAGGGGTTCTATGTCTATGCCTGCTTAGTTCAAGTAGTGCATCATGTCATACCTATGGTTTAACAGATTGGCCTCAGTAAAGCAGCACTCACAGCTCTAAGATTGTGAGCTCTCAATGACCTAGGCTCTGTTGTTTACTCCAACAGATAATCTAGGCCGCTACGAGAATGCAGTCCTGATAGAGGGCCGCACTGTCAGAAGTGCAGCCTTTCAGATGAGATGTGAAGCCAAGGCAATGCTTAGGTTAATATATAAGCTCCCATTGGTACATTCAAAGATGACCCATGAACTTCTCTTGATCAACACACGGCCCAGAGTCAAGCTCATGAAAATAGACTTACCTCATTTGCTGTTTGTCGTTACTACAACAGTGACTGTACTTCAGATGTAACTTCAGATTTGAACAGTTCAGAAAACATCTTCATGGCCTCTCACCTCCTTATGTCTGGATTTTCCTTCAGCCCTACAGCTTCTAAGATCACAGTACGCTTTCTATTCTGATCTCCTGATTAACCATGATTTCCAATGGCACCAGGTTGCACTCCCTCCTCACACCGCTCCCTCCCCATCTCTGTATTTAAGATGCTGCTTAAAGCCTGTTAAATCTTTAGTCACCTGTCCAAATATCCCATTATGAGACTTTCTGCTGAGGATTATTCGATAACATTCCTATGAGGTACCTTATGATGTTGTGCTGCCTTGAAGGTGCTTTATAAAACTATCGATTGTCATTAGGCATAGAGTCCTACAGCACAGAAACAGATTCTTTGGTCCATGCTAACTATAGTCCCAAACTAAACTAGTCCCACCTGCCTGCATTTAGACTATATCCCTCTCATACGTCCAATTCATCATAGAATCCCTACAGTGTGGAAACAGGCCATTTGGCCCAACAAGTCCACACTGACCCTCCAAACAGTAACTCACCCAGACCTATTCCCCCACCCTATATTTACCCTTGACTAACACACACATCCCTGAACACTATGGGGCAATTTCCCATGGCCAATCCACCTAACCTGCACATCTTTGGACTGTGGGAGGAAACCCACACAGACACAGAGAGAATGTGCAAACTCCACACAGATAGTCACCCAAGGCTGAAATCAAACCCGGGTCCCTGGTACTGTGTCGTCCAGGTGGCGCCTATTCATGTCCTTATCCCAAATGTCTTTTAAATGTTGTAGCTGTAGCTGTGCCCACCAATTCCTCTGGAAATTTATTCCATCCACGCTCTGTGTAAAAACATTGCACCCTTCTCCACAGATACCATGATGGCATTAGCAGCTATGGGCTTCTAGTGCATTGGGCCAAACTTGATAAGTTAGAGACATGTTATGCCATTGCCTTTTGCATAATAGCAGACCAGGGATCTCTCCTGTTCCCACCACCTGCCGTCGGGCATTTTAGCCCAGCTTTTAAGATTAGACTTACAGTGTGGAAACAGGCCCTTCGGCCCAACAAGTCCACACCAACGCGAAACCCACCCATACCCCTACCTAACACTACGGGCAATTTAGCATGGCCAATTCACCTGACCCGCACATCTTTGGACTGTGGGAGGAAACCCATGCAGACATAGGGAGAACGTGCAAACTCCACACAGTCAGTCGCCTGAGTCGGGAATTGAACCCTGGTCTCAGGCGCTGTGAGGCTGCAGTGCTAACCACTGTGCCACCATGCCGCTTTGTGATTAACAAGGCTTGAGTTGGGACTTGAACCCAGATCTTCCAACGTCGAGATAAAAATACCTCCACTCCAGTACAAAACCCATACTATGTGTTATTAATTTTAAAAAAAACTTGGAATGTCCCATAGACATGAAGCAGATTGTAAACAGTGCTCTTATTACGATCCGTCCCTGGATGAGATTTCCCAATATATTTTAATTTCTGATGGGATACCCGAAAACCTCGGCTGAGGAGAAATGTGCAGGCTCCCCTTCTTTTTCACCCACTGCTTGGTTGCTCAGAATAAGGTTAATTCCAAAAGGATCCCTTTCCTTGTAGTCACGTTTGTCCCAGACCAAATGAATTTGTGATTTAAAAGAAGTAAGTAGGCCTCTTTGAGTTAATAGGGACGACTCGGGACGGTCAATAAATGCTGGCCAGCCAGCAATACCCATGTTCAACTCATGAATATTAAAAAAAAGAGTGAGTCTCTTAGTTACAACACATGAAAAGATGTAATAAATCATCACACATACACAAATATTAGGAATAAGAAATGAGTCCAAAAGAAAAAGACAGATGTTAGAAAGAATATACAGCTCAGCCTCTGAGTCATTCCACTGAATAGAATTTCTACAGTGTGGAAACAGGCCATTTGGCTAATCAAGTCCACACTGACCCCTGAAGGTCATTCCACCCAGACCCACCCCATCACCCTGCATTTCCCATGGCTAACATACCTAGCCTGCACATCCCTGAACACAATGGGCAATTTACCACAGTTAATTCACCCAACCTTCATATCGTGAGACCGTGGGAGGAAACCGGAGTACCCAGAGGAAACCCACGCAGACAAAGGCAGAATGTGCAAGGCAGCAGGTCTAACCATTGAGTCACTGTGCCATTCATGAAGAGGAGATAATAGAACTCTGTGGCTATTACATTGGGCTGAACCAGCAATGTTGATATTAGTGGCTGAACAGTCATTATCAAAATATCAAAGGGATAGTATGGTAGCTCAATGGTTAGCACTGCTGCCTCACAGCGCCAAGAACCTGGTTTGATTCCACCCTCAGTTCTGTGTGGGTTTCCTCCAGGTGTTCTGGTTTCTTCCCACAGTCCAATGATGTGCAGATTACATGGGCTGGCCAATCTAAATTGTGTATAGCATCCAGGAATGTGCAGGCTAGGTGGGTTAGCCATGCAGGGTGATGGGTGGGACTGGGTGGGATGCTCTTCGGAGGGTCAGTGAAGACTCAATGGGCCAAATGGCCTGCTTCCACACTGCTGGGTTCTATGATTTTTGGCTTTGTGCGTTGACTGAAATTGTTTTGTTGTGGTTCCCTTTGATGGTGATTGGCTAGAAACTGTGTGAAAAAGAGTTTTTTTCCCCCTTTCTGTACTTGTAGCGCAGGGGTGCTTAGTAACTTTTACTACAGCAGTGATGCTATGGAACACTAGTCTGTATATTAATGGACCAATGATAGCATCAATTTTTACCCTCTTTAATGCATATCTCCATAAGGATAAAACACAAACATGATAACTTGCTGCTGAGAGAACAATGGATAGTCAACGCATTGTTAACTCTTCCTTTTTGCTTCTTCTGTTAGTCCCCTTACTTCATCCAGGAGTGACCATTCAGGAGTCAACACAGGCCTCTGCCAGACAATCACTGACTTTGTATTCATCTTGTGGATGTGCTGATGCCCTTTGTTAAAGAATTGTTGGAATTAAAAGTTAAATCTACTGTCATGATACTTCTAAGTCCTTTCCTTTTCCAGGCTTCTGAACACTGTGAGGGATATTGCAATTCTCCTGGGTGCCCAGTGCTGGGTTGTGAAACTAACATGAGCCGTGATTTCGAAATGAAAATGTCGGAATTAAGCTCCCGCTAACCCCCAGCACAGGTGGGTAGCTCGATGAGACGCAGGGTTTACGGCATATCGATGTTCCACGCTCTTTAACAGTAGTTTATAAATATCAAGTTAGAAACTAGCCCCCAGTGCCCCCCACACCACCAGGGTAAATAGGTACTTTGTGAAAAGACTCCAAAATTGAAACTGGATCTTTATTAGGGAGTAAGGATTTCACTGAGAAGATTTTCAAAGGACTTCTTCCAGTTTGGTTTTACTAAGAATCTGATTCTTTTAACTTATATCTTGTACTTTGTAAGAAAAGATAATTTTCAGCCATTTAAAATCAGTTTAATCCCGGTATTAAAAAACAATTGAAATACTAATGTGATAAACTCACGTTTGGATGGGGCTTTTATATTCATTGACAGCATGTGGGTGTTTAGCAATAACTAGCCCCTCAGACTCTCAAAGTGATTTCAGAGGGCATTTAAAAGTCAAACCCATAGCTGTGGGTCTGAAGTTGCATGGAGGCCAGATTGGGTAAGGATAGCAGAATTTAGACTAAGGCAGTTGTGAAATCTCATGAGTGCGTCAATGGTGACTCTGTCACATCTCATTCCTTAAAAGTTAATTCAAGTTGGGCAAGGCCAGCAATTGTCACCCAACCCTTATGCCATAGAGTCATAGAGCCTTAGAGTCATAGAGATGCACAGCATGGAAACAGACCCTTCGGTCCAACTCGTCTATGCTGACCAGATATTCCAACCCAATCTATTCCCACCTGCCAGCACCCAGCCCATATCCCGCCAAACCCTTCCTAATCATATACTCATCCAAATGCCTTTTAAATGTTTCATTTGTATCAGCCTCCATCACTTCCTCTGGCAGCTCATTCCATACACGTACTATCCTCTGTGTGAAAAAGTTGCTTCTTAAGTCTCTTTTATATCTTTCCCCTCTCACTCTAAACCAATGCCCTTTAGTTCTGGACTCCCCTACCCCAGGGAAAAGACTTTATCTATTTATCCTATCCATGCTCCTCATAATGTTGTAAACCTCTATAAGGTTGCCTCCTCAGTCCCTGAACTGAATTTTTAGGTCATTCCAAAGAGTGGTCACGAACCAACCTCACCATCTCTCCAGCCCCTGAGCTAGCTAGCTGTTGCTCTAAGGCAGACTTTCTTGCACTCTTTTCCAGGCAAACCTTAACACAGCCCAGGTTTTAGTGATTGATAAGTTTAATCACTGGCAAAAGTCACAAGTGCATCATGTCTTCCACTGTCAGTGAACTTTATGCCCATCAAGCCAACTGCTTTTCTTTCCTTGTGAGGAGGCTTATCTCAGGGTTTTAATGAACATCGACCTCAGGCCAGGCTACTCATAAAACCTCTTCTCTTCCTGCTTTTGTGTCGTCCAATTAACTGTACAATATTTGCACAGCATAACCACAGTCTGTTTTGCTGACAAATGGTATGTTGTATGTCGAGTGCACTGCATCTGTTTTAAATCCGGATTTCCCCAGACCGACAGCGTCATCCTACTGAGTTGCAACGTTTAACTTAAACACACATATAAACCACAGGAAACAGTTAAGACATCATCCAGCCAATGAACCTTTCAATAACTGTAAGCTCCACGTGTTTTTCCTCATTTTGGGTAACGCAGCAAATTTAGAATGACTACCCACATTGGGTGTTTTTCTACCATCCACTTTGTTACAGGATTCTGATACTGGGCTACACTTTTATCAAATGGAGCCACCAAATAATTGTAAAATAAATGCAGAATAGTTTATCAATATCTGCACCCTATTAAGTTAAAAAGCACACAACACCAGGTTGCAGTCCAACAGGTTTATTTGGAAGCACTCCAGCCTTCGGAGCGCTGCTCCTTCATCTGATGGTTGTGGAGTATAAGATCATATGACACAGAATTTATAGCAAAAGTTTACAGTGTGATGCAACTGATATTATATATTGAAGAAAACATGGATTGTTTGTGAAGTCTCTCATCGTTTCGAATGGCCATGTTGGTTGCAGTTCTTTCCGATGTAAATCCCAGACCTTTTTAATAATTCTATCTTCTGCTTCAAACAACTGAGATGAATTTGAAGGTGTTGTCCTTTACCCATGAACTTCTCTGCTTTAACTTTTCAGCGATTAATAGACCCACTGATCAGATTGTGCATTTCACGATCTGAATTTTGTTTCCGTCAGTAGAAATAATTTGTATATCCAAGACACATATTTGCAGAAATGTTCATCTGAATACTTCTCAAAAGATAGCGTCATTCTCCAGATGAGGGTACATTGGAAAGAAATGGTAATTGATATGAAAGTGGCATTTGGGAATTCTACTCTAAAATTCCTGTCTGCATTAGTAACCCGTGAAACTGGAATCCTCCCATTCCAAATCTTTTCCCACTGTCAGTCAGCTCATTAGCTATGCATCTACTGAGAGGGGAGTGAGAGATTCACAGAGAGAGAAAAAAGAGCATGTCATGAATATTTACATCGAGGTGGTATAATGATGTCGAGATACATAACAGACAAGGCCTACCTGCAGAGTATTTCAAATCAATTATCGCTGATCCCTTACATTTTAGTATGTCACTTCCTGTCAGTCAACCTGCGATTACAGTGAAGATATTTGAAAGTAGGCCTTGCAGCCTGCTGGGATTAGTATGTTCCCTTCATGTCTCACAGAGTTTAGTGCTATCTCTTTACAGAGGGTTGAAACGGCACTGCTTGAGACTGTCCACTCTGATTTTAGTGATCGAGCCTGTGACATCTGCATTGTGAAAGAAGTTCTTGCATTTATATAGAGCCTTGCACAAAGTCTGGGGATCTAAAGCACTCAGAAGAAAATGAGGTACTTCTGATGTTCTTAATGCAGTGAAGGTGGCAGGCAATTTGTGTAGAGCAAGCTCCTGCAAACAACAATGAGCAGGCCATTGGTTTTGCAACATCGGAGGAGCTGGAGAATCGATGTTTCAGACCGGAGCCCTCCATCAGCCCTTCAGCAGGAATCAAGTTGCAAATGCCTTGATATTGAAATGCTTATCCTTGATTTCAAATCTCTCCATGGCCTCACCCCCCAATCTCTGTAATCTCCTTGAGCCCCACAACCTTTCATAATATCCATGCTCCAATAATTCTAGCTTCTTGAACATTTCCAATTGGAGTCACCCAATTGTTGATGTCCATTCCCTCAGCTGGTTTTAAACGTGGAAATCCTCTCCTTAATTGTCTCCTCCTTTTCCACCTCTCTTTCCTCCCTTCACATTCTCAAATATATAACTCTTTGATCATGTCTTGGCCATCTGCGCCATAGGAAACACAGATTCCATATTTTTTTGATCATTCCTGATGAAGGCCTGAGATGTCGATTCTCCTGCTCCTCAGATGCTGCCTGACCTACTGTGCTTTTCCAGCACCACACTCTCGACTTTGATCTCCAGCATCTACAGACATCACTGTCTCCTCAGCCATTGGTTTTGACAAGGCTGGTTATTGGTCAAGAACCTGGCAGTTAACTCCCATGTTCTCTAATTAGTGATGCAAGATTGTTCACAACCCCTGAGAGATGAGACAGACTGTTGAGTTTAACATCGCGCTAGAAAGGCAAGAACTCTGACGGTTCAACACTCCCTCAGTAGTTCTCTGAGGGTCAATTTTGATTTATGTGATCAACTTCTGGAGTGGGAGTTGAACTAAAAATCTTGTGATTTGGAGATGATAGTGCTACTGCCAGAATTCATGATTTAAAATCTTAATTTTTTTTCGTCTTATTTGAGTTTTGGTTTCCTTAGAGTCACAGAGTCATAGAGATGTACATTACCCTTGTTCTTGCTGACATACATGCACTCTTGGTTGCTAATGCCTTGAGATTGAAATGCTTACCCTTGATTTCAAATCTCTCCATGACCTCACTCCTTTATCTCTGTAATCTCCTCTAGCCCCACAACCCTCCATAATGTCCATGCTCCAATAATTCTCGTCTCTTGAACATCTAAAATTGGAGTCACCCAAATGTTGATGTCCATGCCCTCAGCTGGTTTTAAACTCAGAAATCCTCCTTTTCCACCTCTCTTTCATAGAACATAGAACATAGAAAAATACAGCGCAGTACAGGCCCTTCGGCCCTCGATGTTGCGCCGATCTAAGCCCACCTAACCTACACTAGCCCACTATCCTCCATATGTCTATCCAATGCCCATTTAAATGCCCATAAAGAGGGAGAGTCCACCACTGTTACTGGCAGGGCATTCCATGAACTCACTACTCGCTAAGTAAAGAATCTACTCCTAACGTCTGTCCTATATCGAACACCCCTTAATTTAAAGCAATGCCCCCTCGTAATATCTGACTCCATACGTGGAAAAAGGTTCTCATGGTCAACCCTATCTAAACCCCTAATCATCTTGTACACCTCTATCAAGTCACCCCTAAACCTTCTTTTCTCCAATGAAAACAGCCCCAAGTGCCTCAGCCTTTCCTCATACGATCTTCCTACCATACCAGGCAACATCCTGGTAAACCTCCTCTGCACCCGTTCCAGTGCCTCCACATCCTTCCTATAGTATGGCGACCAAAACTGCACACAATACTCCAGATGCAGCTGCACCAGAGTCTTATACAACTGCAACAAGACCTCAGGACTCCGGAACTCAATTCCTCTACCAATAAAAGCCAGTACACCATATGCCTTCTTCACAGCACTATTTACCTGGGTGGCAGGTAAATAATATTCTCTTTAATATTCCCTTTAATATTCTCAAAAACATAACTCTTTGATCAAGCCTTGGTCATCTGCACCATAGGCAACAAAGATTCCATACTTTTTTCAATAATCTTCTTGTGAAGCCTCTTAGGATGTTATTCTCTGCTGAAGATTCTATATGAATGCATATTGTCTTTGCAATGGTTGAGACAATTGCAAGGGAGAGCCAGAGAGAATGACAGAAAGAGAGACAGTGCTATAGAGCATGACTATGCAGATGGCAGGAAACAAATGAGCTTGCAAGAGGCCTGACCTCATGCTGTTCTGCCCATTTAAAAAGGCCCCAACAATTCCTGAGCTGATAATGAGAGCTTTCTGTGAGTGAATTGGCTGTTAACATTTCTAGATTACAAAGCAACTCCACTTGCATTGGCACTTTGTTGGCTCTGAGGTTCTTTTGGGATGAATTGAGGTCATGAAACACTGTACAAAAAGACAGGTTCCTTATTCTTTCAACTGCCGAGATACTCATCGATGTTATTTGAAGTCAAAAGTCAAATTGAAACACTCACCCGATTAAGTTCTCAACAGTGGTTTGATAGGTGCTGTTGAGTAGCTAAGCATTGCAAAGGCACACTCAACCCAGTATTGTCACACAAATAGTCATCAAGTCATAGTTATAGAGTCATATAGCATGAAACCTTCGGTCCAACCAGTCCATGCTGAACATAATACCAAACTAAACTAGTCCCACTTGCCTGCTCCTGGCCCACATCCCTCCAAACCTTTCCTATTCATGTACTTATCAAATGGCTTTCAACTGTTGTAAGGGTATCCATACCCACCATTTCCTCAGGGAGTTCATTCCACACATGAACCACCCTCCTTGTAAAAGACTTGTCCACATGTCTTTTTTAAAACTGTCTCCTCATATCTTAAAAATGCACCCCTGAACCCCCACCCCCACCACCACCACCATCCTAGGGCAAAGACAACTACCGTTAACTTTATCTACACCCCTGATTATTTTATAAACTTCCAAAAGGTGGTGTCTCAACCTCCTATGCTCCAGTGATAAAAGTCCCAGCCTAAACCAACCCTTTTTCATAACTCAAACCTTCCACATCCGGCAACATCCCGGTAAATCTTGTCTGAACCCTCTCCAGCTTAATAATATCCTTCCTATAACTGGGTGACCAGAACTGGACACGGTATTCCAGAAGAGGTCCCAGTTCTGTACAATCTTGACATGACTTCCCAACTTCTATACTCAAAGGACAGAGCAATGAACTGCTGACTGCCTTTTTAACCACCCAGTCTCTATGTGACGCAAACTTCAAACAATTTGCGCCTGAACACTTAGGTCACCCTGTTCTACAACACAATAAAGGTTATTTGTCTTCAAGCATTATAAATAATATTGGCATGGGTCGAATGTATAACCATTCCATATCTCAAAACTTCCAGTTACTTATTGGATCCAAAGAAAGGGATAATCCTCACTTTTATGACCTATGTAAACAAGTTTCAAAGTATTTTAATAGGGTCATAAATAGCAGGTTTTATGTCCAAGCGTCTTTAATTCCACTATTCAGATAATTAGTATCATCTGTTTTCAGTTGGAAGTCACAGTTGAGATACATGCCCCAACACCCTGTGATCTCAGGTTACCTAATGCTCCACCAATTGGGCTCTGTCCCATCTCTGAGCCGGAAGACTGAGTTTGAGTTCCAGAGATTTGAAAGCAAAAAGACCAGCTATGACTGCAGCGTAGTACTGAGGGAATGCTGCATTTCCCCAGGTGCTGACTTTCTGCTGAAACACTGGACACTGCTGCATCGACTTCACTCAGGGGAAACTAAAAGAACATATGACACTATGCAAAGATCTGTAGGAGACCTCTCCTTGATGTCCTTCCCAATATTTATCCCTTAACCAACACATCAAACAACTTATTTAGCTCTTACTACATTACAACATGTATGGAACTTTGACATGCACAAATTGCTTGCCAGATTTTCGACATTACAACAGAAGCTTTGGTGAATAACTTTGGAACATCTTGTGGTAGTGAAAGGTGTTAGCCCTTAATTCCTATGCGACTCAAAAATCTATCTATCATTGCCCTAAACAAAGTAGCCTCAACTGGTTCACAGGCCAGGGATTTCCACAGATTTGCCTAAGGGCAGACCCTGTCCTTACAGTGCCACACCTTTTAGCCTTACACTTCCTCATTTTTATTCATTCTTTCCCAGTGTGACTGTCAAAATTTATTGTCCGTCCCTAATTGCCCTTGTGAAAGTATTGGTGAGCTACTTTCTTCACTTGCTGCAGTCCATCTGGTTCAAGTTTTCTGGAGTAGTTTGGTACAACTGAATGACGTATTCGTCCATACCAAAAGGCAGGTAAGAGTCAACAGCACAGCAGTGGGGTCACATATAAGCCAGAGCCAAGAAGTTGGTTAGCTCAATTGGCTGGATGGCAGGTTTGCGATGCAGAGCGACGCCAACATGTTTCTGTGTTGAAAAGTGTGGTGCTGGAAAAGCGCAGCAGGTCAGTCAGCATCCGAGGAGCAGGAAAATTGACATTTGGGGCATAAGCCTTTCTTCAGGTACATCACTCATAGAAGGTTTCCATATGCAATTTTAAGTTGTCATCCACTTGCTTTTCTCTATCTCTTTCTCTCTCTCTCTCTCTCTCTCTCTCAGTCCATATCAATCTTACCTCCTTTGGTCATCTCTTTCAGTAACTGTTTGTGCCTAAGGCTAATCCAAACTTATTGCCTTTTCCTGATGTTATTCATGAATGAGCTTTCATCTTGAGGGCTTTCTCATTCCTGTTGTGTTCTCACCAACTGGTCGCTCCATAGTTTCACAGAATTTCAATTCACTACTTTATTTGTCTTTGACTGTCCACTTTTCTCAAGGTCCACAGTTCAGCTCCATGCAACTTAAAATTCCAAATCACAGTCCTGGTCATTTTGTCTTATTAATAAATTCTACTGATTATAACACTGAGCAATTCAATATGTTTGGAGAATGCAATAAGGTACCTATTGACCAAGTAGAGTTGACAGACAAGTAGCGAATGGAATTTAACACAGAAATGCATAAGCTGGTGCAGAATGGCAGGAAGAATAGGGAGAGGCAATTCAGCTGAACAACAAAATTGTAAAGAAGGTCAGAAGAACCACGGGTGAATGTGTGTTGTCCTGTGATGGCGATAATATATTGAGAGTATAGTTAGCACAGTATTTGGAAACGCCGGCATTGTAAATAGAGGGGTTGATTACAGAAGCAGTGAATTTGAGTCTTTACAGTGTTTCAGTGAGGCCATGACAAGTACATTGCATCCAATAGTAATCATAAACCTCCTATTTTATATTGTCTGTCCATGTCCTTCCAAACAAAATGTATTATTTTGATTTTCTATGCGTGGAACTTCACCTTCCATCTGCTGACCCACTCCTGAAGCCTGTCAGTGTCCTTTTGGAGTTCTCCACTGTCCACACAATTTACAATCTGTTGAGGCTTCCAATTGTCTGAACCTGGCTCCAGCACACCAAGATCTAGACCATTATTATAAACCAGAAAAAAACAGTGCCAATTTTATATCCATGTTGCTACTTTAATTTCATGAGCGATAGCTTTTCTCGTAAGTGTGCTGCATGGCAAAGTATCGAATGCCTTTTGAAGTCCATGAATGCACCATGTCAATGGCATCACTCTCATCAAGGATCTCTGCTCCTTCTTCAATCAACTCCAGCCAGTTGATCAAACATGATTTCCCCTTTAGAATGGCTTTGGGGTGGCACAGTGGCTCAGTGGCTAGCACTGTTGCCTGACAACGCCAGGGATCCCGATTTGATTCCAGTCTTGGGTGACTGTCTGTATGGAGTTTGCTCGTTCTCCCTGTATCTGTGTGGATTTCTCCAGGCCCGGTTTCCTCCCACAAACTGAAGATGAGCAGGTTAAGTGGATTGGCCATGCTAAAGTGTCCGGAGTGTGCAGGATAGGTGGATTAGCCATAGGGAAATATGGGATTACAGAGTCTCGGTGGGGTGCTCTTCAGATGGTCAGTGCAGACATCTGATGGGATGAATGGCCTCTTCCTGCACTGTAGGGACTTTATGAAATATGCGTTGGGCCTTTACAATTAATTCCTTGTTTTCCACATGAGCATTACTCTGCCCTGAATAAGTGCTTTTCGAAGCCTCCTCACCACTGAAGGTAAACTGTCTAGTCTGTAATTGCTGGGCTTATTCTTACAACCATTTTGGAACAAAGTTTAGCTATAAGGAGAGATTGGACAAACTTGGTTTGTTTTCACTTGACTGTCAGAGGCTTAGGGGTGACCTGACAAAAGTTTACAAAATTATGACAGGCATGGATAGAAAGGATGGTTGGAGTCTCTTTCCTGGGGCAGGAATGTCAGTTGGAAGGGGACTTAGGTTTAAAGTTGTTTTATGCAGTGAGTGGTAAGTGCTTCAAATGCATTGCCAGAGAGGTAGTAGAAGCAGGTACAATAGCAATATTTAAGAGGCATCTGGACAGATATATGAATGAGCAGGGAATAGAGGGATATGTGTAGAGACAAAAGGTGTTATATGTTTGGTGGGCCGAAGGGTCTGTTCCTGTGCTGTTCTTTGTTCTTTGTTCTTTGTTCTTTGTTCTTTGTTTATAAAGTTCTCATGTAACACATCAACCACACTCCTTGTTTCCAGGTATCTATTCCTTTGTGCTCCCTCTCTTGTTGGGCTGGACTCACTGCTGTAGAAACTATTTACCCCTCTCTGTCAGTCACTGACTGCTACTGGACCAGTCTATATTTGTGTATTTGAAGTCCTCCATTGTTACTACTCAATAATGTTGGTATCTGTCTGTAATTTCCCTGAAGACTTATTCCTTTACATACTTCTGACCAGTTGGTGGCCTATAGGATGCACTGAGCAATGTAATTGCACCCTTTTTACTGCATTTGCATATATACATAATTATCCTGAATTAAACTTCATGACTTTCCCCCTTACTTCGAATTCACCTGTTGTCTTCCTATTCTCTTCATTAAAGTATTTTGTTCATTCCTCCTGGCATACCTCTCATTTCTCTTTTGGTTTCTACAAGCCTTCTGAGTTAGTTTGATGTCCTCCCAATTAGACAATTAGTCACAAAGAACTCAGTTCTAGCTCTGTGCAGGTGTAGACTGTCCAGTTTGTATCATAGAACCAGAGAACCACGTTGTGTTACGGTGCACAAGGAGGCCATTCAGTCCATCATATCTACATCAATTCTTCAGCTGAACAACATTATTTGAGTGCCAATCTGCTCTGTCCCTATAACCTTGCACTTTATTCCTACACAGCTTGATTGATGCATACCACAAACTACATTTGATTCTCATACATTCTCAAGACCCTGTATGAGCTTCTGCTCCTTTTCAGTTTAATGTCATTATGCTCTTATACACTATGCTGTTGTTAATGCTACCATTCTACAGTCAGCTGCATCTCCTCTCCTTTGGATTGCCAAGCCATCACCTTTATTCACAGCCACAGCTAGAGCTCATTGCAAAACCTCAAGCTTCATATATACATGTACAATACACACGCAATGAGGAAGAAGTGGAAGTTTTCACATGATAGTTATTACACTAGTGAATCCTCCTTCCATTGCCAACAGGACCTGTTGAACTCAAACCTGGACCTTCCGACCCAGAAATAGACTGCATCACAAGACCTACGAGTACTGTCAGAAAAAAAAGTGTTCTCATATTATCAAAGTTAAAAAAAAATTGTCAGCTCACCAACGTCAACATGCCAGAGTCGAGGTTGATGAGAAGGATGAGAGCTGAAAGGTCACTCACTGCAATCATAAATATCTGGTCACATCCACTTGATTAATGTTATGTGGACCTGAAACGTGACTCAAGCTCTTTAACTGCTTCCTTCATTCTATCAGGTCACTGCTATATCTCCTCCACTGGGGGCAGAAATTGGCTAAATGACAACTTTAGCGAGGTTTATGAACAGTTATTCACCACAAGGTCCAAGTGAGATGTCTGATGCTATTTTCAGAAACTGTCCTTATCACCTATACACTACATCTCTTCATGTCCTAGCTTCCCTCTCGCCACATGAGGAGGTAGTTGTCACTGGTGGGATTAGATTTAGATTAGATTAGATTACTTACAGTGTGGAAACAGGCCCTTCGGCCCAACAAGTCCACACCGACTCGCCGAAGCGCAACCCACCCATACCCCTACATTTACCCCTTACCTAACACTACGGGCAATTTAGCATGGCCAATTCACCTAACCCGCACATCTTTGGACTGTGGGAGGAAACCGGAGCACCCGGAGGAAACCCACGCAGACACGGGGAGAACGTGCAAACTCCACACAGTCAGTCGCCTGAGTCGGGAATTGAACCCGGGTCTCTCCCAGGATTCCCTGTTCTCGGACTATATTTAACACCCGGTCTTGGACCAACTCAAGAATTGTCAGAGTCCAGCTGCCCGTGCGTTCTTTCATCTCAAGGATTGCCGCAGACATGATGGTCAGAGGGAAATTAGCAACTGGAGGGAGTGCAGAGGAGGTTCATGAAGTTCATTCCAGAGTTGAAAAGGTTGGCTTATGAGGAGAGATTGCACATACTCAATTTATTAGAATGAGGTGTAATCTTACAGAAGCACATCAAATTCTGAAGGGAATAGATAAGATAGAAGTGGGGAGGTTGCTTCCACAGGCAGGTAAAACTAGAATGAGAGGGTGTAGCCTCAAACTAAGAGGAAGCAGATTTAGGACTGAGTTGAGGAGGAACTTCTTCAGCCAAAGGGTTAGGAATCTGTGGAATTCTCTGTCCAGTGAAGCAGTTGAGGCTACCTCGTTGAATGTTTTTAAGGCAAAGATATTGGAATTAAGGGTTAAACTGAGCAGGCAGGTAAGTGGAGCTGAGTCCACGAAACGATCAGCCATGATCTTTTAAATGGTGGAGCAGGCTCGGTGGGCCCAGATGGCCTACTTCTGCTCCTAGTTCTTATGTTCTTATATAATGTGGTTTGCCAACAGTGAGGCAGCTGTTGTGGTGAATGGGGTAGTGCTGTGTCCAGCAGAGGAGGCCAGCAGAATAAATGTTCCCTCTAAGCTGTGTGCCTGTAGAACCTCAGAGGTTCCCTGTGTGTTGATCAGCACTCTGTGCACTGCCCTCTGATCCTGGAAGCAGTTACTGCACCCCCCACCTGAGAAGCCCGTGCACTGGAAATGTAGCACCCAACCTCTTCCAGCCTCATCCGAGGTTGCCACTGGTGTCTGTACTGTTACTATGGTCTGGAAGAATGCACGGTAATGCCACAAGAAGATCAGTGACCTTCTCTGTTCCATAGAAATACCTTCTCTCTGCAACCAAACACTCTACCTCCACTATTGCACCCACCAGCAGCAAGAACAAACACTAAAGAACAATATAGCACAAGAACAGCCCTTCAACCCTCCAAGCCTGCGCTGACACATTTTGCCCTTCCATATCAAAACTGTCTTTACTTACAAGATCCACATCCCTCTATTCCCTTCCTGTTCATGTGTTTATCCAAGTGCTTCTGGAATGCTCCTGTTGTGTCTGCTTCCACCAACTCTTCTGGCAATGTGTTCCAGACGCATATTATTTGTACTTATCCATTGATACTCTGAATTATCTGGCATTATCTTGCTATTATCTCTTGGCCCATATATTCTGTGCCTGTGTCGTTCCCTCCACTTCATCTGATGAAGGAAGCGCGCTGCAAAAGCTTGTGATTTCAAATAAACTTGTTGGACTATAACCTGGTGTCGTGTGACTTCGGTCTTTGCTCACCCCAGTCCAGCACTGGCATCTCCACAAATGAGTAACGTGGTACATGGATTTCAGTGCTGGTGTGATGCCAGCTGAAAATGTATTGCTGGAAAAGTGCAGCAGGTCAGGCAGCATCCAAGGAGCAGGAGAATCGACGTTTCAGGCATGAGCCCTTCTTCAGGAAGGAAGGCTCATGCCTGAAATGTCGATTCTCCTGCTCCTTCAATGCTGCCTGACCTGCTGCACTTTTCCAGCAACACATTTTCAGCTCTGATCTCCAGCGTCTGCAGTCCTCACTTTCTCCATGTCGGCTTTACACTCTAACAACTGGCCTATCAAATAGTATATCTCTTCAGCTGTTTGCTACAAACAACACTGTATCCATCCAACCCATGCATGCAAAACTCACAGTGCAGTGTTTCACAATAGCTGTGATTTGGCAATCGGTCAATGTTTGCTGGATAGTCCTGAATGTGGAAATAATTGCATTGAAGTCCAATTTCCGATTAATGTTCTGGCTCCCAGAGTGCACAAACACACACTTGTTGGAATTACAGATGTGTAAATACCGATTCCAGTTATTTGCAGGTAAAAAGAATATGTACACGCACTGTGCAGGTTTCAAATCCTAGAATCACTACAGTGTGAAACAGGCCCTTCGGACCAACAAGTCTACCTGAACCACCTGAAGAGTAACGCATCCAGACCCATTCCCCTAATGCCTCTAACTTATACATCCCTGAACACTATGGGCAATTTAGCATGGCCAATTTACCTAAGCTGCACAGCGTTGGGTTGTGGGAGGACAGCCACGCAGACACAGGGAGAATGTGCAAATTCCACAAAGACAGTCACCCAAGAGTGGAATTGAACCCAGGTCCGTGGCACTGTGAGCCTCTTTGCTGTCCTTAGGTGATAGGTGAGAGCCATTCACTGGTTCATATCACAGGGCAAAACCAGAACTGACTAGAGTGTTAAATTTAAACATAGCTTGACAATTAAAATGTCTGTCCCCTCATGCTTACAGTAGTTTGCCTCAGATTAAACTATTTATTTTGCTAAGAGACTCACCTCCAGACTTGACTAATCACACACAATGATCAATCAACAGACAATTGAGCATTGAACAATAGAACATTACATGGGGGATGCTCTTGAGGTATTGTGTTAGTGTCCCTAACTCTGAGCTGGGAGGCCCAGTCCCATCTGCTCCAGAGGTGTGCAGCAGCATTTCTAAACAGCTTGATTAGGAAACTATCTGGAGCACTACCCACTGGTTCTTCAAAGAGTCATTTACTACTCATTACTCCCAACGATACTATGCGTAGATGCATCTGCAACAAGTAGATTTGGGTAAATGAGTTAATTATTCCCCACTTGTAGGCTTCCTCACTATCTTTTACAGGGCTGGTCCAATGGATATTTCCTTGATAACTTGACAGTTGGGGTATTATTAAGGCAGTTTTGGTGATGGACATTGAAGACTCCACCCAAAGTACTTTCGATGCTCTTTTTATCCTTAGTGTTTCCTCCAAATGATATTCAAGAAATATACGGAATACTGAGTCATTAGTTGATGGAGAGCAGTTGGTGACAATCAGTGAGAGTTTTGTCTGGTTGTGTTTGAGTAATGCCATGAAACTTGATGGTTCTGGAGTCAATGTTGAGGACTTCCCTCCTAACTCTTCTACCATCTCCAGTAGGTCTGTACTGCCCATGACAGAAGATGACCAGCTCAGTGAGTCTGACGAAGTCAGAGTGTTTCTTCACTTGCTTGTGGGACAGCACTCACAACTTTGGTGCAAGTCCCTATACGTTACTGAGGGAGGCTTTTCAAGATGCACTGGAAGTGTGCCTTTGCTTTTTCTGAACCTGTGACCATACTAATGATGTGTTAGGATTTCCCTGAATTATTTTAGTGCAAAGTGGTTTTTGACACATCCTAATACTGGCCACTTCAGGGGACACCTAAGGCCCTGCTGTTGTGGATCTGAAGTCATGCATGGGTCTGAAAGGCATTGGTGAGCCCAGTGCAGTGATTACATTGAGATCAGCCAGCTGGACCACATAGAGTATGAGTTCCCTGACTGGGGCTGCTAACCTGGTCCAATCAGGGAGCCTTGGCTGACAGGTAATAAAGGGTGCGTATCAGGGATACTGGCACTCTGGTACCTGAACCTGAAGGTGGCGGTACTATAGTCAAGGACTGTCCACGTGTAAATAAAGCGTGACTTGGTGATGGGATACCGGCTTCTGTGGAGTTATTTCACTCAGCGGGCTTTCACAACATTCAATGGTGCTTTTATGGAGGTTAGCTTTCAACTTCAGATTTTTATTCACTGAATTTAAACTCCACCTGCTGTCATGTTGGGATTTGAACCTCTGTCCCCATAGTATTAGCCTGGACTTTTAGATTACGAGTCCTGTGATGATACTGAAACGCCACTACCTCGCCCCATTACTGATGCAAGCTTTCTGTTTCACGTTTATTTAAACCTTTCCCTGAATTTAAATTTGCCATTTGAGATTTGAACTCTTAATCAGGTCTCTGGCTTAGTTATCCACTAACATAACCATTACATTATCACACACACCTACCTGCAGAACAGCAGTCGGCAATTAATCTTGTGAAGTACTTTGAGCCAATTACCTGTAACATATAATCATAGCACGACAATATCTGTCAAACTGAATGAGTGCACCCCTCAAAAAAATCCACCTTCTTTCACTATAAATGGACAGACAAGCCTCTCATGTACGAGAGATGCAAAGGTCCCTCATAGAGAAGCTGTTTTATTGAAAGTGTTCGCACCTTCACACACAAAATAAATTAACATAACGCCGAGAATCTGGTCTCCATTTTCAAACTAATTACCTCATATCCCATCTTTGCAGCCACTCTGGGGGGAGCAATATGACTGTCACGCTGGTGTTATTTGGAAAAGAAAAATCTAAACAATCATTATATGCGCGCGCTGTTGAAATCCTGCCCTTTTCTGAAGCTCCGACCTTCAGTAATTGATACTCTGGGGCCCGTTATTGGCAAAAGGTTATCCTTTGGGTTGAAGCATAACTTGCCCAGTAATTACGCTGGAGAATTAATCTACCGGGCCTAGTGATTGACAACACAGCCTGCGCCTCCACTAATTGCCCATTGCAGGCGGCACCTGGTTGAAGAACTATCTGGGGATCCCGGGGAAAGCATCCTGATGTTGCCACTCCCATTGCCAACTCACTGCCTCCACACACATCTCCATCCCCCCACACACACACCCCCCACCCCACAACACTACCACCACAACAACGAGCATCCTGAAATTAAACACCACAGGAATGGGCTGAGGATTTTCCCTTATCATACAGGGAGATTTACTGCGCAGTGCCTTTTGAATTCCGAGGGGGGCCATGATGGAGAAAACAGCTATAGTTGAGAGACGATCCAAAACTCTGGATTGTGACTAGGAGACAAAAGTAAATAAATTGAGCTGGGACGAACCTTTTTACCCATACATTGGTGAGAATGTGGTGTTCGCTATCACGGGGACAGACTGTGGTGAATAACACTGAAGCATTCATTGATCTGTTTATAATCATAGCATGACAATATCTGTCAAACTGAATGAGTGCACTCCTCAAAAAATCCACCTTCTTTCACTTTGAACGGACAGACAAGCCTCTCATGTGTTAGTGATACAAAGGTCCCTCATAGAGAAGCTGTTTTATTGAAAGTGTTCGCACCTTCACACACAAAATAAACGAACATATCTGTGAGATAAAAATAAACTTTTGAACAGGTGAGATGAAGTAGAGTATGGAATCCTTACAGCGTGGGAGCAGGCCATTCAGCCCATTGAGTCCAAAGAGCATCTCACTCAGACCCATCCCCTACCCTGTAACTCTACATTTCCACACCAAGCCTGCACGTCCCCAGATGGTATAATAAGACCATAAGATATAGGATTAGAAATTCGGCCATTCAGCCCATCGGGTCTGCTCTGCCATTCAATCATGGTTGATATGTTTCTCAACCTCATGCTCTCGCTTTTTCCCCCATAACCCTTGATCCCCTTGACAACCAAAAACCTGTTTATCTCTGCCTTAAATATAGTTAATGACCTGGTCTCCACAGCCTTCTGTGGCAGTGAATTCTACAGATTCACCACTCCCTGGCTGAAGATGTTTCTCCTCATGCCCATTCTAAAAGGTCTTCTCTTTACTCTAAGGTTGTGCCCTCAGGTCCTAGTCTCATGCCAATGGAAACATCTTCCCAACGTCCACTCTGTCCAGGCCAGTCAGTATTCTATAAGTTTCAATTAGATCCCCCTCATCCTTCTCAAATTTGCCTATAGATCCAGAGTCCTCAAACCTTCCTTATATATTAAGCGTTTCATTCTTGGGACTACCCTTGTGAACCTCCTCTGAACCTGCTCCAGGGCCAATACATCCTTCTGTGATATGGGGCCCAAAACTGCGCACAATTTTCCAAACGTGATTTGACCAGAGCCTCAGGAGTGCCTTCCTGCTTTTATATTCAAGTCCTCTCAAAATGAATGCCATCATTGCATTTGCTTTCCAAAGTACAGACACAACCTGCAAGTTTATCTTGAGAGAATCCTGGATTAGAACTCTCGCACTTCAGATTTCTGAATTTTCTCCCCATTGAGAAAATAGTCTACGCCTCTATTCTTCCTACCAAAGTACATGACCTCACATGTTGTAGTCCACCTGCCATTTCTTTGCCCACTCTCCTAACCTAGGTAAAAACAATGACTGCAGATGCTGGAAACCAGTTTCTGGATTAGTGGTGCTGGAAGAGCACAGCAGTTCAGGCAGCATCCACTCTCCTAACCTGTCCAAATCCTGCTGCAGCCTCCCAATCTCCTCAACACAACATGTCCCTCTACCTGTCTCTCTACCTATCTGTGTATTGTTTGCAAATTTAACCAGAGTACCCTCAGTTCCTTCATCTAGATCTTTAATGTATGAGGTGATGAGTTGTAACTCTTGCAGAGCACCATTTATCACCTGCTGCCATCCTGAGAAAGACCCTTTTACTCCCACTGTCTGCCAGATAGCAAATCTTTTACCCATGCTAGCACGTTGCCGCAAACACCACATCTTACTGTCACTTCAGCATGGCCAATCCACCCAACCTGCACAGCCTTGGACTGTGGAAGGCAACCAGAGCAAACCCATACAGACACAGAGTGAACATGCAAACTCCACACAGGTAAAAACAATAACTGCAGATGTTGGAAACCAGATTCTGGATTAGTGGTGCTGGAGGAGCAGTAAAATCGACATTTCGGGCAAAAGCCCTTCATCAGGCATACAGGCAGAGACCCTGAAGGGTGGAGAGATAAATGAGAGGAGGGTGGGGAGAAAGTAGCATAGAGTACAATAGGTGAGGGGGGGAGGGCATGAAGGTGGTAGTCAGGGAGGATGGTGGAGTGGATAGGTGGAAAAGAAGATAGGCAGGTAGGACAAGTCATGGGGACAGTGCTGAGCTGGAAGTTTGGAACTAGGGTGAGGTGGGGGAAGGGGAAATGAGGAAACTGTTCAATTCCACATCTTCCACCTCGGAACACTTCAACCCCAGGGCATCAATGTGAACTTCAAAAGTTTCCTCATTTCCCCTTCCCCCACCTCATCCCAGTTCCAAACTTCCAGCTCAGCACTGTCCCCATGACCTGTCCTATCTGCCTATCTTCCTCTCCACCTATCCACTTCACCCTCCTCCCTGACCTATCACCTTCATCCCACCTCCATCCACCCATTGTACTCTTTGCTTCCTCCCTGACCTATCACTTTCATCCCCTCCCCCACTCACCTATTTTACTCTATGTTACTTTCTCCTCACCCCCACCCTCCTAACATAGAACATAGAACATAGAACATAGAACATAGAACATAGAACATAGAACAATACAGCACAGAACAGGCCCTTCGGCCCACGATGTTGTGCCGAACATCTATCCTAGATTAAGCACCTATCCATGTACCTATCTGATTGCCGCTTAAAGGTCGTCAATGTTTCTGACTCTACCACTGCCACGGGCAGCGCATTCCATGCCCCCACCACTCTCTGGGTAAAGAACCCACCCCTGACATCTCCCCTATACCTTCCACCCTTCACCTTAAATTTATGTCCCCTTGTAATACTCTGTTGTACCCGGGGAAAAAGTTTCTGACTGTCTACTCTATCTATTCCTCTGATCATCTTATAAACCTCTATCAAGTCACCCCTCATCCTTCGCCGTTCCAATGAGAAAAGGCCGAGAACTCTCAACCTGACCTCGTACGACCTATTCTCCATTCCAGGCAACATCCTGGTAAATCTTCTCTGCACCCTCTCCAAAGCTTCCACATCTTTCCTAAAGTGAGGCGACCAGAACTGCACACAGTACTCCAAATGTGGCCTAACTAAAGTCCTGTACAGCTGCAACATCACTTCACGACTCTTGAATTCGATCCCTCTGCTAATGGACGCTAATACACCATGGGCCTTCTTACAAGCTCTATCCACCTGAGTGGTAACTTTCAAAGACCTATGTACATAGACCCCAAGATCCCTCTGTTCCTCCACCTGGCTAAGAACTCTACCGTTAACCCTGTATTCCGCATTCTTATTTGTTCTTCCAAAATGGACAACCTCACACTTGTCAGGGTTGAACTCCATCTGCCACTCCTCAGCCCAGCTCTGCATCATATCTAAGTCCCTTTGCAGCCAACAACAGCCCTCCTCACTGTCCACAACTCCACCAATCTTCGTATCATCTGCAAATTTACTGACCCACCCTTCGACTCCCTCATCCAAGTCATTAATAAGTCCTCTCATTTATCTCTCCACCCTTCAGGCTCTCTGCCTCTATTCCTGATGAAGGGCTTTTGCCAAAACGTCGATTTTACTGCTCCTCAGATGCTGCGTGAACTGCTGTGCTTTTCCTGCACTACTAATCCAGAAACTCCACACAGTCAGTTGCCTGAGGGTAGGATTGAACTGAGGTCACCGGTGCTGTGAGGTAGTAGGGCTAACCTCTGAACTACATCCCCACTCCCATCCACCGATTGTACTCTTTGCTACATTCTCCCTATCCCCACCTCCCTCCCATTTATCTCTCCACCCTGGAGGCTCCCTGCCTTCAGTTCTGATGAAGGGCTTTTGCCCGAAACGTCGATTTTCTTGCTCCTCGGATGCTGCCTGACCTGCTGTGCTTTTCCAGCACCACACTGATCGAGACTCGGAACCATCATGCCACCCAAGTGTAGGAAGACAAAAGAAACACCAACATAGGACGGTTGGGCTGGACAGTCTGTTTCTGTGCTTTTAATTCTCGAAATTGCCTGCTGACTCAGTCATCTGATGATAAATTCTGACTGATTGCTCTTGTTTTGGAAAGGGTGTGGACACAATATATAGCCAATTTTAAATTTTATTTTTGAAAATCCACTTAATTGAAGTGTTTTTTAACCACCAATATTTCTTTTTATTTTTCAGGCTTTGTTTCTTTTTTTTTAATCATTCCTTATTTCAATTTATTCAGAGATTTCACAGATACACCTGGGTGTCAGCAAACAGAGTCTTAATCACATGTGGAAACAAAAGGGATATGCTGTGCATTGTCACTGCATTCAGTGAGTCAACCTTGGGTGTAACCCTATTCTTTCTCATGTGCTTTCTTTTCCCTCATATTGATTTAACCCTGGGCATAATGGTCAGGTCAGAATGGTGTGTGATTGGCAGGGAACTTGCAGGAGATGGTGTTCCCATACACCCGCTGTCCTTGCCCCTCTGAAAGGTAGAGGTTATTAGTTTTGAAAGTGGTGTCCTTACTGAATTTCTTCAGTGCTTCTTGTAGGGCTCTTTCCAGCACCACAGATGCCGGTGTACAACCAACTCGATTCATCCCATGTGATATGAGGATATGGCTGAAATTGCTGACCACTAACTTCTCCGAGTAATTACAGATGAGCAATCTTTGCCAGGCCATCCAGAGGCATCCACATTCAATGAATGAGAAAACAACCTCTATCTCGGAATTATACTGTCGTTCCAACCCTGTTACTGGGTCAAAATCTCTGAATTCCCTTCTCAACAGCACTGTGGGTGTTGCTACATCTTAAGGAATGCAGCAATTCCAGATAACTGCTCAACCCCACCTTCTCCAGAGCCACCAGATGTTTCCATGAAGAGTCACTGGATTCAAAAGATCAACTCTGTTTCTCTCTCTCCATTGCCAGACCTGCTGAGCTTCTCTGGAGCTTTGCATTTTCGTTAAAGACAAATTCTGTCTGACCAATTTGATTTGTGATAACACAGAATGTTAATTGGGTAGTCGAGTAGTTGTTGTGTATGTGAGGTAAGGCTCACACAGGGGGCTTTTAAGAAAATACAAGGTGTAGAACTGAAGGAGAACATGGCACTAAGTATGGTGATGTGGGGACACAAAACACTGGGCGGTGGTCAATGTGTGCATTTCATTCTCGGAATCGTTTGCAGCGCTAATGGCCAAGACTCAGTTTCAAACTCTTCGTAAATGACCTCGATTAAACTGTGAAAATTTCAGACAATAGACAACTTGGCAAAGCAGCAGATCACGATAAGGCAGGTTTATAAGCTTCAGAATGACAGACAGTCTGGTGAGATTAGCAGAAACATGATAGACTGAGTTCAAATGGGCAAGTGCAAAGTGATGCTCTTGTTGGATGAATGAGGGAAGACAGTATATTGTAAATGGCACCACTATAAAACATCTGCATGAGCAGAGTAGACTTGCTGTTAGGATACACAAAGCCATAAAGGTGGCAGGACAAGAATTGTTTTTGTTAAAGGCAAATCCTGTCTGAATAACTTGATTTGATTGTTTGATTATGCTAAAGTTTAGTTCGGGTAGTTCACGAGTTACAGGTGGACACTCAAGCTAAGTCTCACACATGGAAATACACATTGTGGAGCTCACAGATGACAGTGCAGAACTCCAAGAGGACATTGCCAAGTTGATGGAACAGGCATATTTATGACAAATGAGGTTCAATGCAGAATAGTTTGAGGTGATTCATTTTGGCCAAAAGAAGCCTGAAAGACAACATAAAATGGGGAGGTGTAATACTGAAGCTGATGGAGGAGCTGGGTACATATGTGCCCAGATCACTTAAGATTGAATGTCAGGTGGGGAGAGCAGTAAATAAAGCACGCAGTGTTCTTGGCTTTTTAAATAGGGACATAGATTACTCAAGTTAATGCATGGATTAGAAAGGGTGGATGCTGGGGAGTTGTTTCCATTAGGCAAGGAGACTAGGACCCGTGGGCACGGACTTTAAATTAGAGGGGGGTCAATTTAGAATGGAAATGAGGAGACATTTCTTCAGCCAGAGAGTGGTGGGCCTGTGGAATTCATTACCACAGAGTGCAGTGGAGGCTAGGACGCTAAATGTCTTCAAGGCAGAGATTGATAAATTCTTGATCTCGAAAGGAATTAAGGGCTACAGGGAGAGTGTGGGTAAGTGGAATTGAAACACCCATCTGCCATGATTAAATGGTGGAGTGGACTCGTTGGGCTGAATGGCCTTGCTTCCGCTCCTATGTCTTATGGTCGAAACAAGGAAATGATGCTGAACTTATATAAGACATGTGAAAGAGCTCAGCTGGTGCACTGTGTAACATTGTGGGCATCATATCATTGGAAAGAAATGAATGCGTGGGTAGTGTAGTGGTTAACGCTGCTGTCTCACAGCACCAGCAACCTGCATTCGATTCCAGTTTGGATGACTGCCTGTGTGTTTGCGTATTCTCCCTGGGTCTGTGTGTATACATGTAAGTATGGTTCTAGCAATGAGAAACTTCAGTTAGATTGACATGGGGGCTATTCTCTGTGGCAGGAAGAAGGATAAGAAGAGATTTGATTGAGGTTTTCATAATCAAGGGCTGGGAAAGGGATCAGGGAGATGGTGTTCCTACTTGTAAAAGAGAAAAGAATGAGAAGGCTTAGATTTAAAATGTAAAAGAAGCAGAAGTGATGTAAGAAAACACCTTTATCACTCAGTGAGTACTTAGGATATGGAATACACTGTCTGGAAATGTGATGGTGGCAATTTCAAGAGGGGCATTGGACGGTTACTTGGATTATAATTATGTGCATGGATATGGGAAAATGCTTGAGATTGGCCCCAGCAACAGAGCTGGTGCAGTCCTTGAGCAAGATTACTGTGGTTCTGGAAAATCACAGCAGGTCAGGCAGCATCCGGGGAGCAGGAAAATCGATATTTCGGGCCCGAAACGTCGATTTTCCTGCTCCTCAGATGCTGCCTGACTTGTTGTGCTTTTCCAGCACCACACTAATCTTGACTCTGATCTTCAGCATCTGCAATCCTCACTTTTTTATGATCTGAAAGCACTGAATGGCCTCTGACTGCACCATAACACTTCTGTGATTTGTGAAGTTGATGAGACGATTAAAAATGTCTCATTGCTTAGGTGATCAAGTGGAGGACCAGAATATAAAAACAGAGTAATGATAACAGTACTTTGCGGGTTAGGTCTTAGCTACTGCGCCAGACTTCAGGAAAGGTGTAAATATGTTAGAAAAGACAACAGGAGTTTTATCAGGAGTGAGCATAGAACATAGAACATTACAGCGCAGTACAGGCCCTTTGGCCCTCGATGTTGCGCCGCCCTGTCATACTAATCTGAAGCCCATCCCACCTACACTATTCCATGTACGTCCATATGCCTGTCAAATGATGACTTAAATGTACTTAAACTTGGCGAATCTACTACCGTTGCAGGCAAATCATTCCATCCCCTTACTACTCTCTGAGTAAAGAAACTACCTCTGACATCTGTCTTATACCTATCTCCCCTCACTTTAAAATTGCGTCCCCTCGTGTTTGCTGTCCCCATACTTGGGAAAAGGCTCTCCCTGTCCACCCTATCTAACCCTCTGATTACCTTGTATGTCTCTATTAAGTCACCTCTCAACCTTCTTCTCTCTAACGAGAACAGCCCCAAGGCCCTCAGCCTTTCCTCATAAGACCTTCCCTCCATACCAGGCAACATCCTAGTAAATCTCCTCTGCATCCTTTCCAAAGCTTCCACATCCTTCTTATAATGCGGTGACCAGAATTGTACACAATACTCCAAGTGTGGCCGTACCAGCGCTTTGTACAGCTGCAGCATAACCTCCTGGTTCCGGAACTCAATCCCTCTATTAACAAAGGCCAAGACACTGTATGCCTTCTTAACAACCCTGTCAATCTGGGTGGCAACTTTCAGGGATCTGTGTACATGGACACCGAGATCACTCTGCTCATCTGCACTCCCAAGAATATCTCTTCAATTGCAGGAAGGCCTTTTCTAACAGGCCATGTCTTTTGTTACTTGTCCTAATAGATGTGTCTAAGTGTAAAGTTTTGTCTAGTGAGGTTCCTCTGAACCATTTCACAACGTTGGATACACGTACAAAAACAGAAATTGCTGGAAAATCTCTGCAGGTTTGGCAGCATCTGTGGAGAGAAATCAGAGTAAATGTTTCAGGTCGAGTGACCCTTCCTCAGAACCTGTTGAGGAACTTTGATAAATTCTGAGTGAGGATGACTCGACCCAAAACGTAAACTCCGATTTCTTTCCGCAGATGTTGCCAGACATGCTGAGCTTTTCCAGCAATTTCTGTTCTTGTTTCTGATTTACAGCATTCACAGTTCTTTCAGTTTCAATACATGTACGTTGTTATAGTTAAGCAGATTATTCAGCATAATCTTGGATTATGGTGGAGGTGAAAGAGGCAGTAGGAGGATTAAATGGCGAAAGGCCACTTCCGGAGCTACTCTACTCTTGCCTCTGACTCAGCTGCTCCTCAATAGGAGCAAGGTCGATACCACCCATGTGCGCTGATCTAGGAGTGATTCCAGATGAGGTGTCTGGAACAGTACTGGCAGTTGGTACCATTATAGATGCCTCTTCCAAGTGTTGGGGAACTGCAAGTACTGTCAGAGTGATGTTCACTCTGACAGGCCTAAGTCCCCGGGAATGCCGAGCTCGATGCCTGAGGAACACTTAACTAGGTCAGCTTCCAGCTGATTGTGGTTGCAGGTTTCCCATCAGTTCTCCAAATGATGAGTGAGGTCCACATCAAGAACATTATCTTTCACAGATCACAGAATTCTTACAGCACGGCAGAAGGCCATTCCACCCAGCATGCCTGCACTGGCTCGCCAAATGAGAGGCTATTCTATTGATTTTCTCATGGAACACTCTCCCTTTTCAGAGATCCTTGTTTCAATCAGAATCCCCCTTCATCCTTCTAAACTCTGTTTATGCCTTCCAGACGTTAACCACTCACTATATCTACACATTTTTCCTTACGGCACTTTGCTTTTATTTTCTGGTTACTTCAAATCTGTAAACATTTTGTTTTTCATGAGGAGTTTCAGCATTTCTGCAAAATGGCAGGAATTGTTTGGGACAGCCACAATTAAAATGGATGGAATTGTAGCATGAATGTATTGAATGGATGCTAAAAGATAGAGTAAAACAAGAAACACTCAAAATATTCCCATAGGGCAGGCAGCACCATAGAGTCATACAGCACGGAAACAGACTCTTTGGTCCAACCCACCCATGCTGACCTAGATCCTAAGTGAATCTAGTCCCATTTGCCAGCATTTGGCCAATTTCCCTCTAAACCCTTGCTATTCATATACCCATCAAGATATCTTTTAAGTGTTGTAATAAACAGAGAAAGTGAAAGGAAGCTTTGAGTCCAAATTTCAGAGGTTAGTGGACCTGACGTCAGGACTAGTCTTCCTCTTGCAGACAAAAGGCCAACTCTATAGTTTTACCTGGACTGGCCTCCATCCTAGCACGACGGTGGCAAGTATTATTTCACAATTTTATTTTTCCATGTTGCTATTGGTAAACTCAAGACTGTTCAGTAAGCGCTAACTAATCATGGAATTACATCTAACCGGAGAAATTCTATGTGGGGCTTTCCAAGAAGGGACTGGTTGATTGCAATGTGTACTCAGTCTACTGTGAACAATAAAAGGAATGTTTGATTCCATCCCAATCACTGGGAGTATGGTTCACATCTCGGAACGAAATCCATACGTAATTTTGTGAAAACCTCCCCCTAAAAAAAATTATTTTTGATGTCATTTTGTGATTGGATAGCATTTGCTGACCAATCCCAAGAGTGCTAATAATTACACTAACAATCAATTCAAGACGGCATGGTGGCACAGCGGTTAGCACTGCTGCCTCACAGCGCCAGAGACCTGGGTACAATTCCTGCCTCATGCAACTGACTGTGTGGAGTTTGCACATTCTCGTGGTTTCTGTGTGGGTTTCCTCCGGGTGCTCCGGTTTCCTCCCACAGCCCAAAGATGTGCAGGTTAGGTGAATTGGCCTTGCTAAATTGCCTGTAGTGTTCGGTGTAGGGGAATGGGTCTAGGTGGGCGCGCTTCGGCAGGTTGGTGTTGGGCTGAAGGGCCTGTTTCCACACAGTAAGTAATCTAATCTATAAGACCACACATGATCTTGTAAAGAGACTCAATGATACTTCGTAGAAATCACACTCAGGGACCTACTCTCTCTGTAAACAAAGGAATATATTCATAGAATCATAGACATGTAAAGCTTCTAAAGAAGGCCATTTAGCCCATTGTGCCTCCTTGTATGTTCAAGCCGAGCTGGTTTCGGTTGAATTATTGAGGAGGTTAGCAGCTTGTTGTCCCCTATTCTGTTCTGGATTGCAACCCTTGAGCAATAAAGAGTTGCCTTGCCAATCCATCTGCATCGTTTTGGTCTTATTGTATAAAAAGGTTGCAAATGTTCGTAGTTTGGCATTTTACACATGTACTGATGATGCAAGATGGAAAACATTGGCAACACATCTCTCTTTTCAGTCACATTTAAGCTCTGTACTTGTTCTGCTGGAATCAAATTTATACATTCTGAATTCATTTCACTCTGCAGGACCCTGCAGAACGCCGTCAAGGAGATCAGAGCGTTTTTCTATTGCCTGGGCTGAGTACCAAGATAGATCTCATCATAAATGAGAAGACAGCAATATAAAAGACCTCAGGAGAGAACAAAGCCAATGTTTTCATCTGTCAATCTTTTTTTTTAAAGCTTTAGTTAAGAAGTATTCTTCACACCAATCTTTTAGACTGACAGTGCTACTGGAGTTGAACATTGACTGGGGATGTGTAAAATAATAGCTCTCTTGATCTTCTTAGTTCTTAACTGTAGATATTCTGGCTAGGACTGGATGCAGAGGGACACTGAAATTCAAAACTAGAAAGAGGCTTGCATGGGTAAATAGTGAAAGACTATCACAACCTAATCTGAGGGAAAGCAGCAAGGTGGGGTAAAGGGAGCATTTAAAACTGAATGAGGATTATCCCCTTCTTTCCCAAATGAAGGTGGATTAAGCTCCACTATAGCAATATTCTTTTTCAAACGCTTATAGAGCAGCAGTGTTCCTCTGGTCACCATAAGAAAATATTGCCTGACCATTCTACTCTTCCCGACAAGCTCTGAGCTTCCAATACCACTCAGTATAGAGATATCCTTCCACTGTCTCCCCATCCATGGCTTACTGCCACTTGAGTTCTCCTTCATGCCCAGCTATTGGACGCCTTGTCAGCTCTTGTTGCCAACGGTCATGCCCAGGTACAGGCCAAGGCCTTAAAACTGTAATATACAGGAGCACAATTAGGCCATTCAGCCCATCGAGTTTTTTCCACCGTTTGTTCATGGCTGATATGTTTCTCAACCCCATTCTCCTGCCTTCTCCTCGTTACCCTTGATCCCCTTACTCATCAAGAACTTATTTATCTCTGTTGTAAATGCACTAAATGATTTCACCTCCACAGTAATGTGCAGCAATAGGTTCCACAGATTCCCCATCCTTAGGCTGAAAAAAATCTTCCTCATCTCAGTTCTAGAAGGCTGTGCTCTCTGGTCTTAGTCTCTCCTACTAATGGAAACACCTTCTCCATGTCCACTCTATCCAGGAGCCTCTCAGTGTCCTGTGAGTTTCAATCAGATATTCCCTTCATCTTTCTAAACTCCATTGAGAGCAGACCCAACGACCTCAATTACTCCTCATATGACAAGCCTTTTATCCCTGCGATTATTCTTGTGAACCACCTCTGGATTCCCTCTAGCACCAATGTATTCTTCCTGAGATATAGGGTCCAAAACTGCTCACCATATTCCAAATGCAGTCTGACCAGAGCCTCCTACAGTTTTAGAATCTCTGCTCTTGCATTCTAACCCTTTTGAAATGAATGCTGACATTGCATTTTCCTTCCTAACCACCAACTGCACCCGTATGCTAATGCGAAGAGAATCCTGAACTCAGACTCTCAGGTCCTTTTATGCTTCAGATTTCCAAAGCCTTTCCCCATTTAGAAAATAATCTACGCCTCTTTTTATTTCTGCTCCTGTACATTTGCATAACGGAACATTTTCCCATGTTATATTCCATCTGCCACTCCGTTGTCCACTCTCCAAGCTAGTCCTAGCTTCCTCTGCAGTCTCCCTGCATCCTGAACACTACCTGTCCCTCCACCAATTGTTGTGTCATCTGCAGTTTAGAACTTACTTAGTCCTTGGCCTTTCAAATAATTTTCAGCTTGTTCTTCACAGAATCTGAGAGTCAAAGAGATGTACAGCATGGAAACAAATCCTTTGGTCCAACTCGTCCATGCTGACCAGATATCCCAGCCCAATCTAGTCCCATTTGCCAGCACTTGGCCCATATCCCTCCAAACCCTTCCTATTCATAGACCCATCCAGATGTCTTTTAAATGTCATAATTGTATCAGCCTCCATCAATTCCCCTGGCAGCTCTTTCCATACATACACCACCTTCTGTGTGAATTTTTTTTCCCTTCAGGTCCCTTTTAAATTTTTCCCCTCTCATTCTGAACCTATGCCCTCAAGTTTTGGACTCCCCCACTCTAGGGAAAAGACTTTGTCTATTTACCCTATCCATGCCCCTCATGATTTTATAAACCTCTATTGGGTTATCCCTCAGCCTCCGATACTCCAGGGAAAACTGCCCCAACATATTTAACCTCTCCCTATAGCTCAAATCCCTGCACCATGACAATGTCCTTGTAAATCTTTTCCGAACCCTTTCAAGTTTCACAACATTGTTCTGCTAGGATGGAGACCAGACTTGCACACAATATTCTAAAGTGGCCTAACCAATATCCTGTACAGTCGCAACATGACCTCCCAACTCCTACACACAGTGCTCTGACCAATCAAAGAAAACATACCAAACTCCATCTTCACTATTCTATCCACCTACGGCTCCACTTCCAAGGAGCTATGAACCTGCACTCTAAGGTCTCTTTGTTCAGCAACACAACACTCCCGAGGACCTGACCATTAAGTGTATAGGTCCTGCTCTGATTTGCCTTTCACTAACTATATCTCCTACATTCACATCCAAATCATTTTTATAAATGACGAAAAGCAGTGGACCCAGCACCGATCCTTGTGGCACTCCACTGGTAACAGGCCTCCAGTCTGAAAGGCAACCCTCCACCACCACCCTCTGTCTTCTACCTTTGAGCCAGTTCTGTATCCAAATGGCTAGTTCTCCTTGTATTCCATGAGATCTAACCTTGCTCATCAGTCTCCCATGGGGAACCTTGTCGAATGCCTTACTGAAGTCCATATAGATCACATCTACTGCTCTGCCCTCATCAATCCTCTTTGTCACTTCCTCAAAAACCTCAATCAAGTTTGTGAGACATGATTTTCCACGCACAAAGCCATGTTGACTGTCCATAATCAGTCCTTGCCTTTCCAAATATATGTACATCCTGTCCCCCAGGGTTCCTTCCAACAACTTGCCCACCACCAATGTCAAGCTCACTGGTCTATAGTTCCCTGGCTTGTCCTTACCGCCCTTCTTAAACAGTGGCACCATGTTTGCCAACTCCAGTCTTCCAGCACCTAACCTGTGACGAGCGAGGATACAAATATCTCAGCAAGAGGCCCAGCAATCACTTCTCTAGCTTCCCACAGATTTCTCGGGTACACCTGATCAGGTCCTGGGGATTTATCCACCTTTATCCGTTTCAAGACATCTAGCACTTCCTCCTCTGTAATCTGGACACTTTGCAAGATGTCACCATCTATTTCCTACAGTCTATATCTTCCATATCCTTTTCCACAGTAAATACTGATGCAAAACACTCATTTAGTATCTCCCCCATCTCCTGGGGCTCGACATATAGGCTGCCTTGTTGATCTTTGAGGGACCTGATTCTCTCCCCACTTACCCTTTTGTCCTAAGTGTGTTTATAAAATCCCTTTGGTTCTCCTTAACCCAATTTTTAAAATCTATTTCATGTCCTCTTTTTGCCCTCCTGATCTCCCTCTTAAGTATACTCCTACTGCCTTTCTACTCTTCTAAGGATCCACTCGATCTCTGCTGTCTGCACCTGACATTTGCTTCCTTTCTTTTCTTAATCAACAGTGGACTCTTATTCTCTTTTTTGGTTGCATGAACCTATATCAACGTAAAAGACCACAAGCCAGGAAATAATTTAGAGAGCTTGCTCTAGCCTTTCCTAATTTTTTTGTTTATGTAGCCAAAAATAAAGCCACAAACATTTCACAACTCACTGGATTATCCAATATTCCCACGCTATTTTTTACAAATGTAAAACACTGCCTGAACTCCTGCAAAGGGTCAATGTGTTACCCAATCTAGAACTGAGTGACATACATTAGATCAGCTGTAGGCTAACTGCCACTTCATTGAATGTGATTAAGTTGGGACGCTACAATAGGAATCTTTGATTTCGAGACTTTCCCATGTCTCAGGACATAAAACAATGTACTTAGGTCAACTTCCATAGCTGGGATTTTCCAGATCACTCACCCATCAACAGACAATTTTTCTGCCTTTGTATTCTATGTTTTGTTTTTTTTGCCCCCTGCGTGTAAAATGACGTTGGAGAGTGGTGACACTCTACAATGCTTTTCACTGTATTTCGTAACAAGATACGCATGACAATAAATAATTCCAACAAATAGATCCACTTTAAATGTCTGTACCAACACGTTCAAGGGTAAAAAATGAGGTCTGCAGATGCTGGAGATCACAGCTGAAAATGTGTTGCTGGTTAAAGCACAGCAGGTTAGGCAGCATCCAAGGAATAGGAAATTCGACGTTTCGGGCATAAGCCCTTCATCAGGAAGGGCTTATGCCCGAAACGTCGAATTTCCTATTCCTTGGATGTTGCCTAACCTGCTGTGCTTTAACCAGCAACACATTTTCAGCCAACACGTTCAAGAACAGCTTCTTCCCTGCTGTTATTACAGTGCTGAATGGACCTCTCAAAGTTCAAAATTAATGTTGAACTTGCCTTTTGTGCACCTTCTCTGCAGCCGTTACATTGTATTCCTCATTCTGTTTAATCACCCTATAATCTTTGTATGGGATGATCTGCCCATACTGTATGCAGAGCAAAACTTTTCACTGTGCTTAGGTACAGATCAAAACTTCAAGCATGGCTGATGAAGATCACTCCCGTTTTTTTATTGTTTTCAGTTGGCACATTGGAACAATTGACAGTTATGAATGTATTGGGGATACATCTTGTCTTGGAGTGGGGGTCCAATCCACAGCAACAAAACAAGGACATTACCACCACACCACAAGACCTCCACAGGATTGTCAGGCGTGGAAGTTAAACAAAATCACAAGCTTTGCCATCTTCTGCATTGAGAGGTTGTCAAAGAAATGAAGCTGAAAATGTGTTGCTGGAAAAGCGCAGCAGGTCAGGCAGCATCCAAGGAACAGGAGATTTGACGTTTCGGGCATAAGCCCTTCATCAGGAATGAAATAAAGAAAATTAAAGAAATAAAGCTGGAAGCTACAGACAGGCTGAAGTGTAGTAGAGTACAGTAGCTTTTTATTTGTCATTTCTACCATATACAACTGATACAGTAAAAATGAGACAGCGCTCCTCCAGGGCCAAGGTGGTATGTGGACAGCACAAACCACACTCAAGCAAGCGAGAAAGAAGGGATTAATGTTTATCTGATATTCAGGATGTCCCAGAGCACTCTGCACCCAACAAAGCACTTTATGAAGCAGAGCTGTCGTGTTAAAGTGGGAAAACCTGTAGCCAATCTGTTCACAGTAAGCTCCAACAAACAGCAACCTGGTTATAACCAAATCATGTTAATTGAGAATAAGTATTAGTTGGGCCATGAACGATAGATGTCTCGCTAACTTCCAATAATTCCAAAGGATTTTTTTGCATCGATTTGGAAGGGATGATGTGTCTTTAGTTTAACACCTCAGACAAAAGTTGACAGCACTGAGTGTCATTTTGGAAGGTCAGCTTTGATCTTTGTGCTTTTGTTTCTTTAGCAGGAGTTGAACCTACAACAGTCTGACTTCGTGTTGTTGTCACCCACTACATGGGTTGAACTAAGTTGATCACAAATTGAATTATATCTCTGACTGTCAAGAAAAATAGGAAGCGAGGTAAAGTTGAAGGTGTGGCCCTGCTGGTCAAACCCAGAATTGGTAGAAGAGTTGGAGATGACATTGATTCATTAGAACAGGATGCACAATCAGTTTGGAATGAAATGAGGACTAGTAGTGACTGCAGGTCCTCTAACAAATGTAAGACAAAGTATATAAGAAGAAATACTGTCCTGGGTCCTTGTGATAAACAGATTATCATGGGTGATTTGAATCTACATACAAACTGTGCAAACTTCATTGACAGGAATAGCTTGGACAAAAAGTACATAAAATGCATTTCAGATAGATTTTTAAAAGAGTTTGATAGATGTTATTGAAGAATCCTTGTGAACTTCAACAGTACATTTTGTAGATGGTGCACACTATTGCTAATGAATATCAGTGGAGACAATTAATTTGAAGGTGGTAGATGGCATCAATCATGTGGGATACTTTGACCTGCATGGTGTCAAGCCTCTTGTGTGTTTTTGGAGCTGCACTCATCCAGGCAAGTGGGGAATATTCCATCCCACCCCTAACTAGGGCCTTGTCGGGGATGGACAGTCTTTGCAGAGACAGAAAGTGAGTTATTTGCCACAGGATTTCCATCTTCAGACCAGTTCTTGCAGCCACTGTTTTTATTTGGTTAGTATGATTTAATTTCTGGTCAATGCTAAGCCCTAGACTGTTGATCATGAAGAATTCAGCAATGCTAATGCCATTGAATATCCAACGACGATGGCTACATATTAAACAAAAAACAAAAAGCACAAAGAACTTTGGATGTTGGAAATCAGGAACAAAAACAGAAACTGCTGGAAAAGTTTAGTAGTTATGGCAACATCTGTGCGGAGAATGTATAATTAATGTTTCCAGTCCAGTGACCCTTCTTCTGAACAGCACATTGCGAGCTCCTCATGGTCCCCATTAACAACTATTCATTCTCCCATGTCCCAGGTTAATCTCATTGATTCCTGTTCTGAGGAAGGGTCATTTGACCGGAAAGGATACCTCTGATTCTTCTCTACACATGCTGCCAAACCTGCTGAACTTTTTCAGCACTTTCTGTTTTTCTTTCTGATTTATAGCATCTGCAGTTCTTTCAGTTTTTACCCATTCCTTTGTCCGCTCGGCTGTTTTTCTCTCTCTGAGGGCTCCATGTCTACCCACTGTCCACTCCTTCCCCTGGGTATTGTCCAGGTCCTTTTGCACACAGACACAGAATTCTTCAGTATCTGAGGAGACATGAATGATGCTGAATATTGCTCAGGTATCCCCACTTCTGACCTTACGATGGAGGGAATGTCATGGGTGATACAGCCCTATAATGTGAGAGAATGTTGCACTTTAAGAAGAAAAATAAACAAAAGCAGAATGTTCACTTAAACAGAGAAGAATGGCAAAACTCTGAGTTGCAGAAGGATTTGGACATTTTGTGCATGATACACAAAATGTTATTATGCAGGTACAGCAAGCAATTCAAGAATCGTAATAGTGTGCTACATTTTATTACAAGGCAACATAAACTAGGAGGAAGGATTTTATATTTCACTTTTACAGGGCTTTGGTGGGACCACATATTGAATACCATTTGCAGTTTTAGTCTCATTCCTCAAGGAAGGCTGTCAATACATTCGAGATGGTCCAGAGCAGGTTTGTTAGATTGATTTCTGGAATGGGTTGTCTTATGGAGAAAGGTCAGATACGCTGGGCTTGTTGCTATAGAAGTTTAGAAGAACGAAGGATGATTTGATTGAAGCTTATACAATTTCGAGCAGACTTGACTTGGTAGAGGTGGACAGAATGTTCCCTCGTGTGGATGTGTCCAGAACGAGCAGGCACTGCTTTAAAATGAGGGCTCACTCTTTTAGGTCAGCGATAAGGAGTTGTTTTTTTCTCTCTCTGGGTGATTGGAACTCTCTGCCTCATGTTGATGTCCCAGTGAAGGGAGAACGACTTACTAACTTGCCAACCTTGGGATATGCCAGCCTCTTTTACGAACATGGGTCTGCTGTGGGAAACAGTGGCGATGATCCCTGCCCAACATCACCATGAAAAAAGAGTGGGCGGGCACTGCCAGTCAGGTGTGCCAGTTGTCACAATCATAGCTCAGAACCCTGAACTACGATGGGCATTTTTAACTTGTAATTCCAAAATATGCTGTTTGCAAAAAAGGACTGATACAACTATAAATTGCAATGGATGCAAGTTAGATGTAAGTATTTTGCATCAGTATTTACTGTGGAAAAGGATATGGAAGATATAGACTGTAGGGAAATAGATGGCGACATCTTGCAAAATGTCCAGATTACAGAGGAGTAGTGCTAGATGTCTTGAAACGGGTAAAGGTGGATAAGTTCCCAGGACCTGATCAGGTATACCTGAGTACTCTGTGGGAAGCTAGAGAAGTGTTTGCTGGATCTCTTGTGGAGATAGTTGTATCATCGATAGTCACAGGTGAGGTGCCGGAAAACTGGAGGTTGGCAAACATGGTACCACTGTGTAAGAAGGGTGGTAAGGACAAGCCAGGGAAATTTAGACCAGTGAGCTTGATGTTGGTTTTGGGCAAGTTGTTGAAGGGAATCCTGAGGGACAGGATGCACATGTATTTGGAAAGGCAAGGACTGACTAGGGGTAGTCAACATGGCTTTGTGCATGGGAAATCATGTCTCACAAACTTGATTGAGTTGTTGAAAAAGTAACAAAGAGGATTGATGAGGGCAGAGCAGTAGATGTGATCTATATGGGCTTCAGTAAGGCGTTCAACAAGTTTCCCCATGGGAGACTGGTTACCAAGGTTAGATCTCATGGAATACAGGAAGAACTAGCCATTTGGATACAGAATTGGCTCAAAGGTAGAAGACAGAGGGTGGTGGTGGAGGGTTGTTTTTCTGACTGGAGGCCTGTGACCAGTGGAGTGCCACAAGGATCGGTGTTGGGTGCTCTACTTTTTGTTATTTACATAAATGATTTGGATGCGAGCATAAGAGGTACAGTTCGTAAGTTTGCAGATGACACCAAAATTGGAGGTGTAGTGGACAGCGAAGAGGGTTACCTCAGATTACAACAGGATCTTGACCAGATGGGCAAATGGGCTGAGAAGTGGCAGATGGAGTTTAATTCAGATAAATGCGAGGTGCTGCATTTTGGGAAAGCAAATCTTAACAGGACTTATACACTTAATGGTAAGGTCCTAGGGAGTGTTGTGGAACAAAGAGACCTTGGAGTGCAGGTTCATAGCTCCTTGAAAGTGGAGTTGCAGGTAGATAGGATAGTGAAGAAGGCGTTTGGTATGCTTTCCTTTATTCGTCAGAGTATTGAGTACAGGAGTCGGGAGGTCATGTTGTGACTGTACAGGACATTGGTTAGGCCACTATTAGAACATTGCATGCAATTCTGGTCTCCTTCCTATTGGAAAGATGTTGTGAAACTTGAAAGGGTTCAGAAAAGATTTACAAGGATGCTGCCAAGGTTGGAGGATTTGATCTACATGGAGAGGCTGAATAGGATGGGTCTGTTTTCCCTGGAGCATCGGAGACTGAGGGGTGACCTTGTAGAGGTTTACAAAATTATGAAGGGCATGGATAGAGTAAACATGCAAAGTCTTTTCCCTGGGGTCAGGGAATACAGAATAGGAGGGCGTAAGTTTAGATTTTGAGGGGAAAGATATAAAAGAGACTTAAGGGGCAACTTTTTTATGCAGACGGTGATACGTGTATGGAATGAGCTGCCAGAGGATGTGGTGGAGGCCGGTACAATTGCAACATTTAAGAGGCATTTGGATGGGTATATGAATAGGAAGGTTTTGGAGGGACATGAGCCGGGTGCTGGCAGGTGCGACTAGATTGGGTTGGGATATCTGGTCGGTATGGAAGGGTTGGACCAAAGGGCCTGTTTCCATGCTGTACATCTCTATGACTCTATAGTCCATTCAGATCTAAGTGCCTCATCTAGACTGACACTCCTTTTCAGTACAGAGGGAGTGCTGCATTATCAGAGGCACTGTTATTCAGATCAGCAGTCAAATGCATTCCTTTTCTGCCCCCATAGCAGTGTTTAGAGGTAGACCATGTATCCTGGTCGATATTTATCCCTAAACAAATTTCATTTTTAAAAAGTGATCTTGGCAGTGATACATTGCTGTTTGTGGAAACTTGCTGTGTACAAAGTATCTCCTGAACATCTTAAATTATAATGATCACCTTATGAAAAGGGTGACACTTCATTGGCTGTGAAGAGTTTTTTGAAGTTCGTTTGAGTTATGGAAGGAACTCTATAAACTTCACTTCCCATTCACATTTCAAAGCAATTAAACCTCCTCCAGTTTCTTCTTTCACATTCCATACTCTTCCTCTGTCCTCCCATTGAGGGTCAGCATTATCTCAGTGGAGCAGTCTCTGTCAGAAAGTTTTTCATGAGAATGGTCCCAGGAATGAAAAGCTTCATGTGTAACGCACGTTTGAGGACTCTGGGTTTATACTTGATGGAATTTATAAGGATGAAGGGAAATCTAATTGAAACTTACAGAATATTGAATGGCCTGGACAGAGTAGATGATGGTTCCATTGGTAGGAGAGATTAGGACCCGAGGGCACACCCTTAAAGTAAAAGGAAGACCTTTTAGAACAGAGACAAGGAGAAACTTCTTCAGCCAGAGAGTGGCGAGTCTATGGAATTCATATTGCCACAGAAGGCTGTAGATGCCAAGCACTTGAGTATATTTAAGACTGAGATAGATTGGTTCTTGAGTATCAAGGGGATCAAGGGTTACGGGGAGAAAGCAGGAGAATGGGGTTGAGAAACTTATCAGCCATAATCGAATGGTGAAGCAGACTCGATGGGCTGAACGGCCTAATTTCTGCTCCTATCTCTTATAGTCTTCTGGTTTAAGGCTATGGGTTTATCACAAGTTTTAAGTGCCAAATCAAAGATTGTCACGCTGAGTGAAGCACTTTAAGCGTTAGATGGATATTCTTCTATTACCAGATGTATGAATGGACCTCTCACATGTTAGAGTTGATCTTTCTCTGCAGCTGTAACACCAGATTCTGCATTCTGTTCTATAACAGTGATGTATTTATTTAAGTACAATTTGTCTGGATACCATGCAAACAATGCTAGTCATTGTATCTTAATACACGTGACAATGATAAATCAAATCAAATATAATTAACAATGTAAAGGCATTATTTTTATGTTAAAAATCATACAACATCAAGTTACACTCCAGGAGGGCTACAACATGATTAGATTCCCTACAGTGTGGAAACAGGCCCTTCGGCCCAACAAGTCCACACCGACCTTCTGAAGAGTAACCCACCCAGACCCATTTCCCTCTGACCAATGCACCAAAACCATGGGCAATTTAGCTTGGTCAATTCACCTGGGAGGAAACCGGAGCAACCAAAGGAAGCCCACGCAGACACGGGGAGAATGTGCAAATTCCACACAAACTGTCGCCTGAGGCTGGAATTAAATCTGGGACTCTGGTGCTGTGAAGCAGCAGTGCTAACAACTGAGCCATCACGCCACCCATTTTTTTACAACATGGTGTTGTGTGATTTTTAACTTTGTCCACCCCAGCCCAACATTGGATCCATATAATTTTTATGAACAGCAGAGTTCTGTCCATTGTCCCGATCGTGCTTATTTGTCAATCAAAACTGCTGAAACCATTCATTTGCTCATTACCACATTGAAGGGGTTGGACCTTGCTGAGTACAAACTAGTTCCCCCACTTCTGACATTATCACCCCTCTTGTTGAAAAACACCTTTCTTTTATATCTTGAGGCTGTGAACTATGAGAATGTAACCTAAAAGGAGTTCTCGATATCAAAGAGCCTAACCAGCATATCCCATCCAAAAAAATGCAAGACTTAATCTAAGTTTATTTAATATATCATTATAGCTCTGTGACACTGTAACCCTTTTGCTATAAATTCTGTGTCTTCTGGTTCTGCTCCACAACCACCTGATGAAGAGGCAGTGTCTCGAAAACTAGTGCTTCGAAATAAACCTGTTGGACTATAACCTGGTGTTGTGTGATTTTTAACTATATCAAAGTGAGACTATAGAGATACGGTTTCTTACTAATTTAATCACTACACCACATTGCCATGTGACTAAAAAAAACACTTTTCCTCATGTGTTCATCAGAAAAAATATTTGGAAGGGAAAACAATTTATACTACAAAGGAAGAAGAAAGTTGCTAATTGGGTGATGTGTGCTAAGGTGAACGCATAAGGGAACAGTTATCCAAGCTTTAATGTCAAAAATTGTCATAATCTCTGATTGGCCAAGTTTTTGCAGTGGGAAAAATACCCAGAAACATTATCCTTCAAACTTGTGTTTAATTGAAACCTTGTAATGCTTGGACATGGCCTTTTTGTTTGCAGAGGACAGGACTCTGCATATGAATGTAAACAGATTCCATCAAGGGCATGTGAGCCACAATGGGAACTCAACCAATAATCATTGTTTGTTTAATTTATTTGTAGAACCATCTACAAGGCACAAGCTAGGAGTGTGTTGGAATACTTCCCACTTGCCGGGATGGGTAAAGCTCCAACAACACTTAAGAAACTTGACACCAACCAGGACAAAGCAACCCGATTGATTAGCACCACATCCATAAGCATCCACTCACTCCACTGTTGATACTCAGTAACAGCATTGTATACCATTGACAAAATGTACCACAGAAATTCACCAAAGTTTCTTGTACAGCAACTTCCAAACTCACAACCATGGCCTTCAAGAACATAGGCAGCAGATACATGGAAACATCATCACCAGCAGCTTCCTGCTAAGGCACTCACCGTCCTGACTTGAAAATATATTCATGTTCCTTCACTGTCTCTGGATTAAAACCCTGGAATGGTCTGCATAAGGGCACTGTGGGTCTACCCACAGCACATGGACTGCAGCGGTTCAATAAGGCATATCACCACCACCTTCTCAAGGGCAACTAGGGACAGGCAATAAAGGCTGGTTCAGCCAGAGACACCCATATCCCATGAGTGAATAAAGAAAAAGCACACTTGGGATTGTTCAAAGGTGATATTTTTTCACAAATGTCTTGGAGGTGCCAGTGCTGGACTGGGGTGGATAAAGTTAAAATTCGCACAACACCAGGTAATAGTCCAACAGGTTTGGAAGCGCTAACCTACGGAGCACTGCTCCTTCATCAGGTGGTTGTGGAGAATAAGATCATGCTCACTGAATTTGTAGCCAAAGGAGTCCACTGTCATGGAGATGTGATACACTAAACAATTTTAGATTAAATCTTACATCTTTTAACATTGGATCTGTTGGTTTCTGTTCTTAGATATGTAAATCCTAGAAATTCTTTTAAATTATATCCTTCAGATAGTTCAGCTTTTCTAACAATAGGTGCGAAATCTGTCTGTGTCCCAATGTTGAGTAAGACTGACAAGCCCTCTGGATAGTTTTACAGAATTTTCCATGGAGTCATACAGTTTTTGAACAAAATAAAATGCAATTCTGCAAAAACTGATTCACCCCATAAACTTATATGTGTGCACGTGTAGGAGCGACAGAGTGTGCATGTGAGTCTGCGCATGCGGGTGCAAGTGCACATGATAGAGTGTGTGTGTATATGTGTGTATGTAAGCTTTGTTAAGTGTACATGTGAGTGTGATGGGGTACGTGTCTGTGTGAGTCTGAATGTGTGGATGTGAGTGCGGGGGGGGGTGGCTGTGTGTGCATATGAGAGAGAGAGAGCTTATGTGTGTGAGAATGCATGAGTGTGTGAGTATGTGTACCAGTGTGAGGTCACTGGTAGTGTGACATGAACCCAAGGTCCCGGTTGAGGTCATTCCCATAGGTACTGAACTTTGCCTACAGCTTCTGCTCAGCCACTCTGCTTTGTTGCTTGTCCTGAAGTCTGCCTTGGAAGATGGTCACCTGAAGGTCTGAGGCCAAATGTCCTGGACTGTTGAAGTGTTCCCCAACTGGGCGGGAACAGTCCTGCCTAGTGACTGTTGCTCATCATTCACAAAGTTATGTCTATGTTTGGACATTCTAATCTTTGCAAGTGCTGCTACTTGAATACAGCTGAAGGAATATTCTGTTTGATAACCTACATTACGCCTGAGAAATAAAGAATGGATGGCTGAAATAGAAATGCCAGCATTGTCAGTTAAAGGCAGTTTTGCTCAGCAGCAGCAGTGTCACTTTGATCATTATTTGTTGATGGGAGTTTGGGCATTTCTGGCTAGACTATTTATTAACCAGGGGACAATTAAGAGTTAACCACATTGCTGGAGTCATGTGTCAGCCAGACCAGCTAAGGATGGCAGATTTCCTTCAAACAAAAGCATTTGTGAACCAAATGGGTTTTTAAATAATTGACTATGGTATCTCTTATTTCCAGATTTTTATCTCATCTTCCATGGTGGGACACAAATTCATGTCACCAGAACATTAGCCCTGGTTTCAGGATTTAAGCCTTTTCGAAGTTACAAATGTCCTTGAAAGGGTTGGCACAGGCTTGCAGCATGAAGTGACATTTTTCCCTGGAGTGTATCATTCAAGGAGTTAAAGTGGATCTTGGTCATAAGGGTATACAACACAGAAACAGACCCTTCGGCCCAACCCGTCTATGCCAACCTAAGTTTCCTAATTAGAACTGGGCACATGTGCTTGCCTTTGACCCATATCCCTCTTAACCTTCGTTATCTCTGTACCTGCCCAGATGTCTTTTAAATGTTATAATTGTACCACCACTCATCTGGCAGCTTATTCCAAACACACAGTGTGAAATCATTACCCTACAGTCCTTTTTAAATCATTGCTTTCTCATCTTAAACCTATGTCCTCTAGTTTTGGACTCCCCTACTCTGGGGGTAAGACCTTGGCTATTCACCTATCCATATCCCTCATGATTTTATAAACATCTATAAAGTCACCTGTCAGTCTTCTATGCTCCAGGGAAAATAGTCCCAGGCTACACAATTTTCCCTTATAACTCAAGCCTTCCAGTCTAGGTAACATCCTTGCAAATCTTTTTTGCATCCTTTCCAGTTTAGTAAAACCTTTCCTCTGTAGCAGGGCAACCAGAATTGTATGCAGTACCTCAAATATGAGGTTCAGTCGCAGAAGGTCGGATAGAATCATTGACTGAACTCAATGGCATACGTGGTACTCTATACGTCCATGGATACCAGTGACAACTCACCAAGGCTATCTGTATTAACAGAGCTCACAGGTGACAGTGCGATAGTAATAAAAACTCCACACTGAAACCAGACAGTGTTGGCAATAAGGCGTTTGAATATTTACAGCTGTTGAGTATAAAACCACCAAATGTGTGCCAGGAAACTGTTCCAAATGGAATACAGCCTCAGTGTAATGATCCGTGTAGCTTAACTGAAATTCAAAACCAAGTAGATTACATGATGTTGGTTTTTTTTTCAGTTTGGGTTTTGTTAAGTGTTAAACCAGGAACATGGATTGAAGCTTCTTTGAAATTCTGATTTCAAAATTGGAGGAATCAAGGAAAACTGCAACCAAATTACCTCTATAACTGAGTCATTAATGGACGTGAATTATACTGATTCAGTTTTTGCTATGAGCACAATTAGACCTTCCTGACATGTTTGCAGTCAATAATATCTCTGGGCTGCAGTTCCTGTTGTCACGTGGAAACCCTATTTACACATAGCAAGAGCTCCCAAACTGAAAAATGATGGGAAGAGGCTTATATGTTCCACCGATCAGGATAAATGCAAGAATGCCAAATTTTACACCTCGGGTGAGTGAATAAGTCAAAAGAAGGGGGTGGTGATTTGTTGGCAACACAATTCTGATTTACCCAGGGGTTGCCATGGAGAAATATAAACTCTCCAAGCTCAGAGGGCAACTTCTAATTTCAACAAAGGCAGAAGACATGAACATATTCCTGTTAGTTCTGATTGGAGCAGCACAGTGGCTCAATGGTTAGCATTGCTGCCTCACAGCACCATCGTCCCAGGTTTGATTCCAGCCTCGGGCGACAGTCTGTGTGGAGTTTGCACGTTCTCTCTGCGTCTGCGTGGGTTTGCTCCAGTTTCCTTCTACAGACCAAAGATGTGCAGGTCAGATGGATTGGCCATGCTAAATTGCCCATAGTGTTAGGTGCATTAGTCAGGGCGAAATGGGTCTAGGTGGGTTACTCGTCGGAGGGTCAATGTGGATTGGTTGGGCCGAAGGGCTTGTTTCCACACTGCATGGAACTTAATCTATTTAATTTAAAAAATGGTCCCTGCAAATGAATATACTTCGCTTCTAGCTAGTGGGAATGAGCCACATTACAAGGTGGACTAATTATCTTCAATTATTTGTAAAACAGATGACAGTAGTCAAAGATTCACAGTATACATTAGGCAGGAGTTTCCTTACAAATAATGGACTGATTACTCACTATAGAGTAACTGAGCCTCTGACCCACTCTTGTAGCTGCACTGTTTACATGGTTAATCCCATTCAATATGGCGTCTGTGCCCTCAGTCAATTGAATCTTAAATCGTAGAGCTGTCAACCTAAACATCCAAGCATTCTATCTTTCTGCAATTAAGATGCTTCTTAAAACATTAAAACTTTGCTCAATCACCCTTCAGGTGGCTGAATGTGAAAAGTTTTGTAACGCTCCTGTGAAATGCCTTGTGATACTTTACTGTGTTATTGATATGATCTCAATGCCAGTTGCAAATATTGATGTTGTTGGGTGGAGTCTCAAGGGGCTGTGGACACATTGGAACATGCTTTTCTCATTCTGCATGTTCCCATGATCTTATCCAAATGTCTCTGTAACACTCTTTGTTTTATTCCTGGCTGTGTTCCTCCACTTCATCTTCCAGCTCGGAAAACAGGTCAGTAAAAATTGGAGAGGCAGAGAGAACCATGAAACAATCTTTCCATTTGGAAGCCAGCTAATGGGAACACCCATCGGTGAGTAAATCATTTCCTTAATGAATATTTCTTGACAACACAAACCCCCATTAAAAACATGTATATGCTAACACCACTTGGCAGTGTGATATCTTGACAATGCCCCATATCTTGAGCTATTAATTTATCTGGAACAGCAGTTTTTCATTTATAGATAAAGTGGATGTGAAACATGCACATTGAGCTCTTTAGGCTTAAAGAACTCACAGAATCTCAAATAAACACATCAGCGAGGATGACAGCCTTTAGGTTTGTCAGTATCCTACTAAGTAGCCTCTGGAAAGAATGATAGGATTCTTATTCACAGTCCACAGTGGATTGGTCAGTTAAGCTGTTTTTACCTACTGTAGACCACAGTAGATTATTGAATCTCTGCAGCGTGAAAAGAGGCCATGCAACCCACAGTGTCTGCACTGTCCCTTGAAAGAATATCCAACCCAAACTCAGCCACCCACCCTCTCCCCATAATCCTGCATTTCCCATGGCCACTCCACCTAAGCTGCACATCTTTGGGCTATGGTAGGAGATTGGAGCACCTGGAGGAAACCCACGCAATCTCGGGGGAGAACATGCAAACTCCACACAAGTAGATCGGGTGGTAGAGAAGGCGTATGGCATGCTTGCCTTTATTGTTGGGGGAATTGAGTACAAGAGTCAGGGTGTCATGTTTCAGCTTTATAAGACTTTGGTTAGACCACTCTTAGTTCTCTGTGTTCAATTCTGGTCACCACATAACAAAAGGATATGGAGGCGTTGGAGAAGATGCAGAAGAGGTTTACTGGGATGCTGCCTGGATTAGAGGGTATGAATTATAAGGAGGGCTAGAAAAACTCAGATTGTCTTCTCTGGAGCAGCAGAGACTGAGGGGAAGCTTGATAGAAGTCTATAAAATCATGAGAAGTATAGATAGGGTTGAGGGTTAGAATCCTTTTCCCAGAGTTGAAATGTCTGATTCTGGGGGGTGTATGTATTAATGTGAGAGGGGGAAAGTTGAAAGAAGGTGTGAAAGGCAAGTTTTTTTTACACAGAGTGTGGAACACGCTGCCAAGGGCAGTGGCAGAGGCAGATACTTAGGGACATTTAAGAGATGTTTAGGTAAGTGCATTATTGGAGGGATATGGACCATGGGTAGGCAGGAAGGATTAGTTTAATCTGGTGTCATGTTCGATACAACATTGTCAGCTGAAGGGCCTGCTCCTGTGCCATGCTGTTCTATGCCTAATGAAGGTTGGAATCAAACCCAGGTCCCCTGAGCTGTGAGGCAGTAGTGTTAATCACTGATCCACTGTGCCACATGAGGTACAACAGACTCGCCACATGCGGTTGTCATAATATTTCACGCAAAAATGGATATTTTACCTACTGATGGTGTAAGGGATAAAGCCGGACATTTGGGCAATGTTGCAAAAATGAGTGGGGGTTTAAATCCTGTGCTTACCGGCCAGAGCCTGTGTGACTCCAGGCAGAGATTGTGACTACCCTGTACTTAGGTACTCAACCCCAAGTGTTGGAGGGGTTGTCTACAGCCTCAATTTTTATGCTGATAACGCACGATATTTGGGTTTAATTGGTCAATAAAAACTGAGACGTACATCGCACTTTTGATGAAATATGTCATTGACTTAGACCTTTACTTTCGAAATTTGCAAGTGGCACCAAACTTGGAAATATTGTGAACTATAGTGAGGATCATGGTAGAATTCAAGAGAATGTAGACAGGCTTGTGGAATTAGCACCAAATAACGTTGAATGTAGAGGAATGTGAAGTGATATATTTTGATCAGATTTAGGAAAGGCAATACAAACTAAAAACCCAACTGTAACATGGGTGCAGGAGCAGAGATATCTGGTGGTTTATATGTACAAATTATTGAAGGTGACAGAACAGATTGTGCAAGTGCTTAATAAGGCACGTGAGATGCTGGACTTTATTAATTAAGGCATAAAGTACAAAAGGAAGTAAATTATGATGAATTTGTGTTAAAAACAACTGCTTCAGCCTCAATAAGAAAAGTAGGCCAGGTTAGTGGTGACATGACTAGCTCTGGCACTGACTCCCCTTTACAGACAAGGTTTGAGAGGTCAAACTGTTTCCCCACTCAGATAAATGCAAAAAAGTCACAGAAGACTTATTGAAGAAGGGCAGATGAGCTGTCCGCGGTGCTATGACCAGCGTGTGATGTTACCATAGTCCTGGAGAGGAATAAGGCTGTGTTCACATTCAAGTGAGATAACTGGCAGTGAGTTTAACCTGAAGGGTTACCTCAGGGGGAAGGAGCAAGGTTGAGAAGGCAAAATCTTCAGGGTGACCTCAGCCAGTGGGGAACTTGAACTCTTGCTGTTAGTATCTCTCTACATTTAGCCAACTGAACTTACTGATGCCAATCCACATCACTGAAAACAGACCTGCTGGTTGCATTGCTTTATTTTTTATTTATCCACAGGATGTGGGCATCTCTGGCGAAGCCAGCATTTATTGCCTCCGGTCAGTTTGGCTATAACATGCGTTTCTTCATCATAAATTGGCTTTAATGCGATTGAAGAATTTAGTCTTTGCCTAGTGTTTGTAGAATGTGAACTTTCCTTACCTGTGCTGGCTATAAGATGACTCCAATTCTACATGTTTTAAATGGTTCGGCTATTGCATGATTTTCTGATAATGCGATATTGCACAAGAACAGAAATATCACATTGTATCAGAGCTGCTGGTATCCCTAATTTGTGGGCGGCACGGTGGCACAGTGGTTAGCACTGCTGCCTCACAGCGCCTGTAGACCCGGGTTCAATTCCCGACTCAGGCGACTGACTGTGTGGAGTTTGCACGTTCTCCCCGTGTCTGCGTGGGTTTCTTCCGGGTGCTCCGGTTTCCTCCCACAGTCCAAAGATGTGCGGCTCAGGTGAATTGGCCATGCTAAATTGCCCGTAGTGTTAGGTAAGGGGTAAATGTAGGGGTATGTGTGGGTTGCGCTTCGGCGGGTCGGTGTGGACTTGTTGGGCCGGAGGGCCTGTTTCCACACTGTAAGTCTAATCAAAAATTGTCCAGAGGACAGAGAAGAGTCAACCACATTACTGTGGGTGTCTGGAGTCACATGTAGGCCAGACCAGGTAAGAGTGGCAGGTTCCTTCCCATTCAGGGATGAGTTTTTCTCCTGACAGTGGTTTCACAGTTATCATTAGACACTTATTTCCAGATTATTATAGAATTCAAATTCATCATCTGTCATGGCAGGAATTGAACCCAGGTCCCCAGAACTTTATTTGAGTTTCTGGATTAATAGTCGAGCGATAGCACCACTAAGTCATTGCTTACTCTATGCAAATTGTAACAGCAGTCTAGGTTTGTTCAATGTATCGTTTTAATTGCATGACACTGTGATGGTTCTGTGTCCTATGATCCTGCCCCACTAGTTACCCGATGAAGGAACAGTGCTCTGAAAGCTTGTACTCCCAAATAAGCCTGTTGGACGATAATATGGTGTTGAGTGATTTTTAATTGATAGCTATGCCTTCCCATTGTAACCACTCCTGAACTGTATTTCCTTGACTGTAAGACATTTCGAGACATCCTGACATAGTGAATGCTTTGCTCCCCATTCCACCCACACCTTGTTCTTTACAACACCACCTTTACCAGCCCTCTTCAGTTCCAACTGAGTATTACATTTGAAACATTACACTTACATTAACCATATTGCAGTTGAAATGTTAACTCCATTTCTCTTTCCTGGTATTTACCCCACAGATGGCAAATGGGGGTGGGGGGGGGAGGATATCGTTGCTTCACTTTTCGCATTGATGAGGTTGGGAATTCACCGTCTACCCAGGTCGAGCAGTGGAGGCTACGAGACCTGACCATGTCAACCTGTTCCAATGTTGCCATCCGAGTTAAAACACTGGAGGAAAAAGATTGATGTCTTCAGCATAGAACATACAACATTACAGCGCAGTACAGGCCCTTCAGCCCTTGACGTTGCGCCGACCTGTGAAAATAATCTGATGCCCATCTAACCTACACCGTTCCATTATTATCCATATGCATGTCCAATGCCCATTTAAATGCATTTAACATCGGCAAGTCTATTACTGTTGCAGGCAGGCTGTTTCACACCCCTACTACTCTCCGAGAGAAGAAACTACCCCGATATCTGTCCTAAATCTATCAACCCTCAATTTAAAGCTATGTCCCATTGTGTTAGTCTTCACCAACCAAGGAAAACGGCTCTCCATGTCCATCCTATCTAACCCTCTGATTATCTTACATGTTTCGATTAAGTCACCTCTCAACCTTCTTCTCTCCAACTAAAACATCCTCAGTTCCCTCAGCCTTTCCTCATAACACCTTCCTTCCATACCAGGCAACGTCCTAGTAAATCTCCTCTGAACTCTTTCCAAAGTTTCCACATCCTTCCTATAATGTGGTGACCAGTACTGCACACAATACTCCAGGTGCGGCCTTACCAGTGTCTTGTACAGCTGAAGCATGACCTCGTGGCTCCGAAACTCAATCCCCCTACCAATAAACACTAACACACCATACACCTTCTTAACAACCCTATCACCCTGGGTGGCAACTTTCAAAGATTTATGCACCAGGACACCGAGATCTCTCTGTTCATCTACACTGCCAAGAATTTACCATTAGCCCAGTACTCTGCGTTCCTGAACTACCTCACACTTTTCTGCATTAAACACCATTTGCCACTTCTCAGCGCAGCTCTGCATCTTATCTATGTCCCTCTGTAACCCACAACATCCTTCAGCACTATCGAAAACTCTGCCTACCTTAGAGTCAAATTTACTAACCCATCCTTCTACATCCACCTCCAGATCATTTATAAAAATGACAAACAACAGTGGCCCCAAAACAGATCCTTGTGGCACACCACTGGTACCTGAGCTCCAGGATGAACATTTCCCATCAACCACCCGCTGTCTTCCTTCAGCTAGTCAATTTCTGATCCAAACCGATAAATCACCTTCATTCCCAAAACTTCATATTTTGTGCAATAGCCAACCATGTGGAACCTTATCAAATGCCTTACTGAAGTCCATATACACCACATCAACCACTTTACCCTCATCCACCTGTTTTATCACCTTCTGAAAGAACTCAATAATGTTAGTAAGGCCCAACCTACCTTTCACAAAACCATGTTGACTACCCCTAAGCAAATTATTCTTTGCAGATAATTATAAATCCTATCTCTTAGAATCTTTTCCAACACCTTACCCACAACCGAAGTAAAGTTCACTGGCCTATAATTACCAGGGTTGCCCTGACTCCCCTTCTTAAACAAGGGAACAGCATTTGTTATCCTCCAGTCTTCTGGCACTATTCCTGTTGACAATAATGACACAAAGATCAAAGCCAAAGGCTCTGCAATCTTCTCCCTAGCTTCCCAGAGAATCTGAGGATAAATCCCATCTAGCCCAGGGGTATTATCTATTTTCAGATCTTTCAAGATCACTAAAACCTCCTTTTTGTCAACCTCAATCCCATCTAATCTTGTAGCCTGTATCTCCGTATTTTCACCAACATTGTCCATTTCCAATGTGAATAATGATGAAAAATATTCATTAAGCACTTCCCTTATGTCCTCAGATTCCACACACAACTTTCCACTACTATCCTTGATTGGCCCTAATCCTCCTTCACACAAGTGACATCATCTTCTCTCTGATGCCTCACGCTCACTCTATCTCTGCTACTGTGCCCACCTCCTACCCAGGCTCATACCCTACCCTCTCACTATTCCCTCACTCACACTGATCCACTCTAACATCACGCACCCCACGCCCCCCTCCCCCCAAAAGCACTAATCCTACATGCCCCTAACACTGCCTCCACCTACCCATCTGTAACAAGAGTCACAGTTGTGTCACCCACTGCTGCCTTCTGTAATGCCTGCATTGTTCATTCTTGAGGAGTACAGCCCACAGGAAAACAGAAAGAGTCAGAGTGGAAGGAGTGCTGACAGAATTTTGTCTTCTTACCCCTTACGTGGAGAGAATCCTGACTCTCCTGACTTACTGCACTGGGAAGCCCTGAGCAAAGGCTAGCTCCATTTAGGTAAAAACAAGGACTGCAGATGCTGGAAACCAGAGTCTGGATTAGAGTGGTGCTGGACCAGCACCACTCTAATCTAGCTCCCTTTAGGCCTGCTAATAACAGTGACAGGCCTCCTGGCTTTGTGACCCTGCCAAATGGCAGGGTGAGCCATGTATCTGAGGCTGAGGAGATAATGCATGAGAAGGCCAGGTAATAGGGGTGGCATGGTAGCATAATGAGTTAGCATTGCTGCCTCACAGCACCAAGGACTCAGGTTCAAAATCAGCCTTGGAACACTGTCTGCATGCAGTTTGCATGTTCTCCCCCGTCTGTATGGGTTTCCTCCCATGGTCCAAGGTTGTGCTGGTTAGGTGGATTAGCCAAGGGAAATGCAGGGTTACAGGGGAGGGGGTGGGATGCTCTTCAGAGGGCTGGTGTGGACTTGATGGGCCAAATGGCAAGTAGGGATTCTAGGCTTTCAAAGTAGAATGATGTGATTATCCAGCTAGGGTCAGACTGAAGTGAGCGAACAACGAAGAGCCTGGAGATATAGCGTGGTCCAGTCCATTAGCTGGGTGTTCCTGAGCACACAGTGTCCTTGCTGCAGTATTACAAAGAGCATAGCACCCAGTGCAGCATTGTAGGACAGCAGTGCCCTGTCAGTGAACTGGTGATGTCCCATGAGTGGTCTTAGAGGCTGGCACATGTCAGATGCCTAATGGTCCTGGACATGGCTGGTGCCCATCGAGCCTGGCCTCGGACGTTAGTGCTGAACATGAAAGTCTTTCAGAAGAAGTGGTCAGATGGGTCATAGAGTCATAGAGATCTACAGCAGAGAAACAGACCAGTCAGTCCAATTTGTCCATGCTGACCAGATATCCCAACCTAATCTAATCCCATTTGCTAGCAATTGGCCTATATCCCTCCAAACCCTTCCTATTCATATACCCATCCAGATGCCTTTTAAATGTTGTAATTGTCACAGCCTCCACCACTTTCTCTGGCAGCTCATTCCATACATGCACCACCCTCTGCATGAAAAAGTTGCCCCTTAGTTCCTTTTATATCTTTCCCCTTCCATGCTGTTATGAAGATGTGGGTGAATTATACCTTTTAAGAGAGTAAAAAGCTAGCAGTTACAGCGTCAAGTATTCTCAATACTGGGGTAGCTGGTTGCCTGGAAATGACAAAAAACAGATTTGATCTAGGCCAGTCAGTTTAAATTATACCCTGAAAAAAAAAACAAATTCCAATCAAGTTTGAATTGAGTATATTGACAATCTTAAAAGCCAATGATGCTCTGGGGTATAAGACTGGGGAAAATTGAACAGTTAGGAGGAGAACTGCCAAGCCCCAGCATGTAAAAGACTGCCTGAAAAATAACTCTCTTAAAAAGTACCTTTATTGATCAGTAACCTCTGAAGCAGAATCCCTAAGAAGAGGAAAAGAAGGCACAGAAGGATCCAAATGGAAGAGCCGAAAGCTGCCTAGTTTTGAGATAAGAAGTCTTGCTTTGTAAATCTTAATTGGGAGTTTTATCGACTAGTATTATAGAAGGGAAGGTAACAGATAGGTTAGAGTCAGGAATTTTAGATAGTTATTAACTCATTATATTCCATTATTCTTTAAGAAATAAAGTTGCTCATTTTTACTTTAAATAGTGTTTGGCTCCTTGAATATTTACAGGTTACTGAACAGGATATATCTTTGCTGTGTTGCTGTTTTGATATTAAGCAGGAGGGTTTACCCCATGTTTTAACAATCCTAAACATATGCCCTCTAGTCCTGGACTCCTCCACCTCAGAGAAAAGACCTTGTCTAAATACACTATCCACGCCCCTCATGATTTTATAAACCTCGATAATGTCACCCATAGACCATCAGTGTTTGCTCTGATTCCCACGTTATGGATAGTGATGAGGGCTGTTTTCAGCTGCAAAGGGACTTAGATATGATGCAGAGCTGGGCTGAGGAGTGCCAGATGGAGTTCAACCCTGTCAAGTGTGAGGTTGTCCATTTTGGAAGGACAAATAAGAATGCTGAATACAGGGTTAATGGTAGGGTTCTTGGTAAGGTGGAGGAGCAGAGGGATCTTGGGGTCTATGTTCATAGAGCTTTAAAAGTTGCCACTCAGGTGGATAGAGCTTGTAAGAAGGCCTATGGTGTATTAGCGTTCATTACCAGCGGGATTGAATTCAAGAGTCGTGAGGTGATGTTGCAGCTGTACAGGACCTTGGTAAGCTCACGTTTGGAGTACTGTGTGCAGTTCTGGTCACCTCACTTTAGGAAAGATGTGGAAGCTTTGGAGAGGGTGCAGAGGAGATCTACCAGGATGTAGCCTGGAATGGAGAATAGGTCGTATGAGGATAGGTTGAGAGTGCTCAGCCTTTTCTCATTGGAACGGCGAAGGATGAGGGGTGACTTGATAGAGGTTTATAAGATGATCCAGGGAATAGATAGAGTAGACAGTCAGAGACTTTTTCCCTGGGTACAACAGAGTGTTACAAGGGGACATAAATTTAAGGTGAAGGGTGGAAGGTATAGGGGGGATGTCAGGGGTAGGTTCTTTACCAGAGAGTGGTGGGGGCATGGAATGCGTTACCTGTGGGAATGGCAGAGTCAGAATCATTGGTGACCTTTAAGCGGAAATTGGACAGGTACATGGATAGGTGCTTAAGCTAGGACAAATGTTCGGCACAACATCATGGGCCGAAGGGCCTGTTCTGTGCTATATTGTTCTATGTTCTATGTTTTATGAGGTTTCCCAATGTTAAGGTTGTTTTGTAAGGTGGGACGCCGAACATTAATGAGGTGAGTCGGGCTACTTACAAAGGATTTCACAAACAATTATCATCAAGTTGCTTCTAACAGCAGGATGGGGCATTGCCAGACTTGCTGCCCAATTCTGCCGCACATCTCGCCACCACCCACATTGCTCCGACCCCAGTAGGATTCTGTCCAGTGCATCCATGCCACCTCTTTGAAAGAGACTTCTCATGGCCACATTACAACAGCAGTTATGCATTTTTAACAGAGTAAAGCACACAAGGGAAGCAACATCAAACAGAAATCAATACCAAGGCACAAAAAGAAGACAAATGCTGGAGAAACTCAGCAGGCCTGCCAGCCTCTGTGAGGAGAGAAGCAAAGTTAACTTTTTGAGTCAGATGACTTCTTCAGAACTTCAGAGTCAAACATTAATTCTCCTCCTCTCTGCACAGATGCTGTCAGACCTATTGAATTTCTCCAGCATTTGGCATTTTTAAATTTCAGATTTCCAGCATCTGCAGCACGTGACTGTTATTTGAGTGTTTTTACAATAAAGAGGTAGATAGGGCAGCGAAGAAGGCATTTGGTTTGCTCACCTTTACGAGTTAGTGCACTGAGTATAGGATTTAGGAGGTCATACTGTGGCTGTACAGGACCTAGGTTCGGTCACTTTTGGAATAGTATGTTTGATTCTGGCCTCCCCAGTATAGGTGAGATGTTGTTAAACTTGAAAGGGTTCAGAAAATATTTACAGGGATTTTGCCAGGGTTGGAGGGTTTGAGCTATAGGGAGGGTTGAATAGGCTAGGACTGCATTCCCTGGAGCATTGGAAGCTGAGGGGTGGCCTTATGGAGATTTTTAAATTTATGAGGGGTATAGATTGGATGAATGGACAAGGTCTTTTCCCCGGGTTAGGGGAATCTAAAGCTGGAGGGCAGAGATTTAAGCTGAGAGGGGAATGATTTCAAACGGGCAACGTTTTCACACAGAGCGTGGTGCGTGTATGGAATGAGCTGCCAGAGGAAGTAGTGGAGGCTGGTATAATTACAACATTTAAAAGGCATCTGGATGGGTATATGAATAGGAAGGGATATGGGCCAAGTGCTGGCAAATGAGACTAGATTAGGTTGAGATGTCTGGTCGGCATGGACGAGTTGAACCAAAGGGTCTGTTTTTGTGCTGTCAGGGGTAAAGACCTCTATGACTGTCAGGGGTAAAGACCGAAGGCTTTGATGCGGTAGATTTCAAGGAATGCCTCAAAGGGAGGAAAGTGAGGTGGAGAGAGATCTTTTGGGATGATATTCCAGAGCGGCAGCTGGTCACTGATGGTGGAGGATCAAACCCAATCAGAACCTCTACTGCCTTGAAGGAGTAGGAGCAGCAAAAGCCACAATGGACCAGTACCAACAGCAAGTCCCCTCCACTCACCATCCTGACCTGCAATCATATCCCTGTTCTTTCCTGTTTCTCAATCAGAATGCTGGAAGTCACTCCTAACAGCACAGTGGGTGACCCTTTACCCCTGCAGCAGTTCAAGAAGGTGGTTCACACCAAAATGAGAAAAACCTGGAGCAGCACAAATGTCTTAGAGGGTCGCAGGTCTGGAAACAGCCACAGAGTTTGGGAGGGGCAAAGCCTTGGAGGGATTTGAAAACAAGGATGAGGAGCTTCAAATCTTTACTGAGAGTCAGCACAGAGCTCCTCCAGCACACACATGCACAAACACACATACACACGCAATAGAGACAGACACACAGACACACACAGCACAAAGACACACACATCCACAGATACACACATAGACACACACACACCAATACATTCAACAGACACACACACATACACACACACACACATTCACACCCACACAGAGACACACGCACACAAACACACATGCACAGACACATACACAGACATGAAGATGCAAACATACACAGACATACGCACACACCAACAAACACATAAACACACCTGGTTACACAGAAATAGACACAAAAATACACACACACAGGCACACGCACAGACTGACACAGACATGCATACATACACATACGCAAACACACACACCAACAGAAGTACACACATATACATGGACAAAAATACACACACATACACACAAGCACACACACACACACACGCACACACACACACACACACAAATAGAGACAGACACACACAAACATATATACTTACGCACACAGACATACACATAAAAACGCACATAAAAATTGACAGACACAAAGAGATCCCTCAAATCCCTTTCAATACCACAGTTCACCCCAAATTCAATTAAAAAACTGTTTAAAATATCCTCTTCAATTTGGCAGTGCTTTTCAGAAGACAGCCTAGTTTGCTTTGTTAGCTCTGTTTGGGGGTGACACCTTTCCTAACTCTTTTAACATATTGTTGTTTCCCACTGACTTTTACAAGGAACAGGGAGTCATTCTGAAAAGAAAATCCCCCCGCTGAGCTGAAGCAAACTATGTATTTTTTTCTCCTGTGAGTTTTGATTTATTGCTATTAATTGCAGAGTTTTTACCCTGCTGAATTGGCGCGGCCAGCGAAGGCTAGTTACACCACATCTGCAATTGTTAGCAAAAGGGAAGATCTCATCCTGAGAGAGAGACAGGAAAGTCAAGCAGGATTTGAACCAACAGCTTCTTATTGATTGTGACATAGGGTCCCTTGAGCTGCACACCAGATTCCCAGCCTTCCCACCCCATGCGTCCCCACCACTACCCCACCACCCCTCCACCCCTTTCCCCACACACACACACACACACACACAAACATAAACCGCTGCTGACCCCATCTAGAAACGCTGGCCCCGATTCTCGAATAACTTATAGCCTTAGTCACGCTGTGGTGAAACAAAAATATTTGGTCAATTTTAAATTAGCATCAGAAATGCCATAAATCATCAGCAGTTTTTTTTTAGGCTCTGAGTGAAATAACCCAGAGTTTTTGCAATATTTTCCATGGTTTTTTTTCAATAAAAAAAAACTTTGATGGGAAAATAATATGGCTTTGTTTGCCGTGGACACTTGGCAACCGCCTCAACTTAGGACACCTGCAGGCTTCTAGATGGTGGAAGCCAAGGCCTAACATAAGGCTTCACTTTAAGATTGGGTGTATGTCAAGTAATTCAGAACTCTCCGAATGCAGACATATCTGTCAGTGAACCATACTAATACCTTAAACTGCGAGACTGAGATTAATAGGGTTTGTGTAATGAGATATTACTTCAAAGTGCGCGGGGGAAAAAAAATGTCAAACAACTTCCACCAAACAAAGGAACGCATTGTGAAGACGGTCAAATTTTTAAGAGCATTTCATGTGGTGAACCCTAACTCCCAAAGCCCAGAGGCTGGCATTCAGGTCCAATGTCAGAAGTTCAGGCACATAAATGTTTTAATTAGTGCATAGTGTTTAAACAGGGAATTTTTCAGCATCATCTGGCTGTGTGAAGTGAAATATTTATACAGTGTTTCTCAATTCACTGCATCTTGCATAATTGTATAATTTGGGTCATGTGTAAAACTCATGAAAGCAAAGAGGCTTAACCTCCCCATTCACATTTTTTCTCTGCATTTTAATTTGTGGCCAACTTGTCTCTCAACTGGGAAGCAGCAAGCTTCCAACCCAACCAAAAGCAAGAGTTGTACCAACTAACAGTGAGCTTGCCCTGAAAAGGGCAAAGTAAACATGTATGGCCTAACCCTCTAACAGCTCAAGTTTCATTGCCAACCTAAGTGCAGTCCAATGTCAAAAGCTGACAAGGAACCTTTAGCAGCCAGGTTCTTGTTGATGCTATCAACACTGTCTGCTGAAATCCAATGTTGGACGAGTGAAAACTTCCTCCTAAATTAAATAGTTGATCCTTGGAATTTGGAGAAGACCTTGTTCCTCAGCTGTTGTGACAACGCACTCATCCCCCACCGATCACTCCTGGTCCTCAGCAGTTGGCCCAGACTCAGTCTTTAGCAATGTCTAAATTAGAGCGGTGCTGGAAAATCCTGATTCCTGATTTTGCCCGAGGCGTTGATTTTCCTGCTCCTTGGATGCTGCCTGACCTGCTGTGCTTTTCCAGCACCACTCTAATCTAGACTCTGGGTTCCAGCATCTGCAGTCCTCACTTTTGCCCAGTCTTTAGCAATGGCTGGATCATGGAACTAAGAAGCCATGGAATGAACAGAAAATGATATTTGTCTTAAATTTCTCTCTTTTTCTAATATATATAATTTAAGTAATTTCTTGGCAATCTATTAATGACAACTTATACACATTTTACGAAATTTTCACAAATACAATTAATAATAAATTTCTTTCTACTGTGAAGACTAAACCAATTTTTTTTCTCATTATTCTTTATGGGATTAGGGTGTTGCTGCCCGGACAGGTTTTATTGCCCATCCCTAATTGCCCAGAGGACAGCGAAGAGTAGGCCTGACCAGTTAAGGATCGAGTCAGGCAGCATCCAAGGAACAGGAGATTCGACGTTTCGGGCATAAGCAGCATTCCTGAAGAAGGGCTTATGCCCGAAACATCGAATTTCCTGTTCCTTGGATGCTGCCTGACCTGCTGCGCTTTTCCAGCAACACATTTTCAGCTCTGATCTCCAGCATCTGCAGTCCTCACTTTCTCCCCAGTTAAGGATCAAGATTAGAGTGGCGATGGAAAACCACAGCAGGTCAGGTAGCATCCGAGGAGCAGGAAAATCGACGTTTCAGGCAAAAGCCCTTCATGGACTTTTGCCCAAGACATCAATGTCCCTGTTCCTTGGATGCTGCCAGACCTGCTGTGCTCTTCCAGCACCACTCTAATCTCCAGCATCTGCAGTACCCACTTCTGACCAGTTAAGGATTGTTTCCCAAAAGGGCATTAGTGAAGCAGATGGATTTTTCCTGAAAACTGATTCACGATCATCATTAGACTTCTAATTTCAGGCTTTTCCTTTTTAATTGAATTCACTTTCCACCATCTGCCATAACAGGATTCAAACCTGGGTTCCCAGAGTATTGCATGGGTTGACAGACCCATGGCAATACCATCAGCTATCGCCTCCCCATTGATTTCACATGTGTTCCTAACTCCATTTCCCACCCAGCCACTCTATCCCTCACCCTGGTAACCAGTCTGTTGACTACCTCGGAGTCTTTTTGGCACTAAGCGAGCTCGATCACAAAATGGTCTATCTAAACCTTTGTAACATTGTCTGACTCTGGTCTTGTGTCTCAGCTGATCTGCTGCTGAAACTATCAGCCACGTCATTGCGTATTTTTATACGGCCACATGAACAAGAGCAGACCATTCAGCCCTTTCAGCTTGCTCCGACATTCAATAAGGTCATGTCTAATCTGATTTTAACCTCAACCCTACATTCCTGCATATCCCGATAACCTTTGATTGCCCTCATAATCAAGAATCTATCTGTCTCTGCCTTAAAATTATTAGAAGGATCTGCAACCTTCAGGACAGGGAATTCCAGAGACTCACAATCCTCTGAGGCAACACAAGAGCTAAGAGTCAGAGTAGATAATTCAGCCCCTCAAACCTGCTCCACCATTTCACACCATCAAGACTGATCTCATCTTGGCCTCAACTCCACTCTTCTGCCCTCTCTCCACAGCCCTTCAACCTGTTATTAATTAAAACTCTGTCCATCTCGTCCTCAATGTCCCAGTATCCACCACACTCTGGGGCAGTTAACTCCCCAAAGGGTTGTCACCCTTTGAGGGAAGAAATTCCTCCTCACCTCTGTTTTAAATCTGCTGGTCCTTACCCTGACACTATGGCCTCTCATATGGCTCACATGAGGCAATATCCCCTCTACATCTAGTTAGCAAATTAGCATCTTATATACCTTAATTATACCTCCTCATTCGTTTAAACTCTGGAGAGAAATGGCCTAAATTGCTCAAACAATTTTCTCATCTCTGTCTTAAATGGGAAACCCGTTATTTTTAAACCATGACCCTTTGTTCTGGATTCTCCCACAAGGGATATCCTTTCCACATCCACCCAGTCAATTTCCCTCAGGAACGTATATGTTTCAATTTAGTTGCCTCTGACTTTAACTTAACTCCAGAGGATACAGTTCTGAAGATGGGTCACTGGACCTGAAATGTTAACTCTGATTTCTTTTGCCCAGACTGCGTACAGCTGTAATGTAAATTTATTTTTCTACATTTCTCTATTCTGTAACTAAAGATTGTACCTGGGTACCGTTATACCTAAGTTGGAAACTTATAAACTTTTCACTGTAGCCATTTCAGTATACGTGACAATAAAGCTAATTCAATTCAATTCAATTCCAATGCTGCCAGACTTGCTGTGACTTTCCTGCAATTTCTGTTTTAGTTCCAGAGGATGTAGAAACATAGAAAAATACAGCGCAGAACAGGCCCTTTGGCCCTCAATGTTGCGCCAATCCAAGCCCACCTAACCTACACTAGCCCACTATCCTCCATATGCCTATCCAATGCCCGTTTAAATGCCCATAAAGAGGGAGAGTCCACCACTGCTACTGGCAGGGCATTCCATGAACTCATGACTCGCTGAGTAAAGAATCTACCCCTAACATCTGTCCTATACCTACCACCCCTTAATTTAAAAGCTAAGCCCCCTCGTAATAGCTGACTCCATACATGGAAAAAGGTTCTCATTGTCAACCCTATCTAAACCCCTAATCATCTTGTAAAATCATCTTATAAATCTAATCTGTTTAACTATTCCTTTTTAAGACAGAGTAAGATATATCCTGATTCAGCAAGGTGGTGGAAAGTCATCAGTGGCAGTGAATTTGAGTTTACAATCTGATGAAGGGTCTCTGATTTTGCTCAGGACTTGAAGATAGGTGGGACTGTAAGTTGTGAAGATGACGTAAGGAATTTACAAAGAGATAAAGATAATGAAAGTGAGCGGGCCCAAAGGAAAATGACGCAAGGGTAATAATACAAGACAACGCGAGCTTGTACAGGTCAGCAGGCAGAATAAAATATCAACAAATTATTAAAATGTAAGGACACTGATACATGAATCACAAAAAGGTTTGCATGTCGGTAGAGAACTGGCATAGGCATATTGAGCAAAATGTTCTCCTCTTGTGCCAGAATAACTCCATGACTTGACCACAGACGAGTGGCAAGGTAAATGAAATGTTGCCATTTATTGCAGGGTGTAGATTACAAAAGTATCACTACAACTGTACACTGGAATTGGTGAGACCACGTTTGGAAAATTGTGTGCTGTTTTGGTCTCCTTATTTAAGAAAGGATATAATTGTGTTTGAAGCAGTTGTGAGAAGATGCATTCATTTGATTCCTGGGACGAAGGGCTTGTCTTATGATGAAAGTTAGGACAGGTTGGGCCTATATTCATTGGGCTTTAGAGGCATCATATTAAAATCTATAAGATGAATCTAATGAGGATCTAAGTGAGAAAGTATTGCAGCACTGTGGAGCCATTCTTCCACATCCTGCACAAGGCACCTGTATTTTTCTTTATTGATTCACAGGACCAACACCAAGTGCTAGACCAGCATTTATTGCTCATCCCTAATTGCTCAGAGGACGGTTAAGAGTCAACCACATTGCTGTGGGGTCTGGATTCATATGGAGGCCAGAGCAGGTAAGGATGCCAGTTTGATTCCTTAAAAGACAATAGTGAACCAGATGGTTTCTTCTGACAATCGGTAATGGATTTATGGTCAACATTAGACTCTTGATTCCAGATTTATTTTTGATTGAATTCAAATTCCACCATTTGCCAAGGCAGGATTCGAACCTGGGTCCCCAGAACACTTGTGGAAGTTTCATGGAACATCTCTGGGACACCTCCATCAAAACTCATAGAATATTTCTGGGATATACGCATCCAACAACCTCATCACCCAGTGACCGACCACTTTAACACCCCTTCCCATTCTGCCAGGACATGCAAGTCCTGGGCTTCCTCCACCACCAAATTCTTGCCACCTAATGATTGGAGGAAGAACGCCTCATCTTCTGACTTGGGACATTGCAACCACATTGATTTCACCAGTTTCCTCATTTCCCCTCCCCTCACCTCATCCCAGATCCAATCCTCCAACTTGGCAGTGCCCTCTTGACCTGTCCCACCTGTCCATCTTCCTTCCCAACTATCTGCTCCACCCTCCCCCAGCCTATCACCATTACCCCCCACCTGCATCCACATATTGCCATTCCCATAGCCCCACCCCGACCTCTCTATTTATTTCTCAGCCCCGTTGCCTAACCCCCGATCCTGCTGTTCCCACATTCCTGATGAAGGGCTTATGCCTTAAATGTCAATTCTCCTACACCTCTGATGTTGCTTGACCTGCTGTGCTACTCCAGCATCACACTGTTCGACTCTGATTCTCCAGCATCTGCAGTCCTCACTTTCCCCAGAAGATTCCCTGGATCTCTGGATTAACAGTCCAGAGATAATATCACTTGGCCAACACCTCTCCTACCAACCTGAGTAGTGATCTTAGCCCAGGCTGGCATGGTCTGGTGGCACAGTCTTCACTGCTGGTCTTTCAGGAAGAGGATTCCTCTTCCTTGGACCACCATGTCCACCCAGGACAGAGAATCATGGAGCCATCTTCCCATTCTCTGCCAAGTTCTGACTCTGTCCTTCGATGAGCTTGCCACTACAGAATGCCAGTGCTTGCCCTGGTAAAGTGACCTATTAAAGATGGCGCTGGGGCAAGGGGCAGCCATCTTCGGGTGGATATCCACTGAGTACCACCTCCTCTAACCTAATAATAAGACCAATTGTGACTAGCGGGTAAGTGCTGCATTTTCCTTGTTTGTTTCTTTAGATTTAGTTGGTTTTTGTTGTTTTTTAAGGAAAGCTTACTTTTAGAGGGATGGCAGTGCAGAGAGGGCAATGTTCCTCTTGCAACATGTATGAGGTGAGGGAAGCCATTAGCGTCCCTGCTGAGTACACTTGCAAGAAGTGCACCCATCTCCAGCTCCTCCAAACCCGTGTTAGGGAACTGGAGCTGGAGTTGGATGAACTGCGGATCATTCGGGAGGCAGAGGAGGTCATAGATCGGAGCTATAGGCAAGTAGTTACTCCGAAAGTTCAAGATAGATGGGTGACAGTGAGGGGGAGTGGGAGGAGGAAGACAGTGCAGGGACCCCCTGCGGTCATTCCCCTCAAGAACAAGTATACCGTTTTGGATACTTGTGGGGGGGATGACTTACCAGGGGTAAGCAACGAGGTTCAGGCCTCTGGCACGGAGCCTGGCCCCGTTGCTCAGAAGGGTAGGGTGGAGAAAGGTAGAGCAATTGTTCTTGGGGACTCGATAGTGAGGGGTACAGACAGACGGTTTTGTGGGGGCGACAGGGACTCACGTTTGGTATGTTGCCTCCCAGGTGCAAGGGTACGTGATGTCGCTGATCGTGTTTTCCGGGTCCTTAAGGGGGAGGGGGAGCAGCCCCAGATCGTGGTCCACGTTGGCACCAACGATATAGGTAGGAAGAAGGGTGAGGATGTAAGGCAGGCTTTCAGGGAGCTAGGTTGGAAGCTCAGAGTTAGAACAAACAGAGTTGTAGTCTCTGGTTTGTTACCCGTGCCACGTGATAGAGAGTCGAGGAACAGGGAGAGAGAGCAGTTAAATGCGTGGCTACAGGGATGGTGCAGGAGGGAGGGATTCCGGTTTCTGGATAACTGGGGTCCTTTCTGGGGAAGGTGGGACCTCTATAAAAAGGATGGTCTACACTTGAACCTGAGGGGCACCAGTATCCTTGGGGGGAGGTTTGCTAGTGCTCTTTGGGAGGGTTTAAACTAACTCCGCGGGGGCATGGGAACCAGGACTGTAGCTTTAGGGTACAGGACCTTGAGTGTAGGGAGGTTAGGAATAATGCAGCGATCTCTAAGGAGGGTGCCTGTAACCAGAAAGGTGGATTGAAGTGTGTATACTTCAATGCCAGAAGTATAAGGAATAAGGTAGGTGAACTTGCAGCGTGGGTTGGTACCTGGGACTTCGATGTTGTGGCCATTACAGAGACGTGGGTAGAACAGGGACAAGAATGGCTGTTGCACGTTCCAGGGTTCAAATGTTTTAGTAGGATCAGACATGGGGGTAAAAAAGGGGGAGGCGTGGCATTACTTGTCAAAGACAGTATCACAGCAGTGGAATGGACGATGGAAGAGGACTTGCCATCTGAGGTAGTTTGGGCTGAGGTTAGAAATAGGAAAGGTGAGGTCACCCTGTTAGGTGTTTTCTACAGGCCTCCTAATAGTCCTAGAGAAGTAGAGGATAATATTGCGAGGATGATTCAGGAAAAGAGTGAAGGTAGCAGGGTGGTTGTTATGGGGGACTTTAACTTCCCAGATATTGACTGGGAGAGCTATAGCTCGAGTTCATTAGATGGGTCGGTGTTTGTCCAATGTGTGCAGGAGGGTTTCCTGACACAATATGTCGACAGGCCAACAAGAGGGGAGGCTATATTGGATTTGGTTCTAGGTAATGAACCAGGCCAGGTGTTAGACTTGGAGGTAGGTGAGCACTTCGGGGACAGTGACCACAACTCGGTGACTTTTACTTTAGTGATGGAGAGGGATAATCGTGTGCCGCAGGGCAAGAGCTATAGCTGGGGGCAGGGAAATTATGATGCAGTGAGGCATGACTTAGGATGTGTGGATTGGAAAAACAGGCTTCAAGGGAAGAACACTAATGAGATGTGGGGAGTGTTCAAGGAGCAGCTACTGCGTGTCCTCAATAGGTATGTACCAGTCAGGCATGGTGTAAAGGGCCTTGTGAGGCAGCCGTGGTTTAGTAAGGAATTGGAGTCCCTTGTGAAAGGGAAGAAGGCGGCATATGTAAAGATGAGGCGTGAAGGTTCAGTAGGGGCGATTGAGTGTTATAAGGTAGCCAGGAAGGAGCTAAAGAGGGAGCTAAGAGAAGCGAGAAGGGGACATGAAAAGTCTTTAGCTGGTAGGATTAGGGAAAACCCAAAGGCTTTCTATAGGTATGTCAAGAATAAAAGGATGACTAGGGTAGGTATCGGTCCAGTCAAGGATAGTAGTGGGAAGTTGTGTGTGGAGGCGGAGGAGATTGGAGAGACATTAAATCAGTACTTTTCCTCAGTATTCACTCAGGAACAGGACACTGTTGCTGATGTGAATATGGAATCACAAATAATTAGAATGGATGCCCTGGAAATATGCAGGGAAGAGGTTTTGGGAATATTGGAAAGGATGAATATAGATAAGTCTCCTGGGCCTGATGGCATTTACCCCAGGATCCTATGGGAAGCTAGGGAGGAGATAGCAGAGCCATTGGCCTGGATTTTTATGTCGTCGTTGTCAACAGGAATAGTACCAGAGGACTGGAGGATAGCGAATGTGGTCCCATTGTTCAAGAAAGGGAGTAGGGATAGCCCTAGCAACTATAGGCCAGTGAGTCTGACTTCAGTGGTGGGCAAAGTCTTAGAGAGAATGGTAAGGGATAAGATTTATGAACATCTGGGTAGGAATAACGTGATCAGGGATAGCCAGCATGGTTTTGTGAAGGGCAGGTCGTGCCTCACAAACCTTATTGAGTTCTTTGAGAAGGTGACCAAGGAAGTGGATGAGGGTAAAGCAGTAGATGTTGTGTATATGGATTTTAGTAAGGCGTTCGATAAGGTTCCCCATGGTAGGCTAATGCTAAAACTTCGGAGGTATGGCATTGAGGATACATTAGAGGTTTGGATTAGGAATTGGCTGGCTGGAAGGAGACAGAGGGTAGTAGTTGATGGATTATGTTCATCTTGGAGCGCAGTTACTAGCGGTGTACCACAAGGATCTGTTTTGGGACCATTGCTTTTTGTTATCTTTATAAATGATCTAGAGGAAGGACTTGAAAGCTGGGTAAGCAAGTTTGCGGATGACACAAAAGTCGGTGGAGTTGTGGATAGTGAGGAAGGAAGTGGTAGGTTACAGCGGGATATAGATAAGTTGCAGAGCTGGGCGGAAATGTGGCAAATGGAATTCAATGTAGCTAAGTGCGAAGTCGTTCACTTTGGTAGGAATAACAAGATGATGGATTACTGGGCTAATGGTAGGCTACTTGGTAGTGTGGATGAGCAGAGGGATCTTGGTGTCCATGTACACAGATCTCTGAAAGTTGCCACCCAGGTAAATAGTGCTGTGGGGAAGGCATATGGTGTACTGGGCTTTATTGGCAGAGGAATTGAGTTCCGGAGTCCTGAGGTCATGTTGCAGTTGTATAAGACTCTGGTGCGGCCTCATCTGGAGTATTGTGTGCAGTTTTGGTCGCCATACTATAGGAAGGATGTGGAAGCTTTAGAACGAGTGCAGAGGAGGTTTACCAGGATGTTGCCTGGAATGGTAGGAAAATCTTATGAGGAAAGGCTGAGGCACTTGGGGCTGTTCTCATTGGAGAAGAGAAGGTTTAGGGGAGATCTGATAGAAGTGTATAAGATGATTAGGGGTTTAGATAGGGTAGATACTAAGAACCTTTTACCGCTAATGGAGTCAGGTGTTACTAGGGGACATAGCTTTAAATTAAGGGGTGGTAGGTATAGGACAGAGGTTAGGGGTAGATTCTTCACACAGCGGGTTGTGAGTTCATGGAATGCCCTGCCCGTATCAGTGGTGAACTCTCCTTCTTTATGGTCATTTAAGCGGGCATTGGATAGGCATTTGGAAGTTATTGGGCTAGTATAGGTTAGGTAGGATTCGGTCGGCGCAACATCGAGGGCCGAAGGGCCTGTACTGCGCTGTATCCTTCTATGTTCTATGTTCTATGTTTCGGAATCGTCACACGGTAAGATGAGCTGCGATGGCATGGGAGAGATGTCATAGGCTTGGTAAAAGTAGGAATGAGACAGAGTTGGTAAGATAGAGCAAGAAAACTCACTAGGCTCCGATCAACAAAACCCTTCAAATGGCTCAACACAACTCTGACTGAGCCAAACTGCTCCACCCTCCTTTCCAACTTATCACCTTCACCCCCACCTTCACCAATCTATCGCATTCCCAGCTGCCTTTCCCCAGTCCCACCACTCTCCCGCTCAGCACCCCCCCCGGCCCACAAGCCTCATTCCTGATGAAGGGCTTTTGCCCAAAACGTTGATTCTTCTGCTTCCCAGATGTTGCCTGACTGTCTGTCCCTTTCCAGCACCACACTTTTTGACTCTGACCTCCAGCATCTGCAGTCGTCACTTTGTCCTGAGCCAAACTAATGTCAGGTGCAGTCCACAAGATCCTGAAAGGAATGCTGAAAGGATATTGTGGGGAAAATGGGTGGGTGCAGGAATGACTAGCTATGTGCAAGTTAGGTGGGTTAGCCACGGTAAATGCAGGGTTACAGGGAAAGGATAAGGGGGGAGGTCTGTGTGGGATGCTCTTTGGAGGGTTGGTGTGGACCTGATGGGTCGAATGGCCCCTTTCAGCTCTGCGGGGATTCTATGATTCAAAGGCAGAGCTTAAGAATTCAGACTGAGAAGAATTATTTTCTCTTATTAGTCTGTGGAATTCTCTTCCCCAGAGAGTACAGCAGGCAGGCTCCTTGTACATACTCATGCTTAGTTAGACAGATTTTTGATCAACAAAGAAGTCAAAGGTTATGGGAGACAGGGACAGTTCACTCAGCCATGACCTTCTCATTAATGGGAGAAGGCTGGAGAGACTGAATGACCTACCTTTGCTCGTGATTCTTGCGTTTTTGAGTTTTATCACATCCTACATCTGATTTCCTCTATAACTCATGTTATCTGGTAATTGCCAGAGCCCCATTTGAAAGACAATCTAGCACACCCTGCATTACGTGTTCAGGTTTCTGGGGTGGATCCCGAACTCTTTATGTTTGACTCAGAGCAGAACATGGCCCGGTACTTTTCCAAAGCCCAGTACTTTTCTCACACCTCTCTCACAATCTCTCACACCGACAGCGGTCACACAATTGGGAGGCTACCAAAGGTTCTGCATGGTGTTACCCTGGAAGGAGGGTTTCACATCAAACTCCGACCCCCATCCTCAAAGAGTTAATTCTGCAGGCCCAGGTGAAACAAATTACTCACGCAGGAAATGTGAAATAATTCTCTCCCTTGCAGTGTCCCAGCCCAACTTGAACACCTGACAGTGCTGGAACAGGCCCAAGAAAACTTCATGTGCAATGCACAAAAGGTTTGTCAGCCAAATAGACCTTGGTGTAACTTATGACATGGTTAATTCAGCTCGGAAATTAACCCTGTCTCAGCCCCCACTGTGGGCAGTGTTAAACATTCTGTACAGTAGCCTGGTAGTGTTAGCAACTCCAAGGCTGATGTTTCCAATCAGTCACTCAAAGAGATGTGTATTCCTTTGCCATGGTCTAATCTGTCTATCAGGAGCATTGTGGGAATGCTCTGACTGGTGGGATTAAGTGAGAAGTGTTTGAAATGAATTGAGATTGCAATGCTACTATTAAAGGACTGCTCACATAGAGAATGCCTGCTTGAAATATTTCCGGTTCTGGATTAGTGGCCCTGGAACAGCACAGCAGTTCAGGCAGCATCCAAGGAGCGGATGAAAGTGATAGGTCAGGGAGAAGAGGGTGGAGTGGATAGGTGGAAAAGGAGACAGGCAGGTAGGACAAGTCCGGACAAGTCATGGGGACAGTGCTGAGCTGGAAGTTTGGAACTAACGTGAGGTGGAGGAAGGGGAAATGAGGAAACTGTTGAAGTCCACATTGATGCCCTGGGGTCAAATGTGGCTGTGGTAGCGAGTTTGTTTCAGGACATGGTTGAAGAGCTTCAGGGCAGAGGAAATGACCTGGGAGTTGCAATGGGAGAGGGGTTCCCTGAGATTCTTGTAGAGAGAGGAGGAAAACTTCTTCAAGGCAGGCATCCTTGCAAGAGGATTCGCAGTAGGGTTAAAATCAACGAGGCAAAAACAATGACTGCACGTGCTGGAAATCAGATTCTGGATTAGTGGTGCTGGAAGAGCACAGCAGTTCAGGCAGCATCCAGAGTGCAGCGAAATCGGCGTTTCGGGCAAAAGCCCTTCATCAGGAATAAAGGCAGAGAGCCTAAAGCGTGGGGAGACCATTAACAATTGAGATTTTTCTCCATAGCCATAACTGGGCATCATGAGGCTGTGGAAGGGGCTGCATAAATGCAGGATTTTCTCTCTCAAAGGAAGGTTAAAAAAAACTTCCCCATGTGATTGCGCTGCCGTTGAGAGTTCACGAAAGAGCCCATTCCCTCAGATGATGTGATACAGAGTCCAGCACACAAGGTGTGGCTATGCAGATAGAATCCCTGCAGGGGAGAAAGAGGCCATTCAGCCCATCGAGTCTGCACTGATCCTCTGAAGAGCATCCCACCCAGACCAAGTGCCATCTCCCAAGCCAACATTAAACCAATACCTTGGACACTAGATAGCAATTTAGAAAGAACATAGAACAGTACAGCACAGAACAGGCCCTTTGGCCCACAATGTTGTACCGAACATTTGCCCTAGCTTAAGCACCTATTAATGTACCTATCCAATTGCCACTTAAAGGTCACCAATTTAGCATGTCCAATCCACCTAATTTATACATCTTTGGACTGTGGGAAGAAACCCACATAGACATTGGGCAAACATGCAAACTCCATCATCTGAGGCTGGAATCGAACCTGGGTCTCTCATTCTGTGAGGCAGCAGTGTTAACCACTGGACCAATACGCTACCTTAAGTGGACCAGACCCGAGGCTTTGAAATCCAACTCCCATTCTTCTTTTTTACATGCTTAAGGCCATGGATTCAATTGTCTGTTCGAAATGTTTCCCATAGATGCATTCACTTTGGCCAGAACACATCATTCAGTGGGAGCAGTGGAACCCCAACATCACAAAACAAAGAACTGCTGAAGCTGAAAATCTGAAACGAAAACAGAAATTACTGGAGAAAGTCAACAGGTGGAGAGAGAGCAGAGTTAAAGTTTTGTGTCAAGTGACCCTCTTCAGAATATTATGACCCCAATGTCCAGCTTGACAACATCCCCAAAGCTATCTCCTGAAACCCTGGAGATCTTAATGTTACCATCAATTTTCATCTGGGACTAAAAGGGTTAAATAAGAAGGGGTTGGAGGAAAGACTCATAGACCTGATTTTGTGATCTCTTGAGTGTAGAAAATTAAGTGGTGATGTAACTGTTGTATATTAGGCGAATAAAGAAGTTTGTAAGTTTTATAGAGACAGACTTTCTTCTCTAGGGTGAGGGGATTCCAGAACTAGGAGGCATAACTTTTGAAATTAGAAATCTCATCTGTTCAGAGAGAAATGAGGAAATACTGATTACAGAAATATTAGTGGAATATAACTCTCTCCCAAAAAGCTTATGAATGTAATGGATAAGATGAAAATTGAAAGCATAGGTTTGGGGTAGATTACCTTGGGGGCCTGAATCTTCATAGGAACAGGGTGTGTGGATTTAACTTGGAAGTTAGGGTGTTCTGCTGAGGAAGGGATACATTGTTGCGTTAATCGCTGCTGAATGGAAGGGAATCTAATTTGGAATCTGAAAATATTTGCAGTTGTGTTCTCCCCTAGTAGGGGACGGAGGATGATGAATTTCCAAGAGGTGTGATTTTCTTGGATGGATGTAGTTATGATATAAGGAGCAAGGAGGTAACTAGGGAAAGGGTTGGCCCACTCAAAGACAAAGAAGGAAAGATTTGTGTGGAGTCAGAGAAAATGGGTGAGATTCGTAATGAGTACTTTACATCGGTGTTCACCGAGGAGATGGGCATGATGGATGTTAAGGTTAGGGATAGATCTTTGGTTACTCTAGGTCAAGTCAGCATAAGCAGGGAGGAAGTGTTGTGTATTCTAAAAGGCACTAAGGTGGACGAGTCTCAAGGATCGGATGAGATCTATCCCAGGTTAATGAGGGAAGCGAGAGAGGAAATAACTGGGGCTTGAACAGATATCTTTGCAGCATCCATGAAAACAGGTGAGGTGCCAGAGGACTGGAGAATTACTAATGTTGTTCCTTTGTTTAAGAAGGGTAGCAGGGATACTCCAGGTAATTATAGACCGGTGAGCCTGACATAAGTGGTAGAGAACCTATTGGAGAAGATAGTAAGGGATAGAATATATACCCATTTGGAAGAAAATGATAGGCAACATGGTTTTGTGCAGGGAAGGTCATGTCTTACAAACCTAATAGAATTGTTTGAAAAGATGACAAAAGATGATGTTCTAGCTAGATGGATTGAGAACTGGTTGGGCAACAGGAGACAGAAAGTAATAGTGGAAGGGAGCTTCTCAAAATGGAAACCTGTGACGAGTGGTGTGCCACAGGGATCCATGCTGGGATCACTGTTGTTTATGATATGCATAAAGGATTTGAAAGAAAGTGTAGGTTGCCTCATTAGCAAGTTTGCAGATAACACTAAGATTGGTGGAGTAGCAGATAGTGAAGGGGACTATCAGAGAATACAGCAGAATATAGATAGATCGGAGAGTTGGGCAGAGAAATGGCAGATGGAGTTCAATCTGGACAAATGTGAGGTGATGCGTTTTGGAAGATACAAAGCAAACTATATAGTAAATAGAAAAGTGCTGGGGGAGATGGATGTACAAAGAGATCTGGGTGTTCAGGTTCATTGTTCCCTGAAGGTGGCAACAAAGATCAGAAGAGTGGCCACATTACCAAAAAGATGTGGATGCTTTGGAGAGGGTGCAGAGGAGGGTGCAGGATGTTGCCTGGTATGGAGGGCACTAGCTATGAAGAAAAGTTGAACAGATTAGGATTATTTTCATTAGAAAGAAGGAGGTAGAGAGGGGAACCTGATTGAGGCCTGCAAAATCATGAGATGTCAACAGGTTGAATAGCAGAATAGAGGACTCAATTACTCAGGGTCAACTCAATTACACGAGTTCAAAGTGAGAAAGAAAAAGTTTAGGGGCGATATATGTGGAAAGTTCTTCACACACAGGGTGGTGGGTGTCTGAAATGTGTTGCCAGTGGAGGTGGAAGGGACAGGAATGATATCATCATTTGAGATGTATCTAGACAGATACATGAATGGGCAGGGAGCAAAGGGATACAGATCATTCAAAAATGGGTGACAGGTTTGGATAGAGGAGGGCCAAAGGTTCCTGTTCCTGTGCTGTAATGGTCTTTGTTTTTTGTTTGTTCTTTGTTCTATGTTCCCAACTGATATTACTACTAGACAAATCAGATTTCAGTTGATAGATCATTTTGTTTTGTTATTAAAGGGTGGTCTTTCACTGAAGCACAAACACGCAATGTTACAGTTTGAGGTTTAACATTGCAATAGAAGTTTATTATGCAAAAATAGAATAACACAAACTATTTCCATGTAACACAAATGTAAAGATTTCAAAATATATAAGAATAGAGTCCCAGTATTGCCAAAAACATTTCTTTATAAGAGCAATATGCGACATATTTTCCTCCCATTTCACATTGATGGAGCCAAATTTAGCTTTGGCTTCAATTCTGTGTTTTGAGAATCAGACTCTCTTCCTGGAGTTTTCATACATTTGGGCTTAGACTTTCTCAGCTTCCTATGTCTCATTCAGGATTTTAATCAAATACTTCTGGGCATACATTAAGGTATGCTTAATGATCCTAAAATTTCTGCCCCACTTTTCTCAGGTCCAAGTGTTTAACACAGTTCAGATTCTGACGAAACTGAAATTAGACTGTCAGTGTATCACCTAAGCTCCCTCTCAAAAAAATTCCAGAATCTTCCATCTTCATGGCTGATTACTTAGATGGCTCATACATTCTCCTGAGAAAAGCAAAACTCCTTTATATACCAGAAGCTACAGAAATACATACAAGTTTGTCATTAAACTCCTCCAGACACACAGAAAAACAATATGCCACTAGTTCAGAATCCAACAATACAAGTATAGCCGAGATGCATATATAAATCATACAACTTACATTACTTTTCACAGTGATGGTTGTGGTGGTGAGTGAGGGTCATTACCACAGAGTTGGGGGAGGGGTTGTTTTCCTGGGGAGGAATGGTGAAGAGTGCCATTACTTCAGCAGAAAAAATGTAGAAGTGAGCTGTGTCCAAGCATGGCGAGTGCTGAGCTATTGAAGTCAGCCAGACCCCGATAACAAGAAATAAGGGGTGCCTTTCCCATTATTTTTCAATTAAATATACGGCGGAACAGGAGGAGTCAGTTCAGTTCAGTTCATTTTAGTCAGCTCTGTTACTTAATTGGAAACGAAAACAGAAATGACTGGAAAAGCTCAGCAGGTCTGGCAGCATCTGTGCAGAAAAATCAAAGCTAACATTTCGGGCTGAGTGATCCTTCCTCAGAAGTGATGGTTGCTAGGAAAATGTCAGCTTATATGCAGAAGATAGGGAGGGAAGGGAGCGAAGGAGGTAAGGAGCAAACAATAGGTGGAGATAGAGCCCAAAGAGAGAGAAAAAAACATTTGGACAGAGAAGGAAGTGAATAATGATCTGGATAGAAGGGCGAATAGCTATTAATGGGGACTGTTAGTGACTAACAATAAGTATAATAATCGACTATGTGTTAACAAGGCCTGGTGTGTGGGGATTGGGATAATTGGGAAGAGCTCAAGCCCCAAAGTTATTGAACCCGATATTGAGTCCAGAGGGTTGCTGGGTCCCCAAGTGGCTATTGAGGTAGCTGTTCTTCCAGCTTGTGTGGAGCTTTGCTAGAGCACGACAATAAGCCTGAGACAGAGATGCTGGCCAGGGAACAGAGTGGTACATTAAAGTGGCAGGCAACTCAAGCTTGGAAGAGGGTAGATGAGAGTATAACTGGTGTGGAAGGGATCCTCGATTAATAAGCTGACTTGAACATTCACTCCTATTCTGGTTCAATAAAACTCATAACCTTTCTGAAGCAAATTTATTTACCTCAGTTTCAACAGGGGAGAGAGAGTTCCAGATTTCCATTTGAATCCTTGTGTGAGTGGGTGATTCCACCATTATTGATGACCTGCCATATTCTAAATGCATGGATATGGCCATTTGCATGGGTTCCTCACCAGGGTTGTCAATCCTACCAATCCTGCATAATTTTCCATTCATTTCCTCCATTGGTTTTCCTTATTCAACTCCTTGGTCTTTCCACTGGGAACCTCAGGTAGTTTGTCCTTATATGAAAGACCCAACAATGATGGTTGTTGGTACTCTGCACTCTCACAAAAGGACCCCATCTCTCCTCACCATACTGTCCTCAATTGTGTATGTACCACTGAAGGAAGCAACCCAGCTGGTATAGAGTTATAGCCACACAATCACCCAGCATGGAAACAGACCCTTCAGTCCAACTTGTTCATGCCGTCCATGTTTCCCAACTAAACCAGGGCCACTAACCTGCATTTGACCCATATTCCGTCAAACCTCTCCTATTCATGTTCTTATCCAAATGTCTTTTCAATGTTGTAAGCACCATCATTCTGGAGCTGGGCTCTACATAATGTCTCCATGTGAATATAAGAAAAGAAACACAGAGGGGGCAACAGAGAAGATAGAAAAGACAAACTAATGTCTCCCTCATCCCACCTCTGTAAAAATTAACAATAGTTAATGTTTCTTCCACTCAGTTACTCACAAAGTGACCATTCCCAAAGTTCCCTGAATATTAAGTCTTCCTTGTGGGGTAGAATTCCTCGATTATCATGGTTTTCAGTGATGAATCTTGTATTCACTTTTGCTGAGCAGAAGGGAGGTGAGAGACCAACTGTTTTCAGCAGACTCGGATGGGTACAATTTGGACTCATGTTGAACAAAGTGCTGTTATAATGCTGAGTATGTGCAGCAAATTCCCTTTCTACAAATCCTATGTTGGTTTAAGATCACAAGATCATAGGAAATAGGAGCAGGATGAAACCATTCACCCCCTCCAGCCTACTCTGCTATTCAACAACATCATGGTTAATCTGATTCTGGCCTTCGCTCCTGCCTGTTTTCCATAACCCTTGCCTCCCTTATCAATCAAAAATATGCTTAACTTAGTCTTGAATAGATTCAATAAATCAGCCCTCCCCTGCTTTCTGGGGAAGAGAATTCCAAGCATTAATGGCCCTCTGAGCGATGAAATTCCGCCTCAAAACCATCGACCATGAATAATGTAAATTCCATGCATGATTAAATAACACCATGAAGCTGGCCTGGATTCCCAGCTCTGTGAAATATTCATCAGAATGCCTTGTTGAAGGGACTATCCCAGAGTAGAATTGAAGTGAAGAAAACCTTTCAATGCTGCACCGTCCTCCTTATCAATAACTAGGAAATGCTAGAAAAAACTCAGCAGGTCTGGCATCATCTGTGGAGAGAAAGCAGGTTTTGGATCCAGCAATTCTTCTTCAGAACACTTGAGTGGGGGAGAGCTGTCACAAAGACATCCTTAAAGAATGATACTCAAAGAATTGTACTTTATAGACATTGTCACAGAAAATATCATCATTCCTGTTGCACTGACAGAATAAAATCACCAGAGTTGGTGTGGAACTGTTAGTGTACAGTCAAGTGGAAATTTCCCTGGAAGTCCTCCACATTAACTCCAGATCTCTTGAAGTCTCATAGGCAAGACAAAACTCCTACTCAATGCCACCTCCTGCTTCCCAACCCCTCCCGCAGTTTGACTGGTGGATCAGTGCTCCTTCTTGTTGAACTACACTTGCAGGAAGCACTCTGGGTGGCAAGGGTAACAAGTGTACTCTGGATGGGGGACTTCAATGTCCACCACTAAGAGCAGCTGTGTCGCACCATTGGTCATGCCTGAAAGGGATGGAGATTATCAGGACTTCATCTCCATGTTGACTGAGAGGTAGTTGCTCCTACTGAGTGGAAGTGGGTACTGCAGATGCAGGAGATTAGTATGGTACTGGAAAATCACAGCAGGTCAAGCAGCATCCGAGAAGCAGGAAAGTTGATGTTTAGGGCAAAAACCCTTGCTCCTACTGATGCTATCATGGACAGATGCATCACAACAGGTCAATTGGTGAGACTATGAAGTAAGGCTATCCTTCTTGCTGGTTTTCTCTGCACTCCTATCATAGACGAGAAACTGAACTGAAACCAAATAAGTACCAAATAAGTACTGGGCGTTCTGAGAGGAGTAACTCATATCTTGTTTTTGTAATGCATCTGCCATCTACAAGTTATAGTCAAGATGGATTAAGCTTCACTTTCCTGAATGAGTGCAGCTCTAACAGCACACAAGAAACGTTTTGCCATACAGGACAAAGCAGGTAAAAACAATCTGTGGAGAGAAAGATGCTGGAAACCAGATTCCTGATGAAGGCTTTTGCCCGAAACGTCGATTTCGCTGCTCTTTGGATGCTGCCTGAACTGCTGTGCTCATCCAGGACAAAGCAGCCTGCTTAATTAGCACTAAATTCACAGCCAATATGCTGAGGCAGCGATATGTACCACCTTTAAGGTGTACTGCAGGCATTTACAGAGCCCCTTTGACAGCTTAAATGAAGGCCCCTTATTTTTAAACCATATCCCTTAGTTTTAGTCTTTCCCACAGGCGAAATATCCTCTTAGCATCCACCATATCCCAGGATCAGAGATGTTTCAATAAGATCACCTCTTATTCTTCTGAACTCCAATGAATTCTGGCCTAACCTGTCCAGCTATTTTAAGACATCTTTCTATTGCATCTCATGCCATGTATTGAATTCATAGGAGTCAGACATCAATAGTTGTTCCAGCACATAAGTACTAACCACATTGCTGTGGGCCTGGAGTCACACGTAGGCCAGATAAGGACGGCAGATTGTCTTTCCTGAAGGACATTAGTGAACCAGCTGGATTTTTATGACAATCACCAGTGTCTGCATTTCTTATTCATTGAATTCATATTTGTCCATCTGTCATGGAGCAATCTGAACCCATAGCCTGGAGTTCTGGATAACTAGCCCAGTGACTTGACTGTGAGACCATTGTCCAGTAAGGAAACCACAACTGTACACAATACTTATGTGGTCTTGCCAACACCTTGCCCAATTGTTATGATATAATGATGTTCATGTGATGAAGTAACAGAGGACATAACCCTGACATCCATCAGGGCTTTTGTGGAACAGCGGTAATGTCCCTACCTCTGAGACAAGATGCACAGGTTGAAGTCCCACCTGCTCCAGACTGGATATAACAACATCCAAACAGGTCTTAGGTTCTACTTTAGAGAGTTGCATTTGCTAACCTCCAAAGTACAATTGAGAATGTAGGGGATGACAAGCTTATTTAGTGATAATGAGCAATTAGTCTCAGAAATGCTAAACGCTAATTCTCCAAGATTGGTACTTCAATGGATTTTTCTCAGCCTTGGCTAAAATCAAAGGTAAACCAACCATAATCTGCAGACGTTACGTTTTATAAGTTCACTTTGGACATGGACATCTCTGGCTGGGTCAGCATTTATTGCATGTCCCTAGCTGCCCTTCAGAAGGTGGTGATGAGCTGCCTTCTTGAACCGCTGCCGTCCATGAAATATTGTTGATGAATTGGTTGTTATGGACCAGGCCAGACACCCTCAAACATTTCAAGAAAGTAGCCCAGACCCTAATTTTGCTAGTTGTTTTAAGCAGGTGTAGAGGATATTCCGGGAGAGATGCAGTTGCTCAAAAGACTTTGTTTTAAACAAAACAGAATTTATTTACAAGATTACCGAATGAAACACAAACAAAAGAGAACAGTATACTGAATAACTTAACCTATCTAAAACCCCAACATATTATCCCAACTTAATGATGCTGTTCCCAATATTTGTAACAATCGCTATAAACACCCCTTGGCACAAAAGGTAAAATCAAACACAGAATCTTACAAGAGAGAAGTCAGAGAGAGAGTACTAGCCTGGACGTGTTTCTTTGGGTCTGGCAGCTTCAGAACACTACTGCTCAAACCCAAACCAAACCAAACCAGAGTTAGTAGGACTGGGAGAACTGGCCACTCCCCTTGCATTGTACAAATGCTTTTTTAAAACTTAAAAGCCTTTTTCCTGAGGCAGTATCTGTTTTCTGTAATCAAACTGGCCCTAAATTCCATCCAAACCCAGACTTTTCGGAGTCTTTTATGAGCTTCCTGAAAAAAAGAGCCAAGGACACCATAACCTTGTTAAAGGAGCAGCATCGTGACAATGTCAAATTGATCAATAACTATTTGTACTGTGTTGAAAATGGATATGTGTGCCATTAACATGCAATCTTTAACCATGATATAACCCAGTTCAATTTGCTTGTGACGAGGATCTACTTGACGGGGCAAATAACCTCTTACTGGTCCCTAAATACAATGCTTGCAAATCATTAGTCTGGGTATTGAAGGTTAGCAGGTCAGTGATATTACTATCATGGCCTTACCTCCCAAAACACGTCTTTATTAGAGGATCTGGGCAACAGAGTTTTGGATGAACTCAACATCATGCAGGGTAGAAGGTAGGATTAAGTTAGTAGGAGCTATTTATTCATTCACAGGATCAGTAGCTAGACAAGCAGTTATTACCCATCCTAATTGCCCAGAGGGCAGTTAAGAATTAACCACATTGCTGTGGGTCTGGAGTTACGTGTAGGCCAGACCAGGTAGGGATGGCAGTTTCCTTCACTAATGATCATTGGTGAACCAGATGGGTTTCCACAACAATTGGCACCATTAGACTATTAATACCAGATTTTTTTCTTCCCTGTATTGAATTTAAATTCCACCATCTATCGTGTTAGAATTCAAACTCAGCTCCCCAATACATTATCTGGCTCTCTGGATTAATGGTCCAAGGAACAACACCACTCGGCCACTGCCTCCCCCATTGCCTGTGGGCCACACTATGGATGAGGGTTTCGTTAAGAGGTAGGCTGTGGTAATCTGTGTTGGCGAAGATGTTTCTCACTCCAAAAAAAAACACTGTGAACTGGGTGAGATGGGAGCACCAAGTTATAAAGCTTGTTCTTCCATTGTTTGTCAGGGAAAGCTCATAAAAGGACACAGGAGGATATTAGAGGCTGTCAGTTTGATTTCATTGGCAAATGATTTTCTGTCCGCACAGCATCAAATTAACAGCCTTTGACAGTTGAAACCTCTTGCTGGGGTCAAATTGTAAACTTCAGGTCACCTGAAATCCAATACTTGTCCCATCACTCAAAAAAAACCTGATTGAATCTATTTTTTTTGAGAGAGAGGGGAAGGAAAACTTTGCCGATTGTTGCTGGAAATAAGACATAACCGGAAAGCGAATGAGAGAGGGAGAAAGAAAGAAAAATAAATGAGGGCATTCAAGCTGTTTATCGAAAGTCGAGCAAATTGCAATCATAGACTCGCAGAAAAATAAAGGGAAACATTTCCAGGAACCCTGACCGTGTCAGCTTTTTTGACCGAACAACAACAACTTGAATTTCTAAAGTGCCTTTAACACAACAAAATCTTGCCCCCATCCCTCCCCATTGAGGGGCTTCCCATTAAACAACATATTAGCACAGGACGCTATATCTGAGAAGTGGGTTTCAAGGAGTGTCTCAAGTCTCTTCAGTAAAAAGAACAGAGAGAGGTGGATATGTTTAGAGAGGGAATTCTCCAAAGCTTAAGGCAGCTGCCGGTATAGCTGTCAACATTAGAGCGTAGAAAATCAGGGATATACGAGGGGCCGGAGTTGAGGAGGACAGGTTTCTTGCAGAGTTACAGGGCTGTAGGAGATTACTGGGACTGAAAGAGGCTAAGGGAGAGAGTGTAAGGGAGAATGGGGCAGCATGGTGGCTCAGTAGTTAGCATTGCTGCCTCACAGCACCAGGCACCTGGATTCAAATTCCACCCTCAGGCAACTGTCTGCGTGGAGTTCGCGCATTACCCCCATGTCCATGTGGATTTTTTTCAGGATGCTCCGGTTTCCTCCCAGAGTCGCAAAGATGTGCAGGTTAGGGTGGATTGGCCATGCTAAGTTGCCCATCATGTCCAGGAATATCCAGATGGGTTAGCCGTGGGAAATGCAGGATTACAGGGATAGGGTGTGGGTCTGGATGGGACGCTGTTTGGAGGATCGATGCGGACTTGATAGGTCAAATGACCTTTTTCTGCTCTGAAGGTTTTCTATGTAAATGGACATGAGAATAACAAAACTCCAAGTGGACTGGGCATGGAAACCAATATCTAATGGGAAGCCCAAAAATGTTGCATAAAGTGAGCCTTGGTGACAGTTAGGATTGAGGGAGCAAAGACTAAAATAGGCTCAAGCTTCTAAAAGATAGTGCACTGAGGGGAAAGGGTTAGGACATTTGAAACAACAGGCAAGGATGGTTATAGACAATGTTACAGAGGCAAACAGAGGTGACTTCAGCAAGTCTTTCCCCATAGCTCTGCAAATACTCCTTTCTCAAAGTTTTATTCAAATTGAATGTTGCGATTCAATCTGCTAATGTCGGCTTTTTAGGCAAACTTGGTTGGGGTTTGAGCATTCCCTACGCTGATTCAGAAGGTGTGTTTTAATCCGATTATAGGGACTTGAGTAGACAGATTCATCTGTTAGGAGAAAGTGAGGACTGCAGATGCTGGAGATCAGAGCTGAAAATGTGTTGCTGGAAAAGCGCAGCAGGTCAAACTCATCTGTTTCAGATTCATCTGTTACCCTAGTGCAGTACTGAAGGAGTTGTTTCTCGTGTTGCCATAGTCTTACCAGACCATAAGGGCTGCTCTCTTATTAGAAAGAAGCAACTGGTGGTGGTTTAACCTGAGGGCCACCAGACCTCAGGTATGGGAAGAGGTTAAGAAGGAGAGCCCTTCATGGTTACCTCAAACTAGTGATAGGAATTGAACCCACACTGTTGGTATCACACTGCTCTGCAAACCAACGAACCAGCCCAACTGAGCTAAACCAATTGCCACTGAGAGAGTGCTGCCCTGTCAGCAGTATCGCCATTCTTATAAGGCATTAAATCACCTGTCTTCTTGGGTGGATATAAAAGATCCCTCAGACAGTTGTGAAAAACAGCAGGGGCTGAAATAAGTAGAAATGTCTTCAACCAGAGATAGGCGAGCCTGTAGAATTCTTTGCCACAGGAAGCAGCTCAGGCCAAAACATTGATTGTTTTCAAGAAGGAGTTCGATAGAGTTTCTCGGGAAAAAGGAATCACAGGGTGTAATTGAATTAAATGATGAGCCATCATACTGAATGTGGAACAGGGCCGAATGGCCTATTCCTGCTCCTATTTGCTATGTTTTGATTTGTTCGCTTTGGTGTCCCAGACAGTGGTTATTTATTACTGAACATTGCAAATCCAAATCTCTAATCAATTACCATGGCAATTTACTGTACCTAACAGTGATAAAGCTTCAAAATTACATAACTGTTGGAACCTCATGAGGCTGTGGACAATGCTATATAATTGCCAAGAAAAACTCTCATCTTCCTTTGAAACAGGAGCACGACCTCAGAAAAAAAACTTAAGCGACAATTAATGTAAGTTCATGAGGGAATCATACCATGAAGACACTGGAGAGGTTGTGGTGATATCATGGTAATGCTGCTGGTGTCCCTTAAACTGGAGCCTCTGGTTAATGTTCAGGCACTGTAGGTAGAGTCAAAAAGTGTGGTGCTGGTAAAGCACAGCCAGTCAGGCAGGATCTGAGATGGCCTGGGAGAGTGCAGTGACAGAGAGATTCACTGAGATCCTTGTAGAGGGAGGAGGAGAATTCCTTCCAGGAAGGGCTTTTGCCCGAAACGTCGATTTTACTGCTCCTCGGATGCTGCCTGAACTGCTGTGCTCTTCCAGCACCACTAATCCAGAATCTGGTTTCCAGTATCTGCAGTCATTGTTTTTACCCATCCTTGGAAGAGGCTACGCAGTAAGGTTATAATCAACTAGGAGAAAGTGAGGACTGGAGATGCTCTGATCTCCAGTATCTGCAGTCCTCACTTTCTCCAATACACTGTAGATAGGAAGGTTTGAATTCAGTGACTGCCCTCCAATACTGAAATCAGTTGGAGGAAACCTCACTTACAGCAGGCAAAGCAACATGCTCCAATGCTTTCAGTGTATCTTCATTGCTCACAATAATCATAGTGCTACAGCTGACCCAGTAAGGAAGATGAACATTTGCTCCAGGTCATTGGTCATGAATAAGTGGCTAAGGAAGTTTAAGGAATTCAAAGTTGGTGCATCTATGAGAAATGTATGATCCGTAAGACCATTGACACACTTTGATCAGAGTTACTGTGTGAGACAGAACATTCACAAGGGTATCATTTTTCACGTTTAATTATGAAGGAGCGTGTGGTGATTGTTCTGAGATTTACCAGAATTGTGCCGATGTGACAAACCTAAACTAAGTGAAAGACCTGGAGAAGCTGGGATTGTTATCTTTGGAACAGCACAGGTTAAGAGGAGATGTGATAGAGGTCATTAAATTCATGATTGGCTTTGATAGTGTAGAGCAAAGGGTCAGTAAGCAAAGGGAAACAGGTTTAACACCCAGCAGAGGGAGTTTGAATTGAGACTGTTTTTTGCAAAGTGAGTTGTTATGATCTGGAATGTGCTGGCTGAAAGAGAATAGATTCTATCATCAATTTCAAAGGAATTAAGATTTTCTTTTATTCTTCATGGACATCACTGGAAATGCCATATTTATATTCCATCCCTGGATAGGGAAGTTGGAGATAGACTGTAGTAGCGGAAGGGAGTTTGTCAAAATGGAGAACTGTGACCAGTGGTGTCCCACAGGAATCCATGCTGGGACCACTGTCATTTGAGATAAACATAAATTATCTGGAGGAAGGTATAGGTGGTCGGATTAGCAAGTTTGCAGATGACACTAAGATTGGTGGAGTAGCAGATAGTGAAGGGAACTGTTAGAGAATGCAGCAGAATATAGATAGATTGGAGAGTTGAGTGGAGAAATAGCAGATGGAGTTCAATCCGGGCAAATGTGAGGTGATGTGTTTTGGAAGATCCAATTTAAGAACAAACTATACAGTAAATGGGGAAAATTGGTGTACAGAGAGATCTGGGTGTTCAGGTCCATTGTATCCTGAAGGTGGCAACACAGGTTGATAGAGAGGTCAAGAAGGCATACAGCATGCTTTCCTTCATCAGAAGGGGTATTAAGTACAACAGTTGGACAGTCATGTTACAGTTGTATACGACTTTGGTTCAGCCACATTTAGAGTACTCTGTAAAGTTCTGGTCGCCACATTACCAAAAAGATGTAGATGTTTTAGAGAGGGTGCAGAGAAGGTTCACCAGAATGTTGCCTGATATGGAGGGAGGTTAGCTATGAAAAGAGGTTGAGTAGATTAGGATTATTTACATTAGAAGGTGGAGGTTGAGGGGGGACCTGACTGAGGTTTACAAAATCAAGAGAGGTATAGACAGGGTGAATAGCTTTTTCCCAGAGTGGGGGACTCAATTATCAGGGGTCATGAGTTCAAAGTGAGAGGGGATAAGTTTAAGGAAGATATGTTTGGAAAGTTCTTTACACAGAGGATTATGGATGCCTGGAACATGTTGCCAGTGGAAGTGGTAGAGGCAGGCATGATAGCATAATTTAAGATGTATCTAGACAGATACATGACTGGGCAGGGAGTGGAGGGATACAGATCCTTAGAAAATAGGCGACAGGTTTAGATAGAGGATCTGGATTGATGCAAGCTTGGAGGGCCGAACGGCCTGTTCCTGTGCTGTGAGATTCTTAGTTCTTTGTTAATTGCCCCCAAGAAAGTTGTGCTGAGCCTCAGTTTTGAACTTGTGCAGGTCATGAAGTGCAGTTACACCCACTGTGCTGTTAGGGAGAGATATTCAAGATCTTGACCTAACAATACTGAAGGAGTGGTGATACAGTTCAAAATCAGATTGGGATGTACTTTTGGGGGGGGGGGGGGAAGGAGGTGGTGCATGTTGTTGTATTGCCACGCATCTGCAGCCCCTGTACTTCTACAGAAGTAGAGATTGGTGGTTTGGAAAATGCTATTGAAGGACCCTTGATGAGTTACTCCTGTGCATGTTGTCAAAGATACACACTGCTACTACTGTGCGTCAGTGGCTAAATGAATGATGGTTAAGGTAGTGGATAAGGTACTAATCAAATAGGCTGCTTTGTTCTGGATAGTGTTAAGATTCTTGAGTGTGTTGAAGTTGCACTTTCCCAGGCAACTGAAAGGTCTTTCATTATGTTCCTGTCATGTGCCTTGTCTTAGCAAGTCAAGTGGTCAGTTACTTGACTCAGTATTCCTCATCTCTGAGCTGCTCTTGTAGCCACTTTTGTCACATGAATAATACTTTCTATTTATCACCTCAACGCTGAATGTTGTCAAGGATGAAACCTTATGTTACCATCAGTGAACTTCTCCGTTTTACTGACCAACTCTCGGAGTTAAGATCATTGATGAAGCAGCTGAAAATGGTTGTGTTCAGAACTGTACCCTGAGCAATAACTGAAGGGTTGCTTTAAACTGAAATGACTGGTCTCCATTTATCACTTCCTTCCTTTATTCTCAGCATGATTTCAATGAATGGAGAGATTTCTCTGATTCTCATTGACTCCTATAAAGGCAACACAATGCAAATAGTGATAGAAAGTCATAGAGATGTACAGCACGGAGACAGACCCTTCGGTCCAACTCGTCCATGTTGACCAGATATCCTAAATTAATCTATTCCCATTTGCCAGCAGTTGGCTCACATCCCTCTAAACCCTTCCCATCCAGATACCTTTTAAATGTTGTAGTGGTACCAACCTCCACCAGTTCCTCTGGCAGCTCATTCTATACACGCACCGCCCTCGGTGTGAAAAGGTTGCCTCTTAGATCCCTTTTAAATCTTTCCCCTCCCACCTTAAACCAATGCCCTCTAGTTTTGGATGCCCCCAACCCAGGGAAAAGACCTTGTCTATTTACTGTATCCATGCCCTTCATGACATTTTAAACTTCTAAAACGTCGCGGGTCGGTGTGGACTTGTTGGGCCGAAGGGCCTGTTTCCACACTGTAAGTCTAATCTAAATCTAATCTCAGACTCTAATGCTCCAGGGAAAACTGCTCGAGTGTATTCAGCCTCTCCTTATAGCTCAAATCTTCCAATTCTGTCAACATCTTTGTAAATCTTTCCTGAGTCCTTTCAAGTTTCACAACCTCCTTCCTATAGCAGGGAGACCAGAATCGAACACAGTCGTAGAATCCCTACATCATAATATCCCTACAGTGTTCCATGAGGTGACTTAACCAATTTGACCTCCCAAGATGACCTCCCAACTCCTATTCAGAATGCACTGACCAATAAAATTTCATTCATTCATAGGATATGGGCATTGCTGTCTGGACCAGCATCAATTGTCCAGCCTGAATTGTCCTGGAGAAGGTGGGGATGAGCTCTTGAACTTCAGCAAACCCAGTGAGAGAACTGGGCATTGCTGAGACAGATTGTCATCACAAGGGCACGTTGTCATGAGGTCACTGTTGGAGCTATGTACTAAAAATTGAAAATGCTGAGGACTGAATCGATGGGAGTCCCTCATAGCAAAGAGAAAGCCCTCCAGCTGCATCGCTTAGACTGTGCCCGCATTCTTTCCTCCACAATCATAGAATTGTTATTGCTCAGAATGGGGCCATTCAGCCTGCACTGGCTCTTCAAAAGGTTGGGAATGTTGGAGAACTGAGGGACAAAGGGGTTCAAGTAAATATTCAAAGTTATCATCAGTGAACTTCTCCGTTTTACTGACCAACTCTCAGAGTTAAGATTATTGATGTAGCAGCTGAAGATAGTTGTGTTCAGAATTGTACCCTGACAGACATGATGGCTAAAAAGATGCTTAGCTCACTTGTCTTCATTGCTCAGGCCTTTGATGGGATGTCGTTTTGAGGTTGTACTGGATGTTGGTGAAATTTCTTCTGGAACCCGTTATATGAAGGATATTATTAAGCTGGAGAGGGTTCAGAAGAGATTTACCAGGATGTTGCCGGGAAGGGAATGCTTGAGTTATAAAAAAATACTGGACAGGCTGAGACCTTTTACACTGGAATATAGGAGGTTTACAAAACCATGACAGACATAGATAAGATGAATAGTGGATGTCTTTTCCCTAGGATGGGATATTTTAATTCTAACGGGCAGGTTGTTCAGAAGAGGGGAGAGAGAATTAAAAAAACCATTGGGATATTTCTTTTACACAGTGAGTGGTTTGCGAGTGAAATGAACTTCCTAAGGAAATGGTGGATGCGACACTACAGTTACAATGTTTAAAAGGCTCTTAGATAAATAAATAATTAGGAACGTTTTGGAGGGATATGGGCCAGGAGCAGACAAATGGGTGTAGTTTAGTTTGGGATTATGTTCAGCATTGACTGGTTGGACCGAAGGGTTTGCTTCCCCACTGTATGAGTGTCATTATGTTATGCCAGTCTTTACCTTTTGCCCATCCCTGCACATTATTTCGACCCAAATAATCACCAAATGCCAGCACATTTCCAGCCAGTGCACAGCATACACTAATGACTCGATGAGTGAAAAGACTTTGCACGTCTTTTTAAACTCCTGCCCTCTGGTTCCAGTTCCTTTGTGAGCGAGAACTGCTTCTCCCTGGTCTACACTATCCAGCCCGCTCACTTTGAAAACCTCTCTCAAATGTCCTTTCTGCCTTCTTCTCTCCAAGGAGAACAATCCCAACACATCCCAGCAGCCATATTCCTGCCGCATGGAGTCTCTGGCATCTTGGTGTGGGGCAGAGTCCATTGAGATGGTGGCCTCTGTAAGTGGTTGACAGCCTCTCTGCCAGTGGGCCTTCTATCTCGCCCCTAAATGACCTCTCAACAACGAGTGGCACGGTGGCCCAGTGGTTAGCACTGCTGCCTCACAGCACCAGCGACCTGGGTTCAATTCAAGTCTTGAGTGGCTATCTGTGTGGAGTTTGCATGTTCTCCCTGTGGCTGTGTGTGCTCCAGTTTCCTCTCACAGTCCAAAGATCTGCAGGTTAAGTGGATTGGCTATGTGAAATTGCCCCATAGTGTGCAGGTTAGGTGCATTTGTTAGGAGCAAATATAGAGTAGTAGAGGAATGGGTCTGGGTGCGTTACTGCTTGGAGGTAAAAACAAGGACTGCGGATGCTGGAAGCCAGATTCTGGATTAGAGTGATGCTGGAAAAGCACAGAAGTTCAGGCAGCATCAGAGGAGCAGGGACAGAGCTCTTTCCTGATGAAGGGCTTTAGTTCGAAACGTCGATTTTCCTGCTCCTCGGATGGTGCCTGAACTGCTGTGCTTTCCCAGCACCACTCTAATCCGGATACTGTTTGGAGGGATGATGTGGTTTTGTACTGTCGGGGTTCTATCTCCAGTAACTAAGCCCTACCTGCCTTGAAGAAAATTCTCTGCAGTGCTATGCTTTAATGATACTTCTGTCCTTGATTCTCCTGGCTCCCACTTAAACATAGAAGGGCGACTCAGTGATTAGTACTGTTGCCTCACAGCGCCAGGAACCTGTGCTTGATCCCAGCCTTGAGCGACTGCCTTTGTGGAGTTGCATATTCTCCCTGCATCTATGTTGGATTGCTCTGGTTTCCACCCACAGTGAAAAGACTTGTGTATAAAGTGGATTGTCTAAGTGCTCAAGTGTGTGGAAGCCAGGTAATATAGCTGTGTGAAATGCAGGGTTACAGGGATAGGGTGGTGTTATGTTTGGAGGGTCAGTGTGAACTCGATGGGCTGATCAGCCTGCTTCCTCCACCTTGTGGGGATTAGGATATAGAACATAGAACATAGAAAAATACAGCGCAGTACAGGCCCTTTGGCCCTCGATGTTGCACCAACCCAAGCCCACCTAACCTACACTAGCCCACTATCCTCCATATGCCTATCCAATGCCCGTTTAAATGCCCATAAAGAGGGAGAGTCCACCACTGCTACTGGCAGGGCATTCCATGAACTCATGACTCGCTGAGTAAAGAATCTACCCCTAACATCAGTCCTATATCTACCACCCCTTAATTTAAAGCTATCCCCCTTCGTAATAGCTGACTCCATACGTGGAAAAAGGTTCTCATTGTCAACCCTATCTAAACCCCTAATCACCTTGTACACCTTTATCAAGTCACCCCTAAACCTTCTTTTCTCCAATGAAAACAGCCCCAAGTGCCTCAGCCTTTCGTCATTCTCTGATTCTAAACCCAATGTTCAATTGAGACATTCAAGAGAGAATTGAATGACCACTCAAACAGAAGTAGGATGCAGGGAGCATGGGGAATGATGCTTCTCTGAACAGGATTGGCCAAGTGGCCTCTTTGATTCTGTGACCCCCATCGTCAAGCCTGGAAGAAAAGCTTTTAAATCAGTCTGTTCAGCTATGTAATGACACACTTCTGGAGCAGGTATGATTTGAACTCTGTATACTGGGCCAGAGGTAGGCACGCTGCCACTGCACTACAACAATTCTATGGAACTGGGAAAATTAAGTCTCTTAATCTATAGCACAAAGTCCCAATTAAGGTACTAATTATGAAGGAGATTTGAGTAAAATCCGGCAAGTTGTCACCTATTTCTTCATATGATGAACATGTGTATTGCAAAGGTACAGACTGTAATCACTTGAGTACATACTTCCCACACTGTTGAAATAATGACTGGTCATAAATCTGTCAGATCTATTTTGCTGTGTCTGAGCTGCTGTGATTTAAGTAACTTTGGGGATTCATTAGCAGTGCCTGTGATGCAATCAGTGTGAAATTGCAGAGCCTGAATGCAATGTTTAAAGTTTACATTTATGGAAGGAATCGGATTAAAGTGACAGCACCCAACACAAATAGAAATGATCCTCTATCCAACTGAATAATGAGGCAGAACACCTTCTCATCCAGGAAATTATGGACGTGAGGATAGAGAAGTTTAAGAGACATGTCTGCCCACTTACCTTATTGTAATTTGGCCCATCGAGTCCACCTTGCCCCTCTTGATTAGCATCGCACCCCAGGTCCACTGCCTCCATACTCAATCCCTGTAAACCCTGCATCTCCCATGGCTAATCCACCTAGCCTTGACGCCAAGGGGCAGTTTAGCACGACCAATCCTCATCTCCTGCACATCTTTGGATTGTGGGAGGAAACCAGAGCACCCAGAGGAAACCCACACAGGCACGGGGAGAATATACAAACCCCACACAGACAGTCACCCGAGGCTGGAATCGAACCCAGGTCCCATGAAACGGCAGCACTAACCACTGAGCCACCATCTCTTTGGAAAGTTAAAATCTGAACTTGCCTTAAGCATTGTCCAAGGGCAATTTTTCTTTTCTAGTTTATAATCATTTAGAACCAAAGATCAGATGCAGTATTTTAATTCAGAATACCTTTTAGCCTAGTTCGATGCTGTCCATGACTACAGTGCATAAACAAACACAGGGTCACTTCAATGAGATGTTTGAATGAGTTAGTTTCCTGGCTGCTCAAGAAGAGCTAAAAGATCCCACCCCACTGCTTGAAGAGCTCAGCTCATTGAGGGGTGATGTGCACTAATAGAAATTCTGCGACTTAGTAATCCAGGGGCTCCTGATTAATTATCTGGCTAAAGGGGTTCAAATCCCACCGTGGCCAATTGTGAAGCTTAATTCAATCAATAAATTTAGAGGATACAATCTGAGGAGCTGATGGTATTGTCACTAGATTATTATTCCAGAGACCCAGGAAATTAGATTAGATTAGATTACTTACAGTGTGGAAACAGGCCCTTCGGCCCAACAAGTTCACACCGACCCGCCAAAGCGCAACCCACCCATACCCCTACATTTACCCCTTACCTAACACTACGGGCAATTTAGCATGGCCAATTCACCTGACCTGCACATCTTTGGACTGTGGGAGGAAACCGGAGCACCCGGAGGAAACCCACGCAGACACGGGGAGAACGTGCAAACTCCACACAGTCAGTCGCCTGAGTCGGGAACTGAACCCGGGTGAGGCAGCAGTGCTAACCACTGTGCCACCGTGCCACCTATGAAATGCTCTGGGGATCTGAGTTCCAAACCAAACATTAAGGTGGTGCAATTTGTAGTCAATTTTAAAAGAAGATCTGAAATTAAGAGTTAAATAATGACCACAATGGAAAGCCAATGAGACTCACAAATGTTCTTTATGGAACAGAAGAAAGAATCTGGAGTTGAAAGGTAGTTAAATCTCCAAACTGTTCCCTCCCACAATGCCCCCATGACCCACCTCGCATCTCTCTCAGCCCATAATAGTGACCATGAAACTATCATTGACTGGCATAAAAGAGACAACAGGTCCATGAGTGGCCATCATTGGGTTCAGAGCAATATGATTCACAACAGCTGCCTTCACAGACCAATTGGAGATGGATAACAAATGTTGGCCACATCCCATAAGAAAGTGTTGACCCTCTGTTGACCTGCAGAGGGTTTCTTCATTTTGATACTAACATCTCCTGAATCAGATATTTACAGCATACAAGATGGCCATTCTGCCCATTGAGTTTGATTTGATTATTAAAGAGCCATTCAGCTACAGCCCACTTTGAGGTTGGCCTGATAGCTCAGTGGTTAGCACTGCTGTCCCACAGACCCAGGGACCCTGGTTTAATTCCAGCCTTATGTGACTATCTGTGTGGAGTTTGCTCATTCTCCCTGTGTCTGTGTTGGCTTGTTCAGGATTTGTCGAATGATGTGCTGGTTAGGTAAGGCCATAAGACATAGAAGTGGAAGTAAGGCCATTCGGCCCATCGAGTCCATTCTGCCATTCAATTATGGCTGATGGGCATTTCAACTCCACTTACCCGCATTCTCCCCGTAGCCCTTAATTCCTCGAGACATCAAGAATCTATCAATCTCTGCCTTGAAGACATTTAGCGTCCCGGCCTCCACTGCACTCTGCGGCAATGAATTCCACAGGCCCATCACTCTCTGGCTGAAGAAATGTCTCCATATTTCTGTTCTGAATTGACCCCCTCTAATTTTAAGGCTGTGTCCACGAGTCCTAGGTAAATTGGCCATGCTAAATGTTTCATAGTGTGCAGGCTAGGTGAGTTAGCCGTGGGAAATGCAGGGTGACTGGGAATGGGTCTGGGTGGCTTGTTTCTGCACTGGAGGGACTCTGAGGTTTTTGAAAATGGCATTGAAGTTTATGAATGCATATGCTTCTATCTCCCATTTAGACAGTGTAACCAGAGCAGAACAATTCACATGCAATACAATTTTTATCTACCCTCTCATTCTTTTGCGATTCTTTCAAACCTGTACTGACCGCCTGCTGATGGAAACAGTGCTCCTTATTACTCAATCAAAACTGCTCAGAATCATGAACACCTTTATTAAATCTGCTCTATGCCTCTACTTATCATGCCGAGGACCCCACAAGATTTTTAGATGGTCATCTCAAATTACCCTGTCACCTTATGTATTTGAAACGCCATTGTTCCTGCAGATAATTTTAAAGTTATCTTTAATTTCTCTGATTTTCCCTCATTCTCTTTACATCAAATTGCAATTCTCTGCATTTAGCATCATCTGCTACATGTCTTCATCCATCAATGAGCCTATTGGGGGAACATTTTCACACAGAGGGTGGTGCGTGTAGAGAATGAACTGTCACAGGAAGTGGTGGAGGCTGGTACAATTACAACATATGAAATGCATCTGGATGGGTATATGAATAGGAAGGGTTTAGAGGAAAATGGGCTAAATGCTGGCAAATGGGATTGGATTAATTTGGGACTGGATTAATTTAGGATATTTGGTTGGCTTCAATGAGTTGGACTGAAGGGTCTGTTTCCGTGCTGTTCAGCTCTCTGACTCTATGACTCTATATCTTGTACAGAAGTATATGGAATATCAGGGAGCCTATTGATCCCAACCAATGACTCCTGCTGAAGTGCATTCACTCAGATCTTTGGGTAAAATCAGCATCAAACTCAGCTGGAGCAATGTGCCCACTGGCCTGTCTCTGTAGCTCTCTAACGTCATCACATACAAATATATATCTAGCTCTTGCTTAGGTCATGTTCTAATTTTAATTTTTGCCTCAATTCCATCTCCCTCCATGGCCTTGTCCCTCCCTATCTCTGCCAATAACTGGGAAGCCTGGGTTCTGGTCTCTTAAGCAATCCCCAATTTGGGATGGTCATGACTGCATCTTCCTCGGCCATAAGCTCTAGGCAGCCCTCCTGAAACCTTTGCTTCTTTAAAACTCTTTTTCCTCTTTGGGTCATTTTTTAAAGAATCACAATCATAAATTTTTACAGTACAGAAAGAGGCCATTCAACCCACCGTGTCTGTACTATCTCCCGAAAGAGCTGCCCAGTAAGTCCGACTCTCCAGCCGTATCTCTGCAGTCCTCTAACTTTCAAATATATAAACTAGCTCTTTTTTGAAACCTCCCATGGAATCCACCTTCACTACTCTTCAGGCAGTGCGTTTCAAATCTGAACAATTCCAAGAGTAAGGAAGTTTCTCCTCATCTTACTCTTCACTCTCTTGCTGACAATTTTGAAATCGTGACACCTAGTTACTGACAGACCAAGTATCCTGACAGTGTAAAAGCATGTATTTGACATAACAAGTCCATACCAACTCTCTATCCAGATTCAACCCCCTACCCTAACTTTGTAAACACCCCCCTCCCCAGCTAATCAAGACATCCCAATATGGACAATGCATCTGACCTTCACATCTGTGGACTATGGGAGGAACCCACACAGACAACGTGCAAACTTCACACAGAGAGTCACCCAAGGCTGGTATTGAACTTGGGTCCCTGACATTGTGAGGCATCAGTGCTAACCATTGAGCCACCATGCTGCCCCCTAACTAGTGGGAAAAGAATACCCTTTTTGACCCTGTCAAATTTGTTCTTAATTTTGAACACTTCCTAATCTTCTCTGCTGCAAGGGGAATTTCTCTAATCTTTCCTTGCATCTAAAATCCTTCATTCCTGATATAATTCTAGTAAATCTCCTTTGAAGTCTCTCCAAGGTTTTATTATCCTTCCTTAAATAAGGTGCCCAGGAATGAACACAGTGGTCTGACTAATATAGCAGGTAAGCTTTCATACCCTATGCTTCGATTTATAAACCCAAGGATCCTATAAATGTCTTAACAATATTCTGACTTACCTGGCCACACCTTCAGAGACTCTTTTTGAACTAAACAACTAATCAAACTGGTATTAGACAAGCTGTACTTAAACACATTAAATCATCAGGACCAGATGAGATGCATTCAAGAATGCTAAGACCAAGTAAAGGTGAAAATTGTGAAGTTCGTGAGGGGCTTACGGTGTGGAGGTTAAATCTGTGAAAAAAATACTAAATAAATCATGAATTGGGTTTACTTAGTAAGCATTGATAATTTTATTTCAGGTTCAAACATAGATTCAGAGTTAGGCTCTGATATAGAACTAACAAACTTCAAATGAATTAGGTCCGATTGCCAAATAGGAAAATGCCTGGTAGTAAGGGTTGTCTGTCATTCTGCTCAAATCAGTTGGTTCATTTGATCTTAATTACTATGGAAGATGGCAGGCATAGTTAATGATTCACTAATGGCTTTATCTAAGAGACAGTCCTTTCACATTGCACGGTCAGTAAGGGGTGTATGGTCAGGGGACCAAGTGAGGGTAAGTTGTGGACCAGAGTGAGTAGTGGGTTAGATTTATGTAGGAATAAGGCCGAGAGTTAGGATAAAAGGTTCTTTTTTGGAATGGCAGCTAGTGACAAGTGGGGACCCCAGGGTGAGAAAATTCATAAAATCCAAGTACAAAGGGATCTGGGAGAGCTAGTCCAGGATTCTCTAAAGGTTGATTCGCAGGTTGAGTCTGTGATTAAGAAAGCAAATGTAATGTTGTCATTTACCTCAAGAGGGTTGGAATGTAAAAGCAACGACTTGCTTCTGAGACTTTATAAAGTTCTAGTTAGGCCCCATTTAGTATACTGTATGCAATTTCAGGCCCCACACCTCAGGAAGGACATACTGGCACTAGAGCTTGTACATCAGAGATTCACACGGCTGATCCCTGGAATGGTAGGCCTGACACACGATGAATGGCTGAGGATCCTTCATTAGAGTTTAGAAGGTTTAGGGGAGATCTAATAGAAGCTTACAAGATAATGCATGGCTTAGAAAGAGTGGACACTGGGAAGTTGTTTCCGTTAGGCAGGAAAACTAGGACCCATGGGCACTGCCTTAGAATTAGAGGGGGTCAATTTAGAATGGAAATGAGGAGACATTTCTTCAGCCAGAGAGTGGTGGGATTATGGAATTCATCGCCATGGGGTCCATAGAGGCTGGGACGTTGGGTGTTTCAAGGCAGAGATTGATAAATTCTTGATCTCGCAAGGAATTAAGGGCTACGGGGAGAGTGCGGGTAAGTGGAGTTGAAACACCCATCAGCCATGATTGAATGGTGGACTGGACTCAATAGGCTGACTGGCCTTACTTCCTCACTTATGCATTAGGATTTTGTGGTTCTATAGAATTCACTGCATGGGGGGGGCCAGGTGTCGGTAAGTTTTATTTCAACCCGTCAAGTGTGTTGCAGTGTGGGATGGATTGTGACTAGTAAAGATTGTTAAGTTAAAGTCAAGCAAAGTAACGTTACTAAAAGTAAACCAATGTAATGTAACCATCAATTGTAATATTTCTCATCTTACAAATAACTCCAAACTGGGTGGGAATGTACTTACGAGCGGTTTTCAACAGTTTAAGAGGAGACACAGATGGAACAGAATGTGATTAAACTCAGTGTAATTCAGTTTGGAACAAAAATCTGAAAGATAGTTGATGATAAAAGATTGAGAACTTTGGCTGTCCAAAGTGAGCTGGGTGTCCTCGATGATGAGGAAGCAACTGGGAAGGCAAATGGTGTCTTGGCCTTCAATGCAAAGAGTATTTAAGTAGAGGAATAAAGATGTCTTGCTGCCATTAACTAAAGCCTCTGGTGAGATCTTATCTGAGTATTGTGTTCAATCTTAATCCACTCAATCATTGCGTGGATTCCTAACAGACCTTGGTAGATATCAGGTGACTAATCAAGAGGATTTGGAGATATGACAGGAAAATGACTTTGAGGGAGATGAGCAGGATTAGATTAGATTACCTACAGTGATTAGATTAGAAACAGGCCCTTCAGCCCAACAAGTCCACATCGACCCTTTGAAGAGTAACCCATCCAGAAACTTTTCTCTCTGACTAATGCGCCTAACACTATGGGTAATTTAGCATGGTCAATTCAGCTGACCTGCACATCTTTGGACTGTGGGAGGAAACCAGAGCAAACCCATGCACACACGTGGAGAATGTGCAAACTCCACACAGACAGTCACCCGAGGCTAGGATCGAACCTGGGACCCTGGTGCTGTGAGGCAGCAGTGCCAAACACCGTGCCACCCCGCCACCCCAATGGCTTGATGGCCTGAATAGCATGCTCTTCTCCCTATGACGCTGGTCATAATTATCCAGCCCTCCTTAAATACACGAGTGGTGCCAGGAGAATTGTAAATGTTACACCCTCAGTAAAGCAGAGGCAGAATGATAATAACAACTATTGACCAGTAGGTTTAGCAAATCTGATAGGTTAGCTGGCAATGCTCACTTGGTCAAATAAAGACTAATTAAGGAATGCCACACACATTTGTATTGGACACATGGTTTACAACTATAACATTTGATGATGAAATAACAGTGAGTTTATGTGGGCAATGCTGTTGTTCTTGTATACATGACCTTGCCACACAACATGGCTAACACAAGTAATGTTTCAGCTCAAGGAATGAAAGAGACAATAGCTACATAGATGTGAAAACTGGCTGAGTGACCGAATGGTGCAAAACTTGGAAATGTTGTGAACTATGTGAAGGATATTGTTAATCTACAAAAGGACACAGGCAGGGTGACATAATTGACAAGCAAGTGGAAGCGAAATTTAATGCTGAGGTAATATAAAATAAAAAGTACAATTCTAACAGGAGTATAGGAGCAAAGAGTGTTGAAGATGGCAGGGTAGGCTGAGACAGCAGTTAAATGGTACATGTGGGATTCTGAGCTTTACACATAGTGGCATAAAATACAAAATTAAGGGTGACATGGTGGCTCACAACCTCAGGTACCTGATTCAATTTCAGCCTCGGACAACTATCTGTGTGGAGTTTGCACATTACCCCTATGTCTGTGTGGGTTTCTTCTGGGTGCTCCGGTTTCCTCCCACAATCCAAAGGTGTGCAGGTCAGTTAATTGGCCATGCTAAATTTCCCATCGTGTTCATAGATGTGTAGGTTAGTTGCATTGGTCAGGGAATAAATATAGGGTCATGGGGTAGAGGAATGGGTCTGGATGGGTTGCTCTTTGGAGGGTCGGTGTGGACTTGTTGGGTCAAAGGGCCTGTTTCCATACTGCAGGGATTCTGTGAAGGAGATTATGTTAAACTAGAGTAAAACACAATTATTTTGTAAATTTGTAGATGCTACTTTTGAGGAAGATCATGAAGCATTAGAGAGCAGGTGCAGAAAGATTCATGAGAATGATCCCAGAGATGAGAGACTTCAATTATGCCGATAGATGAGAGAGGTTGACACTGTTCTCCTGAGTGAAACTTAAGAGGAGATCTGACAGAGATTTCTAATAGAGAGATCAGAACAGAGTAGACAGGGAGAAGCTGTTCCCATTATAGGATTGATTGCAATGCAGAGGACTCCAAATAAAGTGCTTGACAAAAGAATCAGGCATGACATGAGGAAAATCTTTTTTTTAATTTGGCTGGTGGTTAGGAACTGGAATGCATTGCCTGGGAGTAAGGTGGATGTAAGTTTAATTCTAGTTTTCAGAAGGGAATTGGATCACTATCCAATGGGTGGCATGGTGGCTCAGTGGTTAGCACTGCTACCTCACTGAGCCAGAGACCCGGGTTCAATTTCCGCCTCACACAACTGATTGTGTGGAGTTTGCACATTCTCCCTGTGTCCGCGTGGGTTTCCTCCAGGTGCTCCAGTTTCCTCCCACAGTCCCAAAATGTGCAGGTCAGGTAAATTGATCATTCTAAATTGCCCGTAATGTTGGGTGAAAGGGTAAATGTAGAGGAATGGGTCTGGGTGGGTTGCTCTTCAGAGGGTCGGTGTGGACTTGGTGGGCCGAAGGGCCTGTTTCCACACTGTAAGTAATCTATCTGAAGAGGAAGAGGGCTCTCGGGGAAAGGCAAGGGAGTGGCACTAGACACATTATTCTTTCAATGCCTACACAGTGGGATGAATGGCCTTCTTTTCTGATCTGTGAGTAATCTATAATTGTCTGTAAACTGACATCCTTGTCCAATGTTCCGGCAATCTGCCCCAACATCATAGATTGCTGGCCGTTAACCTCTGCTTTATACTGCTCCTGTGAAGCACTTTTGATCATTTTATAGCATTGTAGCTGCAACATAAACACAGTTTGTTGTCGTGGCTGCTCCTGTGTTGCCGACAGCTACGGTCAAAGTTGGTAAGTGTTGAGAGTCTCTTTCAGGACGGGAGAGCAGGGGAGAGAGTCTGTGGGATACTACACTGACGGGAAGTCAATTTCTTTGAGTGACTGAAGGCTGCGGTGTGCTACTGACCGGTTCATCACTGCAACATCAAAACAACTAACAGGCATCTCTTCTCCATCTCTCACCAGTTTTGCATGGAAACTTGGCTGACCTTCTGTCACTCTGAGATCACACTTTGCTCCCCAGTCTTTATTTAGCATACTGTCTTGTGTCATCAAGGAGAGAAAAGATTGCATTTATTAACAGGAAGCAACAGGGTAGATAAAGATAAACTATTTCCACTGAGATTCTAGTACTACGGGCCAGAGTCTGAGAATTTACTTTATTCACTCATGGGATGTGGGTGTCACTGGCTGAGCCAGCATTTCTTGTCCGTCCTTAGCTCCCCTTGATAGAGTGGTTGTGAGCTGCCTTCTTGAATTGCTGCAGACCCATATGCTATGGGTTGATCCACAGCGCTTTTTGGGAGAGAATTCCAGGGTTTTGACACGAACAACACTGAAGGAACAATGACATATTTCCAAGTCAGGATGGTGAGTGGCTCTGAATGCAACGTTTCGGTGGTGGTGTTCCCATGTAGTTGCTGCCCTTGCCTGTCTAGATGGAAGTGATTGTGGGTTTGGAAGACCTGTCTAATGATCTTTGGTGAATTTCTGCAGTGCAACTTTTAGATGGTACAGACTGCTACTCCGTGTTGGTCATGGATGGAATGGATGTGGGCTGCTTTGGCTTTGATGGTATCAATCTTCTTGAGTGTTACTGGAGCTGCATCCATTCCAACAAATGGGGAGTATTCTATCACACTCCTCACTTGTGCCTTGTAGATGGTGGACAGGCTTTGGGGAGTCAACATTCTTAGTCTCTGACCTGCTCTTGTCACCAATATATTTATGTGGTGATTCCAGATAATTTTCTAGTCAATGATAACCCCAAAGATGTTGATAGTGGGCAATTCAGTGATGGTAACATCATTGAATATCAATGGGTGGTGGTTAGATTATCTCTTATTTGTGTGGTATGAATGTAACTTGCCATATCTCAGCCCAAGCCTGGATAAGGTTACATTTGAACGTGGAATTCTTTGGTGTCTGAGGAGTAGCAAATGTTGCAGAACATTGTGCAATCATTGGCAAACGTACCCACTTTTGAACTTATGATGGAAGGAAGTGATGGTTGGATCTCAGACACTATCCTAAGGAACTCCTCCAGAGATGTCTGACCTCAAACAATGACAACCATCTTCCTCTGTGCCAGATATGACTCCAACCAGCAGAGGGTTTGATCCTGATTTCCATTTTTGAAGGGTTTCTTGATGTCACACTCGGCTGAATGCAGTCTTGAAGTCAAGGGCTCAGACCTCACCTCTGAATTTCAGCTCTTTAGTCCATGTTTGAATCAAATAAGGTCGGGAGCTGAGTGACCACAGCAGAACCCAAACTGGGTGTTCATGAGTAACACCCAAAACACTGAGAATTATGGCTGGACCATTTAGGAGAGATGTTAAAACACATTTCCACACGCAAAGGGTGGTGCGGGTTAGGAATTCTCTTGAATCAATTGTTAATTATAAATCTGAGATGGGTAAATCTTTGTTAAACAAACATATTATGGGAAATGGGCCAAAGATTACCTGCCATTGCATTGAATGGTGTAATAGGCATATGGAGCATTGTTGTGTCTCCATCGTCTTAGGAGGCAGTGAGGGTTGCAGATGCTGGAGATCAGAATTCAGAGTGTGTTGCTGGAAAAGCACAGCAGGTCAGGCAGCATCCGAGGAGCAGAAGAATTGACGTTTCGGGCCAGAGGCCTTCATCAAGAATCATTCCTGATAAAGGGCTCCGGCCCAAAACGTCGATTTTCCTGCTCCTTGGATGCTGCCTGACCTGCTGTGCTTTTCCAACAACGCACTCTTTGTAGTCTTAGCAGTCCTTAGGGGTTGCTCTGTTATTAGAGAGAAGCAGCTGATGGTGATTTAACCTGAGGGCCACCAGACCTGTGGTGAGGGAAGAGGTTGAGGAGGCGAGTTCCTTCATGGTGATGGGAATTGAACCCATACTATTGGCATCACACTGCTCTGTAAACCAATGATGCAGCATTCCTGTTCTAATATAGCACTTCTCCAACAATTTCAGAGTACCTCAAAGCTGTTTACAGCCAAGGAAGTCCTTTGGACATAAAGGTATTGTCATGCTGTAAGAAACACAGCAACCAAGACTCTGGCATGAGACTTGAATCCACAACCTTCTGGATCAGAGGCAGAGCGCTATCTATTGACCCACAGCTAACGTCAGCAAACTGCAGCTACTCTGGTTCCAAGTTCTGAGTTCTTTCCAACTGTGAGAATATCTTGCTTCCATTCAACTGTGCTGTATTGCTTAGCTCCCTCTCATATCTTTACATCCCCTGCGCGCTATTAATGGTCTTCAGTGAGTCAAATTTGGCTCAATTGTAAAGCTGCTTAGCAAAGGCACTAGTAGACCGTGTGAGAAATGGAACTGTCACAAAGATCTAGTCTGTATTACAGTCTAGTCTCTTTTTCTTTTGCACAGAGTCATAAAAGTGTTTAGAGACAAGGATTCGATATGTCTGTTTCTTTCTGCTCTTTTCCCTTTGAGAATTGATAATTGTTGAGAAAATTAAATCCCAACATCACTCCAAGAACAGTGAAAGTGTATAAGAAGCCAAAAATGTAGAAGTGCAGTGAGAGAACCATAGAATGCCAATTGAGTAGATGGAGGGCCATTCAGCCTGATATTTATGCTGGCTCTCTCTGTAAGTCCTGCTTAGCTGGATCTGTGCCTTTGGCTTTCCCTTTAGCCTTACTTTTTTTTTCTCTGTTCAGATAATGAGCCACTTCCCTTTTGAAAAGCATGGTTGAATCTGCATCCACAGCACTGTCAGGATACACCTCTCAAATCTGAACCATTCACTGTATAAAAACGCTTTTCCTTGTGTAACCTGTTTGACTCTTCTGCCAATCACCTTAAATCTCTGCCTTTTGGTTCTCAACATTTCCAAAAATGGAAAAAAAACTTCTCTCTTAAAAATTCCTTTAGAATCCCAAATGTTTCAATGAGAGCATTTCTCATTCTTCTGAATTCCAGTGACTACATCCCAACCTGATTAGCTTTTATTCATAAGGTAATCCCTCCATACCCTGGTACGGGACATTACTTGATATTGCCTGTATGTTCTCTGTAAACAGAAAAGTCCCAATGTTGCCAGTCTACCTTTGTACCTGATGTTCATCATCACTGGAACCATTCTTATCAATTGCTTTCCTTCTAAAGTGTGGTCATCCATGCCAGCCCTTCAAAACTTGAGACCATAAGACATAGGAGCAGAAATTATGCCATTCATCCCATTGAGTCTGCTCCACCATTCAGTTATGATTGATACGTCTCTCAAGGAGACAGTGAGGTCTGCACATGCTGGAGATAAGAGTTGACAGTGTGGTGCTGGAAAAGCACAGCAGGTCAGGCAACATCCGAACAGCAAGAAAATCGACATTTCGGGCTGGAGCCTCAACCCCATTCTCCTGCTTCCTCCCTTGATCCCCTTGACAATCAAGAACCTATCTATCTCTGTCTTAAATATACTCAGTGACCTGGCCTCCACAGCCTTCTGTGGCAGTGAATTCCATAGATTCACCATTCTCTGGCTGAAGAGGTTTCTCCTTATCTCCTTACCTCTGTTCTAAACAATCTTCCCTTTTACTCTAAGGCATCATCCTAGTTGGTGCTATTTTGCTAGTCTTGCCCCATAGCCATGTCAATGTTTTTCCTTTGTTTAGAAATGAGTAAATTTTCTTCTGAAAGATTCTTTTGAATGCTTTTACACCACGCTTTCAGTTAGTGCATCCTAGATCACATTTATCTGCTGTTCAAAAGAAATTTGCCTTGTCTCCTTCATGGCTGTTATTGATTATATGAATGTTTTCCATCTGGTTAGATATGAACATATGAAACAGGAGCAGAAGTAGACCATTCGGCCCCTCAAACCTGCTCCACTATTCAACAAGATCATGACTGATCTAGTTATAATGGCAGACATCACAGAAACAGGACCTTCGGCCCATCATGTCAATGCTAACCAACAAACACTAAATGACACTAACCCAGTTACCCACACTTAGTCTGTAGCCTACTATGACCTGGCCTTTTAAGGGCTTATCTAAATACTTCTTAAAAGTTGCAACAGTGACCTCAGAGACTCCCTCAGGCAAAGTATTCTATCCTTCCACCAGTCTCTGCATGAAAAAATGTCGGGATGCCTCAATGTGTGTTGTGTGGATGTTGTGCTACAAAACACATATAAAGTAATCAACAGAAATTGCTAGAAAGCTCAGCAGGTCTGGCAGCATCTGTAGAGAGAAATTAGAGTTAGCATTTAGGGTTGAGCGACCGGGTCACCAGAGCCGTAACGTTAACTCTGATTTCTCTCCACAGATGCTGCCAGACCTGCTGAACCTTCTCAACATGCTTCTGTTTTTGTTTCAGATTTACAGTATCTGCAGTTCTTTCGGTTTATACGAAGCAATCATTTTTTGCACCGTTGATTGTTTCCCGATGATCTGCTTTTTGTCAGTTCCATTTAGGTGCTGCCAGATCACCAGGCAAACCTTTGTTGCTTTCCCTCAAATAGCAGTCATGAGATCTTTTACAGCCACTTGAGAGTTCAGTCGGAGCCTCAGTTTACCATTGTGTACCCAACCTCTAACAATACAGCACTCGCTAAGTGATACAATGGGCAGTCAGCCTGGATTTTGCTCCTCAGTCTCTTGGGCAAGATTCACACTCACCACCATCTGACTTCAAGGGGAAAGTGAGGACTGCAGATGCTGGAGATCAGATAGTGAAAAATGTGTTGCTGGAAAAGCGCAGCAGGTCAGGCAGCATCCAAGGAGCAGGAGAATCGACGTTTGGGCTTATGCCCGAAACGTCGATTCTCCTGCTCCTTGGATGCTGCCTGACCTGCTGCACTTTTCCAGCAACACATTTTTCACCACCTGACTTCAAGACCAGAATGTTACCAACAAATTCGCCGCTGTCCCCTTGCTGAGATTGAGAGTTAAATCCTGCAGAAGCAATGAGATGTTTTTCAGTAACTTCCTCTGGAACATGAACATATTGATGAAGGCACAATCATGATGTGCATTGCAGGCAAATAACAATGTAACCTTGAACTCCAACGTGAAAAACACGGAGGTGAGGTTGGATAGGCACCTGACTTGTTGTAATAGGTCATCACTTTCAGAAGAGGAGGTGGCTGTAAACAAAAACTGGAATGAGAAAAATATATTTTTAAAAGAAGATAACTAAGAAACACCCCCACACTCATTCTCATACTTATGCTCACTCACACGCAACTCATGAAGATGTAAGCATTGATATGTGCATTCACTCACACACACAAGCACACGCACACATGTCAAGACATTCACAAACACACAGTCACACATGCTGACAATCAAACACTTGGGAGTCATAGAGTCACAGAGATGTACAGCATGGAAACAGACCCTTCAGACCAACTTGTCCATGCTAACCAGCTGTTCTAAATTAATTTAGTCCCATTTGCCAGCACTTGGCCCATATCCCTCTAAACTCTTCCCATTCATCTACCCATCCGGCTGCCTTTTAAATGTTGTAATTGTACCAGCCTCCACCACCTCCTCTAGTTGCTAATTCCATATACACACCACCTTCTGTGTGAAAAAGTTGCCCCTTAAGTCTTTCCCCTCTCACTTTAAAAATATGCTTCTAGTTTTGGATTCCTTCACCCTGGGGAAAATACCTTGTCTATTTACCCTATCCATGCTCTCATGATTTTACAAACTTGTATAAGTTGACCCCTCAGTCTCCGATGCTCCAGGGAAAACAGCCCCAGCCTATTCAGCCTCTCCTTATAGCTCCAAGCCTGGCAACTTCCTTTTCTGAACCCTTTCAAGTTTCACAACATCCTTCTGATAGGAAGGAGACCAGAATTGCACTCAATATTCCAAAAATGGCCTAATCAACATCCTGCACAGCCACAACATGACCTCCCATCTCCCATACTCAATGCACTGATACCCCTTTAACACCTACATACTCAAACACACTGACATACACTGCCATACACTCTTACACTCATACCTACAGACATTGTCTCATACTGCCTTCACACACACACACACACACATTCCCACACAAACTCTCACATATGCACAAACACACATACATACACAAACCTGTGTCTCCACTCTTCCACACGTGCTATCTCGCATACTGGTACATAAACATAATTTCATACAAAAGCACATAAACATTCTAATAAAACTGCACTTGCTCAGACACTTGCACATTAACAGATGCACACACACAATCACAGAAACATAGAAACGAAAAATGCATGAAAATATGTGAAAGTGATTAATTTAGAGGGCTACAGAGATAACTAGAGAGTGGAACTAGCTGAGTAACTCTTTCAGGAGCTGGTACAGACACGATGGGTCGAATGGCCTTCTGTACTGTTAAATTCAATGATTCTGCATGTGTACACATAGACACGATGTACTTATAAGGATATACATATGCATAGATTTGGAAACTGAAACAAACTCACATACATGCACTCACATACACATACACCCAAACCGACAAATGCGTATACAAAGACACAGGCACATAGTAACAATGCCATAGCCAATCACAATCACAGTCAGGCACACACATGAACACATATATACAGACTCACAAACTGACACACAGATGACCTCACACACTCTCATACACAAACACTCCACACATACACTCTCACGCATGCACCCACTCTCTCTCTCACACACACTCTCTCTCTAGACACACTCTCTAGACACATTTTCTTTCACACACACACTCTCTTACACTTACACACTCACATACACACAGTCTCTCTCAAACACACACTCTCTCATGCATACATGTACTCACACACACACTATCTCGCCCATACATACACAATCTCTCACACACAGTCTCTCTCTCTCTCTCTCTCTCACACACACACACACTCTCATGCGCGCACACACACATACTCTATCATGCGCGCGTGCGCACACAGAAACACATACACACAGACACACACACAGTCTCATGCATATGCACACTTTCACGCACACACTCATGCACATTCACAAACCTGTGCACTCACGCAAATTCACAGTCGCACATCCCCATGTGCTCTGGCACAGAGACACCCACACAGACATACACACACTCTGCCCACATAAAACCTTGAAACCACCTTTAACTGAAACAAAATAAAATACAATAGTAGTTTGACAGAGAAATATCCCAGATGCATGGGCCTCAGCTCGCTTTAATATTTCATTACTGGCCGAGTAAGGAATGAGTTCCAGATGTTTTAGTGCTTTACCTTCCTGTTTCCTCTCTCATTTCCCACAGCGCCATGGAATGTGACATTTTTTGGGGGGGTGTGAATTAATCTCTTCCAAGAAGCAAAGGGAAGAGAAATATGTAAAGACGTTTCCGTTCATACATTCTCACAAAGCTTTGAACCCAATAAGCAGGCAAAATCTCAGCTTTCACATTCATCTCCACATTTCAATCAGGGGTTGAGGGGCAGAAATGTAGGGGCTAAGAATTAAATATAAGATGCTGGATTAAATGGCTCACTATGAAAACAGCATCATTCCAATCAATGATATTTTTAATAGCGTACTATCTAGAATCATCAAGTCCTGAAGGTGTGGAAACAGGCCATTTAGCCCATTGAGCCCACACTAAGCCTCTGAAGGGCATTCCACCCAGACCAACATGTACCTGCATTTGCCATGCTCATCCACCTGGCCTGCACATCACTCGACACTATGGGGGCAATTTATCATTGCGATTGTAACTAGCCCGGCTGTGTTTGTAACAATGGGAGGAAACCGAAACAGAGCAAAGGAACCCAATATAGACATTGCCCAAGGATGGAATCAAACCCAGTCCCTGGTGCTGTGAGGCAGCAGTGCTAACCACTGAGCCAACATGCCACCCTAGTGCAATGGTACACTACCAGTGATAAAGAGAAGGATGTTAATTGTTACAGAGTTCTACAGTACAGAAAAGCGCTCTTTGACCCATCAAGCCTGTGCCAGATGAAGGGTTAAATGCTTTGCAGAACATGTGGGTTATTTTAGCCTGGATGGTGTTTAAACTGTTTTGCGTTGTTTGGAGTGCGGAGGACATTCGCGAGGTTAATCCTGACTATTGTGATGATGCTGCCCTTGGGGTTTTTTTTCAGAGTGGTTGTAAAAGCAGTGATTTCAAAAAGTCTGGCTTGGAAGGGTTTTAGGGCCAATTTGATTATAGCTAACAGATACTGTCTCAGGTAAAAAGGCTTTCAAGTTTCAAAGAAAAACACTTGTACAATGAAAGTGGCCAGCTCTCCCAGCTCAGCTTTTCTCTGGTTTGGTTTGATTTTAGCAGTCTGGCTGTTCACGAAAAACAATCGAGAGTGTAATGCTGGAAAAGCACAGCAGGTCAGGCAGCATCCGAGGAGCAGGAAAATCGACGTTTCAGGCAAAAGCCTTTCATTAGAAATGAGGCTTGGAGCCTCAGGGCGGAGAGATAAATGGGAGGGGTGGGGGAATGGAGCTGGTACAAGATGGCTGAGAGTGCAATAGATGGATGGAGGTGGGGTAATGGTGATAGGTTGGAAGTGAGGGTAGAGTGGGTAGGTGGGAAGGAAGATGGACAGCTAAGATAGGTCATGAGGGCAGTACTCAGCTGCAAGTTTGGAACTGGGATAAGGTGGGGGAAAGGGAAATGAGGAAATTGGTGAAATCCACATTAATGCCGAGGGGTTCGAGGGTCTCAATGTGGAAGATGAAGCATTCATCCTCCAGGTATCAGGTGGTAAGGACAGCTCAGCACTGTCCTCATGACCTGTCCCACCTGTCCATTTTCCTTCCCACCTATCCGCTCCACCCTCCCCTCTGACCTATCACCTTTACCCCCACCTCCATCCACCTATTGCACTCTCAGCTACCTTCCCCCAGCTCCATGCCTGAGGCTCCAAGCCTCATTCCTGATGAAGGGCTTTTGCCCAAAACATCGATTTCCTGCTCTTTGGCTGCTGCCTGACCTGCTGTTCTTTTCCAGTAGCACAATCTCAACTCTAATCAGCAGTACTCACTCTCTCCTTGTTCACTGAAAGCAGTCAGTTCAGTTTGAGGATGCTGGTCCAGGAAACAGCTCCATGGAAGAAGGCATTCCATGCCGAATCTCTCTGTCTCTCTCCTGTAAGATCCTGTGTTTGATTTTACCTTTTTTTTTGCAAAAAGTTAGTTATGGGGATTTTCGCAAGTATTTGGAACTGCACCATTAAGTTGGGAGAATCTGTTGAGTCTTCGGGTTGGTTAAGTTATTCAGTATTCTGTTCCTTTTTTGTTTGTGTTTCATTCAGTAATCTTGTAAATAAATTTCTGTTTTGTTTCAGACTAAGTGCTTTGGTCCAACTTACATGTGACTCCAGACTCAAAGCAATGTGGTTGACCCTCAAATGCCTACTGGGTATTTGGGGATGGGCAATAAATGCTGACCGAGCCAGCGACACCCACATCATTTGAATGAATAAAAAAAGTTCTCTGATCCACTGTGTGCTTTCCAGCATTTTCTATGTTATCTCCACTTTCCAACCGTCACTGCATGCTGCTTTGCGCTAAGTCATTTTTTAAAATTAGAGTTATAGAGTCATAGAGATATACAGAGAAACAGACCCTTCGGTCCAACTTGTCCATGCTGACCAGATCTCCTAAATTAATCTAGACCCATTTGCCAGCATTTAGCCCAGACCCCTCTAAACGCTTCCTATTCATATACCCGGCCAGATGCCTTTCAAATGTTGTAATTGTACCAGTCTCCACCACTTCCTCTGGCAGCTCATTCCATACACGGACCACCATGAAAAAGTTGCTCCTTCGGTCCTTTTCAAATCTTTCCCCTCTCACCTTAAACCTCTGCCCTTTGGTTTTTGGACCTTACCCTGTAGAAAAGACCTTGACTATCCACCATATCCATTTTCACCTGTCTTGCAGATTTCTGATTCCTTCAGATTCAGTGTCTCACGAGATCCTTTAATCCTTGGAACCTGAAAGGAAAATAATGAATTTTTAATCTTTAAACTCTCAAATTGGGAGTTGTTAGTTGGGAAATTATGCCTGAGGGTGTGGCTGGAGTGCTGGGACAGGGGAGAGCGTGAGTAAGTTGCTCAATGTTATTGTTAGTCCATCAAATGGTCAATTTACAAAGATGCAATTTAGAACCAGGACTCTCAGCCTCTTGAGCCTGCTTCTCTATTCATAGAATAGTGACAGAATTTTTACAACAGGGAAAAAGGCCCTTCAGCCCATCATATCTATGCTAGTCATCAAATTTCCATTTGTTCTAATCCCATTTGCAGCACTTGAGGTACTGTAGCCTGTGTGCCCATAGCCTTGTATGCTATGATGTTTCAAATGCTATAGAGTCGTACAGATGTACAGCTTGGAAACAGACCCTTCGGTCCAACTTGTCCATGCCGACCAGATATCCCAACCTAATCTAGTCCCACCTATATACAAGGACCTGAGGGTCCCCACCTCTACCACCACCCTTTCAGGCAGTCAGTTCCAGATACTGCTACCCTCTGGGTGAAAACATTTTTCCACAACTTTGTCCTAAACCCCCTGCTCCTTATCTTAAAACCGTGCCCCGCTCCTCGCTCCATTACTGAGCTTTTTGCTAAGGGAACCTCTCCACCCTGTCTGTGCACCCTCGAACTTTGCACATGGAAAACAACTTCAGCCTCTCTTCATTGCTGAATCTCTCCAGCCCGGGCAACCTCCTGGTAAATCTCCTCAGCACCTCCTCCTCTGCAATCCTGTCCTTCCTATAATGTTGTGATCAGAGCTGCACACAGTACTTCAGCTGTGACCGAACTAACATTAGACACACATCTCTATCATAACCTCTTGTGCTTGTATTCAGTGCCTTGACTAATAAAGGCAAGTATCCCAAATGCCATCCAAACCATCTTATCTCTTCATTTCTGTCTTGAAGCAGGTGGACCCTTACTTTGAGGTAGTGATCCCACATGAGGAAGGAGGTTATGAAATTTGAACGGGTTGATAGGGTTGTTGAGAAAGCATATGGCATGTTCACTTCTATTAAGTTAAAAATCACCCAACACCAGGTTATAGTCCAACAGGTTTATTTGGAAGCACTAGCTTTCGGAGCGCTGTTCCTACCACCTGATGAAGAAGCGGCGCTCTGAAAGCTAGTGCTTCCAATTAAACCTGTTGGACTATAACCTGGTGTTGTGTGATTTTTAACTTTGTACACCCCAGTCCAACACCGGCATCTCCAAATCTTCGCTTCTATTAGTAGAGGGATCGAATTTCGGAACCATGAGGTTATGCTACAGCTGTACAAAACTCTGGTGCGGCCACATTTGGGGTATTGCGTACAGTTCTGGTCATCGCATTATAGGAAGGATGTGGAAGCTTTGGAAAGAGTTCAGAGGAGATTCACTGGAATATTGCCTGGTATGGAGGGAAAGTCTTATGAGAAAGGACTTGAGGCTATTTTCATTAGAGAGAAGAAGGTTGAGAGGTAACTTAATTGAGACATATAAGATAATCAGAGGGTTAGGTAGGGTGGATAGTGAGATTCTTTTTCCTCGGATGGTGATGGCTAGCATGAGGGGACATAGCTTTAAATTGATGGCTGCTCAGATATAAGACAGATGTCAGTGGCAGTTTCTTAACTCAGAGAGTAGTAGGGACGTGGAACGTACTGCCTGCAATGATTGCAGACTCGCCAACTTTAAGGGCATTTAAATGGCCATTGGATAGATGTATGGATGAAAATGGAATAGTGTAGGATAGATAGGCTTCAGATTGGTTTACATCAGAGTGGTGCTGGAAAAGCACAGCAGGTCAGGCAGCATCCCTATCTGCAGTCCTCACTTTTGCCTTTCAGATTGGTTTCACAAGTCAGTGCAACATCGAGGGTCGAAGGGCCTGTACTGCGCTGTAATGTTCTGTGTTCTGTGTTCTATGTCTTTTCCCTGGGGTGGGGGAGTCCAGAACTAGAGGACATAGGTTGAAGGTGAGAGGAGAAAGATTTAAAAGGAACCTAACGGGCAACTTTTTCACATAGAGGGTGATGCGTGTATGGAATGAGCTGCGGAGGAAGTGGTGGAGGCTGGTACAATTACAACATTTAAAAGACGTCTGGATGGGCATATGAATAGGAAGGGTTTAGAGGCATATAGACCAAGTGCTCGCAAATGGAACTAGATTAGGTTTAGTTATCTGATCAGCATGAACAAGGGTCTGTGTCTGTGCTGTAAATCTCTATGACTCTCTAAATGATAGAAGTTTCCCCTGATTCCATAACATTTGATAGATGATCTCTTTCACTATTTTTCCAGCTTGAGTTGGACAAAATACAGCTATCGTTTATAAGCTGCTATTAACGTAGAATAAAGTTTAAACTCACTTGGCAAGAGGTATAATCTCTTTTCAATGGAGCCATGCGGTATTTGACAGGGCAGTTGGAGCTAAAGACAGAAAATTCTAAAATTACTCAGCCAGTCAGGCAACAGATGTGGAGGGAGGAACAATGGACTGTAAGCACTAAGTAGCAAGAAGACAGCAAAGGGTGGAAATTTAATCTATTTGGACTCAGGCAGCTGTAGGGATAGGTCAAAACATTGGAAGATAGATGGACGCCCAAGACAATTATTTAACCAACATCTCTGTGCTGAGGTAAAATTATCTGCCACGTGAAATCCTTTGTGGTATAACGTGATTACAATTACTTTCCCTTACATTTGTAGAAATATTTGACAGATTGAGCCTTTTAATTACCAAAAAAAAGGAATAAATCACTGTCTGCGACATGTGGTACATAAACTGACACAGTTCTCAAAGGCACCAAATCCACTGAAGACAAGAGGAGTGACACTAAAATTATCCTGATTCACTTGTGTTCATGAGAATGATTCTGACCCAGATTTTACCACAAAAATTCATCTTAATGTTCTACATTACTGAGATATAGGTCATTTCGTGACTAACACATTTTCTCTTCAGTTTTATTGGTGACCTACGTCAGAAGCTTTGACCTTTCCATCATGGCTTCCTCATGTGTAATGGTCATCAAACCTCATCTCTCAAATATAAGTGAAAATGTGGAATTCCTCTATCCTTTTGTATTCTTTTATTTTTGTTTCTCAATTTATTGCAATCCTTCTTTAACCTGGCCTCTCATACATGATTTTAATCTCTTCAACATCGATGGCCAAGGAGGGGACAGCATAGTGGTGTTAAACAGAGAACAGTACAGCTACAAGAACAGGCCCTTCGGCCCAGCTTGTCTGCACTAATCTTTGTCCCGTTCTAAACTAATCTCATCTGCCCTGCCCATGGTCCTTATCCCTCTCTGCATGTTCATGTGTTTCTCTAAATACCACGTAAACACAGCTAATATATCTGCTTCTATCACCTCCTCTGGCAGAGTATTCCAGGCACCTACTATCCTCTGTGTAAAACACTTGCCTCACACATCTCCTTTAAACTTTCGCACTCTCACTTAACTCTATGCCGCCTAGTATTTGACATTTCCACTCTGGGAAAAAGACTCTGATTATCCAGGCAAAAGTGGGTACTGCAGATGCTGGAGATGAGAGCCAAGATTAGAGTGGTGCTGGAAAAGCACAGCAGGTCAGGCATTATCTGAGCAGCAGGAACATTTTCATGCTCCCCGGGTACCACTCTAATCTTGACTTTGACTGTCTACTCTCTCCACGCCTCTCAAGATTTTAGATACTCCTATCAGGTCACTCCTCAGCCTCTGATGCTTGAGTGAAAAGAATCCAAGTTGTCCAACCTCCCTTTCTCGCCAACACACTCCAAATCCAGGCAATATCTTGGTAAACCTCTTCTGCACCCCCTCCAGGGTCTGCAGTTACCAGAACGGCACATAATACTGTAAAATGTGGCCAAGCTAAAATTTCATACAACTGCAACATTCCTCATCGACTTTTATACTCAATACCCCAACAATGAAGGCAAGCATGCGTACACCTTTTCTTTAACCATCTAATCCACTTGTGTTGCCACTTTCAGGGAGCTATGGACCTGTCCCTCAAGATCCCTCTGTATGTCAATGTTCCTCAGGGTCTGGCTACTTACTGTGCACTTTCGTCTTCCACTTGACTTCCCAAAGTTCATCACCTCACACTTGTTCAGATTAAACGCCATTTGCCATTTCTCCACCTTACTTTCCAATTTATCTATATCCTGCTTTGTCCTTTAGTATCTTTACTCACTATCCACAACTCCACCAATTTCATATTGCCTGCAAACTTACAAATTGACTATCTCTATTTTCATCCAAATCATTTATACAAATTAAAACCAACAAAGGTCCCAGCATTAACCTTTATGGAACATCATGGGCCTCAAATAAGAAAAATACTCTTCCACAAATACCCTCTGTCTTCTGTGACCAAGTCAATTTTGTATCCAATTTAAAGTTGGTTCCCATGTGATTTAACCTTCTGGACCCAGTCATACCTCAGTCCATCTTTGTCCTTCTGCAAAAAACTCAATCAAATGCTCTTGCCCAAAGCCATGGTGCCTTTTGTTTGTAAGTCCCTACTACTGATATAAAGTTCACCAGCCTGTGATTTCCCAGATTGTCCTTCTTAATCAAAGGAACAACGTTGGCTTTTCTCCAGTCCACGGGGATCTCTCTTGTGGCTGATTTTGGACAAGGTTTCAGCAATTTCTTCCCTTGCCTCTCTCAGCATTCTGAGATAGATCTCATTAGGTCCTGGGAACCTGTTCACCATAATGCCTTTCCGAACACCCAATACCTCATCCTTCTTCTTATTGACAGGCCCTAAATAAATCAGGATGGGTTGGTGACGATTCCCCACGGCAGATTCACCACTGATGATTAGCCACTACCGGTTCACCACCAGCGTTTCTCCACTGGCGTCGTTTGACCTCTGAAGACTATTCACCACTGGATATATACATATGTACTGATTGTTTTCCCTCCCGCCTGTTCTTTCATACTTCTCAGTCCCTTTTATTTATACAACTATATCCTACATATTGATTAAAAAAAAGAGGTAAAATAAATATTACTTTATTGGTTAATTCTAACTTCAGGAAAACATTCTCTCACAGCACTGATAGCTGCCTGCTCAAAATCACAGTGGATAGAATGTGGTCTGGGATTAGGCACCAAGGGCTTCACCATTTCAAACATGTATACATACGTTGACGCTGCTTATTTGGTAGAAGTATATACAATATTGGATGAACCCCATCAAGTCTTTTTGCTAAAATACAATAGACAATATGTGCCCCTTTGTTCACATTGCCAAAACTTAATACTTCAATCACTCTTGGATAGTTTATCAAAAATATATACAAAACCATCATGGTAAAACTTCTTATTTTCACGTTTACTAATAATTTCTGTTGCCATGCTAAAACTTCCTGTTCCAAAAATACAAGCTTAAAAAAACTGTCCAGTAATGAAAATAAGTTGTTACTGAAACAACGCAAACACTACCTTAACCAATATAATGACAATTTTATATACCACCAATATTCAAAATATACGACTTACTTCCGGTGCCGAAGCCTCTTCGGTGGCCAAAGGGCAGTGGCAAATTGTCTTCAGTGGCCAATGGGTAGTGGTGAAGCCTCTTCAGTAGCCAATGGGCAGTGGTGAAGCCTCTTCAGTGACCAATGGGCAGTGGCGAATCGTCAGCGGCGATCTGCTGTGGTGAATGGTCCCATCATGATCAGGATGCCCTTCAGATCCTGCATGGACCAGTTGGCAACATCTTTAACTTCTCCTTACTACAATGAAAGCTTCCCACCTCCTTCAAGAAGACCATTATCATCCCGCTGTCAAAACAACTCAGGCAATGTGCCATAATGAATACCACCCAATGGCTCTAACATCTAGTATTATAAAGTGCTTCAAAAGGTTAGTAATGCCACACATCAACTCCAGCCTCCCAGATTGCCTTGATCCACAACAATTCATCCACCATTGCAACAGATTCACAGCAGTGCCATCTCCCTGGCCCTACATTCATCCCTGGAACATCTGGATTATAAAGGCACCCAAGTTGACTCCTATTTATTGACTTTAGCTCTGTCTTTAGCACTTTAATTCCAACTAAACCCACCTCCAAACTCTGAGAGCTAGGACTCTGCACCTCACTCCGCAACTGGATCCTTGACTTTCTGAATTGTAGGCTGCAGTCAGTAAGAATATGTGATAATACCTCCTCCATGATAATCCTCAACACTGGTTGTGTACTCAGCCCCCTACAGTACTCCTTATACACTCAACAACTGTGTGGCCAAAGTCTGCTCCAACTCCATTTACAAATTTGCTGATGACACAACTGTCGTGGGTCAGACTTCAAGCAACGACGAGACAGAGTACAGGAAGGAGAGAGATAGCCTAATAGCATGGTGTAAAGACAACAATCTCTCCCTCAATGTCAGCAAAATGAAGGAGCTAGTTATTGACTTCAGGAAGCGGAATGTTGGACATGCCCCTGTCTGCATCAATGGTTCTGAGGTGGAGATGGTCAACAGCATCAAGTTCCTAGGAATAAATATCACCAACAATCTGTCCTGGTCTATCCACCTCGATGCTACAGTCAAGAAAGCACACCAAGCCTCTACTTCCTCAGAAGGCTAAGGAAATTCCACATGTCCACAATGTCTCCCACCAATATTTATAGGTGCATCATAGAAAGCATCCTATCTGGAATCATCACAGCTTAGTTTGGCAACTGCTCTGCCCAATACTGCAAGAAATTACAGAGAGTTGTGCCAGTCCATCATGAAAACCATCCTTTCATCCACTAACTCTGCCTACACTTCCCACTGCCTTGGGAAAGCAGCCAACATTGTCAAATATCCCTCCCACCTTGTTTATACTCTCTTCCACCCTCTTTCATTGGGAAGACGATATAAAAGTTTGTAAACCCATACCTACAGATTCAAGAACAGCTTCTTTCCCACTGTTCTCAGGCTTGTGATTGGACCTCTCATACATCTTTCCCTGCACCTTCTCTGTAGCTGTAACACTATATTCTATTCTGTTCTATTACCCTGATGACCTTATGTAAGCTATGATTTGTCTGGATAGCACACAACACAATACATTCCACCGTATCTCGGTACATGTGGCAGTAATAAGCAAATTCAAATCAAATCAAATATTACTATTCTCCGTGTCTTCCTATTTGGTGACTACCTCTACAAAATACTCATTCAGGACCTCACTCACCTCCTCTGGTTCTACTCCCTCCTTTGTGCATGAGTGGACCTACCCTTTCCCAGGTTACATACTTACAATGAAGGTTTGTATAAAATGTCGTTGGACTCTCATTAGTCTGAGATACCAATGAAATGTCATGGTTCCTTTTAGCCCTCTGAATTCCTTTCCTGCTTCCTTTGTCTTCCTCAAGAGTCTTTTCTGATTTCAGTTTCCGAAATGTTATAGAATCATAGAGATGTACAGCATGGAAACAGACTCCTCGGTGCAACCTGTCCACGCCGATCAGATATCCCAACCCAATCCAGCATCCGGCCCATATCCCTCCAAACCCTTCCTATTCATATACCCATCCAAATGCCTCTTAAATGTTGTAATTGTACCAGCCTCCACACATCCTCTAGTAGCTCACTCCATACATGTACCACCCTCTGTGTGAAAAAGTTGCCCCTGAGATCTCGTTTATATCTTTCCCCTGTCACCCTAAACCTATGCCCTCTAGTTCTGGACTCCCCCGCTCCAGGGAAAAGACTTTGTCTATTTATCCTATCCATGTCCCTCATTTTATAAACCACTATAAGGTCACCCCTCAGCCTCCGAAGCTCCAGGGAAAACAGCCTCAGCCTCTCTCTATTGCTCAAATCCTTCAGCCCTGGCAACATCCTTGTAAATCTTTTCTGAACTCTTTCAAATTTCACAACATCCTTCCAACAGGAAGGAGACCAGAATTGCACATAATATTCCAACAGTGGCCTAACCAATGTCCTGTACAGCCTCAACATGACCTCCCAACTCCTGTACTCAATACTCTGACCAATAAAGGAAAGCATACCAAATGCCTTCTTCACTATCCTAGCTACGTGCAACTCCACTTTCAAGGAGCTATGAACCTGTACTCCTAGGTCTCTTTGTTCAGCAACACTCCCTAGGACCTTACCATTAAGTTATAAGTCCTGCTAAGATTTGCTTTCCCAAAATGCAGCACCTCACATTTATCTGAATTAAACTCCATCTGCCACTTCTCAGCCCATTGGCCCATCTGGTCAAGATCCTGTTGTAATCTGAGGTGACCTTCTTCGCTGTCCACTACACTTCCAATTTTGCTGTTATCTGCAAACTTACCAACTATACCTCTTATTTTCACATCCAAATCATTTATACAAATGACGAAAATTAGAGGACCCAGCACCGATCCTTGTGGCACTCCACTGGTCACAGGTCTCCAGTCTGAAAAACAACCCTCCAGCACCACCCTCTGTCTTCTACTTTCAAGTCATTCCGTATCCAAATTATAGTTGCCTCTACTCCCTGTGATCTGCTTCCTTTTACTTTTCAACTAAAATTTCAATAACTCTTGTCATCCAGATGCACAGCAACTCAGAACGGTTAGAGATGGACTGTAAATGCTGGCCCAGCCAATGATGCCCTCATCCTGTGAATGAATAAAAAACAAAATTGTAGTTCCACCTTCTAATCTAGACTCTAAGCTCATCTGTTATAATCCTTGCATAAAATAAATACATTTCAGCCCTCCAGTCCGGCTGTATTCATTAACCTGGCTCTGTCTGTTCTTCCTACGAGTCTTACTTTACTTAACATTGACCTTCTCCTCAGTCATTCCACACACTGACCTACTGCTCTGGTTCCCATCCCTTGCTGCACAAGTTTAAACCCTCCTGAGGGACACTAACAATCCTCCCTGCCAGAATATTAATGCCCCTTCAGTTTAGGTGCAACCTGTCCTTCCTGCACAGATCCCACCTGACCTGGAAGAGATCCCAATGGTCCACACAGGTGAAGTCCTCTCTCCTACACCAGCTCTTTAGCTATGCATGGTTAGTATTACCTTCCTATTTCTGGCTTCAATTGCAAGTGACACAGGGAGTAATCCCAAAGTTACAACCGTCAAGGTCCTGCTTTTCAACTTTCTACCCAACTCACTAACTTCAATGTGCAGGACCTCATTGCCCCTCTTGCTGATGTGGTTATTACCAAGACAGACCATGACCTCTTGCTGTTCACCCTCCCCATTCAGAATATCTTGTGCCCACTTAGAGACATTCTTGACAATGGCGCCAGGGAGGCAATATGCCATCCTGGAGTCTCACTCATGCCCATAAAAAAACCCTATCTGCGCCCCTGATTATAGAGGGCCCTATTACTTTGACACCAGATTCTCCACGATTCCATTCACAGTCATGGTGAAGAAACCAACTTCTCCCAGAATCCTGCTCAGTCACTTTTCATTGCTGCCCTCTGTTGGTGTTGTTCAGTTCTGCAGGGATGCAAGTAAAGTTCTGGGTACAGGTTCGAATCCCATCACTGCACATGATGAAATTTGGGTACAACTACACAGATCTAAATATAGTTAAAAAATATATCTGGTTGACCTTTAAGAAAATAAATTGGCTGTTTGCACCTGATCTGGTCTATGTCAATGTGATTGAGTCTCACCTTGTCTTTAAAATAGCTAAGCAAGCTACTCAGTTGTATCAATTACTAGCAAGTCTCAAGAAAGGGACATAATGAGACAAACCACCTGAACTGCAGTGACTCAAGATGAACGTTTACCATCATCTGCTTGAGGGTAGTTGGGTACGGGTAATGCACGCTGGCCGAACTGTTGGTGCATACTCCCCATGAGTAAATAAAAGTCTGCTGACTTGCCTTAAGTTCTGAAGTCCTGTCTCTCTCTCTGTGTGTCTCTCTTCCTCCCTCTCTCTCTCTCTCTCTCTCTCTCTCTCTCTCTCTGTCTCTCTTGCTCTCTGTCTCTCTCTCTGTCTATCTCTGTCTCTCTCTCTCTGTCTTTCTCTCTCTCCCTGTCTCTCTCGTTCTATCTTTCTCTCTCTCTCTGTCTGTCTCTCTCTCTCTCTGTGTCTCTCTCCCTCTCTCTCTCTCTCTCTCTCTCTCTCTGTCTCTCTGTCTCTCTCTGTCTCTCTCTCTCCCCCTGTCTCTCTCGTTCTATCTTTCTCTCTCTCTCTCTCTCTGTGTCTCTCTCTATCTCTCTCTCTCTCTCTCTATCTATCTCTCTCTCTGTTTCTCTCTCTCTCTCTCTCTGTCTGTTTCTCTCTCTCTCTCTCTCTCTCTCTCTCGCTCACATGTGAGCATTACTGGCTAGATCAGCATTTATTGCTCACCCCTCATAGCCCTTGGGAATGTAGTGGTGATGCTGGCTTCTTAAAGCACTGTAGTACAGAGGAAGTTGCAGGGTTTTGACACAGCAACAGTGCAGTAACAGTGATATATTTCCATGTCAGGATGGCCAGCGTCTTGGAGGGGAACTTGCAGGTGATGGTGTTCCCATGGATCTGCTGTCCTTGTCCATCTCAATGGCAATAATTATGGATTTATCATGTGGTGTCTGAGGGTCGTTGGTGAATTTTTGCAGTGCACCTTATAGTTATATGCACTGCTGCTACTGAGCATCAGCGGTGAGGGAATGGCTGCTTGTGGATGTGATGCCAATCAAGCTGGCTGGGTTGCTGAATGGTGTCAAGCTTGTCCTTGGACATGGCGAGTGGGGAGTATGTCATCACACCACTGACTTGTGCCTTGTGGATGGTGGACAGGCCTTTGGAGTCAGGAGATGAGTTACTCTCTGTAATATTCCAAGCCTTGCTCTTGCAGTCATGGCATTTATATGGCAAGTAGAGTTGATTCTCTGGTCAATGTTAGATGCCAAGGTATTGATAGTGGGATAACTCAATGATGGTAATGCTATCGAATACATTAAGGTGGCTGGTTAGATTATTGGAGATGGCCATTGCCTGGCAGTATGTGGTGCAAATGTTGCTTGTCACATGCTAGCCAAGCCTGGATATTGTCCAGATCTTGTTGCATTTGAACACGGACTGCTTCAGTATTTGAGGAGTTGCAAATGTTGCTGAACATTGTGCCGGCATTAGTGCACACCCCTGCTTCTGACCCTCTGAAGGAGGGAAGAGTGTTCATGCAGCAGCTAATAAGGAGAGATGTTGTGGGGCTGACCTCCACCAACCACAACCATCAATCGATGTGGCAGCCTTGACTCGAATAATTAGAGGCATTTCCCTGATTCTTATTGATTCCAGTTATGCGAGAGATCCTCAGTGCCACATCCAGTTGAGATATCAATAACTGTCTCTCTCATGTCCCCTCTGCAATTTACTCTATGTGTGTACCAAGCCTGTAATGAGGTCAAGAGCTGAGTGGGTCCGGCTGAACCCAAATGAATCAGTAACAAGAATACAAATTGTCACGGAAACTCAGCAGTTCGGCAGCAACAGAATTTACATTTGAAAGTGTTCAGAAGGGGAGACAGCGGGAGTGAGCTGCAGGGAAAGTGGTAGTGAGCTGGAGAGAGAGCAGTAGTGAGCTGGAGAGACAGTGGTAGTAAGCTGGAGAGACAGCAGTCGTGAGCTGGAGAGACAACAGTAGTGAGCTGGAGAGACAACGGTAGTAAGCTGCAGAATATGAGGTAGTGAGCTGCAGGGACGGCAGTAGTGAGCTGGAGAGACAGCGGTAGTGAGCTGCAGTAACAGCAATAGTGAGCAGCAGAGACAGCGGTAGTGAGCTGCAGAGACAGAGGTAGTGAGCAGCAGAGACAGCGGTAGTGAGCTGGAGTGACAGAGGCAGTGAGCTGGAGAGACAGTGGTAGTGCACTGGAGAGACAGTGGTATTGAGCTGGATAGACTGTGGTAATGAGCTGGAGAGACAGTGGTAGTGAGCTGGAGAGAGAGCGGTGGTGAGCTGCAGAGACAGAGGTAGTGAGATGGAGAGACAGAGGTAGAGTGCAGCAGAGACAGCAGTTGTGAGCTGCAGGGGTAACAGTAATGAGCTGGATAAGCAGTTGTAGTGATGTGCAGAGTCAACAGTACTGAGCTGGAGACAGTGGTAGTGAGCTGGAGAGACAGCGGTAGTGAGCTGCAGAGTTAGTGGTAGTGAGCTGCAGAGATAGCGGTAGTGAGCTGGAGAGATAGTGGTAGTGAGCAGCAGAGACAGTGGTAGTGAGCTGCAGAGACAGTCGTAGTGAACTGCAGAGCCACTTATAGTGAGCTGGAGCGACAGCTGTAGTGTGCTGAAGAGAAACCGGTAGTGAGCTGGATAGACAGCGGCAGTGAGCTGCAGATTCAGCAGTGGTGAGCTGGAGAGACAGTGGTAGTGCACTGGAGAGACTGTGGTAGTGAACTGGAGAGACAGCGAGAGTGAACTGGAGAGTCAGCGGGAGGGAGCTGAAAAGATAGCTGTAGTAAGCTGAAGAGACAATGGTAGTGAGTTGGAGAGGCAGAAGTAGTAAGCTGGAGACACAGCAGTAGTGAGCTGGAAAGACAATGGTAGTGAGTTGCAGAGACAGCGGTAGTGGGCTGGAGAGACAGAGGTAGTGAGCAGCAGAGATAGCAGCGGTGAGCTGAAGAGACAGTGGTAGTGAGCTGGAGAGGCAGAAGTAGTGAGCTGGAGACAGAGCGGTAGTGAGCTGCAGAAACAGAGGTAGTGAGCAGCAGAGACAGAGGTAGTGAGCTGAAGAGACAGCGGTAGTGAGCAGCAGAGACAGAGGTAGTGAGCTGAAGAGACAGCGGTAGTGAGCTGCAGAGACAGAGGTAGTGAGCTGGAGAGGCCGAAGTAGTAAGCTGGAGAGACAGCGGTAGTGAGCTGGAGAGACAGCTGTAGTGAGCTGCAGATACAGAGATAATGAGGTGGAAAGACAGCAGTAGTGAGCTGCAGAGACAGCGGTAGTGAGCAGCAGTGACAGCGGTAGTGAGGAGGAAAGACAGCGATAGTGAGCTGCAGAGACAGAGGTAATGAGCTGGAGAGACAGCAGTGGTGAGCTGGAGAGACAGCGGAAGTGAGCTGCAGATACTGTAGTAGTGAGCTGGAGAGACTTCGGTAGAGTGTAGCAGAGACAGCAGTTGTGAGCTGCAGGGGTAACAGTAGTGAGCTGGATAACCAGTTGTAGTGATGTGCAGAGTCAACAGTACTGAGCTGGAGAGAGTGATAGTGAGCTGAAGAGATGGCGGTAGTGAGTTGGAGTGACAGCGGTAGTGAGCTGGAGAGACAATGGTCGTGAACTGGAGAGACAGTGTAGTGAGCTGCAGAGATAGCGGTAGTGAGCTGCAGAGACAGTGGTAGTAGTCTGGAGTGACAGTGGTAGTGAGTCAGAGAGACGACTGTTGTGAGCTGGATAGACAGCGGTAGTGAGCTATAGAGGCAGTGGTAGTGAGCTGTAGAGACAGCGGTAGTGAGCTGTAGAGGCAGCGGTAGTGAGCTGGAGTGACAGCAGTAGTGAGCTGCAGAGATAGCGGTAATGAGAGGGAGAGACAATGGTTGTGAGCTACAGAGACAGTGGTAGTGAACAGCAGAGACAATGGTAGTGAACTGGAGGGACAGCGGTAGTGAACTACAGAGACAGCGGTAGTGAGCCAGAGAGACAATGGTTGTGAGCTGGATAGACAGCAGTAGTGAGCTGTAGAGGCAGCCATAGTGAGCTGTAGAGACAGAGGTATTGTACTGGAGAGACAGCGGTCGTGAGCTGCAGATACAGTGGTAGTGAGCTGGAGAGAGAGCGGTAGTGAGCTGGAGAGACAGCAGTGGTGAGCTGGAGAGACAGCGGTAATGAGCTGCTGATACAGTGGTAGTGACCGGGAGAGACAGCAGTAGTGAGCTGTAGAGGCAGCCGTAGTGAGCTGGAGAGACAGCGGTATTGTACTGGAGAGACAGCGGTAGTGAGCTGCAGATACAGTAGTAGTGAGCTGGAGAGAGAGCGGTGGTGACCTGCAGAGACAGAGGTAGTGAGCTGGAGAGACTTCGGTAGAGTGCAGCAGAGACAGCAGTTGTGAGCTGCAGGGGTAACAGTAGTGAGCTGGATAACCCTTTGTAGTGATCTGCAGAGTCAACAGTACTGAGCTGGAGAGAGTGATAGTGAGCTGAAGAGATGGTGGTAGTGAGCTGGAGAGACAGTGGTAGTGAGCTGCAGAGACAGTGATAGTGAGTTGCAGAGAAAGTGGTAGTGAGCTGGAGAGACAGTGGTAGTGAGGTGGAAAGACAGAGATAGTGAGCTGCAGAGGCAGAGGTAATGAGCTGGAGAGACAGAGGTAGTGAGTTGGATAGACAGCAGTGGTGAGCTGGAGAGACAGCAGTGGTGAGCTGGAGAGACTTCGGTAGAACGCAGCAGAGACAGCAGTTGTGAGCTGCAGGGGTAACAGTAGTGAGCTGGATAACCAGTTGTAGTGATGTGCAGAGTCAACAGTACTGAGCTGGAGAGAGTGATAGTGAGCTGAAGAGATAGCGGTAGTGAGCTGGAGAGACAGTGGTAGTGAGCTGAAGAGATAGTGATAGTGAGCTGGAGAGACAGCAGTAGCGAGCTGAAGTGACAGTGGTAGTGAGCTGCAGAGACAGTGGTAGTGAGCTGGAGAAACAGTCGTAGTGAGCTGCAGAGACACTTATAGTGAGCTGGGGTGACAGCGGTACTGAGCTGCAGAGAAACCGGTAGTGAGCTGGAGAGACAGCGGTAGTGAGCAGAAGAGACAGTGGTAGTGAGCTGGAGGGACAGCGGTAGTGAGCTGGAAAGACAGCAGTAGTGAGCTGCAGATACAGTGGTAGTGTGCTGGAGAGACAGCGGTCGTGAGCTGCAGATACAGTGGTAGTGACCGGGAGAGACAGCGGTAGTGAGCTGCAGATACAGTGGTAGTGAGCTGGAGAGAGAGCGGTGGTGAGCTGCAGAGACAGTGGTAGTGAGATGCAGAGATAGCGACAGTGAGCTGCAGAGATAGCGATAGTGAGCTGCAGAGACACTTATAGTGAGTGGAGTGACAGCGGTACTGAGCTGCAGAGAAACCGGTTGTGAGCTGGAGAGACAGCGGCAGTGAGCTGGAGTGACAGACGAAAAGAGCTGGAGAGACAGTGGTAGTGAGCTGGAGAGACAGCGGGAGTGAGCTATAGAGACAGCAGTAGTGAGCTGGAGAGACAACGGTTGTGAGCTGGATAGACAGCAGTAGTGAGCTGTAGAGGCAACTGTAGTGAGCTGGAGAAACAGCAGTGGTGAGCTGGAGAGACAGTGGTAGTGCACTGGAGAGACAATGGTAGTGAGCTGGAGAGACAGCAGTAGTGAACTGGAGAGTCAGCGGGAGGGAGCTGAAAAGAAAGCTGTAGTGAGTTGCAGAGACAGTGGTAGTGAGCTGGAGAGACTGCGGTAGTGAGCTGCAGAGACAGAGGTAGTGAGCAGCAGAGACAGCGGTAGTGAGGAGGAAAGACAGCGATAGTGAGCTGCGGAGACAGAGGTAGTGAGCAGCAGAGACAGCGGTACTGAGCTGGAGAGATAGCGGTAGTGTGCTGCAGAGACAGTGGTAGTGAGCTGGAGAGACAGTGGTAGTGAGCTGGAGAGATAGCAGTAGTGAGCTGGAGAGATAGCGGTACTGAGCTGGCGAGACAGTGGTAGTGAGCTGGAGAGACAGCGGTAGTGAGCTGCAGAGACAGAGGTAGTGAGCTGGCGAGACAATGGTAGTGAGCTGCAGAGACAGAGGTAGTGGGCTGGAGAGATAGCGGTAGTGAGCTCCAGAGACAGAGATAGTGAGCAGCAGAGACAGCGGTAGTGAGGTGGAAAGACAGCGGTAGTGAGCTGGAGAAACAGCGGTAGTGAGCTGGAGAGACAGAGGTAGTGAGCTGCAGAGACAGATGTAGTGAGCAGGAGCGAGAGAGGTAGTGAGCAGCAGAGACAGTGGTAGTGAGCTGGAGAGACACAGGTTGTGAGCTGGAGCAACAGTGGTAGTGAGCTGCAGAGACAGCTGTAGTGACCTGGGGTGACAGCAGTAGTGAGCTGCAGAGACAACAGTAGTGAGCTGGAGCGAGAGAGGTAGTGAGCAGTAGAGACAGTGGTCGTGAGCTGGAGAGACACAGGTAGTGTGCTGGAGAGACAGTGGTAGTGAGCTGGAGCGACAGATGTAGTGAGCTGGTTAGACAGCGGTAGTGAGCTGCAGAGACAGAGGTTGTGAACTGGAGAGACACACGTATGGAGCTGGAGAGACAGTGGTAGTGAGCTGGAAAGACAGAGGTAGTGAGCTGGACAGACAGCGATAGTGAGCTTGAGAGACAGAGGTAGTGAGCTGGTGTGGCAGCAGTAGTGAGCTGGAGAGACAATGGTAGAGAGCTGCAGAGACAGAGGTACTGAGCTGCAGAGACAGAGGTACTGAGCTGCAAAGATAGTGGTAGTGAGCTGCAGAAACAGTAATAGCGAGCTGCAGAGACAGCTGTAGTGAGCTGGAGTGACGGACAAAATGAGCTGGAGAGACAATGGTAGAGAGCTGCAGAGACAGCTGTAGTGAGCTGGAGTGACAGACGAAATGAGCTGGAGAAACAGTGGTAGTGAGCTGGAGAGAAGCGGTAGTGAGCTGGAGTGACAGTGGCAGTGAGCTGGAGGGACAGCGATAGTGAGCTGCAGAGAAGCGGTAGTGAGCTGGAGTGACAGTGGCAGTGAGCTGGAGAGACAGTGATAGTGAGCTGAAGAGACAGTGGTAGTGAGCTGGAGTGACAGACAAAATGAGCTGGAGAGACAGCAGTAGTGAGCTGCAGCTACAGCAGTAGTGAGTTGCAGAGATGTCGGTAGTGAGCTGCAGAGATAGCGGTAGAGAGCTGCAGTGACAAAAGTAGTGAGCATCAGGAAAGCAGTTGTGAGCTGCAGAGGCAGCAGTAGTGAGCTGGAGAGACAATGATAGTGATCTGGAGAGACAGCATTAGTAAGCTGGTGAGACAGCGGTAGTGAGCCGGAGAGACAGTGGTAGTGAGCTGGAGAGACAGCGGTAGTGAGCTGCAGAGACAGTGGTAATGAGCTGGTGAGACAGCGGTAGTGAGCTGGAGTGACAACTGTAGTGAGCTGCAGGGACAGCGGTAGTGAGCTGGAGAGACTCAGGTATTGAGTAGCAGTGACAGTGGTAGTGAGCTGGAAGACAGCAGTACTCAACTGGAGATACAGTGGTAGTGACCAGCAGAGATAGCAGTAGTGAGCTGGAGAGACAGTATTAGTGATCTGGAGATTCGGCAGTAGTGAGCTGGTGAGACAGCAGTTGTGAGCTGGAGAGACAGCTGTTGTGAGCTGGAGAGACGGTGCTCGTGAGCTGGAGAGACAGATCTAGTGAGCAGCAGAGACAGCGATAGTGAGCTGCAGAGACAATGGTTGTGAGCTGGATAGACAGCGGTAGTGAGCTGTAGAGACAGTGGTAGTGAGCTGGAGGGACAGATCTAGTGAGCAGCAGAGACAGAGGTAGCGAGCTGCAGAGAGACAGTAGTGAGCTGGAGAGACAGTGGTAGTGTTCTGGAGTGACAGCGGTAGTGAGCTGTAGAGGCAGCGGTAGTGAGCTGGAGTGACAGCGGTAGTGAGCTACAGAGACAGCGGTAGTGAGCCGGAGGGACAATAGTTGTGAGCTGGATAGACAGCAGTAGTGAGCTGGTGAGGCAGAGGTAGTGAGCAGCAGAGAGTAGTTGCGAGCTGGAGAGATAGCGGTAGTGATCTGGATAGACAGAGGTAGTGAGCTGCAGAGATGTGGTGGTGAGCTGCAGAGATATGAGTAGTGAGCTGGGGAGGTAATGGTCCTGAGCTGGTGAGATTCAGGAGAGAGCTTAAGACCAAGCAACCGAAGTCAAAGCCATTGAGAAAATGTTTGAATTGTGTGGGACCCCAAATCAAAGGAGCATCAGTGTAATGTCGTTAGTGAGGAAAATCTGTTGTTTGAATTTGTGGCTTGCTTCCGAAAGCGAGTAGTGGAATCAAACAGCTTTAAGACAATTACGGCCGAAGCCGTGGAAGAACGTGAGAAAGCATTGGCCAGCATGGTTCAAAGGATAAGGACCTGCTGTTTTGAAAATATGTTGTAGAAATGTTCCTTGGAAAATGGAGTTCCAAATCACAAAGTGTTGGGACAGAGGAGATAGAGGGAAGCTGTTCCCACTCATTCAGGGAACGAGAACAAGAAGGCACAGATTTAGAGCCATTGGTAAAAGATCCCAAAGCAACATGAGGTAAAGCTTCTCCCTGTCTGGAATGTGTGTGATGGAGACACGTTCACATGAAGCATCCAAAGCAGGGCGTCTTTGTATTTATTCACAAGACAGAGGGTGTCACTGGCTGTGCTACATTTATTGCCTATCCCTAATTGCCCAGAGGGCAGTTAAGAGTCCAATGCATTGCTATGGAGTCTGGTGTCACATGTGGTCCAGACTAGTTAACCATGGCCGTTTCCTTCCTTAAAGGGCATGCGGGAACCAGATGGGTTTTTCCAAAAATCCAGAATGGATTCACAGTCATCATTCGACTCTAACTTCCAGATTTTACTGAGTTCAAACTACATCAGTTGCTGTGCTGGGATTCTAACCCAGGTCCCCAGAGCATTAACAGTCAGTCCAGTGATAATGCCACTATGCCATTGCCTCCGCATTATGCTGGCTGCACTGGTCCCTGAAAAGGAAGAAAGCTTGATAAATGGCACTAAGGGAATTGTTCATCCAGAGAGCTAGCACAGATATGCTGTGCTGAATGGTCTCCTTCAGAGCTGTAACGATTCTGTGGTGAGAAATAGAAGGCTAAGCGTACAGGCTTAGAGGAGATGGGTTGAGAGTGTAGAGCTGGAAAAGCACAGCAGGTCAGGCAGCATCTGAGGAGTAGGTAAAATCTACATTTCAGGCATAAGCCCTTCATCATGGGTGGCACGGTGGCTCAGTGGTTAACACTGCTGCCTCACAGCACTAGGGTCCCAGGTTTGATTCCAGCCTTGGGTGACTGTCTGAGTGGAGTTTGCACATTCTCCCCGTGTCTGCGTGGGTTTCCTCCGGGTGCTCCGGTTTCCTCCCACAGTCCAAAGATGTGCAGGTCAGATGAATTGGCTGTGTTAGGTGCATTAGTCAGAGCGAAATGGGTCTGAATGGGCTACTCTTTGGAGGGTTGGTGTGGACTGATTGGGCCGAAGGGCTTGTTTCCGCACTGTAGGGAATCTAATCATCAGCCCTTCCGGCATTATGCTCGAAACGTCGATTCTCCTGCTCCTCAGATGCTGCCTCACTTGCTGTGCTTTTCCAGCACCACACTCTCAACTCTGACCTCCAGCATCTGCAGTCCCTCGCTTTCTTTAGAGGAGGTGGGATAGGAGGAGGCTTACATGGAACATAAGTGGATTGAGTGGGTTGTCTATGAAACTGCGCTCTGCAAGTATAGCTGCCAAGGTCTCTGATTACCAGTGGAACCGTATCAATGTGATGGTCAGAATGTAACTACTCAGTCTCAGTGTAATTAGCAGGCAAGTTTGAGTAAGGTGAACAAGGGTGGAAACATGCCGATATCTCACATAAACCAACTGGCCTTTATCTGTGCTGTAGGTCCTTTGTAATTCCTGTAATGAATCACTACATTTATTGTTCCAGCAACATTTTGTTTTGAAATTTTAATTTTGGTGGTAGCCTCAGAAAGGCACTGTCACAGCCTCCCGCCCAGTCTCAGCGGGCAAACGGTCAGAAACGAGCTTTTAAGCCTCAAAATTAAAATAAAATCAATAAAACTTTAATCCCAGCAAACTCCTGGCAGTCGTGCAGTTCAGGGTCTCACAAAACATCTGGCCAAACCAGCCCGTTGTAACTTTTTGCTGTTGGAAAGAGAAAAAGCACAAAGTCATTAACTTTGCATGAAAATGCATGAGTTGAGCATCTCATCCTTAATACCTTTGTGACCAGTGCTGCATAATTCAGGCAGGCATGCCTGCCAAGAAAGGGTCCTCGTGTCTTATAATGAACTGTGGTTAATTAGAGTTGGATATTTTGGGAGCAGTTGGCATCACATTAACACACTTTTTTTACTGCACATGTGGATTGAGAGGGGCAGCTTATACACACTCGCTGTTTTATGCCAAAGACACTGTTTTCTTATTTGCAAGGCCCAGCTGTAGGCCTCAGGCGTGAAATTAGATTTTTGTTGTGCATTTTTATCCCTCTTCTTCTCTGCTGCCACCTCCTCCTGTCTCTTGTCTTTCACCTTCTCCCCCTTCTCACTCTCCTACGGATTCACAAGAACATTAGAACCTGGAGCAGAAGGAGGCCATCTGCCCCCCCTACCCCCCTCCCTCCCCCAAGCCTGCTCTGCCATTCAATAAGGTCATGGCTGATCTTTTCAAGGCCTCAGCTCCACTTACCCGCCCGCTCATAATAACTCTTAATTCTTTTACTGTTCAAAAACCTATCCGACTTTGCCTTAAAAACATTCAGTGGGATCGCCTCAAATAATTTATGAGGGCAGGGAACTCCACAGATTCACAATTCCTTGGGTCCCTCATAAAGCAATCGACTACATTCCTAGGAACATAGCAACACGAGAAGATGATTCAGCCTGTCTTCTGCCAATCATTCACATTATAGCCGATTTGCCTCTTGGATCCAGCAACTTATCTTCATCCTATAATCATTAACACCCAAAAGTCTATTTGCCCAGTCTTAAAACTTTTCTTTGACCATGGCCTGGTGACTCAATGGTTAGTATTGCTGTCTCACAGTACCAGAGATCCAGGTTCAATGGTGATGGTGTTGAGCTACTTCAGCATTATTAGGGCTACACCTGTCCAGGAGTATTCCATCACATTCCTGACTTGTGCCTTGTAGATGGTCTTTGGGGTGTCAGGAGATGAGTTACTCACTGCAATATTCCTAACCTCTGACCAGAGCAATAACCAATAACCTTGTAGCCACTCAATTCATATGGCTAGTCCAGTTCAATTTCTGGACAATGGTAATCCACAGGACATCGATAGTGAGGGTGTTAGTGACACTTATACTATTGAATGTCAAAGGTTGATGGCTAGATTGCCATTGTCTGGCATTTGTGTGGTGCGACTGCTACCTGTCACTCATCAGCCCAAGCCTGGATATTGTCCAGATTTTGTTCCATTTGAATATAAATTGATTCAGTATGTGAGGAGTCATAAATGGTGCTGAACATTGTGCAATCCACCAGCCCAACATCTGACCTTCTGATGGAGGGTAGGTCACTTGCTAAGCAGCTGAAGGTGTTTGGGCCAAGGACGTTACCCTGAAGGACTCCTGTTAGACTTGGAGTTCTGATGAAGGACCTTTTCCACACGTGGAATTCTGATCAAGGAAGTTTGGGGAAATGACTGTGGAGTGGAATTGCTCCAAGGAAATTTCTGGCCCTCACAGATGGTAATTCTGGAATTTTCTTGAGAGTCAAAAAAGGTGGATAGAAGCTTTGCATTAATATCATTAAATAGCACTGCACAGAAGGAGGCTATTGGCCCATTATGTTCACACTGTTTCTTGGGAGATACATAAGCATTTGGGAGAGTCATGGTCAAGAGAAGAAGGTGGTTTGACTGATTTTCAGACTGTATTTTCTTCAAAATAAAAATACTATATCATCTTGTTTAAATTCTTTACTTAAAAATATGGATATTATCCTGCACTGACATCATGGCTCACATTGATACACAATTTCTGGAGAGATTTGATCAGTAATGACCAGCAGGCAAAAGTTTATATCATCCTCTTTGAATACTCTGTCACATTCTATAAAGTGTATAGACATTCCAGTCCTAGCTATACAAAGGAATAGGCAAAAGGGAGGACTGCAGATCCTGGAAACCAGAGTTTAGATCAGAGTGCTATAGGAAAAGCACAGCAGGTCAGGCAGCATCCGAGGAACAGGAAAATTGATGTTTTGAGATGAAGGGCTTTTGCCCGAAACATTGATTTTCCTGCTCCTCGGATTCTACCTGACCTGCTGTGCTTTTCCAGCACCATTCTGATCTAAACTATACCAAGAAATAGTCAAGGCGATCCCCATGACAGTCAGAACTGAGCAAAGCAGGCACCAATAAACCCATTATTGCTTAATTCAGTGCCTACACGTTTACATTTATCTTCCATAAAGCAACACAGAGGAACCTCGATTATCTGTATATCAATTATCCAAATTTTGGATTATCTGAAGAAGAGCTCAAGGTCCTGCAGAAATATTACATCAAAGAAGCAAGTGTATTTGGACAATCTGTACTGAGGAACTTGTGAAAACACTGGCATAAAACAAAGAAACACAAGCAGCTCAAGCATCAGCGACTGGATATTTTTTAGATAAAGGTTAGTTACCCAGCCCTTTGCAAAAGTCAGTGTTTTACAGGGTACTGTATTCCTGTAACTTTAATGGGCCGTTCATGAAAAAAAATGGCCGAGAAACTACACGCATGGACGAGGCATTGCTTCTGTCTTTCTATCGCGAGACTGAGTTCACGAAACTGATAAATGCTCTTGTGATCGTAGAAGCAGTTCGGGACCTTGGTTAATGCTGGGATTTGATGTACAGTATTTATGTGATGGGAAGGGTTTGGAACTTCTCAGTTTAATCTGAAATTTGCAGAATGCAAAGATTAGTTTGTTTAAATAGCAGACTCAATAAAATTATGGATGTAAACAAATTCAGATCAGTATGGCTTCCCTTGTTTAAGGTAAAGTCGATTATCCAAATAATCAATTATCCGAATGAAATAGTGCCCACCCATCTCGTTCAGATCATCAAAGTTCTTCTGCAAAGGCTTGGCCAGGACTTCAAAGTCTGCCTTATTAGCGGATGACTCAGCTCGAAGGTCAGTTATATGGCAAAACTCCTGGTTTGTTTGAATCAACTTTTAATTATAATAGTTTTTAACTCCTTTCATGTAAGCAGCTTCAGGCTCAACCAACACCTGTTTCTGAGCTTGATTCATCCGCAAAAGAATTCGGAATTCTGTGAATAATACTCCATTCCCCACCCCCTGCAAGATGAAGCGAATCCAGAATTACAACTGGTGCAACTAGAGTTACGAGTTAACTGTATTGGAGCTGCTACATAAAAGGTGTCTGTACACAGTCAACTGAATGGAATTGAATTGAATGGATTGTCCCATGTACCGAGGCTCAGTGAAAAGCTTTGTCTTGCGAGCAATACAGGCAGATCACGGAGTTAAGTAGCATAGATAAGTAAATAATAGGTAAACAGCAGCAAAAACAAAAACACAGGCACAGTACCAAAAAACCTCCAATGGACATAGACATGCTAGACTCTCTGATTCAGGTGAACTGATTCTAATATTTTGATTTTAAGTAATTTGCAATTTATAACTTCTCTCCTTTACTATCTCCTGTCGTGTGTGTGTGTGTGTGTGCGTGTGCGTGTGTATCATTTTATACTGGACTTCAGAAACAGGGTTTAGAGAAACGCACCGCTGCCTAGGTTTAAACTTGAAAAGTAAATGAAGTAAATAAAATTGAAAGACGAAGCACTGTAATGGGTCGTGCAGAATCATAGAATCCCTACAGTGTGGAAGCAGGCCATTCAACTCATTGAGTCCACATCAACCTTCCAAAGAGCACCCCACCCAGACCCACTACACCCCCGTAACCATGTATTTCCCGCGACCTATTCATCAAAATGTGGTGGCACTTGGAGGCAAATTTTTCATCACCTCGTCACCACTGGGAAGCTATGCATAGGCAGGAGGAAATGACCAAATGTATTATCGCTAGATGATTCATCCCAAAACTCACCTGATGTTCTGTGGACCAGGGTCCAAATCCCTCCCCAGCAGATGGTAGAACTTGAATTCAATAAAGAATTTGGAATTAAGTGTCCAATGATGACCATGAAATGATTGTCAGGAAAAAACCATCTTGTTCACTAATGCCCTTTAGGGAAGGAAACTGCCATCCTTACCTGACCTGGCTTACATGTGACTACAGACACATAGCAATGTGGTTGATTTTTGAATGCCATCTGGGCAGTTAGGGATGCACAATAAATGCTAGCCTAGCCAGTGATGCCTACATCCTTGTAAGTGAATACAAGAAACCATGGAGACATGAAATTGCAAACAAGTCAACTCCAATACACCTTGAGGAAATAACTACTCTACCTTCGAATCTACAGCTGAAAAGCTTTGGAACTTGATGGATTGCAACAACAGTTTAGACAGAACGCCTGCCTTTATGTTCTATCAGTTAATTTAAAATTGTGCGCACAAATCCATCATCTACACGGCTGATAGAAAATGGTGAGAATTTCACTCAAAGCTGGGATCTGAGATTAACCGGAGTGAGATAGGGGACAGGAGGTTGGATAATGGCCGAGGTTATGAAGGAGTTTTGAAAATGAGGGCAACTAAATAAAATGAAGTGCTTTGGAAGACGCAAAGACAAGAGGAGGTGGCAGGAGAGAGTGTGCATGAGGGAGGGCTTGGACCGGAGCAGAAAGTGGACATAAGCTTTCAGACACAGGAATGTAATAGTTATGTCATACTGCAAGGTCTGGGCTATTAATTCAGACATCCCTCAGTGGCAGTTTCACAATTATATTCTGTTACAACATCAGGTCAGAAGCTTGGAGAGGTTTCATGAATAATTCATAGAGTCATAGAGTCATAGAAATGTACAGCATGGAAACAGACCCTTCGGTCCAACCTCCCCAAAACCTGAACACCATCTATATGATATGGAGTAGCTGGTGTTGGACTGGGGTGGACAAACTCAGAAGTCACATGATTCCAGATTAAAATCCAACAGTTTTATTTGAAAGCACAAGCTTTCAGAGCAGTACTCCTTTGTGAGCTGAACACTTTACTAGATGACGGAGCTGCACTTCGAAAGCTTGTGATTTCAAATAAACATGGTCGATAAACTGGTATCAAGTGACTTCTGACCATGTACAAGACACATGTCATGATTGTGTTGGAATACTTTCCACTTGCCTGGATGGTTGCAGCTCCAATATCTTCCAAGAAGCCTGACTCTATCCATGAATAATCAGCTCACTTGGTTGGCACTCCATTCTACACACAGTCATAGAATCCTAGAGATGTACAGCACGGAAACAGACCCTTCAGTCCAACCCATCCATGCCAATAAAGGAAAGCATACCAAATGCCTTCTTCACTATCCTATCTACCTGTGAGTTTACTTTTGACATAATCTGCCACCAATGCAATGTGTACCATAGACTGATGTTAATCACCAAGATTCCCGAGACAGCACCTTCCAAACCCACAGCCATTTTAATCTAGAAGGGCGAGGGAAGCAGATACACTGATTTGATTTAATTTATTATTGCCACATGTATCTAAGTACAATGAAAAGTTTTGTTTTGCATGCAGTACAGGCAGACCATACCATGCAAAGCAATGAATACAATGGTATGGCTGCACAGAAAGTGCATAAAAAGCAAGATCAACATGAGATTTGAAAATTGAGAGATCCATTCCACAGTCTAATAACTGTTGGGAAGAAGTTGCTCTTGAACCTATTGGTATGGTGTTGAAGCTTCTGCCTGACGGAAGATGTTGGAAGAGATTATAAATGAGGTGGAAGAGCTCTTAGGCAATGTTGGCTGCATTTCCGAGGCAGTGAGAAATGTAGGTGGAGTCAATGGATGGAAGGGTTGCTTGTGTGATGGACTGGGCTGTATTCACGACTTTCTATGGTGTAAAAGTTACTGATGACATGCCCAAATTCCGTAACCAAGAAGAAGCGTTGTTGTGCCTTCTTAACCATCGCATTAACGTGGGTGGTCCAGGATGATTGTTGGTGATAGGAACACCACCAACTGCGAGTTCTCCTCCAAGCTACTCTCCTGATTTGGAAATATGTCGACATTCCTACTGGGTCAAAACCCCGGAATACCCTCACTGATAGGACTGTGGACATATCTACTCCACTTGATCCTTAGTGCTTCAAAAGTCAGGTCTCCACCACCTTCTAAAGAACAAAGAGGGATTAGCACCAAATGTTGGCCCAGCCAAAAATGCCCATATCCCATGAAAGAACAGTCTGTCACATTAGAGTGTTTCATAAGCAAGACATTCTTTGTATCAAATCGTGATAAAGAATTTCAAAGATACAAGAGGGAATTCCAACACCTACCTTCTCAAAGAAACCACGGGGAGATGATAAATGCTAGACTTGGAAGTCATGTCCACAATCTGTGGATGCATTTAAGCAAAAGAAATGAGATTTATACTTGGAAGGAAAGCTCAGGGAGCCAACAGAAATCAGACCAAAAGTGAATCAAGGTTACAATGGCAATATGGACACTGGTGTGGAATTAGTCATCAAAGCCCTTTGTGGCTGGAATATATAGAGTTTAAAGTGGAACACTCTGTCAAACAGGATATCAAAGTTCAAAGTTACATATCATCTGTTCCAGCTTAAGTCAGCAGCTCTCAAGAGATTTGTAGAATAACAGAAAGTGCACTTTAGCAAGTAATTGATTTAATGAAGAATTTGGGATTAGGGGAGAGGGGTGGGGGGGGGGGGGCGGGGGAGTGAGGGAGAGATGGGGGTGGTGAATTTTGGTAAGGATGGTTAGTGCTGATGGGGAAGTGTATTGTGGTTTACTATAAACACAAAAGAAGAATATTGATTTATTTTCTCCTTGCTCTTTGATGGCCAACAAAGTGGCCACTCACTGATTGCACTTCGGAGTCATTTATTGGGGGAGGAATTGTAAGATGGTTTGTTAGTGATAATTCCCAACACAGAAGGAGCAGATTATTTTTGCACCTCTCCACTAAATAGCCCGGAGGTCGGTACCTGAGAAGGTTTGCCCACTTGTCCAACTTTTATTTGAGATTTATTCAAACCTTGTGACTGTGTCTCAATGACTTTTGCCCATTCGCTCTGACCTCCATCATTATGAAGTGCTTTGAGAGGTTAGTTATGGCTCATGATGAAGGGCTTTTGCCTGAAACGCCGATTTCCCTGCTCCTCAGGTGATGCCTGACCTGCTGTGCTTTTCCAGCACCACTCTACTCTCGACACTGATCTCCAGCATCTGCAGTCCTCACTTTCGTCTGTGGCTCATATCAACTCCAGCCTCCCAGATTGCCTTGATCCTTTGCCATTTGTCTATCGGCACATCAGGTCTTCTGCAGACGCCATCTCCCTAGCCCTACACTCATCCCTGGAACATCTGGATAACAAGGATACCTATGCCAGGCTCCTACTTATTAACCACAGCTCTGTCCTCAAACCATAATTCCAATCAAATAAGGTCCCAATCTTTTGTAACTGTATCCATGATTTCCAGAACCACAGACCGCAGTCAGGAAGAATAGGCAACAGCACCTTCTCCAGCCAAATCCTCATCACTGGTGCCCCACGAGTCTGCGTACTCAGTCCCTTACTGCACTCCTTACACAGTCAAAACTGTGTGGCCAAGATCTGCCCCCAACTCCATTAACAAGTTTGCTGATCTCAAACAACAATGAGTCAGAATGCAGGAAAGAGATTGAGTGCTTAAAGGCATGGTATAATGATAACAATCTCTCTATCAACATCAGCAAAACAAGAGAGCTGGTCATTGACTTCAGAAGGACACGCCCCTGTCTGTATCAATGGTGCTGAGGTGGAGATGTTTGAAAGTATCAGTTTCCTGCAAGTGATGATCACTACCAATCTGTCCTGGTCCACCCACCACCACCCAATGTGGTAGTTAAGAAAGCACAACAACTCTACTCCTTCAGGAAGCTAAGGAAATTTAGCATATCCCCAAGGAGTCTTACCAATTTTTATAGATGCACCATAGAAAGCATGCTATCCAGATGTATCATGGTGTCATATAGTAACCTCTCTTTCTAAAACTGTAAGAAATTACAGGGATTGTGAATGCAGCCCAGCCCATCTCGCAAACCAGCCTTCCATCCATTGCCTCGGGAACGTAACCAACATAATCAAAGACCCTTTACACTCGCTCATACACTCTTCCATCATTTTCTATAAGAGTTTGAATACATGTGCAACTAGATTCAAGATCAGCTTCTTCCCCGCTATTATCAGGCTATCGAACGGACCTCTCAAATGTTAATTCTGATTTCTCTCTTTCTCTGCACCTTCTCTGTCATAGAGTCATAGAGTCATAGAGATGTACAGCATGGAAACAGACCCTTCGGTCCAACCTGTCCATGCCGACCAGGTATCCCAACCCAATCTAGTCCAACCCACCAGCACCCAGCCCATATCCCTCTAAACCCTTCCTACTCATATATCCATCCAAATGCCTCTTAAATGTTGCAATTGTATCATCCTCCACCACATCCTCTGGCAGCTCATTCCATACATGTACCACCCTCTGCATGAAAAAGTTGCCCCTTAGGTCTCTTTTATATCTTTCCTCTCACTGTATGCTACACTCTGTTCTGCTACCTTGATATACTATGTATGGTACAATCTGCCTGTACCGCACACGAAACAACATTTTCACTGTATCTCGGTACATGTGACAACAATAAATCAAACTCAAGTCACAGAACCTGGGATAAATTACACTAAGCAAACAGGAGAAAACAATAATCTATGTGGTTTCATTGTAGATACACTGCATTGAATTTCAACATTGCAGAAGCTCCTATTAGGTATTGTTAGCAGTAGTTTCATTAGTAATACTCCAGTCATGATACCGTACTCCCTCTGAACAAAGAATTCAATTTGAGAATCACCACACCGCAAGTATAGGGGGAAGGTTGAGAAGGCAGGAACTCCAACCTATTCTCAGCCAGTATGGGACTTAAACCCACATTGTGTCAGTATTACCTACATCACAAACTAGCTATCCAGCCAACTGAGCTATGTCCTGGTTAATAGGTCACTGACTCCCGTTCTGCTCCAGAGAACCAAGTACATAATGGGTGGCATGGTGGCTCAGTGGTTAGCACTGTTGCCTGTAGGAATTCTGTAGGGCACATTGTAGAGATCCTATGGGCAGCACAGTGGCTCAATAGTTAGTACTGAGCCGCTGTTAGGGGAATGGGTTTGGGAGGATTACTCTTTGGAGGGTTGGTGTGAAATTGTTGGGCCAAATGGCCTGTTTCCACATGTAGGGATGCTATGGGTGCACAGTGGCTCAGTGGTTAGCACTGCACCCTCACTGAACCAGGGACCTGAGTTCGATCCTAGCCTCAGGTGACTGTCTGTGTGGAGTTTGCACATTCTCCCTGCATCTGTGTGTGTTTCCTCCGGGTGCTCCAGTTTGCTCCCTCTATCCAAAGGTGTGCGGGTTAGGTTGTGAATTAGCTGTGCTAAATTACTCATAGTGTTCAGGGGTGTATGGGTTAGGTGCATTAGTCAGGGGTAAATGTCGGTTAGGGGAATGGGACTGGGAAATGTTTCCATACTGTAGGGATTCTATGATAATCTGTAGGTTGATATTTTCGAACATTGGCAGATTCCTATCTAACCTAAGGCACCACCTTTCAGTGCTTATCAGAAAGATCAGGAGAATTTGTGCAGGATTTCTGGCCAATACTTATCCCTCAGTGTAAACTACGCTGGCAGACATACAGAATGCTTCCGGCCAGAACATGGTAGTGCCAAGATTATGTTGATGGAATTGTAATCCCAGGAATCTGAGTTCAAATTTTACCTCAACAACTTGCAGCTATTAGTGAAATTGCAAAAGCAGTCTCGGCAAAAGTAGCCATGAGGCTGTTGGGCATCGCTCTGGTTCAGGACTGATCTTCAGGAAAAGATCCTAATCCAGTCTGCACCTATATGTAACAATGGTCTCACACCGATGTCACTGATTCTTAATGGCCTACTCCTGTTGCGACGTAAGCCGAAAATACTCAGGTGTGTGTTATAGAAGGGGGTGACTGCTGCTACAGATTCACCAGGCAGTCTGTCCACCATTCAGGCACAGCCATCGCTCACAGTAGATAGAACAAAGAACATAGAACATAGAACAATACAGCGCAGAACAGGCCCTTCGGCCATCGTTAGATGGGTCGTGTTTGTCCAATGTGTGCAGGAGGGTTTCCTGACACAATATGTAGACAGGCCAACAAGAGGTGAGGCCATACTGGATTTGGTTCTAGGTAATGAACCAGGCCAGATGTTAGACTTGGAGGTAAGTGAGCACTTCAGGGACAGTGACCACAACTCGGTGACTTTTACTCTAGTGATGGAGAGGGATAAGTGTGCACTGCAGGGCAGGAGTTATAGCTGGGGGCAGGGAAATTATGATGCAGTGAGGCATGACTTAGGATTTGTGGATTGGAAAAATAGGCTTCAAGGGAAGGACACAAATGATATGTGGAGCTTGTTCAAGGATCAGCTATTGGGTGTCCTTGATAAGTATGTACCCGTCAGGCAGGGAGTAAAGGGTCTTGTGAGGGAGCCGTGGTTTAATAAGGAATTGGAATCCCTTGTAAAAGGGAAGAGGGCAGCCTATGTAAAGATGAGGCATGAAGGTTCAGTTGGGGCGATTGAGAGTTATAAGGTAGCCAGGAAGGATCTAAAGAGAGAGCTAAGAGGAGCGAGAAGGGGACATGAAAAGTCCTTGGTTGGTAGGATTAGGGAAAACCCTAAGGCTTTCTATAGGTATGTCAGGAATAAAAGGATGACTAGGGTAGGTATCGGTCCAGTCAAGGATAGTAGTGGAAAGTTGTGCGTGGAGGCGGAGGAGATTGGAGAGACACTAAATCAATACTTTTCGTCAGTATTCACTCAGGAACAGGACATTGTTGCTGATGTGAATATTGAGTCACAAGTGATTAGAATGGATGGCCTTGAGGTATGTAGGGAAGAGGTCCAGGGAATACTGGAAAGGGTGAAAATAGATAAGTCCCCTGGGCCTGATGGCATTTATCCTAGGATCCTCTGGGAAGCTAGGGAGGAGATAGCGGAGCCATTGGCCTTGATTTTTATGTCGTCGTTGTCTACAGGAATAGTGCCAGAAGACTGGAGGATAGCGAATGTGATCCCCTTGTTCAAGAAGGGGAGTAGGGACAGCCCTAGTAACTATAGGCCAGTGAGTCTCACTTCTGTTGTGGGCAAAGTCTTAGAGAGAATTGTAAGGGATAGGATTTATGAGCATCTGGATAGGAATAATGTGATCAAGGATAGTCAGCATGGTTTTGTGAAGGACAGATCGTGCCTCACAAACCTTATTGAGTTCTTTGAGAAGGTGACCAAGGAAGTGGACGAGGGTAAAGCAGTAGATGTGGTGTATATAGATTTCAGCAAGGCGTTCGATAAGGTACCCCATGGTAGGCTACTGCAAAAATTACGGAGGTATGGCATTGAGGGTGCATTAGAGGTTTGGATTAGGAATTGGCTGGCTGGAAGGAGACAGAGGGTAGTAGTTTATGGTAAAGGTTCATCTTGGAGTGCAGTTACTAGCGGTGTTCCACAGGGATCTGTTTTGGGACCATTGCTGTTTGTCATTTTTATAAATGACCTGGAGGAGGGGCTTGTAGGCTGGGTGAGCAAGTTTGCGGATGATACTAAAGTCGGTGGAGTGGTGGACAGCGAAGAAGGATGTGGCAGGTTACAGCGGAATATAGATAAGTTGCAGACCTGGGCAGAAAGGTGGCAAATGGAGTTCAATGTAGCTAAGTGTGAAGTCATTCACTTTGGTAGGAGTAACAAGAAGATGGATTACTGGGCTAATGGTAGGCTACTTGGTAGTGTGGATGAGCAGAGGGATCTTGGTGTCCATGTACACAGATCTCTGAAAGTTGCCACCCAGGTAAATAGTGCTGTGAAGAAGGCATATGGCGTACTGGGCTTTATTGGTAGAGGAATTGAGTTCCGGAGTCCTGAGGTCATGTTGCAGTTGTATAGGACTCTGGTGCGGCCGCATCTGGAGTATTGTGTGCAGTTTTGGTCACCATACTATAGGAAGTATGTGGATGCATTGGAACGGGTGCGGAGGAGGTTTACCAGGATGTTGCCTGGCATGGTAGGAAGATCGAATGAGGAAAGGCTGAGGCACTTGGGGCTGTTCTCATTGGAGAAAAGAAGGTTTAGGGGAGATTTGATAGAGGTGTACAAGATGATTAGGGGTTTAGATAGGGTTGACAGTGAGAACCTTTTCCGCGTATGGAGTCAGCTGTTACTAGGGGACACAGCTTTAAAGTAAAGGGCTGCAAATGTGTTGCTGGTCAAAGCACAGCAGGCCAGGCAGCATCTCAGGAATAGAGAATTCGACGTTTCGAGCATAAGCCCTTCATCAGGGCTTATGCTCGAAACGTCGAATTCTCTATTCCTGAGATGCTGCCTGGCCTGCTGTGCTTTGACCAGCAACACATTTGCAGCTGTGATCTCCAGCATCTGCAGACCTAATTTTTTACTTAAAGTAAAGGGAGGTTGGTATAGTTCAGATGTTAGGGGTAGATTCTTTACTCAGCGGGTTGTGAGTTCATGGAATGCCCTGCCAGTATCAGTGGTGGACTCTCCCTCTTTATGGTCATCCAAGCGGGCATTGGATAAGCATATGGAGGTTATTGGGTTAGTGTAGGTTAGGTAAGCTTCGGTCGGTGCAACATCGAGGGCCGAAGGGCCTGTACTGCGCTGTATTTTTCTATGTTCTATGTTCTATGTTGCGCCGACCTGTGAGCTATTCTCAGCTCATGCCCCTGCGCTCTCCCATCATCATCCATGTGCTTATCTAAGGATTGTTTAAATGTCTGTTACAGATCTTTGTAAGGGCCAGGAACAGAACTGCTAACACTTTTAAGCTTCAATTCCCTGCCTAAGAATGGAATTTAAAGGGAAGGTGGAATCAAAGCTGTAGTGTATGAAGAGATAGGGTAAGAGGCATTGGACCTCAGAGAGAAAATTAATTATCTGTCCATTTTATTTAGACTGTAGGTTTTGCGTCCTTTTTTAAGGAATGGCTTTGGAGTTAATGTGTACTAGATCGGTAACATGGTATGAGCAAGTTCATGTGTGGAATGAACATCCTGAGGGAGTGGTGGATATGGCACTGTTACAGTGTTTAAAAGATACTTAGACATGAATAGGAAAGGTTTGGAGGGATTTGGGCCAGGAGCAGGCAGGTGGGACTAGTTTAGTTTGAGATTATGTTCGGTATGGATTGGTTGGACCGAATGGCCTGGTTCCGTGCTGTCTGATCTTATGACAAACTAGGCTTGTTTCTGCTGGAGCACAGAGCTGACTGGATTGAGGTGTATAAGTTTCTGGACAGTATTGATGAGATGAACATAGAAAGGATGTTTCCTCATGTAGGTGAGTTCAGAACTGCGAAGAACAGTTTTAAAATAAGGGGTTGCCCTTATAGAATAGCGTTGAGAAAATGAGACGTCTCTCTTTATGATTTTTAAAAATTAATTAATTGTTGGGATATTGGGGTGTCACTGGCTAGGCCAGCTGTTATTGTCCATTTCTTATTGGCCAGAGGGCATTTAGGAGTCAACCACTTTGCTGTGGATCAGGAGTCACATGTAGGCCAGACCAGGTAAGGATGACAGATTTCCTTCCCTAAAGGACATTAGTGAACCAGACAGCTTTTTCTTGAAAATAATAAGTTTGTGGGAGACACAAAATTTGTTAGTAAAATGAACAGTGAAGAATGTTATCTGAGATTACAAAGAGATTTTGATCAATTGGGTCAATGGGCTGAGGGGTGGCAGATGGAGTTTAATTTGGATAAGTGTGAGGTATTGTATTTTGGTGAAACAACAAGAGCAGGACTTGTCAAATTAAAAGTTGGTCTTTGGGTAGTGATGTAGAACAGAGAGACCTCAAGTTCAGCTACATAATTCTTAAAAATTTGTGTCACATATAGACAGGGTAGTTAAGAAGGCATTTAGCATGTTTACCTTCATTGCTCAATCCTTTGAGTACAGGAGTTGGGACGTCATATTGAGGTTGTACAGGATCTTGGTAAGGCCTCTTCTGGAGTACTGTGTCCAGTTCTGGTCACCCTGTCACAGGAGAGATATTATTAATGGACAATAGACAATAGGTGCAGGAGTAGGCCATTCAGCCCTTCGAGCCTGCAACACCATTCAATGTGATCATGGCTGATCATTCCTAATCAGTATCCGCTTCCTGCCTTATCTCCATAACCCTTGATTCCACTATCTTTGAGAGCTCTATCCAACTCTTTCTTAAATGAATCCAGAGGCTGGGCCTCCACTGCCCTCTGGGGCAGAGCATTCCACACAGCCACCACTGTCTGGGTGAAGAAGTTTCTCCTCATCTCTGTCCTAAATGGTCTACCCTGTATTTTTAAGCTGTGTCCTCTGGTTCGGCACTCACCCATCAGCGGAAACATGTTTCCTGCTGCCAGAGTGTCCAATCCTTTCATAATCTTATTAAACTGGACAGGGCTCAGAAGAGATTTATCAGGATTATGCTGGGAACGGAGGGTTTGAGTTTAAGAAGCTAGAACTTTTTTTCACTGGTGCGTAGGAGGTTGAGGGGTGATCTTATACGGTTTATAAAATCATGAGGGGTACAGATAAGTGAATGGCAGGTGTCTTTTTCCTAGAGTGGGGAATTTCAAGGGGCATATTTTAAAGGTGAAAGGAGAAAGATTTTAAAAAATGTGGGGGTAATTTTTTTTACACAGAGAGTGGTTCATGTATGAAATGAATTTCCAAAGGAAGTGGTAGATGCGGTTACTGTTACAATTTTTAATAGACATTTGGATAAGTACATGAATAAGAAATATTTGAAGGGATATGGACCAAGGTTGGATTTGTTTTTCTTGGGATTATGGTCAGCATAGAATGGCTGGACCAAAAGGTCTGTTTCAGTGCTGGATGACTCTCCGCCTCTATTAACTCCGAATTCCAGATGTTTTATTGAATTCAGATTTTACCACCTTCCATGGTAGGATTGAAATCCAGGTCACCTGAACATTACCAGGGTCTCTGGATTAATAGGCTAGTGATAATACCACTGGGCTGATACTTCATTTGGAGCTCCCTGTCTCAGCCTGTGGTTGAGGCAGGGTCATTTAATCATTTTAAGACAGAGGGGATAAATTTGTGTTGGGTAGGGAATCTGGTTATAACGAGTAGATGGCATGGTGGAATTTGAAACACGAACACCTCAGCTGCATCTTACTGAATGGCAGATCAGGCGCAAGTAGATGAATCATCTTGTTCTGCTCCTATACGGTATATTAATGTAAAGTCTCAAGGTAGGTCACTAGCATCATTGGCTGGAGGAATAGCAGTAATTGTCTGCAGCGCAGTTCAGAAACTGAATACCATCCACACACAAAGAATAATAATAATACAGGTTTTAATTGCTAGCTGAACACTTTATCAAAGCAGACAATTGACAAATGACCCCTCCACCTCTTGGCTGAACAGCCCTTGCTCCTGCTCTGACATCAATCCCCCTTCCAAAGCGCCCCCCGCCCCTCCACTTCCTCAGACCTGAAACCTGAGGTGTTTAGTGAATAGATCCCATGAGCTGCCAAGCATGATCTTACTCACTAGCTTCAATCTTCCACCAGTTGGAGTTTTACTGCGAGGCTGGGAATTTTCGGCACAGCTGTGAAAACATTCCTTTCGAGACATTTGAGGGCTGATTTTGAGCTCGGGATCCAAGGGCCATTCATGAAAGGAAACATTGTTCTTTTTTTTAATATTGTACCTCTCCAAAGGAAAAGGCGAATAAAAGGCCTGCACATTGCCCAGAAATTATATCACCTACATTTTGCAGCTGAAGATTGGCAGTACATCAAGATGGGCATCTTGCAGATTGAAATATTAGACTCCAGGCTGTGTCTGATTTTCATTTCACTCTTAATTGGAAATGAGTCGTATTGGTGTCTGGTACTAACACTTAAGACACACTTAATCGCACACTTACATTCGGAAACATTCGTCAGTTGTCACTGCAGCTAATCAGTATCAGATTTTAGTTTTAAAAGTGCCCTGTAAAAGTGTATGGAGCAGTTTTACACAAAGAGGCCCTGAGCACTTTCATGATTATAAAGAATAATTACCCACACTGTAAACTCCAGTAAGATGGATGGATAGTAATCCCTACCTGTCGCCTCTCTTCTCTGCTCCTGGGGTCTTTGGATATTTTCCAGGCTGACCCACTTTGCGAGCAGTACTGAAGGAGTGCAGCACTGTCAGATTTTAGATAGAACATAGAACATAGGACAGTAAAGCACAGAACAGGCCTTTCAGTCCAAAATGTTGTGCCAACCACTGATCCTCATGTATGCACCCTCAAATTTTGTTTTGATAGAATTCATAGAATCCCTACAGTGCAGAAACAGGGCATTCAGCTCAACAAATCTACTCTGTCTCTCCAAAGAGCATCCCACCCAGACTCACCACCCCCCCTTACCCTATCCCTGTAACCCTGCATTTCCCATGGCTCATCTACCTAACCTACACGTTCCTGAACACTATGGGCAATTTAGCATGACCAATCCTCCTGACCCACACAGGTTTGGACTGTGGGAGAAAACCGGAGCACCTGGAGGAAACCCACGTAGACACGGGGAGAATGTGCAAACTCCACACAGCCTGAGGCTGGAATTGAACCCGGGTGCCTGGTACTGTGAGGCAGTAGTGCTAACCACTGAGCCACTGTGCCAGTATCATCTTCCGATGATATGTTAAACCGAGGCCCTGCCTGCTCTCTCAGATGGATGTAAAAGCCTCATAGCATTAAGAAATAGGAAGAGGTATAGACCATTCAGCCCCTCAAACCTGTTCTGTTGCTCAATAAGATCATGGCTGATCTGTGGCCTGATGCCACATATCAGCCTTTGGCTCATATTCCTTAATACCTTCACTTGACAAAAATGTACCTATCTTAGATTTATAATTCATAAATGATTCAGCATCTACTGCCCTACGTGGAAGAGAGTTGCAAATCTCTACCACCCTCTGCATGTCGAAATATTTTGGCCAATACTTACCCTTCAATCCACAGTAACCAATCAGATAGCTTGGCCATTATCATATCAATATTCACTGCTGCATTAATCATATTCCAACAGGAATCACAATTCAATAATCTTTGTGTGAAGCACTTTGAGGCTTCTTTGGTTTATGAGATAGAATGTAGAACATGGAACAATACAACGCAGAACAGGCCCTTCAGCCCTTGATGTTGCGCCGACTTGTGAACTACTCTCTGCTCAATCCCTACACTATCCCATCATCATCCATGTATCATATGAGTTGCCTGTTTTTCTCATCTGTATGGGTCTCACCCTGGACATCCATAAGATGATGATTCTGCACCAAACTGGCCTGACATTGTAGAGTGAGTCCCCAGTTAACAAGATCCATGGGGAAGCCTTGTAGAACGTTGACCACTTCCAATACTTTGGGAGTGTCCTGTTGGCCAAAGCAGCTATTGATGAAGAGGTCCAGCATTGCTGCCAGTGCTCTAGCACAACCAAAAGAGTGTTTGAGAACAACAGCATCAGATCTGACACCAAGATCATAATTTACAGAGCTGTGGTGATTCCTGTCCTCCTTCATGGCTCTGTGATGTGGACTATCTACAGCAGACACCTCAAGATACTGGAGCAGTCCAACCAACGCTGACTGTGCAAGATCCTGCGAATCTGCTGGCAAGACAGACATTCCAATACCAGCGTCCTCGACCAGGCCAACATCCCCCGCATCGAGGCACTGATCACCCCTTGATCAGCTGCGATAGGTTGGGCATATCATCCGCATGACCGACTCGAGGCTCCCCAAGCACGTGCTCTACTCCCAGCTCCGAAACAGCAGGTGAGCCCGACGTGGAAAGAGGAAGTGCTTCAGGGATACCCTCAAGGCCTCACTGGCGGAGTTCGGCATTCCCACAAAGCACCTGGGAATCACTGGTCCAAGACTGTCCAAAGTGGAGGAGAGGGCTTTGAGCACCTCAATAGTTGTCATCAGGAAAAAAGGGAAGCCAAGCAAAAACACCCAAAGGAGCCCTACTTACTCTTTCCTGGGACCACCACCTGCCCCAAGTATAGCAGAGCCTGTGGTAGCCATATTGGACTGTACAACCACCTACAGACTCATCTTGAGAGTTGAAGGGAGTCATCCTTGTCTACGAGGGAACACCAGTGAACGAATGACTAATTGCCTGCTTGTTCCATCTGCTGAGCACTTGATACCTTTCTGTTATACATTCAAGTGTTCACTCTTCATTTGAGAGAGTGAGCATCTGCTGATTGTCAGAATCATGGAATGGTGAGGGCAGGGATTGTGATATTCAATGTCACCATGTCAATGAGAAGATCTTACCCAAATGCTCACTGCTACTTTCAAATATTACAGCTGAGGTTAGTAGTGTACAAGGGTTTTTGAGAGTTAATACTGAGAATGTCTAAGCACTCACTGTGATGATGCTTTCCAGTCCCACCAAGGAGGGATCTGTGCATTTTAAGAAATGAGGCAAGCCAATTAGGGAATGTCAGAGTTGGGGATTAAATAGGAAATAGCAATCATAACATAATAAGTATCAAAATTAATTTGGAAAAGGATAAAAATTAGTCAATAATCCCAGACCATATTTATAGGGGCCTAAAAGTTGAACTGGAGCATGTTGAATACAAATGCATTTTGGCGGATGAAATATTGGATGAAAAATGGGAGAATGTCGAGAGATGAATGGAATTCAAGCTAGCTACAGACTCACGACAAATAAATATGGAATATCTCAAATTGGTAAACCCTGGATAATGAAGGATATTGATGAAAAAGTAAGGAAGAACAATGGGACATATGAATAATAATAAGAGGAATAGAAATCAGGAAGAATATCTCAAATGTAAGAGAGAGGCTAAGGCTGGAATTTTTATTTATTTATTCATTTTTGCGGAATATGGATGTTGCTAGCTTGGCCAGCATTTATTGCCTGTCCCTAGTTGCTCCTTGAGAAGGTGGGTGTGAGCTACCTTCTTGAACCGCTGCAGTTCACCTGCTGTGGGTTGACCTACAATGCCATTAGGGAGGGAATTCCAGGATTTTGACCCAACAACAGTGAAGGAATGATGATACATTTCCACATCAGGATGGTGAGTGGTTTGGACAGGAACTTACAGGTGGTGGTGTCCCCATGTACCTGTTGCCCTTGTCCTTCTAGATGGAAGTAGTCATGGATTTGGAAGGTGCTGTCTGAAGATCTTTGGAGAATTTCTGCAGTGCATCTTGTAGATAGTACACACTGCTGCTAGTGAGCATTGGTGGCAGAGGGAGCGGATGCTGGTGGTTGCAGTGCCAATCAAGCAGGCTGCTTTGTCCTGCATGGTGTCAAGCTTCTTGAGTGTTGTTGGATCTTCTCCCATCCAGGCAAATGGGGAGTATCCTACCACACTCCTGGCTTGTGCCTTGTTGTTAGTAGACAGACTTTGGGGAGTCAGGGGGTGAGATACTTGTCACAATACTCTTAGCTTCTGACCTACTGCTATAGCCACTGTGTTTATGAAGTGAATCCAGTTGAGTTTCTGGTCAATGATAACTCCCAGAATATTGATAGTGAGGGATTCAGTGATGGTAACACTGCTGAATATCAAGGGGCACTAGTTAGATTGTCTCTTATTGGTGATGGTGAGAGCCTGGCACTTGTATGTTGCGAATGTTACTTGCCACTTGTCAGCCCAAGCCTGGATATTGTCCAGATCTTGCTGCATTTGAACATGGACTGCTTCAGTGTCTGAGGAGTTGCGAATGGTGCTAAGCATTGTGCAATCATCTTCAGACCTTATGAAGGAGGGAAGGTCATTGATGAAGCTACTGAGGATGGTTGGGCCTAGGACAGTACCCTGAGGAATTCCTGCAGAGATGTCCTGGAGCTGGGATGACTGAATTCCAACAACCACCACCATCTTCACATATGGAAGGCTAAGAGGAAACATAAGATAACAGGCTGCACTAAACAAATGGAAAAAAATGTTCTTCAAACATATTAATGGTAAATATTAGTGAAGGATAGAGATGGGATCTTAAGGAACAAACAAGGTAGATGGCTCACAAAGCAAAGGGTATGTTCTGTCTTTACTAAGTCAGTATGTGGTGACAATAGTTGAGTTAAAAATGTGGGTTTGAGCAATTGAGCAGTATAGGTGATAGGTAAAGAAGAGGTGCTAAAAAGGCAGGCAGCATTCTAGGCAGGGAAGTCACCAGCCTCAAAGGGATGCATCCCAAATTGCCAAGAGATATAAGGGAACAAATCATGGAGCTGTTTGACTGAAATTTTCTAGGTCTCTCTGAACATTGGATTAGTTCTGGTGGCCTGGAGGATTGCAAATGTGACACTGCTGTTTAAGAAAGGGACAAAGGATAACCCAGGAAACTACAGCTTGACATCAATAGTGGCAAAACGGATGGAGGACAAAATACAGGATAAGGTGTAAAGTCTACACTTCGAGAAAAGTACAAGATAGTAAACATAGCTTTGTTAAGGGCAGTTCATATCTGATAAATTTAAGTGAATTCTTTGATGAGGTGACATGAACAGCGAATGAGGGTAGTGCTGTGGATGTTATATATTTGGACTTTCAGAAAGCATTCAATACGGTGCCACATGGCTGGTTGGTTAGCAAATTAGAAATGTTTGGGATTGATGTGCCCTTGGCAGCATGGATTAGAAGTTGGCTAAAAGACAGGAAACAGGATGAGTGTAGATGGGTATTTCTTCAATTGGACATGAGTTGAATGTAGTGTCCCCAAGAGATCGATGTTGGAACCCTTGCTTTTTCTGATTTATATAAATGATTTGGAGATGGGTCTTGAGGGCAACACCTCCAAAGTTGCAGATGAGACCAAGCTTGGGAGATTAGAGAACTGTGAGGATAATGCTGAGCAACCTCAGAGGGACAGGTTGGCTTAATGGGCAGACATCTGGCAGATGAATCCCAATGCAGAGAAATGTGAGGTAATGCATTTTGCTTGAAGAAACATGGAGAGACAATACATGCTTCAATGGGAAAACTCTGAGAGGAGTACAGGAGCAGAGGGACCTCAGGGTTCACGTGCATGGTTCTCTCAAGGTGGCCAGGCAAGTTAAGACACTTATTAAGAAGACTTATAGGATTTTCGTGTTTATAAAAAGAGGCATAAAGTATAAAAGCAAGGAAGTGATTGTACACCTCTACAAATCATCGATCAGACCACATTTGGAGTATTGTGTTCAGTCCTGGGCACCCTATTTCAAGAAGGATGTTAAAGCCCTGGAGAGAATTCAAAGGAGAAATACTAAAATGATATGAGTAATGAGGGATTTTAGATACAAGGAAGGATTAGAGAGATTGGGCTTATTCTCCTTGGAGCAGAGAAGATTAAGCGGTGACCTTATTGAGGTGTTCAAAGTTATGAACAATTTTGAAAGGTTAAAGAAGAATATTCTGTTTCTATTAGTTGACATGTTAGTAACTAAGAGTCACAACTTCAGCAAGAGAGTTAGAAATGAGATGAGTACAAACTTCTTTAGCCAGAGAGTTGTTAGGATTTGGAATGTGCTGCCTGGGAGAGAGGTGGAGGTGGATTCTATAGGAGGTTTCAAAAGAGAGCTGGATATATATTTGAAAGTGATGAATTTAGAGGGCGACTGTGATAGGCTACAGAATAGGATTGGTTGGGTCGTTGTTTCAGGAGCTGGTACAGGTACAATGGGTCTTTCTGTGCTGTAAAATTCTATGACCCTATGATTCTAGTGAGCTTGTGAACAGAACAAATTGAAAAGGAAAGGAATAAGACTAAAGATCTTACATTCTCTGCAAAAATACTCAATGCATCAAAATGACTAGTAACTAGTTGCTAACAGGCAACAAAATCCTATTTCTCTAATACATAAGCATCTTCTCGTTAGACCAGTAATGATTTTCCTCTGTCACACTAAATCAAGCAAGGCCCTGTAGATCCCTATCCATGAAGATAATATTCACAGCAAACAGACCGCAGTTTGGGGTACAGACTTGGTTTTGTTACATGTACAGGAAATTCGACGTTTCGGGCATAAGCCCTTCATCAGGAATGAGGAAAGTGTGTCCAGCAGGCTAAGATGAAGGGCTTATGCCCGAAACATCGAAATTCCTGTTCCTTGGATGCTGCCTGACCTGCTGGGCTTTAACCAGCAACACATTTTCAGCTCTGATCTCCAGCATCTGCAGACCTCACTTTTTACTCTTTGTTACACATACAACATGATAAGTGGCGGTGTAGATTCCAATTGCTGTTTCATATCACAGCCTACTCTAGAGTACTGCATCCAGTTCTGGTTGCCCTGCTCTTGGAAGGATATTATTAAGCTCTGGAGGATTCAGAAGAGACTTACCAGGCTGCTGCTGGGAATGGGAGGTTTGAGTTATAAAGAATGGCTGGGTAGACTGGGACTTTTTTCACAGGAGCATAGGAGTTTGAGAGGTGATCCTATAGAGGTTTTTAAAATCATGAGGGGTATAAATAAGCTGAATGCGAGGGTCCGGAATTTCAAGAATACGGAGGACATTTTGAAGGTGAGAGGAGAGAGATTTTAAAAAGATATGAGGGGAAAGTCTTTGACACAGAGGGTGGTTCACATGTGGAATGAACTTCCTGAGAAGTGGTGGATGTGGGCGCAGTTACAAGGTTTAAAACACACTTAGATAATACATGAATAGGAAAGGTTTGGAGGGTCCTGGTACACACACTAAATGGTCCCACTCTCCTGTGGCTAAACATTTCAACTCCCCTTCCCACTCTGCCAAGGACATGCAAGTCCTGGGCCTTCTCCACCACCCGACACGTGGAGAAAAACGCCTCATAGAGTCATAGAGATGTACAGCATGGAAACAGGCCCTTCGGTCCAACGAGTCCATGCCGACCAGATATTCCAACCCAATCTAGTCCCACCTGCCAGCACCCGGCCCATATCCCTCCAAACCCTTCCTATTCATATACCCATTCAAATGCCTCTTAAGTGTTGCAATTGTACCAGCCTCCACCACATCCTCTGGCATCTCATTCCATATACGTACTACCCTCTGTGTGAAAAAGTTACCCCTTACCTCTCTTTTATATCTTTCCCCTCTCACCCTAAACCTATACCCTCTAATTTTGGACTACCCGATCCCAGGGAAAGTACTTTGTCTATTTATCCTATCCATGCCCCTCATGATTTTGTAAATCTCTATTTGTCACCCCTCAGCCTCCCATGCTCCAGGGAAAACAGCCTCATCTTCTGCTTTGGAACCCTACGGCCTCACAAAATCAATGCTGATTTCACCAGTTCCCTCATCTCCCCTCCCCTACCACCTTATCCAAGATTCAACTCTTCAACTCGGCACCACCCTCTTGAACTGTCCTATCTGTCCATCTTCTTTTCCACCTATCCACTCCACCCTCTGTTCCAACCTATCACCATTACCCCCACCTTCATTTACCTATCGCATTCCCAGCTACCTTCCCCCACCCCTACCTCCCCTCCCATTTATCTCTCTGCCCCCTTGGGCCCCCCCACATTCCTGATGAAGACCTTATGCTTTGAAACGTCAATTCTCCTGCTCCTCAGATGCTGCCTGGCCTGCTGTGTTTTTCCAGCATCACTTGTTTTGACTCTGATCTCCAGCATCTGCTGTCCTCACTTGCTCCTAGTGGGGTCACCTGGTGACATCAATCCAAGATTCTGGTGAAGGCCAACCCCATGAATACCAAACTTGGCTATCAGCCTCTGCTCGGTTGTTGTGTATCCTGAAATCCGCCTTGGAGGATGGTCACCGAAGATCTGAGGCCAAATGTCCCTGATCATTGAAGTGTTCCCCAACTGGGAGGGAATATCCCTGTCTGGCGATTGTTGCGTGTCATACACTTCATACACATAGACACAAAAACACAGACACAGACGTACACACACATAAACATATGCATAGACACACACATACATATATGTACAGACACGCATATACACATGCGCAAACATGCACACACATCTATATACACATATAGATGTACACACACCACATTCATGGGCATTGTCATTCGACACGTATTATCCTTTAAGAATGCCCATGGCACATCTCCAACTCATTTACAGTATGTTTCTGTACTTTACTGCTGCACCTTGTGATGCAACACCAACTATCATTGCAATGCTGCAGCAAAGACATTGTGCATTCAGGGACATCCAACCAACTCATAGACTGTAAACTAAATCTAAAATAAAAAAAAAGCTAGTCTTACTGGCATGGACCATGAAACTGTGGGATTGACATAAAAACCCATCTGGTTGACTCATGCCCTTCAGGGAAGGACATCTGCCATCCCTACCTGGTTTGGCCTACATGCAACTCCAGAGCCACAGCAGTGTGCTTGACTCGCAACTATCCTCTGGGCAAGCAGAACCTCATCGATGGCCTTGTTAAAGCCCATGCAGACAGCGCCTACTGCTCTACTTTCACCTATAATCTTGGCCACCTCTTCAAAAAACTCAGTGAGTCATGATTTCCCATGCACAAAGCCATGCTGACTATCCCTACTCAGTATTTGCCTTTCCAAACACATGTAAATGCAGTCTCTCAGAGTCCCCCAGCAACTTACCCACCACTCACATCAGGCTCACCGGCCTACTTCCCTGGCCTTTCCTTGCAGCCCTTCTTAAATAGTGGCACAAACTTCCAGTCTTCAGGCCCCTGACCTGTGGCTGTCGATGATACAATGTCTTTGCTAGGGGGTCTCGCAATTTCTCCCATAGCTTCCCACAATGTCCTGGAATACATTTGATCAGGTCCCAGGGATTTATCTACATTTATATGTTTTATCCCTTTCTGCCTCATCCCTCCTAATCTCTGTCAACCTCCTCCAGCCCTCATAAGCCTCTCAGATATCGGCACTGCTCCAATTCTGACCTCTTGTTTCAGCTGCAAGGCCCTAAACTCTGGAAATCCCTCTGTAAACCTTGCCGTCTCACTTTCCTCTTTAAAAACCCTCCTTAAAAGCTAACTCTCCTGGTCATCTTGTTACTATAATATCTCAGTGTAGACCGGTGTGAAAATTTGGACGGTAATTTTCTGGAGAAACATATTAAGACGTGTTAAAACTTAAAAGATGCTTGATAAATATATGTTGTTGGAGGGGCTTCAAGCTAAAGTTAGGAGCTGTTGAGAGAGGAAATGCTTTCCAAAGGGTCATCAGTATTTGCACAGAATCAGAAAGGAGAAGACCACTCAGCCAAATGATTTAGGGCTAGTCCTTTCAAAGAATTTGCCAAGTAATCCCACTCATGGAATCATAGAATCCCAATAATGTGGAAGCAGGCCATTCAGCCCATCAAGTCCACACCAACCCTTCACAGAGCATCTTACCCGTTCCCACACCCTTACCCTATCCTTGCATTTCCCACGGCTAATCCATTAAGTTGGCACATCTTTGGACACTGTGGGCAGTCTAGCATGGCCAATCCCCCTAACCGGCACGGTGGCACAGTGGTTAGCACTGCTGCCTCACAGCACCAGAGGCCCAGGTTCAATTCCCACTTCAGGCATTTGTCTGTGTGGAGTTTGCATGTTCTCCCTATGTCTGCGTAAGTTTCCTCTGGGTGCTCCGATTTCCTCCAGTCCAAAGATGTGCAGGTTAGGTCAATTGGCCGTGCTAAATTGCCCATAGTTTTAGATGTAGGGGAATGGGTCTGGGTGAGTTGCTCTTCGGAGGGTCGATGTGGACTTGCTGGGCCAAAGGGCCTGTTTCCACACTGTAAGTAATCTAACCTTTGGACTGTGGGAGAAAACCTACACAGACATGGGGTGAATCATGCAAACTGCACATAGATGGTCACCTGAGGGCAGAATCAAACCTGGGTCCCTGGCGCTGTGAAGCAATAGTGCCAATACTGAGCGACCATGCCACCCCACCTCTTTGCTTTATCACCAAAACATTTAAAATTTTATTTTGGATGTTTTGAATAAAGCTGTTGATTTTGGTGGTTTGTGATCACTTTGACCTAATAATAGGCAGTTGATGTTTTATAGTAATTTTCTGATAGTTCACTGAGGTTGGTAAGAAGCAGCAGTCTACATATGATGCAATAGTCAATTAGATAAATAACTTATGCAACTGTGACAACTACAGATGCTTCACTGGTTCACAAGAGGACAAAGAGACAGCTGGCGTGGAATGTTTCAGTCTTGCTGAAGTGGTGGGGCCAGCATCCTGCCCTCTAGCCAAAGTGTCAAGGAACTCTTCCCTGGGTCTTCCTCCTTTTCTTCTTGTCTGTCTTCAACCTGCCTGGTAAAGACAGTTTGATGAACACTACTCTCTGGAGACCGCTCAATGAGAACTGCTTTTTTAGGAACTTCCCCGCGCACTTATTGTGACATCATATTTCCAGGGGCAGGTCGCTCGTGTTGTGTCAATCAGTTTGTGATGACCCTATGGCATTAAGGGGTGTATTTTGTCCTTTTTCTTTGTGAAGATAGGTTGAGACTGAGGTATTGAGTAGTCCATTCCCAGCCAATAAAATACACAGATTGTGAGGCCTGCGGGGAGTTTTTTTTTCGAGTTGGAACAATAGAAGCAGCCTGAATGGGTGGGGTCAAGCTCCCACAGAACCAGGATTTTAGTTTCACTTTTAGTAGTTGTTATGGTTTGGAAGCTGCTTTGCATCTCTCACTAAATCAGCAAAATGCTTGAGTTCTCTCTCTAACTCTCTCTCTCTCTCTCTCTCACTCTCTCTCTCTCTCTCTTTGATTTTTGTCTTAATGCTCTTTCCTCCCGGACTGGAGAATGACATGTGAGACAATCTATTTTACTGAATTTGCCTTTGGGATGTTACTGTATTGGATTGGTTCCCGTTTGTAGTTAAATAATCTATTATTCTATTAAGATTTTCAACAGAGCTAAGTTTATTTCAATTCTTCTTTATTTTGTTTGTATTTTAATGAAAATGTAATAATAAAGTGTGCTTGCCTTAAGCTTGGTAGTTTGACCAATCAAATTGCATCTATAATACCTCAGATTGCCGGACAAAGAGACCTTGGAGTGCAGGCTCATAGCTCCTTGAAAGTGGAGTCGCAGGTAGGTAGGATAATGAAGGAGACGTTTGGTATGCTTCCCTTTATTAGCCAGAGTATTGAGTACAGGAGTTGGGAGGTCATGTTGTGGTTATAAAGGACATTGGTTAAGCGACTTTTGGAATACTGCATTTAATTCTGGTATGCCTGCTATAGGAAAGATGTTGTTAAATTTGAAAAGATGCAGAAAAGATTTACAAGAATGTTGCCAGGGTTGGAGGTTTTGAGATATCGGGGCAGACTGAATAGGCTGGGGTTATTTTCCCTGGAATGTCAGAGACTAAGCGGTGACTTTATAGAAGTTTATAAAATCAACATGGTCATGGATAGGATAAATATTCAAGGTCTTTTCCCTGGGGTAGAGAAGTCCAAAACTAGAGGGAAAGATTTAAAAAAGAACCTAAGGGGCAACTTTTTCATGCAGAGGGTGGTATATGTATGGAATGAGCTGCTGGAGGAAGTGGTGGAGGCTGACACAGTTCTAACATTTAAGAGGCATTTGTATGGGTACATGAATAGGAAGGGTTTAGCGGGATATGGGCCAAATGCTGGCAGATGGGACTAGATTAATGTCTGATATCTGGTTGGCATGGACAAGTTAGACCATAGGGTCTGTTTCCGTACTGTGCATTTCTATTACTCTATGATTTACCTTGAAAAACAAGAAACAGCCTTCTTAATATATTTTGAGGGGCTTTGGTCTAGCCCACAACAAATTGTCTGAAACCTTTTGGCTAATGGGCATTCATGACATTGGATTATTTTTGTCACCTTGCTAGCATTCATTTTCGGGGTCAGTTTACTGATCTTAGAACAAACGCTTCTTGTTTTCAAAAACAAGGCCATCGTAATAAGGTGTGTTAAGCACCGGGCAAATTGTTGACTCTGGTTCAATGTGCACCATGACCTTTATGTTTTTCATCGTCCTTCTCTTTGTGTTCATATGATCGAGTTTTGGAAAGTCAAATAGGGCTGTAACAGCTGTTTAAATGAAATCTCGTGCTGCCCAGTAAAGTCTAGGAAAATTCAATTTTTCAGGGGCCTCAGCATTCAACAGTACCGTTAAATCTGTTTCAATCAACCTTTCAGCTAATGAATTGCAGATCATAACTCTTCGGTTTGAAAAAAATCTCATCATGTCCCTTTTTTTTGCCAATTAGCTTAAATCTATGTCCCCGATCCTTCTGTCATTGGAAACAGTTCCTTTTGATCTACATAATAAAAAGTCATTTGAAAAGACAGCTAATAAAGTCCCATTACACCTTCCCCTGCTTCAGGCAATGCAATTGAAAACTGATAAACTTGCAGTCAACTTGTCAGTCTCTACCAGCAGTCAGTTGTGTCGCCTGAATCAGCGGGACCATATTTCATTTGCGATCAACTTGGGCATAAATCAGTCTGGCTAGAGTAAGCTTACAGTGCCCTGGCACTAGCCAATAAGTTCATCAAAGAGCTGTTGTACTATAGACACGGGGAAAGCGGTCACAAATAAATAAGGAGAAAATATTCATAGTTACAGGATGGAAACAATGGCCTATCAAAGCAAAAGTTCCTTAGCTGACAAAAACAATACAGAGTAAGATGGAGCAGAATAAAATCTAAATATGACAACAATACTAGCTCAGAAACTCTGGGCTGATTGGCCTCCTATTGTATGATACTATACTCCAAATACTCATGAATATTTCGGAAAATATTTTCTCTTCATGGTTGTCTATCCTCATCACTGAGAATGAGACAGGTCTTCAGATAAGACCTTATGATATAGGAGCAGAATTAGGCTTTTCAACCCAGAGACTCAGTTCCTCTATTCAAACATGGCTGATACTACACAGGAAGGAGGATTGTGTCATTGGAGAGGGGGCATTTGACTGTTAACTGTCCTTTGGTCAATTAGGGATAGGCCTAATAGGCAGGATGGCGGTGGAGTGGTTAGCACTGTTGTCTCACAGTGCCAGGGACCCAGGTTTGATTCCAGCCTTGGGTGATTGTCTGTGTATTCTCCCTGTGTCTATGTGGGTTTCCTCCGGGTGTTTCAGTTTCCTCCCACAGTCCAAAGATGTGCAGGTCAGGTGAATTGGCCGTGCTAAATTGCCCGGAGTGTTCGGGGATGTGTAGGTGAGGAGCATTAGTCAGGGGGAATGGGGCTGGGTGGGTTACGCTTCGGCGGTTCAGTGTGGATTTGTTGGGCTGAAGGGCCACACTGTAGGGATTCTAGGACATAAATGCTGACTCAGCCAGTAACATTGAATGAATGAAAAATAAATTTTGAATCCCTCTCAATCTGTGTAACCTGAGCCTCTCAGATATCTTCAAGTAAAAAGTGAGGTCTGCAGATGCTGGAGATCAGAGCTGAAAATGTGTTGCTGGTTAAAGCACAGCAGGTCAGGCAGCCTTTCCTGATGAAGGGCTCTGGCCCGAAACGTCGAATTTCCTGTTCCTTGGATGCTGCCTGACCTGCTGTGCTTTAACCAGCAACACATTTTCAGCTCTCAGATATCTGCACTTCTCCAACGCCAAGCTCTTGAACATTCCTGACTTTAACTGCTCTACCATTGATGGTGATCCTTTCAACAACCAAGGCCTTAGCTCTGGAATTCCCTCCCTAACACCCTCTGCCTTTCATTCCTCTTTTAAAACCCCCTTCCAAAACTAACTCTTTACCTGTGTCCCCTGGGCATTAGTGATTGGTTGGTACCATTGCACAGAGGCCAATCCACAACTCGATCATAACTTGTTCTGTTTTCTTTCTGATTTGAGCTCTGCCAGCAGTGAGTCCTTATGAGCTGTCTGTGCTAAACTTGTTTGTGTTGCTAGCTGGATGATTTGAAGCCAGTAGGAAGCAGTAATGAGGGAGGTATCTGTTGGCAGGCTTCAGGTTTTTGACATACAAGGGTGAGGGGTGCATCATCACCTTCCAACTCACCTTCTTGCACCCCGCACCCCAACTACAACAACAACCAGAACTCGCACATTGAAATTATGTAGCAGTATCCTCTCTGGGCTGCCAGTCCTAATTCCTATTAGAATCACAGAGTCATTGAGTTGTACAGCACAGAAACAGACACTTCAGTCCAAGTCATTCATGCCGACCAGATAATCTAAATTAATTTAGTTCCATTTGCCAGTACTTGGCCCGTATCCCTCTAAACCCTTCCTATTCATTTACCCATCCAGATACCTTTTACATGTTGTGATTGTACCAGCCTCCACCACTTCCTTTGGCAGCTCATTCCATACAAACACGCACCACCCTCGGCAACAGAGTTGTCCCTTAGGTCCCTTTTATATCTTTTCCCTCTCACTCTAACCCTTTCCTTTCTACTTCTGGATTCCCCCAACCAGGGAAAAGACCTTGTCTATTTATCCTATCCATGCCCCCCATTATTTTCTAAACCTCTATAAGGTCACCCCTCAGCCTCCGATGCTCCAGGGAAAACAGCACCAGCCAATTCAGCCTAGCAGGATGTAGAATGCACTGTCTGACGTTGTGATGAAGTAACATTCAATTATAGCTTTCTGAAGAGATTCGGGTCATTATCTGAGGTGGAAATGTTGTGGGTCTACGGCAATAAGTAGAAGATGGACACAACCTGCAATGCTCTTGCAAAGATCTAGCAAAGCCAACTGAGGGGCTAAATGGCCTCTTCCTGCATTGTAACTATTCTATGACTATATAGGTTTTGTGATTTGGAAGGAGATTCAACAGTAACTTTCAAAAGGTAATTCAAGCAAAATGAGATAGGAATGATTTACAGAGCTAAGGAGAAAGTGAAATGGGACCAGTGTGTTGCTGAGTTGGCTCTACAGTTGGGACTAACAGCATGACTCCAATTCTTTCAACAGCTGAGGTTACCACAAACCCTCTCCCCTCACCTAACAGATAGTGACCCTCGGGTTCTGGATCAGTGGTGCTGGAAGAGCACAGCAGTTCAGGCAGCATCCAACAAGCAGCGAAATCGACATTTTGGGCAAAAGCCCCTCATCGGGTTAAAAGACCCCCCATTGTCAGCCTATGGTCTGACATGATTCAACTCTTACAAAGTGCTCGTACGCACAGACAAGGAGCTGAGTAACATCAAACAGTCCCTCTTTCTACAGATTTGTTATTTTCTGTGAGGTACAAGGCAGGCAAATACAAACACTGGCAACAAGAAGACGTGCGTGGGAAAAATTGTTTCTTCCTGAAGCTGTATTTTACAGGCAGCAATTTATGAGGGGGAGTGAACATCGTGGACGTTGTTCCTCTCTCCTCTCTGTTCTGCTGCAAGAAAGTTAATTGGATCCTGAATGGAACACTGACTGGGTGTCTGAAAGTTTCCAAGTCAGAAACAATGCCAACACTGGAAAAACAGTGATACAAACTGATTCAGTTTAACGTTTTACAGATGTTTGTTAACACTTTCATCTTTCTCCTGGGACAGGGAGTTTTTCTGGTCTTTGACTCTCAGTTGATTAGAAGAGTGAGAATACCACATTCTCTTCTGTATCTTCAAGACCCTTACCTTCCTCAGTACTCTGTGCCAGAAAAATCATACACACATACGCCGAAAACAACTCTGGTCATTATCACATTGCCTCCTCTGTCTAGCATCTGACTGTTGGCTTTTCTACATTGCAATCATGACCAGACTTGACCTTGCCATTCAGGAATTAATCTGGAAGTAAATTATTGTCACAAAAGACAGTAAAATCTGAAATTACCTCAGCCCTGATCTGCTGAGTACTTCCAGCGATTTCCATGTTCCTATTGCACTTCCATTATGCCTTTAAGGTGGTAAACATTCCTGAAATGTTTCATCGAGCAGCATTCGACAAAAACTGATGCCAAACCACAAGGAGGTGTCAGGGCAGGTGATAAAAGGATGATCAAAGAGGTAGGTCTCTGAAAGAAGGCGGCACGGTGGCACAGTGGTTAGCACTGCTGCTTCACAGCACCAGAGGCCTGGGTTCATTTCCCGCCTCAGGTGACTGACTGTGTGGAGTTTGCACGTTCTCCCCGTGTCTGCGTGGGTTTCCTCCGGGTACTCCGGTTTCCTCCCACAGTCCAAAGATGTGCGGGTCAGGTGAATTGGCCATGCTAAATTGCCCATCGTATGAGGTAGAAGGTAAATGTAGGGGTATGGGTGGGTTGCGCTTTGGCAGGTCGGTGTGGACGTGTTGGGCCGAAGGGCCTGTTTCCACATTGTAAGTAATCTAATCTAGAAAGAAAAGGAGATGGTGAGGTCGAGGGGTTTCATGAGAGAATGTCACAGATTAAGGCCATAGGCAGGTGATGACACAATCTTGAATTGAGCAAAACTGTGGATGTTTATTGCAGAGTATGTTACAGTGCATAATCAGGCTATTCAACCTAGAGAACCTGCACCGGTTCCATTACACAGTACCAATCTCCTGTATACTGAAGAAGTCAATCCAAGGGTTCCCCAACAGTCAACCCAGGATGAATCAGGACTTATAGAACCTGCTAAAAACCAGGTGTGAGGCCTTCAGATCAGGAGACCCACTCAAATATAAGGAATCTAAGTATGACCTTTGCAGCACCATTAAGACAGACAAGGACCAATACCGATCCAAACTAGAGACCCAGACAGACACCCGGCAGCTATGGCACGGACTGAATGACATCACAGTTTCTAAAAAGAGACAGTGCAAGATAGCAGGTGATGACACGTCCCTCCCAGATCATCTCAATACCTTCTATACTCACTTTGAGCAGAATTCCAGCATAGAGGTAACACCTATTCCGACAAACCATGACAAACCTATCCCAACAGTCACTGCATTAGAGGTCAGATCAGTTTTCCTTCGTGTGAATCCAAGGAAAACGATGGGACCAGATGGAGTATCAAACCATGCACTCAGAGCATGTGCAGATCAACTGGCAGAGGTCTTCTTGGACATCTTCAACCACTCCCTGCAGCAGGCCACTGTTCCTGCCTGTTTCAAGGCGGCCAACTTAGTGATCTACTAAACTTAGTGATCTTGGACTAAGCCCCACAGTCTGCAACTGGATCCTCAGTTTGCTGACCCATAGGCCATGATCAGTGAAAATTGGGACAATATTTCATCATCATTAACAGTCAACACTGGAGCCCCCCACGGGTGCGCACTCAGCCTCCTACAGTACTCATTGTAAACCCATGACTGCATCACCAAATACCAGGCTAATGCCATTTATAAGTTCACTGATGACACCACCATATTTGGTCAAATCTCAGATGGCGAAGAATGGTGCACTGGGAACAATGTAGCTCTCAATGCCGGCAAAGCCAAGGAACTCACTATTGACTTTTGGCAGGATGTAACTCATGCCCCGCTACACATTAACAGCACAGAGGTAGAACGAGTGGAGAGTGTCCATCTCCTGGGAGTGGTCATCCACAACAAGCTTTCTTGGAGACTTCATGTGGATGCACTGGTTACAAAGGCCCAACAATGTGTCTACTTCCTCAGGCAGCTGAGGAAATTTGGCATGACGGTGAATACCCTTGCCAACTTTTATACGTACACCATCGAGAGCATTCTGTCTGGATGTATCACTACCTGGTATGGCAACTGTACCATTCAAGATCGGAGATGGTTACAGGGAGTGGTGAACTCGGCCCAGACAATCACAAAGGCCAACCTCCCATCTATAGAATCCATCTACCAGGCCCACTAGCAAGGAAAAGCCACCAGCGTTCTCAAAGATCCATCCCACCCTGGCAGTGTTTTTCTACAACCTCTACCATCGAGGAGAAGGTACAGAAGTCTGAACACATGCACCAGCTGGTTTCAAAACAGTTTCTACCCTACTGTTGTTAGAATACTGAATGGACTCACAAGCTCTTAACATTTGCCTGTACCTGTGTTTTTGTTTTTGCCACTGTTTACCTATTAATTACTTATCTACGCTACTTAACTCTGTGATCTGCCTGTATTGCCTGCAAAACAAAGCTTTTCACTGTGCCTTGGTACGTGACAAAAAATTCAATTCAATTCAATTTTCCCCATATCTCTGTATACTTTATCTATTCAAATACCAACCCAATACCCTCTTGGGTATCTCACTTGAATCTGCCTCCTTTCCAGATAGTATAGTCCATACCTTAACTACCTGCTGTGTGAGGGAGATTTTCACTCAAATGCATTGAGTTTAGGAGGTCATGTTGCGGCTATACAGGACATTGGTTTAGCCACTTTTGGAATACTAAGTGCATTTCTCATTTCCCTCCTATAGGAAGAATGTTGTGAAACTTGAAAGGGTTCAGAAAAGATTTACAAGGATGTTGCCAGGGTTGGAAGGTTTAAGCTTATAGGGAGAGGCTGAACAGACTGGGGCTGTTTTTCCTGGAGCGTCGGAGGTTTAAGGGTGACCTTATAGAGGTTTATAAAATCATGAGAGACATGGAGAGGTTGAACAGCTAAGATCTTTTACCTAAGTTAGGAGATTCCAAAACTAAAGGGCATAGGTTTAAGGTGAGAGGGGAAAGATTTAAGAGGGACTTAAGGGGCAACATTTTCACAGAGAAGGGTGTGTGTATGGAATGAGCTGCCAGAGAAAGTGATGGAGGGTGATACAATTACAACATTTAAAAGGCATCTGGATGGGTATATGAATAGGAAGGATTTAGAAGGATATGGGCCATATGCTGACAAATGGGACGAGATTAATTTAGGATATCTGGTCAGCACGGACGAGTTAGACTGAAGGATCTGTTTCCATGCTGGACATATCTTTGCCTCCACAACTGTATGATTCTATCTCATTCTTGCTTCCTTTCACATTGTTTGAAATCTCTGCCTTCCACTTCTTTTATGAACAGGAAAAGCTTCTTCCTATCCACTCTAGCCAGCCCACTCATGACTTTGAAAGCCTCAGTGAGATCTCCTCTCAGCCTTCTTCTCTCTGAGCAGAACAATCCCAATATCTTCATTCTATCCAAGTAGAGAAATAAAGGACCAGTTGACAGCAGAAGATTATTTAGCATGAATCAATGCTGGCATAAGTTAAGAGATATCTCCAGCCAATATCACAAGAGACAGACATGCCATTGCAAGTTTACATTCTTGTTTCACAAGTGGCAGTCCTAATCCAAGATGGAGGATGGGAAAATATTGTGGTAGTGAGAGCTGTTCCTTTTTTGGGGTATTTTCAGTGTTGGAGCTGATTTCCTTGAATTCCTGGAACAGTAATTGCTGTTTTAAAAGCTGTTGGATTGTTTTGGAACTCTGGCCGAAAAAAAATCAAGCAAAAAACACTTTTAAAAGGAGGAAGAGAGACAAAGTCAGAGACCAGATATGAAGTGAATCAAATGGAGAAATGAATCTGCACTGCTGTCTGACCCAGCAGTAAATCTGCACAGATTACTGTCTCTGCTGTTTGATTTCAACTATATCCGGACATCATATTTGTCTCAGAAAAACACTATCTGCTCTTATAAAGTGATAAGGGCGGCAGGGTAGCACAGTGGTTAGCACAACTGCCTCACAGCGCCAGATACCCGGGTTCAATTCCTGCCTCAGGCAACTGTCTGTGTGAAGTTTGCACATTCTCCCCGTGTCTGTGTGGGTTTCCTCTGGGTGCTCCGATTTTCTTTCACAGTCCAAAAATGTGCAGGTTAGGTGAATTAGCCATGCTAAATTACCCATAGTGTTAGGTGTAGGGGGGTGGGTTGGTGTGTGGACTTGTTGGGTCGAAGGGCCTGTTTCCACACTGTAAGTAATCTAATCTAATAAACCACCTTGCATGACATCCTATTTCTTTCCCTGGCAATTGTTCACGTTTGGAATCCAGCAATTATCTGAGATCTTGGCAAACATTACATTCTTAGATTATTTTGTGAATCTGCCATTAATCCCCTTCCTAATCCAATCCATCCCTGCTTCTTGCCCCTCTTTCAAAATAAGCTTAGATGAACAAATTCCCAAGCAGACCTTCAATGAGGAATCTCAGGGGAAACAAGATCAAGGTGGTGAACATAACAGATTCAAACAAAGCCTTTTCATAATGAGCTTGATAATGGTCAGCATGACGGACTATCTCTCTTTGGGAAATCACTGCAGCTGTAAGGGAAAGGAGTGGTATTATGTCTAGATCACTAATCCAGTAAATGTTCTGAAGACCTGGGTTCAAATCCTGCCATGGCAGACGGTGGAATTAACATTCAATCAAAAATATCTGGAATTAAGAGTTTAATGATGACCATGAAACCATGCCAATTGTCAGAAACACCATCTGGATCACCAATGTCCTTTTGGGAAAGAAATCTTGTGTCTGTTCCTGGTCTGGCCCACATGTGACTCTAGACCAATAACAATGTGGTTTGACTCTTAGCTGCTCTCTGAAAGGGCCTGGCAAGCCACTTATTTGCTACAAAGTCTCAACATAGAAAAGAAACCAGAAGGACCACCTGGCATCGACCCAGATACCAGAAAAGAAGCCAGCAGAAACAGTAGTGTTGACCCTGCAAAGTCCTACTTGTTAATAGATAATAGACAATAGGTGCAGGAGTAGGCCATTCTGCCCTTCGAGCCTGCACCACCATTCAATATGATCATGGCTGATCATTCTTAATCAGTATCCTGTTCCTGCCTTATTTCCATAACCCTTGATTTCACAATCCTACGCTGTTATCATCTGGGAGAGCTATCTCACAGAGTAGACAAGCAACATTCTGACATAATCATACTCACAGAATCATACCTTACAGACAATGCCCCAGGCAACACTATCACCATCCCTGGATATGGCCTGTCCCACTGGTAGGACAGACTCAGCAGAGGTGGTCTCATTGTGGTACACAGGTGAAAGGGATTTGCCCTGGGAGTCCTCAACATTGACTCCATTCTGCTTGAAGTCCCTGTTTTCTGGTTAAACATGGTCAAGGAAACGTCCTGCTAATTGCCACGTACAGTCCTCCCTCATCTAATAAATCAATACCTCCCCATGTTAAACAACACTTGGAGGAAGCACTGAAGGTGCAAAATGTACTGTAGGTGGGAGCTTTCAATGTCCACCAGCCAGAGTGTCTCAGCCGCAGCATTACTGATTGGGTTTGGTTCAGTTCCCAAGGACAAACCAGCCCTCTTGATTGGCATCACATCTACAAGTATCCATTCCCTCCATCACCAATGCTCAGTATCAGCTGTGTACTATCTACAAAATGCACTGCAGAAATTCACCAAAGATCCTCAGACAGTGCCTTCCAAATCCATGGCCCTTCCTGATGAAGGGCTCTGGCCCGAAACGTCGAATTTCCTGTTCCTTGGATGCTGCCTGACCTGCTGTGCTTTAACCAGCAACACATTTTCAGCCATGGCCACTTCCATCTAGGAGGACAAGGGCAGCAGATCAGAAATTTCAGTTTGCGAAGTTGTCAGAATTCTCAGTTGAAGTTGCATGTGTCAAATGGTTGCACCTGACAAAGGGATGTTGCTCAGGACTGTTAAGAGAAATCTTACCACTGTGTAGGGACTTTAGTTTAAAACTGCCTGATAAGAAGTGTTTGATTAAAACCCTAAGAGGATTATGTTAAGCTGAGCAGGTCGAAACTCAGATTTGAGAGTGTGGTGCTGGAAGAACACAGCAGGTTAGGCAGCATCCGAGGAACAGGAGAATCAACGTTTCGGGCATAAGCCCTTCAACAGGAAGGGCTGATGCTTGAAATGTCAATTCACCTGCTCCTCGGATGCTGCCTGACTTGTTGTGCTTTTCCAGCATCATACACTTGACGCTGATCTCCAGCATTTGCAGTCCTCACTTTCTTCAAGCCTAAACTCAGTGTTATGGTGAATCAAGGAAGAGGCAATCAGATTCTTACTGTCAGGAATTGAAACTACAGCTAGGTCAAACCCTATGTGGGACAGAGAAAGGAATTCTTTCTGGTGTTGGAGTACTGTTCTGGGAAGTCATTTGGATTGATGGGATTGTGTTGTTACCATGTAATTTGAAACCTTTAAATATGTGTTAGAGACCATTCGGTCCCTCTAGTGACCCTTCCTCAGAACAGATGACAGATTAGATTAGACTTACAGTGTGGAAACAGGCCCTTCGGCCCAACAAGTCCACACCGACCCGCCGAAGCGAAACCCACCCATACCCCTACATTTACCCCTTACCTAACACTACGGGCAATTTAGCATGGCCAATTCACCTAACCCGCACATCTTTGGACTGTGGGAGGAAACCGGAGCACCCGGAGGAAACCCACGCAGACACGGGGAGAACGTGCAAACTCCACACAGTCAGTCGCCTGAGTCGGGAATTGAACCCGGGTCTCAGGCGCTGTGAGGCAGCAGTGCTAGCCACTGTGCCACCGTGCCGCCCACATTCTGCAACTGGATGGATACACAGAATACTGGCTGATTGGAAAATTATACAGAATAGAAAGTAAGGACAGATTAGAGTATGAGTGAAGGCTAGCTGAAAACATAAAACAGGTATCATTTATATCAATATTTAAAACAGAGTGTGTGGAATAGAAAGTAAGGAAATTAAAGGTGAAATGATCAGCCATTTTGCATCAGTCTTCACTTTAAGAGATAGAAGTAGCAATAAGAATTAAAATTTGCACTTCAACTCCCCCTCCCACTCCACCAAGGACATGCATCTTCCATCGTCAACACGACGGCTGGAGGAAGAGCGCCTCATCTTCCGCCTAGGAACCCTCCAACCACAAGGGATGAACTCAGATTTCTCCAGTTTCCTCATTTCCCCTCCCCCCACCTTGTCTCAGTCCCAACCCTCGAACACAGCAGCACCTTCCTAACCTGCAATCTTCTTCCTGACCTCTCCGTCCCCACCCCACTCCGGCCTATCACCCTCAGCTTAACCTCCTTCCACCTATCGCATTTCCAACACCCCTTCCCCAAGTCCCTCCTCCCTACCGTTTATCTTAGCCTGCTTGGCACACTCTCCTCATTGTTGAAGAAGTCCTCATGCTCGAAACATCGGCTCTCCTGCTCCTTGGATGCTGCCTGACCTGCTGCGCTTTTCCAGCAACACATTTTCAACCCTCCATACCAGGCAACATCCTGGTGAATCTCCTCTGCACCCTCTCCAAAGCATCCACATCCTTTTGGTAATGTGGCGACCAGAACTGTAAGCAGTATTCTAAATGTGGTGAAATCAAAGTCTTTTACAACTGTAACATGATTGCCAACTCTTGTACTCAATACCCCGTCCAATGAAGGAAAGCAAGCCGTATGCCTTCTTGACCACTCTACTGACCTGCGTTGCCACCTTCAGGAAACAATGGACCTGAACACACAGATCCCTCTGTACATCAGTTTTCCCCAGGTCTTTTCCATTTACTGTATAGTTTGCTCTTGAATTGCATCTTCCAAAACGCATCACCTCACATTTGTTCGGATTGAACCCCATCTGCCATTTCTCTGCCCAACCCTCCAATCTATCTATATTCTGCGGTATTCTCTGTCAGTGCCCTTCACAATCTGCTACTCCACCAATCTTAGTGTCATCTGCAAACTTGATATTCAGGCAACCTACACCTTCCTAAAATTCCTTTATGTATATCACAAACAACAGTGGACCCAGCATGGATCCCTGTGGAACACCACTGGTCACAGGTCTCCATTTTGAGAAACTCCTTTCCACTACTACTCTCTGTCTCCTGTTGCCCGACCAGTTCTCTATCCATCTAGTTAAAACACCCTGAACCCCATGCAGCTTCACTTTCTTCATCAGCCCACCATGGAGAACCTTACTAAATGCCTTATTAAAGTCCAGTTATATGACATCTATATCCCTTCCCTATTCAATCAATGTCATCACCTCTTCAAGGAATTCTATTATGTCTGTAATACATGACGTCCCTGCCCAAAACCATGTTGCCTATCACTGATAAGCCCATTTTCTTCCAAATAGGTATATATCCTATCCCTCAGTATCTTCTCCAGTAACTTCCCTACTACTGACATCAGGCTCACAGGTCTGTAATTACCTGGATTATCCCTGCTACCCTTCTTAAACAAGGGGACAACATTAGTAATTCTCCAGACCTCTGGGACCTCCCTCATGTTCAAGGATGCTGCAAAGATATCTGTTAACACCCCAGTTATTTCCTCTCTCACTTCCCTCAGTAACCTGGGATAGATTCCATCTGGACCTGGGGACTTGTCCATCTTAATGCCTTTCAGAATATGCACTTCCTCCCGCCTTATGCCAACTTGACCGATAGAGGTCTCCATGAAATTGGAGAGTAAAAGTTTGGATTCTGAATATAAATAAGGGAAACTATGATGGTCTGAGACAGAAAATGATAAGGGTGGGAATGTTACCTGAAAGGACACTGGTAGGTAGACAATGGCAAATATTTAACCAGCAAAGGGAGGAGCTGCTGCAATTGTTCATTTCTATATATAATAAAACAAAGAACTGCAGATATTGGAAACCTGAAATCATAATAGAAGTTGCTGGCGAAATTCAGCAAGTCTGGCCGTAACTGCAGAAAGAAATCAGAGATAGCATGTCAAATCTATTGAACTTTCATCAGAAGGGTGATGACCTGAAATGGTAACTCTGCTTTCTCTCTCTTCACGCTACGTTTCTCTGAAAATTTCTGCAATTATTCATTCTTGCCTGGCACAAGTCTAAACCAGGAAAGGTGGGTCAACCAAGGATAATAAAATAAATTCAGGTTAGTATGAACTCCAAGGAACAGGAATACAACTTGCCCAAAAAAAGCAACAAACCTGTTCTTCTGTCTCTTTGGGCTCTATCACCACCTATCGTTTACTCCTTATCCCCCCCTTCAACCCAATCTTTTGCATATAAGCCAACATTTTCCTAGATAATGTCAGTTCTGAGGAAGGGTCACTGGACCTGAAACGTTAACTCTGATTTCTCTTCACAGATGCTGCCAGACCTGCTGAGCTTATCCAGCAACTTCTGTTTTTGAGTGTGTGCAAACCCAAGCATTGGGATCTGTTCAGATTTCAAAAAAACAAGGACAAAGGGCTGGAGTAAGGGGGATTAGAGTAAGCTTATGTGGAGTATACCATCTGGGGGAACCTAAAATCAGGGGATGTAGAGTCAGTGTGGATAGAGCTGAGAAATTCTAAGGGTAAAAAGACCCTCTTGGGAGTTATCTACAGGCCCCCAAACAGTAGTCTGGATGTCGGATGTAAGTTGAATCGGGAGCTGAAATTGGCCTGTCACAAAGATGTTATTACAGTTGTTATGGGGGATTTCAACATGCAGGTAGATTGGGAGAATCAGGATGGTATTGGACCTCAAGAAAGAGACTTTGTGGAGTGCTTCCGAGATGGATTCTTAGAACAGTTGGTGCTGGAGCCTACCAGGGAGAAGGCAATTCTGGATCTGGTATTGTGCAATGAACCAGAATTGGTCAGGGATCTCGAAGTGAAGGAGCCATTGGGAAGTAGTGACCATAATACATTAAGCTTCAATCTGCAATTTGAGAGGGAGAGGGTACAATCGGAAGTGACAATATTTCTGTTGAATAAAGGGAACTATGGAGCTATGAGGGAGGAGCTGGCCAAAGTTCAATGGTGCAATACCTTAGCAGGGATGACAGTCGAGGAACAATGGTGGATATTTCTGTGTATAATTGGGCGGCACGGTGGCGCAGTGGTTAGCACTGCTGCCTCACAGCGCCTGAGACCCGGGTTCAATTCCCGACTCAGGTGACTGACTGTGTGAAGTTTGCACATTCTCTGCGTGGGTTTCCTACGGGTGCTCCGGTTTCCTCCCACAGTCCAAAGATGTGCGGGTCAGGTGAATTGGCCATGCTAAATTGCCCGTAGTGTTAGGTAAGGCGTAAATGTAGGGGTATGGGTGGGTTGCGCTTCGGCGGGTCACTGTGGACTTGTTGGGCCGAAGGGCCTGTTTCCACACTGTAAGTAATCTAATCTAATCTAAGATGCAGGATCAGTTCTTTCCAAAAAGGAGGAAAGATCCTAGGAGGAGGCATGGGTGGCCGTGGCTGTTGAGGGAAGTTAAGAAAAATATAAATTTAAAAGAGAAAAAGTATAACATAGCAAGGATAAGTGGGAAGATGGAGGACTGGGAAACCTTTAAAGAACAACAAAGGATTACTAAGAAGGAAATACGCAGAGAAAAAAAATGAGGTCTGAAGGTAAACTGGCCAGAAATATAAAGGAGGATAGTAAAAGCTTTTTTTAGGTATGTGAAAGGCAAAAAAATGGTGAAGACTAAAATTGGGCCCTTGAAGACAGAAACAGGGGTATATATTACAGGGAACAAAGAAATGGCAGAAGAATTGAATTGGTACTTCAGATCTGTGTTCACTGGGGAAGACACAAGCAATCTCCCTGAGGTAACAGTGGCTGAAGGACCTGCACTTAAGGGAATTTATATTTGCCAGGAATTGGTGTTGGAGAGACTGTTAGGTCTGAAGGTTGATAAATCCCTGGGGCCAGATGGTCTACATCCCAGGGTACTGAAGGAGGTGGCTCGGGAAATCGTGGATGCGTTGGTGATTATTTTCCAGAGTTCGATAGATTTGGGATCAGATCCTGTGGATTGGAGGGTGGCTAATGTTGTACCACTTTTTAAGAAAGGTGGAAGAGAGAAAGCAGGAAATTATAGACCAGTTAGTCTGACCTCAGTTTTGGGAAAGATGCTGCAGTCTATTATAAAGGATGAAATTACGACACATCTGGATAGTAGTAACAGGATAGGTCAGAGTCAGCATGGATTTATGAAGGGGAAATCATGCTTGACTAACTTTCTGGAATTTTTTGAGGATGTAACTCTGAAGATGGATGAGGGAGATCTAGTAGATGTAGTGTACCTGGACTTTCAGAAAGCTTTTGATAAAGTCCCATATAGGAGGTTAGTGAGCAAAATTAGGGTGCATGATATTGTGGGAAAGTACTAACTTGGATTGAAAGTTGGTTGGCAGATAGGAAACAAAGAATAGTGATAAACGGCTCCATTTCGGAATGGCAGGCAGTGACCAGTGGGGTACCGCAGGGATCAGTGCTGGGACCGCAGCTTTTTACAATATATATTAATGATATAGAAGATGGTATTAGTAATAACATTAGCAAATTTGCTGATGATACGAAGCTGGGTGGCAGGGTGAAATGTGAGGAGGATGTTAGGAGATTACAGGGTGACCTGGACAGGTTAGATGATTGGTCAGATGCATGACAGATGCAGTTTAATGTGGATAAATGTATGGTTATCCACTTTGGTGGCAAGAACAGTAAGGCAGATTACTACCTAAATGGAATCAATTTAGGTAAAGGGGCAGTACAGAGAGATCTGGGTGTTCTTGTACACCAGTCAATGAAGGTAAGCATGCAGGTGCAGCAGGTAGTGAAGAAGGCTAATAGCATGCTGGCCTTCATAACAAGAGGGATTGAGTATAGAAGCGAAGACGTTCTTCTGCAGCTGTACAGGGCCCTGGTGAGACCACACCTGGAGTACTGTGTGCAGTTCTGGTCTCCAAATTTGAGGAAAGACATTCTGGCTATTGAGGGAGATCAGCGTAGGTTCACGAGGTCAATTCCTGGAATGGCGGGACTACCTTACGCTGAAAGACTGGAGCGACTGAGCTTGTATACCCTTGAGTTTAGAAGACTGAGAGGGGATCTGATTGAGACATATAAGACCATTAAAGGATTGAACACTCTGGAGGCAGGAAACATGTTTCCGCTGATAGGTGAGTGCCGAACCAGAGGACACCACTTAAAAATACGGGGTAGACCATTCAGGACAGAGATGAGGAGAAACTTCTTCACCCAGAGAGTGGTGGCTGTGTGGAATGCTCTGCCCCAGAGGGCAGTGGAGGCCCAGTCTCTGGATTCATTTAAGAAAGAGTTGGATAGAGCTCTTAAGGATAGTGGAATCAAGGGTTATGGAGGTAAGGCAGGAACAGGATACTGATTAAGGATGATCAGTCATGATCATATTGAATGGTGGTGCAGGCTTGAAAGGCAGAATGGCCTACTCCTGCACCTATTGTCTATTGTCTATTGTCTATTCTGGAGATTTGTGAAAGGAAAAAGACTGACGAAGACAAATGTACATCACTTATATTCAGAAACAGGGGAAGTTACACTGGGGAGCAAAGAAATGGCAGACCAAATAAGTATATATTTGGTAATGTTTTCACGGAGAAGGACATAGTAATGTCCCAAAAATGTTGGTGAATGTTGGTTTTAGTGAGTAGGAGGAATTGAGGAAACCAGTATTAGGAGGGAAATGTTATTGGGACATTGATGGGACTAAAAACTGATAATCATTAACGCTCATTATCTACACCCTTGAGTACTTTAGGAAGTTGCCCTGGAAACAATGGAAACATTGCTGCTCATCTTCAAGTTTTTCGAGACTCTAGACTCTGGAACAGCTCCTATGGATTAGAGGGTACATCATGTAACCACACAATTTTTAAATAGAACGGAAAGAGAAAATTATAAACCGGTTAAGCTGACATCAGTAGTTGGAAAAATGTAACAGTTACTTAGAAGATAGAGGGGGCCATGTAACCCTTCAAACCCGCTCTGCTATTCATCACGATCATGGCTGATTGTCCAACTCAATAGCCTAATCCTGCTTTCTCCCCATAACCTTTGATCCCATTCACTCCAAGTGCTATACCTCTTGAATACATTCAATGTTATGGCATCAATGACTTCCTGTGGTAATGAATTCCACAGGCTCACTACTCTTTGGGTGAAGAAATGTCTCCTCATCTTCATCCTAAATTGTCCACCCAGAATCCTCAGACTGTGACCCCAGTCTGGACACACCCACCATCCAGAACATCCTCCCTGCATCTACCCTGTCTAGTCCTGTTAGAATTTTATATGTTTCTATGAGATCCCCCCCTCACTCATCTGATCTCAAGCGAAAACAATCCTAACCTCGTCAATCCCTCCTATGGATTCTCTGTCGCAAAAGCGGTTGAGGCCAAACAGTGAATACTTTTAAGAAGAAGTGAGATACACTTCTTAGGGCTGAAGAGATCAAAGGGAACGTTGCAGCAGGTTTGAAGGGCTGAATGGCCTACACCTGCTACTATTTTACATGTTTCTGTTTTTTACTATCCCAAAAATTTGCTGTAAATGAGGAAATCGAAGGGATGGAGAAACTTAAGAAAATGATAATCATAATGGAAGTTGTACTGAGTAAATCACTGGACCTTGAAGTGATGATTCCCTGGTCCTGACAGATTTCACTCTCGGGTCTTAAATGAAGTGGCTGGTGAGCTACTGATGCAATGGTTTTAATTTTCCAAAAGTCCTGAGATTCAGGAAAGATCGGAAGTAACAAATGTTTATTCAAACAGTGAGACACAGAAAGCAGGAAACTACAGGCCAATTAACTTAACATCTATCATAAGGCAGATATTCAAAGTGATTATTGAAGACAATATTGCAGGGCGCTTAGCAAAGTTCAATGTAATTAGGCAGAGTCAACATAGTTTTGTGATAGAAAAATCAGGTTTAACCAATTTATTGGTGTTCTTTCAAGGGCCACCTTGCACTGCAGACAAAGGACAATTTATGAATATATTGTACTTAGATTTTCAGATGGCATTTGTAAAGGTATCAAATCTGGTGTTTCAGGAAGTGAAGGTTCATGGTGTTGGGAGTGGTATACTGGCACAGAGAAGAAAGATGTCTGGCTAACAGGAAGCAGAGAATAGCAAAAGTAGGTTATTTTCAGGTCAGTAATGTATGGTATACCATAGGGATTACAGGGATCCAATCCCGACAGCGCAGAAAGAAACCATTCATCCCATCAAGACTGCACTGACCCTCTGAACAGCATCCCACCCATAATCCGCATGGAGGTTTTGCCAAAGCTAGCCCACACATTCCTGGTCATTATGGAGCAATTTCAGCGAGGCTAATCCACCCAACCTGTACAGCTTTGTGGGATGAAACCAGAGCACTCAGTGGAAACCCACACAGAGACGGGGAGAACATGCAAACTCCATACAGATATTCACCCGAGGCTGGAATCAAACCCTGGTCCCCAGAACTGTGAGGCAGCAGTGCTAACCATTGAGCCACTGTGCCATCTCAAGATAATACTTGGCATCTACTGAAGTTCCGAATTAGATTTAGAATTGGCCTTTATTGTCATGCATACTCAATGAGTAAAGGGAAAAGTTTACACATCTCCATTTACCAGGTCGACTTAGTACAATGGTTCCTAAGTAGGATCTTAGATAGTAGAGAAATAATAGTTTAGAACAACAGACTGGCACCTAACCTCCAGTCCATACCAGATCCTGGCTCCAGACAGCACCAGGCTTCACCTTGAGGACCAGGAGGGTAGGAGATCATTTCAGACCACCACGCTAGGCCGAGGAAGTCACACCAGGTGGTTACAGTGCTATGTCAGGAGTTCACCACCATGCTAGGATGCCATTATAGGAGCAGGCTGCCGCGCCAGTCCAGAAGGTCGACACTCCACTGCAGGAGACCACTGTGGGAGGCCGCTGCATCATGCCGGCACATATCACCAGAGGCCGGGAATAGAACATAGAACAGAACAGCAAAGGAACAGGATCCTCGACCCACAATGTTGTGCTGAACACTACGCCAAATTATCTGTGCAGATTAGGTGGATTGGTCATGCTAACAATTGTTCCACATTGACCAGGGATTTTTGGGTTAGTCATGGTAACGACTCCACATGGGATTATGAGACTGGGATGGGATAATTCAGGGTGGGATGCTCTACCGAGGGCCAGTGTAGCCTTATTGGGCTGAATGGCTTCTTTCTGCACTCGATGATTCTAAACCTTACATTCAGCTTCTGCCTGCCCATAGTCATATCTCTCCTTGCATATTCATGTGCTTGTATAAAGGATCCTGTAATTCTCCCTGCTGGAGAACTTACAAAGTAACATTTGATTCAGAACAAACAGCACTCGCTGAGTTGCTATGAGATAAAAACCATTGCTATGAATTTGGCTAATCAGTTTAAATTATACGCTGAAAAATATCAAACTCTAATCCAGTTTTAATTGAATATATTGACAATCTTAAAAGCCAATGACACAATCCGACGCTTTGGGGGTATAAGACCAGGAAAAATTGAATAGTTGAGAGGAGAACTGCCAAGCCCAGCATGTAAATCAACTGCTTGAAAAATAGCTCTCTTAAAAGGTACCTTTTCAATCAGTAACTTGTGATGCAGAAAGAAGAAAAGAAGACACAGGAAGATCCAAACAGAAGCACGAAAGCACAAAGTGTGGTTTTGTAAATCTAAATTGGGAGCTTTATCTGATGAGTATTATAAAAGTGAAGGTAACAGATAGGTTAGCATAAGGAATGGTAAATAGTTGTAAGTTAATTATCCTCTGTTATACATTAAGAAATAAATCTGCTAATTTTGACCTTAAATAGTTATTGGCCTTTCGAATATTTGCAGGTTACTGCATGGGATAAATCTTTGTTGTGTTGCTGGTTTTAAAATTTAGCACAAGGGTTTACCCTGTGTCATAACAGTTTGTGGGATCATCCAGGATTTGAACTGGGGTTTAGACAGATTTGAATAGATTTGGGGGTATGAAAAATTCTAGCAGATTTAAACATTTGCAGGTTAGTGTCCTAGATCTTTAAATAAAACTAAGGTGAGGAAATTAGTTTAATTTCAGTGACTTGTGGTTGATTAAATTAAAAGTGAGAGAAATGGCTCTTAAAATTGCTAAAGTGGCTCTGGGATTTGAAGATGATTTTCAGATTTGCCAAGAAAGTTTGGAAGGAAAGAAAAAGGACCATACTTTTAGAATTAGCAAATAAGTTAGCTAATTCAAACAAGGACAAAAGTAAAGTTGAAATTGTAAGGGAATGACTCAAACACATAGGTGTGTCAGAGAAACAGACAAGTGCAGTGTAGGTCAAAAAACTTAAATTACAACTGAGGAAAATGCAGTTAAAGATAATCAAAGAGAGAAAGGAAAGAGAGAGGGGGAGAAAAAGAGAAAGAGAGGAAAGAGAGAGAGAGAAAGAGAGAGAGAGAGAGAAAGAGAGAGAGAGAGAGAGAGAGAGAGGGTTCCTAGCTGAGCAAAAAGAGAGAAAAAGAAAGGGAGAGAGAAAGACAGAGACAGAATTTGAACTTGAGAAGTTGCAACTTAGTCAGCAAAGTCGAGTTAACAGGATGGAGATTCAAAGTGAAGGTAGTGATATATATAAATGCGTCAAAACTCTGCCACATTTTATGAGAAAGACATTGAAGCCTTCTTTATTTTATTCAAAAAAATTGACTAGGCCCAAGGATTTATGGGTAATGCTAGTTCAGACTAAACCGGTAGGCAGAGCTAGTGAGGTATTAGCTGTGCTGTCAGATGAGGGGTCAAGAGATTATAAAGAGGTTAAACAGGCTTTTTAAGTGCTTATGAATTGGTACCAGAAGCCTGTAGACAGTGGTTCAGAAACACAAAGAAGGAAACAGGCCAGACTTAAGTTGAGTTCGAAAGAATTAAACATAGTCATTTGATCGATGGGTGCGGGCTTTGAAAATAGATAGGACATTTGAAGCTCTAAGAGAGATTATTCTGGTGGAAGAATTTAAGACTCACTTCCAGAGATGGTAAGAATTCACGCGGAGGAACAGACAGTTCAAGAAGTGAAAAGGGCAGCGGAATTAGCAGATAAGTACATGTTGGTGCTTAAGACGAGCTTCTGGCCAGTAAGTTGTCCTGTGAGGGATGAAAATTGAGAGAAAGGGAGATCCTATCCTACTAAACCAAGAGTAGAGAGCACTGATAAGAATTTACCACAGGATAAAAAAGAAGCACAAGAGGGTGGAACGGAGGTGGAAGGCCTCAGATGATTTCACTGTGGTAAAGTGGGACATGTAAAGACACAGTGCTGGTCGTTAAAGAAAGGCGCTGTGGGAAAAGATGTGGTCTTAAAAAGCTAAGCCAGTGGCATTAGTGAAGGTAGTAAAGGAGACCGCAAGAAGAGCCAAGGAGCTACAGGAGAGTGCACAGCCTAGGTAAGGGCTGGGTATGGAATTAGTACCTGATCTCTACAAAAAATTCACCAGTGTGGGTAACGTTTACTTATAAAGAACAGGGAAGAAGGGCAAGAAATTATAATTTTGAGAGATACAGGATCTAATCAGTCGCTGATAGTAAGGGATGAGCGAATTTGCACTCGTTCTGATCTGTTACCAGAGAGTGTGGTAATTTGTGGGATAGATGGACGGAAAGGTAATGTTCCCCTATGTAAGATCAAGTTAGAGTGCCAACTCAAAACTGGAGAAATAACAGTGGGACTGGTTGACTGAGAGTCAGTTCCAGGAATTCAGTTTGTTTTTGGGAATGATTTGACAGGATCCAAGGTGGGAGTGACACCCCTTGTTGTGGAGAAGCCCAAGGAAAACCAAGAAACCGAGGGGTTAAAAGAGAAATATCCTGGTATTTTCCCAGACTGTGGTAACTGGATCCCACCATCATAAGTCACAGCACGAAGTGAAAAGTAAAGAGAAAGATGAAGGAGTTGAGCTTCAGTTAGCGTATATTCTATGTGATGTGATGGTGCAGGAAAAACCTGAATGGCAGAGGGTCAGACAAGCATGCTTAGTTCTGAAAGGCGAAAAGACTTGCAACAGCAAGACAAAGTGATAAAAGATATATATGTGGATGCTTACTCTGAAAAGGAGGCAGAGAATATTCTGGAAGGTTATTATCTGAAATTATCTCAGATGGAAATGGAGACAATGGCAGGTTAGTGCAGAGGAAAAATGGGCCAAAGTGTACCAGATTTTGTTGTCAGTAGCACATGAACTACCTGTAGGAGTTCACCAAGGGTATGAAAGACTCAGGCTAAAGTACAAAAACATGTATATTGGCCTGGAATGCACAAAAATGTGGCTAACATTTGCAGAATGGGTCGTACATGCCAAATGATAGGCAAGCTACACGTGATTAAAGATGCCCTCCAACGCATCTCGTCCACATCCCGCACCTCCGCCCTCAGACCACACCCCTCCAACCGTAACAAGGACAGAACGCCCCTGGTGCTCACCTTCCACCCTACAAACCTTCGCATAAACCAAATCATCCGTTGACATTTCCACCACCTCTAAAAAGACCCCACCACCATGGATATATTTCCCTCCCCACCCCTTTCCGCCTTCCGCAAAGACCGTTCCCTCCGTGACTACCTGGTCAGGTCCACGCCCCCCTACGACCCACCCTCCCATCCTGGCACTTTCCCCTGCCACCACAGGAATTGTAAAACCTGTGCCCACACCTCCTCCCTCACCTTTATCCAAGGCCCTAAAGGAGCTTTCCACATCCATCAAAGTTTTACCTGCACATCCACCGATATCATTTATTGTATCCATTGCTCCTGATGCGGTCTCCTCTACGTTGGGGAGACTGGGCGCCTCCTAGCAGAGCGCTTTAGGGAACATCTCTGGGACACCTGCACCAATCAACCACACCACCCCGTGGCCCAACATTTCAACTCCCCTTCCCACTCTGCCGAGGACATGGAGATCCTGGGCCTCCTTCACCGCCGCTCCCTCACCACCAAACGCCTGGAGGAAGAATGCCTCATCTTCCGCCTCGGAACACTTCAACCTCAGGGCATCAATGTGGACTTCAACAGTTTCCTCATTTCCCCTTCCCCCACCTCATCCTAATTTCAAACTTCCAGCTCAGCACTGTCCCCATGACTTGTCCGGACTTGTCCGACCTGCCTAGCTCCTTTTCCTCCTATCCACTCCACCATCTCCTCCCTGACCTATCACCTTCATCTCCTCCCCCACTCACCCATTGTACTCTATGCTACTCTCTCCCCACCCCCACCCTCTCCTAGCTTATCTTTCCATGCTTCTGGCTCACTGCCTTTATTCCTGAAGTGCTTTTGCCTGAAACGTCGATTTCGCTGCTCCTCGGATGCTGCCTGAACTGCTGTGCTCTTCCAGCACCACTAATCCAGAATCTAGTTTCCAGCATCTGCAGTCATTGTTTTAACTTCTAAAGCACTATAATGTCACCCCTCAGCCTCTGACAGTCCAGGAAAAACATCCCCAGTCTATTCAGCCTCTATCCTGTAGCTCATACTCTCCAACCCTGGAAACATCCTTATAAAATATTTCTGAATCCTTTCAAGTTTCACAACATCCTTCTGATAGAATTGCATGCAATATTCCAACAGTGGCCTAACCAATGTCCTGTACAGTCGCAACATGACCTCCCAACTCCTGTACTCAATACTCTGACCAATAAAGCAAAGCATACCAAATACCTTCTTCACTATCCTATCTACCTGCGACTCCACTTTCAAGGAACTATGAACCTGCACATTTGTGTTTTGTGTTTTTCTAACTCTCTCCCATACAAGGTGGCACGGTGGCACAGTGGTTAGCACTGCTGCCTCACAGCGCCAGGGACCTGGGTTCAATTCCCGCCTCAGGCGACTGACTGTGTGGAGTTTGCACGTTCTCCCCGTGTCTGTGTGGGTTTCCTCCGGGTGCTCCGGTTTCCTCCCACAGTCCAAAGATGTGCGGGTCAGGTGAATTGGCCATGCTAAATTGCCCGTAGTGTTAGGTAAGGGATATGGGTGGGTTGCGCTTCGGCGGGTCGGTGTGGACTTGTTGGGCCGAAGGGCCTGTTTCCACACTGTAAGTAATCTAATTGACAATGAACCTGGATCAATTCAAACCATCAAGTGGTTTTAACGTTTTCTGCTGAGATATGGGAAGGCTTCAAAACAAGGATCCTGATCATTCATTTTGGGGAACTTGGCCGTTGGCTGTTAGGTGTGACTCAGTGGGCTGTGAATTGTGGATTCAATTCCCACTCCAGAAATGCATACGATAGGAGCATGCCACTACAGCCCACCCTATCATTCAATAAGAACATCGTTGATCTGACTGATTCACATTCCTACCTCCCCCCATAATGTTTCACCCTCCTTATGCATTCAGCCATCTAGTGACTGCTGTCTTCAAAATATTCAACAAATTTGCTTCAAGTGACCTTTGAGCAACAGTGTTCCAAAATCTCATGATCTCCATAATAATAAAAAAAAACTCCTCACCTGTGTCTCGAATGGGCAACACCGTAGTTTCAAATAAGTCCCTTGATTCTCTTGGAAGACTAGACGTTTTTCTATGTGCACCCCTGTTGAGTCACCTCAAGATGATATTTGTTGAGTCAACTTACCTCTCATCAGGGAGAGTGTGTATTGAATAAAAAAAGAAAATTGGGAATTAAGAATCTAATGGTGACCATGAAACCATTGCCATTGCTTATTCTGCTCTTTAATGGGCCTTTCTGGAAAGAAATCTGCTATCTTTACTTGGTCTGGCCTGTATATGACTCCAGACCCACAGCAAGTGTGGTTGATTCTTAACTATAACCTGGGCAATTAGGGATTGGAAATAAATTTTGGCCCAGTCAAAATGCCCACACCATGTGAACAAGCAAAATTAAAGCTGAGGTTTGAAATCATGCAGTGAGTAACTCACCTCCTGACTCCCCAAAATCCTTTGGGCAATTAGAGATGGGCAATAATATTGGCCTGGCCAGTGCTACCCACATCCTGTGAATGAATTATACAAAAACACAGACTGACAGTAAAAACAGGTCAGAGATTTGCTCTTTAACTTAAATCAGATAAACAAATACGAAACCTACAGAGCCATCGGTTCAAAAACAGGGTGATTATTTTGTATGACCCTTTGTTCCTTCAGGGGGAGATCACATCCTTTGTCTTCATACAGAGGAGAAATGGGATGTGACTCCAGACAAGCTTAACAACAACAGGAAAATGCAGACCCAGTCTGAGCCTTCACTGATCATGTAAGTGGAAAGAGTGAAACATGCTTTCATTCTTGGCTTTCCTCTAACTGAGTGAAGATTTTGGTTTTATCATTATCTTCAGCTTATCTTTAACACCACTGTGCCTCTAAGCACTGACCTCATTTCCCGTCTGCCCATGACTTTAACTTTTTCAGGAAGAGGTTTGTTTGTGATATCACCAGCTGGGAGAGAAATCAAAGGCACGGGTATTTGTGCCTGAACTCTGGACAGAATCTCGGAAGTTTGTCTATCACTGTGTTGATTGTGGTTCGGTGTGTCACACTTTTAACAGAAGGCTCTGGCTACATTTCTTTATTCTTTCATGGGCTAAAATCCAGTTATTTCTCATCCCCAGGTTACTTTACAAATTTTGTAGAGTCTTACCTTTTTTTTTATATCAACATCACAGAACAACTATTAATTCTTACCAACTGGCTTATTGACCTTTGCATCAGTCTTCAGAATCGAAGACACCAGCAGCATACCAGAACTTCAATTGAGTCAGGGGTCAAAGGTGAGCATCACGACCTTCATGAAAAATAAGCTGCCGGGGAAGCTGAAAGGTCTGAAGTTGGATAAATCACCTTCTGAAGAAGATATCTGAGGAGATTATGGGGGCAATGATGGTGATCTTTCAGGAGTTGCTGGAGACAGAGTCCCAGAGAACTGGAAAATGGCTAATAGTAACATCCCGGTTTAAAAAAGGGAGGAAGACAGAAGACAGGAAATTATAGACAGTTAGCCCGACCTTGGTCATTGGTAAGATTCTTGAGTCCATTATTAAGGATGAGATTGCGGAGAATTGGAAGTGTGTGGTGAAATAGGGCTGCATCAACACATCTTCACCAAAGGGATGTCTGAGAAATTTGTTGGAATTCTTTGAGGAACTGACAAGCAAGTTCGTCAAAGGAGAAACAATGGTGGACATAATCTATTTGGATTTCCAGAAGGACTTGGATAGGATGATGCAAAGGAGGCTGTTAAATTAGATAAGGTTCCGTAGTGTTAAGGTACAGGCATAGATAGAGGATTGGCTGACTGGCAAAAGGTAGAAAGAAAAGATGAAGGGTTCCCAGATATCACAGTAGAGCGAAAACTCAATGGAGAACTTCAAACCTGTGTCTACGGGAAAACAATACACATGGACCACATGCTTAACTATGGAGGTAATCATCCCAACACCCACAAACAAAGCTGCATTAGGACATTATTTCAATGAGCCACTACACACTGCAGCACTGAGGAACTACAAAGAGCATAACAGAAATATCTATAGAGCGTATTCAAGAAGAATGGCTATCCAATAAACACAAGGAGGAATGAGGACTGCAGATGCTGGAGATCAGAGTCGAGAGCGTTGTGCTGGAAAAGCACAGCAGGTCAGGCAGCATCTAGGAGCAGGAGAATCGACATTTCAGGCATAAGCCCTGTTGAAGGGCTTACGCTCAAAATGTCAATTCTCCTGGTCCTTGGATAATGTCTGTCCTGCTGTGCTTTTCCAGCACCACACTCTCGGCTCAATAAACACACCCAAACAAGCAGACATAATGCGCCCAGAATCCCTAGTCACTTTCCTCTACGTCAAAGACATCTCTGAAATGGCATTCAGACTACTCAGGCCTCTTGGCATCATGGTAGCCCACAAACCCATCAACACACTTAAACAGCGGCTGATGAATTTAAAAGACCCTATGTAAACAACAGGCAAAACAGAAGTAATTTACAAAATACATTGCAAAGACAGTAACAAACACTACATTAGACAAACAGGCAGAAAGCTAGCCACCAGGATACATGAACATCAACTAGCCACAAAAAGACATGGCCCACTCTCACTAGTATCCTCACATACGGATGAGGAAGGACACCACTTCGACTGGGACAATACATCCATCCTAGGACAAGCCAAACAAAGACAGGCACAAGAACCCCTTGAAGCATGGCGTTCCAATTGGAACTCTATCAATAAACATATCGAATTTGACTCCATCTCTGAGAAAAAGAACTGGAAGTGACATCAACCACCCATAGAAGCCTAAACCCATAAGTAGAAAGTGGAACATACCACCAGTGCTTTACCGGAGGCTCACTGATGATGTTATCTAGTATGGTGATGAAACATCTGAAAACAAACCTATCCAGCTCAGTGAGCAAGCTCACATCCATAAAGGGGTCCTTTTCAGGATGGCAGCCACTGCCTAACGGAGTTCCACAGGGGCCAGAGTTGGGACCACAACTATTCATGTTATACATAATGCAAGTAACATTCACTCCACACAATCACCAGGCAATGACCATCTCCAATAAGAGACAATCTAATCAATGCCTTTTGATATTCAATGGTGTTATCATCACTAAGTCCTCTAATGTTAACATCCATGGGTTTATCATTGACCAGAAGCTCAAGTGGATTTGCTACATAAACATATTGTCTCCAAATGAAGGTTAGAGGCTAGGAACACTACAGTGGATAATGAACTCCTGACTCCCCAAAGCCTATCTACCATCTTAAGGCACAAGTTAAGAGTCTGATGGCACACTCTCCATTTGCCTGGATGGGCTCAGCTGCAACAACACTCAAGAAGCTTGACACCATTCAGGACAAAGCAGCCCACATGATTGGCATTATATCAACTACCTCCACCATTGATACCAGCAGCAGCAATGTATACTATCTACAAGACACTCTGTAAAAATTCACCAAAGATAACCTAACTCTTCCAAACTCATAGCCATTTCCAACTAGAAGGACAATGGCAGCAGGTATATGGGAACACCAACATCTTCAAGTTCCCCATCAAGGTGCTCACCATCCTGTGTTGGAAATATGCTGGCCTTCTTTCACTGATGCTGGGTCAAAATCCTGGAATTCCCTCCCTAAGGGCATTGTGGATCAACCCATAGCACATGGACAGCAGGGGTTCAAGAAGGCAGCTCACCACCACCTTCTCAAGGGCAACAAGGGATGGGCAATAAATGCTGGCCCAGCCAGCGCTGCCCACATCTCATGAATGAATATAAAAGAAAATTATTGGGAAGAAGGAACTGAGATGACTATTGCTAGGCCTGATGGGTGGAGGGACAGCGAGTGTTCAGGAAGGCTGAAGAAGGACTTGGAGAGGCGAGGAGAGTGGGTAAAGAAATGACAGATGGAATAGAAGGTGGGAAAGGGTGAGGATATGCACTGTGCTCAGAGGAATAGTGGCGAAGACTGTTTTCTAACTAGTGAAAGGCTGCACAACTTCGAAGCACATAAGATCTCTGGAGTCCTAGTTCAGGATTCGCTTAAAGTTAACATACAAGTTCAGTTGGCAGTTGGAAGGCAATTTTAATGCCAGCATTCACTTCAAGAGGGTTAGAAGACAAGAGCAGGGCTGTACTGCTGAGGCTATAGCAGGCTGTCATTCACCCACATTTGGAATATTGAGAGAAGTTTTGGGCACTACTCAAAAGGAATGATGTGTTGGTATTGTAAGGGATCTAGAACACGTTTACAAGAATGATCTCAGGAATGAAGGGCTTGTCATCTGAGGAGTGGTTAAGACTCTGGGTCTGTACTTGACAGAGGTTTTAAGGATTGGGGGGTGGAATCTGATTGAAACTTACAGATTATTCAGAGGTCTGGACAGAGTGGACATGGAGAAGATATTTTCACTAGTAAGAGGACCCGGAGCACAAACCCAGAGTGAAGGGACTGCCCTTTAGAACTGAGATGAGAAGAAATTTCTTCAGCCAGAGGGTGGTGACCCTATGGAACTCATTGCCACTGAGGGCTGTGAGGCAAAGTCATTGAGTGCATTTAAAACAGAAGTTGATAGAGTGTTGATTGCTAAGGGGATCAGAAGGCAGGAGAATATGGTTGAGAAGGATATCAGCCATGATTGAATGGCAGAGTAGTCTCAGTGAGCTGAATGGTACAGTTCTGCTCTTATGTTTTATGGTGTTATGGTCAATATTACAAATTACAAATGCTATTTTATAACACCATGTGACAAGAAATCATTGTTAAATGGTCAGTATTCCACCAAACAAGTTCTCTGTACATATCCTCGACTGATAATAAGGTCAGAACACCTACTGGTTGGTCTCTATCTGCTCTGGTTGAATCATAGAATCATAGAAATGTACAGCATGGACACAGACCCTTCGGTCCAACCCGTCCATGCCAACCAGATATCCCAACCCAATCTAGTCCCATCTATCAGCACCCGGCCCATATCCCCCCAAACCCTTCCTATTCATATACCCATCCAAAGGTCTTTTAAATGTTGCAATTGTACCAGCCTCCACTACTTCCTCTGACAGCTTATTCCATACACGTGAACATCCTCAAAGTACTCTCAGAAATGGGTTAAGTACTATTTTTCTTTCGTGGAACCATGCTGACTCAGCTTGATTAGATTATAGTTTTCCAAATGTTCTGCTCTTACTTCCTTAATAATTGATTCCAATACTTTTCCAACAATATATATTAGGCTAATCAGCCTATAGTTATTCACTTTTGCCTCCTTCCCTTTCTGAATAGGAGTGTCCAATAGGTGAGTTTTCCAATCCTGTGGCAATTCTCCAGAAACCAAGGATTTTTGGCAAATTACAATGAAGGTATCCGCTTTCTCTGTAGCTCGCTCTAATAGGATTCTAGGATGCAAACCATCAGAGTCAGGGGACTCATCTTTAACCCTATTAGTTTGTCTAATACCACTTCTCCAGTGATGGTGATGCTGTTTAATTCCTTCCCCATGTTCTTCAGTATTATTGGAATGGTTGTAGTATCTTCCATTGTAAAGGCTGATGTAAAGCATTTATTGAACTCCTCTGCTGTTTCCTTGATCCTCATAACTACCTCCTCAGATTCATTTTTGAAGCTGTCAGGTCACTCTATTCTTGAAAGCAGTGTCTGTTATCACTTTTTGTTGATGATTGTATTTTATCATAGGGGCAGAGCTTATTGAGATCTCATTATAGTGTCTGAAATAATTCTGCCAGTCAACATTGTGGATAGCACTGCCTCACATCCTAATTCATCAACTAACTACCTAGATAACGTAACATCACATCTTCACTCTAGAAGGGTTCCAAAGAAGAATGATAGAATCCCTACAGTGTAGAAACAGGCCATTCAGCCCAACACTGAGCTTCTGAAGAGCATCCCTCCCATTGCCATCCCCTATCATTGCATTTCCCATGGCTAACCCACCTAGTCTGCACATCTCTGAACACTATTTCAATTTAACATGGCTAACCCACTCAGCCTGCACATCTCTGAACACTATTGTAATGTAACATGGCTAACCCACTCAGCCTGCACATCTCTGAACACTATTGCAATTTAACATGTCTTAATCCACCTAGTCTGCACATCTCTGAATGCTATTGCAATTTAATACGGCTAACCCACTCAGCCTGCACCTTTCTGAACACTATGTGCAATTTAACATGGCCCAGCCACCTAACCTGCAGATCTTTGGACTGTGAGAGGAAACCATAGCACCCAGAGGAAACCCACGCAGACACGGGGAGAACATGCAAACTCCACATATGCCCAAGGCTGGAATCAAATCCAGTTCCCTGTTGCTGTGAAGCAGCAGCTGAGCCACCATGCTGCCCTTGAATTATATTGGATTCAAAACATTTATTCTATTTTGCTCTCTTCACAGACAATGCCAGACCTCCTGCAACCATTTTTCTTTTGGATTCCCAACTTTTGCAGAATTTGGTGTTGATGGGAAAGCAATAGATGGACATATTGGGGATGGGAAAAAATGGAGGAGGACTAGGTTTAAAAAGAAACCAAATATTGACATCGACCATTTGGACAATATAGATGGTTTCTATGCTGCAGACTCTGCATAATCCCATGTAAGATCAAGCTATCTCATGGTGCCTGTTCAATACATTGGATGCAATGGTGACATGAGCTTGGGAATTGATTAGGTCAGTTGTTAGAGATTTCGTTTATGATGCAGAGTGATGCCAACAATGTGGGTTTAATTCTTGCACCAGCTGAGGTTATTACAAAGGCTTCACTTTCTCCACCTCTCCCTTCACCTGAGGTGTGGTGACTCTCAGGTGAAACCACCAATACTTGCCACTGTCCGTGGTCCAGGAGGACTATACTGACTTCACAATTTGCTAACCACATACTCCCCACTACCTGGCATTACTTCACCATTAACACCAAGCATTAATGTTAAAAGCTAATCCTTTTACTTCCAACACCCCATGACATATCCCATGTCTCACAGCCTCATTTAATAGGCAAAGCCTTTTGGAAGAGGATGATGCAAATGAACTGTCCGACCTATTACTGATCTTTCATTTCCATATACTCATGTGAAAAAAATGAAGCAAGCAAAAATCAATAAAGATGGTTAATAATATATGGTGCATGGGAATAATTAAATTTCCCAAAGTGATTAAACACAATGTTCAATCAGGCACAGTAATCCTGGAGCTCGCCTTTACAACATTTCATTGCGGCTGCACACTTATATTACAATTTTAATAATGGAGTTATACATGGCGAGAAGCACAAATTGCAGTTTTTCTCTGTTTCCCCTTCCCTAATTGAATTTGCTAATTTTCATGTAATGCAGTTACATATATCATTACTGCAAATTTACACATGCATTATCTTAAACTAATATTACTTTTCTTTCAGAGGAAGTGGGGGGAGAATGAATTTACATTCTGGAGGGAGTGTTTGAGTCTCTTCTCACGTTTGCTTCTGACCATCCTCCACCCACTCCCCCCCAAATAACAAGGCTTAATTTATTTCACCTATTCCAGAGGAGTAACATCGCAGAACAGGTTGGCGAGAAAATACTGATGCTTTAGGTCTCTCTGCTCCTGAACACTCTTTAGAATATTATGACAGTCGCAAAAGACTTATAAACTTTCACAGCAAGGCTTAATTTATTTCACCCTCACTCTTTTTGGTTAGTTTCACTGACTGTCATAGAACAGAATACCTACCGTGTGAAAACAAGCCCAACTATCCACACCAATCCTCCAAAGAGCAAACTACCCAGGCCCATTCCCCTAAACTATTACTCCCCTCCCTGTCTATGCCAACTAAAGAAAACTGGCTACCATTCTAGTCCCAAGTTTCAGTACCAAGTCCAGAGTCTTGAAGGTTACAGTCTTCAGGAGGAGATCCCCATTGCCTCCATCACCAGACTACAGTGAACTACAGACACCCACCATCCTCTGCACTGACGCACTTTTCATTATATCACTTCTACAGCCATAGAGTCATAGTGTTCTACAGCATGGGGACAGGCCCTTTGGCCCAAACTGGTCCATGCCAAGCAAAATGTCCATCAGCACAAACCTCATTTCCTTGCACTTGGCCCATATCTTACTAAACCCTTCCTAGTCTTAAACCATAGATCTGTAACTCCTAATAATTGACCTCGTGACTTGGGATAATGGGTCTTTTCTGCCTTCTCAACCTAAGCCCCACATAATTTTGTACACCTCAATTCAGTTACCCCCTCAGCCTCCTCTAAGGAAAACAATCTATCAAAGGTAGTCACACAAGTAGGTCGTTCAGCCCATCTACTCTGCCCTTCAATTAGGTCATGATTCATCTGATATTTGAGTTGATTTGATTTAATATTGTCACATGTACCTAGGTACAGTGAAAAGTTTTGTTTTGAGCGCAATATAGGCAGGTCATGTGCTCATTCAGTTAATTGAACTGAGCAAGGAAAACAATATTGTGGCTGCAGAGAAGGGGCATAAAGAGTGAGTTCAACATTAAATTTGAAATTTGAGAGGTCTATTAAGAAGTCTAATAACTTTGGGAAAGAAGCTGTCCCTGAATCTGCCAGTACGGGTGCTTAAGCTTCTGTTCGAAATAAGCGTCAATGTATCAGAGGGATGTATTTTTATCTGCTATTCTGTTCTGTTTTGCTTTGTAGCCCGTTATGTCATGTAGGCCTTGTTACAAGTGGTGGGTGTCCTTGTGGTAAAACTTTGATGGATGTGGAAGGCTCCTTTAGGGCCTTGGATGGAGGTGAGGGAGGAGGTGTGGGCGCAGGTTTTGCAGTTCCTGCGGTGGCAGGGGAAGGTGCCAGAATGTATATGTATATGTATATGTGGTATATGTGGTAATCCTCAACTCTTTCCTACCTTTTCCCCATCACCCTGGTTTCCCAGACTGATTAAATATCTGTTTATCTCTGCCTTTCAATCCAGTCTCTACATCCCTCTGCTGAAAAAACTTGCACAGATAAGGGTGGTGACTGTCTAGTGGTGTTATGGCTGGACTGTGAATCCAGAGAATGATTGCATCATCCCTTTTTTGGCAAAAGCAGAAGCGAAGGCCTTATTAAGAGTTAGCATAACTTAGCTTGAGTATTCCTGATTCTATTTCCTTGTTTATTTCCTTGGTTAACCTCCAAAAAGACCCCACCACCATGGATATTTTTCCCTCCCCACCCCTTTCCACCTTCCGCAAAGACCGTTCCCTCCGTTACTACCTGGTCAGGTCCACGCCCCCCTACGACCCACCCTCCCATTCTGGCACCTTCCCCGCCACCGCAGGAACTGCAAAACCTGCGCCCATACCTCCTCCCTCACCTCCATCCAAGGCCCTAAAGGAGCCTTCCACACCCATCAACGTTTTACCTGCACATCCACTAATATCATTTATTGTATCCATTGCTCCCGATGCGATCTCCTCTACATTGGGGAGACTGGGCGCCTCCTAGCAGAGCGCTTTAGGGAACATCTCTGAGACACCCGCACCAATCAATCACACCGCCCTGTGGCCCAACATTTCAACTCCCCCTCCCACTCTGCCGAGGACATGGAGGTCCTGGGCCTCCTTCACCGCCGCTCCCTCACCATCAGATGCCTGGCGGAAGAATGCCTCATCTTCCACCTTGGAACACTTCAACCTGAGGGCATCAATGTGGACTTTCCAAGTTTCCTCATTTCCCCTTCCGCCACCTCACCTTAATTCCAAACTTCCAGCTCAGCACTGTCCCCATGACTTGTCCAGACTTGTCCTACCTGCCTATCTTCTTTTCCACCTATCCACTCCACCCTCTCCTCCCTGACCTATCACCTTCATCCCCTCCCCCACTCACCCATTGTACTCTATGCTACTTTCCCCCAATTCCAACCCTCCTCTAGCTTATCTCTCCATGCTTCAGGCTCTCTGCCTTTATTCCTGATGAAGGGCTTTTGCCTGAAACGTCGATTTTACTGCTCCTCGGATGCTGCCTGAACTGCTGTGCTCTTCCAGCACCACTAATCCAGAATCTAGCTTTGACAATGCCAGTCTTTATTTTGTGGGGACATGTCTATGGTATACCTGCTTTTAAATGCCCCCCCCCCCCACTGGTTTTCCTTCCAGTTGTATCCAGTCCATCTTCATCACATCAACTTTCAGTTTTGCAGAATTTGTTTCCCCTCAACCTGGAACGTTTACACCTCTTTGTCCCTTTCCATATTGATGCAAAACCTGACATTCACTGTTCCCAAAGTGGTCAGCCGTTGCTACGTCAGCCACTTGCCCCAGCTCCATTTGCAAACACTGAATTTGGACCTGTGCCTCCTCTCACTTTGGATTGTTATGTGCTGTCTAAAAGCTTCTCTTGTGTGCAATCCAACCTTTTGTGCTTGCTATTCCTTTTTGTTTGCATCCAAAGTAGATTTTAGCATAGTTGAAGTCCCCAACTATATTGTCGCATGGCTTTTGTACTCAGATATTTGCATAGATATTTTCTGTCATATCTTCCACCCACTATTCATGATCTGTAGCAGAGTGGCTCTCTTTCTTTATTGTTTCTGAGCCCACCACATCTGGCCTTATTTGATGACTCATTTAGTATATCATCCCTCCTCACAGCTGTAATCGATTCCTGAAACACTATGGCTACACCCCCACTTTATTTTATCCCTGCTCTATCCTGCCCAAGAACTCCATAACCAGGAATTCCTCTCCAAAGCCAAGTTTCTATCAGGGCAATGATATCATGCTGCATTTGTCTATCTGTACCCAAAGTCATTGTCTTTATTCATTTTTACTTCTTGCAATTATATATAATCCTTTTTACCACTGCCAAATTCCTGCTCTGGACACTCAATAACCTTTGACTCTTCTGACTTAAAGAGTCACTCACTATATTTTTGCCTCCTGTCTCCTGCTCTGAGTTTGACCTATCTGAATCTGCCGTCAGATTCCTATACTTGACAATTTAATTTAAAATCTTCCCCATCAGAACCAGAAAGTCTTGCTGTGAGAGTACTTATCCCAGTGTTAAAAGTGTAGGTCATTTGCTTCATACATGTCTCATCTTTCCCAGAATGCCTCAGGAATCTCATGCCCTCCCTCCTACACCATCTTTCTAGCCACATATTCAATCACTCAATCCTCCTGCTCACATGTTCACTAGCAGCATTTGACAGAGTATACATCGAGCAGTACACTCAAGGTTTCCAGGAACAAAGGGCAAGCTGCCCACAATTGACAGTCATCTGTAACAAAAGCAAGGATGATGGTGTAGCTGGAGCTCAGCCTTATGATATCACTGCACAAATCCCTCAGGGTAGTGTCCTCGGCCAAACCATCTTCAGTTGTCTCATCAATGACCTTCCCTCCATCATAAAGGCAGAAGTGGGGGTGTTCACTGATATTTGCACAATGCTCAACACCACTTACAGCTCCTCAGAAAGTGAAGCAGTCAATGTCCTTGTGCAGAAAGACAGGGACACTATCCAGGTTTAAGTTGACAAATCGTAAAGTGCAGTCACAACACACAAATGCTAGACAATGATGAGAAAATCTAACCATCTCCCCATGATGATTAAAGACATTACCATCACCGAAACCTCCGCCATCTACATCCTGGGAGTTACTGTTGACTGAAAGACAATGAGAAATGGCAGATGGAGTTTAATGCAGTTAAGTATGAGGTGCTGCACTTTGGGAAATCAAATGTTAAGGAAATGTACACAGTTAACGACGAGGTCCTGAACAACATTGATGTACAGAGCAATCTTGGGGTTCAGGTCCATAACTCCCTGAATGTGGCGATGCAAGTAGATAGGGCGATAAAGCAGGCACATGGCATGCTTGCCTTTATTGGTCAGGGAATTGAGTGTAAGAGTCAGGATGCCATGTTGCAGCTGTCTAAGACTTTCTAAGACTTACAGCATTGTTTTCAATTCTGCATGAGGGATGTGGAAGCTTTGTAAAGGGTGTAGAAGAGGTTTACCAGGATGTTGCCTGGATTAGAGGGTATGAGCTGTAAGGGGAAGCTAAAAGAACTCAAGCTGTTTTCTCTGGAGTGGCAGAGGCTGAAGGGAGACTTAAAAGACATCTGTAACATTATGAGATGCATAGATAGGATTGATGGTCAGAATCTTTTTCCCAGAGTTGAAATGTCTAATTCTATTGGGGGAGTTATACATCTAAGGTGAGAGGGGAAAGTTCAAAGGAGATGTGAGGGGCAAAGTTTTTTACACAGAGTGATATTAACCTGGAGCACGACACAATAGGGGCATTTAACAGAATTTTAGGTAGGCACATGAATATACAAGAAGTGTTTGTTTGCTGCTAGCCCCTAAGCAGGAAACCAGTCCATCAGTTAAATGCATTGTCAGAAAGATAGCACTCCTCCAACACTGCACAATTATGCTTGAGCTTCTGTAGCTGCAAAGGCTAGAATTTCTGATTCGGCAGAGCAAGTGCTATCTGCAGAGCCCTATCTAACAGCAGTGTTAATGTTCAATGTATTAGAACAGTGATATAGGAGAGTGCTGTACACTCTCACCCCAACTGATCGATATGTCGTGAGATGTCAGCTGTGTAGCCATCCTGTAATTCCATAAGTTAGAGGTTAAACAAAAAGCAGAATGCTGTAGCTATTGCAAACTGGAAATTACAACTCTGGAAATGTTCTATTGGTCAGGAGCAATTGCTATGACAGGAAGGCAGGGTTAAGGCTTCAGCTCAGTGATCGGTTTAAATTCTATAATTGCAGCTGGTGGAATTTAAGTTCAACGAATTAATCAATCTGGCATTAAAAGCCAGACTCAGCAACAGTGACAATTGAACTATCATCTGTCGTAAAAATGCATTGGGTTCACGAATGTCCTTTAGGAAAGGCGATGCTGCCATCCTTACCTGGTCTGATTTGCATGTGACTCCAGACTCACAGACTCTGTGCCCAGCTCTAGTTTCCCTATTAGCTGGAGATTATTCTGAAGAAATTTACCAGGGTTTTTTTTATTCATTCATGGGATGAGGACGTCTCTGGCTAGGCCACCATTTATTGACCATCCCTATTTGCCCAGAGGGTAGTGTAGAGTTAACCACATTGCTGTTGGTTTGGAGTCACATGTAGGTCAGACCTGGTAAGTATGGCAGATTCCTTCCCTGAAGGACATTAGTGAACCAGGTGGGTTTTTCCGACAAGCAACAATGGATTCACGGTCATCATTAGACTCTTCATTCCCAATTTGTATTGAATTCCAATTCCACCATCTGCTATGGCAGAATTCAAGCCCCAGTCTTCATCGTATTACCCATGTCTCTGGATTAACAGTCCAGTGGTAACACCACTTGGCTACCACCTCCCCAGTGGTTTGTGGGATTGGATGGTTTGGGTTATAAGGAGAGGCTGGGGCTTTTTTCACTGGAGCATAGGAGGTTGAGAGGTGACCTTATAGAGATTTATAAAATCATGAGAGGCATGGATAAGCTGAATCTCTGGAGCAGGGAATTTCAAGACTAGGGGCCATATTTCTGACATGAGAGGAGAAAGATTTTAAAAAGACTTGAAGGGCAATTTTTTTTTTATGTTGAAAGTGGTTCGTGTGTGGAATAAACTTCCAGAGGAAGTGGTGGATGTGGGTGCAGTTACACTGTTTAAAAGGCATTTGGATAAGTACATGAGTAAGAAATGTTGGGAGGGAGGTGGGACGAATTTAGTTTGGGATTATGTTCAGCATGGCCTAGTTAGACTGAAGGGACTGTTTCCATGCTGTATGACTCTACCAGTCTCAACTAACTCTGAAATTGCCGGGCAAGCTACTCAGCCGTATGGAAATGAATGCACACCTCGCCCCTATGTACTCATGTACTCAAGTCATGTAGCAGCTTGACACGATCAGACCCAATGATTCGTACCTTACATATCCTAGACCCCATTGTTGTCATTCCTGGGTACATCTCTCCCACGAGAAGAACTGGTCTACTGGAAATAAGAGGCAGCCATATAAGCACTTACGGCTGAAATGTCCACCCTCCAGCCTGACCGACTGTACTTTTCCAGCACTACACTTTGACTCTCCAGCATCTGCAGTCCTCACTTTCTTCTAAGTGGTAACAGTTCAGAACCCCAGGTTAATATTCTGAGGGTGTGGGTTTGAATCCCACCATAACACATGGTGGAATAAAAATTCAGAATAAATGGCAAGTCTAATTTTGACCATGAAGTCAATGTCAATTGTCATGAAGAAACACCCATCTGGTTCATGAATGTCCCTAAGGGAAGGAAACCTCCCATTCCCACCTACAGCAACACTTCCTTAGGTCAAGATATACCTGAGTGAGTGAAGCCCACACTGCATGGACCGTTTGATTCAAACAGTAATGACAGTACAATAGTTTACAGTTTCCTACAAGGATGTAAGTCTGATGATGGACAAGGGAGATCCAGTAGATGTAGTGTACCTGGACTTTCAGAAAGTTTTTGATAAAGTCCCACATAGGAGGTTAGTGAGCAAAATTAGGGTGCATGGTATTGGGGGCAAAATGCTAACTTGGATCGAAAGTCGGTTGGCTGATAGGAAATAAAGAGTAGTGATAAACGGCTCCATTTTGGAATGGCAGGCAGTGACCAGTGGGGTACTGCAGGGATCAGTGCTGGGACCGCAGCTTTTTACAATATATATTAATGATATAGAAGATGGCATTAGTAATAACATTAGCAAATTTGCTGATGATACTAAGCTGGGTGGCAGGATGAAATATGAGGAGGATGTTAGGAGATTACAGGGTGACCTGGACACGTTAGGTGACTGGTCAGATGCATGGCAGATGCAGTTTAATGTGGATAAATGTATGGTTATCCACTTTGGTGGCAAGAACAGAAAGGCAGATTACCACCTCAATGGTATCAATTTAGGTAAAGGGGCAGTACAGAGAGATCTGGGAGCTCTTGTACACCTGTCAATGAAGGTAAGCATGCAGGTACAGCAGGTAGTGAAGAAGGCTAATAGCTTGCTGGCCTTCATAACAAGAGGGATTGAATATAGAAGCAAAAAGGTTCTTCTGCAGCTGTACAGGGCCCTGGTGAGACCACACCTGGAGTACTGTGTGCAGTTCTGGTCTCCGAATTTGAGGAAAGACATTCTGGCTATTGAGGGAGTGCAGCATAAGTTCATGAGGTCAATTCCTGGAATGGCGGGATTACCTTACAATGAAAGACTGGAGCGACTGGGCTTGTATACCCTTGAGTTTAGAAGACTGAGAGGGGATCTGATTGAGACATATAAGATTATGAAAGGATTGGACACTCTGGAGGCAGGAAACATGTTTCTGCTGATGGGTGAGTGCCGAACCAGAGGACACAGTTTAAAAATACGGGATAGACCATTTAGGACAGAGATGAGGAGAAACTTCTTCACCCAGAGAGTGGTAGCTCTGTGGAATGCTCTGCCCCAGAGGGCAGTGGAGATCCAGTCTCTGGATTCATTTAAGAAAGAGTTGGATAGAGCTCTCAAGGATAGTGGAATCAAAGGTTATGGAGATAAGGCAGGAACAGGATACTGATTAAGGATGATCAGCCATGATCATTGACTTCAGGTCTGATGGTGTCTCATGGCATTGGATCAAACTTGGACATAGAAACATCCTGGTGATTACTCCCCGTATCACTCCCTGTGAACTGATGAATCAATACCATGCATTTTATTAATTCCTTTGTGAGTCGTGGACATCAGTGGCTGGTCAGCTTTTATTGCTCATTCCTAGTTGCCCTTGAGAAGTTGGTGATGAGCTGCCTCATCACTGAACATCTGTTGGAGGAAATACTGAAGGCGGCAAGGGCACAGAAATTACTCCAAGTGGAAGACTTCAATGCTCACCACGAAAGATGGCTTAGTTGCTTCTCTTCTGGCCAAACTGGTCAAATCCGCATGGACACAGATGCTGCACTAGGTTTTTAAAAATAAATCATTCATGGGACATAAGTGTCTCTGGCTGGGCCAATATTTATTATCAGTCCCTAGCGATTATCCACCCCCAGAGAAAGTAAGGACTGCAGGTGCTAGAGATTTTATGCCCAAAACATCAATTCTACTGCACCTTGGATACTGCCTGACCTGCCGTGTTTTTCCAGCACCACACTTTTTGACTCATTATCCATCCCTAGTTGAGAGAGTGATGCTAAGCCACACTTTTACCTCTTCCCTCCTCACTAACCAAGTGCTCAGACTTCCAATGGAACAATGATTTACTTACACTGCTCTCAACCAAATCTATTGCAATCGCTGTTCCCAGTGTGGTCTTCTCTGCATTGGCAAGGCTAAATGCAGATTGAGTGCTCACTTTGTGGAAGCCCTCCTCTCTGTTCATAGGGGTGACCCTAACCTCCCTCTTGCTTGTCATTTCAGTAAAGCATCTTGCTCCCATGCTAACACTTCCATCCTAGCTTTGCTGCTGTTTGTATTAGAAATCCTAATGTGAGCTGGAGGAACAACATCTCATGTTCCACTGAGATGATTTGCAACCTTTAGGATTCAACATTTTCAGACCAGGAAGACTGTCCTCCATCTTGATGACATTCCTTCACCACCACACCACCCCTCCATCCCCGTGTGTTGTTTGTATACATTTGATCTCAGCAAAACCAACTTATTTTCAAACACCTACAATTATCATTAACACCAACTTATTTTCAAATACCTACAACTATCATTAACACTCATTTTGCATCAAAATGAATCCTTGAATGGTGGTACAAGCTCGAAGGGCAGAATGGCCTACTCCTGCACCTATTGTCTATTGTCTATTAACACTCCCCCTTTGTCACTTACTCTGTGCACTCTCACTCTAATCCACCCTTTCTTTGAATGCACCCCCATTTTGTCAACAGCATGTGTTATTGTTTTCCTGCCCACTTCACTGCTGAAGATACTTGGGATTTGAAACCTGAGCTCTCCACAGATGCTGCCAGACCTGCCGAGTTTCTCCAGTGACTTTGTTCTAAGTCCAGAACACCAGCCACAGGTCATCCCTCCAAACTCTAAACTTCTAAATCCTCGACCGGGCTATGAGACATGCGAGAAGTGTCATCGTCAACCTCGGCTATTGGATCAATTGAATCATTTGGGTCTATCATAAGTCAATTTGCAGAGAAATTCGAAAAATAGGACTCTTTGTTCTAATCAACTGAAGGATCCCAGATCAGAGACATTGAATGTGCAGAATGCTAATTTAGTGAATAATTTTAATGTCTAAAGGAGGTGATTAGTGGAAAACATGCAAATTAGGCTTAGATTCACATTTGTAAGGGGTTTTTGATAGAGTCGATAGGGAGAAGTTATTTCTAATGACAAGTGTATTTATAATTGCTGTTGTTGTAGCCATAGACTTTCTTTACACTGTGAGTTACTGTGACTCTGCCTAAACAGTGAAACGTAGGAACCACAGGAGGCCATTCAGCCTCTTGAACTTTTTCCATCATTCATCGAAATCATGATTGATCTGTAGTCTAGCTCCATATCCCTACCTTTAACCCATATCCCTTAACATTTTTGCTTAAAAAAATATTGATGTCTCTCAGAGAGAGGAAGCAGATTGCTTTGTAACTTTCAAAAGGAAACTGCAAATATCTTTGAGAAGGGAAAACAGTGGCGGTGGTCCAGAGTGTGGAGAGGATGACAGGGATTTATTCGGCAGTTCTTTCAAAGGGCTAGCCTGAGCAGAATGTGCAGAGTGGCCTTCCCTTCATGTCACAGAGTCATAAGGCACTGAAGAGGCCATTCAGCCCATCAGGCTTTCCCTGACCTATTACAGGTTGTTATGTTATAATGCAAATTTGCCATCGCGCATTTGACGAATGGGGAGGCCGTTTCTAAATTACGAACTTTTAAAACGTGGAATGGCAGCAATGCGATTACATCACCAACAGCTTAAGTGCTGTTTCTACAACACGGAGTTGCAGAAGAACACAGCCATCGCATTATAGAAGAACTGACTGCATCTTCGGCTCCAGGATTCTCTAAAGTATCAGTTTGAAATCCCCTAATCACGCAGTCCATGTGAGGACTGTGGAATGCTCTGAATCAGCTCCTATGAAGAACTGATCATTCTATTATTTTTATCCTAATCTCCGGTTACCCACTGTTATGGACCAGACCAGAGCTCCCTCAAAATATTTTAAGAAGGTAGACTAGACCCTAAATTTTTCTTGTAGATGTGAAATGCTGTGTTTCAGATGCAATGTGACTGGTGAAACTACGAGTAAAAAATGAGGTCTGCAGATGCTGGAGATCACAGCTGCAAATGTGTTGCTGGTCAAAGCACAGCAGGTTAGGCAGCATCTCAGGAATAGAGAATTCGACGTTTCGAGCATAAGCCCTTCATCAGGAATAAGAGAGAGAGAGCCAAGCCGGCTAAGATAAAAGGTAGGGAGGAGGGACTAGGGGGAGGGGCGATGGAGGTGGGATAGGTGGAAGGAGGTCAAGGTGAGGGTGATAGGCCGGAGTGGGGTGGGGGCGGAGAGGTCAGGAAGAGGATTGCAGGTTAGGAGGGCGGTGCTGAGTTGAGGGAACCGACTGAGACAAGGTGGGGGGAGGGGAAATGAGGAAGCTGGAGAAATCTGAATTCATACCTTGTGGTTGGAGGGTTCCCAGGCGGAAGATGAGGCGCTCCTCCTCCAGCCGTCGTGTAGTTGTGTTCTGCCGGTGGAGGAGTCCAAGGACCTGCATGTCCTCGGTGGAGTGGGAGGGGGAGTTAAAGTGTTGAGCCACGGGGTGATTGGGTTGGTTGGTTCATCACCCCGTGGCTCAACACTTTAACTCCCCCTCCCACTCCACCGAGGACATGCAGGTCCTTGGACTCCTCCACCGGCAGAACACAACTACACGACGGCTGGAGGAGGAGCGCCTCATCTTCCGCCTGGGAACCCTCCAACCACAAGGTATGAATTCAGATTTCTCCAGCTTCCTCATTTCCCCTCCCCCCACCTTGTCTCAGTCGGTTCCCTCAACTCAGCACCGCCCTCCTAACCTGCAATCCTCTTCCTGACCTCTCCGCCCCCACCCCACTCCGGCCTATCACCCTCACCTTGACCTCCTTCCACCTATCCCACCTCCATCGCCCCTCCCCCTAGTCCCTCCTCCCTACCTTTTATCTTAGCCGGCTTGGCTCTCTCTCTCTTATTCCTGATGAAGGGCTTATGCTCGAAACGTCGAATTCTCTATTCCTGAGATGCTGCCTAACCTGCTGTGCTTTGACCAGCAACACATTTGCAGACTGGTGAAACTACTCAATGTTAACAAAGCACAATTTATTTAAACACTATAGTTGATAAACAAAAAAGAAAAAGAAATTTAGAATAACTTAACTGTTGGAGAACTTAACTGAATAATAGATAAAATACCAATCACTAATTAAATCTTCCTATATAGTAACATCCCATATCTACACCCTTTAGCAAAAAGGCAAATTCAGACAGATTCTCACATGCAGTTCTCTAATCCAGGAGGAAACGAATGTGAAGAGGAGGGTTGGTGAAAATAGCAGCGGGGAGACATTCACTGGAGCTTCCAACTCTTTGAGTCCCCAAAGATTTCTGCTTAAAACTAAACCTAAAAACTAAAACACAAACTAGAGCTGCCACACCCAGGTTTCTTCTGTTGTTCCAACTTTGAAAAAAATCCTCAAGACCTCATAAACTCTTTTCAATTGCTTTCTTAGAGATAGCATGGTACATCTGCCTTACAACCTCTACTCAAAAGCAAAACAGGAGATAATAACATTTTAAAGTGACAACATTGTCACACCCTCACTGACCACAACTTTATTTACTTGAATGCATCTCGCTGCAGTTTACTTAGTCAGGCGTTTGAAAGGGGAGGTATGAAGTCACAAGATGACAACCTATAGTGATTCTGCAGAGTCCTGGGAGAATCAAACAGAGAAAATGGGCCTAGCTGAGGAAAAGAGAAAGTGTTATTTGAAACCTGATGTTTAAGCGGTCGTTTCCTACCCACAGGAAATACTGGGGGGAAAAGAAATGACTTAGAACTGACCCGTCAATCTGTAAATGCTGGAGAAGGTCAACAGAATTAAAGATAGGAGTTTTATAGCTATGGAACAGTTAACACAAACAAGTAGTTAAACAGGTCTGACCCTTGATGGCTGCTCAGGATCGCATAGAAGAATCTTGGCAAGTCCATCCAGTCCCTTAGGAATAAAAGGAAACTGCGCTCAAATTACAGCAAGTGGCATGAGTACATTAATCAGGCAGTCTGAGACCAGGGAGACAAGGCTGCAGAGAGCGAAAATGTCATATTGGCAAGGGCTGAGGTCAAAAGTGAGCATAACTCACAATGAAGTATTTTGACGTTGTTGAACATTTAACCCATGAAGGAGGCAGTGAAAAGTGAAAGTGAAATGAAGCGGGGCAGGAGGTGGGATGGGGAAGGAGAGGGCCAGAATTCTCAAAGATCCATCCTACCCTGGCAATGCTTTTCGACAACCTCTACCATCGGGGAGAAGGTGCAGAAGCCTCAACACACGCACCAGTCAGTTTTCAAACAGTTTCTACCCTACCATTGTTATAATAATGAATTTGCCTGTACCTGTGTTTTGGTTTTTGCTGCTGTTTAATTATTATTTACTTATCTATGCTATTTAACTCTGTGATCTGCCTGTATTGCTCACAAGACAAAGCTTTTCACTGTGCCTCAGTACATGTGATAATAAATTCAATTCAATTCTATTAAATTTCTAAAAAAAGCATTAGAGAGGAGAAAAATCATAGTCCCCTCAGATGGTCGGCTCATGAGCAGCTGCCCAATGTTAGAATGAACCAGACTGTCAAAGAACATTCCACATTATTCCACTGTTTATTCTGTGTTAGCTGTTCATGACAAATATAATAATGACCAGCCATTTTTATTCATAAACCACTGTTCATCTTGTCAATAAAAGCCCCCAAGGCTCTTTGCAGAGTGAAGTCAGACCACTTTTAAGCTTTATTAACAGGGGAATTATGCACAAGAAGTTTATATTTTGGAGAAAATAGTGAAGGGAACAAATTAATCTCAATTGAGAGAGGCAAAGTTTGATCAAGGATAGTCAGCATGGCTTTATCAGAGAGAGGCTCATGTCTAACAAGTCTGGTGAAATTTTTTGAGGAGTTGACTTAGTGTTTGGGTGAGGTTAGGGAGTTGATGTAGTTATATGGATTTCAATAAGACAGCTGATAAATTCCCTTAGAAACTTGGTAAAAGAGGTAAAAGGTGATGGGATCCAGGGTGAGACTTGGCAAGTTGGCAAGCTGAGTGGTAAGAGACAGAAAATACTGTTAGAAGGTGTTTGGTATGGTTTGCTTTATTGGTCAGAGTATTGAGTACAGGAGTTGGGAGGTCATGTTGTGGCTGTACTGGACATTGGTTCGGCCACTTTTGGAATATTACGTGCAATTCTGGTCTCCTTCTTAGCGGAAAGATGTTGTGAAACTTGAAAGGGTCAGAAAAGATTTAGAAGGATGCTGCCTGGGTTGGAGGATTTGAGCTATAGGGAGAGGTTGAACAGGCTAGTGCTGTTTTCCCTGGAATGTTGGAGGCTGAGGGGTGACCTCATAGAGGTTTATAACATCGTGAGGGGCATGGATAGGATAAATAGACAAAGTTTTTTCCCTGGGTTCGGGGAGTCCAGAACTAGAGGGCATAGGTTTATGGTGAGAGGGGAAAGATATAAAAGAGTCCTACGGGACAACGTTTCACGCAGAGAGTGGTATGTGTATGGAATAAGCTGCCAGAGGAAATGGTGGAGGCTAGTGAAATTGCAACATTTAAAAGACATTTGGATGGGTATATGAATAGGAAGGGTTTGAAGGGATATGGGCTGGGTGCTGGCAGGTGGGACTAGATTGGGTTAGGATATCTGGTTGGCATGGACGAGTTGGACCGAAGGGTCTGTTTCTGTATATCTCGATGACTCTAAGGCTGTTTAGAACATAGAACATAGAACACAGAACAATGCGGTGCAGAACAGGCCCTTCAACCCTCGATGTTGCATCGACCTGTGAACTATTCTCAGCTCGTCCCCCTACACTATCCCACCATCATCCATGTGCTTGTCTAAGGATTGTTTAAATCGCCCTAATGTGGCTGAGTTGACTACCTTAGCAGGTAGAGCATTCCACGCCCTTACCACTCTCTGTGTAAAGAACATGCCTCTGACATCTATCTTAAATCTATCACCCCTCAATTTGTAGTTATGCCCCTTCGTACACGCTGATGTCATCATCCTAGGAAAAAGACTTCCACTGTCTAATCCTCTGATCATCTTGCATGTCTCTATCAAATCTCCTCTTAGCCTTCTTCTTGCCAATGAGAACAGGTTCAAGTCTCTCAATATTTCCTCATAAGACCTTCCCTCCAGATGAGGCAACATCCTGGTAAATCTCCTCTGCACCTTTTCCAATGCTTCCACATCCTTCCCGAAATACGGGGATCAGAACTGTACACAATATTCCAAGTGTGGCCACACCAGTGTTTTGTATAGTTACAGCATGATCTTGCGGTTCCAGAACTCAATCCCTCTACGAATGAAACCTAACACACCATATGCCTTCTAAACAGCACTATTAACCTAGGTAGCAACTTTCATGGATCTATGTACGTGGACTCCAAGATCCCTCTGCACATCCACACTACCAAGAATCTTTCCATTGACCCAGTATTCTGCCTTCCTGTTGTTCTTCCCAAAGTGCGTCACCTCACATTTAGCTGCACTGAACTCCATTTGCAACCTCTCAGCCCAATTTTGCAGTTTATCCAAGTCCCCCTGCAATCTGTAACATTCTTCCACACTGTCCACTAGTCCACTGACTTTAGTGTCATCTGCAAATTTACTAATCCACCCACCTATGCCTGAGTCTAAGTCATTTATACAAATGACAAACAGCAGTGGTCCCAAAACAGATCCTTGTGGCACACCACTAGTAACCAGACTCCAGGCTGAATATTTTCCACCACATGCTGCCTTCTTTCAGAAAGCCAGTTTCTAATCCAAACTGCTAAATCACCCTCAATCCCATGCCTTTGCATTGTCTCCAACAGCCTACCATGTGGAACCTCATCAAATCCATATACACCTTGTCAACTGCCCTACCCTCATCCACATGCTTGGTCACCTTCTCAAAAAACTCAATGAGGTTTGTTAGACACGACCTGCCCTTGACTATGTTGACTATCTGAAATCAGGTTTATGTGACTGGTAGGAAACTGGAAGAACACAGTAAGCCAGCCACCATCAGGAGGTGGAGAAGTCAATGTTTTGAGTGTAACCCTTCTTCAGGATGGGGGTAGGTGAAAGGGGAGCAGCAGATAAAGGAGAGGTGGGGGTGTATGGCGTGGTGGTGATGTAGGGATAGGTGAGCACAGTTCGAGAGTGTGACCTGGTTGGTCAATTGGTAGCTGGAAGGAAGGTGGATTAGAGGAATGGAAGGTAGGGGGATGGACTGGAAAGGGAGTTGAGGGATGGAAACGGAGGTTATTTGAAATTGGAGAACTCAATGTTCAGTCCTCTGTAGGCCGCCCAGGTGGAAGATGCGGCGTTGTTCCTGCAATTTGCAGTCTGATTCGCTATGGCAATGGAGGAGGTCAAGGATGGTCCTGTCGGAAAGGGAGCGGTTAGGGGAAATTAAAATGGGCAGTGATTGGGAGGTCAGGTCGGCCCATGCAAGCCTGGCTGAGATGCTTGGTGAAATATGCCCTGAGATTATGTTTGGTCTCCCTGATGTAGAGAAGACCATCTCGGGAGCACCGGATGCAGTAAACTTGTTGGAAGCAAGGCAAGTGAACCTCTATCTCACCTGGAATGACTGTTTAGGGCCCTAGATGGAGGTGAGGGAGGTGGCATGCCAGTAGGTTTTGCATCTTTTCCGGTTGCCGGGTGGGTAGCTGGGAGTTCGGGGGAGTTTGGTGGGGAGAGTGGCACAAACCAAGGATTGGCGAAGGGAACAGAACTCCAACCACACCCCACTTCTCCACAACCCTCTCTGTCTTCCGCAAAGACCATTCCCTTTGCCAGTTGTCAATCCCCCTGGATGCTGAGAGTTGGGAATTCAGTATTAACACACCATTGAATTTCAAGGGGCAGTGGTGAAATAATCTTTTATTGGAGATGGTCATTGCCTGGCATTTAGAGTCATAGAGTCATAGAGAAGTACAGACACAGTCCAACTCATCCATGCTGACCAGATACCCTAACCTAATCTAGTCACTTTTGCCAACACTTAGCCCATATCCCTCTAAACCCTTCCTATTCATATATCCATCAAGAAGCCTCTTAAATGCTGTAATTGTCTCCACACTTCCTCTGGTAGCTCATTCCATACACCAACATCCTATGCGTGAAAAGGTTGTCCGTGAGGTCCCTTTTCCATCCTTCCCCTCACCCTAAACCCTCTATTTCTGGACTCCCCCACCCCAGGGAAAAGACTTTGCCTATTTATCATATCCATGCCCCTCATGATTTGATAAACTTCTATAAGGTCACCCCTCAGCCTCCGACGCTCCAGGGAAAATTGCCCCAACCTATTCAGTATCTACCGATAGCTAAAATCCTCCAACTTTGGCAACATCCTTGTACATAATTTCTGAACCCTTTCAAGTTTCACAACATCTTTCTGATATGAAGGAGACCAGAATTGCACGCAATATTCAAACAGTGACCTAACCAATGTCCTGTACAGCCTCAACATAACCTCCTAACTCCTATACCCAATGCTCTGACTAATAAAGGAAAGCTTTCTTCACTATCCTACCTACCTGTGACTCTACTTTCAAGGAAACTATGAACCTACACTCCAAAGCCTCTTTGTTCAGCAACATTCCCTCAGATCTTACTATTAAGTGTACAAGTTCTGATCTGATATACTTTTCCAAAGTGCAACTCTTCCTATTTATCTAAATTAAATTCCGTCTGCCACTTCTCAGCCCATTGGCCCATCTGATCAACATCCTGTTATACTTCTTCACTGTCCACTACACCTCCAATTTTGGCATCATCTGCAAACTTACTAACTGTACCTCTTATGCTCACATCCAAATCCTTTATATAAATGGTGAAAAGTAGTGGACCTAGCATTGGACCTTGTGGCACTCCACTGGTCACGGGCCTCCAGTCTGAAAAGCAACCCTCCACCACCCTCTGTCTTCTACCTTCCAGTCAGGTCTGTATCCAAATGGCTAGTTTTCCCTGTATTCCATGAGACTAACCTTGCTAACTAGTCTCCCATGGGGAACCCTGTCGAACGCTTTACTGAAGTCCATATAGATCACATCCATGGCTCAGCCCTCATCAATCCTCGTCATTACTTCTTCAAAAACACAGCCAAAATTGTAAGGTATGATTTCACATGCACAATGTCATTCTGACAATACCTAATCAGTCCTTCCCTTTCCAAAAACATGTAAATCCTGTCCCTCAGGATTCCCTACAACATGCCCACCACAGATGTCAGGCTCACCGGTCTATAGTTCCCTGGCTTGTCCTTACCACTTTTCTTAAACAGTGGCACCATGTTAGCCAATCTCCAGTCTTCCGGCATCTCACCTGTGACTATCAATGATACAAATATCTCAGCAAGAGGCCCAGCAATCACTTCTCTAGCTCCCCACAGATTTCAAGGGGATACCTGATCAGGTCCTGGGGATTTATCCACTTTTATACTTTTCAAAACATCCAGCACTTCCTCTTCTGTAATATAGACATTTTTCAAAATGTCACCATCTATTTCCCCACATTCTATATCTTCCATGTCCTTCTCCACAGTAAACACTGATGCAAAATAATTGTTTATATCTCCCCCATCCTCTGCAGCTTCACACATAGGCTATCTTGCTGATCTTTGAGGGGCCCTATTCTCTCCCTAGTTACCTCTTTGTCCTGAATGTATTTATAAAAACTCTTTGGATTCTCCTTAACTCTATTTGCCAAAGCTATCTCATGTCACCTTTTTGCCCTCCTGATTTCCCTCTTAATTATACTCCTATTGCTTTTATACTCTTCTAAGTACCCACTCAATTTCTCCTGTCTATACTTGATATATGCTTCCTTCTTTTTCTTAACTAAAACCTCAATTTCGCTCGTCATCCAGTATTCCCCACATTTACCAGTCTTTTCTTTCACTCTAACAGAAATATACTCTCTCTGGACTCTCGTTATCCCAGGCTTCCCATTTTCCAGCCTTCTCTTTCCTTGCGAACATCTGCCCCAATCAGCTTTTGAAAGTTTTTGCCGAATGCTGTCAAAATTAGCCTTTCTCCAATTTAGAACTTCAACTTTTAGATATGGTCTGTCCTTTTCCATCACTATTTTAAATCTAATAGAATTATAGCCGCTGGCCCCAAAGTGCTTCACCACCGACAGCTCAGTCACCTGCCCTGCTTTATTTCCCAAGAGTAGGTCAAGTTTTGCACCTTCTCTTGTAGGTACATCCACATGTTGAATCAGAAAATTTTCTTGGACACACGTAACACATTCCTCTCCATCTAAACCCTTAACACTATGGCAGTTGCAGTAAATGTTTGGAAAGTTAAAATCCCCTACCATAACCACCCTATTATTCTTACAGATAATTGAGATCTCCTTACAAATTTGTTTCTCAATTTCCCATTGTCTATTAGGGAATCAACAATACAATCCCAATAAGGTGATCATCCCTTTCTTATTTCTCTGTTCCACCCAAATAACTTCCCTGGATGTATTCCCAGGAACGTGCTCCTGAAGTACAGCAGTAATGCTATGCCTTATTGAAATTGTTATTCTCCCTCCTCTCTTGACCCCCTTTCTATCCTTCCTGTAGCATTTATATCCTGGAACATTAAGCTGTCAGTCTTGGCCTTCCCAGAGCCATGTTTCTGTAATTACGGTGATTATCTCAGCCCCATGTTCCCAAACATGCTCTGAGTTCATCTGCCTTCCCTGTTAGGCATCTTGTATTGAAGTAAATGCAGTTTAATTTATCAGTCCTACCTTGTTCACTGCTTTGTTCCTTCCTGCCCTGACTGTTTGACTTGCTCCCTTTCCCAACAGTACCAGTCTCAGATCGATCTCCTTCCTCACTATCTCCATGAGTCCCACTCCTCCACCTTACTTGTTTAAATCCTCCCGAGCATCTCTAGCAAACCTCTCTGCCAGCATATTAGTCCTCTTCCAAATCAGGTGTAATCCATCCTTCTTGTCTAGGTCACTTCTACCTCAGAAGGGATTCCAATTATCTAAAAATGTGAACCCTTCTCCCATGCACCAGCTCCTCAGCCACATATTCATCTGCTCTATCCTCCTGTTCCTACCTTCACTAACACGTAGCACTGGGGGTAATCCAGATATTACTCTCCTCGAGGATCTCCTTTTTAAATTCCTGCCTATATTCTCTCTTCAGAATCTCATCTTTTTCCCTTCCTAGATTGTTGGTTCCATTGTGTACAATCACCTCCTGCTGGTTCCTCTCCCTTTTGAGAATATTCTGCACCCTCTCTGAGATATCCTTGGCCCTGACACCAGGGACGCAACACACCATTCTGATTCTTCGCTGCTGGCTGCAGAAATGCCTGTCTGTCCCTTAGACTAGAGAGTCCCCTAACACGATCGATTGCTTGGAACCTGACATACCCCTCATTGCATTAGAGCCAGAATCAATACCAGAAACTTGGCTGTTTGCGCTACATTCCCCTGTATTCAATCACCCCCTACATTTTCCAAAACACATACTTGTTTGAAATGTGGATAGCCACAGTAGACTCGTGCACTGCCTTCCTACCCCTTCTACCTCTCCTGGAGTTAACCCATCTACCTGACTGTATCTGTGGCTTTTCTCCTTTCCTATAACTGCCATCCATCACACCCCAGCTCTTGTACATTCCTCATTGCCTCAAACTGTTGCGCCAACTGATCCAAGCAATTTGATAGGATTCACAACCAATGACACTTCCTGCACAAATAATCATCAGTAACATGGAAACTCTCCCAAAACTCCCACATCCGACCAGAAGAGCATATTATTCAACTAAAGGCCATCTTTGTTCCTTCGAAATCTACAGGCCCAGAAAATAGCACGGTCATTTTCCTCTTAAACAAAAGTGTTCCAGGCTAACTTAGTACTTGGTTTACATTCTTTAAATTGGCATTTGCATCATGTAAATGTTACTTGTTAATTTTCAGCGCAAACCTGGGTATTGCCCGGTTCTTCTTGCACTTGGACAAAGGCTGTTTGAGTTGTCAAGTAGTGGCCATGTCATTGGCCTAGTACATTGGAGGGCCAGGTTAATGCTCTGAGTACAGAAGTTTAAATCCCACTATACCACCTGGTGGAATTTAAAATCATTTAATAAATTTAGAATTAAAATGCAATCAGTAATGGTAGCCATGAAATTATTCATAATTTTCATGACTGCCCATCTGGTTCACTAACGTCCTTTAGGAAAGGAAATCTGCCATTCTTAGCTCGTCCAGCCTACGTGTGACTTCAAATCCACAGCGAAGTGATTGACTTTTAACTGTCCTTTGAAATGGTCTAATAAGTCCCTCAATTCAAAGTTAGTTAGAAAATGAGCAATAAAGATTGGCTTTGCCAGTAATTACATGGTAATTCTTTGCCATGTAAAGAAAAAAAGTTACATGGATAGATTGAACAAACTGTGACTTCCTGAGAGAAGAGAAGATAGATCTTTTTGTTAACTCCTTTGTGGGAGGTGGACATCGCTGACTGGGCCGGCATTGATTGCCTGTCCCAAGTTATCCCTGAGAAGGTGGTGGGTAGTGGCTTTTTTGAATTGCTGCCGTCCACCAGAATCTGAACAAAAGTTATGGAGAGAATGTGTATCTGTTGTTGAAAGGATTGAGAACTAGAGGACACATTAAAGGCATTTGGCGAAGTAAAAGTGACAGCAACGTGGATCTTTAACCAAGATGGATTTTGATAGAGTGAACAAAAAAAGAATTATTCTTTTCATGAGGGAATTGCTAAGAAAATGAAAAACAAGTTCAGTAAAAATGTTTTCACAGAGACGATTGTTGGAGCCAAGAATATTGCACCTTCCACAGGAAAAACATGTAAATCTTCAGCACAGAACAATATATGGAGCTATTGGGAGTGAGTGGGAGAATAAGATTAATTTGGCTCTCTCAGTGCAGGTAAAGGGATGGTTGGGAATTGGGAATCCTTTAAGAACGTGATAACGAGAGTTCAGAGGCAACACTTTCCTGTTAGTGTAAAGGGCATGGATGGTAGACGTAGGGAATGTTCGATGACCAGAGAAATTGAGGCTCTGGTCAAGATAAAGATGGAGGCATATATCAGGTATAAAGAGCTGGGATTGAGAGAATCCCTAGAGGAGTATAAGGGCAGTAGGTGTCTACTTAAGAGGGAAAAGAGGGCAAAAAGGGGATATGAGATAGCTTCGGCAAAGAGAGTTAAGGAGAATCAAAGAGATTCTATAAGTACATGAAGGACAAAAGGGTAAACAAGGAGAGAATATGGATCAGTGGTGCTGGAAGAGCACAGCAGTTCAGGCAGCATCCAACAAGCAGCGAAATCGACGTTTCAGGCAAAAGCCCTTCATCAGGAATAAAGGCAGAAAGACTGAAATGTAGAGAGATAAGCTTGACTAAGCTTATCTCTCCACGCTTCAGTCTCTCTGCCTTTATTCCTGATGAAGGGCTTTTGCCTGAAACGTCGATTTCGCTGCTCATTGGATGCTGCTTGAACTGCTGTGCTCTTCCAGCACCACTGATCCAGAATCTGGTTTCCAGCATCTGCAGTCATTGTTTTTACCAAAGAGAGAATATGGCCCCCTTAAAGATCAACAATGGCCGTATATGTGAGGAACCACAGCAGATGGGTGAAATACTAAACGAGTATTTTGCATCAGTATTTACTGAGGAGAAGGACAAGGAAGCTAGGGAACTTAGGAAAATAAATTGTGATATTTTTAAAAGTGTTCATATTACAGAAAATGAGATGCTGGAGGTCTCGCGAAAGTAGATAAATCCCTGGGACCTGATTAGGTGTACCTTAGAACTCCGTGGGAAGCTAGGGAAAAGATTGCTGGGCCCCTTCCTGAGATATTTGTATCAGCGATAGCCACTGGTGAGGTGCCAGAAGAATGGAGGTAACTTAATGTGGTGCTATTATATAAGATAGGCTAAGGAAAAGCCTGGGAACTATTGACCAGTGAGCCTTGCATCAGTGGTGGCTAAGTTATCAGAAGAAATTTTGAGGGATAAGAGTTACATACATGTAGAAAGGTAAGTACTGATTAGAGAGTGTCAACATGGCTTTGTGTATAGGAAATTGTGTCTCACAACTTGATTGAGTTTTTTAAAGAGGTATCAAAGATTGATGAGGTCAGAACAATAATCATTGTCCATATGGACTTCAGCAAAGCATTCAACAAGTTTCCGCAATGTAGACTGGTTAGTAAGGTTCTAACGGGAGCTAGACAATTGGATATAAAATTGGCTTGATTGTAGGAGACAATTGTTGTGGAGGGTTGTTTTTCAGTCTGGAGGCCTGAATATGAACATAAGAGGTACAGTTAGCAAGTTTTCAGATGACGCCAAAGTAAGTGGTGTATTGGATAGTGATGAAGATTATCTCAGAGTACAATGAAACCTTGATCAGATGGGCCAATGGACCAATAAAATCATGAAGGGCGTGGATACGGTAAATCGACAAGGTCTTTTTCCATAGGGTGGGGGAGTCCAAAACTAGAAGGCAAAGATTTAAGATGAGAGGGGAAATATTTAAAAGGGACCCAAGGGGTAACTTTTCACGCACAGGCTGATGCATGTATGGAATGAGCTGCCAGAGGAAGTGAAGAAGGCTGGTACAATTACAACATTTAAAAAACATCTGGATGGGTATATGGATAGGAAGGGTTTGGAGGGATATGGGCCATGTGCTGGCAAATGGGATTAGGTCAGATTGGGATGTCTGGTCAGCACTGATGAGTTGGACTGAAGGGTCTGTTTCCGTGTTGTATGACTCAATCACTGTACAAGTGAGATTCTCTTTCTAAACCCCATCTGTCTTAAAGTACTTAATTATAGAAAAACAGAATTGTTCCAGTGCAGAAAGAGGCCATTCAGCCCATTGTCTGTCTGCAGGTTCTGCCACCTCACCCTTCCCTTTCTTCTTTTCTTCTTTCATAGAATTTGATCTAATTCCCTGTTTCAAATCATTATTGACCCTGTCTCCATCGTACTCTCACTGTGAGAAATAATTGTTTCTCATGTTACTTATGATTCTTTTAGCCATTATCCTAAATCAGCATCCTCTGATTTTCAACCCTATTGCCGATGGGAACAGATTTCCTATTTGTTCTTCTCAGCCCCTTCAAGATTTTAAACACAGCTGTCAAATGTCCTCTTGACCTTCCCTTTTCTGTGTAAAACAATTCCAGATTCACCAATCTTTCCAAGTAATTGAAATTCCAACTTCATGGAACCATTCTTATGAACCTTGTCGGGATTCTCACCTTCACATCTTTCTTGAAGTATGGCACCAAGAATTGGATATGATGGCCCTGTTGAATCTAGGCTGGTCTTCTCTCCTAACAGTTTATCATAACTTTCTTGCTTATGTACACCATGTCTCTGAAACATGGGAACCATATAAAAAAATTAATCTCTTTGATGTGGCTATGACTTGCTATAAAGGAAGTGCAGCAAAGGTTTACCAGACGGATTCAGGGATGTTATGGATTAGGAGAAAGTGAGGACTGCAGATTCTGGAGATCAGAGCTGAAAATGTGTTGCTGGAAAAGCGCAGCAGGTCAGGCTGCATGCAAGGAGCAGGACAGTCGACGTTTTGGGCATGAGCCCTTCTTCAGGAATCATTCCTGAAGAAGGCCTCATGCCTGAAACATCAACTCTCCTGCTCCTTGGATGCTGCCTGACCTGCTGTGCTTTTCCAGCAACACATTTTCAGCATGTTATGGACTAGGCCAGACCCCTCAGAACATTTTTAAGCACATAGGCCAGCCTGTAACTTTGCTATTTGTTTGGCTGTGTGTATTGTGGATATTCCTGGAGTAAATTAGCTGCATCGACTACCAAGTTTTAAACAAACAAAATTTATTTGCATAATTATGGAATGAAATACAAAGAATAGAAAACAGAATACCAGATGACTTGTCCTTTCCAGACTAGACTTAATGATGCTGTTCTGAAAATACTTGCAACAGTCCCAATACACACACCCCTTAGCACAAACAATAAACAATGGCACAGGAAACTTACAGCTTGACATCATAAGGGCAGAAGGGCAGAGAGAAGGCTTCCAGTTTCCCCCGAACACTTAATCAACTCCCTCCTGAACTGAATTGAACTGCCCAGCTAGAGAGCTGACCATGCCCCCTTGACTAGATCAGTTTTTCAAAAGACCTTTCAAGCATTTGGTCTGAAGCACTATCTGGGAGGGTAAACAACAAGATGCCTATGAACCAATCAAACTTCAGACAAGGTAGAGCCTGGCCAATTAGTCCCCCGTGCGCTCCCCCCCCCCCCCCGAAAAAAATGCTCAAGGGCAAAGTAACCTTGTACCAGACCTGCATAGTGACAGGGATGATGGGACTGATGTGTGAAGAGAGTGGATCGATTAGGATTACATTGACTGCTGTTTAAGGAGAATGAAGCAATCTCACAGAAACCCACCAAAACTCTAACAGGACTTGGTGGGATAGACACAGGAAGGGTGTCCCTGATTATGGGTGGGTGTAGAACCAGGGATCACTGTCGAAGGATAAAGGATAAACCATTCAGTACTGAGATGAGCAGAAATTTCCTCACCCAGAGAGTGGGTGAGCCTGTGACATTCAATACCACAGAAAGCACTTAACAGTATATATGCTTTTAAGAAGATTTAGATTTATGTTTTAGCTTTTATTGTCGCATGTACTCAAGAACAGTGTACAAGAGTACAGTGAAAGATGTACAATGCTGCCATCCATGGCGCCATCTTAGGTATAAAGTACCTAGGTACAAAATATTTGTTGCAGAGAAGGAGAAATAAAGATAGAAGTTAAAAGGCTCAACAAGATCTTTTTAACATAAAAGTAGAAAAATAAAGAAATGAAGTTAAGATGTCGAACATTCTGAAGCCATGGGCCTGCAGATGCTCTCAACGGGGCTTTCCCAAAGAGGGCCCACTCTTCCCCAAGCTGAGCTAAGACCTGCTCAGACAGGCCAGGCTTCATTGGTGCTTGCAAGGCTTTAGCACTGACCACAGCATTAGACATAACTCTTGGGGCTTAAGGATATGGAAGAAAAGCAGGAACAGGCTATTGAGCTTACTCCTGCTCTGATTTTTGCCGTTTCTATGCTTTTATTTGAATGATTGGCAATAACCACCTCACCATTGTCCATACGACTATAAGAACATAGATCTGCAGCAGAAATTAGCCCATCAAGTCTGTTCCGCCATTCAATCATGGCTGGTAAGTTTCTCAACCCCATTCTCCTCTTTCTCCCTGTAACCCTTGATCCTCAAGAACCTATCAATCTCAGCCTTAAGCATACTCAGTGACCTGTCCTTCACAGCCTTCTGTGGCAGTGAATTCCATCAATTCACCACTCTCTGGCTGAAAGAGTTTCTCCTTATCCCCGTTCTAAAAGGTCTTCCCTTTACTCTAAGATTCTGGATTAGAGGTGCTGGAAAAGCACTGCAGTTCAGGCAGCATCCGAGGAGCAATAAAATTGACATTTCGGGCAAAAGCCCTTCATCAGGAATGCCTGTATTCCTGATGAAGGGCTTTTGCCCGAAACGTCGATTTTACTGCTCCTCGGATGCTGCCTGAACTGCTGTGCTCTTCCAGCACCTCTAATCCAGAATCTGGTTTCCAGCATCTGCAGTCATTGTTTTTACCTTTACTCTCAGATTGTGCCCTCATGTCCTAGTCTCTCTTACCAGTGGAAACATCTTCCCAACACCTACACTGTGCAGGTCATTCAGTATTCTGTATGATTCAATTAGATTCCCCATATACTTCTGAACTCCATTGAGCATAAACTCAGAGTCCTCAAACGTTCTTAATATGTTAAGCTTTTCATTCCTGGGACTTCTTGTGAACCTCCTCTAAACACTCTGAACACTCTCCAGGACCAGTACATCCTTCCTGAGATATGGGGCCCAAAACTATGCCGAATACTCCAATTGTAGTCTGACCAGAGCCTTATAGATCCTCAGAAATACATGTCTCACAATTATTTATTTTCACTGATGTCAATGCTGCTTTGCCTCAGGGGAAATTCAGAATGTCTCTGTGAAGTTTTCCTTATCTTCCCAGGGATGCTGGACAATATTGAGTTGTAGAAACAAGTTCTGGAAGAGAGGATAGGCTCTTTGCTCACGGGAAACAGTGTACCATCCATTAAAGTTGATTTTTCAAGAGCTTGAATGCTTGTAGAGCTTGTTTCAAGAAGGACATTAATATTTGTTCAGTAAAGTTTTTATTGAATCTGAGTTAATGTAAAAGCAATGTTACCGGAATTTTTCTGACATTCTTGTTGGTACGATTGTTGAAATGTGGGAAAGGTGACAGATATGACAGACAATTCCCAAGGAACAAGCTCCTGCTGAAGGCAATATTAGAATAACTAGATTAATGAGATCAATTGATGATTATGGGGTAAATAGAGTCATAGTCATAGAGATGTACAGCATGGAAACAGACTCTTTGGTCCAACCCGTCCATGCCGACCAGCTATCCCAACCCAATCTAGTCCCACCTACCAGCGCCCACCCCATGTCCCTCCAAACCCTTCCTATTCATACACTCATCCAAATGTCTTTTAAATGTTGCAGTTGTACCAGCCTCCACCACTTCCTCTGGCAGCTTAGTCCATACACGTATTACCCTCTGAGTGAAAAAGTTGCCTCTTAGGTCTCTTTTATATCTTGCCCCTCTCACCCTAAGCCAATGCCCTCTAGTTCTGGACTTCCCCCACACCAGGGAAAAGACTTTGTCTATTTATCCTATCCATGCCACATACATGGACTTTAGTAAGGCGTTTGATAAGGTTTCCCATGGTAAACTAATAGAGAAAGTGAAGTCACATGGTGTGCAGGGTGTTCTAGCTAGGTGGATAAAGAACTGGTTGAGCAACAGGAGACAGAGAGTAGTAGCTGAAGGGAGTTTCTCAAAATGGAGAAAGGTGACCAGTGGTGTTCCACAGAGGTCAGTGTTGGGGCCACTGTTGTTCGTAATATACATAAATGATCTAGAAGAGGGCACTGTTGGTATGATCAGCAAGTTTGCAGATGACACAAAGATTGGTGGAGTAGCAGAAAGCATAAGGGACTTTCAAAGAATACAGGAGGATATAGACAGACTGGAGAGTTGGGTGGAGAAGTGGCAGATGGAGTGATGCATTTTGGGAAGTCTAATTCTCGAGCGAATTATACAATGAACGGAAGAGCCTTGGGAAAAGTTGATAAGCAGAGATATTTCTGGGAGTGCAGGTCCATTGTACCCTGAAGGTTGCTGCACAGGTGGATAGAGTGGTCAAGAAGGCATATAGTATGCTTGCCTTCATTGGATGGGGTATTGAGTGTAAGAACTGTTAAAATTGTATAAGACATTGGTTCAGCCGCATTTAGAATATTGTGTACAGTTCTGGTCCCCACATTACCAAAAGGGTGTGGATGCATTGGAGAGGGTGCAGAGAAGGTATGGAAGGTGCCAGCTATGAAGAGAGGTTGAGTAGGTTAGGTTTGTTTTCATTAGAAAAAAGGAGATGGCGGGGGGGGGGATCGGATTAAGGTTTACAAAATCATGAAGGGTATAGGCAGGGTGGAGAGATAAGCTTTTTCCCAGGGTGAAGGATCCACTAACGAGAGGTCATGCTTTCAAGGTGAGAGGTAGAAAGTTTAAGAGGGATACAGGCAGCAAGTACTCTGAAACATGTTGCCAGCAGAGGTAGTAGAGGCAAGTATGGTAGATTCATTTAAGATGCATCTGGACAGATGCATGAGTAGGTGGGGAGCAGAGGGATACAGGTGCTTAGGAATTGGGCGACAGGTTTAGACAGTAGATTTGGATTGGCTCAGGCTTGGAGGGCTGAAGGGCCTGTTCCTGGGCTGTAAATTTTCTTTGTTGTTTGTCCTTAGGCCCCTCATGATTTTATAAACCTCTATAAGGTCACCTCTCAGCCTCCAATGTTGGCCAGGTCAGATTTCCCTGGTTTTTTTCAGGAGGTTGGGAAATGATGACCCAGTGGAATTATCACAAGGATATTAATCCAGATAAAAAACAAAAAAATGAGGATACTCTCAGTCAGAGACACAAATAGAAATTGCTGGAAAACCTCAGCAGGTCTGGCAGCATCAGTGGAAAGAAGTCAGAGTTAACGTTTCGGGTCAAGTAACCCTTCCTCAGTATTCAGCAGTTCTGAGGAAAGGTCACTCGACCCGAAATGTTAACTCTGTTTTCTCTCTGCAGATGTTGCCAGACCTGCTGAGCTTTTGCAGCAATTTCTATTAATCCAGATAACCAGTTAATGTCTGGGGACCCAGGCTGATCTAATGCAATGTAGGCAAGTCAATTTGAGGACATGTGTTAAAAAGCATGCTGCAGTTCTACAGAAACTTGGTGCGATCTCACCCCAACCATTGTACACATTGCCCTCCTGATTGAAGAAGGGATGTACTTACTGCAGACTGCAATGGAAATTCACAAGGTAAACCGCTGGGACAGTTGGATTGTCTTATGAGGAAAGATTATGTAATTAGATTAGAAGTGTATTCCAGAGATTAGTGAAAAATAAAAGTTATAGAGTCATAGTCATGCAGCACGGAAACAGAGCCTTCCGTCCAGCCAGTCCATGCTGACCATAATCCCGAACTAATCTTGTCCTACTTGCCTGCATATTCCTCCAAACCTTTCCTATTCATGTATCTATCCAAATGTCTTTTAAACATGATTATTTTACCCATGTCCACCAATTCCTCAGGAAATTCATTCCGCACGCAAACTATTCTGTGTAAAACAATTGCCCCTTGTGCGTTTTTTAAATCTTTCTCCTCCAGTGCCCCCTAGACTTGAAATCCCTCAATTTAGGGAAAAGAATCAACTACCATTAACTCTATCAGTACTCCTCATTATTTTATAAATTTTTATCAGGTCACCTCTCAACCTATGCTCCAGTGAAAAAAATCCCAGCCTATAGATAGGGTTGACCATGAGAAACTTTTTCCACGTATGGAGTCAGATATTTCGAGGGGGCAAAGCTTTAAATTAAGGGGTGGTAGATATAGGACAGACGTTAGGGGTAGATTCTTTACTCAGCGAGTTGTGAGTTCATGGAATGCCCTGCCAGTAACAGTGGTGGACTCTCCCTCTTTATGGGCATTTAAACCGACATTGGATAGGCATATGGAGGAAAGGGGGCTAGTGTAGGTTAGGTGGGCTTGGATCGGCGCAACATCGAGGGCCGAAGGGCCTGTACTGCGCTGTATGTTTCTATGTTCTATGTTCTATGTTCTATCCAGCCTTTCTTTATAACTTAAACCCTCCATACTTGGCAATGTCCTGGTAAATCTCTTTTGAACCCTTTCCACCTTAATAATATCCTTCCTATGACATGGCTACCAGAACTGGACACAATATTCCAGAAGAGGCCTTACCAAGATCCTGTACAACCTCAACATGATGTCCTAACTTCTATACTCAAAGATCTGAGCAATAACAGCACGCATACTAAATACTTTCTTAACCACCCTGTCCACCTGCGATGCAAACTTCAAAGAATTTCAAAGCCACGCACTGGGGGAGTATCAAACTGGATTTTTAACCCAGGACACAATATTACTGAAGAGACCACCAATTGTCCTGTCCAACCTCAATGTGACTTCCCAACTCATAAACTCATAAGCAGTGAAGGGAAGTTTGCTAAACTGATAATGTATTTTATCCAGCAGACTGGATGTAGACAAATGTTTCTCTTGGCAGTTGAGTTTAAAATTGAGGAACATAATCTCAGGTTAAGAGGCAGGTCATTTGACTGAGATGAAGATAAATTTCTTCGATCAAGGGGTGGTGAACCTCTGGAATTCTCTACCACAAGGGATTGTGGAAATTAAATCATTGAGCATAGAGTCAGAGAGTCATAGGCTCACGGTGACGGACCCTTCAGACCAACCAGTCAATTCTCAACAGACATCCCAAACTAAACTGGTCCCACCTGCCTGCACTTGGCCCATATCCCTCCAAACATTTCTTATTCATGTACTTATTAAATGTCTTTTAAACTACATAACTTTACCTGCATCCATCACTTCCTCTGACAGCTTATTCCACACACGAACCACTCTTTGTGTAAAAAGTTGCCCTTCATGTCTTTCTTAAATCTTTCTCCTCTCACCTTAAGAAGATGCTCCTTTGGCTTGAAATCTCCCACCCTAGAGAGAAGACACCTGATATTCCCCTTATCTATACCCCTCATGATTTCCTAAATCTTAATAAGGTCAACCCTCCTATTCTCCAGCGAAAACAGTCCAAATCCAACAAGCCTCTCCTTAAAACTCACACTCTTTATTTCTGAAAATATCCTGGTGAGTCTCTTCTGAACACCCCGTGGCTCAACATTTTAACTCTCCCTCCCACTCCACCGAGGACATGCAGGTCCTTGGACTCCTCCATCGGCAGAACATAACAACACGACGGCTGGAGGAGGAGTGCCTCATCTTCCGCCTGGGAACCCTCCAACCTCAAGGAATGAACTCAGATTTCTCCAGTTTCCTCATTTCCCCTCCCCCTACCTTGTCTCAGTCGGTTCCCTCAACTCAGCACCGCCCTCCTAACCTGCAATCTTCTTCCTGGCCTCTCCGCCCCCACCCCACTCCGGTCTATCACCCTCACCTTGACCTCCTTCCACCTATCACATCCCCATCACCCCTCCCCCAAGTCCCTCCTCCCTACCTTTTATCTTAGCCTGCCTGGCACACTCTCCTCATTCCTGATGAAGGGCTTATGCCCGAAATGTCAAATTTCCTATTCCTTGGATGCTGCCTAACCTGCTGTGCTTTAACCAGCAACACATTTTCAGCTCTGATCTCCAGCATCTGCAGACCTCACTTTTTACTCTTCTGAACTCTCCCCATCTTCATAATATCCTTGACCAGATTCAAGCAGAAATTAATAGTTTTGTAGAGATTAATAGCATCAAGGAGATGGTACAAGGAAATGACATTTAGGTAGATGATTAGTTATGATCCAGTTGAGTGGTGGAGCAGGCTCAATGGGCTGAATAGCCCTGTCCTGCTCTTATGGGTTTAGAAAGGCAAGGATTGCTTAGGGGTAGTCAGCATGGCTTTGTGCATGGGAAATGATGTCTCATGAGCTTGTTTGAGTTTGTTGAAGAAGTAATGAAGAGGATTGACGAGGGCAAAGCTATGGACATGATCTATGTGGACTTCAGTAAGGTGTTCAATAAGGTTCCTCATGGGAGACTGGTTGGCAAGGTTAGATCTCATAGAATACAGGAGAACTAGCCATTTAGATACAGAACTGGCTCGAAGGTAGAAGACAAAGGGTGGTGATGGAGGGTTGTTTTTCAGACTAGAGAACTGTGATGAGTGATGCACAGCAAGGATCGGTACTGGGTCCTCTGCTTTTTGCCATTTATATAAATGATTTGGATATCAACATAGGAGGCATAGTTTGTAAATTGGAGGTGTAGTGGACAGAAAAGAAGGTTTGCTCAGAATACAATGGGACATTGATCAGATGGGCTAATGGGCTGAGGAATGGCAGATGGAGTTTAATTTAGATAAATGCGAGGTGCTGCATTTTGGGAAAGCAAGCCAGAGCAGGATTTATACACTTAATGGTAAGGCCCTGGGGAGTGTTGCTGAACAAAGAGACCTTGGAGTGTGGGTCCTTTGGTTTACTTTACTTTATTGATCAGATCATTGAGTATGAGTTGGGAAGTCATTTTGTGGCTGTACAGGACATTGCTTAGGGCACATGCAATTCTGGTCTCCTTCCTATCGGAAGGATGTTGTGAAACTTGAGAGGGTACAGAAAAGATTTGCAAGGATGTTGCCAGGGTTGGAGGATTTGAGCTCTTGGTCAAGACTGAATAGGTTGGGGTTGTTTTCCCTGGAGTGTCGGAGGCTGAGGGATGACTTTACAGAAATTGATAAAAAAAACATGAGGGACATGGAGAGGATAAATAGACAAGATCTTTTCCCTGAGGTGGGGGAGTCCAGAACTAGAGGGCATAGGTTTAGGGTGAGAGGGGAAAGATGTAAAAGGGACTTAATTGGCAACTTTCTCACGCAGAGGCTGGAATGTGTGTCCACAATGAGCTGCCAGAGGAAGTGGTGAAGGGTGGTACAATTACAGCATTTAAAAGGCATCTGGATGGGTACATGAATAGGAAGGGTTCAGAGGGATGTGGGCCAACTACTGGCAAAAGGGACGAGATTAGATTAGGATATCTGTGTGGCATGGACGAGTTTGGATCGAAGGGTCTATTTCCGTGTTGTACATCTCTATGACTCTATGCCCCTACAGCAATCTTTAAGACATCAGTCATCCAACTGGAGTCTTCACTGAAGCAGAATAAACTCGGCTTGCACAGCCCCACATGAAAGGGACTGGGACAGGCAGCAGCATTTTTAGATAGATTTGTCAACAGATAGGTAACAACAGAGCTGAGCAGGCAGCAGAGAATGTTATCTTTCTTCACTGAGAGATTAGTCTCAGGGGTTCGCAGTCTTATCGCGTCTGATTCAACAAACTAAATCTTTCTTCATAATGAGCAGAGGAGAGAATTATTGGCAGTGCTGGCTGGCTGGCATTAAAGTCAGCACTTTATGTGTCTATTAAAGTCTCAGGCTTTGCGTAAGCAGGAAGCAAAAACAATTCCACAAGCAATATTTCTAGCACACAATCTTTTTTGTAAAGTGTAAGGTTAGTCAGCACTTTGAGCATGTTGAAGTCTCACAGTTTAAAATGTGGTATTAACTTAATTTGATGACTTGGAGATGATTTTCCAGTGAACGCTGATTTGTAATGTTCTCTGTAAACTTCCTTTCCTTAAAATCTAAAGCCCTGATAAGGGAGACTCACATAAATACTGTCATATGCCAGTAGGGCTGAATGGCCTGTTTCTGTGCTGCAAATGTTATGCAAACAATGTGCTTTTCAGGGCCAATCAATCAAAACTTGGAGACTTTTGGTCATTTACATAAATGATTTGGATGAGAGCATAAGAGGTACAGTTAGTAAGTTTGCAGGTGACACCAAAATTGGAGATGTACTGGACAGCAAAGAGGGTTACCACAGATTACAACAGGATCTTGACCAGATGGGCCAATGGGCTGAGAAGTTTAATTCAGATAAATGCAAGATGCTGCATTTTGGGAAAGCAAATCTTAGCAGGACCTACACATTTAATGGTAAGGTCCTAGGGAGTGTTGCTGAACAAAGAGACCTTGGAGTGCAGGTTCATAGCTCCTTGAAAGTGGAGTCGCAGGTAGATAGGGTAGTGAAGAAGGCGTTTGGTATGTTTTCTTTTATTGATCAGAGTATTGAGTACAGGAGTTGGGAGGTCATGTTGCAGCTGTACAGGACATTGGTTAGGCCACTGTTGGAATATTGTGTGCAATTCTGGTCTCCTTGCTATCGGAAAGATGTTGTGAAACTTGAAAGGAGTTCAGAGAAGCTTTACAAGAATGTTGCCAGAGTTGGAGGATTTGAGCTACAGAGAGAGGCTGAACAGGCTGGGGCTGTTTTCTCTGGAGCATCAGAGGCTGAGGGGTGACCTTATAGAGGTTTACAAAATCATGAGGGGCATGGATAGGATAAATAGACAAAGTCTTTTCCCTGGGGTCAGGGAGTCCAGAACTAGAGGGCATAGGTTTAGTTTGAGAGGGGAAAGATATAAGAGACCGAAGGTGCAACTTTTTCACGCAGAGGGTGGTACATGTATGGAATGATCTGCCAGAGGATGTGGTGGAGGCTGGTAACAATTGCAACATTTAAAAGGCACCCAGGTGGGTATATTAAAAGGAAGAGTTTGGAGGGATATGGGCCGGGTGCTGGCAGGTAGTATTAGATTGGGTTGGGATATCTGCTCGGCATGGACGGATTGGACTGAAGGGTCTGTTTCCATGCTGTACATCTCTATGATTCTATGACTCTATCACCTTACGCTCTCTCTTCCGAAGACACTGACTCACCCTATTATTCTCCAGGAACCCTCTCAACACTGCCTCCAAATGGTAGCCCTTGAGGTCCAAGTGTTGGGATGCTGCCAGGCATTGGGCCACCATGAGTGACGAGAGCATTGTGCCTCACTCCTTCACCCAGCAATCCAGGCTGTAGGAGACAGGGCTCTTGCAGTCTAAGTGGGACAGGTCCCAGTCAATCTCCACACTCCTCACTGAGTGATGAGGGAGCTACAGTGATGGTGAAAGAGAGACCCATCCCAAGCCAAAACCGCGGTTGGGCAGCAGAAAGCTTTTCTTCCACAGCAACGTGATCCAAAATGACGCTGCCTGGAAAGGACAGTGGATGCATCTTCAATAGAAAACTGGATTCGATGTCTTGGAATGCTTGAAGGCACCATCCTACAAGATGCCTCATCCTGAATTATTTCCTTTCCTTGGAAAGTCTGGTCAGTAGTGTTTGCCATTGCTTTCTTGGGAGCTGGGGGAAGGAGGCAGGGTAAAGAGGCAAAGTTTGCCTTTGCCTTAAACCCGTCCTGTTATTGTCTAAGGCAGTGATTCTGAAGGAGTTTGTGAAGAACAAGAGTAGGCAACTCAGCTCTTCAATCCTGCTCCACTGTTAATAAGACCGTGGCTGATCTGATATTAATTTCAACTCTATATTCCTGCATATCCCTGACATTCTTTCATCTTCTTGGTAATCAAGAATTTACCTCTGTCTTAAAAATATTTAAAGATTCTTCATTCACCGCCTTTTGAGGAACCCACTCAAAGAAAAACTGTTTCCTCATCTCTGTCTTAAATGGCTGATGCCTTATTTTTACATGATGACCCTTACTTCTTCTTTCTCCCACAAGAGGAAGCATCCTTTTGCAACCCACAGGATTTTATGTTTCAAAAAGGTCACCTCTGATTCTATACAAAACCCTTGTTTAGAGTATTGTCTGCAGTTTTGGTCGCCAAACAACCGGAAGGATATGGAAGCTTTAGAGAGAGCGCAGAGAAGGTTCACCAGGATGTTGCCCGGTCTGGAGGGCATGGGTTTTAGGAAAGGTTAAACAGACTAGGATTGCTTTCACTGGAAAGACAGCAACTGAGAGGAGACCTGATAGGGCTCTACAACAGCATGAGAGGCATAGATAGGATAGTCAGAGGCTTTTTCCCAGAGTTGAAGTTTCAATTGCTTGTGGACACAGGTTCAAGGTGAGAGGGGGAAAGTTTAAGGGAAATGTGTGAAGGAAGGTTTTCACACAGAGAATGGTAGGAGCCTGGAACACACTGCCAGAGGAATTGGTGGAAGCAGGCACATTGGCAACATTTAAGAGGCATCTGGATGGTTACATAAAGCAGGAGGGAATAGAGGGATATGGACTGAATAAGGGCAGAGGTTTGTTTTTCAGTTTAGTTAGCGCATTATGATCAGCACAGGCTTGGAGGGCCGAAGGGCCTGTACCTGTACTTTTTGTTCTTTGTTTTTCTAAACTCCAGGGAACACAGGTTGAGCCTGCCTAGCCTTTCTACAAAAGGGAGTTCACTCATTCCAGTTATTAGTCTCGCAATCCTAGCAAATGTCCATATGACATTTTACTCCACTCTATTCAGTGGTCATGATGTGGAGATGCCAGTGTCGGACTGGGGTGGGCAAAGTTAGAAGTCATATGACACCAGGTTATAGTCCAACAGGTTCATTTGAAATCACAAGCTTTCAGAGCACTGCTTCTTCATCACCTGGCAAAGGACTATAACCTGGTGTCGTTTAGCTTCTGACCTATTTGATGGTGTTACGCCTTTTTGGTTGGAGATAGTTGAGTTCTGCATGAGTGATCAAAGGGAGTGGCTTTATTCTACACAACACTCAAGAGTTCTGAGGAACTGTAAGACCAGAAGATAGAGGAGCTGAAGTAGGCCATGCAGCCCATTGAGTCTGCTCCACCATTCAATGAGATCACAGTTGACCTGACAACCCTCAACTCCCGATACCTTTGATTCCCACACTTGATTAAAAGTCTGTCTATTTCAGCCTTGAAGGGTCAGCCACAACAGCCCTACTGGTAAAGAATCCCACAGATTTGCAGTATTCCGAGAGAAGAAATTCCTCCTCACCTCTGTCTTAAATATTCGACTCCTTACTCTGAGATGATGCCCTCTGGTCCAAGATTCTCACACAAGGGGAAGCAACCTTTCCACATCTATCCTGTCAAGTCAGCTAAGAATCTTATATCTTTTCAATAAGTTTGTCTCTCATTCCTCTCTATTCCAGCCGGTACGTGAGGTGACACAGGTATGATGGGCAGAATGGCCTAGTTCTTAGCTATCCATTTTGGAATGCAGGATTTTGTTATGCGAATATGTTTCCTGCCAATGCCCCCAGCCCCCAGCCCCCAGCCCCCAGCCCCCTACTTCCACTTTCTCCCCTCGATACAAAACATACCCATGCCAATTTATTTTTAATGAAGAGAAAATATTTTCAGTTTGAAATGTCCTCCTGGGTCTTGCTGTTTCCTTAGCCAACATTGAAGATCTACTCAAAGTTAATCTTGAGCTAGTTGTTGAAGAGAGGGAACTGACGGTAAAAATGCTGGTTATATATCCCCCAGCGTAGGCCTATTTACACCTGTTTCCCTCCTCATTCATCATTATTGTCTGAGGGACACAGAATGTTTTAGTTGGCTGTGGCCTGTGGCCTGTTGTATGACTTCATCCCAATGTCCTATTGTTACTTTCCTCTTTAAAGTAATGAAAACCAAACGTGGGAGGGGAACCCAGTTCCATACTTTCACTCGCTGTACAGTAATGTACAGTTTCCAACGCTCACAGCCAAAGCTAACAACTGCATTTTGTTTTTTAACTTGTAGAAAGATGGACATGCAAGTCACTTCATTCAAATACAGCAAAAATTAACCCTTCAGAGGATTCCCTTTTTGAAACACCGAGCCACAGTTTCTGCCAATGAAGTGGAACAGCAGTCAACATTCTTCGAGTTCTGGTGAGAACACAAGAACATAAGAACTAGGAGCAGGAGTAGGCTATCTGGCCCCTCGAACCTGCTCCACCATTCAATAAGATCATTGCTGATCTTTTCATGCACTCAGCATCACTTACCCACCCGCTCACCATAACCCTTAATTCATTGACTGTTCAAAAATCTATTGACCTTTGCCTTAAAAGTATTGAACGAGGTAGCCTCAACTGCTTCACTGGGCAAGGAATTCCACAGATTCACAACCCTTTGGGTGAAGAAGTTCCTCCTCAACTCAGCCCTCAATCTGCTCACTCTTATTTTGAGGCAATGTCTCCTCGTTCTAGTTTCATCCCCCAGTGGAAACAAACTCCCTGCTTCTATCTGATCTTATTCCTTCATATTTTACATGTTGCTGTAAGACCCACCCCTCTCAATCTTGGGGGTGGCACAGTGGCTCAGCGGTTGGCATTGCTGCCTCATAGCGCCAGACACTCAGATCCGATTCCATACTCGGGTGACTGTCAGTGTGGACTTTAAATATTCTTCCTATGTCTGCGTAGGTTTCCTCCCACAATCTAAAGATGTGCAGTTTAGATGAATTGGCCATGGTAAATTGCCCATAATGTTCAGAGATGTGTAGGCTAGGTGTATTAGTATGGGGAAAATGTAGAGCAATAGGGTTGGGGATTGGGTCTGGATGGGTTACTGTTTGGAGGGTCGGTGTGGACTTATTGGACCAAATGTCCTGTTTCCACACTGTTGGAATTCTAATTCTTCCAAATTCCAATGAGTATAGTCCCAGTCTACTCAATCTCTCCTTATAAGGCAACCCTCTCAATTCCAGAATCAACCTACAGAAGTTCCTCTGCCCCTCCCCCAGTGCCAGTACATCCTTTCTCAAGTAGGAGAACCAAAATTGTACGCAATGCTTCAGGTGTGGAGTCACTAGCACCCTGTAAAGCTGCAGCGTAACCTCTTTATTTTTAATCTCTAGTCATCTAGCAATGAAGGACAATATTCCATTTGCCCTCTTAATTACCTGTTGCACCTGCAAACCAAGAAACCAAGAGGCCCATCTGCTCATCTAATCCATGCTGTGGAAGTGTTCCATTCTGCCGATCTATCCCTATAGTCCAGTGATCTTATTTCTTCCAAATGCCCAACCAGTTTCCATTTGAACCTAATCAGTCTCTGCTTCTATCAACTTCACAGGCAGCGACTTCCAAGGCATTAATAGTTGCTGCTAAACAAATTTCTCCCACTCAAGCCCTCCTGTATCTTTTGCCTAAAAGCTTAAAACTGTGTACCCTTGACCTTCAGCAAGAATCATCATCACATAGGAATAGCTTTCCATTGTCTGAATCATTTACGCCTCTGTCAGATGCCCTTTCAAAGAGAGCAAGACCAATTTATCCATGGCCTGAAAATACCAGACAAATTCAGAGCTGGTGGACGCTACTCTCTGCATATTATTAACTAGGTGCTAAACCGTAATTAACTACAAAAATAGCAATTGCTAGAAAAGCTTATCAGGTCTGATGGCATCCGTGGAGAGAAAGCAGAGTCAACATTCTGGATGAAGTGATTCTTCCTCACTCGATCTGAAACATTAACCCTGCTTTCTTTCCACAGATGCCACCAGGCCCGCTGAGTTTTTCCAGCAATTTCTAATTTTGAATCTGATTTACAGCATCTGCAGTTCTTTCAGTTTTTATTTTGTTAAATCTTAATGACTAACCAAACAAGCTCCCTGGTCCAGAAAATTAACTTTCATAGGCACAAAGCCTCATTCAAAGGACAAAGAACAAGAAAATTACAGCTCAGGAACAAGCCCTCCAAGCCTCCGCCAATCCAGATCCTCAATCTAAACCCGCCAGCTATTTTCTAAGGATCTCTATCCCTCTGCTCCCTGCCCATTCATGTATCTGTCTAGAGACATCTTAAATTATGCTATCGTGCCTGCCTCTACCACCTCCGCTAGCAACACATTCCAGGCCCCCTCCACCCTCTACATAAAGAACTTTTCAAGTATATCTCCCTTAAATTTTTTCTTCTCACCTTGAACTCATGACCCCTATTAATTGAATCCCTCACTCTGGGAAAAAATCTTCTTGCTATCCACCCTGTCAATATCTGTCATGATTTTGTAAACCTCAATCACTTGTAAACCCCTTCAACCTCCACCTTCTAATGAAAATATTCCTAATCTACTCAACTTCTCTTCATCGATGTGCCCTCCAAACCAGGCAACATCCTGGTGAACCTCGTCTGCACTTTCTCCAAAGCATCCACATCCTTTTGGGAACGTGGCGACCAAACCTGCATACAGTATTCCAACTGTGGCCGAACCAAAGTCTTATGCAACACAACATCACCTGCCAATGCTTGTACTCAATATCCTGTCCAATGAAGGAAAGCATACTGTGTGTCTTCATAACTACTCTATCAAACTGCATTGCCATCTTCAGTGTACAATGGACCTAAACACCCAGGTCTCTCTGTACATCAATTTTCCCTAGGACTTTTCCATTTACTGTATAGTTCGCTCTTGCATTGGATCATTCAAAAGGCATCACCTCACATTTGTCCGGATTGAACTCTGTCAGCTATTTCTCTGCCCTACTCTCCAATCTATCTATATTCTGCTGCATTCTCTGGCAGTTCCCTTCACTATCTTCTACTCCACCAATCTTAGTGTCATTTGTAAACTTGCTAATCGGACCACTCATACCTTCCTCCAGATCATTTAAGTATCTCACAAACAGCAGTGATCCCAGCATGGATCCCTATGGGACACCACTGGTCACAGTTCTCCATTTTGAGAAACTCCCTTTCAATACTACTTTCTGTCTCCTGTTGCCCAACCAGTTTTCTGTCCATCTAGCTAGTACACCCCTGACCCCATGTGACTTCACCTTCTTCATCAGCCTACCATGTGGAACCTTATCAAACGTCTTACTTAAGTACATGTATATGACATCTACAGCCTCATCAATGTTATTTTCTCAAAGAATTCTATTAGGTATGTAAGACATGACCTTCCCTGCACAAAACCATGCTGCCTATTACTGATAAGCCCATTTTCTTCCAAATGTAAATAGATCCTACCCCTCAGTATCTTCTCCAGCAGCTTCCCTACCGCTGACATCAGTCTCACTGGTTTATAGTTACTTGGATTATCCCTGCTATCCTTCTTAAACAAAGAGATAACATTAACAATTCTCTAGTTTTCCGGGACCTCCCCTGTGTTCAAGGATGCTGCAAAGATATTTGTTAAGGCCCCAGCTATTTCCTCTCACAGTTCCCTCAGTAACCTGGGATAGATCCCATCTAGAACTGGGGACCTGTCCACCTTAATGCCTTTTAGAATACCCAACACTTGCTCCTTCCCTATGAGTAATCAAACATCTATCCCTAACCGCAACACCCGTCATGTCCCTCTCCTCGGGGAAAACTGACGCAAAGTACTCACTCAGAATCTCACCCATTTTCTTTAACTTCACACAAACCTTTCCTCCTTTGCCAATCCTTTCTCTAGTTTCCTTCTTGCTCCTTCTGTATGAATAAAAGGCCTCGGCATTTTCCTTAACCCTGTTTGCTTAAGATATTTCATGGCCGCTTTGAGCCAGTTTAATTCCTTGTTTCAGACTGGTCATACTTTCCTGATATTTGTCCAAAGCTTTGGCTGTTTTCAGGTGCCTATACCATATGTACGCATCCTTTTTTCTCTTAGCTCATCTCACAATTTCACCTGTCATCCATGTTTCCCTGATCTTGCTATTTCTAGCCTTTATTTACACAGGAACACTCTAATCAACCTCTCTTTAAAAGCCTCCCATCTATCAAATGTGGATTTACCCTCAAACAGCTGCTCCCAATCTACATTCCCCAGCTCCTGCTGAATTTTGCTATAGTTGGCCTTCCCCCAATTTAGCCCTCTTCTTTTAACATCACTCTCGTCTTTGTCCACAAACTTATGGAATGGTGATTACTATTCTCAAAGTAATCCCCTACTGAAGCATCAACCACCTGACTGGGCTCATTTCCCAACACCAGGTCCAGTATGGCCCCTTCCCAAGTTGCTCTATTTACGTACTGCTCCATAAAACCCTGCCGGATACTCCTTACAGATTCTGCTCCATTCAGACCTCTCATACTAAGAGAATTCCAGTCAATATTGGGAAAATTAAAATCTCCTGTCATGACCACTCTGTTGCTCCTACATGTTTCCATGATCTGTTTATATATTTGTACCTCTATCTCACGCTCACTGTTGGGAGGCCTGTCACACAGCCCCAACATTGTTATCTCACCCTTCCTATTTCTGAGCTCTGCCCATATTGCCTCACTGCTCGAGCCTTTCATGGTGCCCTCCTTCAGTACAGCTGGGATATTTTCTTTAACCCAGTAATGCAACTCCTCCACCCCTTTTACCTCCCGCTCTATCCCACCTGAAGGATCAATATCCTGAGATTTTAATTGTCAATCATGCCCTTCCCTCAACCAAGTCTCAGGAATAGCAATAACATCATACTCCCAGGTACTAATCCAAGCCTAAGTTCATCTGCCTTACTTCTTGCATTAAAACAAATGCACCTCAGGCCACCAGTCCCTTTGCATTCATCATCTGCTCCCTGCCTCCTCTTCCCTTTGGTCACGCTGACTTCATTATCTAGTTTCTAACAGGCTTTAGGAGCAAAACCAATGTAGTTTACAAAATACCATGCAAGGATTGCACAAAACACTATATAGGACAAACAGGAAGACAGCTAACAATCCGCATACATGAACATCAACTAGCCACGAAACGACACGACCAGCTATCCCTAGTAGCCACACACGCAGACAACAAGCAACATGAATTCAACTGGGAAAACACTACTATCATAGGGCAAGCCAGACAGAGAACAGCCAGGGAATTCCTAGAGGCATGGCATTCATCCACAAACTCCATCAACAAACACATCGACCTGGACCCAATATACCAACCACTACAGCGGACAGCTGAAACTGACACCCGGAAGTGGCAAGGACAGACCACTATAAATACCGGAAGAAACATCAAAGAAGCACTTCGCAGGAGGCTCCAAAGCACTGATGATGTCGCCTAGCCAGGGGACGAAATGTTTGCAACAAAAACTTCCAGCTCGGCGAACAGAACCACAACAACGAGCACCCGAGCTACAAATCTTCGCACAAACCTTGAAGGCAACATACTATTCAGGAGCCTCCTTTTCAACCACAGAGCCCCCTATCTCCTCCCCTTACAATTGAATCCCCTATGACTATAGCCCTTCCACTCTTTTTCCCACCCTGCTGAACAGCAGAGCCAACCACAGTGCCATGAACCTGGCTACTGCTGCCTTGTCCTGGTGAGCCAGCTCCCCCAACAGTATCCAAAATGGTATTCCTGTTTTGGAGGGAGATGGCCGCAGGGGACACCTATAATGCCTTCCTGCTCTTTCTGCCTTATGGTCACCCATTCCCTTTCTCCCTCAGCAATCCTAATCTGCGGTGTGACCAATTTGCTAAATGTGCTCTCCACAGCCCCCTCAGCATTGCGATACTCCAAAGTGAGTCCATCCGCAGCACTGTTACGCGGTCTAACAAGAACTGCAGCTGGACACACTTCCTGCATGTAAAGGAATCAGGGACATCAGCCACATCCCTGAGCTCCCACATTGAGCAAGAAGAGCATAACATTGGGCTGAGGTCTCCTGCCACTTTCACTCTTAAGCTTAACTTAGTCCAACTATAACATCAAATAATAGATAAATGAAAAAAAAACATTTTCCCAATCACACGCTAAAAAAGAAATAGAGACACCTTACCTTATCAACACACTACTGGCTTTTGTTTTCGTCAGAGCACTTAACTAGTATGAACAAAATTAAAAATAGATATAACTTTTTAACTTAACTCTTCTTATTCTGTCATGTTCTGGACATGAACAATGCTGGTAAAGCCAATATTTCTTGTCTTACTGTAATCACTCTGGATGAGGTGGGGGAGAGATAGACGAGTTAACAGCCTTGATGTGGGCCTGAAATTGTACAAAGGTAAGGAAGGCAGGTCTTCTTTCTCCTTTAATCACATATTTTCTTTTAAATTTTGAATTCTAAATATGCTAAAATTCTAAATTATGCATCCTTGTGGTTCGACAGGTTACAGTCATCTTAGGCCTGTCAATAAATTGTGGAAAATGATGGCACCCAAGGGTCCACAAAGTGAAACGAAGTATTATGTAGACTTCTCCCTAGGTCCATTTACCATGGCCTGCAGCAATGCTGAATTGGTGACTGAGACAAAGCTGTGAATCTGGGAGTCCCTATTCTAGGATGTGCATCTAGACACCAGAGATATGGGGCTATTGGTCACCTAGTTTGGGACAGAGGTACCTCTGAGTGACAGCATCTGGGAGTAGGTAGTCCTTCTCTATTTACTCTGAAGGTGTGAAAAAAAAACACAGCCCTCTCTTCTGGCTGAGAAATATGGGTTTACCACCTTTGTGGTCAAACAAAGGAAATTCTTATGTTTGTGACTGGAATGTTGTTTATGGCACAATTTTTCCTGTCCAAATACTTGAAGCAGGGGTATAGTGAGATGGAAAGAAAATCCCAAACTCTGGACCCCACAACCTTCTGAAGCATCCTGCACCACATGCCCAATGATCTATCGGTCGAGAATGAGCTTGTTCACACCAACAGTAGAAGCTCACCACTCTTGAATTAGCAATCTTACTAGAAATGTGATCCAAAGGCGTAGGCTAATGTTTGGAAACATGCATTCGATTCCCACCAAACCCTGGGAGAGCAGTAAAGGACAGGAAATCTTGTAAAAAATTATATGGGTGACCACTTGAATGTCACAACATTGAAGGCTACGAGGTAAGTGTTGGAAAGTGAAATTTGTAAAGATAGGTCAGCATAGTCTCAATAGACCGAAGGGCCTCTTCAGTGCCATATGACTCCATGGAAATGAAAGTCAGTTAATGAAAGCTGGGATTAGAAGTGAGTGTCAGTAATGGTGACTGTGATAACTATCATCATTTGACATAAAAGCTGCAATAGGGGTGGGGCAAGGGCAAGAGTTCTGGTTAGGGTTAGAGTTAGGGTTAAGTTGAGAATTAGGGTAAGGCTTAAGGTGAGAATTAGGGTCAGAGTGAGGGTGAGGATGAAGGTTACAGTGAGGGTTAGATTTAGGGTTAGAATGATGGTTATGGTTAGGTGAGGGTGACGTCTAGGGTGAGGGTTAGGTTAGGGTGAAGGTGAGGGTTATGGTTAGGGTAGGGGTAGGTTGAGGATTAAGGTAAAGGTTAGGGCTAGGGTGAGGGCTAAGGTGAGGGTTAGGATCAGACTGAGGGTTAGGATGAGGATTAGGGTGAGAATGAGAGGTTGAGGGTGAGGGTTAGAGTGAGGATTAGGGTTTGGGTGAGGGTGAAGGTGAGACTTAGGGTTAGGTTTTGGTTAATGGGAGGATTATGGGCAGGGTGAGGGTTAGCGTATGGGTTAAGGTATGGGTTGGTTTAGGGTTAGGTTATGATTAGGGTAATGGTCAACGTTAGGGTTAGGGTTTGGGTTAGGCTCACTCCTGTGCCTCAGGGAAGGAAATCTTTCCTCCTAACCTGGTCTGGCTTGTGATTCCAGACCCACACCATGATGGCTGACTTTCAATGTGGCTGTAGCAAGCCACTCAGTTCAAGGACAATTAGGGATAGGCAAAGATGCTGGCCCTACCAGAGCCACCCACGTACTAAGACAGAATGCATTGGTTGAATGAGAATGATGAGTAGTAGAAAATTTAGATTGTTTTCAACTTGTAAAGTTCTGGAATACTGAAGGTACAAAGTGATCTAAGTGATTGAAGTGCTGAGTGCATAAGTCAAATTTAAAACTATGGAATTTAACCCTGATAAGTGTAAAGTGATGTACTTTGGAAAAAGGAACTAGACAAAGGAAGCACTCACTGAATGGCAGGACACTAGAAGGCTCAAAGAGACAGAGGGATATTGGGTATTTGTCAACAAATCCCTGAAGACAGTAGGATGGGTAAGAAGACAAATGAAGCACTTTGCTTTAACAGTGAAGGACTAGATTGCAAAAACAAGGAGGTCATATCAGCGCTGCGTAGGTTTGGCCACAGCTGGAGTGTTGTATACAATTCTGGTTTCTGCACTCTGGAAAGGATGTGATTGCATTGGAGGGAGTGCAGAGGAGATTGACCGGGACGTTGCCTGGGATGGAGTATTTTAATAACAGAGAGTGGCTGGATAAGCTCGGGATTTTTTCTTTACAGCACAAGGTCAGGCAGCAGCCGTGGACGTGGAGAATCAATGTTTCAGGCGTAAACCCTTCTCCTACTCCTCGGATGCTGCCTGACCTCCTGTGCTTTTCCAGCACCACACCCTTTCAAGGTTAACAACATCCTTCCTATAGGAGGGCGACCAGAATTATTCTACAAGTGGCCTCACCAACATCCTTACAGCTGCAACATGACATCTCAACTCTGATACCCAATGCTCAGACCGGTGAAGGCAAGTGTGCCAAACACCTTCTTCATCACCCTGTCTATTGGTGACTCTACTCTCAAGGAACTATACATATGCACCCGTAGGTCTCTTTGGTCAACAACACTCCCAAGGCCCTGCAGTTAAGTGTATAAGTCCTGACCTGGTTTGCCTTACCAAAATGCACCACCTCACATTTATGCCACCTCTCAGCCTATTGGCCCATCTGGTCAAGGTCCAATGTATTCTGAAATAACTGTTTTTCACTGTCCACTACATCTTCTATTTTGGTGACATCTGCAAACTTACTAAACATGCCTCCTATGTTCACATCCAAATCATTGGTGTAAATGAAAAGCGGCAGACCCAACACCAATCCTTGCCGCACACCATTGGTCATAGGCCTCCAGGCAGAAGAGCAAGCCTCCACCACAAACCTCTGTCTCCTACCTTCAAGCCAATGGCATATCCAATTTGCTGGCTGTCCCTGGATCCCATGTGATCTCACCTTACCAACCAGTCTAACATGCTGAACCTTGTCGAACATTTTGCTGAAGTCCATATAGACAACGTCTACTGTTCTGACTTCATCAATATTCTTTGTCACCTCTTCAGGAAATGTAATCATGTGACTCCAAATCCACAGTAATGTGGTTGACTCTTACCTGCCATCTAAAATGGCCCACTAATCCACTTGGTTCAAAGTGTAGAGAACAAATGCTGGCCCATTCTGTGACACTTCCATCTCAGGAAAAGTAAGTAAAAACAATGACTGCAGATGCTAGAAACCAGAGTCTAGATTAGAGTGGTGCTAGAAAAGCACAGCAGGTCAGGCAGCATCCGAGGAGCAGTAAAATTGATGTTTTGGGCAAAAACCCTTCATCAGGAATAGAGGCAGGGTGCTTGCAGAGTGGAGAGATAAATGAAGATTTATCCATTTATCTGTGTGTTTAAGCTTTTGTATCTTCTGCCTGATGGTGGGGGTTGGAAGATATTATAACCGGGATGGAGGGGCCTAAATGACATTGGCTGCCTTCCTGAGGCAGTGGGAAGTAGAGATGGAGTTAATGGATAGAAGATTGATGGACTGGGCTGCGTTCACAACATTTTGAAATCAGCAAAAAACATCTGGAAATACGAATCTACTGACGACCATGAAACTATTGATGGCTGTTGGAAAAACCCATGAGACTCACTAGTGTTCATCAGGGAAGGAACATCTGCTGTCCTCACCTGCATGAGACTTCAGACCCACAGAACTGTGGTTGACTCTCAACTGAAGTGGCAGCACCACCATCATCTTAGGGGCACCTAGAGGCAGGCAATAAGTGTTGGCCAGTCAATGATGCCCACATCCCACAAATGAACAAAAAATGAAGATCCAAGTGTTGGAACCTTTCCTTCAGCAGATCTATCCAATGCCTATGGTTCTGGTGGAGAAATGGGCTCAACATAGCTAGGTCAGGGGCTTTGAGTATTCAAAACATTATGTGTTCCACATAGTTGGATACTACATGCATGACAGTTGATAATTTGATTAGTAGACTCCAGTAGAGGTTAATGATGATTGATAGTTAACTGCAAGTTATTCTCAGTTAGTCCTTGCCTCCTCCAGCATCTTCCCAGGCTGCGTTGTTGTCATGCCATTTTTAAAGATTGGCCAGATATCTCTTCACTTGCTGCATGACAGAAGCTCAACAACAGCCTCTGGTTGTTTCTCTCACACCCACACCTCTCTAACTCCGGAAATATTTGCAACCCCTTAGAAGACAGCACCACACTTCAGTTCAGCCCCATTAAGCACTCGACTTTGGTCCGGTTCAATCTGGAAAGCTGGTTTCCCGGAGCAACAGGTGAAAGAAGCCCTCCCATCTGACCCGAGCAGTCTGGATCGAGATCATACAGAAGCTCAGTGCTTCAGGTGAGATTAAATTAAGAACATTACCCATGCAGGAAGTGGATGATTGATATTCTGCATTCCACAAGGGTAAATGCCAGTATTTTCTCACTGCAACTGTATGTGTTAGTTTTCTAAATTTCATGCACAAGTATCCCCAATCCTTTTCTCTTACAACTAATGTACTCGAATTCTCTGGGGCTGGTATGAGCACAGTGGACAATGGGGAATTGGTGGACATGGTGTATTGAGATGTACAGAAGGCAGTCGACAAGGTGCACACCAAAGGCTGCTGCATAAGAAAACGTGCATGGCATTGCAGGCGATACATTAGTATCGATAGAAGATTAGCTAACTAACAGGAAGCAAAGAGTGAGGCTGAATGGCTGGATTTGTGGTTGGCGATCAGTAGCTAGTGGTGTGCCTCAGGGATCAGTGTTGGGACTGCAATTATTTACAACTTGCATAGATGGTTTGGAGTTGGGGACCACATGTCGTGTGTCAAAGTTCACAGATGACACTAAGATGAATGGTAGAGCAGAGGATACTGAAAGCCTGTAGAGAGATATAGGTAGGCTAAGTGAATAGGCAAGCATCTGGAAGATGGGGTACAATGTTGGTAAATGTGAGGTCTTCCAATTTAAAAGGAACAACAGTAAAATGGAGTATTTTTTAAAATGGTGAAAAATTGCAGCATGCTACTATGCAAAGGGACCTGGGTATCTTTGTGCATGAATCATTAAAAAGTTGGTTTGTAGGTGCAACAGGTAATTAAGAACTGGAGTATTGTCCTTCATTGTTAGAGGAATGGAGTTTAAAAACAGAGAGGTTATGATGCAGCTGTATAGGGTCATGGTGAGTCCACATCGAGAGTACTGTACAGATTTGGTCTCCTTACTTGAGAAAGGATGTACTGGCAGTGAGGGGGTGCACAGGAGGTTCATGAGGTTAATTCTGGAGTTGAGAGGGTTGGTTTATGAGGAGAGGTTGAGCAGACTGGGTCTATATTCATGGAAATTTGGAAGAATGAGGGGGGTTCTTTTAGAAACCTATAAAATTATGAAGGAAGTAAATAAGACAGAAGTAGAGGAGTTGTTTCCACTGGCAGGCAAGCTAAGATAAAAGATAGGGAGGAGGGACTTGGGGGAGGGGCATTGGAAATGTGATAGGTGGAAGGAGGTTAAGGTGAGGGTGATAAGGTGAGGGTGATAGGCTGGAGTGGGGGTGGGGGCGGAGAGGTCAGGAAGAAGTTTGTAGATTAGGAAGGTGGTGCTGAGTTCGAGGGTTGGGACTGAGACAAGGTGGGGGGAGGGGAAATGAGGAAACTGGAGAAATCTGAGTTCATCCCTTGTGGTTAGAGGGTTCCTAGGCGGAAGATGAGGCGCTCTTCCTCCAGCCGTCGTGTTGCTATGGTCTGGCAATGGAGAAGTCCAAGGACCTGCATGTCCTTGGTGGAGTGGGAGGGGGAGTTGAAGTGTTGAGCCACAGCCCCCACCAACCCAACCTCCACTCCCGGCACCTTCCCCTGCAACCGCAAGAAATGCAAAATTTGCGCCCACACCTCCCCCCTTCACTTCCCTCCAGGGCTCCAAGGGATCCTTCCATATCCATCACAAATTCACCTGCACCTCCACACACTTCATTTACTACATCCGCTGTACCCAATGTGGCCTCCTCTATATTGGGGAGACAGGCCGCCTACTTGCGAACGTTTCAGAGAACACTTCTGGGACACCCGGACCAACCAACCCAACCACCCCGTGGCTCAACACTTCAAATCCCCCTCCCACTCCACCAAGGCCATGCAGGTCCTTGGACTCCTCCATCGCCAGACCATAGCAACATGATGGTTGGAGGAAGAGCGCCTCATCTTCCGCCTAGGAACCCTCTAACCACAAGGGATGAACTCAGATTTCTCCAGTTTCCTCATTTCCCCTCCCCCCACCTTGACTCAGTCCCAACCCTCGGACTCAGCACCACCTTCTTAATCTGCAATCTTCTTCCTGACCTCTCCACCCCCACCCCCACTCCGGCCTATCAGTCTTACCTTAACCCCCTTCCACCTATCGCATTTCCAACGCCCCTCCCCCAAGTTCCTTCTCCCGACCTTTTATCTTAGTCCACTTGGCACACTCTTCTCATTCCTGAAGAAGGGCTCATGCCTGAATTGTCGATTCTCCTGCTCCTTGGATGCTGCCTGACCTGCTGCGCTTTTCCAGCAACACATTTTCAGCTCTGATCACCAGCATCTGCAGTCCTCACTTTCTCCTACCTCGTTGAACAGTAAACGAATTAAAGGTGATGGTGAGATGTTTGGTAAGTGAAGCTCAGGCCATGAAAAGATCAGCCATGATCTTATTTAATGGCGAAGCAGGCTCAATGGGCCAGCTGGCCTACTCTTGCTCCTAATTCTTTCATTTTAACATTCTTGCAGCTTTCTCTGTTCAAATAATATTCTGTTCTTTTGTTGTCCCTTCTAAAATGAACAAATTCATGTTTTCCCACATTATATTGCATTTACAAATTTTTTGCCTGCTTACCTAATCTATTAATGTCTCTCTGTCACACTTACAATCTGCCTTTCCATCTATTTTTGTGTCATTTGCAAATTTAGCTACACTTCAGATGTCAAAGACTTGGGGAGTTTGCTCCAGAATGCGTGCTCCCTAAAGTGCATGCTCTTTAATGACAAACTGTGGATGTGGTGTATATGGACTTCAGTAAGGCATTTGATAAGGTTCTCTATGGTAGGCTCATTCAGAAGGTCAGGAGGAATGGGATACAGGGGAACTTAGCTGTCTGGATACAGAATTGGCTGGCCAACAGAAGACAGCGAGTGGTAGTAGAAGGAAAGTATTCTGCCTGCAAGTCAGTGGTGAGTGGTGTTCCACAGGGCTCTGTCCTTGGGCCTCTATTGTTTGTAATTTTTATTAATGACTTGGATGAGGGAATTGAAGGATGGGTCAGCAAGTTTTCAGACGACACAAAGGTTGGAGGTGTCGTTGACAGTATAGAGGGCTGTTGTAGGCTGCAGCGAGACATTGACAGGATGCAGAGATGGGCTGAGAGGTGGCAGATGGAGTTCAACCTGGATAAATGCGAGGTGATGCATTTTGGAAGATCGAATTTGAAAGCTGAGTACAGGATTAAGGATAAGATTGCTGGCAGTGTGGAGGAACAGAGGGATCTTGGTGTTCAGGTACATAGAACCCTTAAAATGGCCACCCAGGTGGACAGGGGTGTTAAGAAAGCATATGGTGTTTTGCTTTCATTAACGGGGGATTGAGTTTAAGAGTTGTGAGATCTTGTTGCAGCTCTATAAAACTTTGGTTAGACCGCACTTGGAATACTGCATCCAGTTCTGGTCGCCGTATTATAGGAAAGATGTGGATGCTTTGGAGATGGTTCAGAGGAGGTTTACCAGGATGCTGCCTGGACTGGAGGGCTTATCTTATGAAGAAGGGTTGACTGAGCTCGGACTTTTTTCATTGGAGAAAAGGAGGAGGAGAGGGGACCTAATTGAGGTATACAAGATAATGAGAGGCATAGATAGAGTCGATAGCCAGAGACTATTTCCCAGGGCAGAAATGACTAACACAAGGGGTCATAGTTTTAAGCTGGTTGGAGGAAAGTATAGAGGGGATGTCAGAGGCGGGTTCTTTACACAGAGAGTTGTGAGAGCATGGAATGCGTTCCCAGCAGCAGTTGTGGAAGCAAGATCATTGGGGACATTTAAGAGACTCCTGGACATGCATATGGTCACAGAAATTTGAGGGTGCATACATGAGGATCAGTGGTCGGCACAACATCATGGGCTGAAGGGCCTGTTCTGTGCTGTACTGTCCTATGTTCTATGACTAATACTATGACCGTCTGAAAGCCCTGGTGAGCACAGTTAACATAAAACCCAAAAGTCTTTCAACTCAACTTGTTCAAGATATTATTTCATTGGATGCCAGTCAGAGAAGGCTCACTAGGAGGATCTCTATGATGCAGGGTTGTCCTTTTGAGCAAAGAGTAAACAGGTTGGGGCTCTATCTCTGGCATTCAGAATAATGAGAGGCGATCTCATTGAAATGTACAGGATTTTTAAGGGATTTGGCAAGGAAGGTAAATGCTGAAAAGATGTTTCCCCCCAAGGGAGAGTCTGAGACCAGAGGGCAAGGCCTGAGAATTAAGAGGCACTATTTGAGATGAAGAGGATTTGCTTCTCTCAGAGGGTTGTCAGTCATAGAGTCATAGAGATGTACAGCATAGAAACAGACCCTTCGGTCCAACTCGTCCATGCTGGCCATATATCCCAACCGCATCTAGTCCCACCTGCCGGCACCCGACCCATGTCCCTCTAAACCCTTCCTATTCACATACCCATCCAGATGCCTTTTAAATGTTGCAATTGTACCAACCTCCACCACTTCATCTAGCAACTCATTCCATACACGTTTCACTCTCTGCGTGAAAAAGTTTCCCCTTAGGTCTCTTTCATATCTTTCCCCTCTCACCCTAAACCTATGTCCTCTAGTTTTGGACTCCCCAAGCCAGGGAAGAGACTTTGTCTATTTATCCTATCCATGCCCCTCATAATTTTGTAAACCTCTATAAGGTCACCCCTCAGCTTCTGGTGCTCAAGAGAAAACCACACTGGTTTTTAGATTAGAATGTTGCTGAAAAAGCACAGCAGGTCTGGCAACATCCGAGGAGCAGGAAAATCGACATATCGGGCAAAAGCCCTTCATCAGGAATAGAGGCTAGAAAACAGCCCCAGCCTGTTCAGCCTCTCGCTATAGCTCAAATCCTCCAACCTTGGCAACATCCTTGTAAATCTTTTCTAAACACTTTCAAGTTTCACTCCATCCTTCCGATAGGAAGATCAGACTTTGAAACTCCTTGCCACATAGCGTCATTGTATATGTTTAATGCTGAGATAGATAGAATCTTGATCAGTTGGGGAATCATGGGTTGCAGGGAACAGCAAGAAAAGTGGACTTGAGGATAGTAGGATCTGCCACAGTCCTAGTGAATGGTGGAGCAGGTTTGAGAGGCCGAATGGCCTACTCCTGTTCCTATTTCTTATCGCCTTAACAACCTGCCTCAGATTTATCACATCACGAGCAGATAGAATAACAGACACAAAGGTATATAGAAAATAGGAGCAGGAGTAGGCCATTCAGCCCTTCCAGCATTCAAAGTGATAATAACGGGTCATGCAACTCAGTCCCCTGTTCCCACTTTCTCCATATACCCTTTGATCCCTTTACCCCTAAGAACTATATCTTTCTTGCAAAGATTCAATGTTTTGGTCTCAACTGCTTTCTGTGAGTGAGAATTACAATAGGAAACAAAACCTTAAGGTTCAGAGGGTGATGTATTGGTGTGGTTTGAGGATTGGCTTGCTAAAAGGAACAGGGGTTGGTAGGAATGGATACTTTTCTGCCTGGCACACTGTATTACCTGGTGCACCACAGACATGGTGTTGGAGCCTGAACCTTTCACAATTTATAGAAGTAATTTGGAAGAAGCAGATGCTATAGTTCCTAAATTTGTTGAAGACACAAAGAGGGAAGTAAGTTGTCAAGAGGCCTTAGGAGGTTGCAAATAGATACAGAAAAGTTAAGTGAGTGGGTAAAGATCTGGTAAATGGAGTATTATGTGGTAAAAATGTAAAATTATCCATTTTGGAAGAAATATATCAAAAAGAAGCTTGTTACCAAAATGGTGAGAGATTGCAGAGCTCTGAGATGAAGGGAGACCTGGGTGTACTGATGTATGAATGTAGATACTGCAAGTAGTTTCAGTGGTTAGCACTGCTGCCTCACAGTGAAGGGACCTGGCTTTGATTCCAGACTCGGAATTTGCAAATTCTCCCCGTATCTGTGTGGGTTTCCTGGGGTGCTCTGGTTTTCTCCCATAGTCCAAAGATGTGTGGATTAGGTGCATTAGTCAGGGGTAATGTCAATTAATAGGGTAGGGGAATGGATCTGGGTGGGATAGTTTTCGAAGGGTCGCTGTGGACTTGTCGGTCAAAATGGCCTGTTTCACACTATATAGATTCCATGACTCTGTGAATTAGGAAAGCTATTACAAAGAGAATGGAATACAAAAGTTGTGACGTTGTGTTTCCAATGTTTTACAGAGCATAGGAGAGACAACATCTGGAATATTATGTGACAGTTATTGGTCTCCACACTGGAAGCACATTGGAAGCAGTTCAGGAAAGGCTAACCCATACAATAACTGGGATAGACAGGTTGTCTTATGAGAAAAGGTTGGACAAATTAAGCTCGTGTCCAATGGGAGTTTTGAAGAATAAGAGGGGACTGAGGGGTCTTGATGAAGTGGATGTAGAAAGGATGCTTCATGTAATGGGGGAATCAGAACTCAGCGTTACTCTTTCGGGTTAGGGAGTTTATGAACTTGCTGCGGCTGTGGTGGATGTGGGTACAGTTACAGTTACAATGTTTAAAAGACATTTGGGTAAGTACAATGAACAGGGAAGGTTTGGGAGGATATGGGCCAAGTGCAGGCAGGTGGGACTAGTTTAGTTTGGGAATGTGGTCAGCATGGACTGGTTGGACCGAAGGGTCTGTTTCCATGCTGTATGATTCTATGACACTGATATTTTATCTCACAGAGGGTTGTGATTTGGAACATTTTCCCCCCCAAAAGGTTCTGAACGTAGACTTTTTGAATATTTTTAAAGCAGAGTTCTTGATATGCAAGGGGGTGGGAAAGGTTACTGAGCACAGGCAGCAACATGGAGGAATCGGTTCAACCATAATCCTCCAGAATGGCAGAGCAGGATTTGCAGGAGCTGAGTGAGCGCCCCTGAATTTGAACGGTTCAGTTGAGCTCTGGAAATCTGCACAATCAGGATATTGTGAGTGAAGCCTGCAGTTATTACCCCCATCCTGAATTACTCTTGAGAAGGTAGTTGTGAGCAGTTTGATGAACCACTGCTCCTCATTGGGTATGCAGACATTGCTGTAGTAAGTTGCTGATGGGAGATGTCAGAAAGCAATTTTTCACACAAAGGGTTGTAGAAATCTAAAATTCTCTCCTTGACAATCTGTTGAGCCTGGAGGGTCAATAAAGGATTTAAGAACGGAGGGTGGTCAATTTTTATATAGCAGCCTGTAGTTTGAGGTTCATGAAACCAGGATGGATAGTTAGCTTTAAGATGCAAATTAGATATGACCTAACTGCACAGCATTTCGATTGGAGAGGCTGAATGATCTCCACCACCCCCACCACCCATTCCAATGTTTCTGTAGTCACTGCACACTGACAATGTCAGCTTCTAGCTTGATGCAACCCAATGGATTAGACCTTCTGAGAATTAATGATTCAAACTGCTCTGAGTTGTTCAACATTTCTTCGCAAACAATTTTTTTTTCTTTTTGAATGGGAGTGTATCTTATTTCTTTGAGAGGACTGTCATCAATCATAATTACAAATTGGAAGGGAAAATTCTATGAGGTTGTCAAATGCATTCCAAATGAGTCCATCTGTGTCTCTGAGTCGTTCCCGGTTTACCCTGATTTGCATTTTGAAAGTTGCAAATTAGGAGGCAGTCCTGGAGTTGACATCTCGTGGTGAACTCTCCTGGGAATGACATCATGAGGTTGTCTTCCAGTGGCAACCATCCAGGTAGCCAGGCCACCCTGTCCAACTGTGATCTCATGTTAGCTTCAGGTTGTACTGCATGCCAATGCCAATGGAAGGATAGAGAGAGAGAGAGAGAGAGAGAGAGAGAGAGAGAGAGAGCAAAAGACCACAGCTGAATTCTGAAATTTATTTTGCTGCTGAGGACCATTCATAAAGACCTCAATCATCTTTGTTATGGTGTAGAGATGACGGTGTCAGGCTGGAGTGGACAAATCACACAACACCAGGTTACGGCCCAACAGGGTTATTTGGAAATACTAGCTTTTGGAGCGCTGCTCCTTCATCAGGTAGCTGGGGAGGAGGATTAAAGAACACAGAATTTATAGCAAAAGATCAAAATGTCGTACCTATGATCCTGGGCGAAAGTGAGTACTGCAGATGCTGGAGATCAGAGTCAAGATTAGAGGGGTGCTGGAAAAGCACAGCAGGTCAGGTAGCATCCGAGGAGCAGGAAAATTAACGTTTCAGGCAAAAGCTCTTCATCAGGCATGAGGCCTTAATTTTCCTGCTCCTTGGATGCTGCCTCATCTGCTGCGCTTTTCCAGCACCAGTCCAATCTTGACATTGAAACCTATGATCCTGCTCCACTAGCTACCTGACGAAGGAGCAGTGCTTCAAAAGCTTGTGCTTCCAAATAAACTTGTTGGACCATAACCTGGCGTTATATGATTTTTAACTTCATCTTCTTTGTTAGTTGTGATCATAAGAGATCTGCAGCACAACAAAAGACCCGTTGACCCATCATATTTATGCTGGTCAAAAGCAACCACCTAACTAGTCTAATCCCAATTTCCAACACTCATCCTGTATGCCTTGGGATCTTGCTGCTGAGTCAGCAGGTGATGGGCTTGAGACCTCTTCCACAGAATAGAGCACAAACTCCAAGCTGATGATCCCAGTGCAATACCAAGGGAGTGCAACAGATGTTTATTGGATTTTTTGATTTTAGATTTTTTAGGTTTTAGATTTTATTGTCATGTGTACTCAAGTACAAGTATATATTGAAAAGTGTGTAATGTCGCCACACATGGGTCCATCTTAGGTGCCTAGGTACTTAGGTACAAAGTACTAAGAGATTCCGGCCTCGGGCAACTGTGTGGAGTTTGCACATTCTCTCCGAGTCTGCGTGAGTTTCCACCGGGTGCTTCGGTTTCCTCCCACAATCCAAAAGATGTGCAGGTTAGGTTAATTGTTTATGTTAAATTGCCCACAGTGGTAGGTGCATTAGTTGGGGGTAAATGCAGGGAAATGGGTCTGGGTGGGTTACTCTTCAGAGGTTCGGTACAGACTTGTTGGACCGAAGGGTCTGTTTCCACGCTGTAGGGATTGTAATCTAAAGAAATGAGAGTTAAAAAGCTCAGCTCATAGAATTAGAAAAATAAAGAAATAGGTAATAGTTTACATTAAAGTCTTTTGTAGTCTAAACCAGGAAAATAAAGGAATAAGTTAAAAGTTCAGCAGTCTTTAATGAGTCCCTGCCTATCCCGCTCTGCTGTCTGATCTTGATACCATTACTGCAGATACTGTCGCTGGTGCTGAAACTGCTGCCTTTGGGGCCTCAGAAACATTTCCAGGCAGGATCCACTCACATTCTGAGCTGAAACACCACCATGAGCCACCAAGGGACCAGCAGGCATATCACTGAGAGACCAGGCTGAGAGTCGCCGACAAACTAGGCTGGGACCCACCATGAGCTACCGAGAGATCAGGCCTGGACACCATGTGGCATTCCTGATGAAGGGCTTAGGTTTGAAACGTCGACTCTCCTGCTCCTCAGATGCTGCCTGACCTACCGTGCTTTTCCAGCACCGCACTTATTGACCCTGTCACTGTTCTAAATGGGACAGATTTGAAACAGATCTAGCAACTCAAGACTGGGCATCCATGAGGTGATGTGGACCGTCAACAGCAGCAGAATTGTACGACAACACAATCTTCAATCTCATACCCAGCATATCCCCCACTCAGCCATTGCCATCAAGCCAAGGGGTCAAACCCTGTTTCAATGGAGAGAGCAAGAGCACCAGGCAAACCTGAGGTGCCAATCTGGTAAAGTACCAAACAGGACTACTGCATGCCAAAAAGTGTAGGCAGCACTATGTGATCCCACAGCCAAACAGACACTCCTTGAAAGGTTGCCAGCAAGGGAACATGGAGGGACTTGGCCTTTTTTTTCAGGTAACCCCCTTACTTGTTCATTGCAAGCAACCAAAGTTGGGTCCTATAAATGGATCTATCTTAAACATGACCACGCCATTGTCACTAAACAAACCTGATTATTTTCCACATGTTCCACACCCAATCCTTCCAGGTTGTGTACTGTCCCAGATTGACTATCAAAGAAGAAGAGTCGAGAGTGTGGTGCTGGAAAAGCACAGCAGGTCAGGCAACATCCAAGGAGGAGCAGAATCGATGTTTTGGGCATAAGTCCTTCATAATGCTCATTTCTGATGAAGGGCTTATGCCCGAAATATTAATTCTCCTGCTCCTCGGATGCTGTCTGAGCTGCTGTGCTTTTCCAGCACCACACTCTCCACTCTGATCTCCAGCATCTGCAGTATTCACTTTCTCCTATCATACAGGAACATGTGATGTGGATGAACGTAAACACTGCTGGAGTATCAGCCAAGTTTATGCATGTCTTACACTCCTGAAGCATCTTGATATGAGACTTAAAACTTCTCCATTCCAATAACTTAATTTTTTTTAATGCATTGGATGAGGATGCAGCTAGCGAGGCCTGCAATTATTTCCCATTTCCTAATTGATCAGAATGTGGTTAAAAGTCAATCACGTTGCCATGAGGCAAGAGTAGGGGCAGACTTTCCTCTCTAAAGGGGCTTTGGTGAACTAGATTCTTATTCTGCCATAGTGGGATTCGAACCTGAGGCACCCAGAATGTAATCTGGGCCTTTGGGTTAACAGGCTAGCGATAATATCACCAAGCTATCACCTCCTCCTATTGAAGGATGTGTGCAGATGATAAGGGAATAAAAGGTCCATAAAATTCCTCTCCAACTCCTCTTAAGTTATCAAGTCTAAGCCATCACGTGGATAAAGTGGTATCTTGGAAGACCTTTACCTTAGCATTCCTGATGAAGGGCTCTGGCCCGAAACGTCGAATTTCCTGTTCCTTGGATGCTGCCTAACCTGCTGTGCTTTAACCAGCAACACATTTTCAGCTCTTTACCTTAGCAGTGCCAACCACGGTGGCACAGTGGCTCAGTGGTTAGCACTGCTGTCTCACAGTGCAAGGGATTTGGATTCAAATCCAACCTCCAAACTGCAGTCTGTGTGGAGTTTGCACATTCTCCCCGTGTCTGCATGGGTTTCCTCTGGGTGCTCCGGTTTCGTCCCACAATCCAAGGATGTGCAGGCCAGGCGAATTGGCCTTGCTAAATTGTCCAGAGTGTTCAGGGATGTGTAGGTTAGATACATTAGCTAGGAGACTTGTCGAGTAATAGGGTAGGGGAATGGGTCTGGATGGGTTGCTCTTCGGAGGGTCAGGAAGGGCCTGTTTCCACACTGTAGGGATTCTATCTATATTCTCTATGGTGTGGCCTTTGTTTCAGCAAATACTGGAGCTATCTATTGCCCAGACCCTTCAGTTCTAAAGAAGGGCCACTCGAAATGTTAAATGTGCTTTCCTTCCAAGGATGCTACCAGAGCTGAGATTTTACGGTAATTTCTGTGTTTATTTGTTTCAGATCTTCAGTACCCGTGTTCTTTGTTTTGCTTGAATTGAAAGGAATGATGGTTAAGGAATGTAGAAGCATAAGTATTAGGATTACTGCAGATGTAGATGACAAACAGCTAAACAGGCTTGTTGGTCACAAGGTCTATTTATATGGTGCAATTGTCTGGACAGGTCATTGGATTTGACGTGCAGTGATGTATATCTACGTACAGTGTCATGGAATCCTCTAGATTCACTTGGACCACATGAGCAGGTCAATTTTATTGCCATTTTTTATTCATTCATGGGATGTGTATTCCTCGTTGGGCCAGCATTAATTGCTCATCCCTAATTGAACCAAATAGTTTGTCAGGCCATTTCAGAAGGTAGTTGAGAGTCAACCACTTTGCTGTAGGCTTGGAGTCACATTTGGCCAAGCTAGGGAAGGAGGGTAGATGTTTCTTCTTAAAGGACATCAATTGAGGCCTTACTTCAGCATCTCAGCTGCAAGATAGCTCCTCTGGCTGTGCAGGTACTGCTGGAGTATCAGCCTGGGTTCTGTCTACAAATCCTGAACATTCAGATCTGAAGGTGAGTGTGAGCATTGACCTTGAAGGGAGGGCAATTAGTCTGAGCAAATGTCCTTTGGAGCCTTTTCACAGCTGGAGACAACTCTCATAACACCAAGGACAACTTAGCAACTCAGTGGTTAGCACTGCTAACTCACAATACCAGAGACCTGGGTTCGTTTCCAGCCTCAACTGTCTGTGTGGAGTTTGCACATTCTCTCTGTGTCTGTTGATTTCCTCTGGGAGCTCTGGTTTCCTCCCACAGTCTGAAGATGGGCAGGGTAGATGGATTGGTCATGCTAAATTGCCCCACAGTGTCCAGGGGTTTACAATCTAGTTGGATTAGGCATGCGAGAAATAGAGAGATTGGGTGGAATCCTCTTTGAAGGGTCAATGTTAACTTGATGGACTGAAAGGATCTAGATTAGAATGATGCTGAAAATGCACAGCAGTTCAGGCAGCATCCGAGGAGCAGTAAAATCGACATTTCAGGCAGAAGCCCTTCATCAGGTTTCAAGTTGATGGACTGAAAGGCCTGTTCCTGCACTTAGAGATTCCATGAACTCAAGCTATAATTGAGTGTGCTCTTCTAACAAAGGATCGATACTCAGTGATGGAATGGTGTATTCTAACTGTGGCCTGTATAATCCTTGACCTGAGAATTCTTCATGGAGGAGGGTAGAGCAAGTTTTATATTGTTAAGCTATACCTGCCCTAGGACTGCTTGTTTCTCAGGTGAAAGTGAGGACTGCAGATGCTGGAGATCAAAGTCAAAATTACAGTTGTGCTGGGAAAACACAGCAGGTCAGGCAGCATCCAAGGAGCATCCAAGTAACATCCTGCTTGTTACTCAGACTGACTCCTTGCAATGACAGAGGGCCATTTGATTGGCATCAATCACTCTCACCTACATCAACAGATGACTAAAACAAAAGTGTTGAGATAAATCAAAGTGGAACCAAGATAGCTGGAGAAACTCAGCAGGTCTGGCAGTGTTGGTGGAGGGAAGGCAGAGTTCAGTGATACTTCTTCAGAAATGATTGAGATGTTCTGGGTACAATCAGCACACAAACTCCTGAGTTGTATACATCTGTCATAATCGCAGCAGAATGACACAATGGGACACACCAAGTGTGGCAGTACAGTACGATTTTCTATCACCTTCCAAACAAGAAATTGGAAAACAAAGGGGGAGCCTTTTCTTCAACGTACGACACCTCCCAACTTCCAAGTAAACATCTGGAAAGCCCATCGTCCAACTCAGCAAAACATTCCACATGCGCTTTCAGAATGAAAGAGCAGTTTGTAATTTACCATGTCCTTCAAGTAAATGTGAACATGACCATTTATTTTTCTTTCTGCTGAGCTGCAATCCTCGCAGGAGTAATCAGTAATTTATGAAAACCTTCATCCAACCATCATTTTTGTTACTTGACTCAATACGCCACAATCACGATTCGGGCAGGACAAAGCGTTGCCAATCCTTCAGGATTGCCTTGGAATCTCCAGAAATTAAAGATTAGTCTCCCAGGACCAGCCGAAAGCAAGAGGCTGGGGGGAGAAAAAAATCATAAGGGCATTTAAAACAAAAAAAATTGATATGTGTTTCATTTTTTCCATTTACTTAAAGCACTTCTGCCTATTAATTATACAAAAATCAGATGTTGGGGGAGGGAGGAAATGTTGTTTAAGTGCTGGCCAGGAATCATTCTTCATTATGATTGACATCTGTCTGCCACAACAGTGTGAGGACCCTTGGCAACTGTGGGAAACACAATTGCCTCGAGTCATAAATTCATGGGTTCAACACACAGTCGAAGAAAGTTGAGCCTTTAATGAGAAACAATTGTATCGTGGTGATTTAGTGCAGTCGCCCTACAGCGGCTCTGAGTTGAAATCTTGGTTCAAATCCCACCATGGTGGAAATTCAATTCAACTGTATAAAGGCACAATAATGGTGAACTTATAAAAATGCAAAATATCAGGCAACTAAATCTAACAAATGCTCTTTCTACCCTTCCTTTTCCAAGGTTTATGGCAAAAAGATAGGAAAATGGAATTGAGGAACACCAGATCAGCCATTGAATTGCGAAGTTGACACAACTGGTTGAGTAGCTTACTTCTATTCCTTTGTCATGTGGTCCAATGCTCCTGCCTTCTCTCTCACTTTTTATCTTCCTGACTTGAAGTTATTCAAATGTCCACTGCTTATGTCTTAACCTACATCAAGACGTGGTCAGACATCACCCTCATGTCCATCAGAGGCAGTCTCTTCCTCACAAACCCATACATGCTTGAACTCTCCATTAATCAGGCCTCTGAAACCTGGACATACCCCCTCCTCGAACTTTGTCATACACCATGCTGGGCTCTGTCAGCCAGATCTCACTGATAATGAAAATGTACCGGAGGAGCTGCCTCCATAACCTCCTCTCTTTTGGGAGGAACCTGTAGTCCCAGAATTGGCCAACATGTAACTTGGGACTAGAGAGCTGCTGGTCAATTCAAATCGAATGTGAGAGTTTCTCCGCAAATGGTGGTGGTGGGGGTAGGGTGGAGAGGTGGCAGAAAATCTTGTCATAGAATCTCAACAGTGCAGAAAGAGGCCATTCAGTCCATCGAGTCTGCATCATCCTTTCAAAGAGCATCCTACCCAGATCCAGTTAAACATAGAACATAGAACAATGCAGTGCAGTATAGGCCTTTTGACCCTGGGTGTTGGGCCGATCTGTGAAGCCAATCTGAAGCCCATCTAACCTACACTATTCCATTATCATCCATTTGTTTATCCAATGACCATTTAAATGCCCTTAAAGTTGGTGAGTCTACTACTGTTGCAGGCAAGGCATTCCACGCCCTTGTTAATCTCAAAGAAACGACCCCTGATATCTGTCCTATATCTATCACCCCTCAATTTAAAGCTATGTCCCTGCGTGCTAGCCATCACCATCTGAAGAAAAAGGCTCTCACTGTCCACCCTATCTAACTCTCTGATCATCTTCTAGGTCTCTATTAAGTCACCTCTCAACCTTCTTGTCTCTAATGAAAACAGCCTCAAATCCATCAGCCTTTCCTCAAAAGAACGTCCCTCCGTACCAGGCAACATCCTGGTCAATCTCCTTTGCACCTTTTCTAAAGCTTCCACATCTTCCTATAATGCGGCAATCAGAACTGTACGCAATACTCCAAGTGCGGCTGCATCAGAGTTTTGTACAGCTGCAGCATGACCTCATACTTCCAAAACTCAATCCCTCTACCAATACATCATTTTAACAACCCTATCAGCTTGGCTGGCAACTTTCAGGGATCTGTGCACATGGACACCGAGATCATCCACACTATCAAAAAAATTACAATTACCTATATTCTGTATTCCTGTTAATCCTTCCAAAGTGAATCACCTCACATGTTTCCATATTAAACTCCATTTACCACCTATCAGCCCAGCTTTGCAGCTTATCTATGTTTCTCTGTAACCTGCAACATCCTTCGGCACTGTCCACAATGACTTTCATTTCATCTGCAAATTTACTAATCCATCCTTTTACGCCCTCATCTGGGTCATTTATAAAAATTACAAATGGCAGTGAACCCAAAACAGACCCTTGTGGTACACCACTAGTAACTGAATGCTAGGATGAACATTTCCCATCAACCATCATCCTCTGTCTTCTTTCAGCTAGCCAATTTCTGATCCAAACCATTAAATTTACCTCAATCCCATGCCTCCATATTTTGTGCAATAGTCTACCATGGGGAACCTTATCGAACGCCTTACTGAAATCCATATACACCACATCAACTGCTTTATCCTCATCCACCTGTTTGGCTACCTTCTCAAAAGAAAGCAATAAAGTTTGTGAGGCATGACCTACCCTTCACAAAACCAGGTTGACTATCCCTAATCAAGTTATTCCTTTCTAGATGACTATAAATCCTATCTCTTATAATCCTTTCCAACACTTTACCTACAGCCGAAGTAAGGCTCACTATAATTACCAGAGTTGTCCCTACTCCCCTTCTCTTGAACAAGGGCACAATAATTGCTATCCTTCAGTCATCTTGCACTATTCCTGTTGACAATGATTACATAGAGATTAAAGCTAAAAGTTCAGCAATCTCCTCCCTGGCTTCCCAGAGGATACTAGGATAAATCCCATCTGACCCAGGAGGTTTATCTATTTTCACACTTTCCAGAATTGCTAACACCTCCTCCCTTTGAACCTCAATCCTGTCTAGTCTAATATCCTGAATCTCAGTTTTCTCCTTGACAACATTTTTTTTTCCCAGTGTGAACACTGAAGAAACATATTTATTTAGCGTTTTGCATATCTCCTCGGACTTCACGCATAACTTACCATTACTGTTCTTGACTAGCCCTAATCTTACTCTATTTATTCTTTTATTCCTGATATAGCTGTGGAAAGCCTTAGGGTTTTTATTGATCCTACCTGCCAAAGACTTTTCATGTTTCTTCTTAGCTCTCTCTTTCGGTCCTTCTTGGCTAACTTGTAACTCCCAAGCTCATTAAGTGAGCCTTCACATCTCTTCTTTACATAAGCCTCCTTCTTCCTTTTGACAGGGGATTCAACTTCTTTAGTAAACCATGGTTCCCTCACTCTACTACTTCCTCCTTGCCTGACAGGTACATACTTATCAAGGTCCCGCAGTAGCTGTTCCTTGAACAAGCTCCACATTACAATTGTGCTAATCTCCTGCAGTTTCCTTCCCCATCCTATGTATCCTAAATTTTGCCTTTCCCCCAGCTATAACTCTTGCCCTGAAGCATATACCTATCCCTTTCCATCACTAAAGCAAACGTAACCAAATTGTGGCCGCTATCTCCAAAGTGCTCACCTACTACCAAACCTAACACCTGACTGGGTTCATTACCCAGTATCAAATCCAATATGACATCGCCCCTTGCTGGCCTGTCTATGTACTGTGTCAGGAAACCCTCCTGCATACATTGGACAAAAACTGACCCATATAGTACATGAACTATAGTGTTTCCAGTCAATATTACAAAATTAAAGTCCCCCATAACAACTATCCCATTACTTTCACTCTTATCCAGAATCATCTTTGCTTTCCTTTCCTCTACATCTCTGGAACTTTGCAGACGTCTATAGAAAACTTCGAACAGGGTGACCCCTCCTTTCCTGTTTCTAACTTTAGCCCATACTACCTCAATAGACGAGTCCTCATCAAAAGTCCTTTCTGCTGCCATAATACTGTCCTTGACTAATAATGCTACACCTCCCTTTCTTTGTCCACCTTCCCTGATCTTACTGAAATATCTAAATCCTGGAACCTGCAACAACCAGTCCTTTCCCTCCTTGAACCATGTTTCTGAAATGGCCACAACATCGAAGTCCCAGGTACAAACTCATGCTGCAAGTTCACCCATCTTATTCCGAATGACCCTGGTATTGAAGTAAACACACTTCAAATCACCTTCCTTTCTGCCAGTACATTCCTGTGACTTTGAAACCTTATTCATGACCTCAAATCCACCAGCCTTTCCTCAAAAGAACGTCCCTCTGTACCAGGCAACATCCTGGTAAATCTCCTTTGCACCTTTTCTAAAGCTTCCACATCTTCCTATAATGCGGCAACCAAAACTGTACGCAATACTCCAAATGCGGCTGCGCCACAGTTTTGTACAGCTGTAGCATGACCTCATACTTCCAAAACTCAATCCCTCTACCAATACATCATTTTAACAACCCTATCAGCTTGGCTGGCAACTTTCAGGGATCTATGCACATGAACACCGAGATCATCCACACTATTAAGAAAACTTGCAATTAGACCTATATTCTTTATTCCTGTTACTCCTTCCAAAGTGAATCACCTCACCAGTTTCCGTATTAAACTCCATTTACCACCTCTCAGCTCAGCTCTGCAGCTCATCTATGTCTCTCTGTAACCTGCAACATCCTTCGACACTGTCCACAACTCCACTGACTTTCATTTCATCTGCAAATTTACTAATCCATCCTTCTATTGCCCTCATCCAGGTCATTTGTAAAAATTACAAATGGCCTCCTGTACACTGGAGCTACAATTCAGGTTAGAATATAGAATATAGCACAATACAACACAGAACAGGCCCTTTGGCCCTTGATGTTGTGCTGACCTGTGAACTAACCTAAGCCCATCCTCTTACATTATCTCATCATCATCCGCGTGCTTATCCAAAGGAAGTACCCATCCCCCTGCTGAATTAGTTTAAACCCTCCTGAAAAGCATCAGCAAATTTCATCACCCCCAGGATTTGGTTCAGATGTAGACCATCCCATTTGTAGAAGTCGCACCACCCTCAGATTGAACCTCAATTATTCAGTTATCTGAATCCCTTCCTCCTGCACCATCCCTGTAGCCACATGTTCAACTGATCTCTCTCCCTATTCCTCACCTCCCTAGCACGTGGCACGGGTAACAAGCCAGAGATTACAACTCTGTTTGTTCTAGCTGTAAGTTTCCACCCTTGCTTCCTGAATTTCTGCCTTACATCAACCAGCCCCATGACTTGGGGCTGCTCCTTTCCCAAAAACACGATCCGAGACATCGCGGACCCTGGCACCTCGGACGCAACCTCAACCTATCCCTGTAACTCCACATTTCCCATGGCCAATCCACCTAACCTGCACACCTTTGGACTGTGGGAGGAAACTGGAGCACCCAGAGGAAACCCACACAGACACAAGGACAATGTGCAAACTCGGCACAGACAGTCGCCCCAAGGCTGGAATCAAACCTAACCACTGAGCCACTGTACTACCACCAGTTTGGAATCCTGTTCCAGATCTTTCCCCTCTCATCTTCAATCTATGTCCTCTAATTTTGGACTCCCCTATCCTAGGGAAAGGTCCTTGTCTATTCACTTTATATTTGCCACTCAGAATTAAACCTCTGTACAGTCAACTGTCAGCGTCTGACGATCCAGGGAGAAATCTCCCAATTTATCCAGCCTCTCCTTATAACTCAAACCTTCCAGTCTTGGTAACTATTAAATATTTTTGCACCCTTTTCTGTTTCTGTGCGGGGAATGCAACTCCACCTTCTCGAAATAAAGCAGATGTTGGGGAGGTAAAGGTGTAGTGATATCATCGCTCATCTCGAGATCTGGAGTCACCGATAATACTACTCGGGGGTATTGGTCGTGAGATAAATATAGTCCAGCAGTACTCCCTGCAGCAGTGCTGTAGGACCACCTACATCCATTTGACTGTCTAGAAGGGGCCCCTCACTCAATGTATCACCATAAAGACCAGCAACACAACACTCCCTTATTACAACCTGAAAGTTCCACTTGGCATTCCATCTTCAAATAGTGGAAGGGAGGGTGAAATCAAGATCCCCTGGCTCAGAGAAAACTCAAGACAAACCAATGAGCTACAGTTAACATGTCTTACCTCCAGCTAATGCAGCACTCCCTCAGTACTGTAAATGGGGACTCAGCCTTTCAGCCTCTCCTTATTACTCAAACCCTCAAATCTGACCTGACCTGAGGTTTGAATAAAACCTGAAAGGGTTCAGAAAGTATTTACAAGGATGTTGCCATAGTTGGAGGGTTTGAGCCACAGGGAGAGGCTGAATAGGCTGGGGCTATTTTCCCTGGAGTGTCGGAGGCTGAGGGGTGACCTTATAGAGGTTTATAAAATCATGAGGGGTATGGATAGGGTGAATAGCCTATCTTTTTCCCAGGATAAGGGAGTCCAAAACCAGAGGGCATAGATTTAGGGTGAGGCGGAAAAGATTTTAAAGGCACCTAAGGGGCAACGTTTTCACCCAGAGGGTGGGTGCATGTGTGGAATGAGCTGCCAGAGAAAGTGGTGGAAGCTGGTACAATTACAACATTTAAACGTATCTGGATGGATAAATGAAAGGGAAGGGTTTAGAGAGATATGGGCCAACTACTGTCAAGTGGGGTGAGATTTATTTTGGATGTCTGGTCGGGCATGGACGAGTTGAGCCAAAGAGTCTGTTTCTGTGCTGTACATTTCTCCAACTCTCTGAGTGGCACCAAACCTCCCTCCCCTCTACCATCTCAAGCCTCCTGCAATGATTCCTGCCCCTCGTAATGGTTCAAATCTCCTGACAACCTCTTTCCTTTGGTAAGGCCTCCCCACTCATAACGGAATATTATACTCAGTACTAAATTGAATCACCCTCCTAAAGCCAGCATGCATTATCTCAGCCTTGAATGCGGTAGAACAGTGGACCAAAAATAGCTCAGGCACAGAGGTTTCTGCAGGTTACCAGGAGAAGGGAAGGAATTTTTCATCCTGACAAGCTGATTGATTTGCCCTCAAATGTATGAATACACACTCCTGTATATCTAAGTGGAATCAGGCATACTTGAACATAGGACTGCTAATTATAACTGTAAACCTACCACAGGCTTTATTCAATGGATAGCTGGAGGCAATGGCTCAATGTGCAATCTGTACTATAGAGAGAATATCAGACGCTGTTTGAACACCCCCCACCTCCCCCTCAGGGGGCTGGGGGTTGCGGGGAGGGGGAGCTACATGGAGTCAGATCATCAGTCAGTGATTTAAACGTGGGAATGTGTTGCTTCTCTGCTTTCTCCTCACCTTCGTGATGCAATCGACTCAGATCATTATGAATTCTTCTGAGGTTAAGCCTTTGGCTTTGTTCACAGTCGAGGGCAGTAGAACCGTCAAGATGTATCATGGAGAGCAGCACCCTGGGAATGAGAAGCCGGCATTGCAAAACCAGAAAAGTAAATGCAACTTGTTCACTTGAATAATATATATAGCTATATAGAGAGGTAGAGAAAGAGCGAGAAAGAGAGAGAGAAAAAAGGGAAGAAAGCAAGAAAGAACTCCCTTAGTGCAGCACCTGTCACATTGTCAGCGCATTCAAAAGCATCTCCTTTCCAATAAAGTATTTTTGAAATGCGATCATTGTTATGGAAGAGCTGGAGCAGCCAAAATAGGCACAGCAAGCTCCCATGGACAGCCAAGAAATATGGACCAGGTAATCTGTATTATTGATGTTGGACGAGCAATGAGCTAAAAAATGTGTAGCTGGAAAAGCGCAGCAGGTCAGGCAGCATCCAAGGAGCAGGAGAATCGACGTTTCGGGCAAAAGCCCTCCTTCAGGAATGAGGAGGGTGTGCCAAGCAGGCTAAGATTAAAGGTAGGGAGGAGGGACTTGGGGGAGGGGCGTTGGGAGTGCGATAGGTGGAAGGAGGTTAAGGTGAAGGTGATAGGCCGGAGAGGGGGTGGGGACGGAGAGGTGGGAAGAAGATTGCAGGTCGAGAAGGCGGTGCAAGGGTTGGGACTGAGACAAGGTGTGGGGAGGGGAAATGAAGAAGCTGGAGAAATCTGCATTCATCCCTTGTGGTTGGAGGGTTCCTAGGCGGAAGATGAGGTGCTCTTCCTCCAGGCGTCGTGTTACCATGGTCTGGCGATGGAGGAGTCCAAGGACCTGCATTTCCTTGGCAGAGTGGGAGGGGGAGTTAAAGTGTTCAGCCACGGGGCGGTGAGTCCCCACCACCAAAGATATATTTCCCTCCCCTCCCCTATCAGCATTCCAGAAAGACCACTCCCTCCGTGACTCCCTCCTCAGGGCCACACCCCCCATCAACCCAACCTCCACTCCCAGCACCTTCCCCTACAACCGCAAGAAATGCAAAACTAGTGCCCACACCTCCCCCCTTACTTCCCTCCAAGGCCCCAAGGATCTTTCCATATCCGTCACAAATTCACCTGCACCTCCACACACATCATTTACTGCATCCGCTGCACTCGATGTGGCCTCCTCTACATCGGGGAGACAGGCCACTTACTTGTGGAACATTTCAGAGAACACCTCTGGGACACCCGCACCAACCGACCCAACCTCCCCATGGCTGAACACTTTAACTCCCTCTCCACTCCGCCAAGGTCATGCAGGTCCTTGGCCTCCTCCATCGCCAGACCATGGCAACAGGACACCTGGAGGAAGAGCGTCTCATCTCCCGCCTAGGAACCCTCCAACCACAGGGGATGAATGCAGATTTCTCCAGCTTCTTCATTTCCCCTGCCCCCACCTTATCTCAGTCCCAACCCTCGGACTCAGCACCGCCTTCTTGACCTGCAATCTTCTTCCCGACCTCTCCGCCCCCACCCCCTCTCCTGCCTATCACCCTCACCTTAACCTCCTTCCACCTATCGCATTCCCAACGCCCCTCCCCCAAGTCCCTCCGCCCTACCTTTTATCTTAGCCTGCTTGGCACACCTTTCTCATTCCTGAAGAAGGGCTTATGCCCGAAACATCGATTCTCCTGCTCCTTGGGTGCTGCCTGAACTGCTGCGCTTTTTGAGCAACACATTTTTCAGCTCTGATCTCCAGCAATAAGCTAGAGAATTATAATTTGCCAATGATGCCATATTGGTGTAGGGTGGTGTAGTTTGTCTGATTTGCGCCAATTAGCCTGTCACACTGAAACTGGTCTCACGGAACAACAAATTGTGAGGGACATGGATAAGGTAAATGGACAAGGCCGTTTCCCCAGGTTGGGGAAGTCCAGAACTAGAAGACATAAGTAAAGGATGACAGGGGAAAGATTTAAAAAGGCAACCTTTTCATGCAAAGGGTAGTGCGTGTATGGAATGAGCTGCCAGAGGAAGTGGTAGAGGCTGGTACAATTACAACATTTAAAAGGTATCTGGATAGGTACATGAATAGGAAGGGTTTGGAGGGATATAGGCCAAGTGCTGGACAATGGGACTAGATTAATTTAGATTATCTGGTTCGGCGTGGATGAGTTGGACCAAAGGGTGTGTTTCCGTACTGTACATCTCTATGAATCTATATACACTGGCACTCCTTTGTCTAAATTGCTTGTTACTTTCCCAAAGAGCTCTAACAGATTTGTCAGGCATGACCTTCCTTGATGAAGCTGTGCTGATTCTATCCTATATTACCGTGTTCTTCGAAGAACTCCGCAATCTCACCTTGAAGAATGGACTTGGAAATCTTTCCAACAACCGACTACCCGGCCTGTAGTTTCATGCCTTCTGCCTTCACATCCTCTTCAATGTTGTTCTGAAGATTGTGTTCTAAAGACGTGTCTCTCTGGACTCCAAACATTAATTCTACTTTCACTCCACAGATATTACCAGCTCAACTGAGTCTTTCCTTGAATTTCTGTTTTGTTTCTGATTTTTCTTTGTGTTTCATATTATTCTCATTTCTGCCTCCTGACTCTTTTCAGGTTCTGGTCTGCTGCTGATGTCTTCCACCATGAGGACTGATGTAAAGTCCCTGTTCAGTTCCTCTGCCGTTTCTTTGTTCTGCATTATGACTTTTCCAACCTCATTTTCCTAATGTCCAATGTCCACTTTTGCCTGTCTCTTAACCTTTTGTATATCTAAAAAAAGCTCTTGCAACCTTCTTGCCAATTATTTGATAGCTTACCCTCATATTTTAACTTTTCCCCTTTTATTGCACCTTTAGCTCTTCTCTGCTGACTTTTCAGGGCTTCCTAATCCTTTGGCTTTGCCATTAATTTTCACCACATTGTATGATTTTTCTTTTGCTTTTATCCCTTGTCAGCCATGGTCATTGCCTTGTCCTTTCTTCAGTATGTTTCTTCTACTGGAGATGATTTTCTCCTGTTACTTCCTAATTATCCTCATTATCAAAAGGATGAGGACGCTTTGAAGAGGGTGTAGAGGAGGTTCTAGATTAGAGTGGCGTTGGAAAAGCACAGCAGGTCAGGTAACATCCGAGAAGCAGGAAAATCGACATTTTGGGCAAAAGCCCTTCATCAGGAATGAAGGCAGGGAGCCTCCAGGTTAGAGAGATAAATGGGAGGGGAGGTGGGCCTGGGGAGAAGGTAGCTAAGAGCACAATGGGTGGATGGAGGTGGGGATGGAGGTGATAGGTCAGAGAGGAGGGTGGAGCGGATAGGTGGGAAGGAAGATTGACATGTAGGACAGGTCATGAGAAGGATGTTGCCTAGTATGGAGGGCACTAGCTACGAAGAGAGGTTGAGTAGATTGGGATTATTTTCATTAGAAAGACGAAGGTTGAGGGGAGACCTGATTGAGGTCTACAAGATCATGAGAGGTATAGACAGGGTGGATAGCAAGAAGCTTTTTCTCAGAGTGGGGGTCTCAATTACTAGGGGTCATGAGTTCAAACTGAGAGGGGGAAGGTTTAAGGAAGATGTACGTGGAAAGCTCTTTACGCAGAAGGTGATGTGTGCCTGGAACACGTGGCTAGCAGAGGTGGCCGAAGTTGGCACAATAGCATCATTTAAGATGTATCTAGACAGATACATGAATGGGCAGGGAGCAGAGGGATACAGATACTTAGAAAATAAGTGACAGGTTTAGATCAAGCCTCTGGATTGGGTGCAAGCTTGGAGGACCGCAAGGCCTGCTCCTGTGCTGTAATGTTCTTCATTCTTTGTTACCCCCAGAAACTCCTGCTATTGCTGCTCTAACAGCTTCCCTGTTAGGATCCCTTTCCAATCATTTCAGGCCACTTCCTCCCTTATGCCTTTGTAATCCTTTTACTCAATTGCAATACCATTACATCTGATTCCACCTTCACCCTTTCAAACTGCAGGGTGGAGCCTATCATAATGTGGTCTCTGGTCCCCTAGGGGTTCCTTCGCCTTCAGCTCCTTAGTCCCTTCTGCCTCATTAAACACCCCAAACGGTTGTGAAGAAAGGTTACCCAACCTGAAATGTTAACTCTGATTTCTCTCCACAGATGCTACCTGACCTGCTGAGCTTTTCCAGCAATTTCTATATTTGTTTCTGATTTACAACATCCGCAATTCTTCCAGTTTTTGTTTAACAAATGGTGGAATTTGAATTCCATAAAAATCTGGGATTGAGTCTAATAGACATGGAATTCCTACAGGCAAAAGTGAGGACTGCAGATGTTGGAGATTAGAGCCAAGAGTGTAGTGCTGGAAAAGCACAGCTGATCAGGCAGCATCCAAAGAGCAGGAGAATCAACGTTTTGGGCAAATGAGGCTGGGACCCTCAGGAGTGGAGAGATAATTCCTACAGTGTGGAAACAGGCCATTCAGCCCAGCGAGTCCACACCGACCCTCCTAAGAGTATCCCACCTCCCCAACCCTGCATTTCTCATGGCGAATTCATCTAGCCTACACATCCCTGGACAATTTAGCACAGCCAATTCACCTAACCTGCACATCTTTGGACTGTGGGAGGAAATTGGAGCACCCAGAGGCAACCCACACAGACATAGGGAGAACATGCAAACTCCACACAGACAGTTGCCCAAGGCTGGAATTGCACCTGGGTCACTGGCACTGTGTGGCAGCAGTGTTAACCACTGAACCACCGTGTCAGCCTGGTGACCATGAATCCATTGTCAGTTGTTAGGAAAAGCCAATCTGGTTCGCTAATGTCCTAGAGGGGAGGAAAGTGCCATCCTTACCTGATCTGGCCTACATGCAAGTCAGACCCACAGCAATGTGGTTGTCTCGTTAACTGCCCTCTGGGTAATTAAGGATGGGTAATAAATGCTGGTCCAGCCAGTGATGCTCTCATCCTGTGAATGAATAGTAAATAAAAAATCCCAAATTACCTCGTGTGCCCTAACACAAGCTGGTCAAAATGAAATCTCAATATAACGAAGAACAAAAGAGACATACAGCTTCAACCCTCTAAGCCTGTGCCGATCATCATAACATGGATAAACTAAAAAACAAACCTTCTGCCCTTATTGGGTCTGTATCCTTCTATTCTTCCCTTCTTCATGTAATTATCCTGATGCCTCCTAATGTGCCTGCGTCCACCATTTCTTCTGGCAGTGCATTCCAGGCTCCTCCCACTCTCTGTGTGAAAAACATCCCTCACACATCTCCCTTAAACTTTCCCCCTCTCACCTTGAACCTGTGCCCCAGGACATATACATTCCATGAATTACTCTTCTTGGTACTCGCTGCCAGCCTGATTTTCCCAGTCCACAAGCAGATGCCTCAAGGTCTAAGGGCAGAAATCCTTAATCAAGTCCAGGGGCCCACCCCGTGGTTGGGCCTTCTGGTACAATAAGGGCAGCCTCCGTTGTCAGTTCAGGGACTTGGCCACTGTCATTCAGTCAGTCAGGGCAGTCAGGGGTCTGTACAATCTGCAGAGTGGGTCACAGTCAGTTCTGGGCGACTATACACTGTGGGTCAACGCTGTGTTAGGGAAATTGCAATGGTGCAGATTGCAAGCAACATGCTGGGCTGCAGAAGGGAATAATGTTAGGGGATGACTTAAATGAAAGAGTTGGGTGGGATTTGAGTATGAAATGGTTTGACAGGGAATGTATCCCTTGATGTTCTGTTCTGTGTACTATTAGCCAAACATGGGTGTGGTGACTGAAAAAGATAGAGAATGAAACATAGAAACTGGAAGCTTGGACTGCTGTCAATATTAACCACTGCAATTCCTTTTCATTATTCTTGGGATGAGGGCATCATTGGCTGGGCCATATAGGTATATGAATAGGAAGAAATGGAAGGGGATGGGCCAAGTGCTGGCATTGGGACTAGATTGGATTGCAATATCTGATCAGCATGGACGAGTTGGACCAAAGGGTCTGTTTCTGTGCTGCACATCTCTTTGACTCTATAAGTCTAACTGGGAGTTGAACCTGTGACCCTGAGAACTCAGGAAGAAGCAATTTGGACCGAAGGGTCTGTTTCCATGCTATACAACTCTATGACTCCACTACCCATTGCCCTTGAGAGAGTGATGGTGAGAAGATGGTGGTCAGAGGTCTCCCTACACTGTTGCTGAGTAAGGTTATGGTGTAGTCATAATGTTACTGGACTAGCAATCCAGAAACTTCAGCTTAATTCTCTGTGGCATGGGTTTAAATCCCAAAATCGTGAATGGACAAATTTGTTTTAAATGAAGAGGTGCAGTGAACTCCTGATGTCCTCACTTTAACTTGTGACCCATGGTACCCAATGGCTGGAGGCACTAAATACTGCAAAGGTCCTGATATCTTTCAGCTGTTATACTGAAATTGTGTGTACTTGTCTCCTCCATAGTCTAGTTGCTCCAGTACAGCTACAACACTGACATCTACCTGACCACATGAAACATTGCCCAAGCATGTCCTGCAAACAAAAGCAGATTTAATCCAACCTGGCCAATTGCTGTCCCATCGGTCTACTCTCGATCGCTAGTAAAGTGATGGGAAGTGTCATCAACAGTGCCACCAAGCACCTGCGCAGTGATGCCCAGATTGTGTTCTGCAAGAGCCACTCAGCTCCTGACTCCATTACAGCCTTGGCTCAAACATGGACAGAAGAGTTAAATTTCAGAGATGAGGTGAGAGTGACAGCCCTTGACATCAAGGCCAAATTCGACTGAGTCAGGCATCAAGGAGTCCCTAGCAAAACTGGAGGCGATGGGAACCAGGGGAACGATCTTTGCTGCTTGGATTTTTATTGATTTAATAAAAATCTAGAATATTTTTTTAAAAAAGCTAATCTAACCTTGAATAATGATTGTTGCAAAATCTCATTGGTTTCACCAATGATTTTCAAGGATGGAAATTTGCTGTCCTGATCTTGTCTGACCTGCATGTAATTCCAGATCCACAGCAACATAGCTTACTCCTAACTGTCCTCTGAATTGGCTGAGCAACCAATACAGCTCAAGTAGCAATTAGAGTTGGTTAATAAGTGCTGGCTCAGCTAGCAATGCCCAGAATTCACGAATGATATTTGTTTTATAAAATCCATCTGGTGTAGGAAGACTGGCAATGCTGTTTGGGAGGGAAGTTTCCAGGATTTTGACCCAGTGACAGTGAAGAAAGCACAATGGTAAATTTTCAAGACAGGACGATGAGAGGCTTGGAAAGGAACTTGCAGATGGTAGTACGTACCTGCTACCCTTTTCCTTCTAATTGGATATGTTTACAGGTCTGGGAGATGCTGCCTCAGGAACGGTGGTAAATTTCTGCAGTGCATCTTGTGGATAATGCACACTGTTTTGACTGAACATTGGTGGTGGAGGGAATGGATGCTTATCGATATTGTACTAATCCACAGGGCTAGTTTGCCTTGGATGCTGCCAAGATTCTTGAATGCAGTTGGAACCCAAGTCCCTGGTGCTGTGAGGAAGCAGTGCTAACCATTAAACCACCATCCTGCCTATTGATGAAGCAGCTGAAGATGGTTGGGCTTCGGACAGTACTCAGTGGAACTCCTGCAGAGATGTCCTCGAACTGAGATGACTGACCTCCAACAACTGCAACCATTTTCCTACATTCCAGGTCTGACCTCAACCAGCAAAGATCTTTCCCTGGTTCCCATCGCCTCCAGTTTTGCTAGGGACTCCTTGATGCTTCACTCAGTTGTATTTGGCCTTGATGTCAAGAGCTGTCACTCTCACCTCTTCTCTGAAATTCAGCTCTTCTGTCCATGTTTGAGCCAAGGCTCTAATGGAGTCAGGAGCTGAGTGGCTCTTGCGGAACACAATCTGGACATCACTGAGCAGGTGCTTGGTAGCACTGTTGATGACACTTCCCATCACTTTACTAGCGATCGAGAGTAGACCGATGGGACAGCAATTGGCCAGGTTGGATTAAATCTGCTTTTGTTTGCAGGACATGCTTGGGCAATGTTTCACGTGGTCAGGTAGATGTCAGTGTTGTAGCTGTACTGGAGCAACTAGACTAGGGAGGAGACAAGTACACACAATTTCAGTATAATAGCCGAAAGATATCAGGACTTATAACCTTTGCAGTATTTAGTGCCCCCAGCCATTGGGTACCATGGGTCACAAGGTAAAGTGAGGACATCAGGGGTTCACTACACCTCTTCATTTAAAGGTATAATTAGCTGTCAGAATGTGATCCACAGGCTGAAGGACAGCATAGGTCGGGTGTTTCTGAAGCGTGTCAGAAATTGCAGTCTGTATTGACAGAATGTATTTGTGTTTTTACAGTGACTTCAGGGCTTCAAGATGTCTGAAGATGCTGTGACACGTTTGGATTTAACTATATTGTAATGCAGTGGAACGCAGCAGCCAAAATGTACACAGCAAGTTCCCATAAATGGGAATGAGATCATTGGGTTTTAAGCAGTGTTGGCCCAGGGAAGAATTTTGATTCAGAAAACAGGAGTGAATGGCACCTTGTTCCTTCAAAGTCATGACTCCAGCTCTTTTACGTTGATTAAAGTGAGCAGATGATTTATGATGGAGTCTGCTCCAGTTTCTTCACAGACCAAAGGTGTGCAGGTTAGGCAGTGCTAAATTGCCCCATAGTGTCCAGGGATGTGCATTCTTGGTGGAAGAGCTGTGATAAATGCAGGGTCACAGAGTGAGAGGGAGCAGTTGGGTCTGGGTGGAGAGGCCCTTCAGAGGGTCGGTGTGGACTTAATGGGCCGAATGGCCTGCTGCCACACTGTAGGGATTCTACGCTCACTCTGTCCTGGAAATTAGCCTAGTGAAGCTTCTCTAAGCTAATTCCCATGAATGTACGTTCCTCCTGAAGTGAGCTGACCAAGCTAGTAAACAGTGTACGAATACGACAATGCCCAGTACTGTTGTAACAAGAGAGATACCCACTGAGCGTGAGCTGAGAACTCAGATTGAGGTGCGGAAAGGCAGAAATGTGAGAGCTCTTTCTTCACCCCCTGAAAAGTGCCTTGTATAACACTACACCAAGCTTTTGCTTAACTCCCAACTCCCTGATGTGTGATCAAGCTGCATGCGTAATGTTAGTACCTCCGTGTAACGTTATAAAATTATAATAAATTCTGGCCTGAAACTCTCTCATAACGAATATAATTGGTTTTCACACTATTCCCTCAAGTGCCTGCAGGCGGCTTAGAGCAGTTTAATAAATTTTACATTCAAACTTTTATTTTTTTTGTCTCGGCTAATGATGGAGTCATTTCATTTTGTCACCATTAAGCACAGATTTCAGAACTGAGTCACCACCAAATTCCATTTTTCTAACAGAAAATGTCAAGTGGTTGCCAATTGACTGCTTGGCAGCGAACTAATGGTGGCTGCCACACTTTGAGAATCTCAAGTCAGAGCCGTCTCAGTCCCATTTAAACAACTGTATGCAGTTCTGGACATCCTCCTCGGTCAGGATATCTTAGCCTGAGAGTGAAAGCAGATTCGTCAGGTGATGACGGAGTCAATGGAGCTGTCTATCAGGCAAGGTGTTAAACTGAGCACCCATCTGCAGGAGTGGGACCATTCGGTGCAGCCATTTTGGCGTGAGCAATTCGGCGCGGCCAGTTTGGCACAGCCCATTTTGGCGCAGACCCATTTAGGCGCAGAACTGTTTTGGCGCAGCTCATATTTGTCCCTTTTCAGGCTTAGTTAAAAGCATTAATGAAAGCAATAACAAGAAAAATAATGTTTATCGTCTTTAGTAAAAATGTTAAAAAGAAAATAAAAATAAAAGAAATAAGGTAAATACGAAAAATCTAAAATATGACGTTTATTCAAAATGATGGGCAATCCCTCGTGAATGCTCAATGTCATTTCTCTCACTAAATCTTCTTATGAGAGTTTGTATTCTAGCATCTGCTTCCCTGAATTTCTTTAATTTCAACGGAATATCGTGCCCTTCTATGAGACGCTCGTAGCAAATGTCCCTTCCTCTTTGAACTTTTTGTAAGCTGTCAATAAATTTCCAAATAACATACATATATATATAGCCGTCGTATGAGCACTTCTCCTTTCACCGTTTTGACAACAAAATTGTTGATGGCATTTAATGGGTTATATTTTATTTTAATAATAACTACAAACTACTGAAGAACTACAAAACAGTTCTGCACCAAAATCGGTCTGCACCAAAACCGGCTGCGCTGAATCGCTCGCACCAAAATGGCTGCACTGAATGGTCTTACACCCCCCACCCCCCGTCTGCTACCTGGAAGACTGAAGATATCCCCTAGGGTAGAGAACATCAGGGTCTTCAGAGGGATATAGACAAGTCAGAGCATCGGAGGCTGAGGGGTGACCTTATAGAGTTTTATTAAATCATGAGGGACATGGATAGGATAAATAGACAAAGTCTTTTCCCTGGGGTGGGGGAATCCAGAACTAGAGGTCTAAGGTGAGAGGGGAAAGATATAAAAGTGACCTAACGGGCAACTTTTTCACGCAGAGGGTGGTACGTGTATGGAATGAGCTGCCAGAGGATGTGGTGGAGGCTGGTGCAATTGCAACATTTAAAAGGCATCTGGATGGGTATATGAATAGGAAGGGTTTAGAGGGATATGGGCTGGGTGCTGGCAGGTGGCACTAGATCAGGCTGGGATATCTGGTCAGCATGCACGGGTTGGACCGAAGGGTCTGTTTACGTGCTGTACATCTCTATGACTCTACCACTTTGAGTTAAATGAGCGGGCATTTAAAAAATCTTGGCATATAGAATATAAAGTGGGGAGTAGGAGCTGGATGTTATTTAAATGGGGAAAGTCTGTGGAAAGCTACGGAACAGAGGGATGTAAGAGTCTGTGTCTGTGAGTCAGGAAAAGCTAGCATCCAAACATCCCAGCTTCAGTGCCTGTGTACTTCTCTCCACTTCAGCTGATGAAGGAGCAGTGCTCCGAAAGCTTGTGATCTTAAATAAGCCTGTCGGATTATAACCTAGTGTTGTGTGACTTCCGACTTTGCCCCCAACTCCAACTCCAAGTCATGTTCAGCAGGTAATATGGAAGGCAAATGAAATGTTAACCTTCTTTTCCAGTGGAATGGAATAGTAGTGAGGGTTTGGAATAAACATACAAAGCACCAGTCAGATGGCAATTGGAATACTGTGACCACTCTTGGTCTGATTATCTAAGGAAAGAAATACTGGCATTGGAGACAGTCGAGAGGAGGTTCACGAGGTTGATACTGGATTGGGAGGGACTGTTTTATGAGTAGAAGTTTGGGTGTATACTTGCTGGAATGAAGTATAATCTTATTGAAACATATGAGATTATGGGGGACTTAACAAGGTGGATACAAAGGGGTTGTTTCTTCTCCCCATTGGGGAGTCTAGGATCAGAGGGCATACTTTCAGAGTAAGGGGTCACACATTTAAGACTGAGATGTCAAAGAATTTCTTCTCTCAGAAGGTAGAGGAATTCTTTACCACAGAGGGCTGTAGAGACTGGGTCACTAAGTGGGATTCCTCCGGGTGCTCCAGTCTCCTCCCACAGTCCAAAGGTGAATTGGCCATGCCAAATTGCCCGTAGTGTTAGGTATATTAGTCAGAGGGAAATGGGTCTCGGTGGGTTACTTTTCGGAGGGTCGGTGTGGACTGGTTGGGCCAAAGGGCCAGTTTCTACACTGTAGGGAATCTAATCTAATCTAATCTAATATTCAAGGCTGAGACAGTTCTTTAATCTGTAAGGGAATCAAGGATTATGGGGAAAATGTAGGACAGTGGAATTAACATAGAAACATAGAGGATAGGAGCAGAAGGAGGCCATTGGCCCTTTGAGCCTGCTCCATCATTCGTCAAGATCATGGCCTGATTGTCCAACTCAACAGCCTAATCCTGCTTTCTTCCCATAACCTTTGATCCCATTCACCCCAAGTGCTATATCTAGCTGCCTCTTGAAAACGGTCAATGTTAGACCATAACACGATGAGACATAGGAGCATAAATTAGGCCATTCGGCCCATTGATTCCGCTCCACCATTCAATCATGGCTGATAAGTTTTTCAATCCCATTTCCCCACTCTCTCCCCATGTCTTCTGCAAACTTAGCCAGGATTTCCTCAGCCCCTTCATCCAGATTACTGATGTATAAAGTGAAATGCTGTGGTCCCAGCACTGACCCTTGTGGAACACCGCTAGTCACTGGCTTCCATCCTGAGAAGGGCCCTTTTATCCCCACTCTCTGCTTTCTGCCAGACAGCGAAGCATCTATTCATGATGGTACCTGGCCTCTAACACCATAGGCCCTTATCTTACTGAGCAGCTTCCCATGTAACACCTTATCAAAGGCCTTCTGGAAGTCTAGGTAGATAACATCCATTGACTCTCCTTCATCTAGCCTGCTTATCAACTCCTCAAAGAATTCCAACAGATTTTGTCAGCCATGACCTCCCCTTGATAAAACCTTGCTGACTTTGCCCTATTTTACCATGCACTTCCAAGTATTCAGAAATCTTATCCTTCACAATGGATTCAGGAAGGATGCATTGGCGCTGGAGCGGGTCCAGAGAATGTTTACGAGAATGATCCTAGGAGTGAAAGTCTTAACATGTGGGGAACATTTAAGGACTATGGGATTATACTTGATGGAGTTTAGAAGGATGAAGGGGCATCTGACTGAAACTTACAGAATACTGAACAGCCTGGGCAAGTAGACATTGGGAAGATGGTAGGTATATTATGTTTTGGAGATGTTCGTGTTGGACTGGGGCACACAAAGTTAAAAATCACACAACACCAGGTTATAGTCAAACAGGTTTGATTGGAAGCTGAAAATGTGTTGCAGGTTAAAGCACAGCAGGTCAGGCAGCATCCAAGGAACAGGAAATTCGACGTTTCGGGCCAGAGCCCTTCATCAGGAAATCCTGATGAAGGGCTCTGGCCCGAAACGTCGAATTTCCTGTTCCTTGGATGCTGCCTGACCTGCTGTGCTTTAACCAGCAACACATTTTCAGCTCTGATCTCCAGCATCTGCAGACCTCACTTTTTACTCACAGGTTTGATTGGAAGCACTAGCTTTCGGAGCGCCGTTCCTTCATCAACCACCTGATGAAAGAGCAGCGCTCCGAAAGCTAGTGCTCCCAATTAAACCTGTTGGACTATAACCTGGTGTTGTGTGATTTTTAACTTAGTATATTGTGTGGTTGAGAAGGCATATGAGATAGTATCCTTTATTAGGTGAGCCATAGAATACAAGAGTAAGGAGGTTATAATGGAACTGTATAAACTTAGGCATTTCTGGTCACTGCAATATAGGAAGGATATGATTGCATTACAGATGTAAAGGTGATTTACCAGAATGCTGCCTGGGCTAAAAGTCTGAGCTCTCAGGAAAGATTGGAGAGGCTGACGTTATTGCCCTTGGAGCAGAGAAGATTGAGACGGGATTTGATTGTGGAGTAGTTGGGGCCTCAGATAGGGTGGATAGGAAGGCACGTTTTAACTAGCAAAAGGGTCAATATCAGGTGGCTTAAATTTAGGTTAAGAGGTAGAGGCTAAAAGGAGGATTGAAGAGAAATTTGTTTCATCAAGTGGCCAGTGAGAGTTAGGAATTCAATGCCTGAAAAAGTCAGACATTGGATCAGTATTTTGAAATTCACTTGCACTGTTGTCCCCCAGAGGGCTCCGTGCCAAGTGCTGGATTAGTGTAGACTGGCTTGCACATGATGTACCGAATGGCCTCCTTTTGATCTGCAAGAATAACAAAACTTTAACGGGAATCTGTTTCCTCTGTAGTCACTCAGCATCTCTGGAGGCATTTGGCAAAGGACAATTAATGCGGTATTGTTAGCAATAATCACATCCTGAATTATACAAACAAATTATAAAGAACATATTGATGCTCTTATTAAACATAAAATAGAATGCATTGTCTATAACCACAAGGTGCGAGAGAGTTAAATTGCCCGCCCTAATAAACTGCTTTGTCCTTTTAATAAGACTCTTTACACTGCTTACCATAAATAATCATTCTTGTCAAAATTAATGGAAGAAAAAGCCTTGATACCAGCTGAAAGCAATATGATTTCAGCATGGCCCATAATTAAGGTAATTATTCCTTTAATATACACAGGAAAACTGGTGCTGAAGTCATACTGTTAATTTAATGAACACTGTAAAATTGAGATGTTCCATATATGTTCTCTCTAGAGGTACCAAAGAGCTTGCTTGTGGGTATCGAAACAAGGGCACAGTTTGATCTCATCTCTTATCTACTGAGCTAACTGCATTAGTGTTGCTGGTTAGTTTTGCAGTTTATTAGTGTGCAGAAGCTCATGATCTCTGCCTTTCTCTCCTCACTTAAGGCTTAACTCTTTGACAAACATTTATTCCCCTATCCTAGTCCCTCTCTGTCTTCTTGATCACACTCTGGTGCAGCATTTTAGAAATGTTTTACTTCACTGAGCCAGTGATTTGATGCAAGTTTTGGTCTCTCCCAATCAGAATGTTTTTTTTTCCCTTTCATGCATTGATGGTGCATATTACCCCATCCCTAAGGCATCTTCTAATTCATTCACAGGGCACAGGCATCCCTGGCTAGGTCAGTCTTTATTGCATCTTGCCGACTGCTCTTGAGAAGGCTGCCTTCTTGAATCACCACGGGCCATGTGCTGTAGGGACACGCAAAATGTTGTCAGGAAGGGAGTTCTAAGGTCTTGATGCGAAAGGAACAGCAATTTTCCAAGTCAAGATGGCGTGTGTCTTAGGGAGGAATTAGCAAATGATGGTGGTACTCCCATGTATCCTTGTCCCCATAAGCTGGTTGTGGGGTTGGAAGGTGCTGTTGAAAGAGTTTCAGTGAGTTGCTATCGTACATTACAAACTGCTGCTGCAGTTTTTGTTGATAGTGGAATCACGGCAGCACATTATATTGCTTTTGCATTGCTGCTAGGGGGAGCTCCCTGGGTGTAAATTGATTATCTGTACATTGAGCTTCAATAGGGTTGAGGCTCCAAGATACGACAATAGATGCATTAAATATGGATACATTTGAAGCACCTGTCTATGGGATTGGGAATAGAGGATAGCTTTAGACATGTTAGAGTGATATATAGGAATATCAACATTAGCAGTTCCCCTTTGATTAGTGACAGTGAGAGAGTAAATGAAGACAGTAGAATTAAATCTCTAAAATTCTGGCTGATATCCTCCTCAGGAAGGAAGCCTTTCACCTTTTACAAACTCAGGATGCTCCAAGGTGTTTTGCAAGCAATGAAGTACTTTAAAGTAAAATTAACCATAGGGCTGCTCTCTCACTAAAGAGCGGGGGAGTGGTATTTGGTTTAATCTGAGGGACACCACTACACCTCAGGCAAGCACAGAGTTTGAGAGGGACAATCTTTCAAGGTAACCTCAGCTGGGCTGGGATTGAACTCCTTTATTATCACTTGGTATCACTTGTTCCGGCCAAGTATGCTACTCTGGGATGCACATAGTTCTATCATGTTAGATGGTGCTGTTAGGTTTTGTTCAGAAGGGATGTGAATTTGGAAGTTCAGGTCACAATTTGAGAAAATCCAGTTCAAGTCAGAGAAGGTCAGTCTGAAAACTAAGGGCCTGAATTTGCCCTCGATCAGCAATGGGAAGTATGCTCACAGCCAATCAGCAGCCTGTTGCACAGCGTGCCTGTCTTATTACCCACAGTTGGAATCCAGTGAACAGTTCTGGTCCCCTTATCCAAGGACACATCCACCTGGCTGACCCCAGGTTGACATGGCTGATCCTAGGGTTGTCTTATGAGGAGAGGTTGAGGAGGTTGAACCTGTACTCATTGGAGTTTAGGAAAATGAGAGGTGACAGTGTGGATATGGAAAGATTGCATCCCCTTGGTGACCAAGTCTAGGATCTGAGGGCGTAATTTCAGAATAAGGGGTCACTCATTTAAGACAAAGATGAGAAGGGATTTACTGTATTTTTTCAGAGGAGGGTTGTGAATCTGGGGAAATCTTAGAATCATAGACTCATCGGATTAAAGAATCCTTACAGTGTGGAAAGAGGTAATTTGGCCCATCAAGTCCGGCAGTGGCCCTCTGAAAGCTGTCCCACAGAGACTCCCCACCCTATCCTTGTAACCCCACATTTTGCCATGGCCAACCCACCTAGCTTGCACATCTCTGGACACTATGTGTAATTTAGCATGGCCAACCCACCTAACCAACACATCTCTGGATACTATGTGTAATTTAGCATGGCCAACCCATCTAACCTACACATCTCTGGATACAATGTGCAATTTAGCATGGCCAACCCACCTAACCAGCAGATCTTTGGGAATCTTTACCACAGGGAAATGCCAAGGATGGATCATTAACTGCATTAAATGCTGAAATAGGCAGATTTTTAACCAGAAAGGAATTGAGCCTTACACTGAGAAAGCAGGAAAGTGGAGTTGAGGATTATCAAATCAATGGTGATCATATTGAATGATGGAGGAGACTCGATGTACTGAATGGCCTATTTCTACAACTCTGTCTTATGGGTCTTGCAAATGAGTGCTGAGATTTTTCATTCCAAACCCAGTAAAAGTGACAGAGAGATGAAGGAGTGAGTCTCCAAGAACAGTGAGCACTGAACCTCACAGCTGGGTACAAGCCTGTACCACACACTGCTTACAGAGATTACCATCACCCACTCGAAAACCAGCTTAGGACAGATTACAGCAATGTGAGCAGCAAGCACACAGAGATGAAACAGAAAAAGGAAATGTTACAAAAATCTGTAGAGCAATAATGGAATGCTTTCAAATAAAGATCACAACCATACCCCATGTAAAAAAAGATTGCAACTCGAGGTTTTAGCATATCATGGATAAATTAAATGCTTGGAAACCAATTAAAGAGGTCTGTTGAGGATAGGAATAGCAATGAATGAATTGAAAGGAGAATACGAGAATATGTGATTAAAAAAAATCCAAACAAAGTAAAGTTAATGTGGAACATGAGAGAAAAATTTGCAAAACCATCAAAAGGAACGCTAGTTCTCTTTGGCATCCACACCAGTATAAAGAGAATTATTGAAAGCAAGGTGAGGCTACAGACCTTGACTCTATGACCCAGAATCCCTGATGTCTCTGAAAGAGAGCTTCAGATTTCTTCATGTGCAAGAAACTGTTTGCTAAATGACCGAACTCTAACCTGAAGGGCAGCTCTACTTGTTCCAAACCTCCCGGCCATGGGGAGTTACTTATTCTCATTTTACCCTATTAATTCTATTAATCATTTTAAATACCCATGCTTGGATTACCCCTTGAATCCTTCATTCAAAAGGAGATAGATCAAATTTGTGAAATCTGTCATCATATCTTAAACAAAGTAATTATAGCTAAAGTGAGAGATGGTGTACCGGAGTTGAGAAAAAGTATGTGTGGGGAGAATTGTGATAGAGGGTAGAGAGGCAAAAAATAGTCTTGTATTGTTTAGAGGTAAAGAGGAATGAATAGTGGATCATTGAGTTTAAAAAGTCACCTAGCAGAGTAAGGAAGAAACTTCCTCTGCCAGTCAGCTCTGGCTTAATAGGTCATTACTGGGTCAGAAGGGCAAGGATTCAAGCCTCAATCTAGAGGTTTGAGCATGACATTCAGGTTGACACTTCCAAAGCTGAGAAGAAGGAAACAATGTGTAGGTAGTCCAATTAGGGAAGGGGCTGTACTGGACATTGTATTGGCCAGGTGATCGAAGTTTCATTGGGGATCATTTGGAAACAGCGATCATAATTCTGTATATTTTAAGATAGTTACAGATAAGGATAAAACTGGTCCTCAGATGGAAGTGCAAAATTGGGAAGCTGAACTGCAACGGGATGAGGAAGGAACTGAAGAAACTAGATGAGGGCAACTGTTTGAGGGTAAAGCCATATCTGACATTTAGGAGTCATTTAAGGGCCAGTTGAGCAGAGTTCAAGACCAGCATGTTCCTGTGAGGATGAAAGGTAAGAATGGCAAGACTGAGGAACTTTGGATGACAAGCAATAGTGAAAGTTTAATCAAAAAGAAAAAATAAGTTATATGTAACACTTTGGAAACTAAGATTAGACAAGGTCCTTGAGGAAGATAAAACAAACAGGAAAGTACTTAAACAAGGAGTTAGGAGGGCTAAAAAGAGCTATGAAATGGCCTTGGCAAGTAGGATTAAGGAGAATCCCGAAGCATTTTATAAGTATTTTAGAATGAAGAGGGTAGATCAGGTAAGGTTAGGTCCATTCAATGATAAAGGAGGGAATTTATGGAGTCCAAGAAAGTGAGTGATGTCCTTAATGAGTACTTTGCATCAGTATTCACCAAAGAGAAGACGTGGATGATGGCAAGATTAGAGAGGGATATGTTGATATTCTGGGGCATGTTGATATTGAGAAGGAGGAGGTGTTGGGTGTCTTGAAAAACATTAAGGTAGATGAGTTGCCAGGGCCTGATGAGGGCTATTCCAAGATGCTGAGGAAGGCCAAGTAGGAGATTGCTGGGGCCTTGACAGAGACGTTTGTCTCCTGTTTGGCCACAGTGGAGAATAACCAATGTTGTTCCTTTGTTTAACAAGGGCAACAGGGATAATCTAGGAAACTATAGACCAATGAGGCCTACATCAGTGGTGGGGACATTATTGGAGAAGATTCTGAGGGTGAGAACTCACCCGCATTTGGAAAAAAATGGACTTACCATTGAAAGTCAACATGGCTATGAACAGGAGAGATCCTACCTCACAAACGTGAGGAAATAACGAAGGTGATTGATGAGGGTGAGGCAGTGGATGTTGTCTACATGGACTATACAAAAGCATTTGGCAAGTTTCATGATGGTAGGCTGGTCCAGAAGATTAAGTCACATAGGAGCCAAGGTCAGTTGGTAAGTTGGATATAAAATTGGCTTGGTCAGAGAGGACAGAGTGCAGTTGTGGAGCAGTGTTTTTCTGACTGAAGGATCTCTGACCAGTGGCATTCCACAAGAGTCAATGCTGGGATCTCTGTTGTGTATATATAAATCATTTGAATGAAAATGTAGATAGTTTAATTAGTAAGTTTGCAGATGACACAAACATTGGTAATGGAGTCTGCTGATAGTGAGTAAGGTTGTGAAAAAAGCAAATATCAGTTGGAAACTTGGTGGAGATATGGCAGATGGAGCTTTATCTGGACAAGTATGAGGTGATGCTTTTTGGGAGGTCAAATGCAAGAGGAAAGTGTACATGAAATGGTTGGATCCTTAGGAGCATTGATATGTAGAGGGATCTCGGGGTACAAGTCCATAGCTCCCTGAAAGTGGCAGCACAAGTGGATAAGGTGGTAAAAGGAATACAGCACGCTCAACTTCAGCAGTCAGGACATTGAGTACAAGCCATGTTGCAACTGTATAAAACTTTAGTTTGCCCACATTTGCAGTACTATTTGCAGCTGTGGTCACCACACTATAGGAAGGACATAGAGGTTTTGGAGAGGGTGCAAAAGAGGTTTGCCAGGATGTTGTATGGGTTGGAGTGTGTTAGTTATAAAGAGAATTTGGAGAAATTTGGATTGTTTTCACTAGAGCATCTAAGGCTGAGGGATGACCTGATAGAAGTACAGTAGTGCCTCGACATACGAACGACTCCGTTCACAAACAAATCGGTTTACGAAGAGGATTGTATGTAAAATTTTGCTTCAACGTACATATGAAATTCAAGGTACGAACGAAGGTACGAATGCAAAAAGCCCGTGTGCGGCCACGTAGTTTCATTGTTCTGCTTTGCTACGCGTGCTTTGAACGCAAAAGCTCTCGGGCCCCACGTGATCTCATTCAGTTCGTATTTGGCGCGCGCGCTGTGAACATCATTCGTTGCTACGTCCAAGCATTCTTATGCTTTTTTTTGTTTTTTGCATTAAATTAGCCCTCATTATGGCTCCCAAGAAAGTGAAAAGTGGTAGTGATAGTGGTGTTAAGAAGCTAAATATATTACAGTGGAAGCGAAGAAGGAAATAATAACTAAACACGAGAATGGTGCTTGCGTATCTGGTCTCGCTAAGCAGAACGACATGGCGAAATGGATCAATTGGAATTACATTAATTCAAATGGGAAAAATTGATTCAGTTTGTGAACTTTTCCGTTCGTGAACCGGGTACTGGAACAGATTATGTTCGTAAGTCGAGGTGCTACTGTATATAAAATTACAAGAGGCATGGATAGGGTGGATAATCAAAGTCTTTTTCTCTGAGGAGAAATGCCAAAGATTAGGTTTAAGGTGTGAGAGGAAAGGTTTAAACAAAATGTACAAGGTCTTTTGTACGGAAGGTGGTAGGTGCTGAGAACATAGAGTCATACAGTCATAGAGATGTACAGCACAGAAACAGATCCTTCGGTCCAACTAGTCTATGCTGACCATATATCCCAATCTAATCTAGTCCCATTTGCCAGCACTTGGCCCATATCCTTCCACACCCTTCATACAGGCAAAAACAAGGACTGCAGATGCTGGAAACCAGAGTCTAGATTAGAGTGGTGCTGGAAAGGCACAGCAGGTCAGGCAGCATCCAAGAAGCAGGAAAATCGACGTTTCAGGCGAAAGCCCTTCATCAGGATTAGAAGCAGAGAGCCTGAAGGGTGGAGAGATAAATGAGAGGGGTGTGGGGGTGGGAAGAAAGTAGCATAGAGTACAATAGATGAATGGGGGTGGGGATGGAGGTGATAGGTTAGAGAGGAGGGTGGGGGAAGGTAGCAAAGAGTTCAATGAGTGAATGGGGGTGGGGATGGAGGTGATAGATCAGATAGGATGGTGGAGTGGATAGGTGGGAAGGAATATAGGCAGGTAGGACAGGTCATGGGGACAGTGCTGAGCTGGAAGGTTGGAGCTGGGGTGAGGTGGGGGAAGGAGAAATGAGGAAACTGGTGAAATCCACATTGATGCCATGGGGTTGAAGTGTTCCGAGGCGGAAGATGAGGCGTTTTTCCTCCAGGTGTCGGGTGGTGAGGGAGCGGCAGTGGAGGAGGCCCAGGACCTCCATGTCCTTGGCAGAGTGGGAGGGGGAGTTGAAATGTAGGGTTGATTAGTGCGGGTGTCCTGGAGATGTTCCCTAAAGCGCTCTGCTAGGAGGCGTCCAGTCTCCCCAGTGTAGTTCCTATTCATATACCCATCCAGATGCTTTTTAAATGTCATAATTGTATCAGCCTCCACCACTTCATCTGGCACCACCCTCTGTGTGAAAAAAATGCCCCTTAGGTCCCTTTTAAATCTTTCCCCTCTCACCCTAAACTTATGCCCTCTAGCTCTGGACTCCCCCTGCCTAGGGAAAAGACTGTGTCTATTTATCCTATCTATGCCCTTCATGATTTTATAAACCTCTATAAGGTCATCCCTCAACCTCTGATGCCCCAAGGCAAACAGCCCCAGCCTATTCAGTCTCTTCCTGTATCTCAAATCCTCCAACCCTGGCAACATCTTTGTAAATCTTTTCTGAACCCTTTAAAGTTTCACAAAATCCTTCTGTTAGGAGGGAGACCAGAACTACACACAATATTCCAAAAGTGACCTAACCAATACCCTGTACGGCCACAACATGACCTCCTAACTCCTATATTCAATACTCTGACCAATAAAGGAAAACATACCAAATGCCTTCTTCACTATCCTATCTACCCTGTGACTCTACTTTCAAGGAGCTATGAACCTTCACTCCAAGGTCTCTTTGTTTAGCAACACTCCTCAGGACTTTACCATTAAGTGTATAAATTCTGCTGTGATTTGCTTTCCCAAAATGCAGCACCTCACATTTATCGAAATTAAACTCATCTCCACTCCTCAGCCCATGGGCCCATCTGATCAAGATCCCATTGTACTCTGAGGTAACCTTCCTCACTGTCCATTACACCTCCAATTTTTGGTGTCTTCTGCAAACTTACTAACTATACCTCCTGCGTTCACATCCAAATCATTTTTATAAATGACAAAAAGCAGTGGTCCCAGCACCGATTCTTGTGGCACTCCACTGCTCACAGGCCTTCAGTCTGAAAGTCAACCCTCCACCTTCTACCTTTGATCCAGTTCTGTATCCAAATGGCTAGTTCTCCCTGTATTCCATGAGATCTAACCTTGCTAATCAGTCTCCCATGGGGAACCTTGTCGAACGCCTTACTGCTGCTAGTGGACATGGTAGAAGCAGATATATTAGCAATGTTTAAGAAGCATTTAGAAAGACACATGGACATGCAGAGAATAGATGGATATGGACCATGTGCAGACAGATGGATTAGTTTAAAATGACTTTGAGGCCGGCCCAGACATGGTAGGCCGAAGGGCCTGTTCCTGTCCTGTATCATTCTATGTTTTGTGCTCTGTGAGGAGGAAGGGGCATTATAAATTCTGTGCCTTGACATCTTCATATATTTTTCTATCGTGAACTTAAAGGAGAAAATAACCGTTTTAAAGCAAGGATTGCTGCATGATTTGAAAGCACCAAAGTTGACATTCATTGTAAACATTGGTTACACAGCTGCCTCTTCAACATAGAATCCCTACAGTACAGAAAGAGGCCATTCAGCCCATTGAGATCGCACTGATCTCTGAAGAGCACCCCATCCAGCCCTAGCCCAAGGCAGAGATCCGATTGTGATGGCTCAAATAATCAACTGGAGGAGGAATATGGTGATTGGAGGGTCAGTATTAAAGCTTAATTCCTTCCCTGAATTCAAGGTCCTCAAGATAACTGAAACAACCTTTAATTATCCGCACAGTCTTGGCCATTTACCAAATAGTCACCTTCACTGAGCTAGGATTAAAGTTCTCCAAGTTTGTGCTCTTTCTCACCTACATTAAACAGATACTGATTATGGGCTTCCTTTACCCCACCCTTTACAATCAACAGTGAAGTGTCAATTCCTGATGAAGAACTTATGCTTGAAACATCGACCGTCCTGCTCCTCAGATGCTACCTGACATGCTGTGTTTTTCCAATGCCACACTCTTGACTCTGATCTCCAGCATCTGCAGGCCTCACTTTCTCCTAGTGGATTGTCAATGGCTACCAGAGCTTCTCTTGTCTAACCACTTGGACTCTGGTAACAGTAACTCTTGTGCTGCCTATCTGTTTCAACACTCTCCCAACTCCAGTCTACCACTAACACCTCTGTCAGCAAATACACACATAATTTGAAATCAGAGAAACTTCAAATCATTCTTAAACCCCAGTCATCTCCATGACAGTATAATCTACGCTGAGATATTCTTAGGGCAAGCACTTAGAATAGATTTGCAGGTTTACATTTTAGCCTAATTATTTACAACGTGTCCTTTGATCCAGTGAAGTAAATTGTCTTCACAGCCTTTCACTGTATACTGTTAACTTTTGTCACTTATATAAATGATTTAGTTGTGGATATAGAAAGCATGGTTTGTTTGTTTGCAGATAACACTAAGATTGATGGTATAGTAGACAGTGAAGAAGGTTATCTAAGATTACAAAGAGATCTGGATCAATTTGATCAAGGAACTGAGGAGTGGCAGATGGAGTTTAATTTGGGTAAATATGAGGTATCATTTTAGTCAAACAAATAAAGGCAAGACATATAAAATTAAACGTAGGGCCACGGATAGTGTTATAGAACAGAGAGACCTAGGGATTTAGGTACATAATTCTCTGAATTTTGCATCACATATAGATAGAGTGGTTAAGAAGGCATTTATCACGGTGGCCTTCATTGCTCAGGTCTTTCAGTATTCAAATTAGGACTTTATGTTGGGGCTGTACATTGACTTTGGTAAGGTCTTTTCTGGAATACTGTGTCCAGTTCTGATCGTCCCATTATAGGAAGGGTATTATTAAACTGGAGAGGGTTCAGAAGAGATTTACCAGGATGTTGCCGGGAATGGAGGGTTTAAGTTGCAAGGCGAGGTTGGACAGGCTGGGACTTTTTTCACTGGAGTGTAGGAGATTGAGAAATGACCTTGTAGAGGTTTATAAAATCATGAGGAATGTAGGTAAGGTAAATGGCTGGTGTCTTTTCCCGAGGGTGGGAAATTTCGAGATTAGTGGGCATATCTTTAAGGTGAGAGGAGAAAGATTTTAAAAAGACATTAGGGGCAATTTTTTTTCACTGGGAGTAATTTGTGTGTGGAATGAATTTCCAGAGAAAGTCATAGAGTCATTGAGTCATAGAGATGCCCAACTTGGAACCAGACCCAACTCAGCCATGATGACCAGATTTCCGAAACTAATCTAGGCCCATTTGCCAGCATTTGGCCCATATCCCTCTAAACCCTTCCTATTCATATACCGATCCAGATGCCTTATAAATGTTGTAATTGGGGTAAAAAATGAGGAGGCTGTTCCTTGGATGCTGCCTAACCTGCTGTGCTTTAACCAGCAACACATTTTCAAATGTTGTAATTGTACCAGCCTCCACCACTTCCTCTGGCAGCTCATTCCAGACACGTAGCATCATCCCCGTGAAAACATTGCCTCTTAGGTCTCTTTTAAATTTTTACCCCTGACCTTAAACCTATGCCCTCTAATTCTGGGCTCCCCTACACCAGAGAAAAGACCTTGTCTATTTATCTTATCCATGCCCCTCACGATTTTGTAAACCTCTATAAGGTCAGCCCTCAGCCTCTAATGTTCCCAGCCTATTCAGCCTCTCCCTATAGCTCAGATCCTCCAACCCTGGCAACATCCTTGTAAATCTTTTCTGAACTCTTTCGGGTTTCACAACATCCTTCCGATAGCTTGGATACCAGAATTTTGCACAATATTCCACCAGTGGCCTAACCAATGTCCTGTACAGCCGCAACATGACCTCCCAACTCCTATACTCAATACTCTGACCAATAAAGGAAAGCATACCAAACACCTTCTTCATTATCCTGTCTATCTGTGACTTCATTTTGTGGTGTATGCGGTACGGTTTCAACGTCTACAAGACATTTGGAAAAGTACATGAGGAAGAACTGTTAGAGGGACATGGGTTAAACGCAGGCTGATGGGACTAAATTAGCTTGGAATTATTGGGTGGGGAGTGGGGGATGCATGGACTGGCTGGACTGAAGGTCTGTTTCCGTGCTGTATGACTGTGATTCCATGACTAATTAGTTTAAACTCCCAAAAAAATGATTTCTCTGCACTTTCATAACTGCAAGCTGGAGGTGCTATGAAATCTTCCCAGCCTCTGGGTGAGGTGGGTAAATGCAAGTCAGAAATGGGGGAACCAAAGTATTAAAATCTCAAAGTTCTGCACTCAAATTTTCCACTCAAAATTTTCAACGGCGAGATAAGAATTTCACTCGTGAGTGATGAGAGGCCTATTTGCATGCATTAACGTCTCATTATCACATCATCTTGCTTCATTTATATGCAGTTTGGTATTTTTCCCAGGTGGCAGAGAGAAACTAGACAGATCCCAACATGAAACTCTGAACAGGAATCTGGGCCCTGCAGCTCACCATTATCTGAACAGCTCTCCATGTTGGTCAATGCATTCCATGGAGAGTGACCATCTGAACCCAATACCAATTGACGTTGGCATCAGGCAAATACCAGCTTCAGCACATCATCCTGCCACGTGTCAAGTCACAGATACCTTTGTTTTGTTTGATGAATAGAGTCAAACTCTAATGTTTGTTTCTTATCTTCATATGTTCCTGTAAAGAACCGAACTGTTTTAGTCACTCTGTTTGTTTTTAGAACATATTTTAAAATTTAAAATAATCATCCGGGCAGATGTTGGACTCACTTATAATACAAGTTCAATTCTTCAATACAGTCAATTCTTCGATAACACGATGGTTGCGTTCTTGTACAGCCCCACGTTGTAGAAAAATTATGCTTTAGAAACAGAGCTTAAAGTGTTGGCTATGTAATCGTGTTACAGCCAAAACACGTTTTAAAAGTTGCACTTGAAAAACAATGTCCCCAAATTGGTAATTGCATACAGCAAATTTGCATTAATGAAATGTACATTATAGCAGAACAACCTGTACTGTACTTCCTGTCATCTTATATTGTCATGCTGTTGACAAGCTGCAGTGCATGCAGGGACAGAAACTAACTCTTGCATCAGAACAAGGTCCAATTCAGGGCTCTTAGTGCTCACTCACTTTGCACCTCATTGGTAACTCAGAGCATCTCTGTGTTCCCTTGCATTGCCTTGCATTTTTACACTTCAGAATTTGGAGGCTCACAGCACTAATTCACACAGGCACAAAGCCAGTTAGCTTATCACATTTGTCAGCAGTGATCAGTCAAGTGTGTGGGCATGTTGCTGGAGGGCAGGGTTATGAGTCGATTGTGCACGGCACATGCCAGTAGTTTAAGCAGCAAACACACTGCATGTGCTTCAAGCCAGTGGCCAGATCCTGAAGTTGAAGGGGTGTAGTCCTTATTTAAATCAAGAGAACCGTCATCTGACAGCCTGCCACACTCAGACAAGGGAATTGTTTGATACCGGTGCAGGGACCTGGACACTATCAGTCTGTGAGTTAGAGGGTTCAGGATCAGGGTGTTGATCTCATTACGGTGTGGGGAGTGGGCGATACTCAATCTCGTGGTGCAATCAGTGTAGGGGCTTTCTTCTTTTTATCCCAAGGGATGTGGGCAGCAGAGGCTAGGTTGTGTTTACACCCCATCTCTGTTTGCCCCAAGGCAATTAAGAATCAGCCTTATCGCTGTGGGTCTGGAGTCACATGTAGGTGGCAGATTTCTCTTCCCTAAAGAATACGAATGAATCAGAGAGCCTTACTTTACCCCTGACAATAGCTTCATGGTCAACCTTCATCTCCAAATTTTGATTGACTTCAACTTCCATCATTTGCCATGGAGGGATTCCAACCCACACCCCTTGAACATTAAACAAAAAAAAAATTCCAAAGACCTGCGGATGCTAGAAATCAGAAGCGAAACCAGAAATTGTTTGAATTTTGAAGAAGGGTCACTGGTCCCGAAATGTTAATTCAGCAGCTGAGAATTTCCCAGCAATTTCTGTTTTTGTGCCTAAACTTTTACCTGCGATCTCCCAATGAATGGCCCAGTGATACTATCACCAGGTCATCACTGAGTAAGTCAGGGATTAGATTAGATTAGATTAGATTACTTACAGTGTGGAAACAGGCCCTTCGGCCCAACAAGTCCACACCGACCTGCCGAAGCGCAACCCACCCAGACCCATTCCCCTACATTTACCCCTTCACCAAACACTACGGGCAATTTAGCATGGCCAATTCACCCTAACCTGCACATTTTCTTGTCACTCTTCAGTTTGGAGTGTCCTTCCAAAATGGCCTGGGGTTCAGCTGCTGTCAGTCCTGGAGGTCTATCCACTGAAAGTCAATGGGAGGATTGTCATGGGCTACTGCTGGAATGAGAGAGGTGGGGAGGTCAATTATAGGGTGGGACGTAGAGGGGACAATAATTGTGAAGGAGGACAACTCAACAAAACAGGAGAGGGGAAGATAATGGAGCTTTGCAGGGAACGGCTTACTGTGGGAGTGTGGGTCACTGACAGTCACTACCCATCAGACATCAACAGGGGAAAGAATGCATCACGATATTTGACATAGCCAAGCCAAACGCAGAGGGTCAGCAGATAAAGTGGGGAGATAAATACTTAGAGTGTTGGATGGCAACCTGGGAAATCTCAAACTTCATGGGATGGTCAACTGTGAGAAAACCAGAAAGGAACATGATGCCCCCTAGTTTTCTATGATTAGATTAGATTACTTACAGTGTGGAAACAGGCCCTTCGGCCCAACAAGTCCATACCGACCCACCAAAGCGCAACCCACCCATACCCCTACATTTACCCCTTACCTAACACTATGGGCAATTTAGCATGGCCAATTCACCTGACCCGCACATCTTTGGACTGTGGGAGTAAACCGGAGCACCCGGAGGAAACCCACGCAGACACGGGGAGAATGTGCAAACTCCACACAGTCAGTCACCTGAGGCGGGAATTGAACCCTGGTCTCTGGCACTGTGAGGCAGCAGTGCTAACCACTGTGCCACCGTGCCGCCCAAATCTGGGGATGCTTTCTGTGTCTTCCAGAAGCCCTTTGTTTCAGAAGCTCACTCCACCTTTATGACAAGCTGTGCAGCGAGAGGGACTAACACACTGGATGCTGAGAAAGCTCTCCACAGAAATCAGACCAGGTACCTGGCAAATTCAGCTCACCACTTGTTCTGGAAGACTTCTGTGCTCCATAGGCCCTGTATCCATGCATCCCTCATCCGTAGACATTGGCATCTGACATTTGCCCATTTCACAACGCCATCGCCAGGGACAGTCTGCTGGTGTGGACACGGCCACCTTTTCAGTCTCTAGCCCAGTTTGTAGGCTCGACCAGGATGCATCTCAGGGACGCTTGATTGCTCTCTCTGTGCCAGCTCCTTGCCATTTGCGCCTCAACCAGAACCAAAGTCTACCAATACTGAGGTAGTGGCATCCGGATTTGTATAGGCACACAAACAGACTGCTCACACAGCAGGGGGAAATCAGTGGTAATGTCGCTGGAGTAGCACTTCAGGTTAATGAGCTGGGATCATGGGTTCAAGCCTAACTGTGACAAGTAATTAAATTTGAACCGAATAAAATTCTGATTTATTTTTTAAAAAGCTAGTCTAATGGTAATCATGCAACTACTGTTGGTTGTCACGAAAAAAAAACCCAGGTGGTCTACAATTTCTATAAGGACAGAAATCTGCTTTCTTTGCCTGGTCTGGCCTACATGTGACTTCAGAGCCTCAACAGTGTGGTTGACTTTTAACTGTCTCTGGGGCAATTAGGTATGGTGGATAAATGGTGCCCCACATCCCAGGGACACAGAAATATAAAAGCCTCTTCCAATTTTTGTATTCTCACTTCTGCTAAGAGGGGTACATCCCTCCCATGAGTTGGCATGTTGCTGCTTGTCTAAGAATAACCAGGAGCAGCAACAGACTGGCACAGAAGATAAGGAGCACCCAGCTTAGGTAGAGGATGCAGTCGCAAGGCCCTCTCATGTTCCATGGGGTCAACAGGGCACCCATAGATTTTCCTTTGTGACTTTGGGGTGGCACAGTGCTTTAGTGGTTAGCAGCTACTGCCTCACAGTGCCTGGGATCTGCTTTGATTCCAGCCTCGGGTGACTGTCTATGTGGAGTTTGCACATTCTGTGTCTGTGTAGTTTCCTCCCACAGTCACAAAGGTGTGCAGGTTAGGTGGATTGGCCATCCAAATTGTCCTGCAAGTGACAATTTGTGGCATGCTGTACTCTGCATAACTGGAATAGGTGACGAGGCTGGATGCTGAGAAACTGCGGGAATGAAAGCAGCCTTCAACATGACAGAAGCAGTTCACAGGAGGCTCCCAAGCACTGAGGATGTCACCTAGAAAGGGGACAAAACATTTGCAACAAAAACTCCCAGCTCAGCAAACAGAACCACAACAACGAGCACCCGAGCTACAAATCTTCTCCCAAACTTTGAGCCTTCCGAGGAGGAGAACGAGGAATCTGGGGAGAAGGGAAACTCCCTTTGCCCGTGACAGAGCTCAACTGCATTGGGTGCTCCAAGACAGACTGCACCTGATCGATAGCCGCTTCCAGGGATAGAGAGTAGGATGCAGGAGACCATCATGGAATATGAAACAGATGTTAGTCATCATTCCAGAATTCGCTTTGCATTGTGGGGGTGACCCCTCTATTAGTTTCGTTTGGTTTGCTTTTTGCTGTCTCTAAATAAAATCTCAGCAATGCTGAGTGGTAAGAAGGAATCAGAATCGAACTTTAGTAATGCAAACTTTAGGCATACAGTAGGTAGGTAATGAGGCATGGTGAAAAATCTCAAAGGGCTTCAAGGCAAAACAATTCTCCCAAAAACTCTACACAACTTAGACTTGGAACTCAGCCATAGAGTCATAGAGTCATACAGCATGGAAACTGACCTTTGGTCCAACTCATCCATTCTGATCGTGTTCCCAAACTAAACTAGTCCCACCTGCTTGGGTTTGGTCCATATCCCTCCAAATTTTCCCTATTCATTTACTTATCCAAGTTTTTTTTTTAAATGTTGTAACTGTACTTGCATTCACCAATTCCTCAGGATGTTCATTCCACACACAAACTACGCTGGATCTAAAAACATTGCCCTTTGTGTCCTTTCTAAAACTTTCTCTTCTCACCTTAAAAGGCATGACACCTCCTTTTGAACTCCCCCAGACTAGAAAAAAGACCCAAATCCATTCACTTTATCTATTACCCCTCAAGACTTTATAAACCTCTCTAAGGTCACCCCTCAACCTCCTAAGCTCCAGTGAAGAGAGTCCCAGCCTGTCCAATCTCTCCGTATAACTCAAACCCTCTATTCTCAACAGCATCTTGGTAAATCTTTTCTGAACCCTCTCCAGTTTAATAATATCCTTCCTATAACAGGGCGACCAGAACTGGACACAGTACTCCAGAAGAGGACTCACCAAAATCCTATACAACCTCAAAAAGATGACCCAACTCCTAAACTCAAAGATCTGAGCAATAAAGGCACGCATACTAAATGCTTTCTTAACCATCCTGTCTACCTGTGATGCAAACTTCAAAGAATTTCAAAGCCATGCACTGGGAGAGCATCAGTCTGGATTTTTAACCCAAGTAAGTCTTTTATGTTGAACCTACAACCTCCTGAATCAGTGTCAGAGGCTGACATGCGCTAGATGAAAGCAAACTTTTACTTCTTGTCAAGTGACTTGGCACTGTAAGACATATTGAGATTGAGAGCATTCTTTGAGAGAGAGAGAGAAAGCTTTAAGTGGCTGTAGTTCATCTGTCTAGACATGATTCCGAGCCAAGATCAGAGATGAAAGCAAAAGGATAGAATTATCACCAGTATGATTGAAAACATTGGTCACATCTGAGTCAGTATTGGACTCCAATCCATGATCCAACTCAACAGGCCCCCCACCCAGTTCCATCAGGGAGTGAAGATGATCACTGCATCTGCTTGGCCTTGCTTTCAACCCATGTCCCAGAAGTGAATGGGCAGGAGCTCAGCTGTGCTGTCCCACCCAGTTCGACCTCCCGGAGTTACGAACACACGGTTTAACTGTGCTGAGGCCAAAATTGAGTCCATGCTCCAGCTAATTAAAAACATTTTAAATCCCACCCAGAAGAGATTAAAAACATTGGTCGGTCCTCCTTTCCTGCTTAAACAGAGGCATAGAATGTATGAACAAGGACGTCATGCCAAAACGTCATCAATCATAAGTTATTAACCTCAACCAGGGAAGTGCTTTCAATTGTGGGCAGTGATGGAGGAGTGGGCCAGGGTGTCTCAGAGGGATGGGCCCTGTCGAATGCAGATGGTGGAGGGGAGAAGGCTGGGGGGAGGGTGATGTGGTTGGTTGTGACACTTTGTGGAAGGCTCCCAAATATCTGTCACCACTTGTATGTAGAATTGTTTCTTAACTTCAATTCTGAAAAGCTTTCCTCTAACGTTCAGATGCAGTTCTAATAGAATATCCAACCAATTTAACTCAATCGATGAGATCAGGAATACAAGTGCAGTTTGTTTAATATCTCCTTCTAAATTCACCCTTTGAGTCCAGGTGATTTCTGGCAAATCTACATCGTACTCACCACAACAAGCTAATTCCTGTACTTAAGATTGTAGCCCTAACTGAACGGGGCTCTTTGAACAGAAAGAAATCCCTCCTGGATTGTCCTTAGCTTTTAATGTTTCAACAAGCAAACTGGAATGGTTCCTTGGTGATGTGGTTCAAGATTACAGTTGTGGATGCAGGAGAACAGACAGTGGGGAAAAAGCAGAACAGAAACTGTGGGCAAAAGACGGATTGGCCTTATTTAGATAGTTAACCTTTTTGGAGCTGGTCGAAACCAGTGACAACAGTAAGATGGATGGTGGGCACTTTTGTGCACTGCCTGACAAAGCCCTTAGCCCTGAGACATTTATTTTCCAAATTGTACCACAAAGGCATCCTCAACAATATCTGACAAGAAAGCCTGCAAAAGACAATTACATTTTGTTGGGCATTGCAAATTGCCCTCGCTGAAAACTTTACTTCTTTTCAGAAAGCGAAAGCTCTGAATCGTTTCAAACACGAGGTCTCAGAGCCAAAGATACGTGAAGCAATCAGTAAAAGGTACAGAAACAATGGCTTGCATTTGTATAGCGCCTTCATGGTGTGGTAAAACACACTAAGGAGCTGCAAACGAGTACGATCAGATCAAAAGCAAACCAAGCCGTGTTTGTGGATTTGCAAAATTGAGAATTGCTTTGTGCATTTTATCCACATGGTGCGATCACATCATGGGATTAGTTTATAATGTCATGTTGTGAGACTTGAAAGGGTTCAGAAAAAATTTACCAGGATGTTGCCAGGGTTGGAGGGTTTGAGCTACAGGGAGAGGCTGAATAGGATGAGGCTGTTTTCCCTGGAGCGTCGGACGCTGAGAGGTGACCTTATAGAGGTTTACGAAATCATGAGGGGAATGGATAAGGTGAATAGAAAAGGGCTTTTCTCTGGGTTGGAGGAGCGAGCCCAAAACTAGAGGGCATAGTTTTAGGATGAGAGCGGAAAGACTTGAAAGGGATCTAAGGAGCAACGTTTTCACACATAGGAAACACGTGCATGTATGGAATGAGCTGCCAGAGGAATGGTTCAGGCTAGTACAATTAACACATTTAAAAGGTATCTGAATGGGTATATGAACAGGAAGGGTTTAGAGGGATATGGGCCAAATGTGGCAAATGGAACTAGATTAATTCAAGATATCTGGTTAGCACCAGAAGGAGTTGGACCAGAAGGTCTGTTTCCGTGCTGACCATTTCTATGAGTTTATGACTCTATCATGGTCAGCACAGACATTTGTAGAGACATTGAGGACTGCAGATGCTGGAGATCAGAGTCGAAAAGTGTGGTGTTGGAAAAGCACAGCAGATCAGGCAGCATCCGAGGAGCAGGAGAATCGACATTTTGGGCATAAGCCCTTCATCAGGAATTAATGGCCAAAGGGCCTGCTCCCGTGCTCTATGGCTCTATGTTCTATCAGCAGAGGATGTCTTCTAGCAAGAGAATAAAGGATTCATGTTTAACAGCTGGTGCAGTTCTAATTCTGTTTTTAGCTGAATTTACAACCGCTTGTCTCTGGAACCTCACAATTTGGAGATAGGACAGATGACCAAAACCTTAAACAGAGAGATTTCAAGGTTTCTCTTAAAGAGGTGACAGGTGGAGAGAGATAGGGTTTACCAAGAGTCTAGATGCCTCAGGTTATGGCTGCTATTTATAAAGTGAGTCAAGTTGGAGATATCCAACAAAGTAGAAAGGGAGAATCACATAGTCCTCAGAGAGTTGCTGGGCTGGAAAAAGTCTGAGGGACATAAAATCGCAGAATCCCTGCCATGTGGAGTCAGGCCATAGAGTCCAAACCGACTCGCCCACCCAGACCCAATTCCCACCCATCCACCTCCCCCTGCCCCCCTGCATTTCCCATGGCTAATCCATCTAACCTACACATCCCTGGAGACTATGGGCAATTCAACATGGCCAATCCACCTAACCTGCACATCATTGGACTGTGGGAGGAAACCAGAGCTAACCCATGCTGACACGAGTAGAATGTGCAAACTCCTCACAGGCAGTCACCTGGTTCTTGGTGCTGTGCGGGACAAAAAAACTGCAGTTCCTGGAATCCAAAGTAGACAGGCAGGAAGCTGGAAGAACTCAGCAAGCCAGGCATTATCAGGAGGTGCAGAAGTCGACGTTTGAGTGTAACCCTTTTTCAAGACAATGTGAGGCAGCAGTGCTAACCCTTTGGACAGGCCAGGAGAGATTTGAGCATGAGTGTGAGAATTTCAAATCTGGGGAGGTTACTAGAACAATGATTAAAGTAAGTCATTGTGCACAAAGCACTCCTTATTGTTCCATGAGAGTAGTGTCTGTAAGACACTTGCCAGTCTTCACTCTTCAGGCTCTGAGCTGCTTAATAATGAATGCATTACAATAGCATGCTCCAGAAGGTTACAGCAAATAATGTCAAGTGCGCACAAATTTCCTTTAACGAGCTGGGTCTCAATGGGCCTGTCATTGTGTTTTTTTTTGTACAGTGATTCTACAGTTAATTTGATTACTGAAAAAGGAGAAGACTTGTACAGCGTTACTGATAGCTACTTATTAAGTAGTTAGGCAGCTAAATACGTCCAAGTGGGCAAAGCAATTCTACTTCAACCTATACACAGAAAACAACAATGAAACGAGGCTCTGGCCTAGTATTATCAAGGACTCTGGTTCTAATCCCACCGTTGCAGATGGTAAAGTTTGAATTCAATCAAGTCTGGAATTAAGACCATAATGGTGACCGTGAAACTATTGTCAATTGTTGGAAAATCTATCTGATTCACATAGGTCCTTTAGAGAAAAAAACTGCCATTCTTATCAGGTCTTCAGGACAAGGGGTTGGTGTAGGGGGAGCTACAGATGAAGGGAGTGGTGGGGGCAGGGCGATGAACTGGGGATAGATGAAGACAGGAAGAGAGTATGACCTGGTTAGTCAATGGGAGGAATGAATCCGGTTGGTGGCTGGGATGGGTGGAAGGGAGGGAAGAAGGGCTGGGAAGGTAGTCGGGGAATGGGAAGGGAGGTTACTTAACGTTGGAGACCTCAATGTTGAGTCCTCCAGGTTATAGGCTGCCCAGGCATAAAATGAGGTGTTGTTCCTCCAATTCGCAGTGTGGTTCGTTGTGGCAATGGAGGTGGCCAAAGATGGTCATGTCAGGAAGGGAGTGGGAAGGGGAATTAAAATGGGCAGTAAACTGGGAGGTCTGGTCTACTCCTGTGGCCCTTTCTGAATGACCATCCTTGGTCTCCTCCATTGCCATAATGAAACACAGCAGAAATTGGAGGAACAACACCTCATCTTCCGCCTGGGCAGTCTACAGCCCAGAGGACTCAACATTGGGTTCTTCAATTTCAAATAACCTCCCTTCCCATTGCTCGAATCCCTTCCTAGCCCCTCCCCATCCCTTCTACCCCTCTCAACCACCAACCAGGTCATACCTTCTACCTGTGTTCACCTATCCCCACTTCACCATCCTGCCTCCCCCACACCCTTTATCTGCAGCTCCCCCGACACCCACTCCTAGTCCTGAAGGAGGATTGCACCCGAAATGTCAACTTCTCCACCCCCTGATGCTGCCTGGCTCGCTGTGTTCTTCCAGCCTCCTGCTTGCCTACTTTGCAAATTTTTTTTGTCTCTGATCCTTCCCTGGTCTGGGAGTAAAAAGTGAGGTCTGCAGATGCTGGAGATCAGAGCTGAAAATGTGTTGCTGGTTAAAGCTTATGCCCTGATGAAGAGCTTATGCCCGAAACGTCGAATTTCCTGTTCCTTGGATGCTGCCTGACCTGCTGCGCTTTAACCAGCAACACATTTTCAGCTCCTTTCCTGGTCTGACCAATATGTGACTCCAGAGTCACAGGAATGTTGTCAATTATTAACTATCCTCTGGGCATTAAGCAAGGGGCAATAGCTGCTGGCCTAGCCAGTGACACCCCCACCCTGTGAATGAATAATAAAGCAGATTGTGATTCCTGCTTTGAAAGGGCCAGATGCAAAACGAAAGTAGTCAAATCTTCCTTTGTTGCTGTGGAAGGAGAGATAAAAAATATGACATTGCAATGTGGCAGAGATTGGGTGATTTTCTTTTCAGTGGATCTCGCCTTAGCCCAACTTTGAAAATTTAGGAATCTTCAAACTCTTAGGTCTATTCCTGTTATTCTATTAGATTATGGCTGGTTGGTATCTCAGTATTCTTATGGTTATGATGGGGAGGTACCGGTGTTGGACTGGGGTGGACAAAGTTAAAAATCACACAGCACCAGGTTATAATCCAACAAGTTTATTTGGAAACATGAGCTTTCGAAGCCCTGCTCCTTCTCAGATGGTGCTTCCAAATAAACCTGTTGAACTATAACCTGATGTTGTATGACTTCTAACTTTTTATGTATAGTTATGGAAAATTCCAGGTGATTCCTGGCATGTAATCCTGTGGGGAAAGAATTTGTTGGATTCCTATACTAAGCATTTGTATGGAAAAATTATTTTTGATGTATTCCAGTTTGAGGTGGTTCATTCTGAATTGGTAGGGAACATAACCGCTGAGCCAACTTTTCACTAACTAAATTATTCTAGCTGAAGTGTGATTTACCAATCATTAACACACAAAATAGATGCAATCTGCATTTCTCAAAAATATAGATGTGAATGAAGTTATGTCGCCCTGACCTTGAGAATCCAATCGACCCGATCACGAGAACAATTTACCCCCTATCGATCAATCTTTGTGGTCACTCCCATAACCCAGTGACAATGATGATTCAAACTTTTAAACTTCTACGGCATTTTTTAGATTAGACTTAGACTTACAGTGTGGAAACAGGCCCTTCAGCCCAACAAGTCCACACCGACCCGCCGAAGCGCAACCCACCCATACCCCCACATTTACCCCTTACCTAACACTACGGCCAATTCACCTGACCCGCACATCTTTGGACTGTGGGAGGAAACCGGAGCACCCGGAGGAAACCCACGCAGACACGGGGAGAACGTGCAAACTCCACACAGTCAGTCGCCTGAGTCGGGAATTGAACCCGGGTCTACAGGCGCTGTGAGGCAGCAGTGCTAACCACTGTGCCACCGTGCCGCCCACTTGCCACCGTGCCGCCCACATTTTATTTTCTTTCATGGGACGCTGGCATCACCACTTTGTTGTCCATCCCTAACTGCCCCTGAACTGAGTGACTTGTTGGGACATTTCAAAAGGGAAGCCATGTTGATAGGCATGAAGAGAATGGACAATTGTTTCCAGGGTAGAAATGACAAATACTCAGGGACATAGGATTAAGGTACAAGGGGGAACGTTTAAAGGAGTTACGAAATGCGAGGATTTTTCTTCACACGGGGTGTTGTAAGTGCCTGGCTCACACTGCCACAGAAGTTGGTAGAAACCGATACAACAGCAGTGGTTAAAATGCAACTTGACAGGTACATTAATATGCAAGAAATAGAGATATGCAAACCATGGAAAAGCTAAAGGTTGTCAGCTTAGAAAGGCTTTATGGGTCAGCACAGGTTTGATGGGTCTTAAAATAAAATGAGACGCAGTTTATTCCCGTTTCAGTTACATTGATTTGGAGGTGCCGGTGTTGGGCTGGAGTGGATAAAAGTAAAAATCATGCAACACCAGGTTATAGTCCAACAGGTTTGATGTCACAAGGAATTAAGGGCTACGGGGAGAATGCGGGTAAGTGGAGTTGAAATGCCCATCAGCCATGATTGAATGGCAGAGTGGACTCGATGGGCCGAATGGCCTTACTTCCACTCCTATGTCTTATGGTCTTATGGTCTTAGGTTTATTTGGAATCACTAGGTTTTGAAGTGCTGCCTCTTCATCAGGTAGTTGTGGAGCAGAAGGTTTTGAGCTAAAGGGAGAGGCTGAATAGGCTAGGGTTGTTTTCCCTGGAGCGTCAGAGGCTGAGGTGACCTTATAGAGGTTTATGAAATCATAAATGGCATGAATAGGATAAATAGGCAAAGTCTCTTCCCTGCAGTGGCCAGAACTGGAGGGTATAGGTTTAGGCTGAGAGGGGAAAGATATAAAAGAGACTTAAGGAGCACCTTTTTCACGCAGAGGGTGGGTACGTGTATGGAATGAGCTGCCAGAGGAAATGGTGGATGTTGGTACAGTTGCAACATTTAAAAATGGATGGGTATATGAATAGGAAGGGTTTGGAGGGATATGGGTCAGGTGCTGGCAGGTGGGACTAGATTGGGTTAGGATATCTGGTCAGCATAGACGGGTTGGACCGAAGGGTCTGTTTCCATGCTGTACATCTCTATGACTCTAATCATAAAACACAACATTTATAGCAACAGGATTGCAGTGTCATGGAATGTAATGAAACAATTTTAGTTTCAGTCTTTCATCTTTTGGGATGACCACGTTAGTTTCAGAAGCTAGTTTCCCATGTTAGAAGGAACCAAAACTAACAATGCCATTCTAAAAGATGAAAGGCTTAAGCTAAATTTGTTTAACATTCCATTCCATGATACTGCAATCCTGTTGCTATAAAGCCTGTGTCTTATGATTCTGCTCCACAACCACCTGATGAAGGAACAGGCTTTGAAAGCTAGTAATTCCAAATAAACCTGTCGAACTATAATCTGGTGCTGTGTGATTTTTAGCTAAGTTACGTTGGTTAGTTGAGGACAATTTCTGACATTAGCAGGAGTGAGGGATGAGATGGCTGACTCCATTGGGATCTGCGCCAGGCTCCTCAATTTCCATCCGGGAACATGGACGAAGCCTGGGGCAGCTTCCAACCTCAACCCCTTCAGAATGGTTAGTTTTTACAACAGGAAACGGTGTCACATGGAGCGTTGAATGAATTGGATTGTCAACCCCTTCATCATCCAATTAGCTCAAGGATTAGGAGTTTCGAGCTGATTGTGCACTCTGTAGGAAAGGCTTGAATTAATTTATGGCCTTTCACTACCTCAAGTTTTCCCAGAGCACTTCAGAAGCAATGAAATTTCTTAAATTCATTTTTGAAATGTAGTCTAAATTAACTCCACAGAGGCTGGTAACCCATCACCAAGCTGCCCATTATTTACCCACGAAGAATCCTTGATACTGATCCAACTCCCTCAGAGTGAACAGAGCCTCTGACATTCCTGCTTATATCTGTCAGCCAGGACTTCCTGACTGGACCAGACTAACAGCCCCAATCAGGGAACTCATATTCTATAAGGTCTAGCTCACTACAATTACTAGGAGATGGTGAGAACTGCAGATGCTGGAGAGTCAGAGGTGATAAAGTGTGGTGCTGGAAAAGTACAGCCAGTCAGGCAGCATCTGAGGAACAGGAGAGTCAACATTTTGGACAGGACCCAAAACATTGAACCCATGAAGGGACATGCATCCTGTGTAACTGAGTCCAGGGTTTATCTGCCGTCCCCACAAATATTAGGGAGCTGTTGGCAGGACCAAAAATGTTGGCTCTCCTCCTCCTCATTACAATTGCTCCATCTCTCCCCTACTGATTCTGAGGTTATAGGCCAGGTCTGTTTTGTGTAGCTCCTCCTGGGGTGTTTTGGCACCGGGTCAGACTCCTCCCACACTGCCTCTGATATGGGCAGTGTTAACGGGGAGTAGCTTGCCTCTTGCGCCCGGGGCATCTCAGAAAATATTCACTCTCCTCTTTCCAGGCAGCAAACGGGTTGATGCAGCAACATCCTCCATGTCTATCTCAGATTCTGCAATATCTTAATGGTGATGGAGGACCCTTGGGTTCTGGAACAGTCTAGAAAAGCTGTTGAGGAGTTAGGCACATTTTGCTCCCCCACTGTTTGTGAGTTTGCAGCTTTCATATGGTCCACATGCTTGTTCAGGACTGTCACACTCACCCAAAGTTTAGACACCACTGGATCTAACCTCACTTCGATCATGCCTCTTACCCATGCAGGGCCAATCTCGTGGTTCCAACACCAAACGTCATCCCTGAATCAAACTGTCTCCCTCGCTTAGTGGAATCTTGTGTCTGGCATTTCTGATGTTGTTTCACCCTCACCTCCAGGTCCGGGAAGATCAGGTTTAACCTGTGCTGAGTCTTCTCCCCATTAGCAACCCTGCTGGACTATCCCTGTAGTTGCATGAGGGGTAGTCTTGTAACTGAATAGGAACCTGGAAGTTTGGTATCAAGTGAAGATGTAAGCTTGTTTCTTTCAGTCTGTCTTCAAAATTTGGATTGCTCTTTCTGCCAGACCATTGGATGATGGATGGTATGGAGCTGTCTTTATATATTGAATACCATTCAATTCTAGAAAATACTCAAAGTGCCTGCTGGGAAACAATGGCCCATTATCTGTGACCAACACTTCCGGGAGCCTGTGCATTGCCTAAGATGTGCGCAGTTATTGTCATCCCTGTGTTTAATGAGGGAGCTCTATGCATGTTCAGCCATGCAGAGTGGGCATCTACAATGACTAAGAGCATTGAGCCCATAAAGGGACCTGCATCGTCGATTTTTAACTGCGTCTTCTTGCGTACAAAGTCTGAGATTGTTGGCCATGTCTGCAAGTGTCCAGAAAATTTAAAACCATTATGGAGTCTTCCAGTAGCAGTACTACCGGTGGTGTATCTGTCAGCAGGAGGTGACTCAATGCATCTGCATTCACTACTTGGCCTCTCAGACAGTGTTCTAACTTTCAATTACACACACTTAGTATTGGAGCCCACAGCTGAATTTGGCCTGAAGCTATGGGTGGCGCGTCCTTAGCTTCTTTAAGTAGCCCTAACAGGGCTCTGTGTATTATTATTGCCAACTTATATCTGTAAAGGTATTGATGGAACTTCCTGACTCCAAATACGCCTGCCAAATCTTGCTTCTCTATCTTTACGCTCTGCATTAGCCAAAGTCCTGGATCCATATCCTATTGGGCACTCCTCTCCATTGGGCATCTATGAACTAGTACTACCCTGATACTGTATGGGGAGGCATCACATGTTGATACCAGATTTCACTTTCAATCATAGTGTATCAACACCCTAGAGGATGATAGCTGTTTCTTCACTTCCCTGAAAACAATGGCTTGGCTATGTAAGCATTTCCAAGGCTGAGCCTTCTTTAAGAGTTGATGCAAAGGTGCAGGAATGGAGGTCAGGCTATGTAAGAACTTTCCATAATAATTCACCAGCCCAAGGGAAGTCCTGAGCTCCAGTGCAGCCATGGGAGCCAGGGCACCTTTGATTCCTCTCACTTTATCTTCCAGCTGGGTGTAGCCCAGTCTTGTCAACTCTGTGGCCCAAATAAGTCACTTGGGAAGCCTGGAACACACAGTTTTCTCTTCTAAGGTGTGCGCCCGCCGAAGAGAAATGCCTAAGAACTATGCCAAAGTTCTCTAAGTTCTCCTGAATGGTCTTCCCTACTATTAGCACATCATCTACATAGGTAACGACTTGGGGTATACCTTGTAAAATATTCTCCAACATGCACTGACATATTGGAGAGGCTGAGGACATCCTAAATGGCAGTCTTGTGTATTAGTACAAACTCTTACAGGTATTAATTTTTGCATATATCTGGGAATCCTCGACTAACCACAGGTTACACATAGCTCACATCCATCTTTACCCAGTCTGGCCTACATATGACTCCAGACCCGCAGCCATTTGTTGGACTCTTAACTGTCCTCTGAGCAATTAGGGATGGGTAATAAATGCTAGCTTAGCCAGTGACGTCCTCATCTCATGAATGAATAAAGAATATGGCACTGAGTGGCCCTGGTGGAATCTTGGGATTGTTTCCTGGTCAACATGCAAGGTGGCCTTGGATCCTTTGATAGTCCCAAGACCTTCCTGAAAAACGTCTGGATATTTAATTAGGACTTCACTTTGCTACAATCTGTGGTAACTGAGCCAGCTGTTTCTCATAAGACACCGGACCTGAAGTTGTACCCTTAATCTGTGAGGGCTCCCCAGTATAACTTCTCAGTCCAGCTGAAGTCTTGCACAAAGTTGAGGGTTAGAGTCCAGAGCGAATTAGACCATTTAACCAGACATTTATTTTGATTTCTTTCTGATTTGGAACTTGCTTAAGCATTTTAACTGTTCCAATCAAAATTTGGTGCACTTTCCAGCGTGTGCATTCTCCTGGATACCGGCCTGTAAGTTCTCTTGTTCAATTTAGGTCTAGTGGGATTCTTTTGTTGTCTCAAGTTCACATACCAGCAGCAACCAGAATGGCTTGCTGGCCTGCATCCTGAAAAAGATTTTAACCATTTGGCCAAGGCTTGGCTTTGGTTTTAGGATTTTGCTGTGGGCTGACCTAGAGTCCCTCTGCTCAGGATGTGTCCTGACTGAGGCTATGCAATTATTTAGAATCGTATTCACTAGGATTTAGAGGAATAAGGAGGATTTTGTAGAAATCTGTAAAATTCCAACAGGTTAAATGCAGGAAGGATGTTCCTGATGGTGGGCAAGTCCAGAACCAGGGGTCATATTTCAAGGAAAAGTAAATTGCTACCCTTCCCCAGTCCACTGCCTTGTATTTCCTCTGGGATGATTCAACGAGTTATTACACCCATCACCATCTCCTCCGATGTCCCCCACAGCTCACTCAGAGCACAATGTGAACATAAACCACTCATTCCAAGCTACCAAAGCCCTGTGCTAAAACAAGTCAGGAAATATCAAAAGACTAAAAGCTGAATCTTATGGAGTGCTGCTCCTTCATCAGGTAGTTGTGGAGAATGATGAGGGAGCAGCGCTCCAAAAGCTAGTGCTTCCAAATAAACCTGTTGGACTATAACCTGGTGTTGTGTGATTTTTAACTTTGTCCACCCCAGTCCAAACACTGGCATCTCCAAATTGTGAATCTTATGGGGTTTTTCTTTTGGCTAAGTCCATGTTGTGTCAACTCTTCTGGAGGGCTTCTCATCACAAGCCCTTGCGACATTTCTCTGACCCAGCTTGCCTGATTAACTACCCATTCTGCAGCAATGGAGCTCTTGTGTCCGATTCCTGCTCCATCCTCCCAAACACCATTCCTGGAAGAACTCTCCGCTCAGCGGATAACATCCCAAAAGACTGGCATCGCTTGTGCCCACACCATCACGAAATGCCCATTGTGCACCTAGTTATGTGCTGCCAGTCCCGAGCTGATAAAACCATTACATGTAGGAGCAGGAGTAGGCCAATTAGCCCATTGAGTCTGCTCCATCATTCAATGAGATCATGGAAGATCTGATAATCTTCAACTCCACTTTTCTGCCTTTTCCCTATTAACTTTGATTCCCTTCCTGACTAAACATCCACCTATCTCAGCCCTAAATATGCTTAATGACCCAGCTCTACTGCCCTCTGGGGTAAAGAATCACTACCCACTGAGAAAGGAATTTCCTCCTCATCTCTGTCTTAAATATGCAGCCCTCCCTCTGAGATTATGCCCTCTGGTCTCAGACTGTCTCCTAAGAGGTAAAACAACCTTTTGCATCTTATGCTAATAGATCAGCACATTGGCAAATGTGGAAAGCAGCATTCCTAAGATTTCAAACAGTTTCAGGAATGGGCAATAATTCAAAGGCAGAACAGGTCAGCACGTTTTCTTGTTGGGTCGGAAGAACATCAGATCACATGGTACATTGAAAACGGATTGCTAAGACATAAATTACATTTGAAAACCTTCTTGAATTTCACTTCAGTATTTCACTTTGAGAACAAATGGGACACTGACAAGATTATGCTTCAACAGCAGTTGCCAACTCACAGAAGAGCCTGTGGGTAAGCTTCATGAATGACTGCATGCACTACCTGAAGCACGTTACTATGGAAAATTACATGAGGTCATTCACAACAACATTACTATTGGACTCCTAAGTAATTCAGACCAGTGCTGGCTCTGTGATAGAGCTATTCAGCTATATCTAAAGGCCTTGTTCTTTCCACTTGTGAAATAATTCCACAGAAGCCAGTATCCCATCACCAAGTAACCCTTCATTTACATGTGGAGAGTCTTTGACACTGATCCAGTTTCCTCAGAACCAGCTCTCAGAGTGAATGGAGTGTTTGACACTCCTGTTTATATCTGTCAGCCAGGGCTCCCTGATTGCATCAGATTAATAGCCACAATCAGGGAACTCATATTCTATGAGGTCCTGCACATTTCAGTTCTCCCAGTTCATCTTGAAAGTTACTGTTCAGTCGGTCTCTACTGCCGCTTTACTTGATGTATCTCCTGGGAAATTGCAGCCAGGAGTTTAGGCAAAATTCAACATGCCTTTGGTAATTGGCACATGCTTCAAGGTCTGCTTGGGATGCCTGAAGAAAGAGAACTCTGCCAATTTAGCAGCTGATCCAATGCTGGTACCGACTGGAATCAGGCTGTGCCTCACAAAGAGTTTAAGAATGCAATGAGTTGTTTCAAGTTAGAAATCAGTAACTGAGAGGGGATTGAAAGTGGGCCCAGTCATAACTGTCAAAAGCAAATTGATTAAATATTCAAAAGAAAATAATTGTATTGTAGGGCTTCAGGGACAGGAAAGAGAATCATGGCATTTTGATAGTTCTTTCAAAGAGCCAGCATGGCCTGTGATGGACAGAATGGCTTCCTACTGTTCTACGTGAATTCCTTAAAAGGCTCAACCGGCAAAATTCTGACTGTCAGTCTCTGGCTGCGTAATCCTGTAGGAATCAGGAAGTGGACATTAGCACACTGTGGGGGGTCAACAGAAGGTCAGGACACTTTCCGAAATGAAAGAGTCAGACACCTTCCCGGTTCCTGGATGGTTGTGTCCGAGCACTGGGAGGCCTGTCTGTCCATGGTCTGATAGCCTCAATGATGTTAAAACAGAGGGGCTTGTTATTTCACAGTGTATTGATTGATGCCTGAATGTTACATTATTTTTCCTCCCTTTGTGATTTCATTGTTGACAGTTGATGTTGTGGTTGACGGTTTAACCCTTTCACAGCCTCCTTGCAGGAAGATAATTACACAGTCAAAGGAGACAGTGGGAGACTGTGCCTGGGGAGAATGAGAAAGGAGTGGAATCATACAGAATGAACTTGCATTGATAGGGCACTTTTCATGACCACGATGTACCAGAGTAACTTGCAGGCATGGGAAGTGTTGTCATTGATGTAATGTCATAAAAAAAAACAATTTGCTCACAGCAAGTTCCCGCAAATATCCAGAGTATATGAGTAGACTTTTATTATTATTGATAGAGATTGGTTTAATTGGGGACATGAGGAATGTAGGCTGAGATGGGAGCAGAATAAACGGGGCAGACAGGATAAGAGTTACAGATTCATATTTCAGCCCAACAAGTCTACCTCAAGATATCCGTACTCATCCCAGCACTAGGCCCACAGCCTTGATATTATGACATTCCAAATGGTCATCTATGCCCCCATCCCTAGGCATTCCAGATTGCACCACTCTCTGGGTGAAAGAACCTCTCTCAACTACCTGCCTTTTACCTTAATGAAGCCCCTTTATTACTGATCCTCCAACAAAGGGGAACCATGCTCCCTATTCCCCTTGTCCATGCCTCTCAAAGCCTTAATTCCTGAAACATTGACAGGGGAGTTTTCCAGCTTAGTACATTATATAGTAGGAAGGAAACATTACTGGCGAGAATCACAGAATAATATTATAGAATCTTACAGCGTGGAAGCAGGCCATTTGGCCCACTGAGTTCACACTGACCCTCCAAAGAGCATCCCACCCATACTCACCCCCATACCCTAACCCAAGGTTAATCCACCTAGCCTGCACAGCCCTGGACAATTTAGCATGAGCAATCCACCCTGCAGATGCACACTGTGGGAGGAAACTGGAGTACCCAGAGGAAACTCACATAGACATGGAGAAAATATACAAACTCCACACAGTTTCCTGAGGGTGGAATCGAGCTCAGGTCCCTGGCATAGTGAGATAGCAACTGTGCCACCCCATTGCATATGGTTTTGATAACCACCCTACCAGAAGAATGTGGAGGCTTTGGAGGAGGTGTCGAAAGGTTTACAAAGACTATTGTGTCGTTTGGAAGATATTAGCCAGGAGGAGGGATTAGATAAACTTTAAGGGACAGAGTAAATGATGAGAGTCCTAGTTTTCACTTGAATATCGGAGGCTGAGGGGCAACAAGATAGATCTTTACAAAATCACGAGAAGCATGAATAGAATGGATAGTCGCAATCTTTTCCCCAGGGTTGAAATATCAATTATTTGAGGAAAAAGATTTAAGCTAAAAGGGGGAAAGCTTTAAAAGGGATGTAGGAGGAAAGTTTTTTTCACCCAGATGGTGATAAGTGCCTGGAATATACCACCAGCGGAGGTGGAGTGGAGGCAGATACAACAGCAATGGTTAAGAGACATCTTGACAGGTATATGACTTGGCAGGGAATAGAGGGACACAGACCAAGTAGAGGTATAAAGTTTTTAATTGAGAAAGGGCATCATGTGCCAGTGTAGTCTTGGTAGACCGAAAGGCCTGTTCCTGTGCTGTACTGTACTGTTTGTTGTCCTTTAGAATCCAGCCTGATAATCCAAGACAAAATTAACAGTCACTTTGACAGGAGGAGGCAATGGCGAGTGGAATTATCACTGGTATAGCAGTGCTCATGGCAAATGGGAGAATCTTGATGTAAATAAACCTTAAATGAAAAATCTAGTAAGGACAATGAAAGCATTGTCAACCATCACAAAAATCCTTTATGATTGAAAACTCTTGCCCTTATCTAGTCTGTCCGACGTGATTCCAGACCCACTGAGATGTGTTACCTCTTAAGTGCACTGGGAAATGGCCTAACATGCCACTGAATTGTAACAAAATGCTAAAAGGCCTGAAAAAAGAATTAAACCAGATGGAACACTGAGCACCAATTAAATCACTGGAAACAGCAACAACAAAAACAATCCTGACAATTTCACGATGTCTTCCTTACATCCATTTGGAGCTCATGCCAAAATTGGGAAGGATGTCTCATAGTCTAGTTAAGCATGAGTCTGACATAGTCATATTTGCAGAATCATACCTGAGAGAAAATGTTCCAGACGCCACCATCACCAGCCCTGGATATGCTCTTTCCCACTGGCAGGGCAGACCCAGGAGAGATGGCAGCACAGTGGTGATGCAGTTGTGAGGAAGTTAAATTAGGACTCTCATCATTTACTCTGTGCCCTTTAAAGTCTCCAGAATGTACTCCGAGTGGGGGATTTCAATGTCCACCTTCAAGAGTAGTTGGCAGCAGTTGTACAGATTGAGCTGGTTGGGTGCTATAGGACATAACTGCTAGACTGGTCTGCGGCATGTGGCGAGGGAATCAACAAGAGAGAAAAACACATGACCTCAACCTTACCAGCTGCAGATGCATCTGTCCAGGACAGTATCGGTACAAGTGACCACCCACAGTCCTTGTGAAGATGAAATTGCACTTTCACAGAATAACCTTCATCGTGTTGTGTGGCATTGTCACCATGCTAAACGGGACAGACTTTGAACAGATCTAGCAACTCAAGACTGAGCATCCATGAGACGCTGTGGGCCATCAGTAGCAGCAGAATTGTACTCCAGCGCAATGTGTCACCTCATGGCCTGGCATATCCCCCACTCAACCATTACCATCAAGCCAGGGGGGTAATATATCAACCCTGGTTTAATGGAGAGTGCAGGGGGGATGCCAGGAGCAGCACCAGGCATACCTAAAAATGTACTGCCAACCTGGTGAAATGACTGAACAGGATTACCTGGATGCTAAACAGCATAAGCAGCAAGTGATAGACAGAGCTAAGTGATTCTACTACTGACAGACCTGATCTAAGCTCTACAATCCTGCCACAATCCTGAATGGTGGTGAACAATTAAACAACTCACTGCAGAAAGAGGCTCCACAAATAGCCCCATCCTCAATGACTGGGGAGGCCAGCACATTCACAAAAGATGTAAGGCTGGAACCTTTGCAACAACCTTGGTGTGCCAAGTGAATAATCTATCACGGATTCCTACTGGGATCTCCAGTATCTCAGGTGCCAGACTTCAGCCAACTCATCAGAACATAGGAACAGGAATAGGCCCTTCAGCCCCTCCAGCCTGCTCCGCCATTCAATAAGATCATGGCTGACCTGTGGCCTAACTCCACATGGTTCCCTTGGGCCCACATCCTTCAGAAAAAAAAATTGTCTACTTCAGATTTAAATTAAACAATTGAATTAGCATTGACTGTCATTGGAGGAAGAGTTCCAAACCTGACCCTAATTCTTAGACTATACCCCTATTTCTATAATCTTCATCCAGTGGAAATAGTTTGTCTTTAGCCAATCTGTCTATTCCTGCTAATATCCTAAAGACATCAATTAGATCACCCCTTTAGCCTTCTAGATAGTATAGACCTAATTTGTGTCATCTATCTTCATAACTCAACTCCTGAAGTCCACATATCACCTTGTAAACCTGTGTTTAACTCCCTCAAGGGCAAAGACATAATTCCTAAGGTATGGTGCCCAGATCTGCTCACAGTACTCTAAGTGGGGTCTAATTACATTTTGTGTAACTGCAGCATAGCAATTATATCCCTATACTCCAGCCCCTTCGATACGAAGGGCAGCATTCCATTAGCCTTCTTGACTAGTTCCCGTACCTATTGGCGCCATTTTAAGGAGCTATGCACCCGAACCCCTAAATCTTGTTGGACATTCATTATATTTAACCTTTCTTAAAAATACCCAATCTATCCTTTTTCGGTTTGACATGGATAACTTCACACGTGCTTATGTTAAAGTCCATCTGCCACAGCTTTGCCCATTCGCCTTATCTATCAACACTTGTCAATATTAGTTCAGTTCACTCCATGTAATCTCCAATAAACATCTGCAAGCATTGGATACTACAAAAGTTCTGACAAATTCCCAGCAAATAGTGCTGAAGATTTGTTCTCCAGAATTACCTGTGCCCCCTAACCAAGCTGTTCCAGTTCAGCTAAACACTGGCATCTACTCAACAATGTGGAAAGTTTCTGAGGTTCTTCCTGTACAAAGCTGGATAAATGCAAACTATTCAATCACAGCCCCATTAGTTGAATCTTCATCGTCAGTAAATTGATGAAAGGGGTTATCGACACTGCTATCAGACAGGTCCTGCTCAACAATAATTTGTTCACAACTTGGATTTCCCAGGCTGGGGTCGTAGAACATTGATAATGTTTGTTTTAGATGCATAGAGCATGATTCAAATATTTTAGCTGACTCAAAATGGGGAAGAATTGTGATCTAAGAGGAGGATAGTAATAAACCTCAAGACGTGAAACACACCTGAAATTTAGTGCGGAAAAGTGATATGTTTTACTCAGAAGATGACAGACCATTGATACAAAATAAAGTGGCCAATTCTAGTGAGGATGCAGGAACAGATAAACTTGTGGGACATATAGGCACTGATCCTTTAAGGTGGCAGGGCAGGTTGAGATGAACAACAAAACATAATGTAGAGCTGCCAGTGTTGGTTTGGGATAGACAAGGTCAGAAATTACGTAACACCCGATCACAGTCCAACAGGTTTATTTGAAATCACAAGCTTTCAGAGCGTAGCCCCTGCATCAGATGAAGTGAGAGGGAAGCACACAGAACACAGCATTTATGGACAGAGCGATCAAACGATAATTAAAAATGTGTGAGTGGAATGGCAAATATTAATAAGTCTCTACAGGTGACTAAGAGTGTTAGACGATGTGAGTAAAGTGTCAACAGCTCAATGACAAGAGAAGAGATGACCAATAATCCGATTAAATGAAGCAGAGAGATAATTACAAAAAATTGAAAATAGCAAGGAGTCACTGAAATGACTACATAGCAATATCTACAACTTTCACCCCACCATTAGAATTACAATGGACTATTCTTCAGAATCTGTCTCCTTCTTAGACGCACTCGTCTCCATCAAAGACGGATGCCTCAGTACCGCACTCTACCGCAAGCCTACTGATAACCTCACAATGCTGCACTTTGTGAACTTCTACCCTCAACATATTAAAACAGCTAACCCCTACTGACAAGCCCTATGCATACACAGGATCTGTTCAGATGAGGAGGGAAATGACAGACACCTAAAGATTTTGAAGGACGCCCTCATAAGAATGGGATACAATGCTCAACCCATTGATCGCCAATTCTGATGTGCCACAGCAAAAAATTGCAAAGATCTCCTCAGAAGACTGACACAAGATACCGACAATAGAGTACCCTACATCGTCCAGTACTTCCCTGGAGTGGAGAGAACATGTCATTTTCTTTACAGCCTTCAACAAGTCATTGATGACAATGAGCATCTTGCCAAGGTCATCCCCATGCCTCCACTTCTCGCCTTCAAACCACCAAACCTTAAACCTCATTTGGGGTGGCATGGTGGCTCAGTGGCTAGTACTGCAGCCTCACAGTGCCAGGGTCCCAGGTTCAGTTCCTGCCTTGAGCAACTGTCCGTGTGGAGTTTACTTATTTTCCGTGTGTCTGCGTGGGTTTTCTTCGGGTGCTCCGTTTTGTGGGCGGCACGGTGGCACAGTGGTTAGCACTGCTGCCTCACAGCGCCTGAGACCCGGGTTCAATTCCTAACTCAGGCGACTGACTGTGTGGAGTTTGCACGTTCTCCCCGTGTCTGCGTGAGTTTCCTCTGGGTGCTCCGGTTTCCTCCCACATTCCAAAGATGTGCGGGTCAGGTGAATTGGCTATGCTAAATTGCCCGTAGTGTTAGGTAATGGGTAAATGTAGGGGTATGGGTGGGTTGCGCTTCGGCGGGTCGGTGTGGACTTGTTGGGCTGAAGGGCCTGTTTCCACACTGTAAGTCTAATCTAATCTAGACCATTGTTCACAGAAAACCACCCAGCATTCAGGACAACATCGACCACGAAACCACACAAGCCTGCCACGGAAACCACTGCAGAACATCTCAATAAGGCATAATGTAAAAAAAATTCCCATTATCATTCAATGGTGCTACCATCGCTGACCTGACCCCCACTCCCCCACTATAAACATTCTCAGGTTACCATTAACCAGCAACTTGACTGCACTATAAGTACAATAACACATGAGCTGCTCATGCCTGTCCAACATCTATAAGCCACAAGTTAGGATCATGATGGAATACTCTCCACTTCCTGAGTGTAGCTCCTCCAACACTCCAGAAGCCTGACAGTATCTTGAAAAAAGTTACCTGCTTGATTGGCACCATAACCACAAGCATCCCCTCCACTCCATATCAGCTGCATGTACTATCTGCAAGATACACTGCAGAAATTTGCCAAAGATCCTTCAACAACATCTTCCAAATCCACAATCACTTCCATCTAGAAAGACAAAGGCAGCAGATACATGGGAACACCACCACCTGCAGTTGGATGTGGAAGGATGATGTTATGGAGGTTTATAAAGTCATGAGGGCCACGGATAGGATGGATGGATGGGGTCTTTCCCTGGAGTGGGGGGGGGGTGCAGAGCTGGAGGTATGGGTTTGGAGTGAGAGGGGAAAGATATGGGGCATACCTAGGGGGGGACTTTTTCACGCAGAGGGTGGTGCGTGTGTGGAGTGAGCTGCCAGAGGAAGTGGTGGAGGCTGGTACAATTGCAACATTTAACAAGCATCTGGATGGGTACATGAATAGGAAAGGTTTGAAGGAATGTGGGCTGAGTGCTGGCAGGTGGGACTAGATTGGATGGGATATCTGGTCAGCACAGCCAAGTTGGACTGAAGGGGCTGTTTCTATGCTGTACATCTCTATGACTCTATGTCAGATCATCGACATGGATACTACTGTCACACGTGGGAACACCACCCACCAGGTACGCGGCAGGTACTCATGTGACTTGGCTAATGTTGTCTACCTCATAAGCTGCAGGCAAGGATGCCCGGAGGCATGCTACATTGGTGAGACCAAGCAGATGCTACAACAGCAGATGAATGGACACCCCATAACAATTAGCAGAGAGGAATGTTCCCTCTCAGTCAGAGGACACTTCAGCTGTCAAGGACTTTCAGCTTCTGGTCTTCGAGTAAGCATCCTCCAAGGCAGCCTTTGGGCTACTCAACGATGCAGAATCACCGAGCAGAAACTGATAGCCAAGCTCTGTACTCATGGGGCAAAAGTGAGGACTGCAGATGCTGGAGATTAGAGTCGAGAGTGCAGTGCTGGAAAAGCACAGCAGGTCAGGCAGCATCCGAGCAGCAGGAAAATCGATGTTTTGGGCAAAAGCCCTTCATCAGGAATGAGGTTAATTTTCCAGCTCCTCGGATGCTGCCTGACTGGCTGTGCTTTTCCAGCACCACTCTAATTTTGATTCCGTACTCATGAAGACAACCTCAACCGTGATTTTGGCTTCATATTGCGTTACGTGTGACCCCACCACACTGTTCTGTATCTGTAAAACCTTCCTCACCATCCTGTTTTGAAGCCATCACCTTGATAAATTGTTGTGACCTCTCTACCTTAATTAGTTTGTACAGCTTTGGATTATTTATTACTTTGGTTAGACGCATGTCATGTGACCCTTATACCTAGCATGTTATCCCAGCCGCAAATAAAAACCAAAAGACCTGTGAATGCTGTAAATCATGGGACAGGGGTTGCTGGGGGTGGGGGATTCAGGGCGTCTGTGAAGATAAGTCCGAGTTAACATTTTGGGTCCAGTGACCCTTCCTCTGGTGTTTCTTCACAGATGCTGCCCGACCTGCTGGGCTCCTCCAGCGGCTTCTGTCTGTGATCCATGTTATTCCAGTCATTTGGTTTGTCTCCAGTGCCACTTCATTTTGAATTTTTTATACCTATCTCTCCACCTCATTTAATCGGATTATAGGGCATCCCTTTGCTTGTTATTTAGCTGTTGACATTTTACTCACACCATCTAACACTCTTAGTCACCTGCAGAGACTTACTATTCCACACTCCACTCACACCATTTGTCTGATGTTTTGATCTCTCTGCCCATTGATCTCTCAGCCCATTGATTCTCTGCCCATTGATCTCTCTACCCATTGATCTCTCTGCCAATTGATCTCTGAGCCCATTGATCTCTCTGCCCATTTATCTCTCTGCCCATTGATCTCTCTGCCCATTGATCTCTCAGCCCATTGATCTCTCTGCCCATTGCTCTCTCTATCCATTGATCTCTCTACCCATTGATCTCTCTGCCCATTGATCTCTCAGCCCATTGCTTTCTCTGCCCATTGCTCCCTCTGCCCATTGATCTCTCTGCCCATTGATCTCTCAGCCATTGATCTCTCTGTCCATTGATCTCTCAGCCATTGATCTCTCAGCCCATTGCTTTCTCTACCCATTGATCTCTCAGCCATTGATCTCTCTGCCCATTGATCTCTCAGCCCATTGATCTCTCTACCCATTGATCTCTCAGCCCATTGATCTCTCTGCCCATTGCTCCCTCTGCCCATTGATCTTCCAGCCCTTTGATCTCTCAGCCCATTGATCTCTCTGCCCATTGCTCCCTCTGCCCATTGATCTCTCAGCCCATTGATCTCTCTGCCCATTGCTCCCTCTGCCCATTGATCTCTCTGCCCATTGATCTCTCTGCCCATTGCTCTCTCTACTCAATGATCTCTCAGCCCTTGATCTCTCTGCCCATTGATCTCTCAGCCCATTGATCTCTCAGTCCATTGCTCTCTCTATCCATTGATCTCTCAACCCATTGATCTCTCTGCCCATTGATCTCTCAGCCCATTGCTCTCTCTACCCATTGATCGCTCAGCCCATTGTTTTCTCTGCCCATTGCTCCCGCTGCCCATTGATCTCTCAGCCCATTGCTCCCTCTGCCCATTGATCTCTCTGCCCATTGATCTCTCAGCCCATTGATCTCTCAGCCCATTGCTCTCTCTACCCATTGATCTCTCAGCCCATTGATCTCTCTGCCCATTGATCTCTCAGTCCATTGCTCTCTCTATCCATTGATCTCTCTGCCCATTGATCTCTCAACCCACTGATCTCTCAGCCCATTGATCTCTCAGCTCATTGATCTCTCTGCCCATTGCTCTCTCTGGCCATTGATCTCTCAGCTCATTGATCTCTCTGCTCATTACTCTCTCTGCCCATTGGTCTCTCTTCCCATTGATCTCTCTGCCGGTTGCTCTCTCTACCCATTGATCTCTCAGCCCATTGATCTCTCTGCCCATTGCTCCCTCTGCCCATTGATCTCTCTGCCCATTGATCTCTCAGCCCATTGATCTCTCTGCCCATTACTCTCTCTGCCCATTGGTCTCTCTACTCAATGATCTCTCAGCCCATTGATCTCTCTGTCCATTGATCTCTCAGCCCATTGATCTCTCAGCCCATTGCTCTCTCTACCCATTGATCTCTCAGCCCATTGATCTCTCTGCCCATTGCTCCCTCTGCCCATTGATCTTCCAGCCCATTGACCTCTCAGCCCATTGATCTCACTGCCCATTGCTCCCTCTGCCCATTGATCTCTCAGCCCATTGATCTCTCTGCCCATTGATCTCTCAGTCCATTGCTCTCTCTATCCATTGATCTCTCTGCCCATTGATCTCTCAACCCACTGATCTCTCAGCCCATTGATCTCTCAGCTCATTGATCTCTCTGCCCATTGCTCTCTCTGGCCATTGATCTCTCAGCTCATTGATCTCTCTGCCCATTGATCTCTCTACTCAATGATCTCTCTGCCCATTGACCTCTCTGCCCATTGATCTCTCAGCCCATGGATGTCTCTGCCCATCGATTCACTGCCCATTGATCTCTCTGCACATTGATCTCTCTGCCCATTGATCTCTCTGCACATTGACCTCTCAGCCCATTGATTCCTCTGCCCATTGCTCCCTCTGCACATTGATCTCTCTGCCCATTGATCTCTCTGCACATTGATCTCTCTGCACATTGATCTCTCTGCACATTGATCTCTCAGCCCATTGATCTCTCTGCCCATTGATCTCTCTGCCCATTGATCTCTCTGCACATTGATCTCTCTGCACATTGATCTCTCTGCCCATTGATCTCTCAGCCCATTTATCTCTCAGTCCATTGCTCTCTCTATCTATTGATCTCTCTACCCATTGATCTCTCTGCCCATTGCTCCCTCTGCCCATTGCTCCCTCTGCCCATTGATCTCTCTGCCCATTGCTCCCTCTGCCCATTGCTCTCTCTACCCATTGCTCCCTCTGCCCATTGATCTCTCTGCCCATTGATCTCTCTGCCCATTGATCTCTCTGCCCATTGCTCCCTCTGCCCATTGATCTCTCAGCCCATTGATCTCTCAGCCCATTGATCTCTCAGCCCATTGATCTCTCTGCCCATTGATCTCTCAACCCATTGATCTCTCTGCCCATTGATCTCTCAGCCCATTGATCTCTCTGCACATTGATCTCTCTGCCCATTGATCTCTCTGCCCATTGCTCTCTCTATCCATTGATCTCTCTACCCATTGATCTCTCAGCCCATTGATCTCTCAGCCCATTGATCTCTCTGCCCATTGCTCCCTCTGCCCATTGATCTCTCTGCCAATTGCTCTCTCTGCCCATTGATCTCTCAGCCCATTGATCTCTCAGCCCATTGATCTCTCTGCCCATTGCTCCCTCTGCGCATTGATATCTCTGCCCATTGATCTCTCTGCCCATTGCTCTCTCTGCCCATTGATCTCTCTGCCCATTGATCTCTCTGCCCATTGATCTCTCTGCCCATTGATCTCTCTGCCCATTGATCTCTCTGCCCATTGATCTCTCTGCCCATTGACCTCTCAGCCCATTGATCTCTCTGCCCATTGACCTCTCAGCCCATTGACCTCTCTGCCCATTGATCTCTCTGCCCATGGATGTCTCTGCCCATCAATTCACTGCCCATTGATCTCTCAGCCCATTGATCTCTCTGCCCATTGATCTCTCTGCCCATTGATCTCTCAGCCCATTGATCTCTCTGCCCATTACTCTCTCTGCCCATTGATCTCTCTGCCCATTGATCTCTCTGCCCATTGATCTCTCAGCCCATTGATTTCTATACCCATTGATCTCTCTACCCATTGATCTCTCTGCCAATTGCTCCCTCTGCCCATTGATCTCTCAGCCCTTTGATCTCTCAGCCCATTGATCTCTCTGCCCATTGCTCCCTCTGCGCATTGATCTCTCTGCCCATTGATCTCTCTGCCCATTGCTCTCTCTGCCCATTGATCTCTCTGCCCATTGATCTCTCAGCCCATTGATCTCTCAGCCCATTGATCTCTCTGCCCATTGATCTCTCAGCACATTGATCTCTCTGCCCATTGATCTCTCTACTCAATGATCTCTCTGCCCATTGATCTCTCTGCCCATTGATCTCTCTGCCCATTGATCTCTCTGCCCATTGATCTCTCTGCCAATTGCTCCCTCTGCCCATTGATCTCTCTGCCCTTTGATCTCTCTGCCCATTGACCTCTCTGCCCATTGACCTCTCTGCCCATTGATCTCTCTGCCCATGGATGTCTCTGCCCATCAATTCACTGTCCATTGATCTCTCAGCCCATTGATCTCTCTGCCCATTGGTCTCTCTGCCCATTGATCTCTCTGCCCATTGATCTCTCAGCCCATTGATTTCTATACCCATAGATCTCTCTACCCATTGATCTCTCTGCCCATTGATCTCTCTGCCCATTGCTCTCTCTACCCATTGATCTCTTTACCCATTGACTTCTCTGCCCATTGATCTCTCTGCCTACAAATTCCATGTGTCTCTCTCTCACTTCACCTGATGAAGGGTCTACCCTCCGAATAAACCTGTTGGACTATAACCTGGTTACCTGCAAATTTGAACAAAATATAAGTTTATGGAACAAAAAAGAGAAAGCAAACCATGAGATAAACCTATATATAAGTCATAAATATCTTAAAGCAAAGAACAAAATAAAGTTTCAACCTGTTCCCTGACATTATAATTTTACAGATATGCAATTCCCAAGAAATATCGCTTCCATCTCAAATCAAAGTTTTAACCTGAACTGACTTCTCCTGGTTTATTTCTCCTGCACTGCAGAGGCACCTTCTCAATTTCTTTCCATGGTTTCTGGGATGAATATTTCACGATGCTGCTGACCTAAACTTTTCTAACAACTTGAAGACTTCTATATCATAAGCCTGTTAGACCATGAGCCATCAGGGCAGGAGTAGGCTATTCAGTCCTGCTTCATCATTTAAGGTTGACCTGATAATCCTGATGCTGAAAATGTGTTGCTGGAAAAGCGCAGCAGGTCAGGCAGCATCCAAGGAACAGGAGATTCAACATTTCGGGCATAAGCCCTCATTCCTGAAAAGGTCTTATGCCCGAAACGTCGAATCTCCTGTTCTTTGGATGCTGCCTGAACTGCTGCACTTTTCCAGCAACACATTTTCAGCTCTGATCTCCAACATTTGCAGTCCTCACTTTCTCCCCTGATAATCCTTATGTCCACTTTTCTGACCTCCGCATACCCCTTGGTTCCCTTACTGATTAATGTCTACCTTTAGATTTTTGTAGATAAGTACATGGAGAAGAGGCAGGCAGGTGGGCCTAGTTTATCTTGGGATTATGGTCAGCATGGACTGATTGGACCGAAGGGTCTGTTTCTGTGCTGTGCATCTCTATGACTCTATTCTGAATTCAGAAGGATCGAAGCTGCAGAAGAATTTGACAAATCCTCAAAGATAGCAAAGAAGGGTATAATAAAAATCAGGTTATAGTCCAACAGGTTTAATTGGAAGCACACTAGCTTTCGGAGTATGCTTCCAATTAAACCTGTTGGACTATAACCTGGTGTTGTGTGATTTTTAACTTTGTACACCCCAGTCCAACACCGGCATCTCCAAATTATGATATAAATGTGATGCTGTCAGCTTGGGAGCGACTTGCAAATTCTGAGGTTGCTGATGTGTTTATTCACAATGATTGGTCATAGAGGTAGTGTTGGCTGCATGTTTTTGAGCTGCTAACTGGATGGGTCCCCATCACAGTGTTAGCCAAGCGACACGCATCTACATGCTGCCCCTAGTTCAGTCAACAGAGGGCACTGGTGACCACTGTAGAGGGAAGCAGGACAGTGATTACACACTGAAACTGGATAACCATTCGACGCTGGCTGGATCTCCCAGATATTACTGACAGCGAGCTGCTGAGCACGTTGACATATCTTGTTGGTTTGAGACAGCCAGTATCTCATGGAGAAGTAATGTCTCAGTTTCTCTGCCTTTGCTGTTGTTATTTCAGTCCCTCACAACACTTTGTACTCTTTGGTTTTCCTCTGCTTAACCTACACACTCCCAGAAGTGTTTCAGTGCAAAAGGAGACCATTCAGCCCTAACCCACCACTGAGCATCACACCTGAGTGCCATTCTCCTGCCTTTATCCACACCCTTGTATATTCTTTCTATTTAGATAAGCATTTAATTCCCTCTCGAATGCCTCCAGTGAATCTGCCTCCATCACACTTCCAGGCGAGAGGTGAACTCCTCTTTGTGTGAAAAGGATTTTTCTCACCATTACATTTACTTCTATCTCTGATCACTTTAAACTTACACCCTCTCGTTCTTGATCCTTTATTGCAGGAGTAGTTTCTCCTGAACTATTCTGATTCATACATTGGTTTTGAAACATTGTCTCAGATCTCCACTCAAAGTTCTTCACTCTAAAGAGAACAGTCCTGACTGCTTCAGTCTATCCTCACAACTGATGCTTCTCATCCCTGGAGCCATTCTTGTAAATCTTTCCTGCTCTCTCTCCAATGAGTCTGTATCCTTCCTGTAGCATGGTCCATAGAACTGTACACTGAGGTTTAACAAGTGTCTTAAACAGGTTTAGCATAACCCCCTTGCCCTTGTAGTCTGTGCTCGTATTAATAAAGCTGAGAACATCATATACTTTATGAACTGCTTACTCCACTTGTGATAGCACCTTCAATGATCTGGGCACATATGTACCCAGGTCACTCTGCTCCTGAACCCCCTTTAGAATTGTATCACTGACTTTATATCATCCATCCCTTGCATGAGTGGTCAGTGGCCACGTTTGTGGGTATGTTTAGCTCAGTTGGCTGGATTGTTGGTTTGTGAAATAGTGTGACGCTAGCAGTGTGGGTTCAATCCCCACATGGTTGAGGTTGCCATGACAAACTTTCCTTCTTAACCTCTCTCTCCTTGCTTGAGATATGGAGGCCCTCGTGTTAAAACTCCTACCAGTCTCTCTCTCTCTCTCTAACGAGGGAGCAGCCTATGGTCTGGTAAGATTATGGTACATGCTGATTCTCTCAAACTGCACCACCTCACACATCTCTTTGCATTAAGCTTCATCTGCCGTTTATCCACCAACCTGTCAATATCCTTTGTGGTGTTCCACAAGGTCCTCTTCAAAGTTTACAGCTTTTCAAAGTTTTTGTTTTAATCATCTGCAAACTTTGAAGTCTGTGCATCAGTGGAGACATTGCTGTTTTGGGTGCTCACTGAATTCAGTGCTTTCCCCATGTCTACTCCATTTGAGCTGTTCCTTTTCGTACGCACCAAGGTGGGGTTAGCCTGGTGGTTGAAATTTGGGAAGAGATCAGCTGCAGCAGACAGAGCATTCGGGATTCGGACCACTGCTTTTGCGGATCATAGGGACTGACTTAGACCAGATGGATCCAAAGGAATGTTTCAATGCTGTCGTCTTGAGCGTCTCCAAGACTGGGGTGAAGGTAGGGAGGGGGAGGGAGGACACTAACCAGCACCACTTCCAAGCTAAAGCAAAAATTAATTTTGCATTCAATACAAACGGCTGAGCTAAGGTGGAAATGAGTGGCATTGAATTGACGGAATTGAATAATTATTAGGATAGAAGTTGTGAGCAAAGGCATGGGGCAAAGGCAGGAGATTGGCACTAAGGGATAGAACCAGGGCAGGCACAAAGGGCCAAATGGCCTCATTTTGCATTCCGTGATTATATTAGGGACAGGAGTATTGCTACTGTACCGCTGTCTTCATCGGACAGATGTGCTGCAAAACTCTACTTCAGCAAATACACTGCTCCTTTAACAATGAAAAAGAATAGAATGGCCTTTGACTGCTGTTCAATGGTCCATTTGGTAACTCAGTGCCCCATGCTGGATGGATGTTCACCTACCATCCCATTAGTGTCACTTCCAAATTAGTCTCTGTATTTCTCCCACTCGAGATTGCCACAGCTCCATTTATCATACAGGGCCTTCTGAATACAAACACTGATGGATCTCTTCCTGAATCATCATCAATCAACTGACCAGGATAGGAGTAATGTGAAGAGCAGAGGAACATGTGGAGAGCAAGAGATAGTGTTGGATCAACGTGTGTCGGGAGGAGTGTGCTCTGAAATACTGCTGAATGGACTACATCCGTGTGAAATCAAAGAATAATTCAACCGGTGTTTATAAAGCATCTTTAATGTGCTGACAACACACCAAGAGACTTCACAACAATACGTTCGACAAATTTGACATCGAGCGACACTGGAATTGATGACCAAGAACTTTGTCAATGAACTAGGTTTTAAAGATGGCCTTATAGGAGGACAGATGTAAGAGAATAGAAAAGTTCAAGGAGGGAATAGCAGAGTTAAAAGCCAAGGCAGCTGAAGGCATGGCCACCAATGGTGGATTGATTAAACTGGAGATTTATAAGAGGATAAAAGTGGAAAGGTGCGGAGATCTTGAAGGGCTGTACGATATGTTTTAATTCATTCACAGGATGTGGGCATTGCTGATGAGGCCACCATTTATTGCCCAGAAAGGGCATTTAAGAGTCAACCACCTTACTGTGGATCTGGAGTCACATGTAGGTCAGAGCAGGTACAGATGACAGCTTCCTTCTCTGGAGGACAATACTAAACCAAATGGGGTTTTCCTGACAATCGTTTCAAGATGGTTATTACACTCTTTATTGAATTCAAACTCCACTAACTGCCATGGTGAGATTTGAGCCGAGGTCCCCAGATTTTACCTGGCTCACTGTATTAATAGCAATAATTTCACAAGGCCATTGCCTGCCCAGGAATGGAGGGGGTTGCCGAGAAATGGGAAGATGCGGCCATACCTGATTTGAAAACAAAACCGAGAGCCCGCCAACGAATGTTGTGGTTGCATAGAGTATTGGTTAGGCCACTTTTGGAGTAATGCATTCAGTTCTGGTCAACTTACTATGGGTCATATGTTGCAAAACATGAAAGGGTTAAGAAAATGTATTGCCAGGATTGGAGGGTATGATCTTTAGGGAGAGGTTGAGGCTGTTTTCTCTGGAGTGTCGGAGGCTGAGGGGTGACCTTATAGAGGTTTATAAAATCACAAGGGACATGGATAGGGTAAATGGACAAGGTCTTTTCCCCAGGGTGGGAGAGTCCAAAACTAGAGGGCATAAGTTTAAAGTGACAGGGGAATGGTTTAAAAAGGACTTAAGGAGCAACATTTTCACACAGAGAGTGGTGCGTGTATGGAATGAACTGCCAGAGGAAGTGGCAGAGGCTGTTACAATTGCAACATTGAAAAGGCATCTGGATGGGTTTAGAGGATTATAAGGTGGAGCAATTCAATTTACTATGCTTTACCAAATTATTCTCTCTGGAATAGATAAGGATGAGAGGTTTATATTGAGTTGACATAGAGCTTCAGCTTCCACTTGTAGTTGTGGCCATAACGAGTATTCATGATGGATTCAGGAGAAATGTGCAGACAGTAGTGAGAATATAGAACTTGTTACCACAGAGATACGTTGATGCGATCACTTTGTTTTAAGGAGAAGCTTTATCAAGAAGAATATTTTAATAATCAAAGATGAAGCAAAATGGGAGGTGGATCATGGACTAGTTGGCCTGAATGGCCTGCTTCTGTGCTCTATATTCAATGTAATTTGATATTTCACATCCCATAATGGGACAGTGTCAGCAGAGACCTCCTGACAATTATTCACTACTCTTTGATCATTTCTGCTTCTGGTTTTCCTCCCTTTCTGACATTAAAAAACTAATTAAATCTGAACCGAAGCAATTAAGCTGAAAGTTCTAATGGAATTACAAATTGATTTCTGCCAATTCCTTTGTCCTTTATTGATTTGTATTTTCTTGTTTCATTCTTCAAGTGACACGAGAATGCAGCAAAATACTGAGCACTCATGCAAGGGACAGTTCTGACCCCAACTCCTGAGCTCTTTTTTTAAAGGGGCTAATCCGCAGTGTTGAAGAGAGAACAGGAAGATCACACGCTCTGGAAACCACCATTCCAATCTTGGGCATTGTGAAGTATATGGGTCAAAAAAGATAATAAGTAACTTGCATTTATTTAATAACTTACACATTCTCATGGTAGCCCAAAGAAGAGAAGTGTGTAGAATTTACAATTTACATTAGGCCATTCAGCCCAACTGGTCTGTGCAAGCATTTATATCGCTGAAGGCGTACCATCTGTCCATTTACCTCCTCCATCCTCAGTATCCAACGGGCAAAACACACCTTACAGGCGAAACAGCACTTTACCTGCACTTTTCACAATCTCCTCTAATGCATTCGCTGCTCACAATGTGGTCTCTTCCACATTGGGGAAACCAAGCGTAGACTGGGTAACTGCTTAACAGAACATCACTCTCTTCCTGTAAAAAAGACCCTGAGCTTCCAGTTGTCTGCCACTTTAACCCACCACCCTGTTTCCTGGCCAACATCTCTGTCTCAGGCTTACTGCAGTGCTCCAGCGAAGCTCAGTACAAACTGATAGAACAGCACCTTATTTCCTGCTTGGGGATACAGCACTCCTCTGGACTCAAGTTCAATAATTTTAGGGCCTAAACTTCCCCAGGTCCTAGTCCTCTACCACACACTAGGCCTTGTTATCACATAGCCTGTCATTACACACTACCCACCGTTGGCCACTAACAGACCTCAATAGCAGCTATTCACCCTCCCAGGCAGGTCATTATCCACTCCATTGTCTATCCAACTGAACTGGCCATGCAAAATTGCCATTGTGTTAGGTACATTTGTCAGGGGGAAATGAGACTGGGTGGGTTACTCTTCGGAGGGTCGGTCTGGACATGTCGGGCTGAAGGGCATGTTTCCATGCTGTAGGGAATCTAATTAGTCTAACTGTTCTGCTCTCTCTTTGGGCTCGCAGACCACCTATTGTTTACTCCATATCCCCTCCCTCACCCTACTTTCTGCACATAAACTAACATTTTCCTAATGACCATCAGTTCTGAGGAAGGGTCACTTAACTCAAAATGTTAACTTTGATTTCTCTTCCCAAATGCTTCTGAGCTTTTCCAGCAACTTCTGTTTTTGCATCTGGTTCACTAATGTCCTTTAGGAAAGGAAACTGCCATACTTACCTGGTCTGCCCTACATGTGACTCCAGACCAGCAGCAATATGGTCATTTCTTAACTACCCTCTGGGAAATTAGGGATCAGCAATAAATGCTGACCTAGCCAGTGATGCCCACATCCCATAAATGAATTTTTTAAAAATCCTTTTTTTTTTGACATTCTGTTCTTATCTAAATATTTGTACATCTCACCTCAACTATTATTTGTGATAGCAAGTTCTACATTCGCTGGAGAAATACATTTACCCTGAATTCTTTATTCGATTTATTGGTAGCCATTTTATTAATTTAAGTTTCCCCTGGTTCCAGTTTTGACTGCAAGTGGAAAATCTTCTCTAATTCTACTCCATTGAGTTTCCTCATAATTTTACAGACCTCTATCAGGTCAGCACCCAGCACCGTTCCAGGATAAAAAAGAATCCCCCCTGTCATGTTTGATTAACCTTGTCCAGTTGTAGATTTGTGTACAGTGCTTGATTGCTTTAGCCTGTGTGGGTTGCTTTTGAGATAAGTGACAGACTCCACACATGGAGAAGGTTCAGGCAAAGATCAGGGACTTTGCCCTTGGAAAAACTACATGTGGGTTTATATTTCTGTAAGTTCAAAGACATCTCAAGTTTTTCCAATGAACTGAGTGGATTTAGAACTAGGGACATTTGTGTATTGCTCTAAGATAAATTGTACACAAAAAAATATGCAGCAACTCCATTTTAAATAAAGCACCAAGAATGTTGGAGTGGATATCTGTGCATCCCAGCAACAGTTCTTTCTTCATTTCCTGGAACCGTTGGATTTCAGCCTCAACAAGGCCACATTGATAATCCTGGGAAAGGACAGCCTGGAGGCAACTGTAGTCTATAGGAAAAGAAAACTTACACATTGTCTCAGAATAGAGGCCAGTGAATGTTTGAGCAGCTCAAGGAAGTCAAATCCATTGCTGTTGAGAAATGCCTTGGGACAAAGAAAATCAGGTGTTGATTGAATGTTGTATATTCCTCAGAGGAAACATTCCACTGAGCCATATCTGAAAACTGTTGAGTTCTGCATGGAAATATTATACAATAATCCGTGAACTAACTCATGTCCAATGAGTTGACAGACCTTAATCAAAGGTGTCTCCTTATGGAGGACAACTGTGAAGGTGAGGCCAACTTACCAGACCATAGTGCTGTTCTCTCAAGAGAGAGGGAGATATCTGGTGGTGGTTTAAACCTGAGCATCACCAGGCTTAAGACCAGGGAAGAGAGTCTTCCATAGTTACCTCAGCTGGAGTTGAACCAACACTGTTGGTATTACACTGCATTACAACACAACCAATTGAGTTACCCACGTCCCTAACGATTTGACATTGGAGAAAAACCTGACTGGCCCAAACAGAATCTGCTACGCTAAATTCCAAGAGGCTACACAGGAATGTGCCTTAAATCTCAGGGTCATGGATATAGAATGTCCAACCAGCTCAGATTTACAGAGATCTCAGCAATCTGATCAACACAGACCCCCAACCTAATACTTTCAAACATGTGGAAATGCTCACCAAGCCACGACAGTTCCAGGGGCACAAAAAGTGCAACTCATGCTCAAAGTTTCACAAAGGTATGCAGGAAGAAGAAGACATAATCCACCTGACACAGGTCTTTTCCTAGGAGTGGTGATATGCAACCTCTGAAGGTAAAACATCAGATCATATTCACGAAAAGGTCAGGTTCTCAGACATGACTGACAAAGAGACATGACTGAAAGAGAGAATATTCCATCGGCTAAGGTTTTGTTTCAGAATCCCTTCTCCCTGCAGAGATACAGAACAATAAACACATATCCAAATGTGCAATATAGATTTTAGATTAAATTCCCTACAGTGTGGAAACAGGCCCTTCAGCCCAACAAGTCTACACCGACCCTCTGAAGTATAACCCACTTAGACTCATGTCCCTCTGACTAACACACTAATATTATGGGCAATTTAGCATGACCAATTCACCTAACCTGCACATCTTTGGACAATGGGAGGAAACCAGAGCACCTGGAGAAAACCCACGCAGACATGGGGAGAATGTGCAAACTCCACACAGTGTCGCCCAAGGCTGAGATTGAACCTGGGACTCTGGTGCTGTGAGGCAGCAGTGCTAACCACTGGGCAACTGTGCCACCCCAGAGACTTCAATTGCACCTAGAGTTATAAAAAGACGGATTCTATAGAGAAAGACAAGATTTGTCCATATCGTAGCCAATTAGCCGCCAGACAAGAGACATTTTGTGTGCGTATGTGATTCTCAGCCCATCAGTGTTCCTTTATCAAAGCTTTGAGAAAGAATGACAGATCAAAGATGCTCACTGGAGCGCAGACATGAGGAAACTAATAGCTCAGAATGTTACAAGGCTTTAGTCAGAAGAGGGGCTAAGATGAGCAAACAAGGAAATTAGTCAAACTGATGATAGCTCACAAATGTCGCTGTCATGGACCATTCAGAGCCATCATTCTGAACTGTAAACCTCAGCTGGAACACAAGGAGATGCAGCCACAAAATGTCAAGGGATACTAAAAGCATTTATGGACAAATGTAAAAGCATGATTTGAGTTTGAAGATTGAGTTTAAATCAAATGATCGAATTGCAACCACAGACTTCCATCATCTTTATTAGATTCAAAGAAAAAAATCGCACAACATCAGGTTATAGCCCAACAACTTTATTTGGAAGCATTAGCTTCCAGAGCACTGCTCCTTCATCAGGTAGCTGTCGATCAGGATCATAAGGCACAGAATTTATAGCAAATGATCACAGTGTCATGCATGCAACTGATTTGATATATTGAACAAGACTGTTAAGTCTTTCACCTTTTAGAATGGGTTGCAAGTTTCAGTTCATTAATATGTAAATCCCAGAACTTCTTTCAAATCATATTCTCAAGATAACGAAAAGTTTCTTTAAAAAAGTGACGTCTCAGCTCAGACAATGCATTAAAGGTGTGAGGTTAGAGTCTGTCTGTATCTCAATCTTAAGTCAGACTGGTTCTATTTCCAAAGTAGGAATTTGTAAAATATTACACGTGTTGACTGCCTGCAGATTGTATGCTTTTTGAACAGAATAGAATGTATCTGCAAATACAAATTCACCCCATAGATGTGTGTGTGTGTGTGTGTGTGTGTGTGTGTGAGTGAGAGAGAGAGAGAGAGTGCATGTGAGAGTGTATAGTGTAGTGGGATCACCTGTACTGTGACATGAACCCAAGGTTCAGAGTGAGGTCATCCCCATGGGTACCAAACTTTGCTATCAGCCTCTACTCGGCCACTCTGCATTGTTACATATCCCTAAATCTGCCTTGGAGGATGGCCACCTGAAGATCCGAGGCCAAGTGTCCCTGACCACTGAAGTGTTCTCCAACTGGGAGGGATCATCCCTGTCTGGTGATTTTCATCTGTTGCCGTGGCGTCTGTTTGGTCTTGCCAATATACCATGCCTCAGAACATCCTTGCCTGCAGCTTACAAGATAGACAACGCTGGCTGAGTCACATGAATACCTGCCGTGTACTTGGTGGGTGGTGTCCCCACATGTAATGGTGGTATCTATGTCGACACTCTGACATGTCTTGCAGTGGTTATACAGTATTGTGGTCGATGTTGTCCTGAAGGCTGGGCAGTTTGTTGCAAACAATGGTCTGTTTAAAGTTTGGCAATTGTTTAAAGGTGAGAATTGGAGATGTAGGGAAGGTCTTGGTGAGGTGTTTATCCCCATCGATAATGTGTTGCTGGCTGTTAAGGACATGGCGTAGCTTCTCTTCTCCCGGGAAATACTAGACAATGAAAAGTATCCTATCCATTATGGTTTCTTGCTGTGGCACATCAGAATTGGTGATTGATGAGTTGGGCATCGTCCCTATTCTAAATCTGCAACCCATTCTAAAAGATGAAAGACTTAACAGCAACCTAGATATGTACAATATATCATATCAGTTGCATGTATGACACTGTGATCTTTTGCTATAAATTCTGTATCTTATGACCCTGCTCTACAGCTACCTAATGAAGGAGAAGTGCTCTGAAAGCTAATGCTTCCAAATAAACCTGTTGGATTATAACCTGGTGTTGTATGATTTTTAACTGCGTCTACTCCAGTCTAACACCAGCACCTCCACATCAAGGTTCAAAGTAGATCAGGTGCCGCCAGATCCTTGATAATAATATGGAGGTTGAAGCATTACTCTGGGTGCGATTTAACTCTGGTTTCCAGGCAGATTTGACATTATTCCTCTGTTTTTCCATTTTAATCCAGAAAGGAACCAGTGATTTGCATGGACTTGATTATGTCAACACTCTAGGTTTCTGTCTCTATGCCAGTAGACTTCTTTGCTCTTTTACCACACTCCCTCATGATATGTGTGCACTGTTAATTCTTCCCAACAAACTTGAACAACTTACACTTGGCTCCATTCAAATGTTTTGCCATTTTCCTTGCCTCATTCTGTGCATTTCTCCATGTCCCCTGTATTTCGTACCTACCTCAGGATGGGCTGTGCCCTGCAGTTTGATGGTGTCCACCAAGTGTTTTTTTTCAACCAGGTCCACGCTGTCAAAACTAAGGAATGGAGGATCAGGTTTGCTTGTGGTTTGAGTTGGGGGATGGGGGTGCTGGGTGCCAGTGTAAAAGACATAATGAATTTGTCTGATTTTCTGACACTTTCCTATCATCAGTCTTTATTTTTCACTGAAGCAGAGACACTCAGACTACAGACCCCATGCTGACGAGATAATTACCCACTCCCATGCAATCCCCTGTTTGCAAAGTGTGATTCTGAACTCTTATTTCTCCATCAGTCCAGGAGGCTGGGGAAATAAGTCAGGAAGCATTAATTTGTTCCATCTTTAACCCTAGACATTGCCACGGTTCTGAATTGGTGCGTGATGTCCCATCTTTTTACATACATATAAGTTCAATAAGAAAGTGAGCTTATAACACACAGGGACCAGAGTGAAACTCACAAATCCTCACAGCACACAGTAGGGTAGCTAAGGAAATTAGAGACCAAGTACTGAATTCATCCAACCAACTCGTCCTCCACACACTTCATCCCTCACTCACATTTGTCATCAAATCTTAAAGGGGAAGGAAGAACTACAAGTTGTATTTAGAGAAGAAAGCATTGCATTCATAGAACAGCTTTTGAACTGCATTCCATTAGCACCCAACATGATCTTTAACCAACAAAAGCTTGGGAAGCTGTGTCACTGTTGCAATAGTGGAAATAGAGCAAACTGTTTGAACACAGCAGATCCCCCAAACAGCGGCGTTGTAATGGCAAGACCACTGTTTATTTTCTGAGTGATGAACATTGTCTAGAACAACAGGACGAGCATTTAATAAAGACATATGTTTTAATGGGCTGTGGGCTAGACCCAGAATTTGTTACCCAATTATAATTGTCCTTTATCAGGTAATGGTGAGCTGCCTTCTTGAACTGTTGAGGTCCTTGGTGCATAGAAGCAATATTGTTAAGGATGGATTTCCCAGATTTGGAACCATTTCCCATTTTCACTCAACAATGTGACAGGAACAGTGTTGTACATTCAAGTCACTACTGGGTGTGGTAAACCTGGAGAACACTGGGGCAACCTCAGCAGGCCTGGCATGTCTGTGGAGAGAGAAAAACAGAGCTCATGTATTGAGTTCAATATGACTCTTCTTCAGAACAGAAAGGTGTTGGATAGTCTCTTTTCATATAACTTTAACAGGCAAGAGGACAGATGGTAGAGAGGTCAAGCACAAAAGACAAAAGGGATGTTAATGATAGCGAAAGAGATGAAAACTTGGTGTGAATTAGAAGAAGCATTATTGTCACATGTACTCCAAAGAGGGCAGTAAAGGGTTTATAAAGTCACCACTTCCGGCACCATCATAAATACAGAGATGTCGAGGTACAGGATCTTAGGGATAAATTAGAAAATTAAGGAAGTGAAAAATTCAGCATTTCAATTGTTTGTGCCACCTGAGGCACAAGGTGCCCAGGTACAAATTCTTTGTAATAAATTAGAAATATAAAGAAATTAAAAGTTCACAATTACAGTCCTTTAAGCAGACCGTGCTGGGTCTCACCTCCAGACCGTCACAAACCTCACGTCCAGACTGTATGGGGCTTCACCTCCAGACCAGATGAAGCCTCACTTCCAGACCAGATGGGGCCTCACCTCCAGACTGTATGGGGCCTCATCTCCAAGCCAGATGAGGACTCATTTCCAGACCACATGGGGCCTCACCTCCAGACCGCCACAAAGCTCACATCCAGACTGTATGGGGCCTCACCTCCAGATCACATGAGGCTTCACCTCCAAACCAGATGGAGCCTCATCTCCAGACCGCATGGGTCTCACCTCCAGACTGCCCCAGGGCTCACCTCCAGACCACATGGGGCCTCACCTCCAGACAGATTGGGCCTCATCTGCAGATTGCATGGGGCCTCACCTCCAGACCGCCACAGGCCTTGCATCCAGATCGGGGAAACATTTCGACATAGAGGCCGGTGCTTATCTGGAATGAGCTGCCCGAGGAATTTGTTATGAAGATGTGGGTGTACTATACCTTTAAGAAAGTTAAAAGCTAGCAGAACTACCTGACAGCTCCAAATGTTCTGAACAAGCTTGGTCCAGCAGCTCATGTAGCTGGTTGCCTGGAAGCAAATACAAATTCGAATTGGGCCAATCAGTTTAAATTATACTCCAAAAAAAACGAAACTCCAATCAGGTTTGATTTTTAATATTGTCAATGTACTAAATTCAATGACACAATCCGATGCTTTGGGGGTATAAGACCCAGAAAGATTTAACAGTTGGGAGAGAACTGTAAAAAGACCAACAGATGTAGGCTGCTAGTCAGTCTAGAGAAGAAGTTTGCACAGAAAAAAAACATCAACACCGACCTGGAGAGAAAATCTACAGAGGAAGATACAAAGAGAAGATTTGACTCCGGGCTGGTTTCGAAATTCAAATTTTTCAGTAAATCTTAATCAGGGGTTTTATCGGACCAGTATAACAGAAGGGAAAGTAAAAGATAAGTTTGAGGAAGGAGTTGTTCAGATTACATTCCATGCAGTGTGGAAACAGGCCCTTTGGCCCAACCAGTCCACACCGACCCTCCTAAGAGTAACCCACCCAGACCCATTTCCCTCTGAATGATGCCCCTAACATTATGGATAATTTAGAATGGCCAATTCACCTGACCTGCACATATTTGGACTGTGGGAGGAAACCGGAACACCCGGGGAAAACCCACACAGTCATGGGGAGGATGTGCAAACTCCACACAGTCAGTCACCTGAGGCTGGAATCAAACCTCGGACCCTGGTACTGTGAGGCAGCAGTGCTAACCACTGAGCCACTGTGCCACCCCAATTGTAAATAGTTAATAGTTAATTATTCTCTGTTACACTTTAAGAAATAAACTTGCTAGTTTTTACTTTAATTAGTTCTTGACCTCTCGAATTTTCAAAGATTACTGTCCAGGATAAATCTTTTCTGTGTTGCTGGTTGAAATTAAGCAGGAGAGTTTACCCCATATCATAACAGTTTGGGGGCATGTTGTTGGGATTTGAATGGTTTGGGGCTTTTGTCTGTGATTTAAACAAGTTAGATCTTAGATTTGTGATTTGAACTGGTTCATACAGATTTAAATAGACTTGAGGGTACAAAAGATCCCAGCAGATTTAAACACTTGCAGGTTAGTGTTTTAGATCTTCAAATAAAATGTAGGTGAGACAATTAGTTTAATTTCAGTGACTTGCGGTTTATTAAAAGTCAGAGAACTTGCTCTTGAAATTGCTAAAGAGGTCCTGGGATTTGAAGATGATTCTCAAATTGACCAAGAAGGTTTAGAAGGAAATAAAATGCCATACCTTTAGAATTAGCAAATAAGTTAGATTTGGGTTTAATCAGGTACAAAAGTGAAGCTGAAATTGTAAGGGAATTACTCAAACACTTAGGTGTGTCTGAGAAACAGTGAAGTGCAGTAGAGGTAGAAGCATTTAAACTATATGGTGGGTCAATAGTTAGCACTGCTGCCTCGCAGCACCAAGGTGTCAGGTTCAATTCCAGCCTTGGGCAGACTGTGTGGAGTTTGCACATTCTCCCCCGTGTCTGCGTGGGTTTCCTCCGGGTGCTCCGGTTTCCTCCCACAATCCAAAGTTGTGCGGGTTAGTTGAATTGGCCACGCTAAATTGCCCATAGTGTTAGGTGCATTAATCAGAAGGAAATGGGTCTGGCTGGGTTACGCTTCGGAGGGTCGGCGTGGACTACCTGTTTCCACACTGTAGGGAATCAAATGTAATCTATAATTGTGGGAAATGGAGTTAGAAGATAAACAAAGAGAGAGAGAGGAAAAAAGAGGAAAGGTTCTTAGCTGAACAAAGAGAGAGAAGAAAAGGAAAAAGAAAGAGAGAGTGGTTCTTAGCTGAGCAAAAAGAGAATTTGAACTTGAGAAGTTGCGACTTAGTCAGCAAAGTCAAGTTAACAGGATGGAGATTAAAAGGAAAGGTACTTGAGAAAGGTGTTAAAGCCTTCTTTATTTCGTTTGAAAAATTGGCTCGGCAGATGGAGTGGTCTGAGGATTTATGGGTAATGCTAGTTCAGACTAAACTGGGAGGCATTTGGGAGGTATTTGCTGCACTGTCAGGTGAGGGGTCAAGAGATTATGAAGAGATCAAACAGGCTATTTTAAGTGCTTATGAATTGGTACCAGAAGCCTATAGACAGCAGTTCAGAAACCAGGTCAGATTTTTGTTGAGTTCGAAAGAATTAAAAATTGTTATTTTGATTGATTGGTGTATGCCTTAAAGATAAATAGGACATTTGAGGCTCTAAGAGAGATTATTCTGCTGGAGGAATTTAAAGACTCACTTCCAGAGATGGTAAGAATTCACGTGGAGGAACAGACAGTTCAGGAAGTGAGAAGGGCAGCAGAATTAGCAGATGATACATGTTGGTGCATAAGACAAGCTTCTAGTCAGAATGTCGGCCTGTGAGGGATAGAAATTGGGAGAAAGGGAGATCCTACATTACAAAACCAAGGGTAGAGAGCACAATGGTAAGAATTGAGACCATGCCTTCTTATCAGCACTTCCAACCTGGATAGAGAGTGTGTTGTTGGAAAAGCACAGCAGGTCAGGTAGCATCCGAGGAGCAGAAGAATCTACATTTCGGGCCAGAAATTCCTGATGAAGGGCTCCAGCCCAAATCTTCGATTCTCCTTCGGTTGAGGGATTTGGGTCTGTTCTCATTGGAGAGGACAAGTCTAAGAGAGGATTTAATAGAGACATACAAGATGATAGGGTGGACAGTGAGAGTCTTTTTCCTAGGATGATGACGTCAGCTTGTATGAGGGTCATAGCTGCAAATTGAGAGGCAATAGATTTCAGACAGATGTCAGAGGTAGGTTCTTTACTCAGAGAGTGGTAAGGGCGTGGAATGCCCTACCTGCCAATGTAGATAACTCAGGCACATTTGGGACATTTAAACAGTCCTTGAATAAGCATATAGATGATAATGGGATAATGTAAGGGGGGTGGGGTCAGATGAGTTCACAGGTCAGTGCAACATCGAGGGCCAAAGGGCCTATTCTGTGCCGTATTGTTCCATATCCTTCAGTCGGTGTATTGTCCAAAACTGATCACAGTTCCATCCAGATTGGATCAGACCAAAACACTGCACATGAAGCATTATTTGGCATTTAAAAGTTTGGGTAAAGGCCAAGATTTCATTAGCATATACAAAAACAGAAATTGCTGGAAAAGCTCAGTAGGTCGGCACGGTGGCACAGTGGTTAGCACTGCTGCCTCACAGCGCCAGGGACCTGGGTTCAATTCCCACCTCAGGCGACTGACTGTGTGGAGTTTGCACGTTCTCCCCGTGTCAGTGTGGGTTTCCTCCGGGTGCTCTAGTTTCCTCCCACAGTCCAAAGATGTGTGGGTCAGGTCAATTGGCCATGCTAAATTGCCCGTAGTGTTAGGTAAGGGGTATATGTAGGGGTATGGGTGGGTTGCACTTCGGCGGGTCAGTGTGGACTTGTTGAGCCGAAGGGCCTGTTTCCACACTGTAAGTAATCTTTGACCCTTTCTCAGAATGTCCTCACTGGACCCAAAACATTAACTCTGATTTCTCTCCACAGATGCTGCCAGACCTGCTGAACTTTGCCAACAATTTTTGTTTAGGTTTCTCAGTCACGGCATCCTTTCTCTCGCTTGTTTTTTCACTAAGCGTACATTTTGTCCCTCTGCATGAGGTTTTGGATCATTGCTTTGCATCAAGGATTGGGAAACCTTCAAATCACAGCAGGTTTCTTGGGATTAGTCTTACCTGTCAGATGGCAGGCTGTCGATTACCATAGAGAGAGTGGGTGCTTGCTAACTCAATTCAGAATAAGTCAGGTCTCCTGTACAGCCAACGTCCATTGCTGGGACCTCAATAAAAATCACTTCGGCACATGTGGAGAGATGAAAAAAATGTTGCAAATCACTAAGGAATGTCTCCTGTCCAGACTAAAGGTTGGATTAATCATCACAAACTCAGCAAATGAGGAGGCTACTGCTTATGCCTCCAGAAATTTGCATTCACTGAGCTGCTATCTTGAAATTCTGCACTCCGTTTTAAAAATTTATTCACATGATGAGCTAGGCCAGCATTTATTGCCCATAGGGCAGTTCAGAGTCAACCACATTGGGGTCTGGAGTCAGACATGTAGTCTAGACCCAGTAAGGATGTTTCCCTCGGGCACATTAGTGAATCAGATGGGTTAATGGGAGCCATTCAACTCTTGACTCCAGATTGTTGTTATGTTCAAATTCCAACATCTGCCATGGCAGGATTTGAACCCAGGTTTCCAGAACATTACCTGGGTCTTTGGGTTAACAGCCCAACAACACTGCTACTAGGCCATCACTTCCATTTGCTGTGGGTCAATTAAGGAGGGTCTTCCAGGATTTTGACCCAGTGACAGTGAAGCAACAGAGGTACCTTTCCAAGTCAGGATGGTGAGTATTGTGAGGGGAACTTGTAGGTGGTGGTGTTCTGACATATCTGCTATGCTTGTCCTTCTAGATGAAAGTAGTCATGGATTTGGAACGTGCTGCCAAAGGACCTTTGGTGAATTTCTACAGTTCAATGTTTAGACGGTACAAGGTGTTGCTACTGAGCATTGGTGGTGCAGTGACTTTGAGGCTGCTTTGCTCTGGATGATGTCAATCTTTCTGAGCATTGTTGGAAGTGGCACCCATCCAGGCAAGTGGGGGTATTCCATCACACTCGTGTCTTGTGGAAAGGCTTTGGAGAGTCAGGAGGTGTGTTACTCGCTACAGTTTTCCTTGTATTCCAGTATTAATATAGCAACTGTAGTTCAGTTTCCAGCCAATGATTAGCCCCAGGACCTTGATAGTAAGGGATTCAGTGATAGTAATGTCATTGAATGCCAAACAGTTATGGCCAAATTGTCTCTGATTGGAGATGGTTAATGCCTGGCATTTGTGTGACACAAATGGTGCTTTTTTCCTTCTTTCTTTCATGGGACATAGGAGTCACTGACAAGGCCAGTAATTATTGCCCATCCTTGTCTGGTCTTGTACTGAACAGCTTGCTTGACCATTTCAGAGGGCATTTTAGAATTAACACATTGCAGTGGGTATGGAGTCACCTGTAACCCAACCAAGGTAAGAAAGGCACATTTCCTTCCTTAAAGGACATGAATGAACCAGACAGATTGTTACAAATGTTGATGGTTGCCATTAGACTGGCTTTTTATTCCAGATGTTGTTGAATTAATATTTCACCAGCCTATCAAACCTTACGGTCTCGGTAACATTCTTATAAATCTTCATTTACACATTTTCCAGTTTAATTACATCCTTCTTTTCACTTAGTGATTTGCATTTTATTTTTAATTTTGTTTTTAATTGACCTGTTCAGAGATATCATAACCCATCTCTGGAGCAGGTGGGACTTGAACCCTCATTCAGAGGAAGGTAGGTGGATAAAATGATTAACAAGGCACGTATGGGATATTTGTCTTTTATTAGCCGAGACATGGAGTTTAAGGGCAAGGAGATTGTGCTGGAACTGTATAAAATGTTGGTTAAGCCACAGCTAGAGTGTTATGTGCAGTTCTGGAATCAACATTATAAGAGATGGCATTGGAGAGGATGCACAGGAGATTTACCAGGATGTTGCCTGGGCTGGAGAATTTCAGTTTTGAAGGGAGATTGGACAGACTGGGGTTGTTTTTCTTAGAGTAGAGGAGACTGATACAGGGCATGATTGAAATGTATGAAATTACGAGGGTCAGAGATAGGATAGATAGGAAGAATCTTTTCCCCGTGATAGAAAGATCAGTAGCCAGGAGCATGGATTGAAGGTAAGGGGTGGAAGGTTTAGAAGAGATGAGAGGGAAAGCTTTTATACTCAGAGGGTGTGGGAATCTGGAACTCCCTATCTGTAAGGTTGGAAGAGGCAGAAACGCTCATCACATCGGAGAAATATTTAGATGTGCACTTGCAAAGTCAAAGGATGCAAGGCGATGGGCAAAGTGCTGAAAAATGGGATTAGAATAATTGTGTGGTTGTTTATGACCAGCCTGGGTGTGATGGAACGAAGGGCCTGTTTATCGGTGCTGTAAACCTCTACGACTGTACTACGGCTCCACCAGAGCTTAAATATTCATCACTTCAGGAATGTAGATGTCATTCTTGTACAGGAGCCCTGCTAATCTTTTTAATTCTACTGTATGCATCGCCAAAACCTCCCAGAGGTACTGAATACTGGGTTAATGCAAGATTGTGGGAACAGGCCCTTCGGCCCAACAAGTCCACACCAACATTCCAAAGAATAACTCGCCTAGACCTATTCCCCTGCCCTAGGCAATTTAGTATGGCCCATTCACCTAACATGCACATCTTTGGATTGTGGGAGGAAACCGGAGGAAACCCATACAGACAAGGGGAGAATGTGCAAACTCCACACAGACAGACAGTCGCCCGAGGTGGGAATCGAACCCAGGTCCCTGGCACTGTGAGGCTGTAGTGCTAACCATTGAGCCACCGTGCCACCCTGATTCCATCTCCAAACTCCTAATTTCAATTTAATGTCTGCTCCCCAGTTAAAGGATGCTACGGTTTCAAGTATTCATCTGAATAGATGTTAAATATCTAGAAGGTTCTTTCCTCTACCGTCCTTTTATGCAGTGAGTTCCAGATAGCTACCACCCTCGGGGTGAAAAGTCTTTCCCCAAAAGCCCTAACCCTAACCCCTCTAAATCTCATAATTCTTATCTTTCAAGCTGTTCCCCCAGTTATTGATCCCAAGACTAAAGAGAAAAGTTTCTCCCAATCTACCCTGTTGGTGCCCCTCAGAACTTTGTACACCTCAATCAAATTCCCCCTCAGTCTTCTCTACTCTAAGGCGTGGGAATTACTGATAATACCAATATGTGTTGCTCATCCCAAATTGTCTTTGAGAAAGTGGCAGTGAGTTAAAATCTTGAGTCATTGTAGTCCATGCGTTGTTGAGAGCTCTAGAGTTTTGAACCAGTGACTGTAATGGAATGGGGATATAATTCCAAGTCAGGGATTGTGTGTGGCTTGGAGGAATCATACTGCTTGATGTTCCCATGTTCCCATGTTCCCAGGTGCCTACAGACTTCTTAGGGAAACAAAAATGCTGGAGGTCAGACAGCAACCATGGAGAGAGAGAGAGAAAGAGAGCGCTAGAGAGAGAAATATAATGTTTTGAGTCCAGATGACTCTTCATCAGAACTGTGTGGAGGGATGGGGGGGCAGGGGGGCAGCATCTGGGCAGGGGGTAGAGCTTGAAGGAGGAGAAAGGATGTTGAAAGTTCAAATTAAATGATCAGAGTGTGTGAAAATGGCCGAACAATGGTGTCTCTCAGTGCCAGACCAGAAAGGGCAGACTGTCCCACAGGGGAGGGTGGGAGGGGAGAGAGGTCATTTTAACACCATGCCCTGCTCACCTTCCTACATGTCTGTCCTCAGCATGCTGCAGTGTTCCAGTGAATCATAGCACAAACTGGAGCAACAACACCCCAGCTTCACCCTGGGCACTTTACAACCTTCTGGGCTCAATACTGAGTCCAACGCCTTCAAGTTGTGAACCCACTCCCATCCCTTCCATTTCTTTTAGCTTTACTTGTTACACTCTGTGTCACCATCTCTCCCACTCCCGCCCGACACCAATGGGACTCTCTGTGCTTTCCAGTCTGGCAGACACACCATTGTTCTGCATTCACACATTCCAATCACTTGATCTGAACTATCAACATCCTTCCTCCCCCAGCATGCCCCCACTGCATAAATGCTGCTCCTTCCACATTTCACGTCATCTCTAATGAAGAGTCATGATGAAGAGTCAGAGTATTGAGTACAGGAGTTGGAAAGTCATGTTGCGGCTGTACAGGACATTAGGGGTTAGGCCACTGTTGGAATATTGCGTGCAATTAGAATATAGAACATAGAACATAGAACATAGAACAGTACAGCACAGAACAGGCCCTTCAGCCCACGATGTTGTGCCGACCACTGATCCTCATGTATGCACCCTCAAATTTCTGTGACCATATGCATGTCCGTTAGTCTCTTAAATGTCCCCAATGACCTTCCTTCCACAACTGCTGCTGGCAACGCATTCCATGCTCTTACAACTCTCTGTGTAAAGAACCCGCCTCTGACATCCCCTCTATACTTTCCTCCAACCAGCTTAAAACCGTGACCCCTCATGTTAGTCATTTCTGCCCTGGGAAATAGTCTCTGGCTATCGACTCTATCTATGCCTCTCATTATCTTGTATACCTCAATTAGGTCCCCTCTCCTCCTCCTTTTCTCCAATGAAAAAGTCCGAGCTCAGTCAATCTCTCTTCATGAGATAAACCCTCCAGTCCAGGCAGGATCCTGGTAAACCTCCTCTGAACCATCTCCAAAGCATCCACATCTTTCCTAAAATAGGGCGACCAGAACTGGACGCTGTATTCCATGTGCGGTCTAACCAAAGTTTTATAGAGCTGCAACAAGATCTCAAAATTCTGGTCTCTTTCCTATCAGAAAGATGTTGTGAAACTTGAAAGGGTTCAGAAAAGTTTTTCAAGGATGTTGGCAGGGTTGGTAGATTAGAACTATAGGGAGAGGCTGAACCGGCTGGGGCTGGTTTCCCTGGAGTGTCGAGGCTGAGGTTATTAGAGGTTTATAAAGTCATGAGGGGCATGGACAGGATAAATAGACAAAGACTTTTCCCTGGGGTGGGGGAATCCAGAGCTAGACGGCATGGGTTTAGGGTGCAAGAGACCTAAGGGGCAACCTTTTCACACAGAGGGTGGTACGTGTATGGAATGAGCTGCCAGAGGAAGTGGTGCAGGCTAGTACAATTGCAACATTCAAATGGCATCTGGGTGGGTATATGAATAGGAAGGGTTTTGAGAGATATGGGCCAGGTGCTGACAGATGGGACAAGTTTGGGTTGGGATATCTGGTCGGCATGGACGAATTGGATTGAAGAGTCTGTTTCCATGTTGTACATCTCTATGACTCTATGACTCTATCTAGACCTGAAACGCTAGCATGCTCTCCCTCCATGGATGCTGCCTGACCCGCTATGATGTCCAGCACTTCTGTTTTCAATACAGATTCCAGCATCTGCAGTAATCTTCTTTGAAATGGATAGCAAATTTGGCAATTGTTAAAATAAAACAAAGTTGCTGACACAAAATGGGAACAAAAAAAGGTGACAAAAATCTAAACCTGCAACCTGCAACTATTTCAGAAATTCATCATCTCCACCTTGGCACATTGCCCATTTAATGCACAGATCAGGATGATGCTGCGTTGAAACAGTGGGAGATGTGAGAACAAATAGATCCCGAGCATTATCTTTCCCCAGAGATTTGAGTGATGCCACTTCATGCAGCATAGCAACTATAGGTTCAGAACTGAAGTTCAGATGTAAGAGTGATTTTCATCTAAAACTTCAGTGAGACCATTGTTTGAGCAGTGTACATAATTTCCGCTCCACACTGCAGAAAGCCTGCTGAGGGAATCATGGAGGGCACAGTGCAAATTCACAGCGACTCTGTCTAATGTGAGTGTTGTAGTAACCCTAATAATCAAGCACTGGAGACTGAGTACAGGCATATGTTTTCTTTATTCAAATGGCACAGGGAGAACACCTCTCCAGTTACACCGAAGTAATATTCTGAAGAACACAATAAAAGTGAATACCTTGAATTATCCAAATTCCAATCTTTCTTCGAAGGAATGGAATGTCTATTCTAGTCATAAGTTGATCTCATTAACATCTCCTTCACCCAATTAATTTTACGCTAAATATTATTGTTTTTCCCAGACCCTATCAGTGTCTGTCATCTCCCTGTCTCAAAAAGTCCCCTTGCTCCAAGGTCAAAAATCACACAACACCAAGTTATAGTCCAACAGGTTTGTTTCGAAGCATGAGGTTTGGGAGCGCTGCTCCTTCATCATGTGGTTGTGAGGAGCAGCGCTCTGAAAGCTAGTGCTTCCAAATAAACCTGTTGGACTATAACCTGGTGTTGTGTGATTTTTAACTTTGTCTACCCCAGTCCAACACCAGCATCTCCAAACCCTTGCTCCAAGGCCTTTTTAGAATGTTTTGAGCTTTTCCAGACATTTCTGTTTTTGTTTCTGATTTACAGCATCTGCAGTTCTCTTGGTTTTTATTTTGTTAACTTTACCTTGTATTCATACACAGTTGATTACCAATTCCTAGTAACACTCACCTCTCGGATGCATAAGGTTCATCTAGAATAAGTTTCATTACTTAAAGTCTGTTGTTTACTTTTACATTAGAAATCTCCATTTCACCCTTGCAATCAAAATTCACACTAAATGAGCAGAGTCGCAGGGAGAAAGGATGAAAAAGTTACAAGATTTCACCAGAACAAATGAATTTATGGATCAGTTCTTGAGGTACTTAAAGTTATATAGGGAGGAAATGGAGTAAATGGAATTACTTAGTTAATGAGGTCAAGAAACAAGGTTCTAGTGTTTAGCTGATAAGCAGCATTGTAAACACATTGGAGTCACAGAGACATACAGCATGGAAACAGACCCTCTGTCCAACAAGTCCAGGCTGACTATAGTCCCAAATTACACTAGTCACACCTGCCATTACTTGGCCCATATCCCTCCAAACCTTTCCTATTTATTAGCTCATCCAAATTTATTTTAAAGATTGTATCTATACATGCATCTATCACTTCCTCTGGCAGTTCATTCCACACAAGAACCACTCTTTGTGTAAAAAGTTGTCTTTCAGGTCCTTTTTCAATCTCCTCCCCCCCTCCCCCCCGCCCCGCCCCACCTTAAAAATATGCCCCCTAGCTTTTCACTCCCCTGGCCTAAGGAAAAGACCCTCGTCATTCACTGTATCCATGCCGGTCATGATTTTATAAACCCCAATAAGGTTTATAAAACCTCAACCTCCTATTCTTCACTGAAAGAAGTCCCAGCCTATCCAATCTCTTTTTTATATCTGAAAGCCTCGACTCCCTGTACTTATTTATAAATGATTGAATTGAGTTGAATTTATTGTCACGTGTACCGAGGCACAGTGAAAACCTTTGTCTTGTGAGCAATACAGGCAGATCACAGAGTTAAATAGCATAGATAAGTAAATAATAGGTAAACAGCAGCAAAAACAAAAACACAGATATAAGCAAATGCTAAGAGTTTGTGAGTCCATTCAGTATTCTAACAACAGTAGGGTAGAAACTGTTATGAAACTGGCTGGTGCATGTGTTCAGACTTCTGTACCTTCTCCCCGATGGTAGAGGTTATAGAAAAACATTGCCAGGGTGGGATGGATCTTTGAGAATGTTGGCAGCCTTTCCTTGACAGTGGGCCTGGTAGATGGATTCTGTAGATGGGAGGTTGACCTTTGTGATTGTCCGGGCCGAGCTCACCACTCTCTGTAACTGTCTCTGATCTTGAATGGTACAGTTGCCATACCAGGTAGTGAGCGCTACATCCAGACAGAATGCTCTCGATGGTGCATCTATAAAAGTTGGCAAGGGTATTCACCATCATGTTAAATTTCCTCAGCTGCCTGAGGAAGAAGAGACGTTGTTGGGCCTTTGCATCCACATGAACAGTCTAAGAAAACTTATTGTTTGACACTCTCCACTCGTTCCATCTCTGTGCTGTTAATGTGTAGCGGGGCATGAGTAACATCCCATTGAAAGTCAAAAATGTGTTCTTTGGTTTTGCCGGCATTGAGAGCTAGGTTGTTCTCAGTGCACAATTTTTCCAGGTCTGTAGCCTGTTTCGTTGCCACCTGCAATTCGACTGACTGTGGAGGTGTCATCAGCAAACTTGTAAATGGCATTAGTCTGGTATTTGATGACGCAGTCATGGGTATACAGTGAGTACAGTAGGGGGCTGAATACACACCCCTTGGGGGGGCGGCTCCAGTGTTGAGTGTTAGTGATGATGAAATATTGTCCCCAATCTTCACTGACTGTGGCCTGTGGGTCAGGAAACTGAAGATCCAGTTCAGGAGAGTGGGGCTTAGTCTGAGAGGACAAAGTTTAGTAATCAGTCTTGAGGGGATAATAGTGTTGAAGGCTGAACTGTAGTCAATAAGTAGGATTAATGGGCAAGGGTGTGCCTTACTCAAAGTGGTGTTCAGCAAGGAGACAGGTAGGTTTATTGGCTGAGGTGGCAATAGGTCCTTATCCGCAGGATAGTGAAAGCAAAATACCGTAGATGCTTGGTAGAAGAGTTACACTGGAAATGAAACATCAACCCTGTTTCTTTCTGCACAAATGCTGCCAGACCGGCTGAGTTCCTCCAGCACTTTTTGTGTCTGTTGTTGATAATTAGCAGGAGGTTTCACTGCCTGTGTTTGACCTCATATGGTGAGAATTGGATATGGAGTCAGGTATAAATGTTGAGGACTCCCAGGCCAACTCCTTCCCATTGTACTCCAACTCTGGAGGTCAGTAGGACAGGGCAAATCCAGAGATGGTGATGATGGTGTCTGCGACATTGTGCATATGCTATGATTCATGAGGATGGCTATGCCAGGCTATTTGTTAACTAATCTATGGGGCAGCTTTCCTAATTTTGGCACAAGGAGGTCAGGAGGACTTTGCATTGTCCACTAGGCAGGACCTTATCCTTTCCTAAGTCAATTTGTTGGTCCATCTGATACTTTCATCAGATGTTTTACAGTGATTTTGTACAACTGAGTGACTTTTTCAGTGGATAGTTATGTATTAACCACATTGCTCTAAGTCTGGGATTCCATATTGGCCAGACTAGATATAAGCCTGGGTCTCTGGATTACTAGGAGAAAGTGAGGACTACAGATGCTGGAGATCAGAGTCGAGCTGGAAAAGCACAGCAGATCAGGCAGCGTCCGAGGAGTAGGAGACTCAATGTTTCACAACATTCCTGATAAAACACTTTTGCCCGAAATGTCGATTTTCCTTCTCCCTGGATGCTGCCTGACCTGTTGTGCTTTATCAGCACTACACTCTCAAAAGAGTAAAGTAGAGTAGCATAGAGTAGAGTGGAGCAGAGTAGAGTAACTTTATTTATCATTTTTACCATATACAGTTGGTACAATAAAAACAAGACAGTGTTCCTCCACAACCGAGGTTTTATATTTCCTCACGTAGATGACATCTAGCCTTGTGTAAAATATATCATCACCATCAATGCATGCTCAGTATTGTCCTGAATATCAGATTAGATCATAATTGGAAGTGAAGTCACAATATTGGAGGTAGGTATCCTTCTGTCTTCATTCTGTGGATATGGGCATTGATGCCAGGACCAACATGGTTGTCCGTGGTTAGTTATTGTAGTAGTAAAGGGTCTTCTTTTGCAAATATTGATAGTAGTTTGAGTGGTTTACTGATGATGCAGACCAGATAGGGAAGACAGGCTTATTCACAATAGTGAATCATTTGGCTTTCTAAATATTCTAATCAGTTTCCTTTAATTTTTTTACTGAATTCAAATTCTCAAGTGGCTATCATATGATTAAACACATTTTGTCATCACCATGTGAAGGTGCAGTCAAGTATACTTAGATATTCTTACAAAATACTTATCCTTGAGATATGGAAAACATCATGAACACTACATTGAGAGTAATTGAGACACAGAAGGAGGCCACTCAGCCCATTACTTCCATGTAAGTTCTCAGTAAAACAATCAACTCCAATCCACCACTATATCAATTTATTGACCAGTTGCTCGGAGATGCCTTCTCCTTAACCCTACAGTCTCTGTGCTGAAGTACTATTCCAACATCTTGGGGTTTCCATGGTATAGGGGAGGTGATGACCTTGTGATACTATCACTGGACTGTTATGCCAGAGACCCAGGTAATGGTCTAGGGACCTGAGTTTGAATCCTGACATGGAAGATGGTGGATTTTGAATTCAATAAAAATCTGAATTAGGAATACATCAGGGTAATAGGAACAGAATACAGTATTACAGCAACACAGAAGTTGCAGAGAAATCTCAACTCTAATATATGAAAGTTCCATTCAGCATGGAAGGAGCTATTCTTAAATCTCAAACTTTTGTATCTTCTGCCAGATGGAAGAGGGTGGGAGAGAGTGTAACCGGGGTAGGAGGGGGATTTGATTCTGGTCTGGTATTTGATTTGACTGCTTTCCCAAAGCAGTGGGGAGAGTAGACGGAGCCAATGGATCAGAGGCGGGTTCACGTGATGGTCTGTGCTGTGTTTGCAACTCTGCACAATTTTTTCTCATCTTAGGCAAGTCATGCCAAGCTGTGACACATCTGGGTAGGCTGCTTTCTAAGGTATATCTATAAATATTGGTAAGAGTCATTGAGGACATGCTGAATTTCCTTAGCCTTCTGAGGAAGTAGAGGCACTGGTGTGCTTTGTTGACTATAGCGCCGAGATGGATGGACCAGGACAGACTGTTGGTCATATTTACTCCGAGGAACTTTAAACGTTTGAGCAGCTCCACCTCAGCACCATTGATATAAACAGGGGCATGTCCTCCAATCTGCTTCCTGAAGTCAATGACCAGTTCTTCATTCTACTGACATCGAGGGAGAGATCGTTGTCTTTACACCATGCCACTAAACGATCTCTTTCCTGTACTCTGTCCTGTTGGTTATCAGGATGGGACCTAGCATAGAAAGTGGAGATGTTAGTGTTTGCATGAAATTACTGCTTGATCCTCTGAGTAAATGATTAGGATGGGACCAGCGATCACAATTTATTATTGTGGAAGGCCGGACTTCCGTGGAATCTCAGAGGAGGTGCTTCTCTTCCCAGAACATCATAAACACCTGGATCATGGAGCTGATTAATGTAAAGGATACTAATTCCCTGAATTTCGATAAACAAAAACTTGATCTGACCCTTGGCTGGTAGGAACATCAACTTGTTTGAAGTTCAATATTCCCATAGAATTATCAAGGCCAGAATGATGCCTCTCACTCGATGGTCTTGAGGGAGCTTACCATGACTGTACATTTGTCAGCAGCTGCTGGAGGAATGCTGCCAGAGGAATACTATGGCTCCTCAGTCATTACTTTGAACCCCAGTTGCTGGCAAGAATTGAATTCCAAACTGACTGTCCACAGCATTAATGTTAGGCAGTTACAAGGGTTCATTGACTTTATTGTGACTAATGCACTTGACAATTTCATATAGTATTACAGGTAACGAGAAAGTGAGGATTGCAGCTGCTGGAAGTCAGATTCGAGGACGTGGTGCTGGAAAAACACAGCAGGTCAGGCAGCATCCTCAGGATTCCTGATGAAGGGCTTATGCCTGAAATGCCGATTCTCCTGCTCCTAGGATTCTGCCTGACCTGCTGTTCTTTTCCGGCACCACCCATTTGACAGTGCTACAGGTAAGGCAAAAGTGAGGACTGCAAATGCTGGAGATCAGAGTCAAGATTCGAGTGGTGCTGGAAAAGCACAGCAGGTCAGGCAGTATCCGAGGAGCAGGACAATCGACGTTTCGGGCAAAAGCCCTTCATCAGGAATTACACATAAGACAGTGTTACAGGTAAGACCTTGCCACGGTCTTCAGTTGACCTTTTTCAGACCACTGCCTCATTCTGTTCTTCAGTACTTGGTGGAAGCAGCTACTGTGTACAGGCAGTAAAACAGCTATTCCTGTAAAACTTTATTGTTGAGCGTGGTTTCGTTTTAAGGTTTTCATGAAAGGCATAGCTTTGTGTTGATTGACGTTTAATTTGTAATCTCGATGTCGGCAACTGCTGTAATTGCCAAAGGGAGCTCCCAATGCATCGTTAAAACTAGAGACTCAACATAATGTTGGAACACAGTGAAAGAAACACTTTAGGCAAACTTCAGCTACCAGGGCAGTGTAGGGACATCAGACTTGAATCACAAATACTGAGAGCATTGAATGTCACTGTGAATGGGAACCAAGAGAAGCAATGTACACAAAATGGAAGTAGAGAGACTCTCTTGAGAGTATAATAGAATTTGCGGTAAAGAAGGCCACTATTCAGCACTTTCAAGGCTGTGCCAGTCCTTTAACAGAGCTTTAGTTCCACTCCCCACCTCGCTGTTCTCCTGTAAATTTGCTCCCTCCGCATGTATGTTTGCAAATACTTTTTGGAATTTTTCTCATGAATCTCATGCCACTGTTCCAAAAGGCAGAATGTTGCAGACCATAACAACTCTCACTGAAAAAAAAATCCTCATTGCCAGTTCTGCGTTTTTTTTCTCAAATACAGCAAACTTTGTCAAATACAGCAAACTTGCGAGCTAGCACCCTCGATAAAAATATGTACACCTCAAATACTGCAAAGTTTACTGTATTGTTCTGTCCAATTATTATAATGTTATAATAATTATATTATTGTCTTCATAACTTATCTATAATTATATTATTGTCCTTATAATTTATCTGCAGTAAATAGATTCATTGTCCAATTGAATGGCCACATGCAGGATGTTGCCAGGGTTGGAGGGTTTGAGCTATAGGGAGAGGCTGAACAGGCTGGGGTTGCTTTCCCTGGAGTGTCGGAGGCTGAGGGGTGACCTCATAGGGGTTTATAAAATCATGAGGAGCATGGATAGGGTAAATAGACAAAGTCTTTTCCCTGGGGTGGGGGAAACCAGGACTTGAGGGCATAGGTTTAGAGTAAGAGGGGGAAAGAGTTAAAAGGAACCTAAGAAGTAACTTTTTCATGCAGAGGGTGCTGCATGTATGGAATGAGCTGCCAGAGGAAGTGATGGAGGCTGGTACAATTACAGCATTTAAAAGGCAACAGGTGACTGACTGTGTGGAGTTTGCACGTTCTCCCCGTGTCTGCGTGGGTTTCCTTCGGGTGCTCCGGTTTCCTCCCACAATCCAAAGATGTGCGGGTCAGGTGAATTGGTCATGCTAAATTGCCTGTAATGTTAGGTAAGGGGTAAATATAGGGGTATGGGTGGGTTGCGCTTCGGCAGGTCGGTGTGGACTTGTTGGGCCGAAGGGCGTTTCCACACTGTAAGTAATCTAATCTAAATGAATAGGAAGGGTTTAGAGGGATATAGGTCAAATACTGGCAAATGGGACTAGATTAATTTAGGATATCTGGTCAGCATGGACGAGTTAGACCGAAGGTTATGTTCACTTGCTGAATACCTCTATGAGTCTATGACTCTAAATATCAACTGTTGACATGAAAAAAAAGTCAAATTTTCCTCAAATAACACAATCTTCACGATGTCTGAGTAGTTATTTGAGGGTGTAAGTGAGAAGGCTGGTAAGTTTTATTTAAGGCAAAATTGCATTATGATTTCAATGATCAATGCAGTCAATAATGTATAACAGTAATGTGTGTACCCCCACACACATTTCTATTACTTACTACGTGTTTTTACACTGATTATGTAGACCTCTTGACTATCTGGAATATTTAAGCAATCAACACCTTCCTTGTTCCATAGATGCTGGATAATATAAAGTTTATTGGACATTAAATCTGTATTTTTTTGATTCATGACCCTTCAGCCGGCATGCCTATTACTGCCAGTAGCACCAAGCTTCCTCGCCAATCCAGTCCTGGTCGCCCTGTTATAGGAAGGTCATTGTTAAGCTGGAGAGAGTTCAGAAGAGAATTACCAGGATAAATGGAAGGCTTGAGTTATATTGAAAGGCTGGATAGGCTGGGACATTGTTCAGAGGAACAGTGGAGGTCGAGAGGCAACCTGATAGAAGGATATCAAATAATGGGAGGTGCTGAGTAAGGAAAGAGCCCATGGTGTTAGAGGTCAACCTTAACAATGGACAGAGGATTGGGCAGAAGTGGGTACTGAAGATGCTGGAGGTTAGAGTCAAGATTAGAGTAGTGCTAGAAAAGCACAAACAGGTCAGGCAGCATCTGAGGAGCAGGAAAATCGACATTTCGGGCAAAAGCCATCATCGGGAATGAATAGAGGATTGCCTAGCTAATAGTGTTGGGATACGGAGGGATTTTCAGGATGGCAATCTGTAACTAATGAAGAGTCACAGGAATGAGTGCTGGAGCCACAACTATTTATTATATGTCAATGTCTTGGATGAGGAAAGTGTAGCCAAGTTTGTGGGTGATACAAAAATAGGTGGGAAGGCAAGTGGTGAGGATGACACAAACAATCTGCAGATGGAGGAAGAGAGGATAATTGATTGGACTAAAACTTGGCAGATGAGTTATAATGCGGGGAAATATGAGATTATGCACTTTGGCATGAAGAATGGAGGATCTGAATACTAGATAGAACATAAAACACTCCACAGTACAGGCCTGTTGTGGTGTTAACCATCCTTTTCTAAGATCAAACTAACCTGAATAGTGTTCATTTTACTATCATCCATGTATTTTTCTATATCCATGTGCCTATCCAAGAGTATAATATATCTGACTCTACTACTGGCAGTGCATTCCACACACCCACCAGTCTCTGTGTAAAGAACCTACCTCTGACATCTCCCCTATACCGTCCTCCAATCACCTTAAAATCATGCCCCCTTGTGATATTTATGGAGAAAGTGTATAGAAACTTACAGAACCGAGGGATTTGAGAGCCCTTGTCCATGAATAAAAAAACCTGGTATTCAGGGTAATATAGAAGGCAAGTGGAATGTTAGCCTTTGTTTCCAAAGTGTAAAAGCAGGGAAGTTTTACAAAATCTATAAAAGCAAATTACTGCGGATGCTAGAATCTGAAACCAAAAGAGAAAATGCTGGAAAATCTCAGCAGGTCTGGCAGCATCTGTAAGGAGAGAAAAGAGCTGACGTTTTGAGTCTAACTGGCCCTTTGTCAAAGTTAAAGTCTTTTCTTCGCTTGTCTCTCTCCTCCTGTCCACCTTCACTGCTTTCCTTTTCTCTCTCAGTGTTAGTTTTGACAAAGGGTCAGTTAGACTCGAAACGTCAGCTCTTTTCTCTCTTTACAGATGCTGCCAGACCTGCTGAGATTTTCCAGCATTTTCTCTTTTGGTTTACAAAATCTATCTAAGGCACCAGTTAGATCGTATCTGGACTATTGTGAACAGTTTTAGTTCCCTTATCTAAGGAAAGATCACTTAGCGCAGACGTCTTACAGTGCAGAAGGAGACCATTCAGCCCATCATGCCACACTGGCTCTTTTAATTGTTATCTAATGCCAATTTCCAACTTTTTTTCCTATACTCTTGCACATTACTTTTATCCAAATAATATTCTATTGCCCTCTTGAATTCCACAGATATACTACCTATAGAGGGAGAAAGTAAGGACTGCAGATGCTGGAGATCAGAGCTGAAAAATGTGTTGCTGGAAAAGCACAGCAGGTCTGGCAGCATCCAAGGAGCAGGAGAATCGATGTTTCGGGCATTCATCAATTCTCCTGCTCCTTGGATGCTGCCTGACCTACCTATAGAGGAATTCGAGGGAAGATTTATCCTGGCTACAGAGACGCTCAGGATAAGTGGTCAGCCTTCAAAGGGACATGGAGGATTTGTTTTCTGTCAATGGGTGGTGAATCTATGATTTTTTTTAACTGCAGAAATGTCAGTGAGTTAACGTGTCCCTGTGATTCAAACAAGACTGTAATGGTGAGAATTGCATCAGGCGAATGTGCAGAAAGTTGTCAAACTGAAACACTTGTGACCTTGTCAGTTCAGTTAAAAAAACAGCTTTAGGGTGAAGATGGGTGGGATACCTCAGTGAGGTTGAGTGTCTGTGAAGGATATTACTGAGAAAAAAAACATGTTTGGAATGTTTTATTTGCTATTTATGTTAAGATGTTAATATTATGTTTTGTGCAATAAATTTATGTTCTTTTGATAAAAGTACATCGACAGCCTTAAGTGAATATAATCAGTGATTAATGTTAACAAAACACAAAAGTAAAACTAATGTTCCATCAAGCCAGGCTTCCAAACTGGACATGTGTGATCACAGGGATCGGTGATGGGTCCACTGTGCTGGGTCATAAATTAAATCATTTATATCGAAGAGAATTTAGGAGACATAGTTGTTAAGTTTGTGGATGATGCCAAGATAGGTGGTGGAGCGGAGTGAAGAAGGTTACCTTGGAATGCAGCGAGATCATAATCAAATGGACCATTGGGCTGAGGAATGACAGATGGAGTTAAATTTAGATAAATATGAGGTGTTGCTAATTGGTAGGTCAAACCAGGGTAGGACTTAGCCAGTCAATGGTAGGACCTTGGGGAATGTTATAGAACAAAGAGGCCTAGGAGTACAGGTTCATAGCTCCTTAAAAATGGAGTCATGGGTAGACAAGGTGGTCAGAGCATTGAAGATAGGAGTTGGGGTATCTTGTTGCAGCTGTACAAGACATTGGTAAAGCCATATTTGGATTACTGCACACTGTTCTGGTCACCCTACTACAGAAAGTACATAATTACACAAGGAAAGTGCAGAAATATTTTGAATCATAGAATCCCCACAGTGTGGAACAGGCCATTTGGCCCAGCAAGTGCACACCGACCCTCCGAAGAATAACCCACCCAGACCCATTCCTGTACCTTATCACTCTACATTTACCCCTAACTAATGCACCTAACCTACACATCCCTGGACATTATGGGCAATTTAGATGGCCAATCCAATCTAGCCTGCACATCTTAGGATTGTGGCAGGAAACCGGAGCACCTGGAGAAAACCCACACAGACACATAGAGAAGGTGCAAACTCCACACAGACAGTCCCCAAGGGTGGATTGGAACCAAGTCCCTGGTGCTGTGAGACAGCAGTGCTAACCACTGAGCCACATGCCACCCAAGCTACCATGCTGCCAGGATGTTACCTGGACTGGAAGGTTTATGTTATAAGGAGAGATTGGATAAGCTGGGGCTTTTACTCCCTGTAGTGTAGGGGTGATCTTACACAGGTCAATGAAATCATGAGAGGCATAGCTAAGATAGATAGCCAACAGATTTTCCCACGGTAGGGGAGTTGTGGTTTAAGGTGAGGGGGAGAGATACAAAAGGAGCAATTGCTTCACACGGGGTGTGGTGAGTGTCTGGAACAGGCTACCAGAGGTCGTGGAGGAGGCGAGTACAATTTCATCATTTAAGAAGCATTTAGACAGGGACATGGATGGGACGTGTATGGAAGGATAGGGATCAAATTCAGTCAGATGGGATTAGTTTAAATTGTGAAAACTAGGCAGCATGGACAGGTTGGGCTGAAGGGAATTGTTTCCATGCTAAACACCTCTATAATTCTATAACTAAGCCAAGTTCTACTGCAGAATCTGAGGTATCCAGTATTACCATCAACTGGGATCACAACAACCCAACAATGGTCAATCATCTAGACCATTTCTCATGAATAAAGTGTTTGACAGTTGGAGTGGCAGTGTGCGGCAGTTCACTCAAGGTGTCTGCATTCCAATGGTAACATGCACTTTTTAAATACATGTTGTAGACCAGATCGATGGACATTGATGGCAGAGGCTATAACATTCTTTCCATCGTACGGGTCTGATGAGGAATCTCTCAAAGAAAAATTGGAACAACTTAGTGTCATTGGAAAACTTAACAGAACAGTAAATTATTTCACCACTAAACAGCACTTGTGCCAATATAGTAACATCTCATCAGCACACCTTTGGCAAAGGCAAATTCAGTCAAATACATTGTCTCACATGGAATCAGAGTCATAGAGTCATAGAGATGTACAGCATGGAAACAGACCCTTCAGTCCAAGCCGTCCATGCCGACCAGATCTCCCAACACAATCTAGTCCCACCTGCCAGCACCCGGCCCATATCCCTCCAAATCCTTCCTATTCATATACCCATCCAAATGCCTCTTAAATGTTGCAATTGTACCAGCCTCCGCCACTTCCTCTGGCAGCTCATTCCAAACATATACCACCCTCTGTGTGAAAAACTTGTCCCTTAGGTCTCTTTTATACCTTTCCCCTCTCACCCTAAACCTATGCCCTCTAGTTCTGGACTCCCCCAACCCAGGGAAAAAAACTTTGTCTATTGACCCTATACATGTCCCATATAATTTTGTAAACCTCCGACACTCCAGGGAAAACAGCCCCAGCCTGTTCAGCCTCTCCCTGTAGCTCAAATCCTCCAACCCTGGCAACATCCTTGTAAATCTTTTCTGAACCCTTTCAAGTTCCACAACATCTTTCCGATAGCAAGGAGACCAGAATTGCATGCAATTTTCCAACAGTGGCCTAACCAATGTCCTGTACAGCTGCAACATGACCTCCCAGCTCCTGCACTTAATACTCTGACCAATAAAAGAAAGCATACCAAATACCTTCTTCATTATCCTATCTACCTGCGACTCCACTTTCAAGGAGCAATGAATCTGCACTCCAAGGTCTCTTTGTTCAGCAACACTCCCTAGGACCTTACCAGTAAATGTATAAGTCCTGCTAAGATTTGCTTTCCCAAAATACAGAACCTCGCATTTATCAGAATTAAACTCCATCTGCCACTTCTCAGCCCATTGGTCCATCTGGTCAAGATGCTGTTGTTATCTGAGGTAATCCTCTTTGCTGTCCACAACACCTCCAATTTTGGTGTCATCTACAAAACTACTAACTGTACCTCTTATACTCGCATCCAAATAATTTATGTAAATGACAAAAAGTAGAGGACCCAGCACCAATCCTTATGGCATTCCACTGGTCACAAATCTCCAGTCTGAAAAACAACCCTTCACTACCACCTTCTGTCTTCTACCTTTGAGCCAGTTCTGTATCTAAATGGCTAGTTCTGCCTGTATTCCATGAGATCTAACCTTGCTAACCAGTCTCCCATGGGGAACCTTGTCGAACGCCTTACTGAAGTCCATATAGATCACATCTACTGCTCGGCCCTCATCAGTCATGTTTGTTACTTCTTCAAAAGACTCAATCAAGTTTGTGAGACATGATTTCCCACGCACAAAGCCATGTTGACTATCCCTAATCAGTCCTTGCCTTTCCAAATGCATGTACATCCTGTCCCTCAGGATTCACTCCAAAAACTTGCCCACCACCGAGGTCAGGCTCACTGGTCTATAGTTCCCTGGCTTGCCCTTACCATCCTTCTTAAACAGTGGCACCACGTTTGCCAACCTCCAGTCTTCAGGCACCTCACCTGTGACAATCGATGATGCAAATATCTCAGCAAGACTCCCAGCAATCACTTGTCTAGCTTCCCACAGAGTTCTAGGGTACACCTGATCAGGTCCTGGGGATTTATCCACCTTTGTGCATTTCAAGACATCCAGCACTCCCTCCTCTGTAATATGGACATTTTGCAAGGTGTCACTATCTATTTCCCTACAGTCTATATCTTCCACATCCTTTTCCTCAGTAAATACTGATGCAAAATACTTATTTAGTATCTCACCCATTTTCTGTGGTTCCACACAAAGGCCGCCTTGCTGATCTTTCACGGGCTCTTTTCTCTCCCTAGTTACCCTTTTGTTTTTAATGTATTTGTAAAAACCTTTTGGATTCTTCTTAATTCTATTTGCCAAAACTATCTAATGTCCCCTTTTTGCCCTCCTGATTTCCCTCTTAAGTATACTCTTACTGCCTTTATATTCTTCTAAGGATTCACTTGATCTATTCTGTCTGTACCTTCCTTCTTTTTCTTAACCAAACCCTCAATTTCTCTAGTCATGTAGCATTCCCTATGCTTAACAGCCTTTCCTTTCACCCTGACAGGAATATACTTTCTCTGGATTCTTGTTACCTCATATCTGATGGCTTCCCATTTTCCAGCCAACCCTTTTACCTGCGAACATCTGCCCCCAAGCAGTTTTTGAAAATTCTTGCCTAATACCTTCCAAATTGGCCTTTCTCCAATTTAGAACTTCAACTTTTAGATCTGGTCTATCCTTTTCCATCTCTATTTTAAATCTAATAGAATTATGATCGCTGACCCCAAAGTGCTCCCCCACTGATACCTCAGTCACCTGCCCTGCCTTATTTCCCAAGAGTAGGTCAGGTTTCGCACCTTCTCTAGTAGTAGCAGGAAGATTCTGGCACAGATGGAGGGATGTTACCCATTCCATCACAGGATTGCACAAATACAAAGATAACTATCTGAGGAATGAAATAAATAAAAGGGCACTCAGTCATGGCAAGCCCGCTGTGAATAAATTAAGGATTAGATTACAGAAGTTGGAAATCCTTGGTAGAGAGTTCTGAGGGAAATCAGAGCAACAAAAATATTGGGAAATATTACCAAAGAAAGAAAATGAATGGACAATTTAGATTTGCCACCTGACAGGGAGGATGCTGAATACACATAGAGAAACCATTTGTACAACTTTTCAAAATTAGGATGTGCCAGTGTCCCTTAATTGATGTGATGCAACAGCCAAGTTGCACATGACAGAATGTCACAAACAGCAAAGCAATAATATCTAATCAATCTGTTTCAGTGATGGAGGGTGGAAAATGAAAAAAAAAAGAAAATCTTCCATTATACAACATTCTTCATGATCAGCAAACATTCCAAAGCACTTTACAGCAAATGACATACCAAAAAAAGTGCAATTGAAAAAAAAATTTATGGAGCGTGGGCAACGCTGACTGCATCACTAATCGCCTTTTGGAAGGTTAAAAATTACTCAGCACCAGGTTATAGTCCAACAAGTTTGCTTGGAAGCACTAGCTTTCAGAGCGCCGCTCCTTCATCAGGTGGTTTTACAATATGAGATCGTGATCACAGAATCTATAGCCAACGGAGTACAGTGTCACGGAGATGTAATACATTAAACAACTTTAGATCAAATCTTTCACCTGTTAGAATGGGATATGTTGGTTTCTGTTCTTTGATATGTAAATCCCAGAACTGCTTTTAAATTGCATTCTCAAGATAGCTCAGCTTTTCTAACAATAGGTGTCAAGTCTGTCTGTGTCCCAATGTTGAGTCAGACTGACAACACCTCTGCATAGTCTTACAGAGTTTTACATGGAGTCATGCAGTTTTTGTGCAAAATAAAATGTAATTCTGCAAAAACAAATTCACCCCATAAATGTTCACGTGTGTGTGCATGTGGGTGTGTGCTTGGTTAAGTGTGGGTGTGGGTGTGATGGGGTATGTGTCTTTGAGAGGGTGCGTGTTTGAGTGTGAGAGTGGGAGGTGTATTGTGTGTGCATGTGAGAGAGAGCTTGTGTATGGGAAGGACTGCATGGGTGTGTGAGCATGTAGGAGTGTGGATGTGTGTGAGAGAGTGTATACTGCAACTTATGGAAGGTGGTGGTGAGCTGCCTTCCTGAACTGCTGCGGTCTGTGTGGTGTAGATAAACACTCAATGCCGCTAGGGAGGAAGTTCTTCAATGTTGACCAAGTGACACTGAAGGAAGGGCGATATAATTCCAAATCTGGATGGTGAGAGGCTTAGAGACGAACTTGCAGCTGTTGATATTGTATCTGCTGTTTCAGTCTTTCTAAAAGAAAGTGGTTGTGGGATTGGAAGGCATTGTATGAAGAATCTTGGTGAATCTTTTCCAGTGCAACTTTTGGATAATACACATTGTGGCTATTGAGCATTAGTGGTGAGAGTGTTATGGACCAAACTAAACTCCTTCAAAATATATTAAGAAAATAGCCGAGACCCCATGTTTTCCCTCATTTTTAAAGGCAAGTGTAAGGTGTTGTGTTCCAGATGCAATTCGATTGGTCAAACTACCAGGCTTGAAGCGAAACAGACCTTACTCTTCCCCTATAGTTAAAATACAAACAAACGAAAGGAAATTTGGAACAATGTAACACCATTGGAAAACCTAACAGAATAATAAATGATTTACCACTAAACAGTACTTGTTCCAATGTAGTAACATTTCATCAGCACACCCTTGTCAAAGGCAAGTTCAGTCAAACAGATTGTTTCGCATGGAATTCTTACAGCAGAAAGAGAATCCAAGCATTAGCTTCCAGACCCTAGCAACGACTGAAAGTTAAACTAACATCCTGCTTCTGTGGGAGCTTGATCCCACCCATTCAGGCTGCTTCTATTGTTTCAACTTAAAAAAAATCTCAAGGCCTCACAAGCTATTTACTTCATTAGCTTAGAATGGGCTGCTCCCTCCTCTGCCTCAACCTCGCATCATAAAAAGTCCCAGGACAAAATACACCTCTGAAAGCCATAATATTATCACAATGGAGTGAATGTTTGTAAATTCTGTGTCCATCAAGTGGGCTGCTTTGACCTGGATGGTGTCAAGCATCTTGAATATTATTGGAGTTGCATTCATCCAGGCAAGGGGGGTCGATTCCTTCACACTCCTGACTCCTGTTTTGTAAACAATGGATAGGTTTGGGTAGGTAGGAGGTGAGTTACTTGCTGCAAGATTCCAAGCCTCTGACTTGCCTTTCTAATCACAGCATTGAATGGCTAGTCCGGTTTAGATTCTGGCCAAGGGTAACCAGAAAGTTGATGATGGGGGATTCAGTGATAGTAGCACCACTGAATATCAAGGTGCTATAATTATATTCGCTTTTGTTAGATACAGTCATTGTCTGGCATATGTGTAGTGATAATGTTACTAGCAACTTGTCAGCCCAAACTTCAATACTGTCCAGGTCTTGCTGCATTTGGGCATGGACTGTATCAGTATCTGAGGAGTCACGAATGGTGCTGAACTTTATGCAATCATCAGAAAGAAGGTCATTGATGAAGCAGCTGAAGATGGTTGGGTCGAAGACACTACCCTGAGGGAATTCCTGAGGGAATTCCTGCAGAATGTCCTGAATGACTGACCTCCAACAACCACAAGCTTCTTCCTTTGTGTCAGGCAGGACTCCAAAACAGCCGACAGTTTTCTCTTTGACACTCACTGCTTCCAATTTTGCTCGGGCTCCTTGATGCCTCACTCGATAAAATGCAGCCTTGATGTCAAGGGCTGTCACTCTCACCTCCACTCTGGAGTTCAGCTCTTTTGTCCATGCTTGAACCAAGGCTGTAATGAGATCAGGAGCTGAGTGTTCCTGGTGGAATCCAAACTGGGTGTCGCTGGTTATTGCTGAGCAGGTGCTGTTTGATAGCATTATTGATGGCACTTTCCTTCATTGCTGTAATGTAGGGAATGTGGTGCCCATTTTGTTTTTGTCATGTCGTTTGGAGGGTAAATATGAGCCAGATCATCAAGGAGAATCCTCTCTGCTCTCCTTCATTGTAGTGCCAGAGTTTGTTCCCTGTCAAAGGCAAACAGGGCCTTGTTTTAATGGATGGTCATAAAAGGCAACCCTTCTGACAGGGCAGCATTCCTTCATATTGTACATGAAAGTCAATTTGTGTGAGGCCCTGGAGTCTATGATTAATGTCAGTTAGGACACCATCCCTGTCTTCTTCCAAACACACGCACAGAATTCTTTTACCTCAGGTTGAAGAGAGTATTTAGATTAATATCTTATCAGAAAGACAAGCCCTCAGGCAGTGCAATACTCCCCACCACTGCAATGAGGGGTTAACTCACAATCTGTAGCTCAGGCTGTGGAGGTGGTTGTTGGTTTGCTCCCTGAGTTGGTGGGTTGTCATGTAGACATTTCTTCGCCATGTTGGATAACATCATCTATATGTCATTTGTGAAACATTGTTTGTGCTACTCCGTTTGATATAGAGGAACTTTGATTATCCAGCATTCGATTATCTGAACATTGGATTATCCGGCAAGATCGCAAGGTCCCAATGCTCGGTTAAACTATGTTATTCAGCATTCAATTATCCGGCATTTATTATCTGGAATTCAATTAAGTGAATGAAATACTCCCTGCCTGTGTCCTTCAGATAATCAAGGTTCCTCTGTATTTATATGATCTGGTGGGTAGTGTGATTTCCGGTTTGGCTGTGCAGTGGGATCTATTTCTACATGTTTGTTGATGACATTCTGGGTTGAAAACCAGGCCTCTAGGAATTCCCGTGTATGTCTCTGGTTAACTTGTCTGAGAGTGGTTACGTTATCCCAGTCAAATTGATGGCCCTCCTTGTCTGTGTGCACTGAGATGAGGGAGAGTTGGTCGTGCCGTGTTGCTGCTAGTTGGTGTTCATGTATCCAGATTGCTAGTTTGCGAGTTTTGGGTGTAAAGACTGCAGTAAACATTACGTTGGACAGACCGACAGAAAACTAGCAATCCAATTCAGCAAGCAAATCAACAACTGCGTTCACCCACAACATATGTTTAAATTATGAGGGCAGGACTTAAGCCTGCATCTGGCTCAAATGCAAGTACATATCTTTCAGCCTCATGACAGCAGAGACAGTGAACACAGGCATCTTCCTAACAATCTGTTAGCTGTGACCCATCCCGAAGAGTACCAAGGCACAGACTTTGTCAGACTGGTATTGGAAATGTGTGTCCTTGTTCAGTTTGCTTGCATTGCATGTACAGGCATCTCAATCAGAGTGAAATGACTAAAAGGAGCACACTCAGTGGAAGAATGGCAGGTGGGGAGTGGGATTGAAAGTTAACAGTGATAAGTATAGATACTGATGAATTAATACTCTACGGAGCTCGAAGGCTTCATTCCATGAGCCGTGGGAATACTCACTCGGTCTAATGCATCCAGTCACGGTTGAATAATCTAGATGATAATGTGAGATTGATATTCTGCACTTTCACTCGATTACCTTTGGGATTCAGAGAGCTGTTGGGCTGTATTCCCTATTGTTTTTCACACCATCAAGAGATTAAATAAGTTGAGAAGTGTATATGACTGTTCAAATAGTTCCCTGAAGTTCTCACTCATTTGAAGTTTTCCGACTTTCAAGTGCACCATCCAACATGTTAATTTTTTTCGGTTTTGCACCCACCGCAGGTGTGAAAAGAAAGAAAGAGCTTCCATTTCTGCTGCAACTTGCTCACCGTCAGGAGTCCCCAGGAGCTTTGAGAAGCGTGGTCACCGTTACAGGGTATGGAAATGTCTGTTTTGCACAAAGCAACTTTTCATCAAACAGTGAAATTATGACCAGATGGTTTGAATGCTGCAGAAGGATAAATATTGATCAGAACACTGGGAGAACTCTTGTCTCCGTTGAACATTTCATTTGAAAGATGGTATTTCCAGCATTTCTGTACTTTCTCTCTCAGCGTTGCAATGTTGAATCAATAATGCACATGTTGTCCTATTGTCTTGGAGCAAATCCCTGCACAGCACCCCACCACAAACCAACTACATTCTCCTTTATCCTTTGAATATTTGCCCTTTGAATATTGAAATACATAAAGTTCTTAGAGTTAAGGGGATTAAAGGGTATGGAGGGAAATGGGAACAGGAGACTGAGTTGAATGATCAGCCATGACCATGTTGAGCGGCGGAGCAGGCTCAAAGGGCTGAATGGCCTCCTCCTGCTACTGTTTAAAGTCATAGAGATGTACAGCATGCAAACAGACCCTTCGATCTAACCTGTCCTTGTGATCAGACATCCCAATCCAATCTAGTCCAACCTGCCAGCACCTGGCCCATATCCCTCCAAACCCTCCCTATTCATATACCTATCCAAATGTCTCTTAAATGTTGCAATTGTACCAGCCTCCATCACTTCCTCTGGCCGCTCATTCCATTCACGTACAACACTCCGTGTGAAAAAGTTGCCCCTTAGATCTCTTTTATATCTTTCCCCTCTCACTCTAAACCTATGCCCTCTAGTTCTGGACTCCCCGACCCCAGGGAAAAGACCATGTCTATTTACCCTATCCATGCCCCTCACAATTTTATTAACCTCTATAACTTCACCTCTCAGCCTCCGATGCTCCAGGGAAAACAGCCCCAGCCTGTTCAGCCTCTCCCCATAGTTCAAATCTTCCAACCCTGGCAACATCCTTGTAAATCTTTTCTGAACCCTTTCAAGTTTCACAACATCTTTCTGATAGGAAGGAGACTAGAATTGCACACAATATTCCAACAGTGGCCTAACCAATGTCCTGTACAGCCGCAACTTGACCTCCCAACTCCTGTACTCAATACTCTGACCAATAAAAGAAAGCATACCAAATGCCTTTTTCACTACCCTATCTACCTGTGACTCCACTTTCAAGGAGCTATGAACCTGCACTCCAAAGTCTCTTTGTTCAACAACACTCTTCAGGACCTTACCATTAAGTGTATAAGTTGTGCTAAGATTTGCTTTCCCAAAATGCAGAACCTCGCATTTATCTGAATTAAACTCCATCTGCTACTTCTCAGCCCATTGGCCCATCTGGTCAAGATCCTGTTGTAATCTGAGGTAACCCTCTTCGCTGACCACTACACCTCCAATTTTGGTGTCATCTGCAAACTTACGAATTGTACCTCTTATGCTCGCATCCAAATCATTTATGTAAAAGTGAGGACCCAGCACTGAATATTGTGGCACTCCACTGGTCTGAGGTCTCTAGTCTGAAAAACAACCCTCCACCACCACCCTCTGTCTTCTACCTTTGAGCCAGTTCCGATTCCAAATGGCTAGTTCTCCCTGTATTCCATGAGATCTAACCTTGCTAATTGTTATCTTTACTTGTGAAATAACTTTGTAGAGGCCAATATCTTGTCATCAAGTCACATTTTATTTACACATGGAGAGCCCTTTACACTATTCCAGCTTCCCCAGAGCCAGGTCTCAGAGTGAGCAAAACCCCAACACTCCTATTTGTATCTAACAGCCAGGGCTCCCTGATTGGTCCAGGTTAACAGCCCCAATCAGGGAACTCATATTCCATGAAATCCACATGGCTGACCTTGTTTCAATCATTATAACTTGTCCTTGTCTTCCCTTTGGCTTTTATGCTTGCCTGAAAGCTGTCAGTATTCATAAAAATCACTAAACTTAACACTGTATCTTTCTGCACACTCACTGTGTTTTTCCAGCACTCTTCTGGTTTTAAAGCCACTGAAACCCCCCTTTTCTAACAGGGACAAGATTAGACTTGGTGACAATGGCCCACTTATTTAAATAACCTGCTGATAGTGACTTTTTAAGCTATTAAGATCTGGATGCCTCAGTTCTGAGTGGCCTGGACAGAGTGGACATGGGAAGATGTTTCAACTAATAAGGAGAAATTAGAACTCGAGGGCACAGTCTCAGGGTGAAGGGGGTGATCCTTTAGAATTGAGATGAGGAGGAGTCACTTCTTTCAGAAGGTGGTGAATCTGTGGAACTCATTGCAGCAGAGGGCTGTGGACACCAAGTCTTTGCAAGATAGACAGGTTCTTGATTGATAAAGGGATCAAGGGATAACAGGGAGAAAGCAGGAGAATGGGATTGAGAGATGTATCAGTGATGATCAAATGGTAGTGCAGACTCAATGGGCTGAATGTCCTAATTCTGATTCTATCTTGTATGACCTTATGTCCCTGGAACTATTCTCAGTAATATTACCTGCACCTTCTGTCAAATAGCTTTGCATGCTGATCTAAGTACAAAGTCCCAGGCTTGAACATAACACTCCAGTTGAAGCTAAACCAATATTTCATTAAACTAAAACAAAGAATTGTGGATATGGGAAATCTGAAACAAAACAGAAATTGGAGGAGAAACTCAGCAGGTCTGGCAGCATCTATGGAGTTCCAACGAAGGGTCACTGGACTCAAAATGTTATCTCTGTTTTTCTCTCTGCAGGTGCTGCCAGACCTGCTGAATCTCTCCAACCCTAATTTTTGTTTCAGTATTTTATGAAGTTTTATTGTAACTTCCTCGGTTTTCTACTGCCTCTATTTATAAAGGAGGATTGTGATTAAAGATATAATAAACACAAAGAACTGATTACTTTCTTTAAATGTGTTTCACATGTTCGTGCAGGTGGGAAAATCATGTATATTGTGTTATTTTCCTTCTTAAATTCTTTTAGAGCAGAAGGCCTTTGCCTTATGTATATATATTTTTTATCTTTCTCTCACTATCTACTGCTCTTTCTTGACTGTCCTGCAAAATTATCCCTTCTCAAATGATTTATTTACCCCACAAAAGAATAAAACACACTTGCAAAATGGAATTGGATATAACCTTGAAGTGAGTTTGGAGAAGATTTTTAGCTCAGGTTGAGGTTTTAGATGTAAGTTTGCTTGCTGAGCTGAAAGGTATGTTTTCAGACATTTCATGACCATACTAGTAACTCATCAGTGAGCCTCCGGTGAAGCGTTGGCGGTATGTCCCGCTTTCTAGTTGTGTGTTTAGGTTTCCTTGGGATCATTACCTGTGGTGATGTCATTTCCTGCTCTTTTTATTAGAGGGTGGTAAATGGAGTCCAAGTCGGTGTGTTTGTTGATAGGATTCCAGTTGGAATGCCATGCTTCTAGGAATTTGCATGCATGTCTCTGTTTGGCTTGTCCTACAATGGATGTGTTGTCCCAGTCAAAATGGTGTCCTTCCTCATCCGTATGTGAGGATATTAGTGAGAGTGGGTCATGTCTTTTTGTGGCAAGTTGATGTTCATGTATCCTGGTGGCTAGTTTTATGCCTGTTTGTCTAATGTAGTGTTTGTTACAGTCCTTGCAAGGTATTTTGTAAATAATGTTCGTTTCGCTTGTTGACTGTTGTCACAAATGAGGAGCTGCCCTCAGACCCATAATCTCGCTACCTGGAACCCCAACATACAGATTAGTCAAGGAACTGTATTAAAGCACTTAGTAGAAGACTCATGCCACTCCATCCACTCCACCCAAGAATTCATGAATGTAATCAAAGATGTCAAGGTAGCAAAGAATTAAATAATGGTCTCCTTTGACTTAGCAGCCCTGTTAACATCCATCAACTTCAACCTGGCCAAGGAAACACTGGCTACACTATTAGAAGAACCAAAGACATATACACCAGACACTACCAACTTCATCAGCAAAAACAACATTGTCAAGCTGATGGACCTATGCCTTACCACCCACTTCACTTTCAGTAACAAAACCTACAGACAAACCAATGGAACACCCATGGGATCTCCACTATCAGGGTTCTCAGCAGAGGCAGTAATGCAGAGACTTGAACAAACAGCTCTGCCAACCATCCAACCCAAACTTTGGGTCTGCTAAATGGATGACACTTTTGTCATTACTAAATGAAACAAATGAGAGGAAACCTTCAAGACCATCAATAATACCCTTCCTGGCATAAAATTCACCAAAGAGGAGGAAAACAACAACAAACTGCCATTCCTAGATGTTGCAGTAGAATGAACAGCCAATGGGGAACTTCAAACCAGCGTCTACAGCGACTACAGAAGCAATCATCCCAACACCCACAAACGAAACTGCATTAGAATATTATTTCAACAAGCCACAATACACTGCAGCATAGAGGAACTACGAAGACCAGGTGAAAGTCACCTATACAGTATATTCAAAACGAACAGGTACCCAATGGACGCAATCCGTCGATTTCTCAGCAACAAACCCAAACAAGCATACAAAACACGTCCAGAAACCGTAGCTACTCTCCCCTACACCAAAGACATTTCAGAAATGGCTACCAGACTACTCTTGGCATCACGATAGCCCACAAACCCACCAACACACTGAAACAGCAGCTAACAAATTTAAAAGACCCTATACAGCCAACAAGCACGTCGAATATCATTTACAAAATACCTTGTAAGAACTGTAACAAACACTACATTGGACAAACAGGCAGAAAACTAGCCACTGTGATACATGAACATCAACTAGCCACAAAAAGACATGACCCACTCTCACTAGTACCCTTACATACAGTTAAGGAAGGACATCACTTAGACTGGGTCAACACGTCCAACCTAGGATAAGCCAAACAGAGACATGCACGTGAATTCCTAGAAGCATGGCATTCCAACCAGAAAGCTATCAACTAACATTTCGACTTGGACCCCATGTACCACCTTGTAGGAAAAAAGAGCAGGAAATGACATCACCACAAGAAATGATGTCGCCAACCCAAGGAAACCTAAACACATAAATAGAAAGCGGGTCATGATACCAGTGCTTCATCGGAGACTTACTGATGATGTTACCTAGCATGGTGACAAAATATCTGAAAATGAACTTTCCAGCTCAGCAAGCAAACTTACGTGCACAATCTTGAAGTGAAAATAAGTGGCAGTTGGAGTTTAATTAAGATAACTGTGAGGTGTAGCATTTTTGGAAAGGCAAATTAGAGCAAGACTTCTACACTTAATGGAGAAAGTGAGGTCTGCAGATGCTGGAGATCAGAGCTGAAAATGTGTTGCTGGAAAAGCGCAGCAGGTCAGGCAGCATCCAAGGAACAGGAGATTCGACGTTTCAGGCATAAGCCCTTCTTCAGGAATTCCTGAAGAAGGGCTTATGCCCGAAACGTCGAATCTCCTGTTCCTTGCATGCTGCCTGACCTGCTGCGCTTTTCCAGCAACACATTTTCAGTTCTACACTTAATGGTAAGGTCCTGGAGCATGCTGCTGAACAAAGAGACCTTGGAGTGCAGGTTCATTGTTCCTTGAAAGTAGAGTCGCAGGTAGATAGGATAGTGAAGTAGCTGTTTGGTATATTTTCTTTTATTGGTCAGATTATTGAGTCAAACTTGACCATGCCAACCAGATATTAGATTAGATTCCCTACAGTATGGAAACAGGCCCTTTGGCCCAACAAGTCCACACCGACCCTCTGAAGAGTGACTCACCCAGACCCATTCCCCATTTTTACCCCTGACTAATGCACAGCACACTATGGGAAATTTAGCACGGCCAATTTGCCTATCCTGTTCATTTTTGGATTGTGGGACCCAACCAGAGCACCCGGAGACACAGTGAAAACTCTGAGGCTGGAATCGAACCTGGGTCCCTGGTGCTGTGAGACAACAGTGCTAACCACTGAGCCACCCCTATTCTAAATATTCTAAATTAATCTAGTCCCATTTGCCAGCAGTTGGCCCATATCCCTCTAAACCCTTCCCACTCATATACCCATCTAAATGCCTTTTAAATGTCGTAATTGTACTAGCCTCCACCACTTTCTCTAGCAGCTCATTCCATACATGCACCAGCCTTTGAATGAAAAGGTTGCCACTTAGATTCCTTTTATTGTGTGCAGTTTTGGTCGCCATACTATAGGAAGGATGTGGAGGCACTGGAACGGGTGCAGAGGAGGTTTACCAGGATGTTGCCTGGCATGGTAGGAAGATCGTATGAGGAAAGGCTGAGGCACTTGGGGCTGTTCTCATTGGAGAAAAGAAGGTTTAGGGGAGATTTGATAGAGGTGTACAAGATGATTGAGGGGTTAGATAGGGTTTACAGTGAGAACCTTTTTCTGCGTATGGAGTCAGCTGTTACTAGGGGACACAGCTTTAAATTAAGGGGAGGTTGGTATAGGACAGATGTTAGGGGTAGATTCTTTACTCAGCGGGTTGTGAGTTCATGGAATGCCCTGCCAGTAGCAGTGGTGGACTCTCCCTCTTTGTGGTCTTTTAAGCGGGCATTGGATAAGCATTTGGAGGTTATTGGGCTAGTGTAGGTTAGGTAGGCTTTGGTCGGCGCAACATTGAGGGCCGAAGGGCCTGTACTGCGCTGTATTTTTCTATGTTCTATGTTCTAAATCTTTCCCCTCTCACCCTAAGCCCATACCCTCTCATTCTGGACTCCCCCACCTCAGGGAAAAGACCTTGTCTATTTATCCTATCTATGCCTCTCATGATTTTATAAACCTCTGTTAGGTCACCCCTCAACCTCTGATGCTCCTCATATGTCCCCAGCAGTTCCTCATCTGATACGTCCTTCATCGCTGGGATCATTCTGATAAACCTCCTGAAGACTCCCACAACCTTAGATGCAGAGTGCAAAACTGTGGATAATATTCCAAACGCAATCTGACCAGCCTCACAATTCCATTTCTGCTTTTTTTTTCTATTTCTCTTGAAATAAGTGCTAACATTGCATTTACCTTCTCAACAGACAACTGAATGTGTATGTTGAACTTCAAAGAATCCTGAACTAGGGCTCTCAAGGCCCTTTGTACTTCGGATTGCTGAAGCCTTTCTCCAAATTAGAAAATAATCTACCCCTCTATTCTTCCGACCAGAGTGCCTAACCTCACACTTTCTCACATTGGATTCCATCTGCCATTCCATTCCCTCTTCTTTGCCCATTCTCCTAGCCTGTCCAAGTCTTCTGCAGCATCCACCTTCCTCAACACTACATGTCCCTCCACCTATTTCGAGGAGAAAATAAGGACTGTAGATGCTGGAGATCAGAGTTGAAAAGTGTGATGCTGACAAAGCTCAGCAGTTCAGGCAGCATCCAAGAAGCAGGAGAATCAGGAGTTCCTGATGACGGGCTTATGCCTGAAACATCGATTCTCTTGCTGTTCGGATGCTGCCTGATCTGCTGTGCTTTTCCAGCGCCACACATTTCGATTCCACCTATTTCTGTCTAATCTGCAAAGTTAACAACAATTAATGTATAATGTGAAAAGTTGTGGTTCCAACACTGACCCTTGGGGAGCTTCACATTCTTAATTACATGATTGCCAGTGAAAGAGCAGGGGAATGTCATATCGAAGTACCAACATGATGGGTTGAATGGCCCCAAGGCTGTCACTCTCCTGATCCCAAAGAAGAAATCTTGAGGAGTGGGACTGAGAAGAACTGATCAATCGAGGGTGACCTGAGAGTTTTCCACCTTCAGGTATCATTGCCAAAGTTAGGACCATGACAAAGTCCTCAGCTGCTGGTTGTCAAGGTGAATTATAAAGCACCCATTCGGCTGCCTCTGGGATTGTCCTGATGGTGGATGGGCCACATTCGGTGTTCGAGGTCCATCAGATACTTGAAGGCATTTTATCCAGGAGCCACCAAGACGTCCTGTGGAGCCTCTTGAGACCTGCGAGCGCTAGAGCCCACTGATCTCTCTCTCCTACAGCAGCAAGACAGGCCTCCTCTCTGGGCGTAACTGATGTCAGACCACCTGACTGGGTCTACAGCATCGGACATGAATCTTTAACATCTTGCCAGAGGCAGCCCATTACCAGATGTCCTTTGGAAAGTAATTTCATTTAGGATGTTAAAGACTGGCTTGTTCCAACAAGTTTGGGATTGGGTCTAGAAATAGCCCTGATCCACATTAGTTTAAAAGTTCTTAAAACACTGTCCCTTCTGTGCTGTCCCATCCAACAGTCTCACAATTTTGAATGCCTCTTAATATGCATTAATTTATTATGTTTTCTTAAAGTTGTGGTATCTAACCCTTCAGAGAATTTTATGCTACATTGTGAATTGAACGGAAATGGACTTTGTCTTATTTTTTTTCTTTCCTTAATATGTAAGACCTTGAGACATAGGGGCAAACATTAGGCCATTCAGCCCATCGAGGCCGCTCCATGGTTGATAGGTTTGTCAACCCCATTTTCAGGCTTTCTCCCTGTAACATTTGATCCCCTTGATACTCAAGAACCTATCTATCTCTGTCTTAAATATACTCAATGATCTGGCTTCCAAAGCCTTCTGTGGCAGTGAATTCCATAGATTCCCCACTCTCTGGCTGAAGAAATTTCTCCTTATCTCCATTCTGAAGGCACTTGCCTTTACTCTAAGGCTGTGCCCTCAGGTCTTTGTCTGTCCTACAAATGGAAACATCTTCCCAACATCCACTCTGTCCAGGTCATTCAGTATTCTAGGTAAAAACAATGACTGCAGATGCTGGAAACCAGAGTCTAGATTAGAGTGGTGCTGAAAAAGCACAGCAGTTCAGGCAGCATCCGAGGAGCAGTAAACTCGATGTTTCGGGCAAAAGTCTTTCATCAGGAATACAGGCAGGGAGCCATTTCTCCACACTTCAGGCTCTCTGCCTGTATTCCTGATGAAGGGCTTTTGCCCGAAACGCCAATTTTACTGCTCCTCGGATGCTGCCTGAACTGCTGTGCTTTTCCAGCACCACGCTAATCTAGACATTCAGTATTCTGTCAGTTTCAATTAGATACCCCCATCATCCTTCTGAACTCCATTGAGTATAGTTCCAGAGTTCTCAAACATTCCTCATATGTTAAACCTTTCAATCCTGGGATCATTCTCGTGAATCTCCTCTGGACCCACTCCAGGGCCAGTACAACCTTCCTAAGATATGGGAACCAAGATTACTCACAATATGCAAATTTTGGTCTGAGTAAATTATAAAGCCTCAAGCATACATTGCTGCTTTTATATTCTCCCATGCAAATATGTAATTTATTGTTAAAGTTGCGCTGGGGTATGGTGACTTAAACACTTTTTTTGTTAAAAATACAAGTGACAATAATTTTCCATCCTATTCTATTCAAAATCGCCCTTTACATTTCTTTCATTGCAGGGAGAATAATGCCAGACTCTCTACCCTCAAATCTCCCATCCACCGCCTCCAACCTCATAGTCCCACAACCCCGCACTGCCCATTTCTACCTCCTGCCCAAAATCCACAAACCTGCCTGCCCCGGACGACCCATTGTCTCAGCCTGCTCCTGCCCCACCGAACTCATCTCCGCGTACCTCGACACGGTTCTATCCCCCTTAGCCCAAGAACTCCCCACCTATGTTCGGGACACCACCCACGCCCTCCACCTCCTCCATGATTTTCGCTTCCCCGGTCCACAACGCCTTATCTTCACCATGGACATCCAGTCCCTGTACACCTCCATCCCCCATCACGAAGGACTCAAAGCCCTCTGCTTCTTCCTTTCTCGCCGTACCAACCAGTACCCTTCCACCGACACCCTCCTTCGACTGACTGAACTGGTCCTCACCCTGAACAACTTCTCTTTCCAATCTTCCCACTTCCTCCAAACTAAAGGAGTTGCCATGGGCACCCGCATGGGCCCCAGCTATGCCTGTCTCTTCGTAGGATATGTGGAACAGTCTATTTTCCGCAACTACACTGGCACCACCCCCCCACCTTTTCCTCTGCTACATCGATGACTGTATCGGCGCTGCCTCATGCTCCCACAAGGAGGTTGAACAGTTCATCCACTTTACCAACATCTTCCACCCCGACCTAAAATTCACCTGGACCGTCTCAGACTCCTCCCTCCCCTTCCTAGACCTTTCCATTTCTATCTCGGGCGACTGAATCAACACAGACATCTACTGTAAACCGACTGACTCCCACAGCTACCTAGACTACATCTCCTCCCACCCTGCCCCCTGTAAAAACGCCATCCCATATTCCCAATTCCTTCATCTCCGCCGCATCTGGTCCCAGGAGGACCAGTTCCAATACCGTATAGCCCAGATGGCCTCCTTCTTCAAAGACCGCAGACTCCCCCCAGACGTGATCGACGATGCCCTCCATCGCATCTCCTCCACTTCCCGCTCCTCCGCCCTTGAGCCCCGCCCCTCCAACCACCACCAGACAGAACCCCACTGGTTCTCACCTACCACCCCACCAACCTCCGTATACAGCGTATCATCCGCCGTCATTTCCGCCACCTCCAAACGGACCCCACCACCAGGGATATATTTCCCTCCTCTCCCCTATCAGCATTCCGAAAAGACCACTCCCTCCGTGACTCCCTCATCAGGTCCACACCCCCCACCAACCCAACCTCCACTCCCGGCACCTTCCCCTGCAACCGCAGGAAATGCAAAACTTGCGCCCACACCTCCTCCCTTACCTCTCTCCAAGGCCCCAAGGGATCCTTCCATATCCGCCACAAATTCACCTGCACCTCCACACACATCATCTATTGCACCCGCTGCACCCGACGTGGCCTCCTCTATATTGGGGAGACGGGCCGCCTACTTGCGGAACACTTCAGGGAACACCTCTGGTACACCCAGACCAACCAACCCAACCACCCCGTGGCTCAACACTTTAACTCCCCCTCCCATTCCACCAAGGACATGCAGGTCCTTGGACTCCTCCATCGCCAGAACATAACAACACGACGGTTGGAGGAAGAGCGCCTCATCTTCTGCCTGGGAACCCTCCAACCACAAAGGATGAACTCAGATTTCTCCAGTTTCCTCATTTCCCCTCCCCCCACCTTGTCTCAGTCGAATCCCTCGAACTCAGCACTGCCTTCCTAACCTGCAATCTTCTTCCTGACCTCTCCGCCCCCACCCCACTCCGGCCTATCACCCTCACCTTGACTTCCTTCCACCTATCACATCTCCATCGCCCCTCCCCCAAGTCCCTCCTCCCTACCTTTTATCTTAGCCTGCCTGGCACACTCTCCTCATTCCTGATGAAGGGCTCTGGCCCGAAACGTCGAATTTCCTATTCCTTGGATGCTGCCTGACCTGCTGCGCTTTAACCAGCAACACATTTTCACCCCAGGGCATAGCCCAACGGGTGTATTTAAAATCACAAACATTTGGAGTGGCCCTGATGAAGAAACTGCGCTCTGAAAGCTTGTGATTTTAAATAAACCTGTTGGACCATAACCTAGTGTTGTGTGAGCACTGTCTTTCTCCACCCCAGTCCAACATCGGCATTTCCACATTAATCCCCCCAAAGAAGTATTTAATCCCGGGAGTGGGAATGGTGGATGGACCCAGAACACAAAAAGGAGAGACCCGAAGTAAAGGTGTTTGAATTAATTTATTTAGGAATTGTAAAAGTCATCATGAAGACACTGATATTATACACGGCTTTAAGTACAACTTGAGCAAGAGTCCAAAGAAAATAAAAAGTTTTAAAAAATCACAAAGTGTTAACAGCATTTCTTTTTTTTTCAAACTACGTACAAAAAAACACAACGGAGAAAGGATTATTAAGCAACAGACTGGTACCAGTTTCATTTCACAAGAACAGCAAGCATTTAAACATATCGTACTGTACAGTACTTGGCAAAACCCCATGTAACCCAAAGAATGTTCAACCCTTTGATATCAATATATACACAGCCTGTACATTGCACACACACATACACACACGCACACACTCTCTCTCGCAATTTCGGTGGAAATATCACCTCGTGCTAACGTTACTATTGCCCGAAACCCCTGTTCAATCTGTAGACTCTGAGCCTGAGAGACCAGACGTTCTCAACTTTGATTTCCTCATTTGCACCGGGCTGACTGACGTTAACCAGTTGGGGTAGGTGTAATTGGCCCCAGTGTCTCCTTACCTTCGGGTGGTGGGGGTCACAGAGTCAGGGGTGGGGTAGGGCAGGGATACGATGTGGGGGACCATTGAGGAAGAGGGAGGCGAAATGGGGACAGAATTATTTACAAAATTGGATGGGAAGGGAGGAAGGTTTAAATCTTGATTGCTTAGGAATCACTAAGAAAAAAGGCTCCTGAAATGATAGCTAAGGGAGAAAGGATATCATCGGAGAAGGAAATAAAAGACATGGGCCCACTGGAGAAGCTTGCTGGCCCTCAGTGAATCAGCATTGGAACAAGTGAGAGAGTTAATCCAGGCACTATCAATGTCATTCTATGGTATGGAATGCACAGGCACCATTGAATAACTAATTGGTGGTAATTTCTCCAAGCATGTGTTGAAAGACACAAACTCACACTCATAGACGCACCTACTGAGAGTCAGTTTATGGTTAGATGACAGTCAGAGTGGGAACCTTGGCTGGTGTTTGTCCCTGTCCTGAACCCATACGATCCTGAGACCAATTACACTGTTCATTGGGTGACAGTGACTAAGAACAGCATAAAGTATATATTGTGCTAACACTTCTGTGCTTCCCATCAATATCCTAATGCATGGTGTGGTATTGCCCTTCCAGTGTGTGTTTAGTGCTGTAATGTCTTCCCAGACTACAAAACATTCTCTGGAATTTATTTTGATAATGTTATTCTTTGTGCTTATTGACAAATACAACTGGCATTGGAATTCATTTTGCCATTTGTACCAGGTGCCAGCATCAAACTCAACTGGGCAGGGCACCGCAGAATCAATTTATAGTAAAGATCCCTTAATTGGTGTGGACTTGTTGAGCCAAATTGCCTGTTTGCACACTGTAGGGTTTTTATGATTCAGCAGTCCCACAGCACATACAGCCACGGTTACTTTCATAATAAAGCTCCATATGCACTGTCCCATCAAATGTTCCCAGGTATGGCATGGATTTGATGCAGAGTAGATCTCCTTCTATACTGTCACATTAAATGCATGCAGGGTAGGTACAGCATGAGTTAGATACAGAACAAAGCTTCCTCAACACTCTCCCTCTCAGACACTCCCAGGGCAGGTACGGCATAGAGTTAGATACAGAGTAAAAGCTCGCTGTACGCTGTCCTCATTAATCTTTCCCACAACAGGTACAGCACAGAGATAAATGTTTTCTCATTCATTCATGGGATGTGGGCTGGGCCAGCAATTATTACCCATCCCAAGAGTCAACCACATTGCTGTGGGTCTGGAGTCACATGTAGGCTGGAACAGGTGAGGATGGCAGTTTCCTTCCCTAAAGGACATTTGTGAACCAGATAGGTTTTTCTGAAAAATAACAATGGATTCATAGTCATCATTAGACTCTTAATTCCAGATTTTTATTGAATTCAACTTCCACCATCTGCCATGGAGTGATTTGAACCTGGATCCCCAGAACATTACATGGATCTCTGGATTAATATATTTTACTACTGTTTTAAATTGAAAAGAAAGCTGCATCTACACTGTCCCCCCTCAAACACTCCCAGGACAGCAACAGCACAGAGTTTGATACAGAGTAAAGCTTATTCTAAACTGTTCCCCTTCAAACACTCTCAGGGGGTTAGATACAGAGTAAAGCTCTCTCTACACTGTCCCCATCAAACACTCCCAGGACAGGAATAGCATGGGGTTAGATACAGAATAAAGCTCCCTCTACACTGGGCCCATCCAACATTGCCAGGAGAAGTACAGCATGGTATTGGACATAGAGTAAAGCTCCCATTACATGATCCCATCCAGGCAAGTATAGACAGGTGCTAGATGCAGAGTATTGCAGTCTCTATTATGCACCCATCAAACACTCCCACAAGCTCACCATGACAAAGCCATTTGTTCTGGTATCAGTGTGCCCATTTGACGCACTCATCGCACACACGAACATAACAGCACCACACTTTTACATTTCACTCTCCCTCCCGGTGATTCCCACATCAATTTACTTCCATTGTTCATGAGGTGGATCACGTTTCCAATCAGATGGTCATCTTTAACAAATATCGGACCCCCTTGAATCCCCACCCCTACCACCCCTGACCTCTGGTGGCCTTCTCATTGTGTGCTTCTCTAATCAGTGAGCAATGGTATTCACTCTTTTCTTCCCTGGGCTGCTGACAATCTGCTAGAGTTAAAGAAACTCTCCAAAACTGCACTCAAGAAGTGCAGATGACCTCATTTGGAGGCAGTTTCAGCCTTAGAGAAGAACTAGATTTGCAGTCACGCAGACATGTTTTAACTTGGAACTAAATGATGAGAGTATCCGTCAGATATCAGTCCATTCAGAACTGAGCTCCTAATTTCTGATACTTAGGCTGCTGGACACTTTTTCAACATCCAGACCTTGTATCACAATAGAGTCATACAGCACGCAAACAGACCTTTTAGCCCAACTCATCCATTCTGTCCAAGTTTCCTAAACTGAGCTGGGCCCATTTGCTTGTGTTTGGCCTATATTCCTCTAAGTCAAAGAGTGTAGTGCTGGAAAAGCACAGCCGGTCAGGCAGCATCAGAGAAGCAGGAGAATCAATGTGTCAAGCATAAATTCTTCATCCGGAAAGTTTATGCTCGAAACGTCAATTCTTCTGCTCCATGGATGCTGCCTGACTGGCTGTGCTTTTCCAGCAACACACTCTTCCATTCTGATCTCCAGCATCTGCAGTCCTCTAAACCTTTCCTATATGTATACCTGGCCGAATGCCTTTTAAATGTTGTAATTGTGCCTGCATCTAACACTTTCTCTGCCAGTTCATTCCACACATGAACCACCCTCTGTGTGAAAAAGTTGCCCCTCATGTCCTTTTTAAACCATTTCCCTCTCACCTTAAAATTATGCCTGCTAGTTTTGAACTCCCCTATCGTAGAGAAATGACCTTCCCTATTCACCTTATCTATGTCCCTCATGATTTTATAAACCTCCATAACAGTGAGCCAGTGAAAAAAAGTTCAAGTCTATCCAGCCTCTCCTTATAAGTCATACCTTCCAGCCCTGGTGACATCCTGGTCAATCTTTTCTGAACCCTCTCCAGCTTAATAATATCCTACCTGTAGCAGGGTGACCTGAAATTCTCACAGTATTCCAAAAGTGGCTTCACCAATGTCCTGTACAATCTCAATGTGACATCCAAACCTCTCGACTCTGCTCTGAGCAATGAAGGCAAGTGTGCTGAACAACATCTTCCACACCCTGTCTACCTGTGAGTTTTCCAGATGGATTTCACTTGGAAACAAATGCTCATGCATGAGTTTGCCTGTATGTGAGGATGTGCATGGTGTATTTTGTCAAAAATACAAAATAACTAATAATCCTACCAGCCAACCATAGTCAATTGTTGGAAGCTTTGTGTAAAAATGAGAAGGCAAATATCTGTCTAATTGTGGTAACCAACTGAGCAATAACTCAAAACCAACAAACTCTGTGAAGTTTCTCTGTATTTAAATTAACACTTGGTCAGCTGATCTAATCTGAAAATGTGTTGCTGGAAAAGCACAACAGTTCAGGCAACATCCAAGGAACAGGAAATTCGACGTTTCGGGCATAAGCCCTTCATCAGAAATCAGCCCTTTCCTGATGAAGGGCTTATGCCCGAAACGTCGAATTTCCTGTTCCTTGGATGCTGCCTGACCTGCTGTGCTTTTCCAGCAACACATTTTCAGCTCTGATCTCCAGCATCTGCAGACCTCACTTTCTCCTCAGCTGATCTAATGTCTCCTAATGTTTTGGTTATTAATTTATGGGAAATGGGCATTGCTGGCCAGGCTGATATTTATTGCCTATCCTTATTTGCCCAGAAGGCAGTTAAGTGTCAACCACATTGCTGTGTTTCTGGAGTCACATGTAGACCAGGCGAGAATTCCTACAGTGTGGAAACAGGCCATTCAGCCCAACAAATCCACGCCAACTCTCCAAAGAGCATCCCACCCAGACCCATTCCCCTCCACTCTCTCTGAATTTCCCATGGTTAACCTATCTAGCCTTCACATCCCTGGACATTATGAGCAATTTAGCACAGCCAATTCATCTAGTTTTCACATCTTTGGACGGTGGAAAGAAACTGGAGCACCCAACGGAAATCCACGCAGACACAGGGAGAATATACAAACGCCACACAGACAGTCACCCAAGACTGGAATCAAACCTGAGGCTTTGAGGCAGTAGGGCTAATCACTGAGGCACCATGCTGCCCAAGGTAGGTAAGGCTAGCAAATTTCCTTTCTTAAATAGGATTAGGAAACCAAACGGATTTCCCCTGGCAATTAACAATGGTTTCATGGACTCTTAATTCGACCAGATATCATAGCAGGATTTGAATCTGGGTTCACAGAACATTCCCTAGGTCCCTGAATTAACAGCCAAACAATAATACTACTAGGCCATCATCAACCATTACCGTCCGACAACCCTACTCCCCTAAGGGTTGACATTTTGATTTGCTTTATTTATTGTCATGTGTATTTTGTTACAAAATACAATGAAAACTGTCATGTTATATGCTGTGTGCCAACTCTACTACAATAGGCCTTAGAACACTAACTCTATAACAGGTACACCCTTCTTCAAGAGAAGTTGTGAAGGCAATCCTAACAACTCAGAGGGTAAAACCAGTAAAAAAAAATCTGTAATACTTGAAAATGAGCATACTGGTTAACTGGAGAATTGTTCTGATGTATGCCGACAGAAAACTTCACTCGCAAGTTTTGTTCCAAATTATAGAGGCTTTCAGAAATGACAACTGGTGGAAAAATGTTGATAGTTCCTTAAGCAACATTGAGGGACACAGGCGACATGGTGGCTCAGTGATTAGCACTGCTGCCTCACAGTGGCAGGGACCCGGGTTCAATTCCCGCCTCAGGCAACTGTCTGTCTGGAGTTTGCACATTCTCCCCCTGACTGCATGGGTTTGCTGCGGGTGCTCTGGTTTCTCGCCCACAGTCCAAAGATGTGCAGGTTAGGTGAATTGGCCATGCTAAATTACCCGTAGTGTTAGGTCCGTTAGCCAGGGGCAAATACAGGGTGGGGAATGGGTTTCTCTTCGGAGGGGCGGTGTGGACTTATTGGCCCAAAGGGCCTGTTTCCTCACTGTAGAGAATCTAAAGTAATGGATACAATTCTAAAGAGAGTGTAAAGCAAAGGGACTTGAGTGTACATGTAGGTAAATCATTGGACTTACCAAGATAGGTTGAGAACACAGTTAAAGTACACAGCATCCTGGACTACATCAACATGGATGGGGTACACAAAGGCTAGGAAGTGAATGATAGTAAGTCTGTATAAAAAACTGACTCAATCTCAACTTGAGAACAACTTTATATACAATTCTAGATTCCACACTTTAGTAGGGATGTCAAGGCAGAAAATATTCATAGAACTAGTTCTGGGGATGATGAATTTCAGCTGTGTAAAGAGATCAGGAAAGTTGGGACTGTAGTCCTGGAAGAAGCTTGATAGGAGATTAAACAATCAAAGTCATTGGATAGAGCAGATATGGATAAAGTGTTCACATTGCTGGAAGAAGCAGGAATCAGAGGGACATTAATTTAAGTAATTAGCTGAAGATGATATGAGGTAAAAACATGGACTGCAGATGCTGGATTAGAATGGTGCTGGAAAAGCACAGCAGGTCAGGCAGCATCCGAGGAGCAGGAGAGTTGACGTTTCTACCTGCTGTGCTTTTCCAGCACCACTCTAATTTAGACTGAAGATGATATGAAGAAAGGCTTTATCATTCATTTGTGGGAGGTAGACATTGATGGCAAGGTCCACATTTACTACCATTCTAAAATAAACTTGAATAGGTGGTGATGAGCTGCCTTCTTCAACTGTTATTGTCCTTGGGGTATAGTAACACCCACAATGATGTGAAGGGAATTCCAGGATTTTGACCCAGCAACAAGTGAAGGAACAGTGATATAATTCCAAGTCAGGATGGTGAGTGGCTTTGATGGGAATTTGCAGGTGGTGGTGTTCCCATTTGTCTGTTGCTGTTCCCATGTGTCTGTTGCTGTGTCCTCTCTTCCCTGCTGTTATTAGACAGATAAATGGACTCTCTAAATTCAAATAATGCTGATCTTGCTAATGTTGCTCTTGCCTAACACACGCCCTGTGTGATGTAACTTTTCGCCTGTCTAGTTTTTGCACACCCTATGATCTGCATGTCCTTGTTTACTATGATGTGCTTGCATTGCTCATAAACAAAGCTTTTCACTGTACTTCAGTACATGTGACAATATATCAAACAAGTCAAATGGTACACGTGCTTGGAAGATTGTGTCAAAGTCACTGACAGATTTACTGCAGTGCATCCTGTAGATGACACACATTGTGTAATGAGTTGACAGGGCTTGGAGTACAGTGCCTGAGAGTATGGCAAAGGCAGGGACAATGAAGGTTTTCAACTTTTGAAAAGGAAACATTTTTGCAAGTCAACAGTGCAAAAGCAGGGGAGTACCATGAGTTGAATGACTCCTTCAGAGGGAAAGCACAGATGTATGGCTGAATGGCCTCCTTCTTAGTTGTCATCATTCACTGATCATACAAATGGCCTATATCCAAGTTTTAATTCAGAAGTCACACAACACCAGTTATAGCTCAATATATTTATCTAAAATCATAAGTTTTCAGAGCACTACCCCTTCGTCACCTCTGAAAGCTTGTGACTCCAAATAAGGCTGATGGGCTATAATCTCGTGTCACATGACTTCTGACCTTGTCCAACATCGGTACCTACACATCAAGTTTATATGGGATGCCCACCTTTACGTCAACTTTCAAAATATATTCTATTTCATATCTGCCTGGTTTATCCTTTGTGCCCTTTGATTGCTGATTTCTGAATAAACTACTGAACTTCTTGCTTACAAAAGAAAGCAAATGTTGCACATGAAAAAGCATCTAGATCTACCAATATTACAGAATAAATAACATCATCTCTGAACCCATTATACAAGATCCATATTATGTATTCAAAATAATTTGCACTAAGAGCCAAATTACCTATGAAACTACATTTTCTTTTAACAGTGGAATCCCTGCCCCAACCACAGTGTCACAGAGAATCTGAAGCATGCTATAAAGCTCTACTTAAGACTGGCCAATTCTGATCTTGTTGAAATGTGATCAGCTTCAATAAAACAACACTATAAAAAAAATTCCCAGGATATGAGTGATGGTCGTAAAGTGCTTGCGTCCAACCCTAATTGGAGGAGAAAGTGAGGTCTGCTAAAATGTGTTGCTGGAAAAGCAACACATAAGCCCTTCATCAGAAAGCTTATGCCCGAAACATCGAATCTCCTGCTCCTTGGATGCTGCCTGACCTGCTGCGCTTTTCCAGCAACTCATTTTCAGCTCCAACCCTAATTGAGAAGGTGATGGTGAGACAACATATTGAACTGCTGAAGTCCATGGGGTGTAGGTACACTCACAGTGTGAGTCAGTTGTAGTACCACTGATCTAGGGGCCCAATCTAATGATTTTGAGGGATGGGCTGAAATCGTAACAGGATAAATGCTGAGAGAATATGTCACCTCACAGACGAGGGATCATAGACTTAGAATAAAGGCTAATACCAACTTAATACTAAGGAGGAATTTCTTCTCTCAGAAGCTTGTGAGTCTTGTGGAGAGTGTTGGGAGCACAGTCCTTGTGTATATTTAAGCTAAGATCGATAGATTCTTGATCAGTTGGGGAGTCAAGGGTTACGGTGAAAGGGCAGGAAAGTAGATGTGAGGAATGTCAGATCATGGCTGATCATAATGAATGGCAAAGCAAGCTCGAGGGGCCTACTCCTGTTGCTACTCTTATGATTTTAAGGTAGCTGGGATTAATTAAATTCAAGTAATTAAATATAGAATTGCATGTTGGTAATAGGAGCCATGAAGCTATCAACAGCTATGATGATAACACTAACCATCTGATTCATTAATGACCTTTAGGGAAGGAAATCTGCCATCCTCACTTGGTCTGTCCTAAAATGTGACTTCATGGTTGAAGGTCAACTACAGTAATGTCTTCTGAAATGGCCATTCATTTCAAAGGCAATTAGGGATTTGAATTGTGTTGCCCGTACCCATGAAAAAATTCTCTTTTTACAAAAGGAATTTTGACCTGCCAACACTGAAAGAAAACTTCATATAGTTCCACGTCAGGATGGTTCTTTAGGCTTCCATTGACTTCTCACCTTGTTATTCTAGGCAGCAGGACGGGAGAAGTCACAGGCTTGGGAATGAGTTTGAATGAGCAACATTTGGAAAACGCACTCTTACTGTGAAGTATAAAAAAGGCCACTATCAGCTAATGTAAGAAAGGTTTTGATCTGCTTCAAGTCATCCCCATGACACAGAGGACCCAGGAAATGGTTTAAATAATGGGTTACTATTGCAAACAAAAAAAAATTACCATGCATTGATGCAGCAACTTATTCATCTTGCAAAAATGTATCATTGTACAAATTCAACGAATTAGTAAAAATCTGCAACAGAAAGTTGGGTTATTAAAAATGATTATGGATTACTATAAAAATGATCTGGAATTATTAACGAGCATCAGGACAATTTCTGTCCCTGCTTCATCTGGCCTACATATATCTCCAGCTCAGAGCGATTATGGTGTTTCTTAATTATTTAGCAATTAAGAAACTTGTGGTATCAAAGCAATTAAAAAAAAACATTTTGGAAGTAGCTACATCACAAGTTCTGCTTGAGAGTAACTAGAGGTGGGCAGCATAATCTGGCCTAGTCAGTGGTGTTCACATCCCATGAACATATTTGAAACATTCCACTTTCCTGCCCTCGCCCCAAACACTTGTTTTGTCAAGTCATATTATTTTAATGTGTGTGGCGTGTTAGTTGATGCACAGCTACTGTGGTTAGGCAGGCAGAGAAGTCATTTGTGCACAGCAAGATTCCAAAATTAGCAGTTTGGAACTTTGAAACATAGGACTCAGGAGCAGGCCATGAGACTCTTTGACTTTACTTTGCCATTTGATAAATCAGGGTTGGTTAGATTATGTTCTCAACACCATTGTCCTGTTTGCTCCCTCAGAATCCATGACTCACTTGTCCATCAGAAATCTATCTAACTCAGCCTTGGACATAGTCAATGACCCAATCTTCACTGGGAATGAGAATTTAACACTCTAATGACTTTCCAAAAGAGAAAAAGAAAATCATCTCATCTCCACCTTCAGAAAAAGATCTTCTACACTCAACCTGCAGCCCTTGGTTCTAGTCTGGCCCTCAGGGGAAAATATCTTTCTTATCCACCTATCAAGTGCTTCATATGAGATAGAAGGATATCGGATCCCACCCCTTCAAGCACACTGAGCGTTTTTCTTGCAGTGCAACCTCAGATGTGGTCCTCAGGGTCCTATATGTTTAAAAATAATGACCTTATGTTTCAAAACTCCAATGGCTAAATGCCCAACCTGTTTCACCTTTCTCTATAGGATCACAGAGTCATCGAGTCATAAATCATCCATTCATTGCAGGAATGAGTCATGTGTTCCTTCTGTAAATTGTTTCTAGTGTAGTTACATCCTTTCTCAAATAAGGAGACTGAAACTTTATGCTGTGCTCCAGAAGTGATCACATCAAAGCCCTGTACAACTGTAATTATCATCATTACTTTTATCATCCATTCTCATTGCAACATAGATACTTCCTTAGCTTTACCTGTGTTTATATGCATTTACTGTATCTATTGTGATTCACATACCATGAGACCAAGATTGCTCATATCAACAAAGTTAGGAATCTCTCTCCATTTAAATAGTGTGTTGATTTTCTATTTTTCCTACTAAAGTGAACATGTTCACATTTCCCACTCATGAGCCCATGAACCCATCTGCAGCCATCGTGATTTCAATTAAAGCTACTTTGGAGCACCAATGGACTCATGCCTGGCCACCAGGTCCAAGGCTCATGCTGGAGCACTTAACAAGAAGAACAGAAAAGTTGAACACTTTTTCTTTGTTTTCTTAATTTTTCAACCTTTATATGCTATGTTTTGTTTTTTTTTCTCTCTGTTTTAATAAGGCGTCAGAGAGTGATGACACTATACAATGTTTTTCAATGTATTTTGTAACGGGATACATGTGACAATAAATAAAGCAAATAGATCAAAGTATATAATTTTAATATTATTCATTTAAAGTTTTTGCTTCAGATGTTGAGTTAGTGAAATATGGACATTCTGTGTATCTGAAATTAATTCCTGATTTGTCAATATTTCTGTAGCCACGGTGATTTCATTTAGAACAGTTTATGAGAGCTACTTTTGCAGCACCAATGGGTTCTTGTTTACTTTCAAATCTTTTATGATTTAGCAAAGTAAACCACCAGGCTTTATTATAGGTTTGATTTTTTTTTAAGCTTGGGAGAAACGTCCAAAGCTTAGAGAGCAACTTTCTTTTCCATTTTACTTTGTTTTGGGCAATTCTATGAAGTCCTTGGATAGAAATGATTAAATAGAGCAGTGCTATGAGAACGAGTGAATCTGATAAAACTAGATTACATGAGAGTAAGTGGTTAGGGTGATAGTTCCAAACATGAAGTGATTGGATAAACCCTTGCAGAGCTTACTTGAAACTGACTAGATTTTAACTCAATTATAAAGATAATTCCAGGAATGAGCTATCAGTGTTTTCAGTCTAGGGGTTAAAGTCACATTTACCTTAACCTTATCGAGGCACTAGGAACAGATTGCTTTCTCTGGTGTGAGTCCTGAATAGGAGTTTTTTTGGGTACTATACAAGAGACATGTTTTGGGAACTTTTAAAGCATTGTTTGAGATTAGTCAATAATATTTTTACTGTGTGTTTAAACATGTGTGTGCTGAGTAACTAGTATGATTTATTCTATTTTATCTTAATTCCTTTTCCTTATTGTTAAAACAAAACTTGTAAAATTGTGTGGTTATGTTTCAGTGAGAAACTGTTTCATTTAACCCAAACAAAACAAATTATGATCAATCAAAGGAACTTTCAGTCCAGGATCTGACTTCTCTAGTAATAACAGCAGCTGGGATCATAACTCACTTTGTATTTCACTTTATAGATTGTTTTGTCCTCATAACAACTCCTTTCTTGCCTATCTTGGTGCCATTGGCAAAATTAGCTTCTGTACGTTTGATCTCTGCAATCAAGTCATTGATATAGATTGTAAATAGTTGAAGCTTCAATACTGATCCCTGTGGCACGCCACTTGTTACAGCTTGCCAGCCAGAATATGATCTTTTGTACCCTTCTTTCTGCTAAATAATCTTTTGCAAATATTTAACCCCACCCCTACAAATACAATGAGCTCTTTTCTTGCAGAGTAACCTTCGATGTGGTCCCTTATTAAGTATCATTTGGAGATCCAAGTGCACCATATCCACTTTTTACATCATTGTTGTTACTTCCTCGAAGAATTCCAATAAATTGTGATTTATCGTGAGCAAAAACATGTTGATCCTGTCATGATTTTCTAAGTATCCTGCATTAGCCACTTTATGAATGGAAGTTAGCATTTTCCCTGTGACAGATTTAAGTTTAAGTGGTCTCTAGCTTCCTGCTTTCTGTCTCCCTCCTGGTTTGAATAAAGGTTTTACATTCACTATTTCCCGACTGCTGGTACCCTTCCAGAATCTAAGGTAGTTTGGAAGATTATAATGACTGCCTTTACAATCTTTGCTGCAACTCCTTTTCAGACCCTGACATCCAGGCAATCTAGTTCTGAGGCCTTTAGCTCTAATACATTTCTCACCCCAAGACTTTTGAACCAAAAACAACATGTAAAAGACCATTGAAACAAATCAAACATTACCTCTTGAGGAGTCTAAGAAATGGACTGATATGTTCCAGTCTGTAGTGTGACAAGATCAGATTTTGCATCATTAAGTTGACAATATAGCAAACATCATTGTTTGACTAATTGTGTTTGGTCCCTGTTATCCCTGACGAGAATGGAATTTGCAGTGAGCATGGGATATTAAGCAAAGTGTGCTATGGTCAAGTACTTGTGCTCAAAGGGAAAACAATCAGCTCAATGGCCTCCTGTCTCCTATTTATTAATTGACTTGGAGACAGTAAGGACTGAAGATGCTTGAAGTTAAAACTCTTTCAGCCCAAAACATTGTCTTTCCTGCTCCTTGGATGCTGCCTGACTTTCTATGCTTTTCCGGCTTCATATCTGTTAACTCTTATATATTAATCTTTGACAATTCCACCCCCATCTCCTCCAGCTGAACCTGTCAGGTCTGACACTAATGTACCCAGTTGGGTTGCCAGCTGGTGTAGGACTTGAGTTCATGTAGCACCTGCCACAACCTCAGGATATCCTGCAGGATTTCCCAGACAGTGCAGTACTTCAGAAGTAGGAGCAAAGTAGGACACATTGGCAGCCAATTTGAACATGCCGAACAGTGTGAAAATGACTAAACTATTTGCTTTGGCGATGTTGGAGGGTGGATAAATGTTAACGGTGAACCATGGACATTTTCCTGTTTGTTTTCAGAATGGTATTGCCCACATGAGGGAACCTCTGTTTAAATAAAAGAGCCTACTTCTGAACGTGCTGCTCTCCCTCGGTTAAGTATTAGAGGACATTGGTGCAAATCTCTGGAGCAGAGCTGAACGGCACAACCTCCTGACTCTTGGGTGGCACCCTCTGAGATACGAATTCACATACAAAAAGCAAATTGGAGACACCTTTGTGAAAACCTATCTCTATTGTATCTGTCCAGACCTTGTTCCCAGCTGGATTGGGCCTGGTCAGATTTGTTTCATTACCCAACTCCCCCTGTTCTTTATACAAAGAGTTGTGAAGCTGAATGTTCTTGCCTATTGGGTGAAGCATTCAGGAAACTTGGGATCTCGAGCTGTGACAGAAACACCATGGACGGAATGCTCTGGAGCCCTGGGAATATTCTGTGCAGTGACGAGTACGCCATCTGGAACTTTTCAAAGAGCCGCGAGATAGGCCTGGCCGGATGGGTCCTCGCAAGCTTATGCTTCATGAAAGGGATGTGATGGACATTGGCATGATGGCTTCTGCCCAAGGTGACAAGAGAAATAGAAAAGGGAGAGGGAGAGAGAATTTCATGAGATTTAATTGGGATGCTTCTCATAATATTTAAGTAATATGTCACCACACCTTCAGGGGCAACAGGCTGTCTGGGGAACAGCACACTGGTGTACAAAGGCTACCACAACCATGTGGGATCTAAAAGGCATGGTGTGATCAAACCTTCACTGATGATACAACCAACGTGGTCCTCCCTTTGTTGAGTATTCTCTCTTGACTCCTCTTCACTTTTCTTCACACAATCTTGTTGGCATCATCTGGAAGTGATTTTGATGCTAAGATGTCTCTCAGTTCTCCTCTCACTGTTGTGACGGTCATCAATGTTAAGAATTTCCCCTCTCTTCGCTCGTGTCCCAATACTCTTGGTTCCATACAGAATAAAGGAAAAGAATGAGGAACTGATCTCCTTGATGTTGGCTTTTCGAATGGTTGTGCTCATAGTCATTGGCCCATTTGAGTGAAAGGAGACAGGGGGGTGGGGTATGCTGGATGAGGAGACTGGGAGGGGTGCAGAAGAAGGTAATTTGGAGGTTTGAGGTGTCCAGGAAAAGTTGGGAAGTGATGGTTGGTGGTGGTGGGGGGAGGCAAGTTAAGTCCATTATCTGTCTCCTGCACATCACCTCCCATTGTCTAATACGCGGACAACTGCTCAGAGAATCGCTTCAATAAAAAAATTCTAAGAATTCACGGATAAAACATTGTCATTGCATGAAACGTCTCAAATTTGAGGTGCGGGGGTGTGGGGGAGACGGTTGGGGACAGACGAAATAAAGAAAAAGAGGGGTCGACGTTGGGGCCTTGTTTCCTGTTTGGCTCCATCTGTTGACGTGTGGAGCTGTTTGCCTTCATCATGCATAAGCTGCCTCTGCTACATCGGAGGAACTATCAGGCCAGACATGGCTTGAAGACAAAAGGAAAAAAGAAAGAGGAATGACAAGTTAGACTGGAATGGCCACCCTTGCATGCATTTATTGAAATGTAACACCACCTAACAGGGCTCTTTATGTTGTCCATCTGCTCCCTAGGCCGAACATAAGAAACAGTAATGGGAATAGGCCATTCGACACCTCAAGCCTGCCCTCACCTTTCGATAACATAAGGGCTGATTTGTCCCAGGCCTCAACTCCTTATTCATTCCAGCTCCTCGTAGCCCTTCCAAAAATTCATCTGCCGTCTATTTAAACACTTACAGTGATCTAGCCTCCCCAGCTCTCTGGGATCGAGAATTCTAGGCATTCACTAAGAGACAGAAAAAATACCTTCGCATCTCAGTTTTAAATGCGTGCCCCCTTAAATTGTAACCACATCGCCCAGTTTGAGAACTACTCCACTACTAGAAGCATCTCTTCAGCATTTACCTCATTAACCCGTGTCAGAATCTTGTATCTTTCAATATGTTCAGCCCTCATTCTTCCAAATTCTAATGAATAAAGGCTTCAACCTGCTTAGCTGGTCTTGACAAATCAACATCTTAATCCCAAGAATCAGCGTCCTGAATCTCTTCTGAACTGCGTCCAATGCCAATATATTCTTTACTAAATACGAGATCAAAACAATACATAAAACATCAAGTATAGCCTCACCAACACCCTGTCCAACTGTATTAAGATTTCTAAATGTTTAAATTCCAACCGCCTACCAATACAAACTAAAATTCCACTTGACTACTTAGTTTTTTGCAGGATCTGATTACTAACTTTCTGTATTTCATACACAAGAACTCCCAGAGCTATATTGTACAGTGTTTTATTTTAAAATATCTCCTTATTTAAATAATAGTCTGCCTTTTGATGCTTCTTGCCAAGATGTTCCAGCTCACACTTTCCTAGATTAAACTCGACCGGCCAAATTTTTGCCCACTCCCTCATCTACTTTCCCTCGTAACTTCCGTTTGTCAACCCAACATTCCATCTCACCCAGTGTTGTATCATCAGCACATTACATTAGATATTACGTTCTGCCCCCTCGTTCAATATAAACAGCAAATAATTGATGCTCTTGCATTGATCATTTTGGCACTCCATTAATTATATCTTTACAACCTGAAATAAAACCTACTAATTCCGATATTCTGTGTGTTAGCCAATCCTCAACCCATGTGAAGACATTAGCTTCAATACTGAGATCTTAAACCTTATGCAAAAACTATTTATGGGGCATCTGAATCATATACTTTCTGGAAAATCCAAATACATGACATTTACTGGCTCCCCTTTATCAACTCTGTGTGTTACATCCTCAAAAGAACTCTAGCAAATTTATCAAATTTCACAAAACCATGTTGATTTCGTTTGATGGTCATGACGTCGAGGTGCCGGTGTTAGTTTGTGCTGGACAAGGTCAGAAGCCACATGACACCAGGCTATAGTCCAACAGGTTTATTTGAAATCACAAGCTTTTGGAAGTGACTTCACCTGATGAAGGGGCAGCACTCCAAACGCTTGTGGCTTCAAATCAACCTATTGGACTATAACCTGGTGTCATGAGACTTCTGACATTGATAGTGTTAAGCTTTTCTAAATACTCTTTTACTTTAGTAATAATAGACTCAAGCACTTTCTCAATGACAAATGTTACATTAATTGGCCTAACGTTTCCTGCTCACAGGCAAAATAGTATGGATGTTGGAAATCTGAAACAAGCACAGAGGATGCTGGAGACACTCAGTAGGTCAAACAGCGAAACAGAATTAGCATTTTGAGTACAGTACGATTCATTGTCAGATCTGAGTAGTAATGGAATGGAAACGTTATCTCTGGTACTCTCTCCACTGATGCTGATAGATCAGTGGAGTTTCTCCAGTATTCTTTGTGCTTGTTATAGTTTCCTGTTTTCTGTCTCATTCTCTTCTTGAAGAGGCACATCACATTAGCGGACTCTGATCCATTAGAATCCGTCAGAATGCAGTGAGTTCTCTGCAGTTATTTCTTTCAAAACCCTTGAGTGCATGACATCAGGTCCTAGTGACATGTCTGCCTTTAGTTCCATTTGTTTACTGAGTACTCCTTGTACACAACATCACAAAATTGTAACAGCCAAATTTAGTGGGCAGTTGGGAAAGCAATTGCAATTGAAATTGGAAGCCTTTGTTTTAGTATTAAAGCAGGGAGGTTTTGGTAAAACTGCACAAAGGACTAGGTAAACCACACATACTGTTATCAGTATTGAGTCCCTTATTGAAGGAAAGCTATACTGAGGGCAGACAAGAGAAGGTTCAAAGAATCCCTACAGTGTGGAAAAAGGCAATTGGGTCCAATAAGTCCACACCGATCCTCCAAAGAGTAACCCACTCAGATCCATTCCCTTACCACTCTATATTTACCCCTGATGTATGCACCTAACCTACACACGCCTGAACACTACAGGCAACTTAGCATGGCCAATTCACCTAACCTGCACATCTTTGGACTGTGGGAGGAAGCCAGAGGAAACCCACCCAGCCATGCGGAGAATGTGCAAACTCCACACAGGCAGTCACCCAAGGTTGCAATCAAACCCAGGTTCCTAGCGCTGTGAAGTAACAGTACTGAGCACTGAACCACCATGTCGTTCATTAGGCTGACCCTGGTTAGGGATGGACTATCTTATAAGGAGAGGTTGAGTGGATTGGGCCTGCATTCACTGGAATGAGAGAGGTCCTCATTCAAACATATGAGCTTCTTACATTAACAGTTCAATGTAACAGGTTCATTCTTCTTGTGGGAGAGTCTCGGATCAGAGGGCATCAGCTCTGAATAAGGAGCAGAATATTGAAGGTAGAGATAAGGAGGATCTTCTTCTCTCAGAGAGTTGTGAATCTGTGGAATTCTTTATCACAGAGGGCTGTCAAGGATGGGTCATTAAGCATCTTCAAGGCTGAGATGGACTCAGTAAGAGAATCATGGGTTATGGGGAAAAGCTGAAAAATGTATTGCTGAAAAAGTGCAGCAGGTCAGGCAGCATCCAAAGAGCAGGAGAATCGACGTTTCAGGCATGAGCCCTTCTTCAGGAGCCCTTCCTGAAGAAGGGCTCATGCCCGAAATGTCGATTCTCCTGCTCTTTGGATGCTGCCTGACCTGCTGCGCTTTTCCAGCAACACATTTTCAGCTCTGATCTCCAGCATCTGCAGTCCTCACTTTCTCCTTATGGGGAAAAGGCCAGGAAGTGGAGTTGTGGATAATCAGATCAACCGCAATCTCATTGAATGATGGAGCAGACGTGATGGGCTGAATGGTCTACTTTGGCTCCTTAAGCGAGTGGTCTTACTTTGTCCCTCATGATCGAGAATGTTACCATTTCTTCCCTCTGATTAGAATCTGTTATCTTTGGGATGTTTATTGTGTTTTCTCCCATGAAGACCAAAGCAAAACAGTGATTTAAATTATCTGCCATTTTCCAGGCCTCTCTGAATATTGAATGAATCTGAGCTTTATTCTCCTTTTCCCCCAACAGAGCCAGAGCCAATCTCCTAGGAAGTAGTGTCATCCCAGTTCCCAGTCACAAGAGTTCTTATTCTCCAGTACTCCCATTAGCCTGAGCCTGGATTTGAGCTGAAAGCCAGGGACTAAAGTTACCAACTCTTCCAGGAGTGTTCTGGAGTTTCTGGAAATGTTTTGAACCAAAAAAAAATTAGAAGTTTTGAAAAAAGTAGGTACCTTCCAACACGTTCACAAGAAGGCAGCCATTTTGAACATTACTCAAATCACACCTCTCGTTGTCTATCTCTCTTCCACTTATTGATATTTTCACACTTTCCTTACATCCTTTCTAACCCACATGAATATTAATATTCAAGGACTCTTCTATACCTGCTCATAATTTGTTGCCTAACCTGGACTTCTTGCTTTGCATATATACCTTGGTTTCTATTTTATTAAGATATTATCCCTCCATGTGATGAAGGCACATCACAGCTCTTCCAGAGAGTCTGAGTTGCTCCCTTTGATGGGCATGTTGTAGCCTGGAGCTATAGACAGTGAAGATGCAGTCTCGAGTGTTCTTCTTGTCTCATGTGGTTGGTGGGAGTGTATACTGGCGGGCAATTCTCATGACCAATAACCCATTTCCACCCTCAGGGTTGAGGGTAGCAAGTGGTGGTATCCTCAGTGAATCTTGATCGGGAGCAGTGATCCCTGCTGGATTTATTACCCATTTAATAACCCATAGATCACAGGAGGAAACCAATGTCCAGGTGTGATTAGAGAATTCAGCAGACAGGCATCTAACCTGGAGCACTCTGCTCTGCCCCCCCTTTATAAATTTAAAAATCACACAACACCAGGTTATAGTCCAACAGCTCTATTTGGAGGCACTAGCTTTCAAAGTGCTGCTGATTCATCAGGTGAAGAAGCAGCACTTTGAAAGCTAGTACTTCCAAACAAACCTGTTGGACCATAACCTGGGGTTGCGTGATTTTTAAGTTTGCCTACCCTAGTCCAACACCGGCACCTTCAAATCCTAAATTATAGGATCCTGAGATTGCACGTTGGGACCCATATGCTTCCTGCTACACCCCGCCTCTCCTCCACCACACACACACACAGAATATTCCAGCCAGTCCCATCCTATTCCCAAAGCCCCAAATTTACCATGGCACCATTACAATGTTTGAAGGACATTTGGGTAAGTAAATGAATGGGAAATGTTTGGAGGGATATTGGCCAGGTGCAAACAGGTAAGGCTAGTTTAATTTGGAACTATGTTCAGTGTGGACTGGTGGGAGTGAAGGGTCTGTTTCTGTGCTGTATCACTCTATGACTAACCCACCTAACCTGCACATCCTTGGACACTACAAGTCAAATTAGCATGGCCAATCCACCCATCCTGCACATCTTTGGACTGTGGGAGGAAACCAAAGGAAAACCAAACAGACACAGGGAGATCATGCAAACTCCTCGCAGACAATAACCGAAGGGTAGAAGTGAACCAGCATACCTAGCACTGTGAGGTAACAGTGTTAACCACTGAGCTCTATACCACCCCATTACGTTAGCCAGTTTGCAGCCAATCCATCTCGGAACCCTCAGGGAGAGAACGTGCTCTCCCATTGTAGGAATTTTGGGTCTATACCAAGGTTCTTGACAACTCCCTTGTGTCTTTCTTAATTGCACTTTGAGCAGAAGATATTTGGTACACTTTCCTTTATTGGTCAGAGCATTGAGTGTAGGAATTGGGAGGTCATGTTGTGGTTGTACAGGACATTGGTTAGACCACTTTTGGAATGCTGTGTGCCATTCTGGTCTTGCTGCTATCGGAAGGATGCTGTGAAACTTGAAACGGTTTGGAAAAAGATTTACAAGGATGTTGCCAGGGTTGGAGAATGTGAGCTATAAGAAAAGGCTAAATAGGCTCGGGCTATTTTCCCTGCAGAGGCTGAGAAATGACCTTATGGAAGTTTATAATATCATGAGGGACATGGATAGGATTAATAAACAAGGTCTTTACCCTGGGATGGGGAGTCCAGAAGTAGAAGACATAGGTTTAGGGTGAGTGGGGAAAGATTTAAAAGGGACCTAAGGGACAACGTTTTCACACAGAGGGTGGTGCATATGGAATGAGCTGCCAGAGGAAGTGGTGGAGGCTGGTACAATTACAGCATTTAAAAGGAATCTGGGTGGGTATATGAATAGGAAGGGTTTGGAGGGAAATGGGCCAAATGCTGGCAAACAGGACTACATTAATTTAGAATATCTGGTTGGCATGGACGAGTTTGTCTGAAGGGTATGTTTCCATGCTGTATGACTCTATGTCGCTAGCCCTCCAGCACCTACTTATCTTAGTGTGAAACAATGACTGCCTTAAGATCAGTAACACATCAGAGCTAGGAGTGTAACATGTTAAAGTTTGGTGGGAGCATTGAGAAAGGGCAGAATGAACTCACAGATAAGATCTTAAACAAGATACAGGAACTGCGAGACCTGGGGCTGTACGTGAGCAAATCACTGAATGTAGTGGAAGTAGAGAAGCCTTTTAAAAATAAAAGCATGTTAACATTTGGTTATATTCATCGAGGAATAGGGTATGAAAGACAAGCCATTAAAGAGCCTTTTTAAATCACCAGGCATTCCGTTCAGTTCCAGCCACCGTACTTTGGGAAGATTACTGAAATGTTGGGAGTGGAGATTTACCAGAAAGGTACTGGGGATGTGGAAAGTCGGGATTGTTCTCATTAGAGTTGAGAAGGTTAAGAGAAGATTCAGTAAAGATGTTCAAAAGATTAATAAGGAAAACTTGTTTCCACTGGCAAAAGAGTCTGTAACCAGAGAAGAGAGGTTTAAGATAATTGGCAATAGAATCAAAGGAGTGTTGTGGAAATGTGTGTCTTTTTTATAAGTTAGAAAGCATTTAAAAAAAATATCTTGAATCCAGTTCCGACAAAGTAAGGACATCTGTCGTAATAAAAGTGAATTGTTGTGGATGCTGCAGAGCCGAGATAAAAACTTAACAGAATGTTTCGAGTCCAGTGACTCTTCTGAATTCTGAAGAAAATTCTGAATAGTGGACTTGAAACATTAACTCTGCTTCTCTCTCCAGAGATGCTGCCAGACCTGCTGAGATTCTCTGGCAATATCTGTTTTTAATTAACAAAATCTGTCAATCCTATCACTACATAACTCCAATTCTTTATTATCTGATTGAATCTTAGTGACCCCCAGAAAAGTTGACAGTGCATGGATAAAAATTCCTAACATCTCCTAAGGGCAACGGGCTGACCTTGCCAGTATTGTTAACATCAGGTGGAGCATCAATGGGGAAAGTGCTGTCTTGGCTCAATGGTTTGAAGGTCTGTTTCTGTCAGTGAAATTACTGATTAAGTAGGGTGGACTGTCAAAGCTTTTAAGCTACACTCCTCAGGACAAATGTAAGGATGGCAAAATTGGTGAGAAAAAATTAAGATTTGACATTTTTGCATTTGTCTTGATGAGTGTAAGACGAGGAGCCTCATCAAGTCATCTTTCGTTTCAGGAACACTCCTGTCTCCTATAATTCTATCCTGGTCATTGCCGTCACTGGCACGCTGATGCTGCCTCTCCACATGCACCCAGATGGGCAGTAGTGCAGAATCGCTGGCCCTGGAGGAACGCAGGTGAGAATCGGCACTTTCAGGAGCAGGCAGAGCGAAATCAAAATTGGATGTTACCAGGGACGGGGGGAGCAAGTGAGAGGCAGTACACTTTAGACAGGTCCTGAGTTTTTACAGGGATTCTATAGGGACTCCATCTTTGTGAGACTGATTGACCCCAATCCTCATGGAAATCCTACATGGTGATAGCTCCTTCCATACTGCGAGCAGTTGGTCTCCAGGTGGTCCCACCTACATTGTGAACATTGAGCAGTTATAGAATCATAGGGTCATACAGCACAGAAGCAGACCCTTCGCTCCAACTTGTCCAAGTTTTCCAAACTAATCTCATCTCACCTGCCTGCGTTTGGCACCTATCCCTCAAATCCTCACTATCCATGTATTTGTCCAAATCGCTTTTAAAAGGTTTAACTGTACCTGCACAAACCACTTCCTCTGGTAGTTCATTCCACACACAAACCACCCTCTGCTTGAAAAAGGTGACCCTCAGTTTCCTTTTAAATCTTTGTCCTTTCACCTTAAACCTATGCCACCTAATTTTCAAATCTCCCATCCTAGGGTAAAGATCGCCCTATCAATGCTTCTCATGAATTTATAAAGCACTGTAAGGTCACCTCTTAACCTCCTACACTCCAATGAAAAAAGTCCCAGCCTATTTTTATAATCAAGCCCTCCATCCCCTGCAACATCCTGGTAAATCTTTTCTCAATCTTCCCCAATTTAATAATATCCTTCCTGGAACATGGCAACCTGAACTGTACATGGTACTCCAAAGTTAGCTTCACCAATGTCCTGTACAACCTCAACATGACATCCTAACTCCTACACACAATGGTCTAAGCAATGAAGGCAAGTGTGCTAAACATCTTCTTAACCACCCTGTCTACCTGTAATGCAACTTTCAAAGCTCTATGAACCTGAACCCTTGAGTCTCTCTATTGGACAACATTACCCAGGGCCCTATTATTAACTGTGTGAATCCTGCCCTTGTCTGTTTTACCAAAATGCAATACCAATCTTAAGGAGAACATCCCCACTGAGGGTGAGGGGAGAGATGGGTTCAAAGTCTACTCTGCTAGCCCACCAACTGGTCAATGCCAATTTCCTCTGCCCCTTTCCTTGCGAAGTTACTTGTCTGACATAACTGCCAACGAAAAGAGGATGACGCGCTTTGAGAGTAAGCTGAATTAAAAGAAGACGCGGTGGCGGAATGCGGCAGCTGGTAGCTCACCTTGCAGGTTGTTCCCATTGGAGCCGGTGCAGGTAGGGGGCGGAGAGGCCTGAGGCCTAACGACAGGGGCAAAGGCGCTCTTCTGTTTCACTGCAGAGATCATATTGACAGGAGAGAATGAGAAAATGCCTGGGGTAGTGTTACCATTGGAAGACAGGGTGATGGAGGAAGCCGTCATGGGAGGACTGGACGGCACGACTGCAATAGAAGACAGATAGGAAGGGAATACACGTTAGCATTTATAGTGGTTAAGGGAAGTTGAGCTATAGATCGCCTCAGACTGCATAAGCGACATCTTTCCTCTCTGACCCATGTAATCCATTCTCCTCTCACCCAGACCACTCTTCCAGCTAGCTTTGAGAAGGCCATTCAGTTCTGGGTGCCACATCTCAAGACACAGGCCCAAGGGAGCAATTGGACGGGATCGCTGGAACAGCACTGGGGCACAAAAAGAATTATCTGACGAGGATACATTGTGTAAACCTTGGATCTATTGTACTCTCATAAGTTTGGAAGTTTGAGGGGTACCCTCATGGTGAAAGTGAGGACTGACAGATGCTGGAGATCAGAGTCTACATTAGAGTGGAGCTGGAAAAGCACAGCAGGTCAGGCAACATCCGAGGAGCAGGAAAATCGACATTTTGGGCAAAATCCCTTCTTTCACATCATCTTTCCTGATGCAGGGCTTTTGCCTGAAACGTCGATTTTCCTGCTCCGCATTCAGCCCTTCATGTCCATTCCGTCATCTAATGAGATCATGACTGACCTGTGGCCTATCTCCAAATACCCGCCTTCAACCTAATCCAGGTGGTTAGAAACAGTTCAAAGGATTCATTTGGGAAGATGGATGGAACTTGTTTCTGCTGAGAGGGTTGAGAATAGGATCACAGCATTTTAAAATCAGAGTTAGACCATTCGGGGAGAATTCAAAAGGTCTTATTTAGAGGTGCATGGATAAATAGACAAGGTCTTTTCCCTGGGGTGGAGTCCAGAACTAGACGGCATAATTTTAGGGTGAGAGGGGAAAGATTTAAAAAGGGCCTAAGGGGAACTTTTTCATGCAGAGGGTGGTATGTGTACGGAATGAGCTACCAGAGGAAGTGGTGGAGGCTGGTACATTCGCAACATTTAAAAGGCATTTGGATCGGGACATGAATAGGAAGGGTTTAGAGGGATATGGGCCAAGTGCTGACAAATGGAACTAGATTGGGTTGGGATTTCTGGTTAGCATGGACAAGTTGGACCGAAGGGTCTGTTTCCATGCTGTACGTCTCTATGACTCTGTGTAAAAGGTAATGGAAATTGGTACTCTCTCCTCACAAAATACATGGGGTCAAAGGAGTAACATGGATCTCACAAAGTTGCAATTCTTAGGCTTCTCTTCTGGATACAGAACAGAAATTAGGATAGAGTTACAATTAGGGAGGGGACCTGAGGGGCTAACTGGGTCCCTCCTGGCTTAATACTCTCCAGTTGATTGCACCATCTTCAATGGCATCAACACTGAAGCCAGGTCCCATACTTACTAAAGTAGGAGGATGGAGGGATGAGAGAGGGGATGTGGTGAGATCAGAGCAACCAGGCCACTCAACTCTCTGGTTAATTGTCAGATGCCCAGCTGTAAATAGAGTCTGGGTCATTTCCAGTCCCTACAATTCAGTGACCCATTGCATGATGCATTCTCCATACTGGGCCATTCAATGATCTGGAAAAGATTTGTACATCTTCCCAGGGGTGCGGAAGATGCTGGTGCTGAAGGTGCAGTATGCTGTGTGAAGGGATGCAGGATGTTGAAAAGGGTTACAATGCAAGAAACTCCTGAGGAACAAAAGTTGGAGGTGATGCATGGGTCAGACAGGACCTAACAGCAAGATGGAACAGGCTTGTGGAACTGAATTATTACACTGTTCCCACGTCCTTAACCAACTCCTACTGTTCCTTTAATCCCACTGTCTTCAGTTTTACTGACAATGTCACATATGACGCAAATTTCCTACAATAGGAACTTCCTTCTGAAAGGACATCATTGATTGTAGCTGCTTGAACCTGGGTTTAGTTTGAAACATGGTGAAATTCGGAAAGACAAAATGTCATTCAGCCCATCTACATCCCTATCCCCATCTGGAACCCATACCCACATTTATCACAGTTTGTTTGGTTCAGAGATATGAGAAAGTGAAGATTGCAGATGCTGGAGATCAGAGTCGAGAGTGTGGTGCTGGAAAAGCACAGCTAGTCAAGCAGCATCCGAGGAGCAGGAAAATCGAGCATAAGCTCTTCATCAGGAATGGGGGATTGGTCCAAGGGAGCTGAGAGATAAATGGGAGGGGGGAGCTGAGGCTGGGGAAGGGGAGCTGGGAATGTAACAGGTTGATGAAGGTGGGGGTGAAGGTGATTGGTCAGAGGGGAGGGTGGAGCGGATTGGTGGGAAGGAAGATGGACAGATAGGACAGTTCAAGAGGGTAGTGCCGAGTTGGAAGTTTGGATCTGGGATAAGATGGAGTGAGGTGAAATGGGGAAGCTAGTGAAAAACACATTGACCCTGTGTAGTTTGGGACACATGCACTAAACAACCCCACCAACCTGTCGCTGAACATTTTAACTCTCCCTCCCACTCCACCAAGGAAATGCAGGTCCTTGGCCACCTCCACCACCAAACTTTAGCTACTCAGTGCCTGGAGGAAGAATGTCTCATCTTTTGCCTTGGGACCCTCCAGCCACATGGGATCAATGTGGATTGAACCTGGGTTTAGTTTGAAACATGATGAAATTCGGAAAGTCAAAAGGCCATTCCACCCATCTATATCTAGAACCCATACCCACACCTATCACGGTTTGTTTGGTTCAGAGATAGGAGAAAGTGAAGATTGCATGTGACTCCAGAATCATAAATACATGTTGATTCTTAAGTTCAAGGACAGTTACGGATGGGCAACAAATACTGGCTGTTTGACCCCTAGTATTTCTCCTCCTTGGTCAGATCCACTCTCCCTGTTTTCGCCCTTGGCTATATCTTTCTTTCATCAAATAGTTGCTAATGGTAAAATTCTTGGCAGTGTAGATGAACAGAGAGATCTCAGTGTCCAGGTGCATAAATTCCTGCACGTTGTCACCCACATTGATAGAGTTGTTAAGAAGGCATTTGGTATGTTGGTTTTTATTGCTTGGGGGATTGAGTTTCGGAGCCACGAGGTCATGCTTCAGCTATAGAAGACACTGGAAGGCCGCACCTGGAATATTGTGTGCAGTTCTGGTCACCGCATTATAGGAAGGATGTGGAAGCTTTGGAAAGGGTTCAGAGGAGATTTACTAGGATGTCGCGTGGTATGGGAGGAAGGTCTTATGAGGAAAGGCTGAAGGAACTAAGGTTGTTGCCGTTGGAGAGAAGTTTGAGAGTGACTTAATTGAGACATGTAAGATAATCAGAGGGTTAATTAGGGTGGACCTCGAATGGTGAAAGCTAACATAAGGGGTCATAAATTTAGGACAGATATAAGGGATAGTTTCTTGACTCAAAGGGTAGTAGGGGCGTGGAATGGTCTGCCTGCAGTAGTAGTAGACTCACCGAAATTAAGGGCATTTAAATGCGCATTGGACATAGATATGAATAATAATGGAATGGTGTAGGTTAGATGGGCATCAGCATATTTTCACATCGAGGGCTGAAGGGCCTGTACTGCGCTGTAATGTCCTATGTTCTTTGCTATATTTCTCCAATCTTCTTTTGAAGGTGATTACTGAATCTGAATCCATTGCTCTTTCAGGAAGTCCATTTAACTTCACAACTCGTTGCCGAAAAGGTTTTCATCTTCTCTCCAATTGTTTTGTCATTTTTCTTGAGTCAAAACCTCACCATCTCTCCTAACCCTGCAAACTACTTCTTCACATTTATTCTATTAAAACATACCAAAATTTCAATCACCTATACTAAATTTCTGCTCAAACTTCTTTTCTGTAAGGGCAACTATCCCAGCATCTTCTGTTCCTTCACATAGTTGAAGTCTCTTTTCCCAAGTATCTATCCAGTAATTCTCATTTGTCCTCTGTCTAAGAGCTTGATGGCATGACAGTGGTATAGTAGTGCAGTGATAATGTGATTACAGTAGTCATCCAGACTACAGTCACCTCCCCCCCACCCACCACCTCCACCCAGGGTAATGTTTTGGGAGAAAGGGTTCGAATCTTACTGTAGCAAATGCTTAAATTTGAGTTCAATCAAACCTGGAATAAAAACAAAAGCTTAGGCAAATGGAATATTGTTTTTTCATTGCTAGATGGATGGAGCTTAAAAACAAGGAGGTAATGCTTCAGCTGTACAGGGTGCTGGTGAGGCCGCACCTGGAGTACTGTGTGCAGTTTTGGTCTCCTTACTTGAGAAAGGATGTACTGGCACTGGAGGGGGTGCAGAGGAGGTTCACTGGGCTGATTTCCGAGTTGAGAGGGTAGGCTTATGAGAAGAGATTGAGTAGACTGGGTCTGTACTCATTGGAATTTAGAAGAATCATAGAATCCCTACAGTGTGGAAACAGGCCATTTGCCCAAGTCCACGCTGACCCTCTGAAGAGTAACCCACCCAGACCCATTCCCCAACTCCATTGTTCTGCATTTCCCCCTGATTAATGCACCTAACCTATACATCCCTGAACATTACGGGCAATTCAGCGTGGCCAATTCACCTGACCTGCACATTGTTGGATTGTGGGAGGAAACCAGACCACCCGGAGGAAGCCCACACAGACACCGAGAGAAGGTGCAAACTCCACGCAGACAGTCGCCTGAGACTGGAATCAAACCCAGGTCCCTGGCGCTGTGAAGCAGCAGTGCTAACCACTGAGCCATCGTGCCTCCCCAAGAATGAGGGGGGATCTTATAGGTACGTATAAAATTATCAAGGGAGTAGATAAGATAGAAGCAGAGAGGATGTTTCCACTGGCGGGTGAAACTAGAACTAGGAGACATCACCTCAAAATAAGGGGGAGTAGATTCAGGACTGAGTTGAGGAGAAATTTCTCCACTCAAAGGGTTGCGAATCTGTGGAATTCCCTGCCCAGTGAAGCAGTTGAGGCTACCTTGTAATATTTTTGAGGCAAAGATCGATAGATGTTTGAACAGTGAAGGAATTAAGGGTTATGGTGAGAGGGGTTAGTGGAGCTGATGCCATGAAAAGATCAGCCATGATCTTGTTGAACGACAGAGCAGGCCCGAGGGGCCTGATGGATAGCCCTGCTCCTAGTTCTTATGTTGCCTAATGGTGACCCCGTACTGCTTGTTGTGAAGCTTCACCTGGGTCACTCATACCCTTTAGGGAAAGAAATCTACCATCCTTACCCGGTCTGGCCAAATGTGTGACTCACAGCAATGATCCTTTGAAATGGCCAAGCGAACTGCTCAGTTCATTGGCAATAAATGTTGGCATTGGCATACTCAAATACCATGAATGTATGGTGTCCCTAATTCCTTCCTCATTTTCTCGAAGACTACTAGAGAGTGCCTGGCCAGGAATCTTTCCTGTTCTGCATCAGCTGGCATGGCCATGTTAGAAGGACTTACAATTGCCTGCGTGTCCACACGTGAACACACCTTCAGTAGCCCAGCAGGTTCCTGGATTGGGACTCGGGCTCAGGGACTCTGCACAAGACCTCCTAAGTTTCTATCCTCTGTGAATAAAACTAAGGATTCTCTTTGCCTGTGCAAAGAGCTTTATTGATTTGTTGGGAATTGGTTTCGCTCAGTTGGCTAAGTTGTCGGTTTGCAGAGCAGTGTGATGCCAACAGTATGGGTTCAATTCCCATCCCTGGTTTGAGGTTGCCATGAAGGACTCTCCTTCTCAACCTCTTTCCTCGCCTGAGGCCTGGTGTCCCTCAGATTAAATCACTACCAGTCTCTTCTCTCTAATGAGAGAGCAGCCTGTATGGTCTCATAAGACTATGGCCACACAACAACCTGATTAACTTGTCCTGTCATTACCTGTGCCACCTCTAGGTGGTGTACCTCTAACCTGCAGACATGTTGTGCAAATGCATTAGATTACTTACAGTGTGGAAACAGGCCCTTCAGCCCAACAAGTCCACACCAACCCGCCGAAGCGCAACCCACCCATATCCCTACATTTACCCCTTTACCTAACATTACGGGCAATTTAGCATGGCCAATTCACCTGACCCGCACATCTTTGGACTCTGGGAGGAAACCCAAGCAGACACGGGGAGAACGTGCAAACTCCACACAGTCAGTCACCTGAGTCGGGAATTGAACCCGGGTCTCTGGCGCTTGTGAGGCGGCAGTGCTAACCACTGTGCCACCGTGCCGCATGTGGTGACATTCTTCACATTTCCATGGCTTTCCCTTATGAGGCAAAAATTAACCTCTGCAATGGTTTGGTATCGACTTAACCTTGTTCGCACATGTCAAACCAATCAGGACTTGGGAAATGGAGTCAGTTAGCTCACATAGCTGGACAGCTAGTTTGCAAAACATGGTGACACCAACAATGCAGGGCCCCACCAGGTGAGGTCAATATAAAGGTCCTGCCTTCTCCACCTCAGTGATGACCCTCAGGTTAAACTCACCATCAATTGTCCCTCTTTCCCTCTCCTTAGAAATTGACGTGATGGTGACTTTAACATTTTACCTTTACAGATCAGGACAGCCCCAGGCTGGATCCCACCCCCGTCCCCCCCCTCGCCCCCCTCAATGGCATCATGGGTCAACCCCCAGCAGGTGGACTGCAGTGGTTCAAAAAGGTAGCTCACCACCACCTTAACAAGAGGCGGGCAATAAATGATGGCCCAACCAGTGACACCCACCTCCCACAAAATAAACAATAAAAGAAAGATTTTTGCAGCTTTCTCTCAAATACCTGACCTTAGCACAAAGCTAGAATGTTATGGAGCTATCATATCAAAGCTTCTCTCTCCCTCACGTGGCCTGCTTGTAGGAGAGGAATGGATGACATAGGTCGGTATATGAGAAGGATAAGGGTGTGTCTAGTTAAAGGTGTTCAGCACAGCTGGCGTGAGGAAGGCTTTCTTCATAATCCCATCTCCACCCCCCTCAACTCCCTCCACCCCACTCCCCCCTGGAGTGGTACTGAAGGAGGCCATCTGATGCATTGTGTCTGGATCGCCTCTCAAAAGGCCTACCCTGCTAGTCCTATTCTCTAGCCCCATAACCCGCTAAATTAATTAAATATATATCCAGATCTCTTTTGAAACCACTGATGCAATCCACCTCCACCTCTCTCCCAGGCAGCACATTCCAAATCCTAACAACTCTCTGAGTGAAGATGTTTCTCCGCATCTCACTCCTGGCTCTCATGCTGACAATTTTGAAATTACTGACATACTAACTAGTGTGAACAGAATATCCTTCTTTACCCTGTCAGAATAATTCATAACTTTGAGCACCTCTATAAGGTCACTTCTTAAGCGTCTCTGCTCTGAGGAGAATCAGGCCAAAATCTCTGATCTTTCCTTGTATCTAAAATTCCTCATTTCTGACATCATTCCAGTAAATGATGGAGTCAGGTGTTACTAGGGGACATAGTTTTAAATTAAGGGGTGGTAGGTATAGGACAGATGTTAGGGGTAGATTCTTCACACAGCGGGTTGTGAGTTCATGGAATGCCCTGCCCGTATCAGTGGTGAACTCTCCTTCTTTATGGTCATTTAAGCGGGCATTGGATAGGCATTTGGAAGTTATTGGGCTAGTATAGGTTAGGTAGGATTCGGTCGGCGCAACATCGAGGGCCGAAGGGTCTGTACTGCGCTGTATCCTTCTATGTTCTATGTTCTATGTAAATTTCCTTTGCACTCTTTCAAGGGTTTTAACATCCTTTTTAAATAACGTGCCCAGAATTGAACAAAAAACCCCAAATGTGGTCTAACCAATGACTTATTGAATTGTAGCATCACTTCCTTGCTTTTATACCTTATGCCTCTATTTAGAAATCTAAGGATCCTATAAACCCTCTTTACAACTGTTTCAACTTGCCTGGTCACCTTCAGAGAATCATGCACATGAACCCCAAGGTCCCTCTGCTCCTGCACTCCCCTCGGAGTTGTCCCATTGAGGCCTGTATTGTCTCTCCATGTTTCTTCAACCAGAATGCATTACCTCACATTTCTCTGCATTGAGATTCATCTGCCAGGTGTCTGCCCGTCTGGGTAACCTATGTCACTTAGCATCATCCTCATGACTCACTACTCTTCCTGGCTTAGTACCATCTGCAAGTCCTGGTTTGAGGTCTTCTGGATCATAAGTGAATGATCAAGGAGTCACTCCCAGTCCTGCTTCCCACCCAGGAATGAGTCACAGAGTCGTAGAGTTATACAGCAGTAGACACAGCCTTTGGTCCAGACTCATTTGCGCTGACCAGATATTCTATACTGATCTAGTCCCATTTGCCAGCATTTGGCCCATATCCCTCTAAACCCTTCCTATTCATGTACCCATCCAGATGCCTTTGAATTGCAACGGTATCAGCCTCCACCATTTCCTCTGGCAGCTCATTCTATATGTGCACCACCTTCTGCGTGAAAACATTGCCCCTTAGATCCCTTTTAAATCTTTCCCCTTTCACCTTAAACCTATGCCCTCTAGATTGGACTCCCCTACTCTGGGGAAGAAGACTTTGTCTATTCACCCTATCCATGCCCCTCACGATTTAAAAAAACTCTATAAGATCACCCCTCGGCCTCCAACCCTCCAGGGAAAACAGCCCCAGCCTGTTCAGCCTACCCCCTATAGCTCAACCCCTCCAACCCTGGCAACATCCTTGTAAATCTTTTCTGAACCCTTTCCAGTTTAACATATTTCCTACGGCAGGGAGACCAGAATTGAATGCAGTTTTCTAAAAATGGCCTCACCAATGTCTTCAGGAAAGAAATAGGAGTGAATTAGGGTCAAGAAGACAGAAAGTGCCACAAGGCCTTACTCATTCCCAGACTAGCTGACATCCAGTTCAACAACTGCACTCCAGGATCCTTCTTCATAAAGGAATGTGATAAAGGAGGGAATGGTTCAAGAATAAGAGAGGGAAAGAGTGGACTGATGGTATCACAAATTGTAAATGACACAACAGCGGAGGTGTATCGCAGATTTCAGTGGGTTGCTATGCATTGATGCGGAATGTGACTACAATATGCTCATGCTTCACGTTGTACAATCAATAAGAAGGTGAGATTGAGGGGAATTTGGAAACCAGGCCAACGGTGTGAATTGCATCAAGTGTGTGCTAAATGTCTCACTCCTGATAGCCTACAAATTGGGGGGATGTTGGGGGAGAGAGAGAGTCATTTAACAACCGGTGCCGATATCACTCCCCTCAAATCCATCACCCCAAATCAAAACTCACTCTGCCAGCGCCCTCCTCTATCCTTCCACAAACAGTTGTAAGCCAGACAAGGAACACTAATGTGGTCTGCAGCCCTCAGGGTTCAATGGTAGAGCTCTGGAAAACTTACTGGCATAAGGAGAGTTGGCAGCAGATCCATTCAGGAAACTCGGAGAGCCCGGTATTCCCAGGTTGGACATCCCAGTATTCCCATACCCATTCATGCTGCTGGTGTTGTAGCTGGGCTGCTGGGGGGTGGAGCTGGTCACATACCCTCGGGGGGAGACGCTGTTGGTGTTGCGGGTGTAACCTGCATGGTGGGAGGAGAAAGACAAAGAAACAGTGAATTAGGGTCAAAATGTTGGAAAGAGTTACAAGGCCCGACTCACTCCCAGGCTAGCTGACATCCGGTTCAGCATCTGCACTCTGCTTGATTAAGGAGTGTGATAAAGAAGGCCAAGGGTAAGAGAGGGCACAGAAGAGAGCCATTCGACCCATCGCCAGACAAAGCAGATCCTGCCAGCCTCACCCCCTCTTGGCCCTGATGTTTACTACACCTCAAATACAATGTAGCACACCATGCTTTCAGTCAGTCACTGCCAGCTCCCAAATTATTCAACTGTCCCCAATCCTTCCAGCAAGAACTTTACATCTATGTCCCCAGTCATTCCTTCACTGTTCACAGAAAGAGAGATTTCCCAGAAAGTCTGTCTGGGCCCCACATAGTTTTCTTGACCTCAATTAAATTCTCCCTCAGCCTCTTCTGTTCCAAAGAAAGCAATACAAGCCTTTTCTGACTTTCCTCATAGTGAAAATTCTCCTATTCCTAGTGAACCCCCACTGTAGTGCTCCAGCATTATTGTTTCCCCCTTTAATGCAGTGACCAAGACTCCATGTACTCCCCTAACTATGATCCCACGAGTCTTTTATATAGTTCCAGCATAACCTCCTCATTCTTATCTTTTACATCTCAGCTAACAAAGGAAATAAAAGAGGCAGAGCTCATTCCAGTACACACAGGGCCAGCCCAACATAGACATATACACACTGCTTTTTAAAATAATTAATTCATGGGATATGGATGTTGCTGGCTAAATCAGCATTTATTGCTCATCCCTAATTTCCCAGAAGGCCATTCAGTGGCCATCACATTGCTGTGGGTCTGGAGTCACAAGTAGGCCAGACCAGGCAAGGATGGCAGATTCCTTCCCTAATGGGCATTAGTAAGCCAGATGGGCTTTTCCCTAGACAATTGACACATGGTCACCTTTGGACTCTTAATCCAAGATTAATTCTCTTAATTCAAATTCCACCATGGTAGGATTTAATCCCAGGTCCCCTGAACATTACTTGGGTCTCTGGGTTAACAGTCTAGCAATAACAATACCATTAGGCCATCAGACTGTTTCCTGATTGAGCTTGTTATTATGTCTAACTAGCTAATGCAAGTTGTATCCCTTGCAAACATTCAATAAACATGACGAGATTGACATTGGGAATGAAGAGATATTGGAGGTCTAGGCATACAAATCCCCAGGTCCAGATGAATTGTATCCTAGGTGGCTTGGGAGGTGAGGAAGGAAATTTCCAGGGTTCTGACCCAAATTTTCATTCCTCTCTGGCCACAGAGGAGGTGCCTGAGGACTGGAGGATACCTAATGTGGTTGCATATTGCATGAAGGGTGTTAGAGATAGACCAGGGAATGACTGACCAGTGAGTGTCACATCAGTGGAGGGGAAACAAACAGAGAAAATTCTGTAGGAGACAATTAATGTCCACTTGGGACTATCAGGGATGGTCAGCATGGCTTTGTCAGGGTCAGGTCCTGTCTAATAAATTTGATGGATTATTTTTCAAGGTGGTGACCAGGGATGTCAAAGAGAGTTGATGTAGTTTATATGGAGTTCAGCAAAGCCTTTGACGAGGTCCCACATGGGAGACTGATAAGGAAAATATAAGCATGTGGGACATGAGGAAATTTGACAAGTTGGATCCAAAATAGGCTTAGTGGTAGGAGATAAAGGGTGGTGGCATAAGGCTATTTGTGTGACTGTAGGCCGGTGTCCAATGGAATATCAAAGAGTCAATCCAACAGACAGCAGCAGAAGGAAGCGACGAAGGAGGATCCTGGGAGAAGTCAGTTCGCTCACCACGACTGAGAAGTGAATGGTGGAGGACCTGATGCTCAACAGGAAGAAGTGACTGAGGAGGATTCTGGGAGAAGTTTATCTTTTATTCCCTTCACTGTCAGGACAGATTACTGTAAGGTGCTGGGAGTATGGTTCAGAGGAACCAGGGCATGCGCAAAGTCTTGGGAGGACCGTATCACCAGGGTGAGGTAGAAACTGGAACACTACTCTCTCTCCATTGTGGATAAAAACCTGGTCATCAGGTATGAGACACTCTCTGTTGTACGTGGTGCAGGTCCAGCCCATTCCCCAGTGTGCTATTCCAATTTATCTACATCTGGAGGTCTAAGATGAACTGTGTCCACAGGAACACCATGTATAAGCTCTGGATAAAGGGAGAGGAATATACCTAATGTGTGCAGCTGCATCAAGCTGTAGGTAGATCCTCGGTACGTAAACACCAAGTGTCACTACGTACTGAGGTTCTACCTGACGCCAGTGTTGTGAAGGATGAAGCTGGACTTGCTGCCGCAGAATGCTCCAAATAGTTGGACCATTCCATATCAACAGTCCTTTGTGGTGAAATTTGCAAAGAAAAGCACTTCTGACCAGCAGTCCATCACGAAGTGATCAGCATGTAGTGTCCTCGAGACCCTGCAGGATAAGGGGAGGATGGATGCTGTCGAGCAGCTCCCTGAACAGACTGTCCAAGTCATTTGGCAGAATGCCTCATCACCACAACTTTTCAAGACATCGCTTGGCTGGTGGTGAGAAAGGGATCCTGTGAGATCCTTTATGTAGGCCTGGTCTCTCTGCATCACCGCACGCTGCCCTCGAAGTAGAGACTGTCACACATCTCCTTTTGGAATATGACTTTGCAAAGGAAGCCTGGAGAAAGATGCAGTGGTTTTTGTGGAGACTAGTTCCGAGCAGCTCTGTGACTTGACACTCTGTGCTCTGTGATCAGTTCCCCGGACACACATTGAGGCAAACACTAATTGCTCCTGGAGGACTCAGTGAAAGATGCTCTTTGGTCTGCATGAAACTTGTTGGTCTTCCAGAACAAGGAATTGACCCTGACTGAATGTTGCAGACTGGCACACTCCGAGGTGCAGGACTATGTGCTGAGGGACACACTAATGCTTGGCGCAGCTGCCGTCAAGGCGTAGTGGGGAAAGAGCACTGTCTGAGGTCTTTCTGCTGCAGTTAGAAGTGTCCAGTCAGTTACCATTCAATTGCATGTAAATATAATCTTGAGCAAGTAGGAAATGCCTTTGATTTGTTTGCTGGATAGAGTCAAAGTCCAATGTTTGCTTGTTCCTTCTAATGCTACTGCACAGAACTGAGCTGCTTTTGTAAATATGTATGTATATAAAGGTAATTTTATGAATAAAGTTTTATAAAAAAGAGATCTTTCCTCGTCTGTAAATCCAATGGTTACACGTGGGCTAGAAATGGTAGTTAGTGGAGTGGTATATCTTCCTGTGAGATGTGGGAAATCAGAGAGAAGTTAAAGGTCCTGATAGTTCTGTCTGCAGGATGTGTATCCACCTGCAGCTCCTCCCAGATCACATGGGTTAGTCGGAGTGGGAGTTGGACCCACTCTAGAGCATACCAGAGGCAGGAAGTTTTTTTTTAAAACATAGCTCAGGGTTTCAGGGATGTGGTTTCAGTTGGAGAGATGGGTAACTGTCAGGAGGGGGAGACAGGCAGTGCAGGAGTCCCCTGTGGCCATTCCCCTCGCAAACAGGGGCACTGTTTTGGACACTGTTGGCAGGGGAATGGCCTCTGAGGGGAAAGCAGTACCCAGATCTATAACAGGGAGGGTCAAAGTGTAGGACAGCAGTAATGAGAAGGGAGTAGTAATATATCCAGGGACACAGATAGGCATTACTGTGGCCATTGTGTACAATAGCATAAGAAGGAACAACATTGGATTTTGACTTGATCCAGCAAACAAACCAAAGGCATTTCTCACTTGTACAAGATTACATTTACATGCAATCAAATGGGAACTGACTGGACCCCATTTAACTGTGTCAGAAAGAGCTCAGGATGGTGTTTTGCCTCCCTGGTGCCAGGATCAAGAATCTCTCTCAATGGGCATGGGATATTCTGAATGGGGAGGGTTGTGGTCCACTCTAGTACTGACAGCATCGGCAAGAAGTCAAAAAGTGTGGTGCTAGAAAAGCACAGCCGGTCAGGCAGCATCCGAGCAGCAGTAGAGTCGCCTTTTCAAGCATGAGCTCTTCATCAGGAATGTCTTCATGTCTCCATGTCTTCATGTCTCCATGGCTGTGCTTTTCCAGCACCACATTTCTTGAATCTGATCTCCAGCATCTGCAGTCCTTACTTTCTCCAACATCGGCAAGAAGAGCGATGAGGTCCTACACGTGGAATTTAGTGAGTTAGGTCAAAAGTTAAAAAGCAAAACCTCTTGGGTTGTAATCTGTGCCATGTGCTAGTAAGGCTAGAAATAGGAAAGTCATCCAGTCAGATGTATGGCTAAAGAGCTGGTGTAGGAGAGAGGGCTTCATGTATGTGGATCATTGGGATGTCTTCCAGGGCAGTTGGGACCTGTACAAGAATGACACGTTGCACCTAAACTCCAGGGGCATTAATGTCCTGGCAGGGAAGATTATTCGTGCCCCTCAGGAGGGTTTAAATTCATGTGGAAGAGGATGGGAACCAGAGCAGGACGTCAGTGTGTGGAGTGACTGAGGAGAAGGTCAATGTTAAGTCAAGTAACTCGAACAAGACAGGGCCGGGTTAATGAATACAGCTGGACTGGAGAGCTGAAGTTTATTTACTTTAATGCAAGGAGTATAACAGTTAAAGCAGGTGATTGTTGTGGTTCTGTTCGCCGAGCTGGAAGTTTTTGTTGCAAACGTTTCATCCCCTGGCTAGGCGACATCATCAGTGCTTCGGAGCCTTCTGCAAAGTGCTTCTTTGATGTTTCTTCCGGTATTTATAGTGGTCTGTCCTTGCCGCTTCCGGTTGTCAGTTTCAGCTTTCCGCTGTAGTGGTTGGTATATTGGGTCCAGGTCGATGTGTTTGTTGATGGAGTTTGTGGATGAATGCCATGCCTCTAGGAATTCCCTGGCTGTTCTCTGTCTGGCTTTCCCTATGATAGTAGTGTTTTCCCAGTCGAATTCATGTTGCTTGTTGTCTGCGTGTGTGGCTACTAGGGATAGCTGGTCGTGTCGTTTCGTGGCTAGTTGATGTTCATGTATGCGGATTGTTAGCTGTCTTCCTGTCTGTCCTATATAGTGTTTTGTGCAGTCCTTGCATGGGATTTTGTAAACTACATTAGTTTTGCTCATGTTGGGTATCGGGTCCTTTGTTCTAGTGAGTTGTTGTCTGAGCGTGGCTGTTGGTTTGTGTGCCGTTATGAGTCCTAAGGGACGCAGTGGTCTGGCTGTCAGTTCTGAAACGCTCCTGATGTATGGTGAACCTCCTAAAGCAGGTGAGCTTAGAGTCTGGATTACTACATGGAACATTGGAGCCATTGCAGAAACTTGGTTGGGAGAAAGGCTGGACTGGCAGCTCAATGTTCCAGGGTTTAGATGTTTCTGGCTTGATACAGAGAGATGTAAAAGTGCTTGAGGAGAATGACACAGCTGTACCAAGAGAGGACATGTTGGAGGGCCCGTTCTGTAAGGCAATATGGGTAAAACTCAGGAGTGGAGTAATCACCATGGTGGATTACACCATCAACCTTCCAATAGCCAGCAGGAGATAAAAGAACAAATATGTAAGTAGATCATGGAAAAATGTAAAAGCAATTTTTTTTTGTAGATTGTTGTTGTGGACGATTTTAACTTCTCCAATATTGACTGGCACTCCCTCAATGCCAGGGGCTTAGATGGAGCAGAATTTGTTGGATGTTTCCAGGAGGGTTTCTTGCAGATAGTCCAAGAAGGAAAAGGGCCATATTAGACCTTGTGTGAGGGAACAAAGTTTCCGTGGGGACCATTTTGGGAACAGTGATCATAACTCTGTAAGTTTTAAAAAGATGGCTTGGTCAGATAGACATGTGGCAGATGGAATTTAGCCCTGAAAAGTGTGAGGTGATGCACCAAACAAAGGAGAAGTCAATGAATGGCAGGACACTAGAAAGCTCAGAGGAGTAGAGGGACCTTGGGATGCTTGTCCATAGATTTCTGAAGATGGCAGCACAGGTTAATAGGGCCTCTGGCACAGTTGCATTTATCAGTCACAACAGCCATTTTAAGAGCAGGAATGTTACGTTGGAGCTTGAAAGAATTTTGATTAGGCAGTTCTGGTCACCCCACTGAAATGATATGATTCTATTGGCAGGGTGCATTAATGGTCAAGACGTTAACGTAGGAAGTACGTGATCAGTAAGTTCAAAGATGGGACAAAGTTGGTGTAACCTGAAGGAGAAACACCTCAGACTATAAGATCGGCTGGTTAGAGAGGCTGAACAATGACAAATGAAATTTAATCTTGAAATGTGTGATACATTTTGGGAGGAGTAACAAGACAAGGGAAAGGATGTTGCCAGGGTTGGAGGGTGTGAACTATAAGGAGAGGCTGAATAGCCTGGGGCTGTATTCCCTGGAGCGTTGGAGGCTGAGGGGAGACCTAATAGAGGTTTATAAAATCATGAGGAGGATGAATAGGGTAAATAGACCAGGCCTTTTCTTTGGGGTGGGGGAATCCAGAGGGCATAAGTTTAGGGTGAGAGAGGAAAGATTTAAAATGGACCTAAGGAGCAATGTTTTCACACAGAGTGTGGTGCATGTATAGAATGAGCTGCCAGAGGAAGTGGTAGAGGCTGGTACAATTACAACATTTAAAAGGCATCAGGATGGGTATATGAATAGGAAGGGTTTGGAGGGATATGGGCTAAATGCTGGCAAATGGGAATTGATTAGGTTAGGATATCTGGTCAGCATGGATGAGTTGGAGCGATGGGCCTGTTTCCTCTATGACTCTGTGACTCCATGACATTGAACGGTTGTACCCTCGAAAATACAGAGGATCAGAGGTGGATATGTTGACAGACTTTTGAAGGCAGCAAGACAGGTAGATAAGATGGTTGCCTCTAAGGATACTTGGCTTTTGGTCAGGGCACTGTATATAAATGCAGGGAGGTTACGTTGGAACTGTTTATAGTGATCGTTAATCCACAGCTCGAGGACTGTGTGCAGTTCTCGTCACCTCACTACAGGGAAGACTGAAGGGTTTGAAAAAGCTTTCACCATGATGATGCATGCAATGGAGCATTTCAGCAATGAAGTGAGGCTGGATAGGCTTGGGCCATGTTCCTTAGAGCAGAGAAGTCTGAGGGGATTATATTATTGAGATGCACAAAGTTCTGAGGAACATAGGGCAGATAGGGATAAACCTTTCCCCTTATTAGAGGGCTGAATATTCAGGGGACATAGTTTAAAGCTAAAGAGTGGGGATTCAGAGGGGATTGTTTTCCCTGAGAGGGTGGTGGGTGTGTGGAATTCAATACCTGAAAAGGTGATAGAGGTGGAACACTCAAGATGTTTAAGAAGTATTTGGGTGAGCACTTATGCCAAACCACTCAAAGCTACAGGCCAAGTGCTAGAAACAGGATTTGAGTAGATATTGATTGGTGAGGTATGATGGATCAAAGGGTTTTTTTGCTTCCTGTAAAAACACTATGACTCCATTAATTTTCACACAGCAATATTGGCCAGATGATCCCCAGTTTTTTTTTGGGGGGGGGGGTGGGGGTGGGTGGGGGGAGAGGGGAGGGGGGTGTGACTGACTGTTGAGGGACAAGTAGTGGACAGAGCACTGAGAGAAACCTCCACTCTTCTTGAAGACAGTGCCCTGGGATTTTCTCCATCCACCCAAGAGGGCAGGCAGAGTCGAACCTTAATGTCTCTGTTGAAAGATGGCACCTCTCAGGGTGTAGCACTCCCTTGTATGCAACTTGGATTTCACACAGACGGCTCTCTTTTGATGTGGAAGTCATAACAACAATGATAAAAAAATCCCCAAAAATCTGAGGGTGAGCCACACAGTAACGGATCCCCGGGAGCAAATGATGTACGCTGACAGTAATGGCTACCTGAGAGTGAACTATATCGAGTAATGGATACCTGGCAGCGAGTTCCAGAGATTAATGGGCACTTGTTGATGCATTATGTGCTGTCAATATGAATTAGGCTTTCACACAATGACAGATTTACGTCAGCAATTTGTGTAATCGTCTGATTTTCTTTATAATCAGGTACATCACTCAGTGTTGGGTCAGTCTGATTCTGACATTCCCTCAATGAGGGAGTGTGTAAGTTTCTCCAGGTAGAGTTCATGACTTGTAGCCACTCAACGTGTGTTACGGAAATCAAACAAAAATTCCTGGGAGTTTGGGAAGCAAAATGTGCAAACATAGAATTGTGGGGTTGATGGGGCTCTTATATAAAGGAAGTCAAAAGCTAGATCTGATAGAGGCCTCAAGAATTTTGAAGGCGATTGATAGGGTAGATGCAAAGAAAATGTTACCAGTAATGGACGTTGGTGCAGGAAGCGAGTCCAACATTGTATTTATGACAATGTAGGCACTAACAAATCTAATGGCATTCAGGAGGGATGTGGATGACTTGCCTGGATGGGTGCAGCTCCAGCAACACTCAAGAAGCTTGACATCATCCAGGACAAAGCAGCCTGCTTGATTGGTACCACATCCAATAAGCAACCCCTCCCCTACCACCAATGCTCAGTAGCAGCAATGTGTACTAAGTACAAGATGCACTATAAAAATTCACCAAAGATCCTCAGGCAGCACCTTCCAAACCCACGACCACTTCCATCTAGAAAGACAAGGGCAGCAGATACATGGGAGCACCATCCCTTTCAAGTTCCCCTCCAAGCCACTCACCATCCCGACTAGGAAATATATCAGCTGTTCCTTCCCTGTCTCTGGGTCAGAATCCTGGAATTCCCTCCCTAAGGGCATTGTGGATCTACCTACACCAGGTGGACTGCAGCGGTTCCAGAAGGCAGCTCACCACCACCTTCTCAAGGGCAATGAGGGACAGGCAGTGACTCCCATCCCTCATAAGTGAATGAAAAAGACTTAGTCATCCAACACAGTTACAGTATGGAACTCACTGCCAAAAGTGATAACATAACTGCATTTAAGGGGAAGAAACAGAATGGTATGATGACAGAGTGAAATGAAGTGGGTAGATAGTGTGGGAGGAGGCCAATGTGGAGCTTAAACATTAGCGGAGACTTAGGAAGTACTTCCAAACACAAAGGGTAGTAATTGTTTGGAATTGTCTTCCACAAACAGCAGTAGATACTGGATCAGTTGTTCATTTCAAATCTGAGATAGACAAATGTATTAAGGGATATGGGCCAAAGGGAGGTAAATGGAGTTAGGCCGCAGATCAGCCAGGATCTGACTGAATGGCATAACAGGCTCAAGGGACTGAATGGCCTACTCCTGTTCCAATGTTCTTAAAGACATATTGGGCCAAATGGCCCGATTCTTTGCTGTGTGTATTTTGTAGCTCATTTCAGTGGAGAATTCTCCATGTCACACTAATCACCCTGTGATGTGAAGGCGCCCAAGCTGAGCATGGAAATTAATCACTGTGGGGGGGGGGGTGCATGTCTCTCGAGTTGTGACAAATCACCGGACCACCGCCCTCACTTCAGATTAGGAAAGAAGATAGTCCATGATTGGCAAATTCAGAGGTTGGAAAACAGCATTTTCTTTTCCCAGTGGAGAGGCAGGGGAGTTCAGCAAAACGTGGATGGGAGGATCAAGGAGGGCAGGATGGGCGGGAGGGGGCAATTACCAACCATCAGAGACACAGCTCTGCTTTGGGATTGGCACTCACAGATCTTCCTGGGCTCACTTATAAAAGGAGAGACTGTATCCCTCGGCCTATCCCTCCCATCTCTCTCGCTCTCTCTGACCATCCCTCCCTGTCTCTCTCTCTCTCTCTGACCATCCCTCACTGTCCCACTCTCCCCATTCCCTCTCTCTCCCTCTCTTTGACCATCCCTCCCTGTCTTTCTCTCTCTCTCTCAGACCATCCTTCCCTCCCTCTCTCTCTCTCTCTCTCTGACCCATCCCTTCCCATCTCTCTGTCTCTCTGTCTCTCTCTCTCTCTCTGACCATCCCTCCTGTCCCACTCTCTCTCTCTCTCTGACCATTCCTCCCTGTCCCACTCTCTCTCTCTCTCTAACCATCCCTCCCTGGCTCTCTCTCTCTCTCTGACCATCCCTCCCTGTCCCACTCTCTCTTTCTCTCTCTAACCATCCCTTCCTGGCTCTTTCTCTCTCTCTCTCGCTGACCATCCCTCCTTTCTCTCGCTGACCTTCTCTCTCTCTCTCTCTCTCTGTCTCTATTGCACATGGTAGCCATGAGGACACATCCTACTCTCGATTGGGCCTCGTTTCATCCAGCTCCAACCTCCCGCCATCCTTTAATTAGTCACAGTCACAGGAGCATAAGCCCTGCAATTAGCAGGCTGGCTGCTGGGAAGTGAAGGGGAACTTTCAAGAGGCACTCTGCAGCTTGTAAGCAGGTGGGCTCTGTGTCTGCAGCACCTCATCGCCAGCAGCACCAGAAACACATCGCATTAAGGCTGGAGAGCCTGAAGTGACCAGGCAATATGAGAAGATCATAGCAATGGCACGTTTCTCCATTCTACATCAAAATGCTATTTTACGCAGGTCGGGATGACTCAAATTGTTCCAATTTATTTTCTGTTACTTTGTCTCAGAGATAGATTTCCCCTTTGAGATGCCAGATACAAAACCCAAGCAACAAAAGCTGGAGGTCTCATGTCAGAATAATCATTGTTTACCAATCTCCTTCAGGCTCGGCCATGATGCAGATGTATATTGAACAGCAGTCTAAGTTAGCAATGCGCTGAGCATACAAAGTTCAATCTGATTATTGTGACAAAGCTCAGGATAAGACTGCATGGCACACACCGTCTCCATTAAAGCTATGATGATCCTTCTTGCTATGAGGGAGAAGGTTATCAGTTAATCCTGGGTCTATTTCTAAAAATCACAGTAACTTACCACCTGCCAAACATTCCATTCCCCACCCCCACCCCAGCATAGAATCAATCATAGAATCCCTGCAGTGTGGAAACAGGCCCTTTGGCCCAACTAGACCCTTTGAAGATTAACCCACCCGATTCCCATTCCCCCACCCTGTTACTCTACATTCATCCCAACTAATGCACCTAACCTACACATGCCTGAACACTATGGGCAATTAGCATGGTCAATTCACCCTAACCTGCACATCTTTGGACTGTGGATGGAAACCAGAGCACCCAGAGGAAACCCAAACGCAGACACGGGGAGAATGTGCACGCAGGCAGTCACCTGAGGCTGGAATCGAACCTGGGTCCCGCACTGCCCCAAAGTACAAGCCTCTGTCATAAGCTTGTAATTAATGCATCCACACGTCGAAAGGCAATGAACACAGCCCACAACTCTGTAAAATGCCTCCACAATAGTCAGAAATTAAACTTTACTTGCCAGACTACATTACTGAGATACGAGTGCAAAGTGTCAAAGGCTCCAGTGCAGCACTGAGGGAGCACTGCACTGTCTGAGGCACCACCTTTTAGACAAAGTGTCAAACCGAGACTCTTGTCTACCCTCACAGCAAGATAGAAGCATCAGCAAAAGCAAATTGGGGGGAGGTGATGGCTTAGTGGTGTTATTGCTGTGCTATTGATCCAGAAACTCAGGGAATGTTTCTGGGGGCCTGGGTTTGAATCCTGCCATAGCAGATGGTGGGATTTGAATTCAATGAAAATGATGGTCTAATGGTGGTCATGAATCATTGCTGATGTTGGAAAAACCCATTTGGTTCACTCACATCCTTTAGGGAAGGAATCTGCCATCCTTACCTGGTCTGGCTTATATGTGACTCCAGACCCACAGAAAATGTGGTTGACTCTTAAGAGTTCCTTGGGATGGGCAATAAATGCTGGCCGGGCCAACAGTGCCCTCATCCTATGAGCAAATAAGCAAAAAATGCCGTAGTCCTACTCTGCCATTAGGAAGAGAGAGATGACTGGTAGCAGTATAACCTGAGTGTTACCATGCCTCAGGGAGAATATCTTGAAGCAGAGACCTCCATGGTAATCTCAGTCAGTGCAAGAACTGAACCTCTGCTGTTGGCATTACTCTGCATCATAAAGCAGTTGCCCAGCTAACCAGAACATTAAGAGGAGTTGACCATGTGACCCCTTGAACCAGTTCTGCCATTCCCTATCACAGCTCAAACTCAATCTCTCCTCCACCTTCTCACCCCGATTCCCATATTCCTTCCTTTACATCCAAACGTCTTCACCATCTCAGATGTCAATAGGAAATGGCAGACCCTTTATCTTTATAACATGATCCTCTCGCTCAAAATTCTCCAGCCGGGGCAATAGTCTCAGCCCTAGCCCTGCTAAACATTTTCAGACTGTGATCTCTCTCTGTCTCGGAGATCACCCCGCATTTCTCTGAACTCCTGAGAGCACACGACAACTCAGCTCCATCTCTCCTGATTGGTCAGACCTCCCCATTTAAAAATCTGTACTGGGCCTTAAACACTCTTTGTATGAGATTCCTCTCCAGGAACAGATCAACCTCAAAACGTTTGCCACCTCCCAGCGCACTCTACTTCATGTATCCTCTGGTTTCACGCAAACAAAACAGATGATTTTGACTGTGACCACGTTGCTGTTTCTGGGATTTTGCTGTACAAAACAGAATGGGCCACCGTATTTCCTACATGATAATGGTGACAATACTTCAGAAGGGTTGAGAAACTATCATGAGGTCATTAAAGATGCCGCAGAAATACATATTTTCCTTCTTTCAAAAAGAATTCATCCTCCTGCCTCAAAGTAGGCTGTTTCGAGAATTTAGCGAGCGGTTGGAAAAGAGGCAAAGGCAAGGCTTGTTTCAGTTCTGGATCACCCATCAGCCCATACCCCATGATGCCTCACTTCTGCTCCCATGGCTTGAGTAGATTACTTACAATGTGGAAACAGGCCCTTTGGCCCAACAAGTCCACACCAACCCTCCAAAGAGCAACCCACCCAGACCCATTTCCTTACACCTAATATTATGGAAAATTTAGCATGGCCAATTCACCTAACCTGCACATTTTTGGACTGTGGGAGGAAACCCACCCAGACACTGGGAGAATATGCAAACTTCACACACACAGTTGCCTGAGGCGGGAATTGAACCCAGGTCTCTGGCGCTGTGAGGCAACAGTACTAACTACTGTGCCATCATGCCGCCTGGCTCCTGGTAAGCAGCCTAGCGAGCTGGGGATGATATCTGCAGAAACTTCAACCTTTCTTAAGGATCTGACCCCTCTCGGCCACGGATGCTGAGCTGGGGAGGTTGGAAGTTGGAATTAGAAAAATGTCCTCACTTTCAATCAAATGCTTCTCTGATTTTAAAATGAGAAAGTAATGGGTGTGCGAGGAGAGGCCCCCAGTCTTACAGTCCTCCAAGGGACCTCTCTGCTTTGGGGTTAGAGTCCTGAGGAGACTTGATGGTCTACCGGTATTATCGCTGGCCTGTTTGTGGAGAGACTCAGGGATTTGAATCCTGCAATGGCTAGTGGTGGAATTTAAATGCAATAAAAATCTGGAATTAAGAGTCTAATGATGACCATGAATCGATTGTTGGAAAAACCCCACCTGATTCACTAATGTCCTTTAGGAAAGGAAGCTGCCATCCTTACCTGGTCTGGCCAACATGTGCCCTGAAGCAGACTTACATCCAAAACATCGATCACTCCACCTCCTGATGCTGCCTGGCTTGCTGTGTTCTTCCAGCCTCCTACTTGTCTACCCTACATGTGATTCCAACAGCAATGTGTTTGGCTCTCAACTGCCCGATGGGCAATAAATGCTGTCCTAGCCAGTGACGCCCTCATCCTGTGAGTGAATTTTTTAAAAGATTAGCTGTCCTCACTTTCCATTTGTGTCTTGCCTCATTTCCTCTTCCTTGCTTTGAACTCATGTGGGTGTTGTGAACTTTGAGCCTTGACCCTTCAACTTTCTGACTCGCCCAAAGAGGAATGAGAGGTACCATGACAAACCTTGGTCGCTGGCCTGTGACGTCTCGGACACGTTGACTGCCAGCTGGCTGCTAAAGGAGTTCACCCCCATCATCGCCGAATGGCCCGATGTATTGGCAAGTGATGGAAGCTGGTTGTGGCTCCTGGGGACACTGTAAAGAGCTTCAGCAATATCTGCCGCTCGCTTCAGGATAATCTCCTGGGGGGAGGGTGTGGGGGAGAGACAGTTAAGCAGTACGTAGTTTGACAAAGAGATGAAATGTTTCTGAACAACATTTGAAGAGAACAATCAATTATAACTCGATATTGGAACTTGCAATGTGAGGCTTTTTTATAGGACTGGCAGAAACAGAAAGCTTGTGGAGTAAGATCAAATGACCACATTTGATTGAATGTCAAAAAATGTGGTGCTGGAAAAGCACAGCAGGTCAGGCAGCATCCAAGGAGCCGGAGAGTCAACATTTCAGGCATAAGCCCTTCATCAGGAATGGGAAGGTTGGCTCTCATGCTCCTCAGATGCTGCCTGATCTGCTGTGCTTTCCCAGCACCACACTTTTGGACTCTGACTCTCCAGCATCTGCAGCCCTCACTTACTCCCATATTTGATTTAATGCCACACTTAAACTGGGTCAGTTAAAGCTATATTTACCAGAGCTTGGAAGAATGAGAGAAGGGATCTCATGGAAACCTATAAAATTCCAACAGGGTAAAGACAGGATGTTCCCGGTGACCGGTGAGTCCAGAACCAGGAATCATAGTCTAGCGATACAAGAAGGAGTTAGTTATCGTTCTTCGGGCTAAAGGGATCAATGAGTTATGGAGGGTAATCAGGCACAGGGTACTGAGTTGGATGATGATCATATTGAGTGCTGCAGCAAGCTCAAAGGGCCGAATGGCCTACTCCTGCTCCTATTTTTGATCTTTCTAAGACAGTGAGGGTGAAGGTCACAATGGTTTCACTTCTGCCTGTCATTGCAACTCCATGGTTTGGTTGAACTTATTGTCAAGCATGGATCTACCATGTCAGTACAGAAAGGACAGAGGGTCTTGTGGAGGCGATTAGTGAGCAAACATTTCTGTCTGCTATTTTAGAGAAAAAGTAAAACTGTTTAACATAAATGGGTGGACATAATGGGCACAAAGAACATGTTGCAAACACATTACAGTCTGTATTGCCAAATATCAGAAACAGTCATGTAAAGACTGTCAAAATAAAAGATGATATTTTTCCACATTCTGGGACTGGGATAAATTGGGATTTGGAAAGCTCTGCCTGCCCTGGATTTTGAATACAGATTCAGAAGCAACTTTCAAAAAGGCAACTGAGGAAATACCACACGGCGAAAAAACATGTCAGGGACATAGCGCAAAAGTAGGGGAGTATCGGGTGACATGGTGGTTCAGTGGTTAGCACTGCTGTCTCACAGCGTCAGGGACCTGGGTTCGATTCCACCATCGGGTGATTGTGTGAAGTTTGCACATTGTCCCCGTGCCTCAGCGTGCTCCAGTTTCCTCCCACAGTCCAAAGATGTGTAGGTGAGGTGGATTGGCCATACTAAATTGCCCCATAGTGTCCAGAAATGGGAACGCCAGATGGATTAGCCATGGGAAATTACAGGGATAGCACAGAGGTCTGGGTGGGATGCTCTTCAGAGAGTCAGTGTTGACTTGATGGGCCAACCGGCCTGCTACTACACAGTAGTGATTGTATGAATAGGATGAACTGGATTGTCTATCAAAAGAACCACTGCTGGGCTCTTTCTGTGCTGGACTGTTTTGTGAGTTTGTTCCAAGAAGCCTGGGTGTCATTGCTAATTGTCATTCTGTCACCTACCTGGTTGTTGTGTGGCATTCCATACAAGGCTTCAACCAGGTCGGCAGCCCGTTTCAGCAGTACCTCCTGCAAAGAGAAACAACTCAGCTTAAACAGAGGGCTCCCTTTGTGTAGTGCTCATTCACCCCGCGTAGAGTGGGGAAAAAGCCAGAGAGATGCAGAAATAAATGTAAAAATGGCAGAATGAGACATACAGTGAGATAAATGTATTGAAATGGAGAGAGAGAGGCAGATAGACTGACAAATAATGAGACAGATGGAATATACTTATATTGATATGTAGGTCAGGTTGTCATAACTGTATTGGATCAGAAGGGGGGGGGTCTCTCATTAGAGGGAGATATGACTGTGACAGTTTGACCTCAGGGTCAGCAAACTTCAGGCAAGGAGAAAGGTTGAGGATAACCTGAGGCAGCCCAGGAATTGAACCCACATCGTTGGCATCTTTGGAATTCCTTCCCTACTTCATATCGCCTGTGTGGCTCAGTATCATATTTCAGTTTATAATGCTCCTGTGATGCGCTTTGGGAGATTTTATTGGAATGAAAGTGATTTGTACGTCTTCTCCGCAGCAGTAACATTGTATTCCTCACTCTGTTCCAATATCCTAATGTGCTTCGTACGGTATGACCTGCCCATGCTGCACGCAAAACAAAACTTTTCATTGTACCTAGGTGCATGTGACAATAATAAATCAAATCAAATCAATATATCAGGGGGTCAGTTAGCTGGACAGATGGTCTATGACATGGAGTGGTAACAATGGTGGACTGATTAAATGCTTAGAATTAGAGGAGATAAATATCTCAAAAGATTTGTGGGGTCAGAAGAGATGACAGGAAGTCAGAGCGTCATAAAGGGATGTGAAATTACGGATGAGGATTTTAAATTCAAGGTATTGTTTAATTGTGAGCTGGTACAGGCCAAAGAACACAGGGGCGGTCCGGGCAAATAACGACCCAGGCAGTAGAATTTTGAATGACTTTAAGTGACCTCATATGCAAAGTTCCTGTACGCCTGCCTCTGTACAAGTGCAGACAGGGACAGATAGAAATACAGATACGTTTCTGTATTTCTACTGATCTGATGCCTGAACCACCGTCATCTTATTGTAGTCATTTACTTGTGTTCTCTTGTTCATTCCATTCAGAATGGTTTTGAAATTTAATTGGGAGCTGAGGAATTGCAGAATTGGGGGGTTTAAATCCTGATCAATTAGGTGAATGGGCTGAAGAGCGTATCCTGGAGTTTTAATTTGTATAAATACGAGGTAGCATTTTGGTAAAACAATCAAGGACAGGATTCACACAATTAAAAGTAGAGCCTTGGGTAGCGTTGTAGAATTGAGAGACTTAGGGGTTCAAGTACATAATTCTTTGAAGTTTGCATCAAATGTGGACAGGGTGGTTAAGAAGACATTTAGCATGCTGGCCTTCATTGCTCAGACATTTGAGTGTAGGAGTTGAGATGGCATGTTGAGATTGTACAAGATGGTGAGACCTCTTCTGAGTAGTGTGCAGTTCTGATCATCCTGTTATAGAGAGGATAGAATGAAACTGGAGAGGGTTCAGAAAAGATTTACCAGGACTTAGCTGGGAATGGAAGGTTTGAGTTAGAAAGAAAGGTTGGATAGGCTGGGACTTTCTTCACTGGAGCATTGGAGGTTGAGGGGTGACCTTATAGAGGTTTAAAAAATCATGAGGGATATAGATAAAGTGAAGGACAGGTTTCTTTTCCCTAGGGTGGGGAATTTAAAGACTAGGGGGCATATTTTTAAGGTGAGAAGAGAAGGACTTTAAAAAGACATGGTGGGCAATATTTTTACACAGAGGGTGGTTTGTGTGTGGAATGAACTTCCAAAGCAAATGGTGGATGCAGGTAATGTTACAACATTTAAAAGACATTTAGATAAGTTCATGAATAAGAAATATTTGGAGGTATATGGGCCAAGCACAGGCAGGTGGGATTAGTTCAGTTTGATATTATGGTCAGTATGGACTGGTTGGACTGAAAGATTTGTTTCATTGCTGTATGACTCTATGACTCTAAATCCACTGATGCAGCAGTGAGCTGGTTCAAAACATGTTAACGTTTGCACAAAGTGGGAGACAACTTCTCCGTTTTTCTGAAGGCACTGTCTCCAGACTGGATACCTTCCTCTTGGTTGTTTTCGAGCTGGAGATAAGTTGACAAACAGCCCCACCACACCTTCTGAGCATCTGCCCTATCATTCCTTTATGCGGCTCAGTGTCACATTCAGTTTGATCGTGTTCTATTGACGTGTCTCAGGGTATGTTGTTACATTAATGGTGCTAAATAAATGCAGAACTGCTGTTGTTCAAAACAGAGTGGGCTGAATGACAGCCAACCAAGCTTCAATGTATGTTGCACTTGTGGGTGAAGGCTGTGAGCTCGACAGAAAGAGCGTGTCTACTTTTCATAGATGAAAGCAGGAAGGAGAGAATGAATGAAAATGGCAATGGTTTTAATTTTAATTTGATCCACCAATCCCACTGCGGTCTGTTTGGCTGTGACTTCATTCTCTGTTCCAAAAAAGCTCAACATAATCTGACAAACAGCATCAAGTTTGGTCAACCAATCACAGCTCTTTCTGTGGCTGTACAAATTGTTATTCCCCTTCTCGAGTTGGTTTTCTTGCAACTCAGTCCCGACGACTGCAAGATGGAAGCTTTGATTTTGTCTATCGTTCTCATAATGTTTAGGTTCTGAACTTCTAAGTACCTTAAATGGACAGATTTTAAAAAATGCATGCAGTTTTTAACAGAGTAAAGTCAGCAATCGAGGTTTGAGAAGTGATTTTATGTTATCTCTTTGATTTGGTTTGAATGGCTTTATTATTGTCACATGTACCTAAGTACAGTGAAAGGTTTTGAGTGCAGGATAGGCAGGTCATCCTGTCACGATGTTCATCTTTTTACAAGGTTACTATGCCCCTGAGTTTATTTTCTGGAAGGTGGTATTTGGCCAGGCTCCAACTAGGATGGGTTTGGAAGGTTTATTGGGGCCCTTCTTGTTTACCCTGACAGATAATGCCCCCGGCTTAAGGCTTTCATTTCTTAAAAAAAAATGATATTATCAAAGGGGAGTGGCCAGCTCGCTGTGTAGCTCACCTTCATTTAGGTTAGAGTTTTTGATTCAGTTCAGCAGCAGTACGAATGTGTGAAGATAGGCTGCTGGGGCAAGTCCAGTTGGGTACTCTCTCTCTCTCTCTCTCTCTCTTAACTTCAAGCCTTTAAGCCCTGGTTTGTTTCAGCATTTATTACCCATCCCTAATTACCCAGAGGGCAGTTAAAAGTCAACCACATTGCTGTGGGTCTGGAGTCACATGTAGGCCAGCCCAGGTAAAGATGGCTATTTCCTTACTTAAAGGACATTAGTGAACCATATGTTTTGTTCTGACAATCAACAATGGAATTATGGTCATCATTAGACTTTTAATTACAGTCTTTTTTTTGATTGAATTCTAACTCCACCATCTGCCATGGCAGGGTTCGAACTTGGGTCACCAGAACATTTCCTGGGCCTCCAGATGAACAGTCCAGAGATTGAACCAGGCCATCACCTCCCCCAACAGCTTCCTAATATCCCTCCTGAATGGTCTGGTCCTAATGTTTAAACTGTGCTCTCTAGTTCTATAGTCTCCAACCAATGGAAGTAGTTCATCTTTATCTAATTTGTTTTCTATCATTCATATCTTGAAGCCATCGGATTTAACAATGATAAATATTCATAGCTATGGTGATTTCTTTTAACATTCAGTATTAGAGAGAGATATCCTGGAGAATAATGGGGTTTCATTTACATTAACAGAGTTTCAAGAGAAAAAGTAAACAGGGTCCATTTGGCCCATCGTAAAATGAGCATCATTCCTGGTTCCTGCTTTCCTCCATATATATGTATATATATATATATGTATGTATACATATATGTATGTATACATACATATATATATATGTATGTATGTTCTATGTTCTCACAACCAGAAAACAAAGGCATAGCAGAGTCAACCCCTTATGTGTGTTAGAGAGGGAAATTCTCTCTGATGTTTGTAATGGGATGCTTTTAGGTTTTATTTTTATTGTGTGTTTTTAAATCTTTAAACGTGTTTTATGTAAAGGTTTAGTTTATTCCTTTTTTTAACTGTATTTTGTGCAATGAAATTCCACTTTCCGGTTAAACCTGAGTCAGCAATAAAAGACCATCTTGTTAAAACCAAAAAGATGATCTTTCAATCCAGGTTTTAGTCTGTGATTGAAATTATCCAGTGGTAACTTCAGCTGAAACCATAACTCATAAATCTTACCCAGGCAAAAAACTACACAGTGAAATCCAGAGACACAATATCCACCGCATCCCCCATTTGCCAGTAACAGCCTCAAAAACTCTGATCGAGTTTGTCAAATATTGTTTCTCCTTCACCGGACAATAATCTTCTAAATATCCAGTCATCACACTTTTTACAAAACAGGCTAGCATTTACTCGATTATAGATGGCAGATGACCAGATTTGGGCTCTCTATCTTATCTCTCCCTCCTTTCTTAAACAGAATTCCAAACTCTAACAATAATGAGAAAAGATAGGAAAAGTGATTGCAAATTGGACACAAAAAGCTCCCACATTTTGTAATGGAATGATTTTTTTAAGTGATGTGAAATTAATTGATGAGAAGTATTGTTTGTGTCACTTTAGAGAACTGACTGTAGCAGACTGTGTCTCTGTTTACCAGCTCGTCCAGTAGATAGCACATCAGAAAGGGCATGGTAGCTTCAGGAATGCACTCTGGGTATATCAGCCTTGATTATCCAGTGCTCAAGGCACTGGAATGCAGCATTGACCTGTAACCTGCCTAGACAGAAGTAGCTTTGACCTGTAACCTGTTTAGACAGAAGCAGCTTTGACCTGTAACCTTATGTCTAGACAGAAGCAGCATTGACCTGCAACCTGTCTAGACAGAAGCAGCTTTGACCTGTAACCTGTCTAGACAGAAGCAGCTTTGACCTCTAACCTTCTGTCTAGACAGAAGCAGCTTTGACCTGTAACCTGTCTAGACAGAAGCAGCTTTGACATGTAACCTTCTGCCTAGACAGAAGCAGCATTGAGCTGTAACCTGCCTAGACTGAAGCAGCTTTGACCTCTAACCTTCTGCCTAGACAGAAGCAGCTTTGACCTCTAACCTTCTGTCGAGAGAGAAGCAGCTTGACCTACAACCTTCATTCGAGACAGAAGCAGCTTTGACCTGTAACCTGTCTAGACAGAAGCAGCTTTGACCTCTAACCTTCTGCCTAGACAGAAGCAGCTTTGACCTGTAACCTTCTGTCTAGACAGAATTAGCTTTGACCTCTAACCTTCTGCCTAGACAGAAGCAGCTTTGACCTGTAACCTTCTGTCTAGACAGAAGCAGCTTTGACCTGTAACCGTCTGTCTAGACAGAAGCAGCATTGACCTGTAACCTGTTTAGACAGAAGCAGCTTTGACCTGTAACCTTCTGTCTAGACACAAGCAGCATTGAGCTGTAACCTGTCTAGACAGAAGCAGCTTTGACCTGTAACCTGTCTAGACAGAAGCAGCTTTGACATGTAACCTTCTGCCTAGACAGAAGCAGCATTGAGCTGTAACCTGTCTAGACAGAAGCAGCTTTGACCTCTAACCTGCCTAGACTGAAGCAGCTTTGACCTCTAACCTTCTGCCTAGACAGAAGCAGCTTTGACCTCTAACCTTCTGTCGAGACAGAAGCAGCTTTGATCTCTAACCTTCTGCTTAGACAGAAGCAGCATTGACCTGTAACCTGCCTAGACAGAAGCAGCATTGACCTGTAACCTGCCTAGACAGAAGCAGCTTTGATCTCTAACCTTCTGTCTAGACAGAAGCTGCTTTGACCTGTAACCTTCTGCCTAGACATAAACAGCATTGACCTGTAACCTGCCTAGACAGAAGCAGCATTGACCTGTAACCTGCCTAGACAGAAGCAGCTTTGATCTCTAACCTTCTGCCTAGACAGAAGCAGCTTTGACCTGTAACCTTCTGTCTAGACAGAAGCAGCTTTGACCTGTAACCTTCTGCCTAGACAGAAGCAGCTTTGACCTGTAACCTTCTGTCTAGACAGAAGCAGCTTTGACCTGTAACCTTCTGTCTAGACAGAAGTAGCTTTGACCTGTAACCTGTCTAGACAGAAGCAGCTTTGAACTCTAACCTTCTGCCAAAACAGAGGCATCTTTTGACCTGCAACATTCTGCCAGACAGAGGCTACACACTAAGCCTGAAACATCGCTAAGGGTTTGGTCTCCTTGGCCAAGTGGAGGAAGATAATGCACAAGTGTAAGGGAGAAAGCAGGAAATTGACACTCATGCTCATTTTATGATGGGCCGAATGGTCTCTTTCTTCATTGCAACACGTTTGCAACTTTGAATTGAGTGCTCTGATCTGACCACATGGGATGGAATGCTGATATTTTCTAAAAGGTGATGCAAACTGTTACAATTTTGCTTTTGAAGGGACCAACTACAAGCTTGCTGAAGTGACTAAGAATACAGTAAATGTGATCATTGCACATCTGTCAAAATTTGAGAACAAATAAAAATTTTGTGGAATCTTTCTTGTCAGATAGTTGTATTTGTGTCGATGGAGGTGACAGAGCATGCCTGTTCAAACCATCATGCCTGAGAAAATGATATCTCATTAGCCCTACACCCTGCTCATTGCCTGAAGATCACATTTTTTACCATCCAATCGGATGGCAGCTTCCATAGAATTCCTACAGTGTGGAGCAGGCCGTTTGGCACATCAAGTCCACATCAACCCTCTGAAGAGCATCCCACCCAAATCCAACCCTTATCTGATGCCTCACATTTCCCATGGTTAACTCACTTATCGTCCACATCCCTGGAAACAATGGGCAATTTAGCATGGCCAATCCATCTAACATGCACATCTTTGGACTGTGGGAGGAAACCCTTGCAGACACAGGGAGAATGGGCAAACTCCATACAGACAGAGGTCAGAGGATGGAATCGAACCCTGGCACTGCGAGGCCAGTTTACTACATTTAATAAAACATTTCCTCATCTCTCCCTCTGTTTCCTCTTCTCATGACATTAAACCAACATCCTCTGGTGTTCCATCACCCTGCTAGTAAAAATACTTTCTCCTCAATCTCTTGATGAAAACTCCTCACCTTTTTCAATGCTTACTGATTAACCAAGGTCTTACATTGGTGAACAAAGACAAACACGCAGACATAGGCTACTTTTGAAATGAAACAGAGTTGTTAACTGAGAAAAATGTCCACTATTTGTCTTCAGTTGCTAGATGTACATGTCTAGACTGTTCTGCTTCTCACTGAAGACAACAAATGCTGGAGAGAGAGCAAGCTAATGTTTCGAGTCTAGATGACTCTTCATCAGAGCTGACGTGAAACGTGAGAGTGCAGACTTCGAATTCTTAAGTGCTTATTATATGACAAGTTCTTCCTCTGTAGGATCATTCTTGTAAATGATGAATGTGTTCAGAAAAAGTCAAGGAAATGACAAAGCTGTTTATCTGTTTTTTATGTGCACAGGCAACAGCTGACACCCCAGGGATTGGAAGGGATGGTATTGACCTTGGCTGAGGACCTCTTTCAGGCATCCATTACACAACTGAAAGTGGAAGAGGATTGAGAGACTAAACAGCCTAACCCTGTTTTCGTGTGCTCAAGGATGATGTGCAACAACTCTCTCTGTTGTCCATGCAGACCAAGGGATTATATTGTGGTGTTAGGGGATCTTTAACCCATGACTTCCCAATGGATAGCTGAGAGTGATCTCAAACTGGCTTAGCATTACCTTGGGCAGAGTAGGACCCACTGCTAGAATTCAACATGCTGTTCATCTCCATTAAAGGATCGATTAAACTAGGAGGTAGTTAGTGATTTACAAAGGCAGTCAGTCAGTGTAACAGCATTAAGTTGAACTGTATAGTGCAGGGCTGCATTAATTCATTTTTAATGTCTTTTCTTTACCTTTGAAATATTTTGAAAATAAATATTAATAATAAGCCAACCCGAACTTGACTCTTCCAATTCATCAGGCCCTTGCGAAGGTTATAATGATTACAATCTGAACATCCATGGGGGCAGATGTTATTGATATCTGTACTCATCCAAACCAAAACAAAAAATAGAGAGGTCCCCAGCAACATAGGTGTCATTCATTCATATTCTCCCAAGATTGCAGCCATGGCAACGATCCATTGACGTCAACAAGATCTTTAACGCTGTAAATGCAGGCTCCATTGCTGCCATTCAAAGACAGGAGCTTTGCCCATGTGTTGTTATTGAAGCCCACAGCATCGCTATTACAGACCTCTCCGTAACGCAGTCTATAACTCACTCCCAGATATCCATTGTACCATGTACAAGAGCAACCAGTACCCCTTGATTCAATGAGAGCTGATTGCCATTATTCTATTCTTTACAAACAACAGCAACAACAAAGTCATCAAGTTTTCCAATTCCACAAACTACAACGCTGTTCTGTAGGGAAGAGTAGATGATCACTGATGTCATCACTGCTTGTATGAATATGCTCCAAGCAGATTGACTTGTCCTAGTTGTGATAATAGATTAGATTACTTACAGGGCCTTTGGCCCAACAAGTCCACACCGACCCGCCGAAGCGCAACCCACCCATACCCCTACATTTACCCCTTACCTAACACTACGGGCAATTTAGCATGGCCAATTGACCTGGCCTGCATATCTTTGGACTGTGGGAGGAAACCGGAGCACCCGGAGGAAACCTACGCAGACACGGGGAGAACGGGCAAACTCCACACAGTCGGTCGCCTGAGGCGGGAATTGAACCCGGATCTCTGGCGCTGTGAGGCAGCAGTGCTAACCACTGTGCCACAGTGCCGCCCAGAAGTACTTCACAAGTACCACGCTGTGGGATGTCCTTGGCTCATAAAAGGCACTTTGTAAATGAAAGACCAGTTTTTGTTGAAAGAGAGAGGAGAGGATTATTGGTAGATGCATGTCTTATGAATATTAACAACCACAAATCCTGATTGTTGACTTACGACTGCACCTTGCAAGAGTGTTCCACCAGGCTGTAACATAGTGGAGCACAATTAGGCCGTTTGGTCCATTGAGTCTACACCATGGCTGATATGCTTCTCAATGCTGTTCTGCTATCACCCCATAACCCTTGATTCCCTCACTAATCAGGAACCCATCAATCCCTGTCCAAATACATTCAATGACTCAGCCTCCACAGCCTTCTGAGGCAATCTGCAGGTTCACCCCTCTCTGGCTGATGTAATTTCCCCTCATCTTATTTCCTGTTCAATACCAGATGAGACTAGACAATCTATTTGAATAGATAACAAGAATCCAGAGAAAGTATATTGCTGTTAGGGTGAAAGGGAAGGCTGGTAGGTATAGGGAAAACTGGATGACTAAAGAAATTGAGGGTTTGGTTAAGAAAAAGAAGGAAGCATATGTCAGGTATAGACAGGATAGATCGAGTGTATCCTTAGAACAGTCTGAAGGAAGTAGGAGTATACTTAAGAGGGAATTCAGGAGGGCAAAACGGGGACATGACACAGCTTTGGCAAATAGAATTATGGAGAATCCAAAGGGTTTTTACAAATACATTAAGGACAAAAGGGTACCTAGGGAGAGAATAGGGCCCCTCGAAGATCAGTAAGGTGGCCTTTGTGTTGAGCCACAGAATATGGGGGAGATACTAATTGAATATTTTGCATCAGTATTTACTGTGGAAAAGGATACGTAAGATGTAGACTGTAGGGAAATAGATGGTGACATCTTGCAAAATGTCCAGATTACAGAGGAGGGAGTGCTGGATGTCTTGAAATGGTTAAAGGTGGATACATCCCCAGGACTTGATCAGGTGTACCTGAGAATTCTGTGGGAAGCTAGAGAAGTGATTGCTGGGCCTCTTGCTGAGATATTTGTATCATCAATAGTCACAGGTGAGGTGCCAGAAAACTGGATGTTGGCAAACGTGGTGCCACTGTTTAAGAAGAGTGGTAAAGACAAGCCAGGGAACTATAGACCAGTGAGCCTCACCTCGATGGTGCACAGGTTGTTGGAGGGAATCCTGCGGGACAGGATGTACATGTATTTGGAAAGGCAAGGACTGATTAGGGATAGTCAACATGGCTTTGTGCGTGGGAAATCATGCCTCACAAACTTGATTGAGTTTTTTTAATGAAGTAACAAAGAGGATTGATGAGGGCAGAGCAGTAGATGTGATCTATATGGACTTCACTAAGGCATTCGACAAGGTTCCCCATGGTTAGACTAGCAAGGTTAGATCTCACGGAATACAGGGAGAATTAGCCATTTGGATACAGAACTGGCTCATAGGTAGAAGACAGTGGGTGGTGATGGAGGGTTGTTTTTCAGACTGGAGGCCTGTGACCAGTGGAGTGCCACAAGGATCGGTGCTGGGTCCTCTACTTTTTGTCATTTACATAAATGATTTGCGTAAGAGGTACAGTTAGTAAGTTTGCAGATGACACCAAAATTGGAGATGTGGTCGACAGTGAAGAGGGTTACTTCAGATTACAACAGGATCTGGACCAGATGGGCCAATGGGCTGAGAAGTGGCAGATGGAGTTTAATTCAGATAAATGCGAGGTTCTGCATTTTGGGAAAGCAAATCTTAGCAGGACTTATACACTTAATGGTAAGGTCCTAGGGAGTGTTGCTGAACAAAGAGACCTTGGAGTTCAGGTTCATAGCTCCTTGAAAGTGGAGTCGCAGGTAGATAGGATAGTGAAGAAGGCATTTGGTATGCTTTCTTTTATTGGTCAGAGTATTAAGTACAGGAGTTGGGAGGTCGTGTTGCGACTGTACAGGACATCGGTTAGCCACTGTTGGAATATTGTATGCAATTCTGGTCTCCTTCCTATCAGAAAGATGTTGTGAAACTTGAAAGGGTTTGAAAAAATTTATAAGGATGTTGCCAGGGTTGTAGGATTTGAGGTTTTGGAGAGGCTGAACAGGCTGGGGCTGTTTTCCCTGGAGCGTTGGAGGCTGAGGGGTGACCTTATAGAGGTTTACAAAATTATGAGGGGCATGGATAGGATAAATAGACAAAGTCTTTTCCCTGGGATCGGGGAGTCCAGAACTAGAGGACATAGGTTTAGGCTGAGAGGGGAAAGATATAAAAGAGACCAAGGGGCAACTTTTTCATGCAGAGGGTGGTGTGTGTATGGAATGGGCTGCCAGAGGAAGTGGTGGAGGCTGGTACAATTGCAACATCTAAGAGGCATTTGGATGGGTATATGAATAGGAAGGGTTTGGAGGGTTATGGGCCGGGTGCTAGCAGGTGGGACTAGATTGGGTTGGGATGTCTGGTCGGCATGGACGGGTTGGACCGAAGGGTCTGTTTGCATGCTGTACATCTCTATGACTCTATGACTCGAGGTACCAGCGAGGGTTTTGACTGAGGTTCCAAGGATTCCGAATGATTAGATTTAGATTAGATTAGACTTTATTGTCAAGAGTACAGAAGCGGACAGTGCCGCTAGTCTCCAGCGCCATCTTAGAATACAACAGTTAGAATTAGAAACAAGCACTGAAATTAGAGAAGCAGAAATGGAAGGGGAAGAAAATATCCATCTCACACTCGTTGTGGTGGCCATGAGTCTTGAACCGGGCCCACTAATGCTGGACACACCAATGCCGCGGTGCCACCATCACAGACGCCACCACCTCAAGTCATCCTGTCTCTCCAGGCTTCGGTACTACCACCTGCCATTGGGCCCACCTCGCTGCTACCACCTTGAAGTCGGTTGCAGTATCGGAGTCCACAGCCAAATGCAAGAGTGTGACCCTTTGAATCAGTGCTGACAATGGGTGCCGGTGCCCTCACCCATCCTGCGCTGTGCCCACCCAATCTAAGTCGCCGCGCTCCAACGCCCATCTCTCGCTGCTGGGCCCCACACTCACTGCTGTCTCTGGTGGCACCAGGAAGGTCACAGCTCAACTTCACAAGGTCAAAGCAAGAGAGAAGTGTTGAGAAAAGAAAAGAAGAACGAAAGAAAAGGAGAAATGGAAGGATGAAGGCAATGGATGAGCAGAAGCCCTCTTGGAAGGAAACTGCCATCCTTACCTGATCTGGCCTACATGTGACTCCAGACTCACAGCAATGTGGTTGGCTCTTCACTGCCCTCTGGGTACTTAGGAATGGGCAACAAGTAGAATTTGGAACTTATTGTCATATGTATTTTTACAAGAAAAATACAATGAAAAGTGTTTTAACTTGCCCTACCATCGCGCCTATGTTAATGACAGAAGTCATGATAAAATCAGAAGTTACAAAAAGTAACAAGACCACAAGACACTGCCATTCAATCATGCGTGGTAAGTTTCTCAACCCCATTCTCCCACTTTCTCCCCATTGACGATCAAGAACCTATCTATCTCAGTCTTAAAATACTCAATGACCTGGCCTCCACAGCCTTCTGTGGCAATGAATCCCAGAGGTCCACCACTCTCTGGCTGATGATGTTTCTCCTTATCTCTGTTCTAAAAGGTCTTCCCTTTATTCTAAGGCTGTGCCCTCAGGTGTTAGTCTCTCCTCCCAATGGAAACACCTTCTCAACATCCACTTTGTCCAGGCCATTCAGTATTCTGTAAGTTTCAATTAGATATCCCCCTCACCGTGGTCCAGTTAAAGGCTCCTGGTCTCAAAGAAAGTTGCTCAAGAGATGATGCACACAGCCGGACTGGGAACCACACCCATTCCGAGAACGACACAATGGGACACAAGCTGAAATGCTTCTGAAACTTCTGAAGAAATACCACCAAGAACACTGCTTAAAAGAAAACCCACTGGGCCATCAGTCTGCCTGGGCCAGGGCAAAACCAGCCCCCAGCTATGGATTAAATGACGCACCGAGACACCAGAACACTGAGCCGCAGCAAGACCATCCCCCAGTCATGGATTAATCTATGCACCGAGACGTTGGAACATCAAGCCATGGAAAGACTGCCCTCTGCCATGGATTAAATGATGCACAGAGACATGAGAACACTGAGCCGCAGCAAGACTATCTCCCAGCCATGGATTAATCTATGCACTGAGACGTTGGAACATCAAGCCATGGAAAGACTGCCCTCTGCCATGGATTAAATGATGCACAGAGACGTGAGAACGCTGAGCCGCAGCAAGACCATCTCCCAGCCATGGATTAAGCTATGCACTGAGATGTCCGAACACTGAGCCAGACCAAGACCGCCCTCTGCCATGGAATGAAACGATGCACAAGACATTTGAACACTGAGCCGGAAGTGCTTGCTGAAGATTAAGATTGAGCTGGACCGCCATCGGGATCATGAACCGGCCCGTCAGAGACCGTTCCGAAGGCTGAGACCAGCACACCAGGACAGACTACACACATGCTCATGGCTGAAGCTATTTAAATGAAGGTACGATGAATTTCATGTTATCTATACTAATTGAAAAACATTAAAAACAGAAAAAAGAAAATGGTAAATAGTAAAAGCGAATGGATACACAAAGGGCTCCTGGGCTGAGGCTACTCTGCTGCTGCCATCTTTACTGACCTAACCAGCAATGCCCACATCCCGTGAATGAATTTTAAAAAATGCCCAACCACCGCTACTCCGCCACCATCTTGGAACATCGAGTGAATAAGAAGAAAATATTTCAATTAGCACGGTCACTACTTCAGCGAGGGTGGAGTCAGGTGGCAGGGGCGGGGATTAGTTATTAATGACCAGACAGTGAACTGGACCAACTGTATAACTATTGCGTTTGCAAGAGCAGGTCAGAAGCTAGGAACCTGACTCCCTGAAAAGCCTGTTCACTATCTACAAGGCAGAAGTCAGGAGGGTGATGGAATACTCCACTTGCCTGGATGGGTGCAGCTCCAACAGCACTCAAGAAGCTTGACACCATCCAGGACAAAGCAGCGAAAAAACCATAAGATATAAAAGGAGAACTGGGTCATTCAGCCCATCGAGTCTGCTCTGCCATTTGCCCATGACTGATATGTTTCTCAGTCCCATTCTCCTGCCTTCTCCCTGTAACCTTTGATCCCCTTACTAACCAAGAACCTGTCTATCTCTGTCTTAAAGGCACTTAATGACTTGCTTGACTGGAAACCCTACTGTGACTTTCACCATTCATCCTTTCTACCACTGGCAGACAGTGGCAGCTGTGTGCACCATGTACAAGAAAAGCTGCAGGAACTCACCAAGGCTCCTTCACCAAGACCTTCCAAACCCATAGCCACTTCCATCTAGAAGTACCACGGCAGGAAACAGCACCACCTCCAAGTTTTCCTCTAAACCACTCATCATCTTGACTTGGAAATGTAGTGGCATCCATTTAATGTTGTTGAATCAAAGTCTTGGATGTCCCTTCCTTGTAGAACTAGAGGTGCCCCATATAAATCAGACTATAGTTTTCTGTAATGCTGAAATAGCCCGCAATGCTCTCATCCCAAAATACAAATTACATCACACTATTCTATGAAGTACTGCTTAACTTTTTATCTCCGATTTCTCTATTTGTACCTATACCTTTTGTGCTGAGGGATCTTGGTTCCTAAGATGTGTGTGGCGACATTGTACACTTTTCACTGTACTCCTGTACTTTCTGTACTTGAGTACACGTGACAATAATATTTAAAATATTAAATTTTAAATCTGAAAGCCAGTAAGTGGGACAGTCGAGCAAACAATGAGCACAGCTTTAAGATGACAGATCAAAGGAGGAAAGGCTACTTATGGAAATAAAATGTATGTCACGAGTTATAATGATCTAAATTGTACAGCCTGAAGGATGCAATGGTAATATTCAAAGAAAATTAGGACAAATATGGGAAAAGAGAAATGGAATAAAGCTCAAAGAGCTATCACAGTTATGATGAGCAGAATGGCCTCCTGTGCAGCTTGGTTCATTGATTCCCTGATGTTGCTCAGTGCAGCAGCAGCCGGAACAGTATCTGAGCAGTTAGAGGAGCCCTCAAGGCATTATTATATCAATTCTGAAATTACAGGCTTGTGAGATGCTCTGTATATCACTGCAGCTGAAAGTAGGTTATTATTTATAATTTTTGTATTTGTTTAAATTGACTAGGCACATCAATTACATCCTGAACTACCACCACCGCTAGGCCTCAGCTGTGAACCAGCTAATTTCCGTCCTTGATATTAACTATTTAACCCCAGGTCAGGCCAGCTGTAAGTCTGCTAACCAAAATATCAAGGGCTTTATTGTTTGAGGTGAACAACATCACACCAAAACTCATTATAGCCAGATTCATTCCAATATGCCATTCATAGGCCAGGTCTCAGTTGTACTATTAGAGAGCACAGAAACAGACCCTTCAGTCCAACCAGTCCATGCCAAACATAATCCCATAAACTAGTCCCACCTGCCTGCTTCTGGCCCATATCCCTCCAAACCTTTCCTATTCATGAACTTATCTAAGTATCTTTTAAACGTCGCGTCTGTACCTGCATCCATCACTTTCTCAGGAAGTTCGTTCCACATGCGAACCACCCTCTCTATAAACAATTTGTCCATCACGTCTTTTTAAAATCTCTCGCACCTTAAATATGTCCCCCCCCCACCTTGTCTTGAAATCGCCCATGATTGGGAAAAGGCATTAACCCTGCCCATACTCCTCATGATTTTATAAATCTCGATAAGGTCACCTCTCAACTTCTTATCCTTATGGCTTCCATTGAAGAGTTCACAGAATGGTGACAGGTTCAGTACATATGGAGGCCGTTTGGTCCATTGCATCAGTGGTGGTTATCTGTAGGGGCAACACATCCAGTGCCACTCCCTGTAGTCCTATCAGAATCCAATTCCATCTGAAATGCTTCCCTCCACCATGTTCTTCAGCAACACATTCCTGGTCCTAACCTAATCGCTATAGGAGTTTGTCATGGTAGTGTCCTAGCCCAACCAAGCTTGGCTGCTTCATCACTGACTTTCCCTCCATCATAAAGTCAGAAGTAGGGGAGTTCACTGATGACTGCACAACATTTAGCACCATTCACAACTACTCAGATACTGAAGTAATTCAATTCAACAAGACCAGTGGCAAAGAACACCAGTGCCATATAATAACAGTCTCAATAAGAGTGAATCTAACTATCACCCCTTGACAGTTAATTGTATTACTATCTCTGAAACCCTTACTATCAATGTCATGGAACTTACCATTGATTGGAAACTGAACTGGGTCAACCACGTGTCTGCAAGAGCAGGTCAATGGTGAGGAAGTTTGAAGCAAGTAACTACTTCTTGACTCTCTGAAGCCTCTGTATCATCTCAAGATATAAATCCTGAGTGTGACGGAGGATTCACCATGTGTCTGAATGAATGCAACTCCAACAATGCTCAAGAAGATTCCTGTGCAACAAATACACGTTTGCCAGCTACACCCACCTCCCATTAAGATATATAATGCATTGGTTGCACAAACAGTTAGAAAATGAACAAAAAGATATTTCTATATTTATGCAAGATCCTAATGTTTAGTATTTGCACAGTTCATTAAACTTACAAGAAAAAAATTAACTAAGGATGGCACGGTGGTTGAGTGGTTAGAACATTTGCCTCACAGCTCCAGGGACCCGGGTTCAATTTCAGCCTCAGACGATTGTCCTGTGGAGTTTGCACATTCTTCCCATGTCTGTGTGGGTTTCCCCCAGGTGCTCCAGTTTCCTCCCACAGTCCAAAGGTGTGCAGGTCAGGTGGATTGGCCATACTAAATTACCCACAGTATCCAGGAATGTGCAGGCTGGGTGGGATAGTCATGAGTTGAAAATGTGTTGCTGGAAAAGTGCAGCAGGTCAGGCAGCAACCAAAGAGCAGGAGAATCGACGTTTCGGGCATGAGCCCTTCTTCAGGAATGAGGAGAGTGTGCCAAGAAGGCTAAGATAAAAGGTAGGGAGGAGGGAGTGGGGGAAGAGCGTTGAAAATGCGATAGGTAGAAGGAGGTCAAGGTGAGGGTGATAGGCCGGAGTGGGGGTGAGGGTGGGGGCGGAGAGGTCAGGAAGAAGATTGCAGGTTAGGAAGGCGGTGCTGAGGTCGAGGGATTTGACTGAGACAAGGTGGGGGGAGGGGAAATGAGGAAACTGGAGAAATCTGAGTTCATCCCTTGTAGTTAGAGGATTCCTAGGCGGAAGATGAGGCGCTCTTCCTCCAGCCGTTGTGTTGCTATGGTCTGAAGATGGAGGAGTCCAAGAACCTGCATGTCCTTGGTGGAGTGGGAGGGGGAGTTGAAATGTTGAGACACGGGGTGGTTGGGTTGGTTGGTCCGGGTGTCCCAGAGGTGTTCTCTGAAATGTTCTGCAAGTAGGCGGCTTGTCTCCTCAATATAGAGGAGGCCACATCGGGTGCAGCGGATGCAGTAAATGATGTGTGTGGAGGTGCAGGTGAATTTGTGGTGGATATGGAAGGATCCCTTGGGGCCTTGGAGGGAAGTTAGGGGGGAGGTGTGGGCGCAAGTTTTGCATTTCTTGCTGTTGCAGGGGAAGGTGCCGGTGCAGTAAATGATGTGTGTGGAGGTGCAGGTGAATTTGTGGGATAGTCATGAGAAATGTAGGGTTACAGGGATAGGGTAGGTCTGGGTAGAATGTTCTTTGGAGGGTCGGTGCAGACTCGATGGGCCAAATGGCCTCTTTATGCACCGTAGAGATTCTCAGGATATCAGGAAAGGGAGAAGAATTCGGAGCACAGGGAAAAAAGAGGTGATGCAAAGAGGAAAATACAAAATGGATAAATGAAGGTGACCAAACAGGTAGATGAGAGTAAACTGGTTGATGTGGTAAATATGGATTTCAGTAAGGTGTTTGATAAGGTTCCCCACAGTAGGCTATTGTACAAAATGCGGAGGAATGGGATTGTGGGAGATATAGCTGTTTGGATCAGTAATTGACTTGCTGAAAGAAGACAGAGGATGATGGTTGATGGGAAATGTTCATCCTGGAGTCCAGTTACCAGTGGTGTACCGCAAGGGTCGGTGTTGGGTCCACTGCTGTTCGTCATTTTTATAAACAACCTGGATGACGGCGAAGAAGGGTAGGTTAGTAAATTTGCAGGTGACACTAAGGTCGGTGGAGTTGTGGATAGTGACGAAGGATGTTGTAGGTTACAGAGAGACATAGATCAGCAGCAGAGCTGGGCTGAGAGGTGGCAAATGGAGTTTAATGTGGACAAGTGTGAGGTGATTCACTTTGGTTGGAGTACTGGGCTAATGGTAAGATTCTTGGTAGTGTAGATGAGCAGAGAGATCTCGGTGTCCATGTACACAGATCCTTGAAAGTTGCCACCCAGGTTGACAGGGTTTTTAAGAAGGCATACAGTGTTTTAGCTTTTATTAATAGAGGGATTGAGTTCCGGAACCATGAGGTTATGCTGCAGCTGTACAAAGCTCTGGTGCGGCCGCACTTGGAGTATTGTGTAGAGTTCTGGTCACCGCATTATAAGAAGGATGTGGAAGCTTTGGAAAGGGTGCAGAGCAGATTTACTAGGATGTTGTCTGGTATGGAGGGAAGGTCTTACGAGGAAAGGCTGAGGGACTTGAGGCCGTTTTCGTTAGAGAGAAGAAGGTTGAGAGGTGACTTAATAGAGACATATAAGATAATCAGAGGGTTAGATAGGTTGGACAGGGAAAGCCTTTTTCCAAGAATGGGGATGGCGAGCACGAGGGGGAATAGCTTTAAATTGAGGGGTGATAGATAGGACAGATGTCAGAGGTAGTTTCTTTACTCAGAGAGTAGTAAGGGTATGGAATGCTTTGCCTTCAACGGCAGTAGATTCACCAACTTTAAGTACATTTAAGTCGTCATTGGACAGGCATATGGACACACATGGAATAGTGTAGGTTAGATGGGCTTCAGATTGGTCTGACAGGGCGGCGCAACATCGAGGGCCGAAGGGGCTGTACTGTGCTGTAATGTTCTATGCAAGAAAATACAGTAGAAGAGGAACAAAATAAAGAGGACGTACTATTATATGTATTATTCAATAAGATGATGGCTGATGTGACTGTGGACAGAATTTTACATTCTTACTAATCTCAGTACTTTTCCTGTCTAACAATAATCTATTCACCTCCACTTTAAAAATATAGTTAAAGATCACACAACACCAGGTTATAATCCAACAGGTTTATTGGGAAGTACAAGCTTTCAGGACGCTGCTCCTTCGTCAGGCAACGAGTGGAGCAGGATCATAGGACGCAGAATTTATAGCATAGTGTCATACAACTGATGCGATATCTTGAACAAACCTAGATTGCTGTTTAATCCTTCATCTTTTAAACTGGGTTGCAGGTTTTGATTCATTAATGTACACTGACCCATTCCTCCACCTCTGTTTAAGCCAGAATTCCAAGTTCCTCTCAGAGATAAAATACTCCTTATTTCTGCACTAAAAGGGAGATTCCTCATTTTAAAACGGTGCTCCCTAGTTCTGGATGGACACACAAGAAGTAAACACCTTTTCCATGTCCACCTTCTCAGGATTTTATCGGATCCTATAGAATCTCTACAGTGTGGAAACAGGACATTTGGTCCATCAAGTCCATACTGACCCTCTGAAGAGCATCCCACCCAGGCACACACGCCGACCATATCCTAGGCCAAGCCACCCAGCCTGTATATCTTTGGATTGTGGGAGAAAATCCATGCAGACAGTGTGAGAACGTTCATACTCCACACAGACATTCACCCGATACAGTGTCACCCCAACCGGGGTCCCTGAATGTGTGAAACAGCAGACCGAACCACTGACCCATCTCACCCCTCACTCTGCTAAACTTCAGTGACAACAAGCCTAGCCTGTTTAACCTTTCCTCATAAGACAACCTGCTCATTCCAGGTATCAATCTGGTAATGTCCCTCTGAACTGCCAAACTTTCCTCAAATAAATAAGCCAAAATTACACATAGTATTCAAGATGCGCAGGCTCATAGTTCTTTGACAGTGGTCACAGATACTGGATTAGTGGTGCTGGAAGAGCATAGCAGTTCAGGCAGCATCCAAGGAGCAGCAAAAAATTGTGGTCACAGATAGACTGGGTAGAGAAGGCATTTGGTTTTTATTGGTCCGGACATTGAGTATAGGAGTTGGGAGGTCATGTTGCTTCTGTCCAGGACATTAGTTCGACCAATGGAATATTGTACTCAATTCCGGTCTCCCTACTAATACAAAGGATATTGTGAAACTTGAAAGGATGTTGCCAGGGTTGGAGGGTTTGAACTATGGGAGAGGCTGAATAGGTTGGGGCTTCTTTCCCTAGACCTTTGGAGGCTGAGGGGTGATACTAAAGAAGTTCATAAAATCATGAGGGGCAAGGATGGAGTGAATAGTCAAGGAGTTTCCCTGGGGTGGAGGAGTTCAAAACTAAAGGACATAGGTTTAGGGTGAGAGGGGAAAGATTTAAAAGGGATCTAAAGGGCAACTTTTTCACACAGAGGGTGGTACATGTATGGAATGAGCTGCCAGAGGAAGTGGTGGAGGCTGGTACAATTACAACATTTAAAAGGCATCTGGATGGCTATATGAATAGGAAGAGTTTGGAGGGATATCAGCCAAATGGGGCTAGATTAATTTAGGATGTCTGGTTGGCATGGACGAGTAGGACCGAAGGCTCTGTTTCTGTGCTGGACATGACTGTATATGGTCTCAACAATACCCTGAATAAATGAAGCACAATCTACTCAGTTTTATGTTGAATTCCCCATAATAATGGTTAGCATTTTATTAGCTTTTCTTGTACATTGCTTTCATGACTGTACCTGCTTAGTGACTTGTACATAAGAAGACAATGGAGAACAGGCAATAAGACTACTAACAGAACTGAGGCTTATTACCATCACAAAAGATCCAAGAGATTGCGGCACATTTCCCTTAGAAAGCGAGGACTGAGAAAATGACCTGGTCTCAGCGTTTCAACTGATGAACAGGATTGAATACATAAAGCCACATCTGCACTTGTGGAGAAATCCGAGAGGGTATCGATATAAGAATCATGTAATGAATCCAATCAGGGTTATTCTCTTTACCCAGAGTAGTAAGAATGGAGAACACAGTCCCTCACAGAATGGATAAGCATGCATGCCTCTCACGAGAAGTGAGTGAAGAAAGCAAAGATCAGCAAGGCAGCTTTTGTGTGGAGCAGCAGAAAATGGGGGAGATACTAAATGAGTATTTTGCATCAATATTTACAGTGGAAAAGGATATGGAAGATATAGACTGTAGGGAAATAGATGGTGACATCTTAAAAAATGTCCATATTACAGAGGAGGAAGTGCTGGATGTCTTGAAATGATTAAAGGTGGATAAATCCCCAGGACCTGATCTACCTGAGAACTCTGTGGGAAGCTAGAGAAGTGATTGCTGGGCCTCTTGCTGAGATATTTGCATCATCGACAGTCACAGGATAGGTGCTGGAAGACTAGAGGTTGGCTAACGTGGTGCCATTGTTTAAGAAGGGTGGTAAGGACAAGCCAGGGGACTATAGACTAGTGAGCCTGACCTCGGTGGTGGGTAAGTTGTTGGAGGGAGTCCTGAGGGACAGGATGTACGTGTATTTGAAAAGGCAAGGACTGATTCGGGATAGTCAACATGGCTTTATGTGTGGGAAATCATGTCTCACAAACTTGATTGAGTTTTTTGAGGAAGTAACAAAGAGGATTGATGAGAGCAGAGCAGTAGATATGATCTATATGGACTTCAGTAAGGTTTGACAAGGTTCCCCATGGGAGACTGATTAGCAAGGTTAGATCTCATGGAATACAGGGAGAACTAGCCATTTGGATACAGAATTGGCTCAAAGGTAGAAGACAGAGGTTGGTGGTGGAGGGTTGTTTTTCAGACTGGAGGCCTGTGACCAGTGGAGTGCCACAAGGATCGGTGCTGGGTCCTCTACTTTTTGTTATTTACATAAATGATTTGGATGCGAGCATAAGAGGTACAGTTAGTAATTTTGCAGATGACACCAAAATTGGAGGTGTAGTGGACAGCGAAGAGGGTTACCTCAGATTACAACAGGATCTTGACCAGATGGGCCAATGGGCTGAGAAGTGGCAGATGGAGTTTAATTCAGATAAATGCGCAGTGCTGCATTTTGGGAAAGTAAATCTTAGCAGGACTTATACACTTAATGGTAAGGTCCTAGAGAGTGTTGCTGAACAAAGAGACCTTGGAGTGCAGGTTCATAGCTCCTTGAAAGTGGAGTTGCATGCAGATAGGATGGTGAAGAAGGCATTTGGTATGTTTTCTTTTGTTGGTCAGAATATTGAGTACAGGAGTTAGGAGGTCATGTTGTGGCTATACAGGACATTCAATGGGCCACTGTTGGAATATTGCTTGCAATTCTCGTCTCCTTCCTATTGGAAAGATGTTGTGAAACTTGAAAGGGTTCAGAAAAGATTTATAAGGATGTTGCCAGGGTTGGAGGATTTGAGCTACAGGGAGAGGCTGAACGGGCTGGGGCTGTTTTCCCTGGAGTGTCGGAGGCTGAGGGGTGACCTTATAGAGGTTTTCAAAATTATGAGGGGCATGGGTAGGGTAAATAGACATATTCTTTTCCCTGGGGTCGGGGAGTCCAGAACTAGAGGGCAAAGGTTTAGAGTGAGCGGGGAAAGATATAAGAGAGACCTAAGGGGCAACTTTTTCACATGGAGGGTGGTACGTGTTTGGAATGAGTTGCCAGAGGAAATGGTGGAGGCTGGTACAATTGCAACATTTAAGAGGCATCTGGTTGGAGGGATATGGGCCAGGTGCTGGCGGGTGGGACTAGATTGGGTTGGGATATCTGGTTGGCATGGATGGGTTGGACCGAAGGGTCTGTTTCCATGCTGTACATCTCTATGACTCTATGACTCCATGTAGCAAAAGAGCAAAGACATCACAGGGAAACATACGTTTTCAAACCTAGTGACAGCCTTTTTTGAATTATTCTCACATGGACATCTCAGGCAGGCCAGAATGTGTTGCCCACCTCTCACTGCCCGTGAACTCTCTCTCAGGGAACATGGTGAGAAAGTGGGAATATGGCTAATTTCTAGGCCATTCAATTTGATTTGACTTGACTTGATTTTTAGTCACGTGTGCCTAAGTACATTAAAAATGTTTGTTTATGAGCAGTATAGACAGATCGCAGTAAGCAAGGACATACAGATTACAGGGTGAAAAAGATTTGGACAGAGTAAGGCACAGGCCATGCACAAGACAAGATCAACATGAAGATCAGCATTGTTTGAAGTTAGAGAGTCCATTTGTCGTCTAAGAACAGCAGGGAAGCAGCTGTATTCGAGTGTGTGTGTGTGTGTGTGTGTGTGTGTGTGTGTGTGTGTGTGTGTGTGTGTGTGTGTGTTCAAGATTCTGTATCTCCTGCCCAATAGAAGAGGTTGTAGATGGTCACTACCAGGGTCAGATGGGCCACTTTAGTGGGCACATAAGAGCCAAACACATTTCTGCAGTCACATGTAGGCCAGACCAAGTAAACATGACAGATTTCCTTCTCTAAAGGACATTAGACCATAAGACCATAAGACATAGGAGCAAAATTAGGCCATTCGGCCCATTGAGTCTGCTCCGCATTCTCAATCCCATCCTCCTGTCTTCTTCCCGAAACGCTAGATCCATTTACTAATCAAGAACCTATCTACTTCTGTCTTAAATACACTCAATGACTTGGCCTCCAAAACCCTCATGGCAATTAAGTTCCACAGAGTCACCACCCTCTGGCTGAAGAAATTCCTCTTCACCTCAGTTCTAAAGGATCCTCCCTTCAATCTGAGGCAGTGCCCTCAGATCCTAGTCTCTCTTCTTAGTGAAGACAACTTCTCCATGTCCACTCTATCCAGGCCACTCAGTATTTCAATCAAATCCACACATTCCTTCTAAATTCCATCAAGTATAGACTCAGCATCCTCAACCACTTATCATGTGACAAGACCTTCACCCTGGGATCATTCTTGTGAACCTCCTCTGAATCGCCTTTTCCTTAGGTACAAGGCCCCATACTGCTCACAATATTCCAAATGCAATCTGACCAAACCTTGCTACAATCTCAGCAGTACATCCCTGCTCTTGTATTCTGGGCCTCTTAAAACAAATGTTAACATTGCATTTGCCTTCCTAACTGCCAAATGAACCTGTATGTCAACCTTAAGAGAATCCTGAACTCGGACTCCTAAATCCCTTTGTGCTTCAGATTTCCAAAGTCTTTTCCTGTTTGGAAAATAGTCTTCATCTCTATCCTTCCTACTAAAAAGCATAACTTCACATTGTCCCACATTGTATTCAGTCTGCCACTTCTTTGTCCACTCTCCTAGCCTGTCCAAGACCTTCCCCATCTCCCTGTTTTTTTCAGCACTACCTGACCTTCCAACTATCTTTATGTCATCTGCAAACTTAGGTACAATGTTCTCAGTTCCTTCAATTATATATGCACAGTTGGTTCTGCTACAACACGCTTTACTTCAACATGAATTGGCTATAACGCAACTGAAGAATTGAGACCATTACTTGTGGAATGCGAATCTTCCTTACTTGTGTTGGCTATAATGCAATTCTGGTCCCATTGGTTTAAATGGTACTACTATTATACAATTTTCTTATTGCACAGGATCACATGGGAATGAAACTACTGTATTTTATCAGAACAGACTATATGACAGCCCTATTTTACTATGCATTTCCAACTACTCCATAATCTTATCCTTAAAAATGGATTCTAAAATCTTACCAATGATCAAGACCAGGCTAATTGGCCTACAGCTTCCTGTCTTCTGCCTCCTTCTGTTTTTTTTAAACAAAGGTGTTACATTAGCCATTTTCCAATCTTCAGGGATCCTCCCTGACTCCAGTGATTCCTGAAGGATCACCACCAATGCCTCTACAATCGCCTCAGCTATATCCTTCAGAACTCTGGGGTGTAGCCCACCTGGGTGATTTATCCAACAATTGATGAATCAAATGGGTGTTTATGATTGTGGTTATAGGACTGGCATCAGATATGTATTTTTAAAAAAATTAATTCAAGTATCACCATCTGTCATGGCAGGTTTCAAACGCATAGTCCTTGAGCAATCCTAATCCTGTGTCCTTGCCACTATGCCACTGCCTGCCAGCCTAAGTGTGCGGTAGAGGCAGATGCAATTGCTCTTTTCAAAGGGGAACAAGGCAAGAATCCAAACAGAAAAGGAAGTGTGATGGGAAAAGGATCAGCATTGGACTAAAAAATGAGGTCTGCAGATGCTGGAGATCACAGCTGAAAATGTGTTGCTGGTTAAAGCACAGCAGGTTAGGCAGCATCCAAGGAATAGGAAATTCGACGTTTCGGGCGTAAGCCCTTCAAGGGCTTATGCCCGAAACATCGAATTTCCTATTCCTTGAATGCTGCCTAACCTGCTGTGCTTTAACCAGCAACACATTTTCATCAGCATTGGACTAGTTGAGTAGCCCTTGCAGAGTGTAGGCACAGGCCGGATGAGCTGTACTGTACTGTAGGCATTCTATTATTCTGTACAAGTCCATTGCATTTTGGGTGAAAGCTTGAATATAAACGTTTAATCTTTCTTTCGGACCAGACAAGACTCAATTTTTTTGTTCAAACTTGCATCCATGCCTGCCTAGGAGGTGCAGCCATTAAAGATGATGCAGAAATCAAATGTTACCAAAATTTTAAAAAATGGTTTTAGATTATTTCGACAGGTGACAAGTTTCCAAATGAAAGGTTACACATTGACTCACTAATTTCTCTTACCAACAGAGTTCAAATAGGGTTACAGTTTAGTTTGTACCCATGGCCGTATTCTTCAATCGTATTCAAGCTAGGACCTGTGATTATACTATCCACGTTTTCAAAAAAAAGGTTATTTCATTGGAGGCAGTTCAGAGAAAGTTCACTAAGATGATCCCTGGTAATGGCAGGATAGCCTTATGAGCAAAGATAAAATGAGCTGGAACTCTACTTACTGACGTTTAGAAGATGGGAGGTAATCTCATTGAAAAATATAGAATTCTTAAGGGTCTTGGCAAGATAAAAGCTGAGAGGATGTTTCCCCTCATGGGAAGGTCTAAGACCAGAGACCATAGTTTCAGAATAAAGGGATGCTAATTTAAACTGTGATGAGGAGGAATTTCTTCTCTCAAAGGGTTGTGAGTCTCTGGAACTCTTTGTCACAGAGAGCTGTGGGACAGAGTCCTTGTGTAAGGCGAACGTGAGGTGATGCATCTTGAAAGTCAAGTACAGTTGGAAATTATACCGTAAATGGCAGTATTCCTTCGGAGTACTGATAACCAGAGGGATCTGGGTGTGCAGGTCCACAGATCACTGAAGGTGGCAGTGCCGGTGGATAAGGGAATAAAAAAGGCCTATGGCATGCTTGCCTTCATTGGGAGGGGCATTGAGTATAAAGATAGGTAAGTTATGTTGCAGTTTTACAGAACTTTAGTTGGGCCACATTTGGAATATTGAACGCAGTTCTGCTCACCACACTACCTGAAGGATGTGGATGCTTTGGAGAGGGTACAGAAAAGGTTTACCAGGATGTTGTCTGGTGTGGGGGGTTTTAGCTATGAAGAAAGATTGGATAGGCTGGGTTATTTTCACTGGAATGTAGGAGGTAGAAGGGCGACCTGATAGAAGTTTCTAAGATTGTGAATGGCATGGATAGAGTGGAAAATACTAGGCTTTTTCCCAGGGTAGAGGGGTCAATTACTAGGGGACACAGAGTCAAGGTGCATGGGGGCGGGGGAGGTTTAGAAGAGATGTGCGATGTAGGTTTTTCACACAAAGGATGGTGAGTGCCTGGAACATGTTGCCAGAGGAGGTGGTGGGTGCAGACACAATAGCAGCATCAAGAAACACCTGAATGGATACATGAGTAGGAAGCAAATCAAGGGATATGGATCCTGTAAGTGAAGACAGTTTTAGTATGGATGGGCAAAATGTGTCGGTGCAGGCTTGGAGGGCTGAAGGACCAGTTCCTGAACTGAATTGTTCTTTGTTCTATACTTAAGGCTGAAATAGATTAATTTTTGATTAGTAGAGGAATCATGGGGGATCAATGCAGGAAAGTGAATGTAAGGAACATCAGATCACCCATGATCCTCTCAAATGGTAGCCCAGACTTGACAGGCCAAGTGGCATTAACCCCGTTCCTATTTCTTATGTTCACATTTTTGGACCATAAGCAGGTACAGCGATTATCTGAAACTCTTTACTGTCATTTCTCCCATTTCACGGGTGAAATTAAGTCGAGGTGAGAACTGGCATGTGTTCACAGAATCCCTACAGTGTGGAAGCAGGCCATTCGACCCATAAAGCCCTCACTGATCCTCCGAAGATCATCCCACACAGACCCAGCCCCAATCCCAGCCCCCTACCCTATCGCTGTAATGCTGGATTTGCCCATGACTAACACATCTAGCCTGCACATTCCTGGACAGGATAGTCAGTTCTGATATATCACTATAGTTTCCATTCTCATGCGATCTCCCGTTAAACGAAAATCACGCAATAGCCGCACCATTTAAACTAGTGGGGCCAGAATTGTGTTATAGCCAATAGAGTTAAGGGAAGTTTGTGTTCTACAAATAACGGCCTAAACTCTTCAATCGTGTTAAAGCCAATTTGTGTTGAAGAAACTCGTATTATAACAGAGCTGACAGTATAGGCAATTTAGCATGGCTAATCCACCTAACCTGCACATCTTTAGACTGTGGGAGGAAACCAGACCACCCAGAGGAAAGGCACACAGAAACAGGGAGAATGTGCAAACTCCACACAGACAGTCACCTGAGGGTGGAATCAAACCCAAATCCCTGGTGCTGTGAAACAGCAGTGCTAACCACTGAGCCACCGCGCCACCCTAAAACAGTCACTGCACTTTTACATTAGTATAAGCGACCCTTCCTCGAGCTGAGTGGGAAAAGGAACAATAATTCAAGAATAACAGGGAACCTTGTCTAGGTTATTCAAATTTCATATCAGGGCACTGAAGTAACTTCACTGCTTATACTTCACTGTCCTTTGAGGCTAGATAAATGATTGAGGGCACGACGCAAACTGTTGGAATTGTCCAACAAAACAGATTTTAATTTAAAAATTATTTAATTCCATGCACAATGACACTGGCTTGCCAGCAAAAATAACAGAGGGCCACAGGTGACGGCTCACTGACTCAATATCAACTGGACACGCTGAGGAAACCATTTGGAAATACAAAATGATTACATGAACAACATCAGTTATTGAATTAATGTGGTGACAGCACGCAGATGGATCTGAAAGCTCCAGGGCAAAGCTTGGATATTTTAACATCAAATTGTTCCACATCCCCCTCAGTATGAATAGGTGACAATGAAAATTGCTGCCTCTCAGTATTCTGCCTCTTAGGGATTAACAGAACATGACACAACTTACTGAGAATTATCAAGTGACTTGGTTGACTCCCTCTTAGCTCCCACTCTATTATTCACTGGAATTTTGCTCATATACCTACTTGAACTTGTCTCCATGATTTCACTGGTATGGAAGGGTGAGGTCTCACTGACTCGCAGCTGTGAGTTGTGTGGCTGCGCAACACTTAAACTATCTCTGACCATTCAGTCCCATCCAAACTGACTTAATTCCAGGCTTTGTTGTTGCAGGGCTTTCTTGATCAACCTTCCTCCACCTCCACGAACCTGAAACTCACTCAAAACCTGTTGCCCCCATTAAGCCATCAGCCCATCAACTGGAATTGGCTCTTGGTCTGACAATTCCTTGATATGAAGATTTTCAATCTGCTGCTCAAAATTCTCTGAGCTCGCCCTGTTCTGTATCTTTCCTGCATGCCCGGGATCCCTCCATTCTCCTTGTGTTTCTCCAATTCTAACCTAGGTCTACCACGCATAAACCTTCAGCACAGTCTGGGCCCTACAGCCCTTGATGTTGTGCTGACCTTTTATCCTACTCTAAGATCAAACTAACCGACATACCCTTCATTGCACAATCTTCCATTAGCCTACTCAAGAGTCATTTAAATGTCCCTAATGTATCTGACTCTATTACCACCACTGGCAGTGCATTCCACGCACCCACCACTCTCTGTGTAAAGAACCTACCTCTGACATCTCCCCTATACCATCCTCCAATCACCTTAAAATTATGCCCCCACCATGATAGACATTTCTGCGTTGGGAAAAAGTCTCTGACTATCCACTCTATCTATGCCTCTTTTCATCTTGTACACCTTTATCAAGTCACCTCTCATCCTTCTTCACTCCAGTGAGAAAAGCCTTAGCTCCTTCAATCATTCTTCATAAGACATGCCCTCCAGTCCAGGCAGCATCCTGGTAAATCGCCTCTACACCCTCTCTAAAGCTTCCACCTCCTTCCTATGATGAGGGGACCAGAACTGAACACAATATTCCGAGCGTGGTCTAACCAGGGCTTCATAGAGCTACAGCATAACCTCGCAGCTCTTAAACTCAATCCTCCTGCTTATGAAAGCCAACACACCATACACCTTCTTAATAACCCCATCAACTTGGAAGATTTACTGTCAATATTTACTTCTGATATCGACTGTCAGGTTACTAACTGCCATGCCTTCAGCTGTTTAAGAACTGAAAATCTCTCTTTGAGGCTCTTTAAATCCCAGTGTAGCTCTCTTAAGGCACAGCTTGAGATTTAACTCTTTTGACCAAGCTCACTTTGCCATCTGTCCCATTCATGTGCGGAGATGTCAAATCCTGCTTGACAACTGCTTGGGTGCATTGGGCCAAAGATATAGGACACACGTTTCAACAGATTCAAGAACAGCTTCTTCCCTGCCATCATTAGATTGCTAAATGGACCTCTCTAATTTCAAACAATGTTGATCTTACTTTGTGCATCTCCTGCGCAACAGTAACCTCGAATGCTTCCCTCTGTCTAAGTCGGAAGTCACATGACACAGGTTATAGTGACTTCACCTGACGAAAGGGCAGTGCTCCGAAAGCTTGTGATTTCAAATAGACCTGTTGGACTATAACCTGGTGTTGTATGACTTCTGACTTTGTCCACCCGAGTCCAACACCAGCACCTCTATATCAAGTCTACCATCGACACCTCATTCTGTCTAAGCACCCTGTGAGCTCTGTCATGATTTGGAGTCGCTGGTGTTACACTCGGGTGTATAAAGTTAAAAATCACACAACACCAGGTTATAGTCCAACAAGTAACTGAAATTATATACTGAAAAAGTCAACTGTTATGATGTTGAAGGTGTGGACTGTACCTTTACGAGACAGTGAAAGCTGTTCTGCACTGAGAGCTTATAAGATGAGTCTCAGAGTCTACTGGAAAATTGAAAATATCTAACATTTGGCGATGAAATAGATGCCTGAGGGTTTGCTGTTTTGACAACAATTCGAATTTAACCAATTAGTTTAAACTATGCCCCAAAATACTAAAACCCAATCGAGTTTGAATTTATTGTTTTGCCAACATTGAACCAATGAGGCGATCTGATGTTGGGTATATACAAAAGGCAGGTATTTTGAAAATCAGACAGAGCAACTACCATCGCGAGAGTGAGAGAGAGACCCAAGACATTGAAACACTCTCTATCAAAGGTACCTTTTCATATGAAACGTCTTCACAGTAAAAAGAAAGATGATCCAGAGAGATCTTCAGCCAGAAGAAGAGAGACCAGAAGACAACAGCTGCTGTGTGGTTTTGAAATTAAGTTGATATAATTTTAATAAATGTTTTATTGGAACAGCATATTGTTATATAGTTGGATCCAGGTGATAAGCAGTTAAGAGAAAGGTGAGCTTAAAGTTGTGAATAGTTGTTGTTCAATGTTCACTTTTAGAGTTAAAGAATAATTTGATATTATTTTCTTTAGTGGAATTTGGGAGTTCTCTGTCACTAATATTTTAACAGATTATGAGGCAAGGTGAGACTTTTCTGGGTGTTTAGTTTAATTAACAGAGGGGTTCACCACCATGTATCACACAACTGTCTCCTGGCTAACCAGCCTCATGTAGTTCCTCTAACGACGATAAATAACTCATTGTTTGCCTCCACCCCCCTCCATTCCCACCCCAAAGCACAAACCAAAGTGCCAGAGTAGAGAATCTTCTGGTGGGAAAGCAATGAAAAAGAATTTCAAGCTGTAGTTCTGCAAATAGATTCAGCAGCCTTACTTCAACAGGTCATACTGGTCACATCTTTTCCAATGAGTGCTTATTCAACAAGGAAGGCTAGGTTCCAGAGTGAGCCTGTCAATGCTGGTAGCTGTGGGAGTGGATGATATGACACTGTGTATGACCCCCCCCCCAGCCTCTGGTAATGCAATTAGCCATTAACAGTCATTCAGGGACCGCAGCCCCTTCTCAACGTGAGTCAGTTTGAAAATGGACAGCAGGAATAAATTTGATAGTTCTCCCTGTCCCAAATTGAATTTTCATTGTATTGATGTGCTGACACACTAATATTCTTTCAGAAAGCAGCCAACATAATCAAAGACCCCTCTCACCCCATTATAGCCTCTTCCACCCTCTTCCATCGAGCAGAAGATACAGAAGTTTGAAAACAGGTACCAACACATTGCAGAACAGCTTCTTCCCCACTGTTTTAGAGTCGGAGAGTCATAGAGATGTACAGCACAGAACAGACCCTTCGGTCCAACCTGTCCATGCCAACCAGATATACCTAAGCAAACTAGTCACACCTGCCAGCATCTGGCCCATATCTCTCCAAATCCTTTCTAACAGGTCTCCCATATATTTGAATTAATCTTTTCTGCACCTTCTCTGTAGCTGTAACACTATGTTCTGTATTCTGTTCCATTATCCTATGTACTGATGTAAGTTATGATTTGCCTGGTTAGCACGCAAAACAATACTTTTCACTGTATCTCGGTACATGTGACAATAATAAAACCAAATCAAATCAAACCAGATGTTATGTTGATGTTGTACAGGATATTGATGAGGCTTCTTCTGGAGTACGGTGTCCTGTTCTGGTTGCCCTGCTATAGGAAGGACATTATTAAGCTGGAGCGGGTTCAGAAAAAACTTACCACTGAGTTGCTGGGAATGGAGGATTTGAGTTCTAAGCAGAGGCTGGATAGGCTGGGACCTTTTTCACTGGAGTGAAGGAGGCTAAGGGGCGACCTTACATAAGTTTATAAAATCATGAGGAACGTAGATAAGGTAAATGGGAGGTGACTTTTACCTAGGGTGGGGTAATTTCCAGAGTAGGGGGCATATTTTTAAGGTGAGAGGAGAAAACTTCACCAAATACGAGAGGCAATTTTTTTACACAAAGAGTGGTTTGTGTGTGGAATGAACTTCCAGAGGAAGTGATGGATGTGGGCACAGTTACAACGTTTAAAAGGACATTTAGATAAGTACATGAGTGAGAAATGTTTGGAGGGAGATGGGCCAAGTGCAGGCTTTAGTTTAGTTTGGGTCAGCACGGACATTTTGGACCGAAGAGTCTGTTTCCATGCTGTATGACTCTACACCTCTATGGCCCGAGTTCCTGAAGGAACTATGAAGCAGGGTTTGTACTGCGTCCAGATCCTCCCAACATTCTTTCATTCTTTGTGATAAGCGAATTGGAATTTCAGCAGAAATGTCACACAAGTTCTTTCATTTAAGTATATATTGGAACATAGAACATTACAGCGCAGTACAGGCCCTTCGGCCCTCGATGTTGCGCTGCCCTGTCATACTAATCTGAAGCCCATCCCACCTACACTTTTCCATGTACGTTCATATGCCTGTCCAATGACGACTTAAATGCACTTAAACTTGGCGAATCTACTACCATTGCAGGCAAAGCATTCCATCCCTCTTACTACTCTCTGAGTAAAGAAACTACCTCTGACATCTGTCTTATATCTATCTCCCCTCACTTTAAAATTGTGTCCCCTCGTGTTTGCCGTCCCCATACTTGGAAAAAGGCTCTCCCTGTCCACCCTATCTAACCCTCTGATTATCTTGTATGTCTCTATTAAGGCACCTCTCAACCTTCTTCTCTCTAACGAGCACAGCCTCAAGGCCCTCAGCCTTTCCTCATAAGACATTCCTTCCATCCCATGCAACATCCTAGTAAACCTCCTCTGCACCCTTTCCAAAGCTTCCACATCCTTCTTATAATGCGGTGATCAGAATTGTACACAATACTCCAAGTGTGGCCGTACCAGAGCTACTGTATTAGCATGGGATTGCTACTTTGTTCAGTGCAGAAAACAATTAGAGGAAAAGAGAATGAGGTTTACCAGTGCGGAAATGAGGCGAAAGTAAAGACTCGAGGGTGAGGACACAGTGATAGAGCTCTACTCCGAATGAAACAGGGAAAGAGAGTGAAGCTGTCAGGAGAACATGAGAGAGCAGTGGAAAATGAGCAGCAAGGAAAGAGAAGGTGAATCAGCACTTAAGGTAGATAGAAAATTAGAGAGACAGAGAGGGATAAAGGAAAACAAAGAGAAAAACAGGCAGATAGATGCAGAGTCAGAGAAACAAAAATACAAAGGGCCAGAAATGCAATGAAAAGAACAGAAGAGGAGGCGCACTTAAAAAGAGAGAGAGAGGCAGAGATAAACTAAACGGCAGACAAAATAGAGGTAGACACACAGATAGAGAGAAAATACAGCAATATCGAGACACAGAGGAGCAATGAGACATCCAGAGAAAGACTGGGAGAAATACAGAGAAAGTGTAGCAGTGAATCTAGACTGAGAGCTCAAGGAGATCATGAGAGTGGAATAGCAAAGGGAAGAAAGGGATGGTAAAGGAACATGAAGCGGCGTATAATTCCACATCCACTTCCACACCCCAACATCAGGAAGTTTTAGAGAGCAGCCTTCTGTCACCTATCCACCCTGACCTTGGTTTTCCAATCATTCCCGAATGAGATGCCTGGCAGTTGTCTCTCTCTGGTAGCCACCACATGTGGGTGAGACAGGGCTTGGCATATGCAAGAAGTGAGTTACAGTAGGCCATGTTTGTGCCTGTTTTGGAAAATTAGGTCCAGCTATTAGGCCTAGTATTAGAGACATTTTCTCTCACCAAGCTTTGAATGGACTCTAAATCACCTCTCCACCAACCGCTCCATTGCATATCTTAGGCCTCAACTTCATCCTTAGTCTGAATTGATGCTTTTCCCCTAATCTTCAGGCCGTCATCATCAATGATCAGATATCATTCCTTAACAGCAACAAGATCTGTCTTGAAGGCAAGAATCCACTCAATCTCCTTGATATCTCGATCCCTGGCCTATTTCTATATGTTAAAAATGACACAATCTTCCTGTTCCTCGGATGCTGCCTGACCTGCTGTGCTTTTCCAGTAACGCACTCGACTCTGACCTCCAGCATCTGCAGGACTCACTTTCTCCATTCAAGGCAACGGACAAATGCTGGTAAATGGAATTACGATAGCTAGATGGTTGTTTTTGACTGGCACAGGTTTGATGGGATGAAGGACATTTTTCTGTGCTCTCGACCTCTGTGACTGAGTATTTGATTAGCTTGCTTCAAACAGCTAGCATAGGCTTTAAGGGGTGAATGTCCTCCATCTCTGCTGTATAATCCTGAAGACTGTCAGAATAAGTTACGGTCAGCAATACAAATAAGTTCAAAGAGGCATTTTGGCAAGAAAAATGACACGATGGGTGCAAAAAATTGATCAAAGTAATGCAAACTGCAATGAAGGTTTGAAGTACTTAATGATTAATAAAAAAAAGTCTCATATTTTATTGCTCAACCCACCTTGATACCAATTCATTGCCAGGTTACTTACAATCCTTCCTTGAGCCTTGGGAGATTTCAAATTAGCCACTATACTCTCTAGCAAGGAGCCTTTTCAAATGCTTTATGAATTTTTCAACCCTCACCCACCGAGTTTGCAAACGTCTTTGGAAAAATTTCGACGAACTTGCCAAGAAACATCCAGCCATTGATAAATCTGCACTGGTTTAGTTTTATGTGAGTTGAATGCTGTTCAAATGGTTTCCTGCGACACAGACTTTTACCATTTTTCTCACAGTAGACCCTTAGCCTGAACTACTCTGGGGATCATTGCTTAGAGATGGGAATGACAAACAGCTTTCCTTACAATCTCCCAGGACTAAATGCGTCCCCAGTCAGCTGCAAAATCTTTCTATTGGTGATCCTTCCAACATTCCTCTGCCTGATGTCAAGTGTTCTCAGACGTAATTTTTGAATACTGTCCAAATTTCAAATAACCCTTCACAGGATCTGGTATTGCTGGCAACTATTACTGTCTCAATTCCCCTTGACAAAGTGGGAGCATGTCATCATGACCCTTGCATTAAATGTCAAGTGTATTTTGTGGATTTAGAGTCACCTGTAGACTAGTCTGGATAAGGATGACAGATTTCCACATGGCAAGGAAATGAGTGCATAAGATGGGTGTCAAGATGCAGACACTTCTTAAAAAAAATTATTCATTTGTGAAATGTGGGCGTCGCTGGCTGGGCCCAGCACTTATTGTTCATCCTTAGTTGCCCCTTGAGAAGGTGGGGGTGAGCAGTTTTCTTGAACTGCTGCAGTCCACCTGCTGTGCGTTGACCCACAATGCCCTTAGGGAGGGAATTCCAAGATTTCGACTGAGCGACACTGAAGGGACGGCGATATATTTCCTTGTCAGGATGGTGAGTGACTTGGAGGGGAACTTGCAGGGGGTGGTGTTCCCATGTATCTGCTATCCTTGATCTTCTCAATGGAAGTGGTCACGTGTTTGGAAGATACTGTCTTTGGTGAATTTCCTCATTGTGAAAATACTGATACAAGTATTTTTATTCATGATTTGAAGTGGTGCAGTTTGAACTCATGTCTTGGGATCATTTCACAAGGACTTTGTATTACTGGCCCTGTAACATAGCCCCTTGTAATAATAGCAACACCCCAACATTGACACCAACCAAGCCAGACCAGGGCGTGAAGTTTCTCAGTCCCTTCAGCATGAACAAACTCAAAGTCTGCAGACTTCCAGTACAGTCTACAGATCAGCAGTCCTGACACGGTATCACACAAGGGTAAATACTAAGTTACTACCTCTATTCCTTCTAATATTATATTAAGAGCCCTTACCATATTAATATAATAATTACCTCCGGAGGGAAATGGGAATCCAGAGATAAAACAATTAAGAGGGAGATTGTAAAAATTCATGTGAACCCCTTTAGGACTTCAATATTAAGCAAAATGCCAAGAGATTATTAAAAACCACCGTACAAGAGATAATTAAACAATCCTCAATCTTTTATAGCAATAATATGATGTATTATTTAATAACTTATATAATATGCTGAGAGGCTGGGTGGTTCAATGGATTAGTGCTCCATCTTTTAATCTTAGGGTGGGGGTGGTGGTTGTGTGCTCGGTTCTGATGAGACAGAAACAGGGAGGAGAAGGGAGGAAAGCAGAATAGAAAGCATTTTTTTTCACAGTGCTGTCTTTGACTCTGTCCATCCTGAAGTGCTTTACTATAGTGGCCAGAAAAAGGTTTGTTGAGGGATGGTTATTAGTCATGCCACCTGGGAGAATTCTGCTGCTTATCTTTAATTTGGTGCTGTGGGATTTTTAACATCCCTTTGGGAGGTTCTGTTTCAAGTCGTACCTGAAAGATGGGCTAGTGTGACAGAAGTCCCCTTTTCTGGTAAGTTCTATAAGCTGAACAGTCTTTGAATGGTCAAGGAAGTGACTGGGCAGTGACTGGAATGGAACTGGGACTCTCACTTTCAGACTCAACTCAGTTGGGAAACCCAGATGTAATCTTATGGGCTGCTAAGTTATGAATGCTTGGAAATCCCTTGGTTACCCTAATCCACTGGGAAGGCAATGGTCTGGTAGTATTACGGCTAGGTTGTTAACCCAGCAACTCAGCTCGTGTTCTGAGGACCTGGGTTCTTATCCTGCTGTGGTGGAATTTGAATTTGAGAAAGAAATGGCTCTACTGAGAAAGATCTGGTTCACTAATGCCATTCAGGGAAGGAAACCTGTCATTCTTCTCCTGGTCTGGCTGACATGTGACTTCAGACCCACAGCGATGTGATTAACTCTTAACTGCCCTCTGGGCAATTATGGATGGGCAATAAATGCTGGCCGAGCTAGTAATGCCAACATCCCAAGAATGAATAAAAATAAACACTTATACAGAGAGGAAAAACCTGGATTGTTCATTTTGTAACAGCAAGGATTGAGGGCATTTTAGTTGCGTTTTGATTTAAAGGCACGAACAGAAACAACTTTTACTAGCAGCGAAGTACTAGATGAGACAATGGCCTAATGGTATTATCACAGGGCTGTTAATCCACAGGCAAAAGTGAGGACTGCAGATGCTGGAAATCTGTGTTTAGATCAGAGTGGTGCTGGAAAAGCACAGCAGGTCAGGCAGCATCCGAGGAGCAGGAAAATCAACGTTTCGGGCAAAAGCCCTTCATCAAGAGTAGAAGCAGGGAGCCTCCAGGGTGGAGAGATAAATGGGGGTGGGGAGGGGGGGCAGGGGTTGTCAGTGGGGCTGGGGAGAATGTAGCAAAGAGTACAATAGGTGAATGGGGGTTGGGGATGGAGGTGATAGGTCAGGGAGTCAGAGAGGGGGGTGGGGGAAGGTAGCAAAGAGTACGATGGGTGAATAGGGGTGTGGATGAAGGTGATAGGTCAGAGAGGAGGGTGGAGTGGATAGGTGGGAAGGGAGATAGGCAGGTAGGACAGGTCATGAGCACAGTGCTGAGCTGGAAGGTTGGAACTGGGGTAAAGTAGGGGGAGGGGGAATGAGGAAACTGTTGAAGTCCACATTGATCCCCTGGGGTTGAAGTGTTCCAAGGCGGAAGACGAGGTGTTCTTCCTCCAGGCGTCTGGTGGTGAGGGAGCAGCGGTGGAGGTGGCCCAGGACTTGCATGTCCTTGGCAGAGTGGGAGGGGGAGTTGAAATGTTGGGCCATGGGAGGTTAGGGTTGATTGGTGCAGGTGTCCCGGAGATGTTCTCGGAAGCACTCTGCGAGGAGACGTCCAATCTCCCCAATGTAGAGGAGACCGCATTGAGAGCAAAGGATAAATAAATGACATTGGTGGATGTGCAGGTGAAACTTTAATGGATAAGGAAGGGTCCTTTGGGGCCTTGGATGGAGGTGAGGGAGGAGGTGTGGGCGCAGGTTTTGCAATTCCTGCGGTGGCAGGGGAAGGTGCGAGGACGGGAGGGTGGGTTGTTGGGGGGCGTGGCCCTGACCAGGTAGTCATGGAGGGAACGGTCTTTGTGGAAAGCGGAAAGGGGTGGGGAGGGAAATTTGTGATGGGGGGGGTGGGGTCATGGTCGAGGGAGCAGTCAGAGGAGGTGTCTTTGAACCCTGCCATGGCAGTTGGCATTACCCTGAATTTTACAAAAATATCTGGATTTAAGAGTCTATTGACAACCATGAAGCCACTGTTAACTATGAAAAGTCCATCTGGCTTATTAATATCCTTAACGGAAGGAAAGATTAGAAGACTAGAATCCCCACCGTATGGAAACTGTGATTTGGCCCAACAAGTCTACACCAACTCTCCAAAGAGTAACTCTACCCTATACCTACCCCTGATTAATGCACCTAACACTGCAGGCAATTTGATTTGGCCAAGTCACCTGACCACACATTTTTGAATTGTGGGAGGAAACCGGAGCACCCGGAGGAAACCCACGCAGACACAGGGAGAACGTGCAAATTCCACACAGACAGTCGTCTAGAGGCTGGAATTGAACCCTAGACCCACAGCAATGTGGTTGACTCTCAACTGCCCTCTGGGATCAGCAATAAATACTGGTCTAGCCAGTGATGCCTTCATCCTATGAATGAATTTTTGTAAAAAGTGGATAACTAAAATCTGCAAATAATTGAGAAAATCACCAGGGAAGGAAGGAGAATTTTTTTTAATATAGTCAGTTATAAAGATTGGTGAGTACAATGTCCAAAAGGCTAGTGGAAGTACATGCAGGAATTTGTTGACAGGTTAGAAAAAGAAAAATTTGCAGGGCAGACCCTGGGCTGGAAAATGCAGTGTTAGTGGTGGACAGGACAAACTGAATAGCACTTTCTAAGAGCTGAAGGAGATTAATGAGTTAACCATGAGCTGTACAATTCCAGGGAAGTCCAGGGTAGCCAAGGGATTTCCAAACATTCTTAACATAGCATCGCATAAGAGTCATTACTTTGCTTCACAACAGAGCTGCAAGATGTTTCCATCCTGCCGGAAATCAAGCGTATTCATTTTGGTTGCTTGTCTTGGGAGATTCTCATGAATCAGTCTTCTGGATGATCTAGTTGTACATTGAGGATGGTAATCCACAGTTATAACAGCACAATCCTACTGTAGGTCTGGAAGGTGCATAACAATATGACAATGAATTCAGCCTATGCCCAGGTCATTCAAATCGGGCGGTCTTTCTTATCTGATGTGGCTGTCACTTTTCTGCTTGCCTCTACTTAGAATGCAATAATCTTTGTAGGAACTCCCCAAAAACAAATGACCAGAAGAATGTAAAATATAGGAGCAGAATTAGGCCATTTTGTCCATCGAGACTGCTCCACCATTCAACCATGATTGATATGTTTTTCATGCCCAATCTCCTGCCTTTTCCCCATTTTACTAATCAAGAACTGATCTATCTCTGTCTTCAATACACTCAATGGTGCAGCCTCCCCAGCCCGCTGTGGCAATGAGTTCCGCAGATTCCCCACCCTCTGGCTGAAGGAATTCCTCCTCATCTCAATTCTAAAAGGTCATCCCTCCCCTCTGAGGCTGTGCCCCTCAGGTCTTAGTCTCCCCTGCTAGTAGAACGGTCTTCTCCACACCCACTTTATCCAGGCCTCTCAGTGTTCTGTAAGTTTCAATCAAATCCCCTTCATCCTTCTACACTGTATCGAATATAGACCAAGAGTCCTCAAACGTTCATTAGATGACAAACCCTTCATCCCCAGAATCATTCTTGTCCATCTCCTCTGAACCCCCTGCAAGGACAACACATCATTCCTTAGGTATGGGGCCTGAGACTGCGCACAATATTCCAAATGTGGTCTGACCAGAGCCTTATACAACCTCAGCGGTACATATCTGCTACTGCACTCTAGATCTCTTTGAAATAAATGATCACAATCTATTTGCCTTGCTAACAAAATTCAAACATAATTTTAAACTGGGGGAGTATGTTACTGGGATCAGAGGGTTTGAGTTATAAGAAGTATTTGGATAGACTGGAATCTTTTTCAAAATGAAAGCGAGGACTGCAGATGCTGGAAATTAGAGTCGAGAGTGTGGTGCTGGAAAAGCACAGCAGGTCAGACAGCATCCGAGGAGCAAGAGAATCGACGCTTTGGGCAAAAGCCCTTCATCAAGAAAGCCCATTCCTGATGATGGCTTTTGTCCAAGCAGTAAAGTGACAGCCAGATCAAATAAGAAAGACCCCAGATTTGAAGGACCTCGGCATTGGCTGACTTCATTGGGCATGATTTTGCTGCTGCCTGATTGCTGTGCTTTTCCAGCACCACGCTATCGATTGGAATCTTTTTCACTGGAGCATAGAATTTTGATGGGGGGAATCTAATAGTGGTTTATAAAATCATAGGTGGGCTGGATAAGATGAATAGCAAAGCTCTTTTCTCTCGGATAGAGGAGCTCAAAACGAGAGTGCATAATTTGAAGGTGAGAGGAGTAGGATTAAAAAGGGACCTGAGGGGTAACCTTTTCACACAGAGGGTGGTTCATATGAAGCATGAACTGCCAGATGAAGTGGTCGATGCAGGTACAGTTGCAACATTTAAAAGACATTTGGACAGGTACATGAATAGGTATGTTTAAGAGGGATTTGGACCAAATGTAGGCAAGTGGGATTAATTTGTTTTGGGGAACATATTCAGCATGGAAAAGTTGGACCGATGGGTCTGTTTCTGTGCTGTATGGCTCTATGACTTTGAGATACCCATCTCTCTATGAATCGTAAACTTTCACTCATCCTTGGAGAACAGTCTTCATACACATGGAGCCTTCCCTGTTGGGCAAGCATCATTGTAACCCTCCAACACAACATCATACTCTGTCACCACAACATTTTATCATTCCCTGCAATGTTGCATTGTTCTCTTCTGTGTTCTTTTTCATCTCAAAGCAATATCACTTATCCCAATGGGAGAATGAATGGCAAACAATTTCTGTCACTGTAATGTCTCATGCACTGAAAGCCTTTCTAAGCTGCTAGGATGGTTATCACTGCCTGCAATCCTCAATGCTTGTAATATTTCTGTTTAATGAATGAAAGATCACATCGATAAAAATCTAACCTTCGGTAATCGTTCAGGGTCCCCAGGGTGCCGTGGAATGACTTTTTGTAGCCGCTGGAATCCGTAGTCAATGGTAGGCTCGTTCAACGCTATAGAGTTAGAGGGAACAAGAGAAATCAGTCAAAGGCAATGAGGGAGACAGTGGAGAAATAAAGGATACAGTCATAAAGGTCCAAACACTGAGCCCTGTCAGAACACTGCAAAGCTGAAATGACTACTACTCAGCAGATGCTGTCTTCAGTTCAAGTTAAGAGACTAAACAACAAACCTGAGCCCAGGATGTTGAGGGCATTGTAGCGATCCAGAATCTCTACAGCGTGGAAACAAGCCCTTCAAGTTCAAAGCATATCCTACACCAACCCATTCCCCATTACTCTACATTTACCTCATACTCCACATCCCTGAGCACAATGGGCAATTTCCCACAGCCAATTCAGCGAACCTGCACATCTTTGGACTGTGGGAAGAAAGTGGAGCATCCAGACATGGAGAGAATGTGCACACTCCACACAGACAGTCACCCAAGGTAGGGATCAAACCCAGGCCTCTAGCACTATGAGGATGCAGTGTTAACCACTGAACCACCGTGATCTTTTCACTGCCCACGATTGATGTCAGCCTAGCCTCGTAAAATATGGCTCTCCTGGTCAAGATTGATCAGTTCCACAAATGAAGATTACAAAATGTAGCCAGGACAAAGCAGCCCATTAATTAGTATTCCAACCAGCATTTTAAACATTCACTCTCTCTGCTGCTGACATACTGTGGTAAGAGTGCTTACCATCTGCAACTCACCAGCATCTTCTAAACCCATGAGCTGTACCAGCTGGAAGCACATGGGCAGCAGTTGCATGGCAACACTACGACCTGTAAGTTCCCCTCCAAGTCACACAAATCTGACCTGATTTGGAGGTGCTGCTGCTGGATTGGGGTGGACCTGACCTGACCTGTTCCTCACTGTCCCTTCAGTGTTTATTTTATTCACTTGTGGGATGTGGGAGTCTCTGGTTAGACCCAGCATTTATTGCCCATCTCTAATTACCCGGACTGCAGTTGAGAGTCAACCACATTGCCATGGGTCTGGAGTCACATATAGGCCAGACCAGGTGAGCATGGCAGTTTCCTTCCCTGATACCCATTAGCTTGTTTTTTGCAATAATTGCCAACAGTCTCAGGGTCATCAGTAGATTCCTAAATCCAGATTATTATCGAGAGTTAAATCCCATCTGTCATGGTGGAATTTGAACCAATGTCCCAGAATATTAGCTGAGTTTCTGGATTAAATGAAAATACCGCAGGCCATTTTGGATCAAGGTTCTGGAACTCCCTCCTGAACTCCCTCCAAGGGAGGCCACACACACCGTAGCCAGCAATGGTGCTAGCAGGCAGGTCTACAACACCAATAAAGGGAGGGACATTCAGGGACCATCACAAGCTCAAAGTCTGATCCAAATACCGTATATACTCAAGTAATAGTCGATCTTATGTAAAAGTCAATTGCCTATTTTTGGCCAAAAAAATCTGGAATTTTCCACATATCTCACGTAAAAGTAGATCCTAGTTCTTCACAGATAACAGACAGACATTTATGAGTCAGTGTATCAGAGCTCATGCTCACCTCTGGCTTTCCAGTCCTGATGAAGGGCTACTGCCCGAAACATCGATTCTCCTGCTCCGGCCTGACCTACTGTGCTTTTCCAGCACCTCTCTAAGCTTGACTCTAATCTCCAGCAACTGTAGTACCCACTTCCATCTTTCCTGTCTGCTGGTCATCCTGCTCCGCTCCAGGTCTTCAGAATTACAGTAATTGGTCGTATTTTTCCCCCCTTTATTCGTTTAGAGATCAGTTGGGTTTCTGCTAATGATATGGTATGAATTTTGATGGGCATGACATGTAGCGTCCATGTAATAGTCGACCCCATAAATTTAACCTGACAAAACAGTCAAACAAATTCAACTAATACTTGAGTATATAGGGTATCTTCGAAACTGCATGGGAAAAGACAACAGTCCTTGGCTTCTGATGGTCAGTTTGGTTTAGCTGGTGTCAGGCTCCTCTCTGAAGCAGAGGTTATCATTTTGATCGTACATCCGACAACCCAGAAGGAGATGTTTCAGACTATCTAAATGATGTCCAGTCAGATTCATTTCTCTCTGCTCTTTACCTCATGGAACCTTTCAAGTATTTATCCAATTGCTCTAGACACAACGGAGGGTGTCCTGAAGAATCACCTCTCCAGTCAGCTGTTCTATTGCAGTTTCGTCTGAAAGTCCTCAAGAGGATGTTCCAACTCATGAATGGGGAAGCGAGGATTGCAGATGCTGGAGATCACGGTCAAATAGTGATTCTTTCTAGTATGAAGTTAACTACAGGGTTGAAAAGTGCAGCAGGTCAGTCAGCATCCAAAGAGCAGGAGAGTCGACATTTCAGGCATAAGCTCTTCATCAGGAATATGGTCATATTCCTGATGAAGGGCTTTTGCCCGAAATGTCGATTCTCCTGCTCCTCAGATGCTGCCTGACTTGCCGTGATTTTCCAGCCGTGATTTGACCCCAACTCATGAGTGACTCAGCAAATGACCTGGAAAAGCCAGGATGAAAAGTTACACACCATGAAAAATCATAGGCAAAATTTTTATGATAAATAGAGTAATAGAGATGTACAGCATGGAAACATACCCTTTGGTCCAACTTGCCCATGCCGACTAGATATCCTAACCTAATCTAATCCCATTTGCCAGCTCTTGGCCCATATCTGTCTAAATCTTCCTATTCATATACTCCTCCAGATGCCTTTTAAGTGCTGCAATTGTACCAGCCTCCATCACTTCCTCTGGCTGTTCATTTCATACACACACCACCCTCTACATGAAAATATTGTCACTTAGATCTCTTTAAAATTTTCCCCTCTCACCCTCAACCTATGCCCTCTAGTTCTGGACTCCCCCAATCCAAAGAAAAGACCTTGTCTACTTACCTTATCCATGCCCTTCATGATTTTATATAAGTTCACCCCTCGGCCTCCAATTTATTTTTCATTCCCTGTTAAAACTTTTACTTCATCGTTGTAAAAACGTATTCACAGTGAGAAAAAAAATGGATTGCTTCAATAGGGTCCAATTGGACAAGAGGAATCTGTCCATTGTCTCATTGACACAGGAAAGCAGGGTGAGCTATGGATGTGACAGAGAGCAGCAGCCGAGGTCAGGGTGGTGCAGCAGGAGGTCATGTGATCAAACCTTTTAAAAATAACCCAAACCCTGAACTTCAGACAACCATTTTCTCACGGGTAAATGAATCTCAGTACCAGGAGCGGGTGCTGGTCACAAAAGACTTGAAGGGAAAGCAATCAAAGAGGGTTGCATTTCTCATGATACCTAGTTGGTTAAGGTATAGACATGAGCTACATCGGAGGACAGACCGGCACCTGAACTAGAAAAGCTATTCATAAGCTGTGTCTATAAGAGCAGGTCAGAGGCTGGGAATCCTGGAAAGAATTACTTAACTTATAATGACCGAAAGCCTGTCCACCATCTAAATGGCATAAGTCAGAAGCGTAATGGAATATTCCCCACTAGCCTGAATGGGTGCACCTCAAACAACACTCAAGAATGTTGGCACCATTTGACATAAAGCAGCCTGCTTAATTGGTGCCACCATACAATCACTTCCATCAACCACCAAACACTGACAGCAGCAGTGTGTACGACCTACAAATGCACTGCAGAAATTCACCAAGGATCCTCAGACAGCACCTTGCAAACCCAGGACTGCCTCCATATAGGGGTACAATGGCCATAGATCCAGGGGAACATCACCACCTTCAAGCTCCCCTCCAAGCCACTCACCATCCTGACCTGGAAACAAGTCGCCATCCCTTCATTGTCACTGGGTCAAAATCCTGGAATTCCCTCCTGAAGACCATCTTTACCAAATGGAGTATAGTTGTTTAAGGAGGCAGTTTCTGAAGGTCATGGATGGACAATAAATGCAGGCCCAGTCAGTGATTCCTATATCCCATGAATGGGTGAATAAAAACCTACTCACCATCTTCAACAGCCACTCCCTTCATTACCAAAAACTAATATTTGCACTGCACTTCATTGAAAAAGCAGCTTTCAAACCCATAGCCTCTTCCATCTACAAGGACATGGGCAGCAGATACAAGGGAATATCACCACCTCGAAGTTCCTCCCTTAGCCACTCACCATCCTGACTCAGAAATATGTCGCTACTCCTTCACTGTGACAGGTCCAAAATCCTAGAACTCCTTCCCTAACATATAATTCCTATAGTATCCAAAGTTCTCGCCAGCTCTGTCTTGGATATACTCAATTACTGAGGGCACATAGCACTTCGGGGGAGAGAATTTCAATGATTAACAAACCATGGGGTGAAGAGGTTTCTCAGCTCATATGAAATGGGCAAATGCTCATCCTGAGCTATTTCACTGAGCTCCCATCAGGTAAAAGACCCCGTGGTACTACTTGTGAAGAAGAGGAGGTGGACTCGCCCTCGACAGCTCCAAACTGCTGGGTGATGATCGTTATTCTTGTTTGTCAAAATAGCTCCATTGTTCCTGCATTACAACGGGGAACACAGCTCAAAAAGGTTTCAAAGATTGGATGTAAAATGCTTTGGAACATCCCAAGTTCAAGGAGGGTGCTATATGAATACCATGCATTGTGCTTTACCTCAACCGGTTTGAGGAATGCAGGGAGTCAGAAAAAAAAATGAAGTAGCATCGAGACACCATGGGATGGAAATTACAGTCTTATTATGTACAAATTGACAAACAGACTCGGGCAAAATTCCTGATTGCTATTTTAATTAAGTCATTAACCCGTTAGATTGACACTGAATTAATGTCTTAGTTAATGGTGATTAGAAAGATTTTCTAAACTCATTAAGAGGAGTGCATCGAGTAATTTCAAACCCTTAAAGTATTGGTCGGGAACTCAATGAATAGGCACAGTTCAGCAAGAGGGAATAAAGAGGGATTCCTGTTGAATGGACAAACTGAAGCTTTGCTTCAGGACAAATACAAGAATGCCAGTTTCAAACATTCATAAGAATTCTACGATAAGACAAAAGGGAGGTGCTTAGCTGCTGGAAACTAGAACAATCAATTTACAATCATACTCGAGCTTGTAACATGGCTTATTTCCACTTGTCAGAATGAGACTTTGTGCGAATTGTAGATTCATGTCTAGAGATTTGTTCTTTCCAAAGGAAGAAGGACCTACCTTTAGCTTTTATTAATTACTTTTCCTTTTATTAATTACTAAGGAACTCAATGAGCCTCTAGCTCCACCACCCCCCTGCCCCCCCCCCCCCTCCGCCCCCACCCCCATCATTGTGTTTTCCTTCACAATGACTTGGCCTATCAGAGTTGACTTGTAATCACACTCTCTCCTCTATGTGGACCTTGTGAGGTTCGGCATTCTCATGTTTTCCCTGATGAGTGAGGGACATGAAGCTCTGATTTCAGTCCAGCAAACCATGCAGTGGTACCAAACAGATACAAGGAAGAGTTGAAGCAGGTGGGTTGCAGCATTCCTACAAGGTGGCACACCACCTCCATCATCATCATCGGAAGGCCAACTACAGACAGGCAGCAACCTTGCCCACAGCACTGTGAAAGCAAAAATAAAAAGCTAATATTTGATGGGCCATTAACCCGTTAGATTGACACTGAATTAATGCCTTAGTTCATGGTGATTAACCCTTAGGTTGTGGATTCAAACCTACAACCTTTTCAGCTTACAATCAGAGCCACGCCTGCTACCTATCCCAGTAATCACTGGGGTGGGCTCAAGGAATTATGTAGCCTGCTCCAGTTACGACATTAACTAGAAGGTCTTAAACATCCATTAAAACTGTGATGTCAAGGTATCAGTGTTGGACTGGGGTGGACAAGGTCAAAACTCACATGACACCACGTTACTGTCCAGCAGGTTTATTTGAAATCACAAGTTTTCAGAACACTGCTCCTTTGTCAGGCGAGGTCTGTCAGAGAAAGGATTTGATCGGTGTGACATGGAGGCAGTTAACATGAGGCGACAGAGGACAGAGTGACAGCTACCCAGTCCCCCACAAGGACTCTGTTCTTCCCAAACAAGGAATGCAACACCTTCTGACTAAATGCCATCCATTTCCCTCTCTGTGCCTGCACTGTGAGAACAATTTCCATCTTTATGTAATGCAAATTCAAAACGTGTAAAAAAAAATGCTCCCATAATCAGGCCATTAATCACAAAAAGGCTGTCAGATTTGACTTTGGGGACAATTTGTCAAGCAAGTTGCTCACTCCAGTTTGTCAAGTACAAATCTTGTATTCACTAAAATGATTGACACTCCAAATATAAGCAAGTCGGGTAGCTTGTTTGCACTAATATGCATAACTCACCGTTTCATGAATAACAATCAGGAGTTCTCCCCCTGTCGTACACACACACACCTTTACAAAGCTTGGCGCTCCAGTCAGCAAACTGCATATAGACTTTATTACTCAAATTACAATATTTGCTTTCCATTGCAACAGCCTTTGCAGTGGATTTCCTTCTGAGAGCTCTGTTATAAATCAAATTGATTTAAGACAGATTGTTTGCACCGAACACAGGGGTGTTTAAGCTCAGAATTGTTACTTGGGCAGTTCTATTGCAACACGCTTGATTACATCCAAAAGGCTGATTTATTTATCTCTCACCTATTTAAATATTTACACTAATTCTTTTCTCTCCCTCCCCACCTCTTTCCTTCACACTGTCTGTCTGTCTTGGGCTATTTTCAGCGTTGTCCTTTTCTCTGTGTTTACCTCGCATTTGGCCGGCCTTTCTCTTATGCTTTATCTGTCTGTCTTTAGTCATCGGACTGTTTCAACAACAACTTGCATTCATATAGCATTGTTGTATCGAGGTGCTTCATGGAATCATATCAGGTCACATCAGGCCATTGAGCGACTTTGTGGGCGGCACGGTAACACAGTGGTTAGCACTGCTGCCTCACAGCGCCAGAGACCCGGGTTCAATTCCCGCCTCAGGCGACTGACTGTGTGGAATTTGCACGTTCTCCCCGTGTCTGCGTGGGTTTCCTCCGGGTGCTCCGGTTTCCTCCCACAGTCCAAAGATGTGCGGGTCAGGTGAATTGGCCATGCTAAATTGCCCGTAGTGTTAGGTAAGGGGTAAATGTAGGGGTAGGGGTATGGGTGGGTTGCGCTTCGGCGGGTCGGTGTGGACTTGTTGGGCCAAAGGGCCTGTTTCCACACTGTAAGTAACCTAATCTAAAGTAACCTAACCTAATTCACAGGAGAGGGGAAGGGTCACTCAACCCGAAACGTTAACTCTGATTTCTCTCCACAGATGCTGCCAGATTGCTGTGTTTTTCCCACAATTTCCGCTTTTGTCTCTGGAGACAGAAGTGCAGCCCGAGCGAAAGCTTGACCAAAGAAATGGCGTTTGAGAAAGATCTTAATGGAGGAAAGTCAGGGAGAGAGGCGGAAAAGTTTAAGGACGGGATTCCAAAGCGGACGACAAAAATGGCTGAGCGAAGGGAATCAGGAATGAACAAATTGGACATGATCTTAGAGATGGAGGAAATGACAGAGTTGGGGTGACAAGACAACTTCAATATGATGGCAATGATAGACTGATCCAGTGAAAGTCAGTGAGCTTCAGGGTGACTGATGAATGGAACTTGTACAAGGATGAATTCCTTCTCTAAGAAGGTTGTGAATCTGTAGAATTCTTTACCACAGAGGTTGCATCATCAAGGCTGAGGCAAATTTTTAATCAGCAAGAGATTATGGTGAAAAGGCAGCAAAATAGAGTTGAGGATTATCAGATCAGCCACCATCTCATTGACTACAGAGCAATCTCAATGGCCTACTTTAGAATCATAGAACCCCCTACACTGTGGGAACAGGCCCTTAGGCCCAACAAGTCCACACTTACCCTCCAAAGAGTAAACCACGCAGACCCATTCCCCTGACTAATGCACCTAACCTATACATCCCTGCACACTATGGGCAATTTAGCACAGCCAATTCACCTGGTCTGCACATCTTTTTGGATTGTGCAAGGAAACCGAGTGCCCGGAGGAAACCTGCACGGACACAGGGAGAATGTGCAAACTTCACACAGAGAGTCACCCAAGACTGGAATCAAACCCGGATCCCTGGTGCTGTGAGACAGCAATGCCAACCACTGAGCCACTGTGCCACTTCTGCTTGTACATCTTGGGTGCAGGTCAGGAAGCAGGCAGCTGAAATTTATAAGAGAGAACAGCGATCGCAATGAGAAAAGCAATGGAATAGTCAGGGGGTATGTGAGGACTGGGGAGTTTTAGCAGAAGCCGAGATTGACTGGAGGCAGACGATTTGATGTTTCGGGCAAAAGCCTTTCATCAGCAGCCCTGCTGTGCTTTTCCAGCACCTCACACTCGAATCTAATTTTCAGCATCTTCAGTCCTGGCAGAAGATGATGGACCCAACATCCTGTGATCCCTGTCTCTGAATCTGATTGGATTTTAAATGACCAGCTCAGCTTTAGATGACTTCTACATTGGAGGCCCCTGGACACGGATGGAACTATGAACAATGTCTCTTTGTTCAGCAACACTCCCTAGGACCTTACCACTCAGTGTATAAGCCCAGTGCTAAGATTTGCTTTACCAAAATGCAGCACCTCGCATTTATCTGAATTAAACTCCATCTGCCACTTCTCAGCCCATTTGCCAATTTGGTCCAGATCCTGTTGTAATCCAAGGTAACCCTCTTCGCTGTCCACTACACCTCCAATTTTGGTGTCATCTGCAAACTTACTAACTGTACGTCTTATGCTCCCATCCAAATAATTTTTATAAATGACAAAAAGAAATGGATCCTGCACCGATCCTTGTGGCACTCCACTGGTCACAGGCCTCCAGTCTAAAAAACAACCCTCCACCACCACCAACACGGTCTTCTACTTTTGAGCCAGTTTTGTATCCAAATGGCTAGTTCTCCCTGTATTCTGTGAGATCTAACCTTGCTAACCAGTCTCCCATGGGGAACCTTGTCGAACGCCTTACTGAAGTCCATATAGTTCATAGCTCTCGCTTTTCCCTCATCAATCCTTTTTTTCACTTCTTCAAAAAACTCAATCACATTTGTGAGGCATGATTTCCCAGGCACAGCACCATGTTGACTATCCCTAATCAGTCCTTGCCTTTCCAAATACGTGCATATCCTGTCCCTCAGGATTCCCTCCAACAACTTGCTCACCACTGACATCAGGCTCTGTAGTTCCCTGGCTTGTCCTTACCACCTTTCTTAAACAGTAGCACCACGTTAACCATCCTCCTTTACAGAAACCACACCATATCGTTTTGAAGAAACATTGAACTCTGATTTCTCTCCGCAGGTGCTGCCAGATCTGCTGAACTTTTCCATCAATTGTTGCTTTTGTTCCTGCTATTACAGTGGGCAGGATGTCAGGTAAGCGGATTAACCCTTTGGGCCATTTGGATTTGAGGGGGGCAGGTTGTTGTTGGTTGGGATGAGGGGAGGGGCTGTCAGAATGGGTCAGTGGAGAGCATCATGGGCCAGGTCAGGAAAGTAGAAGTTTGGGGGTGGGGGGGCGGGAACGGTCAGAGGTCAAGTCTCCTTCTTTCCCTCTCCATTCTGCCTTTGCTTTATTGTCTTGTCCCCCAACCCCTCATACTCTTGGACATTTGTCTCAACTGAGATGAACAGCCAGGGCAGCGGTTAAAGAAGATGGTCCCTTCCTGCAATTTGCAGAACATGTGAGCTTTTGGTTGCAAGTAAGGCTCACATACCTAGGAGTCTGATAGATTTTCGACTTATCCCTGGGTGAGGTACCAACTGGGGTCTCTTGGGCATAAAGGCTAGGAGGACCAGAAGGCCTCTGACCTCCCCAAAGATAAAGTTGGCTCATATGTGAACCATACGGTTGGAAACATGGAAACAGAGGAGGGCATTCAACCCTCAGCCCTCTTCTACTAATCTGACAGGATCCTCTCTGGCTTAACTCTACCCATGGCCTTCATCAAGCAGGCCTTTATATTCCAACAATCTGTCAAGCTCAGTTCTGAAATTTTCAATTGAAGTCCAGCTATTTGAAGGGGAGCTCCCAGAACTCCACAACCACCTTCGTGTGAACCAGTGTTTCCTGATGTCACTCCCAAATGACCTGGCTCTAATTGTACTGGTGATGACCCCCTCTTTATTGACGCGCTTTACCGTATCAACTCCTTTAATCAATTGCAAATCAGAAAATCGTGCAAATCAATGTTTCAAAGGAGGCTATTTGGCCCATTGCGCTCATGCTGGTCATAATATGCAACCAGACTGATCCTGCTTTCCAGCTCTCTGGCCATGGCTCAATGGGACATGATACATATCCAAGAATTTTTTAAATGCAGGGAGTTTTTGCCCACAACACCTTTGCAGACAATGATTACCGATATCCCAGCACCGTCTGGGTGAAACAATTTACCCTCAACTGCTCTTTCTCATCGTCATTCTAGACAAGGTGCCAAACTGAGGGAAGCCATTTCATCTACCAGCGAAAGATGCCCTGCTGTAATTTTGTAATACATCAGTACAGCACCTTCCCAACACAAAATGGGTCAGCGTTGCCTCAGACAATTAATAATGATGCAGGTTCGGGGAGTGTTAGTGCACTGGCAGAAGGGGCTCTTTCTAATGTCTCAGCCACAAGCACCATTTAATCGGTTATTGGGCCTCACTGGTTGAAGCAGGAGTGCACTGTTCGGCTAGTAAGCCAGCCTATGCTTAGAGGGTTGGGGGACATAGGTTTGGATCTCACCACAGCATTGGTGGAATTTAAATTCAATTTCAATTCTGTTTTCTGTTCTCATTGGAAAGAAGAAGGCTAAGAGGGGATTTGATAGAGACATGCAAGATGATCAGAGGATTAGATAGGTTAAACAGTGAGAGTCTTTTTCCTAGGATGATGTTGTCAGCTTGTACGAGGGGGCATAACTACAAAGTGAGGGGAGATAGATTTAAGACAGATGTCAGAGGCAGGTTCTTTACGCAGAGAGTGGTAAGGTATGGAATGCCCTACCTGCTAATGTAGTCAACTCAGCCTCATTAGGGAAATTTAAACAACCCTTAGATAGGCACATGGATGATTTTGGGATAGTGTAGGGGAACGAGCTGAGAATAGTTCACAGGTTGGTGCAACGTCGAGGGCCGAAGGGCTTGTTCTGCACTGCATTGTTCTATGTTTCCGTGCTGTATATCTCTACGACTTGATGACTCTAACTGTTGTTAAAATCCATCCGGTTCACTAATATCCTTCAGGGAAGGAAGTCTACTGCCCTTACCTGCTCTGGCCTATACGTGACTACAAATCCATTGCAATGTAGTTGACTCTGATCTGCTAGCTGAGGTGAGCAGATGGCTCGGTAGTAAGATCTTGTGGTATTGTCGCTGGATTGTTAATCCAGAGACCCAGGTGATGTTCTGGGGACCTGGGTTCGAATCCCACTCCGACAGACTTTGAACTCAATCAACGTTTGGAATTAAGAGTGTGACGAAGACCATGTTGCTATTGCTGATTGTCAGACAAACCTATCTGGTTCACTCATGTGATTTAGGGAAAGAATTTGCCATCCTTACCTGGCCTAGCCTACATGTGACTCCAGATCCATAGCAATGTGGTAACTCCTCACTGCCCTCTGGGCAATATGCGATGGACAATAAATGTTGGCCTAGACAGTGACACCCATGTCTCATGAAACAATAAAGAAGAAACATCTGTTTATTTTTTATTCATTCATAGGATGTGAGGGTCACTGGTCAGGCCTGCGTTTACTGCCCATTATTAATTGCCCAGAGGACAGTTATAAGTCAATTATTTTTACTGTGTGTCTAGAGTCAAATGTTATAGGCAAGAATGGAAAATTTCCATCCTTAAATGACATTAGTGAACCATAGGAGTGTTTAACAACAATCAGCATGATCATCATTAGCCCAGAGTTTCTTTTATTCCAGATTTTTTTATTGAGTTCAAATTTTATGGGATGGTATTCGAACCCAGGTTCCCAGAGCATGAGCCTGAGGTTCTGGATTACTAGTTTAAGTGGGAAAAACAAAGAATATGGCTCGACGGCTCGCCCTCCCTGAGAAAAGCATGATGGGAAAAGTCTTACCAAACACACTCTGTTTCTTATGATGGCGTTAACCTCTTTTCAAAGAACTGGTTCGAAAAGGACAGAACAGAGACGAGCATCACTGCAACAAACAAACCTACAGGGGGCCTTCGGGAACTGTCCTGGGACACAGAGCTTTCATTCGGCCTGGCTGTTAAATTATTTCATTGTACGCTCTTTGAAATTGAATATTCCAAACTCAACTACATTATCTCCTTGGTGTAATCGTCTGCTCAGCGGCTCGTGAAGGCACCCACATAAAATCAATACCAATTACCTCAGAGTGCTATGACGCTGATTCCTCCAATTGCAGCATATGTTTGTGGAGAATCAAGCAATCCATCTTCATATCAGCTAAGTAATGCACTTGGGGTTAAAGGCCAGCCCAGCTCCCCTCCTTCTCCCTGTATGATTACCTCGCGATGAAACAGGAACGTGTTTATTGATTGGCCTGAACGTAATAGAATCTACCAATCAGGGACAGGACAGGGTGGGAGTTCAGGAGTGGGGTGGAGGGGTGGGGGGTTGGTGAGGTCAACAGAGATGGAATTGTATCATCATAAGCTGCTAATGTCGGACAATCAGCAGGGCTCTTTATCATTCTGTTAGCTAGCTGATAGACGCACAGCTCTGCTCAGATCATCCACATCTGTCTGTGTAATCTTGGCCCTACTGCACTTCACTTCACTGTCAGTCCAGCAGCATAGAGTCATACAGCATGGAAACAGACCCTTCTGTCCAATCAGTCCAGAAATGCTTGTCCCTTACTTTCAAATTCTTCCAGGATCTCAGACTTCCCTAACTTCCCCAGCCTTACAGCACAACTGTGTTACTCCAAATCTGGGTCCATCAGACCGTAAGATATATGAGCTGAAATTAGGCCATTCAGCCCATTGAATCTGCTCCATCATTCAACCATGGCTGATAAGTTTCTCAACCCCATTCTCCTGCTTTCTCCCTGTAACCCTTGATTCCTCCTGATACTCAAGAACTTATCTATCTCTGTCTTAAATATACCCAATGACCTGACCTCCACAGCCTTCTGTGGCGGTGAATACCATAGATTTACTACTCCCTGACTGAAGGGGTTTCTCCTTATCTCCATTCTAAAAGGTCTTCAGTTTACTCGAAGGCTGTGCCCTCGGGTCCTGATCAGCCTTGGTCAAATGGTGGAACAGACTCAATGGGCCAAATGGTCGAATTCTGCTCTTCTATCTTATGGTCCTATAAATTCCTGATTTTAATTGTTCCACCATAGTGGGCATGCCTCTGACTGTCCAGAACCCCAGCTCTGGAGTTGTCTCCTTAAACTTCACTGCCCCTTCTCTCCTCCCTTAATATTCTTCTAAATAACCTCTTTGACCAAGCTTTTGGCCACATGACCTAATCTTGAAATGAGAAGAATTTTTAATGGAATAGGAACGTTCCCACTAATCAACACCCTCACACCCCACCCCTCCTGCCCCCACAAAGTGTCACCAGTGCAACCCTTTGGTATAATCATCTAAAACATTGCCTCTTATTGGAAGGGGTCACCTATTTGGGGTCTTCCACATAAAGCAAGACTGAACCTTGGCCCTCAGTATCAGAGAGTCACTGAGGAATCCAGGAGGGAATTGAGAGGAACGTCTTCATGCAAAACTGGTTTAGGATGCGGAACTTGTTACAGATGAACTGGTTGAGTCATAGAAACATAGAAAGTAGGAGCAGGAGGAGACAATTTGGCCATTCGAGCCTGCTCTGCCATTCATCACAATTATGGCTGATTGCCCAACCTGATAATGTAATCCTGCTTTCTCCCCATAGCCTTAAATCCCATTCGTCCCAAGTGCTATATCTAGCCGCCTCTTGAATACATTCAATGTTTTGGTATTAACGACTTCCTGTGGTAATGAATCCCACAGGCTCACCCACTCTTTGGGTGAAGAAATGTCTCCGCATCTCCGTCGTAAATGGTCCACCCCGAATCCTCAGAGTTTGATCCCCCTAGTTTTGGACACACCCACCATTGGAAACATCCTCCCTGCATCTACCCTGTCTAGTCCTGTTAGAATTTTATAAGGCTATATGTGATTCCTCCCCCTCCCCCACCCCTCACATCTGAACTCCAGTGAAAACAAGCCTAACCTAGTCAATCTCTCCTCATGTGTCAGTCCCACCATCCCCGGAATCAGCCTGGTAAACTTTCACTGCACTCCCTCGAGAGAAAGAATATTCTTCCTCAGGAAAGGCAACCAAAACTGCCCACAATATTCTCAGTGTGGCCTCACCAAGGTCCTGTATAACTGCAACAACACATCCCTATTCCTGTACTCGATGTACTTACAAATGAACTGGCAAAGCAAAGAAGAGAGAAAGGAAACTAAAAGAACTGTTCCTGAGATTCAAAGAGCTAAGGGTGGGACAAGACGTGTACGGAGTATGAACACTGGCAGGGGATTTCTGGGTCCTTCGGCTTACATTGTGATAGGAGCTAGAAGTAGAGAGGGAGGAAATTCCAAAGACAACCAAGGCAGCTGAAGGCTCAGCCACCAGTGATGGTGCTTAGGCAGTCAGGAGTGCCCAAGAAATGTTGGTGTTGTGGAGATAATTCTCCACTACCTCTCTCATTTGCCATCGATGAGCAAAAGTCACAAGTGTCAGTGGCCTATCCCACTACACCGGGCAGCACAACGAAGTTGGATCTCCTCTTCTTTCAATTCTTACATGTATTGGACAACAGGACTCAATTGCAGAGATCTGATAAGCTTTTACTTGTTACATATGATTTGTTGAACATTCATCTTTGGCTCTGGTGAGTTTTTGTCTAAACCCTTAGCTCTGCCAAGATATTACATGGGGGTGAGGAGATGATGGGGATTTGGATGGTGAGGGAGTGGGCTAGGAGGAGGGAGAGCAGGTCTCCCTTCATAATGCTCCAGTTGGCACAGTGTGTTGGGTAAATGTTTGTTCTCTTAACGCGAGGCATTCTCAAATGGGTGTATGTGGAATGGGAGTCTGAGGATTGGGAGTACTGGCTGACTCCCCCATTTCGGCATCACTCTAGCTGTGAACGCGAGACCTCTGCCGATTGTTCTATGTGATATAGGGGGAAAACTCTCTGCTATTCTTTATGTTTGACATTAGCCGCGTGGCTCAAGTGGGACAAGCTTCAGACCTACTCTGCTCAGGATGCTCCAATTGACCCCTTGTGACTGCCAAACTCAAAGGGGCACCTTGCTATGGAACCAGAATGGCTGTCTGTCCCAGAGCTCACTCAACTCTTAATCACTTCGATCAAACAATTTTCAAATGTTGGCCGTTGATGGGAAGAGTGACCCTCAGTTGCCCATCCTCTTTGAGTACTGGAAATGCCAAAAGGGCCCTGAGCATTTGATGAGGTTTTAAAAACCTCCGGACGCTTGATTCTTTATGACATCTCAAGTTCAAGTCCCATTTCCATTCTATAGATCTGAGTAGAAAGTCCAGGGCTGGCAATTCTAATACTGAGGGAGAGTTGCATTGTTGTACGTTCCTTCTCTTGATCAATAATTTAAGACAGAATCCAAGCTTGCCTCCAACGGGGTATTTTAACACTATCCCATGTAACATGTGAAACTGGATGTGGAAACTGAAGAATCTAAGAGCAATTTATTGCGGATGACTATTGTACACCAACATTACTGAGACAGTTAGTATCTGGGCTTGTAAGGTAATGTATTGAGGTAACCATTTCCAAGGAGCATGCTTCAGGTAGCCTCAGGATAAGATGGAGCGTGAGATCTTTATCACAAGCTATCCTGTGGGGAGGCAGTGTCCAAGTGGTATTGTTGCTGCCCTGTTAATCCAGTGACCCAGGCAATATTCTGGGTACCCAGGTTCAAATCCTGCAATGCGGATGGTGAAATTTGAATTTGAATGATGACCATGAATTAATTGTTGGGGGAAAAATCCCATCTGGTTCACTAGGGGAGGAAACTGCCATCCTTACAAAGTCTAGCCTACATGTGACTCCAGACACACAGTAATGTGGTAGATTCTTAACTGCCCTCTGAGAAAGGCAATAAATGCAGGCCCAGTGACACCCTCATCCCATGAATGAATTTTTAAAAATGATCTCATAGAGTCATAGAGATGTACAGCATGGAAACAGACCCTTTGGTCCAACTAGTCCATGCCGACCAGATATCCCAACCCAATCTAGTCCCACCTGCCAGCACCCGGCCCATATCCCTCCAAACCCTTCCTATTCATATAACCATTCAGATGCCTTTTGAATGTTGCAATTGTACCAGCCTCCACCACCTCCTCTGGCAGATCATTCCATACACGTACCACCCTCTGCGTAAAAAAGTTGCCCCTTAGGTCTCTTTTAAATCTTTCCCCTCTCACCCTAAAGTTCTGGACTCCCCCACCAGGGAAGAGACTTTGTCTATTTGTCCTATCCATGCCTTTCATGATTTTATAAATCTCTATAACGTCATCCCTCAGCCTCTGATGCTCCAGGGAAAACAGCCCCAGCCTGTTCAGCCTCTCCCTGCAGCTCAAATCCTCCAACCCTGGCAACATCTCTTCAAGATAGCTGCCACACAGACTATGGGGCATGGCACAGAAAATCTGAGAGCCTGTCATTCTTATCAGGTATACTGTAAAGATCCCACAGCAAAATTGTGAAGAACCTTAGGGCAGTTCTACCCAAAGCACACCCTTCAACCAACAACACTGAAAAATACAGATACAGAGGATGCTGGAGAAACTCAGCAGGTCTGGCAGCATCTGTGGAGAGAGAAACAGAGATAATGTTTTGAGTCCAATATGACTCTTCTTCAGAACTCAACTTAGTATACTGGACTCGAAACATTGACTCTGTTGTTCTCTCCACAGATGCTGCCAGAGTTTCTCCAGCATTCTCTTTTATTTCAGGATTCCAGCATCTGCAATATTTTGCTTCTATTTGAATGCTGCACATATGTCTGATCATTAACTCGTTGCTGTTTACTAGTTTAATGTACTTAATCTGCCTGCCACACTTCTTATATTAATAGGAACACTGCCTTTTTTTGTTTCAGATCTCCAGCATCTACAGTTCTCTATTTTATATTATTGTCAAGGGAGCAAAGTGTTCCAAAGCATGGTCACAACACGTTAGTGGGCAGGGACAGTGTGCAGTCCCGAGGCTAATGGGATGTTCTCCTTTATTTTGGTGGGAATTGAATTTAAAAGTATGGAGTGTTACATATTAATCAATTGAAACCTGCATCCCCATTCTAAATAATTAAAGACTTAACAGGTTTGTCTAATACATCACATCAATTGTATGACACTTTGATCTTTTACTTATAAAGTCTGTGTCCTATGTTCCTGCCCCACTAGCGACCTGATGAAGGAGCAGTGCTCTGAAGGCTTGTACTTTCAAATAAACCTGTTGGACTATAACCTGGTGTTGTGTGATTTTTAACTCAGTTGTATAGGACACAGTTGTGAGGCCACATCTCAAATATTGTGTCTGGATTTGATCTCATGTTTTTATTCATTCACAGGATGAGGGCATCACTGGCTAGGCCAGCATTTATTGTCCAGTTAAGAGTCAATCACATGGGTGTGGGCCTGGATTCACACGTAGGCCAGACTTTAGGGATACCATTTTCCTTCCCTAAAGGACATTAGTGAACCAGATGGGTTTTCCCTCCAACAATCAAGAATGGTGTCATGGTCATTATTAGACTCTGGAAATCCAGATTTTTATTGATTTGAAATTCTACCATCTGCCATTGTAAGAATTGAACCAGAACATTACCTGGTTCTCTGGATTAACAGTAAATATGTTAAAACTGACTCTGAAGATTCTGAATTGATACCTGGCACAAACCGGTTGTCTTATGAGGAATGATCGGACAGACAGACCTTTCACTGGAGTTTTGAAGCGTGAGGAACGATTTGATTGGAGTGTATAAGATCCTGAATGGTCATGATAAGGTGTACATAGAAAGAATGTTTCCTCACGTGGGTGAATCATTGAATCCCTACAATGTGGAAGCTGACCATCTGGTCCATTGAGTCCATAACCAACCCTCTGAATAGCATTCCACAGCGACCCAGTCTATCCCTGTAACCCTGCATTTCCCATGGCTAACCTACCTAGCCTGCACATCCCTGGACACTATAGGTAATTTAGCATGGCGAATGCACCTAACCGGCACATCATTGGATGGTGGTTGGAAACCAGAGCACCCTGACAAACCTACACAGATACAGGGACAATATGCAAACTCCACACAGATAGTCACTCAAGGCTGGACTCGAACCCAGAACCTGGGTATTCTGAGGCATCAGTGTTAACCACTGAGCCACCGCATCACATCATCATGAATCCCAGTAGGGAGCACTGTTTTAAAATAAAGGACTGGCTGTTATGAGGAGAGTTTTTTTTATTAATCAGAGGGTAATGGTGTTTTCTTAATGGAGTAGGAAGATACGCTTCAGCCCATTGGGTTCTATGACTTTGGGACTCTCTACCTCAGAAGGTCAAGGAGGTGGGTCATTGGATATTTTAAAGCTGGAGATAAATAGATTGTCTGGGGAATCTAAGCTACTTGAGGGTAGATGGGAACATGGAACTGGAACCATATAATGGAACAGCCATGATTCTGTTGAATGGTGGAGAAGAGTCAATGTGGAATGAGCTATTTGTGATCAATGTTTGTATGTTTATATTGCAGGAGTGATCAAATTTTAAAATTACTTCATTGACTGTGATGGACCTCTGGGATGCCTTCAGGTCCAAAAAAGGTGCGATATAAATGCTTTCCTTTTTCTTGCTTCAATCCAACAGTTGATTTGGTCATTACAGAGTTTACGGCACTGAGTGAAGACAATTAATCTGTCCTTTTGGACAAATCCCACCAGCTCCCAACCCCCAAGTGAATCACAGTGCTGCAAAACGAGCCACTCACCTCATTGATGGTTGTGGGATCTTGCTGCGCACACAAAAAGCATGGGTTGCCACATTTGCACTCCACCGCAAACTAACTCTTTGTGTACAATATTCTTTGAGGTTTCTCCATGAGGTTGGACGAGAATGAGCCTGTTCATATAAATACCTTTTTTCACCCTAACGGAAAGGACCAATCTTTTCTTCATTCTTTCATGGGATGTGAGAGTAGCTACCTATCCTTAATTGCCCTTGAACTGAGTGCCCTGCTCGGCCATTTTGGGTTGGTGGGTGGGGGGTGGGGGGTGGGGAGATGAGGTTTGAGAGTCAACCATGTCACTCTGAGTCTGGAGTCACATGTAGGCCAGAATGGGTAAGCTTGGGAGATTTCCTTCTCTAAAAGACATCGATGAACCAGACAGGGTTTGATAATGAAGTGCTCATGGTTATTGAGACTAGCTTCAGATGTCCTTTCCATCAATTAATTAAATTCAAATCATCCCCTGATAGGATTTCAACCTGCATTTCCAAAGCATTAATCTGGAATACTCGCCCAGTGACATTATCATGACACCACCAGGATCCACCCCACCCCATTGATGCATGTCCTTTGTGTTAATTGACTGCCGCCTCTCCTCAACAAAAATATAAGGAGTACATTCTGTTAAAATAAAAAGGAATTATAATTTCAAAAGATTTGCAAAGGGGAAGGAGACCAAAAACAAAATCGATCGGATCCAATCAATTCTCATAGAAATTTCATGAACTTTAAAATCAGATGGTTTCTCATGGGGGGGCCAAAGTCTGTAATCCATGGGGAGGAGCGAACATCACTTAAATGAAAGGCTTAGCTTCTCTAAACTACCCACCCCACCCCCACCCTGATTTGGTCCATAAAATCAGACCTTCGAGAAAGTAAACGCACCACTAAAAGGGGCCTCATTAAAACCTGCGGATGATGTACGATCAATAGGTCTGGAGGATGATTGGTTTCTGAAGTCAGTCTGCTCATCCCTGTTGCTCTCCTGGCTGAAAGCAAAACAACCTTTTTCAGGATGGCAGCGTGTAACTAGTGGAGTGCCACAGAGATCCGTGCTGGGGCCACAACAGATCATAATGACTCGGCTGAGCCAGATTTGCGAATGATCCAAAAATATGTTGGAAGGAATGTAGTGAGGAGTCTGCAGAGAGAGGCAGACAGATGATGGGATTGGGGTCACTCCGAGGGGAAGCCTGTTTAAGTGGCTCACACATTCAGCATGTTCCATAACCATCTCCTTTTACTTTGTCCCATCATCCCTTTTTGATATTTAATCTCTTTAGCCATCTCATCATGGGCCTTCCTCCTTCCCTCTGACTTAATCCTTCTTCTGGGCTTGTTTTAAACCATCCACTGAAATGTTGGCTCCTGTTTCTTCTCCACTGTTGATTGTTTCCAGTTATTTTTGCTTGCATTTCCCAACAACTCCCTGGTGGGGGTCTAAAGCAGGCTTTAAATGTCTTGTATATGCTCATTAGTAGCCCATTGCTGGTGGAGATGAATACATTAGTTGCCCAGGATTGTTCAGTTACCAGAAACAGTCCAGAGCTAGGCAGTGAGTGCTAAAACATGGCGACACTCCAGTGCAGTACTGAGGGAAATGCTACACTGTCAGAGCATGGGAATAAGATGCCAGAAATTGGAGATTCTGTCTGCACTCTGTGGATGAGGTAAAGAAACTCCCACTGCATTATTCGAGGAAGAACAGGACAGTTCTCACTAGAGTGGCCAAGACGGATATGCATACATTGGCCAACATCATGAAATCAGTATCACAATACTGCTGTGAGACCTTGCCATGCCAAAACTGGCTGCTTAATTTCCAGTGTGACAACTTTATTGGCTGTGGACCATTTGGGAGGTGTTGAGTTCATCTCATTTATTTATTTATTAACGGGAAAGGGCATCACTGGCTAGCCAGAGGACTGTGAAGAGTTAACCACATGGCTGTGGGTCTGGAGTCACATGTAGTCCAGACCAGTAAAGGATGGCAGTTTTCCTTCCCTAGAGGACATCAGTGAACTAGATGGGTTTCTCCAGTAATTGACAATGGTTATTACAGCACTCATAATTCTAGTTTTTTAAAATATAACTTAAATTTCACCATCTGCCCTGGTGGGATTCAAACCCAGGTGCCCAGAATGTTCACTGGATGTCTGGATTAACAGTCAGCAATAATACCATGAAGCCATTGCCACATCTGAAATATGCTCATAAAACATGTTATATAAATTGATATTCTCCCCTTTGTATCTGGGAGTTTGAGCCCAATGGGAAGAATCCAGGCTGACCCATTGGTGTGGTCCTGATGGGACAGACATGATAAGAAAGGGCCATTTTTTTAAAGTTGCACATTTGTACAGCTATGATGTTCTGCGACATTAGACACTCCATCCTTCTGATGAGACAATAACCTTATTGTTCCAATCAGCCATTTTGCTGGTTTGAGGCCATTTAAGACACCTTGCTGGGAAAGTACAAACAAAATGTATTCTTTGTGTTTTCATCAGTTTCCCTCCCTCACTTAATGTTGGCAGAAATGCTATTTCACGCCCCCTCCCCCACTCAGGTTTAAAGAAGTCGACATAAAGGGCCGAGAGGTGTGGGCAATGAAAGTATTAGACACGATCTTTTCCCTGGGGTGGGGGAGTCCAGAACTCAACGGCACAGGTTTAAGGTGAGAGGGAAAGATATAAAAGGGACCTAAGGGGCACCTTTTTCATGCAGAAGGTAGTGTGCGTATGGAATGAACTGCCAGAGGAAATGGTGGGGGCTGGTACAATTACAGCATTTAAAAGGTACCTGGATAAATACATGAATAGGAAAGGTTTAGGGCGTTAGGAGCAAGTGCTGGGACTTGAATGGTTTGGATATCTGGTCAGCATGGACGAGCTGGACCAAAGGGTCTGTTTCCATGCTGGACATCTCTATGACTCTTCCATCTCATCTTTGACCCTCAACCTAGCCCCAGAACTATTTGAGCTTAAAGAGGTGGCACTCCGTGACATCCCGCCCATCCTGACCCTACCCTTGAAGTATATCAATGGCGGCTCTCTAGATGAGTCAACTTGGGTCAGGCAGGAAGGGACTGTGATGACAAAAGGAGGGCTGGATGTAACCAGGTTGTTGGTGTGATTTGATAGCAGAAATCAGAATCAATACTCCCCACTAGGAAGGCTGATCAATAGCAGCTAAATTATTGCAGCAGATTGTCTCTTATGGGGGGTGGGGGATACGTGTTTGCTCTGCCTGTCGATAGCTCAAGAGCCTTTCTCTCATCAACTCCTCCATGTCTTGCTTGAGGGGGTGGGTGGGGTCTCTGACAAAGACCAATCAGGAGAGGAGGAAGCGTTACTTGCTGGGTGAGGCCACAGATCATTTGGATGAGTGGAGACCCTCTTGGTGCTGTCACTGAGAGGATAGCTTACACACCCCTTCGCTCTCAAACTCCCTGCTGCTGAAAGTACAGCTCAGCTCAAAACGCTGAACTCATAACATCAATTTTATTGCCGTTCTTCGTCAATCTAATGATCATCTTTATTGAGTCTCTTCACTAACAGCTTGAATAAGGATTTCATACCACATTAGCTTCGGGATTTATGCTCACAGTCACGGCTTCCGAACAGAACTGCAAAGGCCTGTCACTTCATCGCGTCGCCTCCATCCACACTCCCTGTCACACACTTAACCACCCCCCACCCCCCGCAATCGAGCCACCCACGTTCCTCCACCCCTGCTCAACCTTACAGGCAGCGGTTGTAATTAAATTGTAGCATCAGGTGACCATTGCTGTCAGGGAGTGGCAGAAGTCAGGACTTCACTGCCCGGGCTTTGTCTAACACTGCAAGGGGCTGCCATTTCCACCTCTCCTGGCCCACCGAGAGTGATGGCAGAATTTCACCTCACCAACATTAACACTGACCTCAAACAAATGGGCTCCTGTCATTGCAAATCCCTCTGTGTAGCTGAACTCAAGGTTGCCTCTTTCCCCCTTTCCTAGGACTTGGTGCTGGGTCTCAGGTGACCTCCCACTGCCCGCTCACTTCCTCTGAGCTGCTGTGTTGTACTAAAGAATAAAAAGTGAGGTCTGCAGATGCTGGAGATCAGAGCTGAAAACGTGTTGCTGGTTAAAGCACAGCAGGTCCGGCAGCATCCAAGGAACAGGAAATTCGATGTTTCGGTCACAAGCCCTTCATCAGGAATGTGTTGTACTAAAGCCACATTTGCAACAAATAGGTGGGAAGGCAAATTTGGCACAAAAAGGGTTTTGGGAGAGAAATACACAGGTTAAGTCAATGGGTAAAAACTTGGGAGGGGGGAGCATAACATGAGAGAATGTGAGGTGGTGACTTTGGCAGGAAGAAAGGAGGAGCTGAATATGCATAAAGTGGAGAAAGACTGTAGCACTGAGGGAACTGGAGGTCCTTGTTCATGTTCATCACTATAAGCTACTATCGAAGTGGGGCAGGTAATGGGGAAAGCAAGCAGCTTTCAGCCCTTTATCTCAAGATCAATATCCCGGCGCTGTAGGCAGTCCAGAGAAGGTTCACTAGGTTGGTCAGGATATAGAGGGATTTTATAATGAGGGAGTTGAGTAGGTTAGGCTTATACTCAATGGAATACAAAAGAATAAGTGATGACCATATTGAAACATCCAAGATTCTTTGAGGACTTGTGTCCCCCAGCTCTAGACCCCACAGCCAGGGGAAGTACAATTTCCGCATCTTTTTTTCTATCCTTTTAAGAGCTCCACAAGTTTCGATGTAATCACTTGTCATTCTTCTAGCCTCTAGAGAATACAGTCCCAGTTTCCTCACATTCACTTCAGCCCCACCATCCTGGATTCAGTCAGGTGAACATTTGTTGCACTCTCTCAATGCAAGTTTATCCTTCCATCGGCAAGGGGACCAGAACAGCCCTCAGTACGGCAGGTGCAACCTCGCCAGACTTCTATACAAATAAAGCTACGTTTCTTTGCTCCTATACTCAGTGATAAAACATTCTGTTTATCTTCCAGATTGCTTTTTGTACCTGCCGGCAAGCTTTCAATGACTTATGAGCAAGGACACCTCGGTCTTGATGGATACCGACAGTCTCAATCTCTCAGCATTTAAGTAGCACAGTACTCTGTACCTTTGTTCTTCCTCACAAAGTTATTTAGTTAACATATTATTTACATTGTTTTTATTCATTCATGGGATGTGGGAGTGGCTGGCAGGGCCCAGCATTTATTGCCCGTCCCTAGTTGCCCTTGAGAAGGTGGTGGTGAGCTGCCTTCTTGAACTGCTGCTGTCCAAGTGCTGTGGGTTGACCCACAATGCCCTTAGGGAGGGAATTCCAGGAATTTGACCCAGTGACAGTGAAGGAGTGGCGATATATTTCCAAGTCAGGATAGTGAATGTCTTGGAGGGGAACTTGCAGGTGGTGGTGTTCTATGTATCTGCTGCCCTTGTACTTCTAGATGGAAGTGGCTGTGGGTTTGAAAGGTGCTGTCGTATGATCTTTGGTGAATTTCTGCAGTGCATCTTGTAGATAGTACACACTGCTCTCACCGAGCGTCGGTGGTGGGTAGAGTGGATGCTTATGGATGTGGTGCCAATCAAGCAGGCTACTTTGTCCTGGATGGCGTCAAATCTCTTGCATGTTTTTAAAGTGTATCATCTGAAAAATCTCGAAATGTTGCAATTGACTCCAAATCCAAATCATTGATATAGTTGATGAACAGCAGTGATCCGTGCTTGTTAACCAACCCTCAATCCATGCTAATCCATTACCATTGAGCCAATGTGTATTAACTTTGCTTGCTAACTTCCTATGTGGAATTTTACTGAAAGTTTTCTGTACTCCTATGTACACTATATTGGCTGGTTCTCCCTGATCGACACACTCTGTAGGGAATCTAATCTAATAACATCCTCAAAAAAAACCTCTCCAAGTTTGTCAAACATGATTTCCCTTTATAAATCCACATTGATTCTGTCCATTCTGACAGTCAATATCCAGTAATCACTTCCTTTATTGTACAATCTAATATTTTCCCCGATTCCTGATGAAGGGCTTATGCTCGAAACGTTGAATTCTCTATTCCTGAGATGCTGCCTAACCTGCTGTGCTTTGACCAGCAACACATTTGCAGCTGTGATCTCCAGCATCTGCAGACCTCATTTTTTACTCTTCCAATTGATGCCAGGCTAACAAGGCTGAAATTCCCAATTTTCTCTCCTTCTTTCTGAAACAGTGGAGTTACATTTGAAGCCTTTCAATTTGCAGGCACCACTACAGGACAAGTAACATTTGAAAAATGACAACTGATGCATCAAAAATCTCTTTTTGATATACCAGGGTGAAGGTCATCGGGTACCAGGAATTCATCAACTTTCAGTCCCATTAATTTAACCAATTCTACCTTTTTTTTAACTATACCAATGTCTTTCAGTTGAACACTCTCACTTGGATCATAATTGTTTCATGGGGCACATCTCTTGTTTCCTCTGTGTTGACAGATGTAATATACTTACTTAGCTTCCCTGCCATAGCCCATTACAAATTTTCCTGGCTTTGCCTATAATAGCCTTACATTTGTCTACACTAATCTTTTCCATTTTACAAACCTGTAGAAGCTTTTACAATCTGCTTTTACTTTTCTCCTTCCATATTACATACTCTCTTCCAATAGCAACTTTGATGTACTCCTTTGGTGCATTAAAAAAAACTTTCCAATTCTCAGGCTTTCAATTTATGTTTTTGCAACTTTATGAGTATCTTCATTTGAGCTAATACTAACTTTCACTTTCTTGTTAGTCATGTCTCCTTCAGTCTTCCTGTTGTGTATTTTTGCCTTAAGGGAATGCATGTTATTTTAAAAAGCAAGCATTACTTATTTGAATACTAGCCAGGACCTATCTACCATCAATCCTGTTAATGTATTTTTCCAATCCACCACAGCCAACTTCTTCCTCATACATTCATAATTCCCTTGTTCAGAAATAAGGCTCGAGTTTCAGAGTGAACTATATCTTTTTCAAACTTTCTGAAAAACTCCTATCCTTGTGTGGTTACTATTCTCTCAGGGTTCTTTCATAATAAGATTATTAATTATCCTTTTCTCATTGCATATTGCCAGATCGACAAAAGCCCTTGTGCGGTAGTTGAGCTCCTCGACAATTTGCTCCAGAGAACTATCCCAAACACATTCCAGGAATTAATTGTTCATGGAATTGGTGCCTGTTAGATTTATCCAATCTCTATGTGGATTGAAGTCACCCATGAATACTGCATTTCCCTCGCTGTATGTCTCTTTGCTTTCCTGATGTATACTGTGCTCTAGATTACCGTGACTGCTTGGTGGCCAATAAAGCAGTGCTACCAATGTTGCTTCTTATTGTTTTTAACTGTCACTGACACTAGACCTAGCACTCATTATCAGCATTACCCCATCTCTTTTTTACCCTTATGCTAAACTTCTATATATCTCATATACTCTTTAATATTCCTTATCCAATCTTAGTTATCTTGCAGCCATGTTTTCATTCGAGGAATTAAATCATTAGATTAGATTACTTACAGTGTGGAAACAGGCCCTTCGGCCCAACAAGTCCACACCGACCCGCCGAAGCGCAATCCACCCATACCCCTACCCCTACATATACCCCTTACCTAACACTACGGGCAATTTAGCATGGCCAATTCACCTGACCCGCACATCTTTGGACTGTGGGAGGAAACCGGAGCACCCGGAGGAAACCCACGCAGACACGGGGAGAACGTGCAAACTCCACACAGTCAGTCGCCTGAGGCGGGAATTGAACCCAGGTCCCTGGCGCTGTGAGGCAGCAGTGCTAACCACTGTGCCACCGTGCTACCCTTATCATATGCTTTTACTTCTCCTTGCACTATCTTGTGAATTCATTCTGATAGAGGGCTTCTGACTTTTGAACAGTATACTGTAATTTGACTCGGCAAAAGTGAGGTCTGCAGATGCTGGAGATTAGAGTCAAGATTAGAGTGGTGCTGTACAAGCACAGCAGGTCAGGCAGCATCCGAGGAGCAGGAAAATCGATGTTGCCCGAAATGTCGATTTTCCTGCTCCTCGGATGCTGCCTGACCTGCTGTGCTTTTCCAGCACCACTCCAATCTTCACTGAGTCATTCTAGGATTTATTTCTGCTGCTCTCCATTTACATTTACAGCTTTTCTACTTCCCATAATCAGTTCTGCTGTTAGTCCTTCTTAGGATCCCATCCCTTGATGAGCAAGTTTAAACCCTCTCCAAAAGCATTAGCAAATCTACCTGCAATGATAGGAGTCCCAGTCCTGCTAAGATGTAACACTCCTCCTTTTACAGGTCTCACCCACCGCAGGAGTGGCACGGTGGCTCTGAGGTTAGCACTGCAGCCTCACAGCACCAGGGTCCCAGGTTCAATTCCAGCCTCAGGTGATTATCTGTGTGGAGTTTGCATATTCTCCCCATGTCTGCGCAGGTTTCCTCCCACAGTCCAAAGATGTACAGGTCAGGTGAATTGGCTGTGGTAAATTGCCTGTAGTGTTAGGTGCATTAGTCAGAGGGAAATGCATCCAGGTGGGTTACTCTTTGTGTGGGTGGCACAGTGGTTAGCACTGCTGCCTCACAGCTCCAGAGACCTGGGTTCAATTCTCGCCTCAGGTGACTGTCTGTGTGGAGTTTGCACATTCTCCCTGTGTCTGCGTGGGTTTCCTCCGTGTGCTCCGGTTTCCTCCCACAGTCCAAAAATGTGCAGGTTAGGTGAATTGGCCATGCTAAATTGCCCGTAGTGTTAGGTGAAGGGGTAAATGTAGGGGAATGAGTTTGGGTGGGTTGCGCTTCGGCGGGTCAGTGAGGACTTGTTGGGCCGAAGGGCCTGTTTCCACACTGTAAGTAATCTAATCTAACTCATTCAAAGACCAAGAAATCCTAGACACCATTTTTTTCCACCCATGTATTCTCTTTCATGATCTTCCTATTTCTACACTCACCATGATACTTGACAGCAACTTTGAGGTCATTGGTTAAAGATCCTTGTTTCAGTCTCTTGTCGAGGTCCCTAAATTCTACTTTCAGGACCTCATCCTACTTTTTATCGATATCCTTGTGCCAATGTTAAAAATCACACAACACCAGGTTATAGTGCAACAGGTTTAATTGAAAGCACGAGCTTTCAGAGTGCCGCTCCTTCATCACACAACCACCTGAACCATCACCCTCACCTCAATCACGAATGGAAAACTGGTGAGTGAGTGAGATAGATGCAAGTGATTTCCGTATTCTTTGCTTGATCATTCTAGACTACAGTCATTCATTCCTTTTCTGCCCATTTGACATTAATCTACTTTGCTAATCGTGGGTTCCATGTAGTTCTGAGTTTGCCAAATACATCATGGTGACTTCTGTTAAAAAGTCCTGAGCTTCCAGTTGTCTGTCACTTTAACCCACCACCCTGTTCCCTGGCCAATTTCTCTGTCTCAGGCTTGTTGCAGTGCTCCAGCGAAGCTCAGGACAAGCAGCAAGAACAGCATCTCATTTTCCACTTTGGAATTCTACAGCCTTCTGGACTCAATATCAAGTTCAACAATTTTAGGAGTTGAGGCACCTTCTCCAATGTCTGTACCTCAACTCCCAAACACCAGGCCTTATTGTCACATGGTTTGCTGTTACACACTACCTACTGTCAGTCACTAATCATTCCCATTAGCAGCTATTCAATCTCCCAGGCTGACTATTTATCCAGTCATAGAATCATAGAACCTCTACACTGTGGAAACAGGCCCTTTGGCCCAACCAGTCCATGCCGACCCTCCAAAGAATATCCCACCCAAACCCATTCCCCTACGTTTACCCCTAACCTATACAACCCTGAACACTATGGGCAATTTAGCATGGTCAATCCAGCTAACCTGCGTGCCTTTGGATTGTGGGAAGAATGCTAATACTGCATTTACATTCTTAGCTACCAACTGAAGTTGCATAAGAGAATCATGAACTCAGACACCCAAGTCCCTTTGTGCTTTAGATTACTGAAACCTTTCCCCATTTTGAAATTAGCATATGACCAAAAGACATAGGGACAAAAATTAGTCCATTCGGCCCATTGAGTCTGCTCTGTCATTCAATCATGGCTGATAAGTTTCTCAAGCCCATTCTCCTGCTTTCTCCCTGTCACTCTTGATCCCCTTGATACTCAAGAATCTATCGATCTCAGTCTTCAATGTAGACAATGACATGGCCTCCACAGACTTCCCTGGCAGTGAGTTCCATAGATTCACCACAGTCTGGCTGAAGAAGTTTCCCCTTATCTCCTTTCTGAAAGGTCTTCCCTTTACTCTAAGGCTGTGCGCTCAGATCCGAGTCTCTCCTACCAATGGTAACACCTTCCCAACATCCACTCCATCCAGGCCGTTCAGTATTCTTTATGTTTCAATTAGATCCCTCCTCATTCTCCTAAACTCCACTGAGTTTAAACCCAGAGTCCTCAAACATTCCCCATATGTTACGCTTTTCAATCCGGGACCATTCTTGAGAACCTCCTCTGAACACACTCCAGGGCCAGTACATCCTTTCTAAGATATGGGGCCCAAAACAGCACATAATACTCCAAATGTGGTCTGACTAGAGCTTTGTAGAGCCTCAGAAGTACATCACTGTTTTTATATTCAAGTCCTTTCAAAATAAATGCCTTATTAAGTATAGACACAACCTGCAAGTTTATATCGAGATAATCCTGGACTAGAATTCCCAAGTCTCTTTGCATTTCAGATTTCTGAATTTTTTCCCATTTTTAAATAGTCCATGCCTCTATTCTCACACTTTCCCAGGTTGTACTCCATCCACCACTTTTTTGTTCACTCTCCTAACCTGTCCAAATCCTTCTGCAGCCTCCCCACCTCCTTAACGCTATCTGTCCCTCTCTTTTGTGTCATCTGCAAACTTAGCCCTCAGTTCTTTAATCTAGATCATTAATATATAAAGTGAAAAGTTGTGGACCCAACACAGAGCCTTGCAGAACACCACTTGTCACTGGCTGCCATCCTGAGAACGACCCTTTTATCCCCACTCTCTGTTTTCTGCAGTCAGCCAAGCCTCTACCATTGCCAGCGCCTTGCCTTTGACACCATGGGCCCTTATCTTACTCAGTAGCTACAGTTCTCCTTACCAAAGTCAATAATGTCATATTTCCCACATTGTATTCCATTTGCTACTTCTTTGCCCATTCTCCTAGCATGACCAAACCCTTCTGCAGCCCATCTCCTTCCTCAACACTACCTGTCCCTCCACCCATCTTTGTGTCATCTGCAAACTTTGCAACAATGTCCTCTGCTCCTTTGACAGATCATTACTATACAACACAAATAGCTGTGGTCCCAACAGTGACCACTGCAGTACTCTACTAGTCACTGGCTGTTAACGTGAAAAAGACCCCTTTATTCCTACTCTCTAACTTCTGCCAGTCAGCCATTCCCCTACCCATGCCAGTACCCTACCCCTAAAATCATGAGCTCTTACTTAGCAGCCTCCCATATAGTGCTTTGTCAAAGGCCTCTGGAAATCCAAATAGATCTCATCTGGAGTGGCACGGTGGTTCAGTGGCTCAGTGGTTAGCACTGCTGCCGCACAGCACCAGGGACCTAGACTCAATTCCAGCCTTGGGTGATTGTCTGTGTGGAGTTTGCACATTCTAAAATCTAACCAATGACTGTGGTCAGGCAAACTGGCCTGTAGATTCCTGTCTTCTGCCTCTCTCCTAATTTTCCCAGGCCACCTGCACTCTCAAACCCCCCCCCCCCCCCCATGAATATTGTAATGGTGCCTTCCTTATATGTCTTTTCTATCTCCTGACTACTGCAAGGAGGCCTGTACATAACTCGCATCAGGGTGTTTATTCTTTTGTGGTTTCTCAACTCTACCCACAAAGATTCTCCACCTCCTGACTCTGTCACTTGTTGCTGTTGATTTGATTTCATATCTTATTAGCAAGGCAACCCTCTGCCTGTCTCCCTGTCCTTTCGAGAGGACATATATTCTTGGACATTTCGTTTCCAGCTCTGAATCTCTTGCAGCCATGTCTCTGTGACACCCACACCATCACACCCACCAATTTCACTCTGCACTGAGAGCTCATTAACCTTGTTCTGTACACTGCGTGCATTTAAGAGCAACACCCTCAGTCTTGAACTGACGCCGCCCCCTTCTCATAATTGTCCCTTTATTAGTGAGACCATCTACAATGAGCAAATCTTGAAGCACAGCGATAAAAGCTGAAGAGATCATAAATTGTGATCTCAGCTACACATGAGAGTATAGCATGGACAAGCCAAAGTGGTTACATACCGGCCTGTTTTACCTCTAAAGCTCATGGTCAGGGGCGGCAAGGTGGCTCAGTGGTTAGCACTGCTAACTCACAGCGTCAGGGACCCGGGTTCTATTCCAGCCTCGGGTGACTGTCTGTGTGGAGTTTGCACATTCTCCCCGTGGGTTTCCACCGGGTGCTCTGATTTCCTCCCATAATCCAAAGATATGCAGGTCAGGTGAATTGGCTGTGCTAAATTGCCCATTGTGTTAGTCTGGAGTGAATATGGGTGGGGGAATGGGTCTGGGTGGGTTACTCTTCGGAGGGTCTGTGTAAACTCGCTGGGCCAAAGGGCCTGTTTCCATACTGTAGGAAATCTAATCAGGAAGACTGCTCATGTGAGTGTTTGAAGTTGCTCACTTTGGGATGTATATTCCCTGACCCCACAGATTTTCTCAGAGGGAGTTAGGGCCTCAAAAACCAGGTTCTGTTATTTGCGCAGCATTTAACCTAAATGGAAGATATTGTAATGGAGACTGATATTATAAACATCACTCACACACGAATCAAAAGCACATTTTTTATCACTGGACCAATCATGCTTTATTGCGACAGGAACAATTAAGACATGACAGACCCTAAACACATTGAGACCTGAAATAGTCACAGTTATTAGGATTTTACAAATATCTTGTAAATCTGTTAAGGCCTCAGTTGGTATATTGGGTTGAAATGAACCGCAATTTAAGGAGAATGTCAAGGCCTTGGAGATGGTGCAGAGGAGAGTTACTTGAATACTAGGCGGGACTTCAGTTACATTGAGAGAGTGAAGGAGCTTAGAGAAGGATTTGAACAGATTCAATAAAAGCATTTAACATTCCAAAGGGTTCCAGCACAGTAAATACAGGGGAGCAATTTTACACTATTCCAATTAAATGTCAGGCAAATGGAAAATCGCTCATACATCTACATGTGCATGGAATAGTGGTGATGGTCGCTGCTGCAGCTGGTGGTGCTGGCAGTGATGGTGGTTCGCTCAGTTGGTTGGATAGCTGGTGTGTGATTGAGTGATGCCAGCTCCTGCAGGTTTGAGTCTTGTTCTGGCTGAGTTCACCATGAAGAGCCCCTCAAAATTGCCCCTCTCATAGAGTCACACAGCACGGAAACAGACCCTTCGGTCCATCATATCAATGCTCACCAGGTTTCCTAAACTGAACTCATCCCCGTTTGCCTACATTTATGCCTCTACACCTTTCTGATTCATGTACCTGTCTAAATATCTTTTAAATGTTGTGACTGTATCTGCATCTACCACTTCCTCTGGCAGCTCATTCCATGTACAAACCACCCTCTGTTTAAAAAAGATAACTTCTCAAGTCCCTTTTAAATCTTTTGCCTCTCACCTTAAAAATATGCGCTCCATCACCCATTGTCTTTCCTTCATGAGAGTGTAGCCTATGGATGTCCCTCTGGTATTACAGCAACTTTCATTTCATTTCATTAGCGTGAAATTTATGACTAGCATGCCATTCCCACTGCCGAATATCTCGACCTTCACAGTACCAGACTATAGGTAGGCCATTTAGGACTGAGATGAGGAGATGTCTCTTCACCCAGAGAGTGGTGAGTTTGTTGAGCTCTTTGCTGCAGGAAGTGGTTAACGCTAGAACTTTGAATGTTTTGAAGGAGTTAGATAAAGATGATCGGTCTAAAGAGTATGGGGAGAAACAGGAACAGGGTGCTGAGATGAGAATCCCTACAGTATGGAAACAGGCCCTTCAGCCCAACAAGTCCACAGTGATCCTCTGAAAAGCAACCCACCCAGACCCATTTCCCTACCCTGTATTTACCCCTGACTAATGCACCTAGCCTACACATTCCCGAACACCATGGGCAATTTAGCACGGCCAATTCACCTGACCTGCACATCTTTGGATTGTGGGAGGAAACCAGAGCACCCAGTAGAAACCTACACAGACACGCAGGGAATGTGCAAACTCCACACAGACTCTTGCCCAAGGTTGGAATCAAATCCAGGTCCCTGGCACTGTGAGGCAGCAGTGCTAACCACTGAGCCACTGTGCTGCCCCTGAGTCAGGCAACCTGCCATGCTCATTCTGCAGCTGGCCCCAAGGGCTGAATGGCCTGCTCCTGCTGCTGTTTTCTATGTTTTTATGTAGTTGGGCAATGAAAATATAAAATTGGCTCATTAAGCATTACATGAGTAAGGGCCAAAACTAGAACACATTGTGGCCATGCAGATGCTCCTGGTTTCCTATTGCTGGTTCCATTGTTAACAAGACCAGAAGATACAGGAGCCGAATTAGGCCATTTGGCCCATTAAATCTGCTCCACTATTCGATCATGGCAGATATGTTTCTTAACCCCATTTCCCGGCCTTCTCCCTATAACCCATGATCCCATTTATTGTACTTCATAGTGCCTCACCACTGGCAGCTTTGCCTATAGCTGCCTTGGCTCGAAACCCTAGGAAACCCCTCCATAACCTTGCCACCTCACTCTTACTTTAAGTAAACTCTTGACCAGGTTTCTGGCCACCTGTTCCATTAACTCCTTTCGTAACCAATTCCAAAATCTTTTATGACTGGGTCTAGAGACCAGTTCTGGTCTATATAAACCTGGAGAGGGTTCAGAAGGGATTTACCAGAATGTTGCTGGGTGTGGAAGGTCTGAGTTATAGAGAGAGAAGTTGACAGGCTGGGACCTTTCTGGAATGTGTAAGGTTGAGAGGTGAACTGATAGGAGTTTATAAAATAATGAGAGGTAGAGATAGAGTTAAAGGTAGTTGTTTTTTTCCTAGGATGGGGGATTTCAAGACTAAGAGGCATATTTTTAAGATGAGAGGAAATAGATTTAAAAAAGACATGGGGGGCAAATTCTTTTACACAGAGGGTGGTTAGCATGTGGAATGAACACGCTGATGAAGGGGTGGATGCAAGCACAATTATGTTTAAAAGACATCTAGATAAGTACATGAATAAGAAAAGATTAGAAGGATATGGGCCAGTTTGGGACTTATGTCTGCTTCTGTCCATATGAGTCTAAGAGTTGTCACTGTTGCTTTGCATCACTTACAGTCATTGGACACCAGAAATGAGAACAATTTCTCATTCATAATACAGTAAAACTGTTCAAATACTTCACCAAGCAAGTCTTTATCCTTCAGCAGGTGAATAAACTGATTGATCCCCAAAATAATGTTGACCAAAGAGTCCGGGCCCTCTGAATGAGTTAACACAGCTCCCTTCATAGTAACATAGTCTGGCCTAGTGTTTATGGGTTCATCAATATTCCATGATGTGTTGATCCCCTTTATTCCCAATTTGCTGTTGGTAGATTTCTTTTTTTTTGTAATTCCAAGTCTGTTGAATAATACATTTAATAAGAAAATCTATTTTTCGAACTATCGGCTCCTAGACACCTGAGCAACAGATTATCCAGTGATACTCCGTGAGAGTGTTGTCAGCCTGACAAAAGCATATCATTTTGATGAATCTAATGGTTAGAAAGGAGTTTTCAATGTGCCCTAAGCAACGGGGCTTATTATTACAACCTAAAGGTCACCATCAAACAGTCTGTCATAACAGAAAACAAAATAATAACAATCTGGTGGGAAAGGCAATCTATAATGACAGCAGCAGTGTTCCCAAACCATTATGTAAATGCTGATAAGTGCAATTGGAAGCCATTACGGTCAACAAAAAATCATGACACAGCCTCTAGATCACAGAATCCCTACAGTATGGAAGCAGGCCATTCTGCCCATTGTATCCACACCAACCCTTCGAAAAGCATCCCACCCAGACCCACTCTATTCTTTTAACCCTACATTTCCCATGGCTAACCCACCTGGCCTGCACATTCCTGGACACTATGGGCAATTTAGCTATGGTCAATCCACCTAAACTGCACATCTTTGGACTGTGGGAGGAAACTGGAGCACCTGGAAAATGTGAAAACTCCACAAAGACAGTCGCCCGAGGGTGAAATCAAATCCAGATCCCTGGCGCTATGAGGCAGCAGCGCTAACCACTGAATCACTGTGTCTATTTTTTTTAAAGCATAATATTGTCAATTAAATAGAAGCACTAAATAAATACATTCCTTGACAAATTATTTTCCTTAACTACTTTTAAGGATCAGTCACTATGCAAGCTCCTCAGTTTCACTCTCTGTGTTAAGCTGTGCTATTCCCAGTCTGCACACGCTATCCTGTATCACCACCTCTCCAGGGAGACACCTCACTTCATTGATTTGTTGGTTTACAATGTCTCTGCTGGTGAAGCAGTTAACCAAACAACTCTATAGAGTGTGTTGTACTAAACTTAAATCCAAACATAAATAGAATCTTGTCAAAAACCAACTAAATATTTTCCATCTCGCTCCCTCAAATCATTCAACACCTATATTCCCCTTATTTCCTTCCCCAACTCTGAACCCAAAACCCAATTTCTCCCTGAAAGCACTGAAGATGGCAATGGAGTGATTGTAAGGAGGTTGGTCACCTGGACCTCATAGAATATGAGTTCCCTGATTGGGGCTGATAATCTGGTCCAATCAGGGACTGACATAAAAGGATGAATGTCAGGGATATTGATGCTCTGAATGCCTGATTCAGTGAAAGGCAATTAAAAAAGATGTATTTGTAAAAAAAAGAGTAAATGGTGATGGGATGCTGGCCTCTTAGTATTCAATATTCTTGCATAATTATTATTTCATTATGACTATTCTCTGACTGACAGCATTTTTGGCAAGACAGACAATTCCTAATCATGCTGAAATGTTAGAGGTCGTCCTGCTGATTGACATGACGGAGTGACACAAAAGTCCACGTCAAAGGGATATTTAAGAATGTTATGTGGACAGGACACTGAATGGAGGTGCTCAAAATTATGATGGGATTTGATTTAAGAACTAAGAGGGAACTGTTTCTATTGACTGGTGACTTGCCAACCAATGGGTACGGTTTTATGACAATTGTCAAAAGCACTGGATGGAAAGATGAGCAATTTAATCTTTCCATGAAATGAGTTGTCAACACTCCAAAATGTACTGCTTGAAAGGGTATTGGGAACTGAAACTTCAAAAAAGAGAATGGTAAAATTTGAAAAAAATAATTTTGGACTCCTGGGGGAAATAACAAGATAAAAGGGACTCAACAGATAGCTCTTTGAAAGAGGGCCGAGAGGCTGAGTGTCCTCCTCCTCCTGTGCAGTTATAAGGATGTGCCCTGTCATAGTGCTCTTTCTCCTGTGTCCCCCAGGAACCTGTAAGTGTCGGGCAGAGGAGAGAGATGCTGAGCATCTCCAGCATTTTTATTTCAGATTTGAGATATGGAGCGAAAATAGGAATGGAGTACGGAAATTGCACGATCAGCCATGATCATATGGAATGGTGGTGCAGGCTTATAGAGTCATAGAGATGTACAGCATGGAAACAGACCCTTCGGTCCAACCCGTCCATGCCGACCAGATATCCCAACCCAATCTAGTCCCACCTGCCAGCACCCGGCCCATATCCCTCCAAACCCTTCCTTTTCATAAAGCCATCCAAATGCCTCTTAAATGTTGCAATTGTACCAGCCTTCACCACATCCTCTGGCAGCTCATTCCACACACGTACCACCCTCTGTGTGAAAAAGTTGCCCCTTAGGTCTCTTTTATATTTTTCCCCTCTCACCCTAAACCAATGCCCTCTAGTTGTGGACTCCCCCACCCCAGGGAAAAGACTTTGTCTATTTACCCTATCCATGCCCCTCATAATTTTGTAAACCTCTGTAAGGTCACCCCTCAGCTTCTGACGCTCCAGGGAAAACAGCCCCAGCCTATTCAGCCTCTCCTATTGCTCAAATCCTCCAACCCTGGCAACCTCCTTTAAATCTTTTCCGAACCCTTTCAAGTTTCACAACATCTTTCCGATAGGAAAGAGACCAGAATTGCACACAATATTCCAACAGTGGCCTAACCAATGTCCTGCACAGCTGCAACATGGCCTCCCAACCCCTGCACTCCATATTCTGACCAATAAAGGATAGAAGGGCTGAATGGCTTATTCCTGCGCCTATGTTCTATTTTTCCATCTCCAGCAGCTGCAATATTTTGCTTTTATTTGGGTATATTCCCAGCATGGGGTGTATAGATGTAATCCCCTCCCCCCCAACATCATCACTGACCTGTGTAGACAAACCTCCCTGGTGCTCCTTTACAGAACTGCTTCGATTTGTAGGACAGCGTAACTTCCACCACTCCTGGGATGTGCCGTGGGGGTGTCTGCACTCGGATGGCATGAGGCGTGATCAGCTGGCCCGGAAACAGAGAGAAAAATAAATCCAAGATTCACGACAAACCTTCCAACGGACTCAAGAAAGCACAAGGTGAGTTTATTGCGTTCTCAATGGACAGACGTGCAGAAAATTAAGGGGAGATCTTTGAAACCGTTACGGCTCTTGATAAGAGTGTACCAGGAGAAAACATTCTCAGGAGTGCTCTAGAAACCATTAAGAGTGTTCTCCTGATATTTTCACCAACATTCACCCTGTTACCAATAAAATCATCCCAACTATCTATTCAGTTCCTGTTTGAGAAGCCTTAATGTGTGCAATTTCATGGTTTGATCTGACTGCAGAGGATTTCACTTCAGTTTTCCAAACTTTTATACTCTCGCTGTTTCTGTTTACTTCTGAATTATGAAGAATTCAAAGGAGAAACAGAATCTTCCTCTCTCTCTGTTAAGATCACTCACATATTTGCTGCGAATCTAACATTTGCTATGAGCTGCTGTTTTCTCTCATATGTGCAGGTTTCTTTTATCTTTTACATTTACTCTCTCCAGGGGCAGCTACTGGACTCTGGACGCCCTCTGCTATCCTGCACTGAAGGCGATGATATAATCACAGTCAAGTCCAATTCTATTCCCACCAAGATATTGAACACATGCATGTTCTGGTAGAAAGGGGGAGTGGATCAATACAGGGACAGAGACAGAGAGCCCCTATACCCTCACCAACCCCGATGTTGTAAGAGAGATTACATTGAGGATGTTTTCCCTCGAGCAGAGAAAGCTGAAACGGGCAGGGACATGATAGAGGTGTACGAAATTATGAAGAGCATTGAGATCATAGATAGGGAGAACATTTTCCTCTGAGTAGAGGGTAGACAGTGGCTCAGTGGTTAGCACTGCTGCCTCACAGCACCAGGGACCCGAGTTTGATTCTAGCCTCAGGCAACTGTCTGTGTGGAGTTTTCACATTCTCCCCATGTCTGCATGGGTTTCCTCCCACAATCCAACAATGTGCAGGTTAGGTGGATTGACCATGCTAAATTGCCCATAGGTTAGGTGGGTAAGCCATGGGAAATTTAGGGCTCCAGGTATTGGGCGGGTCAGGAGTGTGTAGGTTAGATGCATTAGTCAAGGAAAATGGGTCTTGGGACTACACATCGAAGGATCAGTGTGGACTTGCTGGGACAAATGGCCTGTTTCCACACTGTAGGGATTCTACAATATTATTACTATCCCGGGGCATTGCTATAAGGTAAGGAGCGAGAGGTTTAGAGGAGATTGGAGGAAACAATGTTTTCACTCAGAGGGTGGTGGGTATGTACCTGAAAAGCTGGGAGAGGTGGGAACTCCTTAAGACATTTAAGTGGTGTTTGGGTCAGCACTTCAAACACCAAGGCTATGGGTCAAATGCTGGAAACAACGTTGCATTAGAACAGACAAGTGCTTGATGACCAGAATAAACATGGTGGGCCAAACAGCCTTTCTCCATGCTGCAAAATCATTGTGCCTCCAGATTAACTCAGTCAACGCCAGCAGGGGCTTCGGACAGCAAGTGACTTGGGACCAAAACACCAGAACCTCGAGGTCTCTTCGTCTCAACGTGAGGCCAAATCATGGGTCGTCGACAAAAGAAGATGTCGGTTTTTTTCCCTGAGGGTATGGGTGTAATAACAAAAGGCAGCTGAGCAAAACCACCCAGACAGCTACTGAAGGGAAGCAATGTCAAAGAAAGGAGGAGAGTCACCATCAACTAATCCCGTTCCTCCCAATCTGACCATCACTGAGGGAGTAGACTCCAAGGGGCGAGACTGAGAAACAAATAAATGATCAAACTGGGCTGGCTTACAAGCTCAGCATGCACGTTTAAACATTCACGGAGCTCCAACTGCTCTCGGTGTAACAGTGTGGGCTGCAGCCTAATTGACAGCTTAATGGGTCATTCTATTCTAAGATTTAAGACGTACCTCACTCCAGACCAGCATCGTTCCAAAAACAACCTGTAATCCATCAAAGAAGTTGTCTCCGATAATGATGACAGTGGCTCCTCCTGTCGTCCACCCTTCACTCGGGCTAATTGCTTTGATGCATGGAGTGGCTGCTTTGCAAGAGGAAGAACACAGCTCTTTAGCACCTCTGAAGATTTCCGACTGCACAAGACCCTCCTCCAGTTTAACCCCCGCGACACTTACTTGTTTTCGACCTTTCGTTCTGATTCGCTCGTGAGACCTGAGCATTGCCGGCTGGGACCAGCACTTTTTAATAACTGTCCCTAGCTGCCCCTTGAGAAAGTGGGGCTGAGCTGCCTTCTTGAACCGCTGCAGTCCCCCTGCTGCTGGTTGACCCACAATGCCCATCAGGGGGCGAGTTCCCGGATTTTGGCCCAGCGACAGTGAAGGGACGGTGATATATTTCCAAGTCAGGATGGTGAGTGGCTTGGAGGGGAGCTTGCAGGGGGTGGTGTTCCCATGCAAACACAACTCTTGCGCTGAATCCTCAAAACATCTCTGCTGTACAAACCTACAACAGGAAAGTGACCAGCCAACTGACCTGATGACATTCCTGATGTCAGCAATTTTGACTGGGGATGGGGTTCAGTTTAGGGTGCAGGCAATCATACTCCTGAAGGAACCTCGTTTACTCTGGAATTGAGGAAGGCTGAGTGGGACATTTTCCAATAGCTTGCTGTCTCCTGATGTCACCAATGAATTTGAGGTGGGCATCAACTGGCAAATAGGGTTGCCCGCACTCCTCGAGGAGAAAGTGAGGTCTGCAGATGCTGGAGACCAGAGCTGAAAATGTGTTGCTGGAAAAGCGCAGCAGGTCAGGCAGCATCCAAGGAGCAGGAGATTCGACGTTTTGGGCATAAGGCCTTCTTCATTCCTGAAGAAGGGCTTCTGCCTGAAACGTCGAATCTCCTGTACCTTGGATGCTGCCTGACCTGCTGCGCTTTTCTAGCAACACATTTTCAGCTTTCTTGCCTGCACTCCTAGCAGGTTGACAGGCTATTGTTACTACAATGCTGACAGTGGGACCTTCAGTGACGGTAATACAATTGAATGTCAAGGGGAAATGGCTTGATCATTGGGTGTGAATATTATTTGCCACTGATCAGTCAAAGTCAGGTCTTGCTGCACTTGGACATGGGCTGCTCCAATACCTGAGGAGTCCCGAATGGTGCAGAATATTATGCAATCATCAGCAAACATCACCACTTCTGACCTTTTGATGACGGGAAGGTTGTTGATGGAGCAGCAATCTATTATTAACGCCATCATCAACGTTACCATTAACCAGAATTGGCGAACTGAACCAGCCTGTTCATCCATGGATACAAATACTACGGCTACAAGAGCAGGTCAAAGGATGGGAATTCTTCAGTGAGTCTCTCCAAAGCTCATCCACCATCTACAAGACACAAGTCTGAAATGATGGAATTTTCTCAGCTTGCCTGGTTGGATTTAACTCCAATGATACTCAAGAATCTCCGGGACAAAGCAGCCCGCTTAATTGGTATCACATCCATTACCTTCACCACTCTTCCCTTTCGCCACCATGGCACAGTACCAGCTGAATGTACCAACGTAGAAGATCTATTGCTACAACTTGTGCATGCAATCTTCTACCGTGTAGAAAGGGCTTAGGGCAGCAGATATTTGGGAACTCCATGACCTGCAAGTTCCCTCACAGGCCACCACCATCCTGATTTGAAAATACAGAACAACCTCAATTATCCAAAAGTCAATTAGTTGAATTTCGGATAATCCGAACAAGATCTCAAGATCCTGTAAAAACGTTATCTGTTATCCGAACCATCAGTTATCTGAACAATCGGTTATCCATACCAAATACTCCCCGCCTGTCTCAAGGTTGTTCTGTATATTGCTGCTCATCCACTGCAGCTGGGTCAAACTCTAGAAGCTCAATCCCTAACAGCATTATTGGTCCACTCACAGCATATGACACCTTCTCAAGGGCAATTATGGATAGACAATATATTCTGGCCTTATTCATCCATGGATGAATAAAATAAAACTGTCTCAGCTTTGGTCCTTTATTCATCATGATATTTCAGCAACTACTGACCTATCAAATATCGACCCCATCCCTCTCTTCAATGTCCCAAATATCATTAAAAATGTTTCTTTCTATCTCTTGGGTTATTGTAACAGTAAAGCACTTATCTTCACTTCTTTAAGACCAAGGGCCACTCACATGACTGTCCATGGAAGACTACTGGCACAGAATCCTACAAATGTTATGGTACAGAAAGAGGCCATTCGGCCTATCGTGCCTGCACTGACTTATTAGATGAGCATTATTACCAAATGGCAGTCTCCTGCATCTCCCCCATACCCTTGCACACTACTGCTATTCAAACAACCATCTCACGTCCTCTTGAATGTTCCACCATCCTCTGAAGGGCAACTAGGGGTGGGCAACAAATGATGGCCCAGCCAAAGACACCATGACACACGAGTGAATTTTAAAAAAAATGAACCTGCCTCCACCACATTTTGAAACAGTGCACAGCAGAAGGCTTAATCCTCTGGATCAGACAAAGTGAGGCGATAGCCAAGTGACATTATCGCTGGACTGTTAACCCAGAAACTAGGAGAAAGTGAAGACTGCAGATGCTGGAGATCAGAGTTGAGAGCGTGGTGTTGGAAAAGCACAGCAGGTCAGGCAGCATCTGAGGAGCAGGAGAATCGACGTTGTGGGCACAAGCCCTTCATGAGGCTTGTGGGTCAGGGCTGAGAGGTAAATGGGAGGTGGTGGGCTTTGGGGAAATGCAGATGATGGTGAGGGAGAAGGTGATAGGTCAGAGGAGGGCAGTGATAGACAGGTCCGGAGGGTGGTGCTGAGTTGGATACTTGGGAGTGGGATAATATAGGGGGGAGGGTAAATGAGGTGGGGGGGGTGGACTTGACAAGAGAGTTGCGGAGGGAATGATCTTTACGAAAAGCGGATAGGAATGGGGAGGAAAATAGATCTTCGGTGATGGGGTCCCGTTTGTAGGTGGTGAAAATGGCGGAGGATGACACAGTGTATGTGGAGGTTTGTGGGGTGGAAGGTGAGGACTGGGGGGGTGGGGTCTGTCATTGTCGCGTTGGGAGAGGTGGGGGTTCAAGGGCGGTGGTGAGTGAAGTGAAGGAGATGCACTAGAGGGCATCGTCAACCATGTGGGGAAGGAAGTTGTGATGGTGAAAGAAGGAGGCCATCTGGGACTTTCTGAGATGTAATTGGTCATTCTGGGAACAGATGTGGTGGAGGCGGGGGAATTGGGAATAAGGGATGGCATTTTTACGGGAGGTAGGGTGGGAGGAGGTGCCGTCTAGGTAGCTATGGGAGTCGGTGGGCTGGTAGTATATCGTCCCCTATAGAACCTGAGTGAACCAATTGGATTTTGACAAGAAAGGCAGCTTCAAGGTCACTTTCACTGACACCAACTTCCTTCTTTCCATATTTTAATAATTAAGTTTGGATTTTCAAACTCCCACAGCAAAACATAATATCACAATCTCTGAATTAATAGTCTATTACAATTCAGGAACCACAAGCACTGCATCACATTCCCCCGTGTCTATACACTTGGATTAATTCTTCTCTTGACTTCGAGCTGGGAAGATATCTGGTTAATCGACAAAGCGCACACTTTCATTTCACTGTGACATTTGCTTTTGTTAATTGGAGAGGAAGCACTTTTCCACATGCTGATGTACAGGTTCCAATCACTTCCCTTCCTCAGGGAAAGGGATTGGTAAGGCAATTCTGGCTTCTTAAAGTTCAGCAGATGAACTTTCACAATTTGTTCTGATTCCTGGTAATATTACATCGAATCTACATCCCAGAGTCAGGCCACTCAACAGGTCCTTTTCCCTCCACAGGAGTGTCATTCCGTCATTATTCATCTAGCCCTATCCTTTTTCATGGCATTCTCCTTCATGTACTTAACTAACCTCATTCTAAATGTATACTATTCATTTCCTTGAAAGTGGTGTCACAGGGAGATAAGATATTGAATAAGGCGCTTGGTGTGCTTGTCTTTATTGGTCAGTGCATTGAGTACAGGAGTTGGAAGGTCATGTTGCAGCTGTACAAGAATCTGTTTAGGCCACTTTTGGAATATTGCATTCAATTCTGGTCGCCCTGCTATATTGAGGATATTCTGAAACTTGAAAGTTTTCCCTGGAACGTATAGTGGACCGTCATGAGGGGCATGGATAGGGTAAATAGATAAAGTCTCTTCCCTGGGGTGGAGATGTCTAGAACTAGAGGGCATAGATTTAGGGTGAGAGGGATAAGATATAAAAGAGGCATAAGGGGCAACCTTTTCACACTGAGGGTGGTACGTGTATGGAATGAGCTGCCAGAGAAAGTGGTGAAGGCTAATACAATTGCAACAATTAAAAGGCATCTGGATGCGTATTTGAATAGGACGAGTTTGGGAAGATATGGGCCGGGTGCTGGCAGGTGAGACTAGATTGGATTAGGATATCTGGTCGGCATTATTGAATTGGACTGAAGGGTGTTTCTGTGCTGTACATTTCTATGACTCAATACTGCATGTGACAAAATACATTGATGAAGATAGAGCAGTGGATGTGGTGTGTGTGGATTTTAGAAAGGTGTTTGATAAAGTTCCCCATGGTAGGCTCATTCAAAAAGTAAGAAGGCATGGAATACAGGGAAATTTGGATACAGAATTGGCTGGCCCACAGAAGATAGAGGGTGTTAGTAAATGGTAATTATTCAGCCTGGAGCTCGGTGACCAGTGGTGTTCTGCAGAGATCTGTTCTGGGACCTCTGCTCTTTGTGATTTTTATAAATGACCTGGATGAGGAAATGGAACGGTGAGTTAGTAAGTTTGCCAATGATATGAAGGTTGGTGGAGTGATGGATAGTGTGGACGACTGTTGTAGGTTACAAATGGACATTGACAGGATGCAGAGCTGGGCTGAGAAGTGGCAGATGGAGTTCAACCTGGAAAAATACGAAGTGATTAGTTTTGGAAGGTTGAATTTAAATGCAGATTATAGGGTTCAAAGCAGGATTTTGACTTAGACTTACAGTGTGGAAACAGGCCCTTCGGCCCAACAAGTCCACACCGACCCGCCGAAGCGCAACCCACCCATACCCCTACATTTTACCGCTTACCTAACACTACGGGCAATTTAGCTTGGCCAATTCACCTGACCCGCACATCTTTGTGACTGTGGGAGGAAACCGGAGCACCCGGAGGAAACCCACGCAGACACGGGGAGAACGTGCAAACTCCACACAGTCAGTCGCCTGAGTCGGGAATTGAACCCGGGTCTACAGGCGCTGTGAGGCAGCAGTGCTAACCACTGTGCCACCGTGCCGGATTCTTGGCAGTGTAGAGGAACAGAGGGATCTTGGGGTCCATGTCCATAGATCCTCAATGTTGCCACCCAAGTTGATGGATTTGTTCAGAAGGCGTATGCTGTGTTGGCTTTCATTAGCAGGGGATTGAGTTTAAGAGCCATGAGGTTATGCTGCAGCTCTATAAAGAAGTGGTTGGACCACTCTTGGAATCAGTTCTGGTCGTCTTATTATAGGAAGGATGTGGAAGCTTGAGAGAGGGTGCAGTGGAGATTTACCAGGATGCTGCCTGGACTGGAGGGCATGCATTATGAAGAAAGGTTGAGGGAGCTAGGGCTTTATTCATGTAAGCGAAGAAGGAGGAGAGGTGACTTGATAGAGGTGTACAAGCTGATGAGAGGCATAGATAGAGTAGATAGCCAGAGACATTTTCTCAAGGTGGAAATGGCTATCACAAGGGGCATTTATAGAATCACAGAATTCATACAGTGTGGAAACAGGCATGTGGCCCAAAATGTCCACACCAACCCTCTGAAGAGTATCCCGCCCAAACCCAGTCCCCTACATTTACTCCTGACTAATGCACTTAACCTACACATCCCTGAACACTACGGGCAATTTAGCATGGCCAATCCACTTAACCCGCACAACTTTGGATTGTGGGAGGAAACCGGAGCACCCAGAGGCAACCCACACACACACGGGAAGGACATGCAAACTTCATACAGACAGTTGCCTGAGACTGGAATCAAACCCAGGTTCCTGGCACTGTGAGGCAGCAGTGCTAACCACTGAGCCACCGTGCCACCCTTTTATAAAGGCGATTGGAGGAAGGTTTCAGACGGATGTCAGAGGTTGGTTCTTTACATAGAGAGTGGTGAGTGCATGGACGGCACTGCCAGCAGGTGTAGTAGAGTGAGATACATCATGGACATTTACCCTTAGATAGGTACATGGATGATAGTAAAATGAAGGACATGTAGGTTGGTTTGATCTTAGAGTATGATAAAAGGTCGACACAACATCGATGGCTGAAGGGCCTGTTCTGTGTTCTAAAGCAAGAAAATGGCTCTTTCAGTGGGTCAGTGCAGATATGATGGGCCAAATAGCCTCGTTCTGTGCTTTAACCACCCTGGGATTCTGTGATTCCACGTCTTAGGAGACTGTTGGCTTCCTGCACTTGCAGCAGGCTAATTTGGATGGGCATCAGGTTTCTTGAGTGTTACTGTAGCCCCATCCACACAAGCAAGTAGAAAGTAGCCCATCATACTTTTGTCTTGCCTTTTATAGATGATGAGAGAGTCTTTGGGATTAAGCAGGGTAAATTTCTGATTTGTTCATGTAGCTGCAGCGACTGGTCCAGTTGAACTTTATGGACACTCCATTAGCCTTATAGGTCATTCTTTTAACATAGTCACCAAGATCAATCCTACAGTGCTTATTCATAAGTTGTGCTCATTCAGTATAACAGTGATACTCCTGGTGCTATTGTCAACCAGTGTAAGTTCTTAGAACTTTTATCCAATGTAATGAGGGGATGTCAGTGTTAGACTGGAATGGACAGAGTCAAACATCATACAGCACCTGGGGAACAGTGATTTCCAATAAACATGTTGGACCATAATCTGATGCTGTGTGATTTTTGACTTTATCCAACAGATGCTGACCTGAAAAGAATTGAATTCCAAAGATTCTCGGCAGAGCTACAGTCGGCAACAAGAGGCACTGGGAGAAGGGAAGGGTTTGTGAGAATGTCAGGGTCCTGCATTATCATCAGCAGAAATATAAGACAATAATGCAGGATGCTAGGGGAGGAATTACTGAGTGACAGTCTGAGGGATTTGGATTAATATCATTATCTGTATTATCTAAAGATAGATCCTACATTATACATCTACGAATGGTGTCCTTTTACAGCTGATATTTGCAGTGATCCCAGGAGCTCTGGAGCAAATGGTCGATTCCTTCATCTCTTAATCCTTTTCCTAACGAGCTATGCATTTAGCTCTTTGTGAAATGTGTTAATTAGCGCAGCAATAGCTGCATTAGCAAAGAGCCTTATTTGAGGCTTTCTGTCATGTTCTCTCAAGCTGACAGGGACACCCTATCAGATTCTACATTGCTGATTGATCCAAACCAGGTTTCCAAACTGAAAGAAAGAGTTATATGAAAGTCTGTTTGTAGTGGGAGTGTAGACATGCCATGTTGTAAGTCAAGAGTGCAGTGTTGGAAAAGCACAGGAGGTCAGGCAGCATCTGAGGACCAGGAAAATCGACGTTTCGGCCAAAAGCCCTTTTGCCCAAAACATTGATTTTCCTGCTCCTTGGATGCTGCCTGACCTGCTGTGCTTTTCCAGCACTTGCAGTCCTCACTTTTGTCGATACCAGGTTGTAATCTGTGCCTCAGTCAGCCTTAGCTTTGTCTGAAAGTTGTGAGTTCTATCTCGAACCTCAGTGCGTAATCTACGGTAATATAAAAACCATGCAACACCAGCCACATTCTGGCAGGGTGGTGCCCGATCAGGCTTGTTAGCATGACCCATAATTATTCACTTAAATCAGGCAGGTGGGTCTGCTGACTTTGGCATCCGCCCTGTTTTATTTTTATTGAAGATAATCCAATGTCCTGACACTCTCAGGAACTCCTCCCCTGCCCGAGTGCCTCATGTTGCTGACTGTTGTATGAATGTTCTTATGCTTTCTGTCAGTATTGGATTTGTCTATAAACTCATCTAAGTGAGCTTTACACTTCGTGACGTTAAGGTGAGCTCCCCATAAGCGAGGATGAAATAAATGTTTGTAAACTAATTTCTGAGTCTTCTCATCAATTTGTGGTGTAGTTCAACATTAACTACCTCACGGTGTCCAGAATTGATTCATGGCCAATTAAGTACTTTAGCAATGAAGTCCTTTTACTTTTCTGGAAAACAAGAGCTTGCGGAATACAAGTGGAAAACTGCACTGATTTGTAATGTTCCAAGTTTTAAGACATTCAGTTTGTGTGCAGCACAAACAGTTATGATAAAAAGCACCAGATAATTTGCTTTTGACGATGTTAGTTGAAGGACAACCCATGGACAGGATATCAGGCTGAATACACCTACTGATCTTCAAAATTTTGCCAAAAAAACTATGATGCTCCTCCAAACAATAGACCTCAGTTTAACATCTCATCTGAAAGACGCCACCTCTAATGGTGCAACACTGTCTCACTTAGTGCATTAGAGAATCAACAGCGGCCACAATGTATTTCTAAAGCATTCTCAGTGTGGTGAAAAATCCCAATGAGCTTCTCATGGGCTTCATGTCAAATAAGGTCACAGAGAGACAAGGGTCAAAATGACAGCTCACCACCACCAACTTCGCAAGAGCAATTAGGGATGGGCAATAAAAATCAGTCTTTCCAGCAAAGTTCATGACCCATAAACAAATAAAACTCTACCACGTCATTTCTCAGTCTTAAATAAAATGTTAAAAATCACATAACACCAGGTTATAGTCCAACAGGTTTATTTGGAAGCACTAGCTTTTGGAGCGCTGCTCCCTCATCAGGTGGTTAAGGAGCAGCGCTCCAAAAGCTAGTGCTTCCAAATAAACTTGTTGAACTATAACATGGTGTTGTGTGATTTTTAACTTTGTCCACCCCAGTCCAACACTAGCTCCTCCACATCATTAAATAAAAAGAACTGAGGATAACTTCAATCAGAAACAAAAACACCCCAGAAATTGCTGAGAAGCTCAGGTTTGGCAGTATCTGTGGAGAGAAGTCAAAGCTAACATTTCAGTTCCTCAGTTCTGAGGAAGGGTCACATGACAGAAAACGTCAACTCTGATTTTCCTCTACAGATGCTGTCAGGTCTGCTGAGCTTTTCCAGCAATTTCTGTTTTTGCCATTTCTCAGTCTTGACATTCTTTCCTGCTAGTTTCTGCTCCTTAGCACTGGCATCTCCTTACAAATCCATCCTCACTTCCTCCTAATTTCCTCATTAACAGAATAGAGACAACAGAACACAGAACATAAGGAAGACAATAATTTTACTGCTTTGTCCAACAGTCAAAATGCACTTGCTTTTATAAAGGAAATCCCTTATTCTAATGTGACCATATTTAAAAAAAATAAGCTAGTGTACTGTTTTAATACAGACTGGTCTTTTTGCCTAAAGTTATCTTTGCAAATGCAATAACGACTTTTCGCCCCTGCTCACACTGTTTCCAATTAGGTTGCCCAGATGGCAGCTACTCAATGCACTAATAGGTTATAAAGGTTTCCTCTTCGAAAGCCATCTGTTCTGAACAATAGATTAGATTACCTACAGTGTAGAAACAGGACCTTCAGCCCGACAAGTCCATACCGGCCCTCCAAAGAGAAACTCACCCCCCTATATTTACCACAGACTAATCCACCTCATACGACAGGCAATTTAGCATGGCCAATTCATCTAACCTACACATCTTTGTACTGTGGGAGGAAACCAGAGCACACCCATGCAAACACGGGAGAATGTGCAAACTCCACATAGACAGTTGCCCGAGGCGGGATTCGAACGTGAGTTCCCTGGCGCTGTGAGGTAGCAGTGCTAACCACTGAGCCACCGTGCTGCCCAGTGACTCAAAGAAAATCCAGTTTACCCTCCCCAATGTTGTAAATGCTGTTATCTTTTATGTGATTTGAGTAAGTTTTCTGTTGAATTTGTAAAGGCCATCCAATTTGTCATGCGTTTTGGAGTGCCCCCTGATGGGATGGCTAGGTCTTCTCAATAATCTAATCTCCCCAATATAAACCTTGACTCTTTCCCATACCCCTCTCAGACATCTGGCCATACATGAGCCAGACCAGTTAAGGATGGCAGATTTCCTTCCCTACACAGCGTTAGTGAACCGGATACTTTTTAATAACACTCAACAGTATTTATCATGGACACCATCAGGCTGCTTTCTTTAAGTCCCAGATCATTTTTGAGAAAACTGAAATTTCACCACCTGCCATGGTAAGTCTTGAATGTTAGACTGACATTCTGGTTTCCTGTCGAGAATGGGGTGCTGGAAAAGCACAGCAGGTCAAGCAGCATCCGAGGAGCAGGAGTATCAATGTTTCAGGAAAGAGCCCTTCAACAGACATTTGGGATTACTTGGTCCAAGTGACATTATCACAATGCTTCAATCACCCCAAGTGTGCCAATCCTACTCTGTTGTAACTAACCTCTGGGCAATTAGGGATGGGCAATTGTTGCTGGCCAAGCCAGTGATGTCTGCATTCCATGAGCAAATGAAAAAATATAGTTGGTTGCTACACCTAGCTTTGCCATTCTGATGGCTGATCTGGCAGTGATTTTAATTCCACATTCCTGTCAGCTTCCCACTGTGTGGCACAGTGGCTCAGTGGTTAGCACTGCACTAGGGACCTGGGTTCGATTCCAACCTCGGGTGCCTGCCTGTGTGGAGTTCGCACATTCTGCATGGGTTTGCTCCAGTTTCCTCCCAGTGTCCAAAGATGTGTAGGTTAAGTGAATTGACCATGCTAGATTGCCCATAGTGTCCAGGGATGTGTAGGTTGGGCGGAGTGGCCATGGCAAATACTGGCTTATGGTGATGGGATGGGACACTCTTCAGAGGGTCAGTGTGGACTTGATGAGCCAAATGGCCTGCTTCCACATTGTAGGAATTCTATGAACACATCTGTTGAACTCAGCTTTCATCATAGATGGCTACTGTGTGAACGCAGGTCACCACTGACCTACTGAAGAACATCCCAACCAGACCCACCCCTCGATTCTATAACTCTGCATTTTCCATGGCTATGGGTGATTTAGAATGGCAAATCCACCTAACCTGCACAGCTTTGGACTATGGGAGGAAACCAGAGCACCTGGAGGAGACACAGGGAGAATATGCAAACTCCACACAGGAGAGTCGCCTGAGGCTGGAATCGAACCCAATGCTTTGAGGCAGCAGTGCTAACCACTGAGCCACTGTGCCCTTGATTGAATTCAATGAACCAATCTCTTGGGAAAAGAATTCCACAGACCATGGTCCCTTTCAGAGAAAAATCCATTCTCCTTATCTCCATCTGAACTCTACAAGCACTTATTAGTAAAATCTCTCTTAATTTTAGTCTCCTCCACAAGAGGAAACATCCATTTAGTACCCCAAACAAGTCCTTTTCCGAATCTTATACATTTCAATTAGATCACCTTTTCTAACCTCCCCAGTCTGTCCAACTCTCCTCATAAGGTAAGCCTGCACCCTAGGAGGGTTTGGGATATGAGGAAAGATTGGATAGGCATGAGTTGTTTTCCACAAAGCAGTGCCTGTATGACAGGGACCTTGCATTGCCATAGGTAGGATGGGCCAAATCAGCTCCTACACTGTAAGTACCTATGATGCTACAAATGAACCTTCTCTGTTGTACTTGTAATGCATGGGATGTGCAGAACGCAAACATTACACTATGGATGATCGCATTCAACTGTTTAAGATGAATAAAAAGATTCAACAGGTGAAGGGAAGAGAAAGCATTTCCTCTAACTGGACAGCTGACACAATGAATAAGTGCAACCGTAGAATTAGAGTTAGTCCCATTCAAGGATGATGCTAGGCTGCTCATCTTTTTGCAAATTGAAACCTGGAAATTTGCCCCCAAAGCCCCCATACCCACTTACGCCTAGCTTTTGTGTATGAAGGGTCAAATAAAATTTAAAAAACAAGAACAATAGCACTTTGCTATGCCTGGATTTCCAAAACCTCACCACATGACAATCCACCATCAACAAAGCATAACTCAGGACTGTGATGGGATACTCCCGTGGATGGGTTCAACTTCAACAAAGAACTCAATTCCATCGGAGACCAAGCATCTCACTTTAATGGCACCTCATGCTCCCTGCAACAGCATTACCATTTACCCACTCTACCACTGAGGTATAATATGCCAATTTACAAAGCACACAGCATCAATTCACCCAGTGACCTAGAACAGCATCCTCTAATCCTGCAAACACCACCAGCTAGAAGAATAAGATTAGCAGATACAGGTGAACACAACTTCCTACAAGTTCTCCTCCAAGCCATTCACCATCCAGACTGGGTTATGGGTGAAAATCTTCCCTATTAGCACTGTTTATATCAACCAGTAAACTATTAGGAAGGTGAATGGGATGTTAGCCATTATTGCAAGAGAATATGAGCACAGGAGCAGCAAAGTCTTGTTTCAGTTATATAGGAACTTGATTGGACCGCAGCTGGAGTACTGTTTATGGTTTTAGTTTCTTTATCTTAAGAAATACAGAGGAGGAGGAGCTTGGATGTCTTAAAATGCTTAAAGGTGGATAAATTCCTGGGACCTGATCAGGTGTACCCTAGAACTCTGTAGGACGCTAGGGAAGTGCTTGCTGGGATCCTTGCTGAGATATTTGTATAGTCACAGGTGAGGTGCCGGAAGACTGGAGATTGGCTAATGTAGTGCCACTATTTAAGAAAGGTGGTAAGGAAAAGTCAGGGAATTATAGACTGGTGAGCCTGACCTCGGTGGTGGGCAAGTTGTTGGAGGGAATCCTGAGGGACAGGATTTAAATGTATTTGGAAAGCCCTTCCTTTTGCCTGAAACATTAATTTTCCTGCTCTTCGGATGCTGCCTGACCAGCTGTGCTTTTCCAGCACCACTCCAATCTAGACTCTGATCTCCAGCATTTGCAGTCCTCACTTTCGCCTGACTAATTATGGATAGTCAACTTGGCTTTATGTGTGGAAAATCATGTCTCACAAACTTGATTGAGTTTTGTTTTTGAAGAAGTAATGAAGAGGATTGATGAGGGCAGAGTGGTCGACGTGATCTACATGGACTGCAGTAAGGCATTCGACAAAGTTCCTCATGATAAACTGGTTAGCAAGGTTAGATCTCATGGAATACAGGAAGAACTAGCCATTTCGATACAGAACTGACTCGAAGGTAGAAGACAGAGGGTGATGGTGGAGAGTTGCCTTTCAGACTAAAGGCCTGTGAGCAGTGGAGTGCCACAAGGATCGGTGCTGGGTCCACTGCTTTTCGTCATTTACATAAATGATTTGGATGTGAACATAGGAGGTATAGTTAGTAAGTTTGCAGATGATTCCAAAATTGGACGTGTAGTGGACAGCGAAGAAGGTTGATTCAGAGTATAATGGGATCTTGATCAGATGGGCCAATGGGCTGAGGAGGTGCAGATGGAATTTAATTTAGACAAATGTGAGGTGCTGCATTTTGGAAAGACAAATCAGGGCAGGACTTATACACAAAATAGTAAGGTCCTTGGGAATGTTGCTGAACAAAGAGACCTTGGAGTGTAGGTTCATAATTCCTTGAAAGTAGACTCATAGGTGGATAAGATAATGAAGAAAACATTTGGTATGCTTACCTTTTTTAGTCAGAGCATTGAGTACAGGATTTGGGAGGTCATGCTGCAGCTGTACAGGACATTGGTTAGGCTACTTTTGGAGTATTGTGTGCAATTCTGGTCTCCCTTGTATCAGAAGGATATTGTGAAACTTGAAAAGGTTCAGAAAAGATTTGCAAGAATGTTGCCAGGGCTGGAGGATTTGAACTACAGGGAGAGGTTGAATAGGCTGGGCCTGCTTTCCCTGGAGCATCAGAGGCTGAGAGGTGACCTTATAGAGGTTTATAAAATCATGAGGGGCATGGGTCACGCAAATACAGAAGGTCTTTTCCCTGGGGTGGGGAAGTGCAGACCTAGTGGGCATAAGTTTCAGGTGAGAGGGGAAAAGTTTAAAAGGGACCTAAGGGGCAACATTTGCTTACAGAGTGTGGTGCGTATTTGGAATAAGCTGCCAAAGGTAGTGATGGAGGCCAGTACAATTACAACAGTTAACAAGTATCTGAGTGTACATGACTAGGAAGGGTTTATAGGGAGATGGGCCAAATGCTGGCAAATGGGACTAGATTAGATTAGGATATCTGGTCAGCATGGATGAGTTGGACCGAAGGATCTGTTTCCGCACTGTACATCTCTACGACTCTAAATATATTATTGCCATAAAAGGAGTCAAAAAGTCATGCAGTTGTTCAGCACCAAAACAGACTCTTCGGTCCAACTCATCCATGCCTGCATTTGACCCATTTCCCTCTAAACCTTTCCTATTCATGCACCCATCCAGGAGCCTTTTAAATGTTGCAATTGCACTAGCCTTCACCACTTCCTCTACAGTTCAATCCATACACAGACCACCCTCTGTGTGAAAATGTTGCCCCTAAATTTCCCTTTTATATCTTTCCCCTTTCACCCTAAATCTATGCCCTCTAGTTTTGAACTCTGCCATCCTAGGAAAAGAATCTTGTCTATTTAACCTATCCATGCCCCTCATGAACTTATAAACCTTTATCAGGTCACCCTTCAATGTCCGACAATCCCTATAGCTCAAACCTTCCAACCCTGCAGCATCTTCGGTAATCTTTCCTGCACCCTTATTTAACAACCTTGTTCCTGTAGCAGGGAGTCCAGAACTGATCGTAAAATTGTAAAAGCAGCAAATGTGTTGCTCAGATGGCAGAACTGTGCTGTGAACACAGATTGGGCAAACTGGACCAATCTTCCCTTCAGTTCTGAGAAATGAGGTGACCGCATTGAAATTTAGTTTGAAGTAAGATGTTTGCCCTGATTGGGGAGTCTCGAATGAGGGGACATGATGCACAAATAGGGGAGGCGGGGACAGCTTTTACAACTAAAATATGAAGAATTTTTCTTCTCCTGAAGTGATGGTGAATCTTTGTTGCTCTAATGCCGAGGGTTGTGAATGCTTATTCTTTTATTTCATTTAAAGCACAGATTGATAAATTTGGTGAAAAGAATGATGGGAACATTATGGGTAAAATCATTGAAGTGTTCCAGCAATCACAATTGTGTTCACATTATTTATTAACGACTTGGACAATCCAAATTTGCTGATGACATAAAGTTAGGTGGAATTGTTGATGGTCATGTAAAATGACAAAGGGAAATCGGCAAAACTGTGGTAGTTGGAGTTCAAAGCAGGCAAATATGAGGAGATCCATAAAAGCTGAAAAGGGCTAGCTCAGGTTTCTTTCTAGAATGAAGTTAACTACAGGGTGGATAAACACAGCAGGTCAGGCAGCATCCATGGAGCAAGAGGATCGATATTTCAGGCATAAGCCCTTCATCAGAATGGATGTCAAACAGACATGGGGGTTTGGGTGCATCAATCTTTCAAATGTCATGAACAGGTGAAGAAATAATCAAGAAAGTTAATGAAATCCTGGCCTTTATATTGAGAGGACTGGAGGACAAGGATATCGAAATTATGTTGCAGTTATATAAAACCTGAGTGGCTCCCACTTGGAGTACAGTGAGCAAATCTGGGTACCAAAACTGAGGAAGGATTTATTGGCCTTGGAAGGAATAAAACAAAAAAAATTTACAAGAATGATATCTGGACTTCAGGCGTTAAGTTATGAGGAGAGATCTGCTACTTCGGCCTGCTTTCTCTAGAATTTGGAAGTTTACGGAGCGATCTGATTGAAGTCTTCAAGGTATTACCAGGAAAAGACTGGGTGAATAAAGATAAAACTATTTCCACTGGTTGGAATTCTCGAACTAGTGGGCATAGTCTGAGAATTAGGGTTGGACTGTTCAGGAGAGATATTTGGAAGCACTTCTGCATACAGAGGGTGATAGAGGTTTGGAACTCTCTTCCATAAATGGCAGTGGATGGTAGATCAGCTGTTCACTTTAATTCTGAGGTAGGTTTTTTTTTGTTTCGCAAAGATATTAAGGGAAATGGGTCAAAAACAAATGCATAGAGTTAGGCCATAAATCAGCCATGATCTGATGGGGCTGAATGGCTTACTCCTGTCGCTATGTTCTTGTGGACTGCAAATGGTTCTACACCACCCACATTCTCATGGAGAATTACCGATGGGCAATAAATGTTGACCTTGTCGATAATGCCCACATCCCATGAATAAATATAACTCAACCTCATCAGGCTCATATAAAGTGCTGTTAATGTTCAGCAGATCTGGCAGCATCACTGGAGAGAGAAACTGCGTTAAGATTTCAGGTTGCTGAGCGCCCGATCGAATCCAGATCAAGACCAATTCTGAAGAGTAAAGAACTAGTGGCAATACAACCCCATCCACCAATGAAGCGCTCCACAAAATCCATAACTGCATTGTGACCCGAATCTGAGAAGGCTAGCAGTGACCAATGGTGCGCTCTGGATTGACGTACCTTCACAGGGATCGAGCCTCCGAGCTCGTCGCCCATGCTTCGAGTTGTTGTGGATGAACATGTTGTCGGACACAGCCAGGACATGGCCGTCCACATTAATTGTTGTGCAGATGACCACCTACAAAGAGAAGGCAAGTTGGTTGGTATTGGTGGGCAAGAGGGGGCAATGTACAGAACAAAGCAGAATTCACAGCAGCACATTGACATGCCCTTTATCACAATTGGTTTATGCTCCACATGAGTATCTTCCAAACTTACTTAGAATAACAGAATCTCTACAGTGTTGAAACAGGCCCTTCTACCCAACAAGTCCACACCGACTCTACGATGAGTATCCTACCAAAACCCATTCTCCATTACTCTAAATTTTACCACTGACTAATGTCCCTAAACTACACATCACTGAACACTATGGGAAATTTAGGATGGCCAATTCACCTAATCTGCACAGCTTTGGATTGTGGGAGAAAACTGGTGCACCCAGAGGAAACCCACGCTGACACGGGGAGAATGTGCAAATTCCACGCAGACAGTCACCCGAGACAGGAATCGAACCCAGGTCCATGGAGCTGTGAGACAACAGTGATAACCACTGAGCCACCGTGCTGCCCCTTCATACTGTCCAACAGCGCTTATCTCTCTTTCTTCCTCAAGCACTATCTGACTGGGGCTATTCTACAGTTGCTGAAAATGTGTTGCTGGAAAAGCACAGCAGGTCAGGCAGCATCCAAGGAACAGGAAATTTGACGTTTCGGGCATAAGCCCTTCATCAGGAAGGTCCGGCTTCATCATCCTGATGAAGGGCTTATGCCCGAAACATCGAATTTCCTGTTCCTTGAATGCTGCCTGACCTGCTGTGCTTTTCCAGCAACACATTTTCAGCTCTGATCTCCAGCATCTGCAGACCTCACTTTCTCCTCCGCTATTCTACAGTTGCTGATTATACACCATCACTGCAGATATTTAGAAGCACATTAACCAATATGCCAATACAAACCAGCTTTGTGGTGAATTGCGAGTTAATTTATCTTCCTGTGATACCAGCTTGAGAGATGATGGTGACCAAGTCAATGGGAGCGATGCCCTATGCTTCAAACAGTGACTATTGGATGTTTTAGGACAACTGAATATAAAATATCTCGCCTGAAAAGTATTAAAGTCATTAAGATTTCACTTAAGGAAAGGAAGGTTGGATTAAGTGCTAAAATGCATCCTGGGGCTTGCCTTTGAACTGAATGAAGCTCACCTTTATTAAAGGTTAATCCAGAATGTAAGACATTTTGGAGTAAAATAACGTGAGATCTAGTTCATATCCAACTTCATTTTATTGGTTTGTGGATGTGGGCATCACTGACTGGGCCAGCATTTATTGCCCATCCCCAGTTGCCCTTCAGAAGGTGGTGGTGAGCTGCCTTCCTAACTGCTGCAGTTTGTATGTTGTACATTGACCTACAATATTGTTAGGGATGGAATGCCAGGAATTTGACCCAGTGACAGTGAAGAAACAGTGATATATTTTCAAATCAAGGTGGTGATTGACTTGGAGGGGAAATTCTATGTGATGGGGTTCCTATGTATTGGCTTCCCTTATACGTCTAGGTGGAAGTGGTCATATGTTTGGAAGGTGCTGTCTAAGGATCTCTGGTGAATTTTTGCAATGCATCTAGTAGATAGAATACACTGCTGTTACTGAGCATCGGAGATGGAAGGAATGGATGCTTGTGGATGTGGTGCCAATCAAGCAGGCTGCTTTGTCCTGGATGGTGTTGAAGGGGGGTTGTTGGGGCTGCACCCATCCAGGCCAGTGAGGAATATTCCATCACACTCCTGACTTGTACCTTGTAGATGGATTTGGGGAGTCAGGAGATGAGCTAATGTTGCTGTAACTGCCCAATTGAAAGGAAATTGAATTGTTGGGTAATCGTAGCCATCAATCTGTCAATTAGTTGACTAGAGAATCAAGTGTGGGGTGAGAAAAGTGCCCCAGGGTTAAGGAGATTTGGGAACAATAGGCTCAAAGTTCCTTCTGTACTTCTGTACATGTCAAACTTTCCAGATTGTCAGAGATTTGTCCAGATTCGTTGTTTGACAGAATAGGATTTGGATGTTTCCAAAATAGAAATGTCCTGGCAAAATATTTATTTTCTTGGATTCATCAGGATCCAATTGCGAGAATGGGAAAAATAATTTGTATTGCACGGGGAAAGGATGTGGAGTCGTTGACAATCAGACTCTGATTGGGCGAGACGTTGCTATGGAAAATGCGCCAGGAAGACATGTCCCAGGTGCAGAAAAATAGCTGAAGTGAAAGAGTTTGTGTACCAAACGATAGCAAGCCTACAATTCACCTTGTGGCCTCGAGCAGAGGCTGTCATTTAAGGAGTTAATGAAGCTGTGCAAAAACAATCTTTTCTTTCCTATTTTGGCAAATTATTGCATGATGTGAGTGCCTACCAGGCAGTTAATCCTTGTAAATAAAGGAGCTTTCTTAGCTGTAGTTTCATTATCAGTCACTAACAGTGCCTTACCAAGTGGCTCTGGGTAGTCCCCTCTTTGTTTGGATTGATCTTTTGACAGATTAACCAGTGGCTTTATTTAATTAAGTTCGCCTCACTTGAGAAATGCAATACGTATAGAAAAAAAATCAAGCCCCTAATGGAATTGCTCTCAAAATAAAAGAGTTTGCAAAATGCTCGTAGATGTTCTGCAGTTTTATTTGTCCTCCAATGCCCGGGGGCCAGTTTGAGATGCCAGTGTTTTTTTTTAATTACTCCTCATGCAATCAATCTCACTTAATCAGGCTGTGCTTAAATTTGCTTCACTCGTTGTGGAGTTTTTTTTAGATTAGACTTACAGTGTGGAAACAGGCCCTTCGGCCCAACAAGTCCACACCGACCCGCCGAAGCGCAACCCACCCATACCCCTACATTTACCCCTTACCTAACACTACGGGCAATTTTAGCTTGGCCAATTCACCTGACCCGCACATCTTTGGACTGTGGGAGGAAACCGGAGCACCCGGAGGAAACCCACGCAGACACGGGGAGAACGTGCAAACTCCACACAGTCAGTCGCCTGAATCGGGAATTGAACCCGGGTCTACAGGCGCTGTGAGGCAGCAGTGCTAACCACTGTGCCACCGTGCCGCCCACGTTAAGGGTGGTTTTATTATTTCTCTTTACAGTTCTCTTTAACACTAATACTATATCACTGATGTTGACAACTGCGAAATTCTGCGCTTTTTACAGAAAAGAAACTTTAACCACTCCATTGGATATCCCCTTTCACGTACTCCCCTCTATCGAAACTGTGAAACTCCTTCCCAATCCTCATTCTTTTCACTTCCTCATCCTGTATTTGTAGCTTTCACAGGGTGTGGGCGTCACTAGTTCATTCAGTATCTATTACCCGTCACCAATTGGACCTTGAGAAGGTGATGGTGAGCTGACTTCTTCAACGGCTGTATGCCATTGGCTGTTTGGGAAGGAGTTCCAGGACTTGATCCAGCAAAGTAGGGATGATTGGAAAGTGGGCAGCCTTCAAAGATGAAATAATTAGAGTTCACACACAGTATGTTCCTGTTAGTATAAAGGGGAAGGCTGGTGGTTGTAGGGAATGTTGGACGACTGGATAAATTGAGGTTCAGGTCAAGGAAGCATATTTCAGATATAGACAGCAGTGATCAAGTGAATTCCTCGAGGGATATAAGGGCAGTAGGAGTCTGCTTAAGAGGGAAATTAGAAGGGCTAAAAAGGCACGTGAAACATCTTTGAAAAATAGGGTTAAGGAGAATCCAATGAGATTCTACAAATACATTAAGGGCAAAAGAGTAATTAGGGGGAGAATCAAGCCCATTAAAGGTCCCTAAAGATCAACAAGGCCATCAACAAGATACTAAGTGAGCATTTCATGTATTCATTGGGGAGAAGGACAATAGTGATAACTTGAAAAGTGTCTGTGTTAGCGAAGAGGTGGTGCTGAAAGTCTTAAAATGTATAAAGGTAAACAAATCTCCAGGATCTGCTCAGGTGTATCCTAGAACTCTGTAGGAAGCTAGGGAAGTAATTGCTGGGCTCCTTGCTGAGATGTTGTATCATTGATAGTCACAGGTGAGATGCTGGAAGACTGGAGGTTGCCTAATATAGTTTCACTATTTGAGAAAGGTGTAAGGACAAATCAAGGAACTATAGACTGGTGGGTCTGACATTGGTGGTGGGCAAGTTTTTGGAGGGAATTCTGAGTGACAGGATTTACAAGCATTTTGAAAGGCAAGGACTGATTAGGGATAGACAACATGGCTTTGGAAATAATGTTTCACTAACTTGATTGAGTTTTTTGAAGATTGGTGAGGGCAGACATTGTCTTTATGGACTTCAGCAAGGCATTCAATAAGGTTCGACATGGTAGACTGGCTGGCAAGGTTAGATCACATGGAATCCGGGGGAGCTAGTGGTCTAATCAATGTCATGCTCAGTCACAGCATGAGCTCCCAACTCCTCCACTCAATGCACTGACCAATGGGGAGCTAGCCAATTGAATACAAAAATGGTTTGAAGGTGGGAGACAGAGGGTGGTCGAGGGATGTTTTTCAGACTAGAAGCCTCTGGTCAGTGGTGTGCTGCAAGGATCAATGCTATGTCCACTGTGTTTCATCACACACACACACACACACACACACATTTTTTTTAAATATATATATATAAATGATTTGGATGTGAATATAGGAGGCATGGTTAGTCTGCAGATGACACCAAAAGTGATGGGTTAGTGGATAGTGAAGAAGGTTGTTTTAGAGTACGAGACCTTGATCAGATGGGCCAATGCATCGAGAAGTGGCAGTTGGCATTTAATTTAGATAATTGTGAGGTGTTGCATTTTGGTAAGGCAAATCAGGGCAGGACTTATACAGTTAATGGTAGGTTTGAGAGTGTGGTGCTGGAAAAGGACAGCAGGTCAGGCAGTATCTGAGGAGCAGAAAAATTGATGTTTCAGGCAAAAGACCTTTATCAGGAATTAATGGCAGGGTCCTGGGGAGTGTTGCGAAAACAAAGAAACCTAGATGTACAGGTGCGTAATTCCTTGAAAGGTGGAATACAGGTGGACAGGGTGGGGAAGAAGGCATTTGGCACTCTTGCCTCCATTGGTCAGTGCATTGAGTGTAGGAGTTGGGAGGTCATGTTGTGGCTGAGCAGGACATTGATTAGACCACTATTGGAATACTGCATACAATTCTGGTCTCACTGCTATAGGAAAGATGTTGTGAAAGTTGAAAGGGTTCAGAAAAAATTTACAAGGATATTACTGGGATTAAACTATAAGGAGAGGCTGAATAGGTGGGGGCTATTTTCCCTGGAGCATCAGAGACTGAGGGGGGACCTTATAGAGGTTTATAAAATCATGAGGGGCATGAATAGGGTGAATAGACAAGGTCTTTTTCCCAGGTTAGGGGAGTCCAGAACTGGAGGGCATAAGTTTAAAGTGAGAGGAGAACAATTTGAAAGGAACCTAAGGAGCAACTTTTTCACGTCGAGGTTGGTATGCATATGGAATGAGCTGTCTGAGGAAGTCGTGGAGGCTGGTACAATTACGATAATTAACAGGCATCAGGATGGGTAAATGAATAGGAAGGGTTTAGAGGGATATGGACTGAATACTGGCCAATGGTATTTGATCAGTATAGGATATCTGATTGGCATGGACGAGATGGACCGAAGATTAGGTTCGATTCCCTGCAATGGGAAAACAGGCCCTTCATCCCAACCAGTCCACACAGGCCCTCCGAAGAGTAATCCACCCAGGTTACTCTTCCCTCTGACTGATGTCAGAATCTGTGGGATGGAAAGTGGCGCTGAACATTGTGAGATCCTCAACAAGCATCTCCACTTTGACCCTATGATGGTAAGATGATCCTTGATGAAGCAGCTAAAGAAGTTTGGGCCATTTAGGCTATCCTGAGGAACTTCTGCAGAGACATGGACAGAGCAGGGACAGGAATGGCTGTTGCAGGTTCCAGGATTCAAATGTTTCAGTAAGAACAGAGAAGATGGTAAAAGAGGGGGAGGTGGGGCATTGTTGATTAGGGATAATATTACAGTCGTAGAAAGGATATTTGGGGACTCATTAACTGAGATAGTATGGGCTGAGGTTAGAAACGGGAAAGGAGAAGTCACCATGCTGGGAATTTTCTATACTCCGAATAGCCCCAGAGATGTAGAGGAAAGGATAGCAAAGATGATTCTCGATAGGAGTGAGAGAGGCAGGGTAGTTGTCATGGGGAACTTCAACCATCCAAATATTGACTGGGATCACTGGAGTACGAGTACTATAGATGGGTCAGTTTTTGTCCAGTGTGTGCAGGAGGGCTTTCTGACACACTATGTAGACAGACCTACAAGGGGCGAAGCCACTTTAGATTTAGTACTGGGTAACGAGTCTGGCCAGGTGTTAGATTTGGAACTGGATGAGCAATTTGGAGACAGCGATCACAATTCTGTCAGGTTTACTTTAGTGATGGAAAGGGATAGGGGTACTCCACCGAGCAAGTGTTACAGCTGGGGGAAGGGAAATTACAATGCAATTAGGTAAGATTAAGGAAGCGTAGAATGGGGAAGAAAACTGCAGGGGATGAACACATTAAAAATGTGGAGCTTATTCAAGGAAAAACACCTATGTTTCCTAGATAAGTATGTACCTGTCAGGCAGGGAGGAAGATATAGAAATTGTGAGCTGTGGTTTACTAAGGCAGTGGAATTCCTGGTCAAGAAGAAGGAGACTTATGTTAGGACAAAATGTGAAAACTCAGTTAGAGCGCTTGAGGGTTACAAGGAAGTCAGGAAAGATCTAAAAAGAGAGCTCAGAAGAGCCAGGAGGAGACATGAGAAGTTGTTGGCGGATAGGATCAGAGTTAACCCTAAGGCTTTCCATAGGTATGTCAGGAATAAAAGAATGACGAGAGTTAAATTAGGGCCAATCATGAATAATAGTGGGAAGTTGTGTGTGGAGTCAGAGGATATAGGAGAAGCACTAAATAAATATTTTTGACAGCGTTCACTATAGAAAGTGAAAATGTTGGCGAGGAAGATACAGAGATATTTGCATCTAGACTAGAAGAGATTGAGGTTCACAAGGAAGAGGTATTAGAAATACTGCAGTGTGTGAAAATAAACAAGTCCCCTGGGCCGGATGGGATCTATTCAAGGATCCTCTGGGAAGCAAGGGAAGAGATTGCCGAGCCTTTGGCATTGATCTTCAAATCATCATTGTCTACAGAAATAGTGCCTGAGGACTGGAGGATAGCAAATGTGGTTCTCTTTTTCAAAAAGGGTAGGAGAGACAACCCTGGTAATTACAGACCAGTGAGTCTCACTTCAGTTGTTGGTAAAGTGTTGGAAAAGGCTATAAGAGATAGCATTCATAACCATCTAGAAGAGAATAATCTGACCAGGGACAGTCTGTGCGGTTTTGTGAAGGGTAGGTCGTGCCTAACGAATCTTGTTGAGTTTTTTGACAAAGTGACCAAACAGGTAGATGGGAGTAAACCGGTTGATGTGGTGTATATGGATTTCAGCAAGGCATTCAATAAGGTTCCCCACAGTAGGTTATTATATAAAATGTGGAGGAATGGGATTGTGGGAGACATAGCAGTTTGGATCAGTAATTGGCTTGCTGAAAGAAAACAGAGGGTTGTAGTTGATGGAACATGCTCATCTTGGTGTCCAGTTACTAGCGGTGTCCCGCAAGGTTCGGTGTTGGGTCTACTGCTGTTTGTCATTTTGTTGGAGGTTAGTAAATTTGTGGAGGACACTAAGGTCGGTGGAGTTGTGGATAGTGACGAAGGATGTAGTAGGTTGCAGAGACATATAGATGGGATGCAGAGCTGGGCTGAGAGGTGGCAAAAGGAGTTTAATGTGGACAATAGTGGTTAGCACTGCTGCCTCACAGCGCCAGAGACCCGGGTTCAATCCCCACCTCAGGCGACTGACTGTGTGGAGTTTGCACATTCTCCCCGTGTCTGCATGGGTTTCCTCCGGGTGCTCCGGTTTCCTCTCTCAGTCACAAAGAAGTGCAGGTTAGGTGAATTGGCCATGTTAAATTGCCTGTAGTGTTAGGTAAGGGGTAAATCTAGGGGTATGGGTGGGTTGCGGGTCGGAATGGACTTGTTGGGCCGAAGGGCCTGTTTCCACATTGTAAGTAATTTAATCTAATCTAAAGTGTGAGGTGATACATTTTGGACGGAGTAATCGGAATGCAAAGTACTGGGCTAATGGTAAGATTCTTAAGAGTGCAGATGAGCAGAGAGATCTCGGTGTCTGTGTACACAGATGCCACCCAGATTGACAGGGTTGTTAAGAAGGCATACAGTGTTTTGGCCTTTATTAATAGAGGGATTGAGTTCCGGAACCAGGACGTTATGCTGCGGCTGTACAAAGCTCTGGTACGGCCACACTTGGAGTATTGTGTACAGTTCTGGTCATTGCATTATAAGAAGGATGTGGAAGCTTTGGAAAGGGTGCAGAGCAGATTTACTAGGATGTTGCCTGGTATGGAAGGAATGTTTTATGAGGAAAGGCTGAGGGCCTTGAGGCTGTTCTCGTTACAGAGAAGAAAGTTGAGAGGTGACTTAATAGAGATATACAAGATAATCAGAGGGTTAGATAGGGTGGACAGGGACAGCCTTTTTCCAAGTATGGGGACGGCAAACACGAGGGAACACAACTTAAAAGTGAGGGGAGATAGGTATAAGACAGATGTCAGAGGTAGTTTCTCTACTCAGAGTAGTAAGGGTATGGAATGCTTTGCCTGCAATGGTAGTGGATTCGCCAAGTTTAAGTGCATTTAAGTCGTCATTGGACAGGCATATGGACGTACCGTACATGGAATAGTGTAGGTGGGATGGGCTTCAGATTAGTATGACAGGGCAGCGCAACATCGAGGACTGAAGGGCCTGTACTGCGCTGTAATGTTCTCTGTTCCATGTTCTATGTCCTGGAGCTGCAGATGACTGACCTCCAACAACCAGAACTATCTTCCTTTGTACAAGGTATGAATCCAACTCATTGACTCTAATTTTGGCGGAGCCTCTTGATGCCACATTGGTCAAATAATATCATGAGAGAGACATAGAGAAGCTGCAGAGCTAGGCTGAGAGGTGGCAAATGGAGTTTAATGGGAAAAGTGTGAGGTGATTCACTTTGGAATGAGTAACAGGAATGCAGAGTACTGGGGCTAATTGCAAAATTCTTGGTAGTGTAAATGAGCAGAGATATCTCAGTGTCCAGGTACATAGATCCTTGAAAGTTGCCACCCAGGTTGATAGGGTTGTTAAGAAAACATATGATGTGTTAACATTTATTGGTAGAGAGGTTGAGTTTTGGAACCATGAGATCATGCTGCAGCTGTACAAAACTCTGGTGCAGCCACATTTGGTGTATTGCGTACTGTTCTGATCACCGCATTATAGGAAGCATGTGGACGTTTTGGACAAGATTCAGAGGAGATTTACTAGGATGTTGGCTGGTATGGAGAGAAGGTCTTACGAGGAAAGGCTGAGGGACTTGAAGCTGCTTTGTTAGAGAGAAGAAGGTTGAAAGATGACTTAATTAAGATATATAAGATAACCAGAGGGTTAGATAGGTTGGACAGGGAGAGCCTTTTTCCTTGGATGGCGATGGCGAGCACAAGGGGACATAGCTTTAAATTGAGGGGTAATAGATATAGGAAAGATGTCAGAGGTAGTTTCTTTACTCAGAGAGTAGTAGGGGCATGGAATGCATTGTCTGCAACAGTTGTAGACTCACCAATGTTAAAGTTAAGGCGGCATATGGTATACTTGTGTTTATTAGACAAAACATTGGGTTTAAGAACACAGCTAGACTGGTGCTCTTAACTGGAAATGGGCATTTAAATGGTCATTGGATAAACATATGGGTGATAATGGAATAGTGTAGGTTAGACGGGCTTTAGACTGGTTTCACAGGTTGGTACAGCATCAAGGGCTGAAGGGCCTATTTTGTGCTGTAATGTTCCACATTCCACATTAAGGGCATTTAAATAGTCATTGGATAGACATATGGAGGCGAATGGAATAGTGTAGTTAGATGGGCTTCAGATTGCTTTCACAGGTCGTCACAACATTGAGGGCTGAAAGCCATGTACTGCGCTGAAATGTTCTATGTTTTGTGTTCAATGTTCTATGAGATATTTTCTACCAGCCTGTCAGGACAGGTGAGTGCCCAGTTTATTGTCAAACCCACCACATTCGAAAGGAATAGAATATTTTGTGAGCATGAGGTGAAATAAATAGAATTCTTATGAATTGAGTGTGACCTAAATCTACACAACGACGACTTGGTGGTTTTAGACTTAGACTTAGACTTACAGTGTGGAAACAGGCCCTTCGGCCCAACAAGTCCACACCGACCCGCCGAAGCGCAACACACCCATACCCCTTACCTAACACTACGGGCAATTTAGCTTGGCCAATTCACCTGACCCGCACATCTTTGGACTGTGGGAGGAAACCGGAGCACCCGGAGGAAACCCACGCAGACACGGGGAGAACGTGCAAACTCCACACAGTCAGTTGCCTGAGTCGAGTTTATATAGACAGTTTCTGTAATGCAAATTCTATGCTCAATAAATATAGCAGAACATTTTTTATATTTATATCGCCCCTTTAAAGTGATAAAAATGCCCCAAGGCACTTCCCAAACATGGTTCGTGTTGGGAAATTCAACTTAAGTTTAAGCAGGTCATTGGGATTGTCTGGCTCCGCTCCAGGCGGCCTCTTCAGAATAGACAAAGTCGATAGCAAGCTAATGGATATTTGCAGTAACCATTGATTGAACCCTCATCCAAATCTTGCACTGAATAGAGAGTATGGGAATGGTAGCAGTTAACAGAATAATCAGCAGAATAACTTACGTAACAGGAAACATTTCCCCAAAAGTGTAAGTTACAATATCAGGTTAGAGTCCAACAGATTTATTTGGAAGCACTAGCTTTCGGAACACTGCTCCTTCATCGGGTCGCTCTCACAGGTCAGAGAGAGATCTGTGAAACTTCAGAACTCTTAATCCAGACAACTGAGAATGGTCAATTGCTGAGCATATTTTGACTGGTGGGTTTTTGGATACAAAGGGATTTGAGAGCTGTTAGAGTGGGTTGGACAATTGGAATTGAGCTAAAAGACTTGGTATGATCTTATTCAAAGGCAGGTGAGCTTCAGAAGATCCCCAATGCTCACACATAAATCACAGTGAATTGTCTCCTATGTCTCTTCAAGATCCTTGCCCCTTCTAGAATCTTTATGTGAGCTTCTTCACATCAGTCTTAAGTATTCCCTTCCTCATTACAAACTTGTGACCGGTCCTCTCCATATACTATTGTCAATGTTTATCATGGAGATTAATATCGCATTGAACTCAATAAACCCGAACCCTGACCCCAATCCTACCCTATCTTGCTCTTTTCCAGGCAGATGAGCCTAAACTCATCTAAAAAGAAACCTAGGCAGTGAATTATATGAGGTGATCTTTCATAGCTTTGATATACAGTACTAGGTTGGCAATGAGGTGGAAATTCTTCACTTCTATGCAATTTGTCATCTATTGCAGCAAGAACAATGGGAGCAATGTTGCAATGTCTCTTCCTCCCAACATTAAATCGATTGGGTAGAGCCAAAAATAGGCCTTAAGGGCCTAAACAGCTCATCAATGTCTAGGTACAACTTTTTTGCATTACAACTTTTTGCATTTAACTTTGTATTAAAAACAGCTTCTTCCCTGCTGTTATCAGACTTTTGAACAGACCTCCCAACCGTTAATTTTGATCTCTCTCTGCACCTCCTCTGTAATGCTCTATTCAGTACTCTGTTCTGCTACCCTGATGCACTTTGTATGGTATAATCTGCCTGTACAGCAGGCAAAACAATACTTTTCACTGTACATCAGTAACAATAAAAACCAGACTAACTAATGACTGTAGTTTCTATAGATTTCTAAGCAAACCCAGTGACCTCCGCATGTGATTTCAGCAGCTTTCTAAGATAAGTTGTTTGCTAGAAAGAGGAACTCATAGATCGTACAAAGACAAGACTAAAAGGCAAATATCTATAGTGGAATGAGCTAATAAGGGCAGGCAGAAACATTGGAAATACAGACCAGAACAAGTTATACAAGTTTTGCATAAAGCAGTAGGAAGTTAATTTCTGGAACATTATTCCAACAATATAAATCAAGGCAAACTTGCCTTCAAAAGCAATAAAGTGCATTCACTTTTCAAACATGGTCACAGTTGTTATTTAGATTAGATTAGACTTACAGTGTGGAAACAGGCCCTTCGGCCCAACAAGTCCACACCGACCCGCCGAAGTGCAACGCACCCATACCCCTACATTTACCCCTTACCTAACACTACGGGCAATTTAGCATGGCCAATTCACCTGACCCACACATCTTTGGACTGTGGGAGGAAACCGGAGCACCCGGAGGAAACCCACGCAGACACGGGGAGAACGTGCAAACTCCACACAGTCAGTCGCCTGAGTTGGGAATTGAACCCGGGTCTACAGGCGCTGTGAGGCAGCAGTGCTAACCACTGTGCCACCGTGCCGCCCACTGTGTAGGCAACTTGTACACAGTAAACTCCCACATGCAGCAATGAAACATTAACCAAATGATCAATATTTTCAGGTGTTGTTTGCGGGATAAATACTGATTGTGGGCTGCTGAGAAAACTCTCCTGCCCTACTTTAAAGTTATTCCATCAGATCTTTGATGTCTACATGAGAGTATTGTCATAACGTTGATTTAAAGTTTCTTATGTAGTACAGTACCTCCAGTTGCAGTGGATGATGAACCTGCTTTACCTGGATATTTCTCTGGTCTGGCTACCAATTCTTAATTTCGCATTCAGGAATTCTGCATGATGGTTCAACGGTTAGCACCGAAGCCTCACAGTGCTAGGGACCCGGGTTCGAGTCCCACCTCTGCCTGTCTGTGTGGAGTTTACACACTCTCCCTATTTCTGTGCGGGTTTCCTCCCACAATCCAAAGATGTGCTGTTCAGATAAATTGGCCATACGGAATTGCCCATAGTGTTAGGTACTTTAGTCAGGGGCAAATATAGGGTTGGGGAATGAGAGTGGGTGGATTACTCTTTGGAGGGTCTTGGTGGACCTGTTGGGCTGAAGGACTTGTTTCCACACAGTAGGAAATCTAATCTAATTAGGAAAAAAAACGTCAACATGCCTGAGACATCATATAAAAACTGGCCGTTTCACACTAGACAAGAAGGTAGATGACCAGCTATTCTGACTGAAATATCAACAGGTGAAAGGGTAATATTTTGTTTCCTTATTTTAGTTATCCATCGGACATATACAGTACTGGCAGGAGCAGCAAAAAGTTCCTATCCACTACTGCCCCTGAGAATGTGTCCATGAGCTATCTTCTTGAATACAACCCTGGAGCTTGGGCCACTGTATTAGCAACCAGATACGAAGCAACCACATTGCTGTGCATCTGTAGTCACATGTAGGGTAGGCTGGATAAAGGGGTTGGTTAGTTACACTGGCTGGATGTCTGGTTTGTAATGTACAGTGACGCCAACAGCATGGGTTCAATTCGCACACTAGCTGTGGTTACCATGAAAAACTCTTCCTTTTAATATCTTCCTTCTCACCTGAGGTGCAGTGACCCTAAGATTAAACCACCACCAGTCATCTCTCTCTAATGCGACAGCACCCTATGGCAACATTACCCTTCCTTTAGATAAAGACAGCAGATTTCCTTTCTGAAAGGACATTGGAGAATCTGATAAGTTTTTTTTATGATTTAACCTAATCGATTTATGGTCACATATAAGCTCGCATTTTATTTCAGGCATTTCTAATTGGCAGTTTTAAGTTTCTTCACAGACACGGTGGGATTTGAACTCATGTCACTGGGTCATCTTCTGGTTCACAAGGCCAGTTACAAAACCACTACACACCAGTAGCCCAAACACTGAGCAAGGCTGGCACAGCTTCTTTCTTGCAAAATGCCATCAGAGTTTTTAATGTAAACTGGAACAGGTAAATGTTAGCCCATCATATTGATAGTAATTGAGCAATTTAATTAATGACACAAACTTTCTCTTTCCCCATAGCCTGGTTCGATATGGTGTTCCAACTGGAGGATAACAGGCTGGAGCAATGGAGTGATAACACAAAGCAATTGTTGAACATTGCTAGAAAGAGAGACATGTTGCTTGTGTTTCATCTGCCAGTCATCAGAACAAACATGAGAAAAACAACTACGACAATTCATACCGTAGATAAAATGTCTGCTGATTGGCTGGGAGGTCAACTCTGATGGTTTTCTCATTGGACATGCCTTGTACAATGGAGTATTACCATCACTGCAAACTCTTGCATATTCAAAACGATACAAGGCTTGAACATAATTTTTTAAGTTGGCTGGGAAGCAGCCCTGAGTATGAAATTATGCTACTTCTAGTAAGCAGTAGCTGGGTGGCATGGTGGCTCAGTGGTTAGCACTCCTGCCCCACAGTGTAAGGGACCCGTGTTCAATTCTACCCTCAGGTGACTGTCTGTGTGAAGTTTGCATGTTCTTCCCGTGTCTGCGTGGGTTTCCTCCAGGTGCTCCTATTTCCTCCCACAATGCAAAGATGTACAGGGTGGGTGGCCATGCTAAATTAGCCATAGTGTTCAGGCATGTGCGTGTTAGCCAGGAAAATGCAAGATTGCAGGGACTGGGTCTGGGTGAGATGTCCTTAGTTGGGTCAGTGTCAACTTGCTGTTTCCACGCTGTGGAATTCTGTGGATAAATAAGTCGTGACAAACTCAACTGGTTGCAGGTCATTCTGCTAGAATGAGACAGTTGTGTTTCTCTGCATCCTTGCACAATGGAAAACCTGGGGAAACTCCCTACACCTGTTCAGTAGATAGTTAGTGTTATCGAAATTACGTCCACAATTGGGATTGACTACAAGATCCTGTTCATGGAAAACATCACCCATGTTTCCACCACACAGTAACAATGCTAAATCATAGTTCAAACAATTTTCTTTCCAGGGGAATTTAAACAGTATTTTGTTGGAAATTCCCGAGGTAATGAAACAGCCTACACAAGCATGAGTCTCTGTTCTGTATTCCTGATCTTGGTAGTCAAAGGGTAGCACAATAACAGAATTTTGTTTAAACATCGCAATCATAGAGTCATACAGTCATAAAGATGCACAGCGTGGAAACAGACTCTTCAGTCCAACCTGTCTATGCTGACCAGATATCCCAACCAATCTAATCCCACCTGCTAGCATCCGGTCCATATCCCTCCAAACCCTTCCTATTCATATACCCGTCCAGATGCCTCTTAAGTGTTGCAATTGTACCAGCCTCCACAACTTCGTCTGGCAGCTCATTCCACACACATACCATTCTCTGTGTGAAAAAGTTGCCCCTTAGATTTCTTTTATATCTTTCCCCTCTCACCCTAAACCTATGCCCTCTAGTTCTGGATTCCCCGACCCCAGGGAAAAGACTTTGTCTATTTACTCTATCCATGCCCCTCATGTAAACCTCTATAAGGTCACCCCTCAGCCTCCGATGCGCCAGGGAAAAATGACCTCCTAACTCCTCTACTCAATATTCTGACGAATAAAAGAAAGCATACCAAATGCCTTCTTCACTATCCTATCTACCTGCGACTCCACTTTCAAGGAGCTATGAACCTGCACTCCAAGGTCTCTTTGTTCAGCAACACTCCCAATTAATTTGCTTCTCTCAAACCCAGACACAAGGTGAAGTAAATCCTGAAAAGTAGAAAACTTTGCAAATTATTGGTCCAACATTAATAGTTCCTCTTAAGTACTTTAACACCTACTGCACACCTTTAGATTAGATTAAATTCCCTACAACATGGAAACAGGCCCTTTGGCCCAACAAGTCCACACCAACCCTCCGAAGAGTATCCCATCCAGAACCATTCCCCTACCCTATATTTACTCCTGACTAATACACATAACTCTATGGGCAATTTAGCATGGCCAATTCACCTGACCTATACATCTTTTGGATTGTGGGAGGAAACCGGAGCACCCAAAGAAAACCCACACAGACACGGGGAGAATGTGCAAACTCAATACAGACAGTCGCCCGAAATCAAATCCAGGTCCCTGGTGCTGTGAGGTAGCAGTGCTAACCACTGAGCTACCGTGCCACCCCTTAGCACTTTTGTTGAAAGAAAGGGTTAAAACATGTACACCCTTTGACTTGATAAGGTATTATATGAAAGAACAATTATTTTACTAAGTAACATCTTCGTGTGGAATCACGACCGACAGAAGCATTATTTTGAAAAGCAGGAATAATTTATTTAAGAAAGCAATCAAAAGACATGCACTTATTCATACAACTATATTCCCACTCTCAATGTCCCAAGATACTTTACAGCTAAGCTATTATTCCTGAGGTATCCTTATAATGCAGCAAACTTTGCACTAGCAAGGCCCCATAAAGGGCAATGTGACATCCAGATAATCTCCTTGTTTTGTTGATGCTCATTAAAGAAAAAAACGTTTGGCATAAATCCTCTGCTTTTCTTCCATTAGTGTCATGAGATCCTTGTCATCACCTGAGGCAGCAGATGGGGTCTCTGTTTAATGCTCCCCATTTGCCTGGATGGGTGCAGCCCCAACAACACACAAAATGCTTGACAGCATCCAGGCCAAAGCAGTGCACTTGAATGGTACCACGTCCACAAGCATCCACCCCTTCCACCACCAATGCTCAGTCGCAACAGTGTACACCATTTACAAGATGCAGTGAAGAAATTCACCAAAGATCCTTGGACAACACCTTCCAAGCCAAGGACCACTTTCATCACGAAGGACAAGGGCAGCAGATATACGACCACCTGTAATTTCCCCTCTGAAGCCCTCACCATCCTGACGTGATGCTCCTTCATGGTCACTTGTCAAAAGCCTGGAACTCCCTCCCTAAAGGCATTGTGGGTCTACCTACACCAGATAGACTGCAGTAAAATAAGGCAGCTCACCACCACCTGCTCGGAAGCTATTATGGATGGACAGTAAATGTTGGCTCAACAAATAATAATATTCCATCTGAAAGACAGCATTCCACTGATAGATCAGCACGATGTTGCTACAATCTCTAAAGCAGGAATTGAGCCCATAACTTTCTGGCTAGGAAGCAAGAATGCTAACTTTTGACCCATAGAGCTGTTACCCATCACAGCAGGGCTTGCTGGACTCTGGCTCTTGACCCCCCAGTGGGATTGCAAGCTGAGATTTTGAGGTCACAGAGTCTGAGGCAGTAATGGCTCTTGTGGAGCTCAGACTGATGTTTGAGACCCGACTGAAGTCTTGCGTTTTTTTCTCCAGGGGATATGCCCTGGTGACCTTCACAATGAGAAACTGTAGCTGCTGCAAAAAATAAGCCCAGCAGGACAGTGTTGGATTCTTATTATGGAGAGAAAAAGTGTATTCTTCAACTTCTGTGATACTTTCCTATTGTTTAAGCCGATAGATTCTGAGACACTAGACATACCAACAGGTTAATGCAGGAAAATGGTACTGAGATGATAAAGCAGCTATCTGGTTGAACAGCAAAATGGATTTGATGGGCTGAATGGCCTACTTTTACATTGTTCTCCCACATCATTGATACCTTCCTACTTGGCAATAAAAGAACCACCCCAATCCCATCTTCAGCAATGGAGCTTCCTCCCAGCTTTCACACTACCCGAGCTCTCAGTCGGGAATCACACAACATCTGAGGCATCTCTCTATGTCTCTGTCAAGTTGGGCATGAATAACTACTGCTCTCCATCTTTTCAAGTTTCCCTCCAGTCAATTTACTTATAATCCTGCTGTGTGCAGCATAGGCCTCATGTACATGCACGGGCCTGACCCTTCAGATTGTTGAGATTTGTAGAACAGTTTGGCTAAAGCTTAAATTGTTCAAGAAAGACCACTAACTTTCTTCTCTGTCACATAACTTGCCTGCAAATGCTGGATGCTTGCACCATCACCTTGTCTCTGGGTCAAATATCCCCTTCCCCAGTAAAAGGGTAGTTGTCCCTGCACCACATAAACTGCAACTGTCTGAGAAGGCAGCTCAACATCAAGGTCTGTGAGGGTGACTATAAAGCATAGAAGTGGAAGTAGGGTCTCTCGGCCTATTGAATCTGCCCAATGATGTCATGGCTGATCTGGTAACCATCAACTTCATTTTCTGAAATATTTCCACAACCATTGAATCCCTCACTGATAAAGAATTTGTCCATCTCAATTTAGAATATTCAACAGGACCCAGCCTCAACAGCCCTCTGTAGCAAAGAATTCCACAGATTTCACTGCTCTCTGAGGGAAGAGATGCCTCCTCATCTCTGTCTTAAATAATTCCATCTGGTCTTAGACTCTCCCAAAGGGGAAGCACCCTTTCAGCATCTATCCAGGGAAGCCCCCAGAGAAGCCAATACATTTCAATAAGATTGTTTTTCATTCTTCTAAACTCCACTGTGAAATACTAAGCTACTCAACTTCTCCTCACAGGCCAGATCCTCCATGGGATCAACCGAGAGAACCTTTTCTGGACTGTTTCCAATGCTAGTTTAACTTTCTTTAAATAAGATAGCCAAAACTTCTCACATGATTCCAGCTGTGGCCAGACAATTGCCTTGTCTAGTTTCAATAAAAACTTCCATTTTTTAAATCCCTTTCCTTTGAAATAAACTCCATTTATTTTCCCAATTATCTGTTGAACTTGGACACTAGCTTTTTGTGATTCATGAATGAAGACTTAGACTCATAGAGTCACAGAGATGTACAGCACAGAAACAGACCCTTCAGCCCAACTCATCCATGCCAAACAGCTATCCTAACCTAATCTACTCCTATTTGCCAGCACTTGACCCATATCCTTCCAAACCCTTCCTATTCATATACCCAACCAAATGCCTTTTAAATGTCATTGTAGCAGCCTCCATTACTTCCTCTGGCAGGTGATTCCATATACACACCACCCTCTGTGTGAAAAGATTGCCCCTTAGGTCCCTTTTATATCTTTCCCCTCTCACCTTAAACCTATGCCCTCTCGTTCTGGACTCCCCACCCCAGGGAAAAGACCTTGTCTATTTACCCTATCCACGCCCCTCATGATTTTATAAACCTCTATAAGGTCATCCCTCAGCACTCGATGCTCCAGTGAAAACAGCCCCAACCCATCCAGCCTCTCCCTGTAACTCAAACCATCCAACCCTGGCAACATCTTCTCTGAATCTTCTCTGAACCCTTTCAAGTTTCACAACATCTTTCTGATCGGTTGGAGACCATAATTGCACACAATATTCCAGAAGTGGCCTAACTGATGTCCTGTACAGCCACAACATGATCACCCAACTCCTACACTCAGTGCTCTGTCGAATAAAGGAAATCATACTAAACACCTTCTTCACTATCCTACCTACCTATGACTCTACTTTCCAGGAACTATGAATCTGCACTCCAAGGTGTTTTTGTTCAGCAGCACTCTCTAACACTCTTTATATGTATAAATCCTGCTCAGATTTGCCTTTCCAAAATGCCTTCTAAATCCCTCTATGCTGTAGATTTCTGCATATTTTCGCATTTGTCCGTGTCATCTTTCATCTGGCAAGTTTTTGCCCACTCACCTAACCTGTCTATGTCCCTCTGCATAAATATATATTGTAAGTAATTGTGCCCCCTGTAGTTCTTCATTATTGGATTGAATTGAATTCATTGTCACGTGCACCGATGCATAGTGACAAGCTTTGTTTTGCGAGCAATACAGGCAGATCATCATAGCTAAATAGCATACATCAGCAAATAATAGGTAAACAGCAGCAAAACCAAAAACACAGGTTTAGGCAAATGTTAAGAGTTTGTGAGCCCATTCATTATTCTAACAACAGTAGGGTAGAAACTGTTTTGAAACCAGTTGGTGCGTGTGTTCAGGCTTCTGTACCATGTCCGCGATGGTAGAGGTTGTAGAAAAACAATCATTAGTTACAGGCTGCCATCCTGAAACTGCGATTTTCCCCAACTTACCATTTTCTAACGGTTATCCATCCATGTCCATAATTAACTGATGAAGTAGCCTTACGTCTGGTATCTTATTGAATGCCTTTTGGAAATTCAAATATATTACTTCCACTAGTTCCCAAGATGATGGTGGAGTAGGACACTCCAGCCCCAGCTTGCCCACTCCATCCGTTTTTTATTTAGTCTTGTTTCTCTCTCTCTCTCTCTCTCCCTCTCCCTCTCTCTCTCTCCCTCGTGTTTTTTTTTCCTCTTCTGTATTTTTCCTCTTTCGTCAGTGGCCCAGACTGGAGTGGACATGGAGGGAAGATGGCTACTGGTTGGGCACAAGTGGAGCCCAGTCAGACCATGTGGATGACCTTATAAAAATTCTGTAATGTCGACCTTTTTAGCTTCACATCTTATTTTCCTAAGTATACATACTTATACAATGTATATCTGTGCTGTACGGTATATGTTTTTCTTTATTTTCTCTACTTTTTGCACCTAAGATTTGCACATAGGTACTTTGTACATAAGATGGAGCCGTGTGATGGCAACATTGTACATTTTTCGCTGGACTTTTGTTCATTTGTAACTTGCGTACACATGATAATAAACTTAATTCTAATTCTATACCCCTTTCCCAGCAATATAAAAGATCTGGTAAAAATGTCGCATTCTGGGCTTGTACAGGGGATGGTGTCAGTATTTATGACCAATAATTGTGAAGCCAAACTTCACCTCTCCATTTGGGTGACTGCAATTTAACACTAACAGGCCTTTTGGAGTAAGTTTTGCAACATATCACAATCCTCTTTTAATGAATTGATGGCATATTGCATTTCCAAAACAGCTTGTGTCTGTATTGAAACATTGAATGTTCAAGTGTTTTCTTTTTATACGTATGTATCGTTTGATGTGAGTAAAGCAGCAATTAGCATCCAAGCCTGGATATTGTCCAGATCTTGTTGTGTTTAGGTATGGGCTGCTTCTGCATCTGAGGAGTCATGAATGGTGCTGAACATTGTGCAATCATCAGCAAACATCTCCAATTCTGACCTTATGATGGAGGGAAGGTCATTGATGAAGCAATTGTAGATGGTTGGGCCTAGGATACTAGGCTGAGGAACTCCTGCAGAGATGTTCTGGAGCTGAGATGGCTGAGCTCTAATTACGAGAAAGTGAGGACTGCAATTGCTCATTCCTGAAGAAGGGCTTATGCCTGAAACATCGGTTCTCCTACTCCTTGGATGCTGCCTGGCCTGCTGTGTTTTTCCATCACCACCTTTCTCAAGCTCATTCCTGTAGAAGGGCTTATGACCGAAATGTCGATTCTCCTGTTCCTTGGATGCTGCCTGGCCTGCTGTGTTTTTCCAGCAACACACTTCTCAACTCCGGTCTCTAGTATCTGCAGTCCTCACTTTCTCCTAGTTGATCTTAACCTACTGCGAATCCTCTTGCAAGGATGCCTACCTTGAAGAAACTCTCCTCCTCCCTCTACAAGGATCTCAGTGAGTCCCTCTCTCACTGCACCTCCCAGGTCATCTCCTCTGCCCTGAAGCTCTTCAGCCACGTCCTGTAACAGACCCGTTACCACAGCCATATCTCCTTCCTCAACACCTGCCTACGGAACCGACTGACCCTGCATGGACTCCGGACTACATTCAGACCAATACAATTTGGACCCAACCAGGACAACTGATACCTGCAACAAATCCAAAAGCTCATTCCTAAAGAAGGGCTTATGCTCAAAACGTCAATTCTTCTGCACCTCGGATGCTGCCTGGCCTGCTGTGTTTTTCCAGCACCTCACTTCTCTCCAATTACCACAACCAGTATTACTCTAGCCAGCGGAGAGTTTTGCTCCTGATTCCCACAGACTTCAGATTTTCCAGAACTCCTTGATGCCACACTCAGTAATACAAAGAGTAGATTAGCTGTTCAAGGCTTGAAATGGAACTAAAATCCACATATATTTAATTCACTCACAGCGTGATAATGCACCAAGTTGCCACAGAGGGGAGATTGCCTTCCAAGAAGATTAATAATGGTCATTAAAATGATTCCACAGAGTGGATGCAGTGAGATTTGTCATTTTGTGAAGGAGATCAAGACAAGAATCCATCTTTCCAAGACATCCACTGATAAATCCATTAACAAATCCTCACAGAAGTACTTTAAATCAGAGAATGGCAAGAATGTGGAACTTGTAACCAAAGAGATGTGAATTGTAGTGATGCACTTCAGGACAAAAACTGGAATGCACACGAGGGAGAAATGAATGAACATGCGGATCGGGATTCAGATTGCCACGTGGAACAAAACCATCAGCAAAGTTCAGGAAGGTGGGTTCACCCGCTTAAGATTGGAGTTGAGGAGAAATCTTTCTCACAGAGAATCATGAGTCTTTGGAACTCATTTCCTCAGAAGGTGGTGGAAGCACGGTATTTCAACATTTTAAGGCAACATTGATAAGCAAGGGGGAGTGAAAGGGTTATCAGGATAAGCAGGGATTCTGAAACAGTCAAATTAGCCACAAGCATATTGAACAGAGGAGCAGGCTAGCTCTGCTCCTGATGTGAATTCTTGAATGGCCTGTTTTCACACTGTGATATTCAATAGTTTTAAAATTCATTCACAGGATTTGGGCATCATTGGCTAGACCAACAATTTCTTGGCTACCCCAGTTACCCAGAGAGAGGTAAGAGTTAACCACATTGCTGTGGATCTGGAATCACACCCAGACAAGACCAGGTAAGGACGGCAGCTTCCTTCCCTGAAGAAAAGTAGTGAATCAGATGGGTTTTCTTTTTCCTGACAATCAGCAACAGTAAAAAAGTTGCAAGATCACAGTTACACACTTAATTCCAAATACTTATTGAATTTAAATTCCATGACCAGCCAAGGCAGGATTCAACCAGGTCCCCAGATTAATACCACTAGGCCGAACTGTGATACCACTAGAGATAATACCACTAGGTCGGGTTGTGATACCACTAGAGGTAATACCACTAGGCCGGCTGTGATACAGAACACAGAATAAAGTAGGGCGATAAAGTTAAACATCACACAACACCCGGTTATAGTCCAACAGGTTTATTTGGAAGCATTAGCTTTTGGAGCGTCGTCCCGTAACAACCTGATGAACCTAGTGTTGTGCTATTTTTAACTTTGTCCACTCCAGTCCAATACTGGCCTCTCCAAGTCAATGCATAGTTAGGGTGAATAACCAAGATCTATTCCCCAGAGTAGGGGAGTCCAAAACTAGAGGGCATAGGTTTAAGGTTAAAGATTTAAAAGGGACCTAAATGACAACATTTTCATGGTGGTGCATTTGGAATGAGCTACCAGAGGAAGTGGAGGAGGGGGTTAGAATTACAACATTTAAAAGGCATCTGGATAGATATATGAATAGGAAGGGTTTACAGCGATATGGGCCAAATGCTGACAAATGAGACTAGATTAATTTAGAATGTTTGATGGGCATGGACAAGTTGGATCAAAGGGCTTGTTTCCATGCTGTACAGCTCTATGACTCTATAATATCCTCTCCAACCCACTACATCCTCATGAAAACAATAGTGTCAGGGAAGGGAGAAGTGTGGAAAAGGGGACAAAGGCCATATTTTTTAACCGTCCATTTCTTTTCAAAAGCAGAAGCACCACAGCACATCTGGTGATCTTCTCTCTCATGGAAGATTCTTTTCCAACAATTGCCAAAGTCTGGAATATTGAACACTCCTGTATGATTTTCAACATGAAGTACCCTTACAGATGTACGACAATAAATCTTTGACTAATCTTTGTCTCTCACCAACACCCCCAGCCTGTGATGTTTTCACTACTCATTCCCCAGTGGTACATAACAGACAGTTATCTCACACATCATCGATATAGCAGGCAAACCAGTTATAGGATTTCTCTATGCTAATAGCAGATTAGGACGTTTAATCCTTCACTCTCCTGCTCTCCTGAGAGCAGAGTCTCCATCAGACACTGAATCAGAACTGGAATACATATTGTATTGCTACCACATTTTTTTCCCCCTGTTTGATGAGATTCACTGACTGCATCATTTGCAAGCAGGAATTAACCCTCTCAGGGACAGCACAGGATCAGCGAGTCTGAAGTTTATCAACCAACGCAGCCATGGCACAGTGGGTAATGAAATAACTCCACAGAGGCCAGTATCCTGTCACCAAGTCACTCTCTACTTACATGAGCATAGCACTTGACACTAATCCAGCTCTCTCAGAGCCAGCTCTCAGAGTGAACAGAACCTCTGACACTCCTGTTTATATCTGAGAGCCCTGATTGGACCAGATTAACAACCCTCTTCTTGTTTTTTTTTAAAGCTCTTACCTTATGGAGAGAGCAGTGGCGGCATCATAGACTCATAGAGACGTACTGCACGGAAACAGACCCTTTGGTCCAGCTCATCCTTGCTGACCAGATATGTAGTCCCATTGTTCCCAAAGTAAACTGGCTCTCTTGTCTGGAGAAGTTGCTTGTCTGATATTGGCATTCCTGATGCTGTTTTGTCCTCACCCCAATCCCTGGAGCTAACCCTGTCATTCCATGAGGAGTGATCCAAGAATCAAATAGGAACTGGGAACACTTTGGTATTAAGTAAAGCTGTAAGGTGTTTCTTTCAGCTTGCAGAAAGTGAGGACTGCAGGTGCTGGAGATCAGAGCTGAAAAATGTGTTGCTGGAAAAGCGCATCAGGTCAGGCAGCATCCAAGGAGCAGGAGAATCGATGTTCCGGGCATAAGCCCTTCTTCAGGAATCTTCATCATGATCAGCTGTTTCTTTCAGCTTGCCTTCAAAGTTTGGACTGCTCTTTGCACCAGACCATTCAATGATGGATGGTATGGAGCTGTCCGGATATATCAAATGCCAGTTGACTTTACGAAATACTCAAACTTCCTCTGGGAAACAATGGCTCATTTGCTGTGACCAACAGTCCTAGGAGTGTAGGTATTGCAAAAGATGCTCGTGTCTTTTCTGTCATCATTTGACAAAGGAACTCAGTGCACATCCAAGCACTATGAGTGGGTGTCTGCAATGACTAAGAACATTGAGCTCATGAACAGACCTGCATTGTTGATGTGTAACCGAGTCATTCCCACAAATATGGGGGGGGGCTGCTGGCGGTAAGTTTTTGTCCTTGTTGGTACTCTGGGTACTGTGCCACCAACATGGCTATGTCTACACCCAATCCTGGCCACCAGACATAACTTCTCGCCAATATCTTCATTTTGGAAACCCCTGGATGACTCTGGTGGAGTTCAGCCAGTATCTGGCAGCTGACCCTTGCTCAGGTCAATCACTCTTGCTCCTGTCAATAAAATGCCATCCTCCTCTGTGACCTGGTCTCACTGGATCCAGAAAGGCCTTTTGGTTTCCTCCATCACCCTCAGCTGTTTTATTTTTGGCAGGACCAGATCTTTATGCATCCAAGTCTGGTATTGTCAGCGGTGACCAGTAGGGTGTCCAGAAAGCTTTAAACCAGAAAGGACCCTACCAATGACAGCGTCACTGGCTCAAGGCATCCGCATTTGCTACTTGGCCTCCCAGTTGATGTGGAGAAAGTGAGGATGGCAGTTGCTGGAGAGTCAGAGAACTCTCCTCCCCCCCCATCCCCCCAACCCCCACCACATTCCTGATGAAGGGCCTATGCCTGAAACATCGACTCTCCCGCTCCTCAGATGCTGCCTGACCAGCTGTGCTTTTCCAGCTGGTCATTTTGACTCCCAGATGATGTTCCAACTTGTGATTGCACATACTTTGAATGAGAGTCCACTGCTGAATTCGATCTGAAGCTCTGGCCATATGGTTTTGTTTCCTTTAAGTAGCCCTAGCAGGGTTTTGTGGTCTGTTACTATGACAAATTTACACCTACATTATTGGTGGAACTTTCTCACGCCAAAGATGACTGCCAAACCTTCCTTCTCTGTCTGGATATATTTGCGCTCTGCGCTCTGCATCAGCCAAAGCCCAGGAAGCATACACTATTGGGCACTCCTCTCCATTCGGCCATCTGTGAGCTAACACTACCCTGATATTGTATGGGGAGGTATTGCACGTCAGAAGCAGATCTCTCTTGAGATCAGAGTGAGCCAACACTTTAGACAATGACAGCTGCTTCTTCACTTCTTTAAAGGCTATGTTGTGGCTACTAGACCTATTCCAAGGCGGCTCCTTTTTCAATAGCAGATAGAACAATGCCTCATGAAAGCACGGTTATGTATGAACTTCCTGTAATAATTCACCAATCCAAGGGAAGACTTAAGCTCTAGCATAGCTGTGGGAGCTGGAGCACCTTCGATTGCCCTCACTTTTTCTTCCAATAGGTGGAACCCAGTCTTGTTGATTCTGTAACACAAGTGGATCACTTGGGGTGCCTCAAACATACATTTTTTTTCTCTTCTAAGGCATACACCCACCTTAAGAGAAATGTTTAAGGACTATGTCCAAGTTCTCTAAGTGCTCTTTATTGGTCTTCCCTTTTAGTAGCATGTCATCCAGATAAATGGTGACCTGGGTTAGACCTTGTAAACTGTTCTCCATCACCCGTTGAAAATGGCACAGACTGACAATACTCCAAAAGGCAGTCTCCCATATTGTTATGAACCCTTATGGATGTTAATTGTATCATATCTCTGGGAATCTTTGTCTAATTGTAATTGTAGGTACGCCTGGCTCATGCTCAACTTTGTGCATGACAGACTCCCAGCATTACGTATAAATCCTCTATGTGAGGGATCGAGTATTTATCCAACTATGAAAAGTGGATTGTTTAAAATCCCGACAAGGGCAAACCAAACCATCGAGCTTTACAATTGGCAAGACTGGCACTGCCCATACTGTTGTGCTTTAACCAGCAACACATTTTCAGCTCTGATCTCCAGCATCTGCAGACCTCACTTTTTACTGCCCATACTGGACTGGTTTGATGATTCCTTCACTTTCCAGTTTCCTGATTCCTGCCTCCCCTTTTTCCTGTGAAGCAAATGGCACTATGGTATCATGCAGTGCCATGGAATTGCTTCCTGGTCAATATACAAGGTGGCCTTGGCTCCTTTGATAGTCCCTAGATCTTCCTGAAAAGCTCTCAGGTATTTAATTAGGACTTCACTCAGGCAGCCATTTTCCAATTGAAAAATGTTCAGCTAATCTATGTGAACCTTTCTCAACCAATTTTTCCCCCATCAAGCTTGGGCTTGAGCCTTTTACCACAATCAGTGGGAACTGAACTAGCTGCTTCTGATATGAGTTCGGAACCGAAGTTGTATAGGTCCTGAAGAAGGGCTTATGCCTGAAACATTGATTCTCCTGCTCCTCGGATGCTGCCTGGCCTGCTGTGTTTTTCCAGCACCACATTTTTCAATTCTGGTACTCCAGCATCTGCAGGCCTCACTTTCTCCTAGGTTCTCAGCCTCGCCAAGATCTTGTGCAAAATTAAGGGTTGCAGGCCAGACCGAATTTTGTTAAAGATTGGTTCTGCAATTACTGATACACCGCACCAGTATCGATCTCTGTTAGGACTGGATGGCCATTTAACCAAACATTTATTTTGATTGCTTCTGATTTGGATGTTGCTAAGCAATTTAACTGTTTCAAGCCAGATGTAGGTTGTCATTCCAGGGTGTGCACTCTCCTGGATACCGGCCTATGAATTCTCTTACACAATTCAGGCCTAGTGGGACTCTTTTGCTGTCTCGAGTCTGTGTACCAAGAGCAAGTCCCATGGCTTGCCAGCCTAGATCCTGAAGAAAATGTTAACAAGGCTTATTTTAGGGTTTTGCTGTGGGCTGCCTTAGAGTTCCTCTATTCAGGATATGTCCTGAGTGAGACAATGCAGTTGATTTCAATCAAATTGTATCCCCAAGCTTACTCAGTCTGGCAAGGATGTCCACTTCCATTGGCATACTTTGTAACTCATATGGTCCACTTGCCACAATTTCTAAGGACAAAGCTGGTTTTAGTGCCTATTTGATTTCCAGTTGCGCTTCAACTAATAGATGAGTTTGCATGGTTACATCATTAATCTTACATGCCAAATGGTCTCTCAGCATCTCATTAAGGTGTAAACCAAAGTCAGTTGTCTCAACCTCGTCAAAAAAACCAATACGGTTTCCCCTGATTCTTGAACTGCTGAGTAAAATGGATAGTGTCTCAGAATTAGAGGAGGCTTAGGGTCATAATATTCCTTAACTCAATCTGTCAAGCATTGAAAGTTTTTAGTGTCTGGTGCCTTGGGAATTATTAGGCTCCTAATAATAGAAAAAGTTGCAGTTCCACGAACAGTCATGAGAATTCCTCATTGCTTTTCGTCTGCCCCAATGTCATTTGCCCAGAAAAAAAATGCATTTTTTCCACATACTCGGCCCAGTCTTTGAAGGTAAGGACTGGGCGAGTCAAGCTTCTCAAAAGGCAGCATAATGCAAGCAATACTTACCTCAACTCAAAGAAGTCTGCTGTGAGAAAATTTCTTCAGGAGTATCTTTTTCTCTCATTGCCACTGAAATAACTCCCCAGATGCCAGTGTCCTGTCACCAATTCACCCTTTATTTTCAGGTGAAGAGTCCTTGACACTGATCCAGCTCCTGCAGAGCCTGCTCTCAGACTGAACAGAACCCCTGACACTCCTGTTTAGTTCTGTCAGCCAGGGCTCCCTGATGGGACCAGGTTAACAGCCCCACTCAGCAAACTCATATTCCATGATATCCACCTTGTTACAGTCACTATAGAACTCTTCAGCTACTAACTCAATGTTTCCAATCCGATCCGAGAGACTTGAGTAAATCAATCTAGGCCTAAGGGTGGTGTGGACTAATTTGGGTGGCACGGTGGCTCAGTGGTTAGCACTGTTACCTCACAGCGCCAGGAATCCAGCTTCAATCCCAGCCTTGGGCAGACTATCTGCATGGAGTTTGCACATTCTCCCTGTGTCTGCATGGGTTTCCTCCCACAATCCAAAGATGTGCAGGCCAGGTGAATTGGCCATACTAAATTGCCCACATTGTCAGGTGGATTAGTCAGAGGACAATGTGTCTAGGTGGGTTACTCTTTTGAAGATCATTATAGATTTGTTGGGCTGAAGGGCCTGTTTCCACACTGTAGGGAATCTAATCAAATGCTACAGTATGGCAAGATGACCAGTTTATGTCTTAACCCACCTTTAGTTGTACTCCTGACATGCCAACATTGATTGAACGTCAGAAAGGGCTTTAATTGATGTCAAATGTTTTGGAAGGTCACAAAAGCACACACACATTCTAACTCCTTGTAAGTAAAGTTATTCCTTTATACATTTCTTTATAAAGGTGGTGTGTTTCTGTTAGCATCTGCCACTTGCAACAGCACTGTGATTTGACTGGAACTGGTTCAAAGGATCTGTATTAGGCTCAAATGCACTGGGCACCCTGATGTTCACCATCTCAGTCATGGTTCCAATTCACATCGGTCACAGGCCTCTGGCCAGGAAACTGGTCACTTGAACATATGGATCTGGTTTGGCAGTGGCATTGTGTAATGTCATTGTACGAGTAATCCAGCACCACGGATTAACCCTTTGGGGGCAAGGGTTTGAACCCCAACGTGTCCGCTATCGAAACTTAAATTCAACAAAAGTCTGGCATTAAAAGCTAGCCTAATGGTGACCAGGTAACCACTGCTGACTGCCATAAATGTCTATATGGCTCACTACTATCCTTTACAAATGAAAATTGCCTACCTTAACCTGGTCAGGTCTAAGTGTGTCTCCAACCCAACTAGCAAAGTGATTGGTACTTCACTGCCATTCGAAATAACCTGGCAAGCCATTCCATTCACGTTAAATTAGGGGTAGTCAATAAATTCTGCAAATGCCATTCATAAAGACAACACCAACATGCCAGACATTTATTCATTAAAAAAATCCAGGACTGAACAGATTTAGGAGGTGGACCTTTTAAAAAATCCATTCATGGGGTGTGGGTGTCACTTTCTAAGCCAGTATTTATTGTCCATCTCTAACTGGGACTGTCAAAATGATTCAACCAATTGCATTGGTATTGGAGTCACTCAAAGTATAGTTTAAAAGATTTTTTCCAAATTAAAATGTGTTGCAGCTGGTCACTGTATGTAAATAAATCAATTTCAGAGCATATTATAATATTTTGCTGAGTTCAAATCAATTGATGGAGTAAAGGAGACCTTGATTGAATACATTTTTTTTGATAAACACCTTTGCAAGGGGAGACAATGGCTTAGCAGCATTGTCACTAGGCTGCTAAGCTAAAGACTTAGATAATGCCCTGGGGACTCTGGTTCAAATCCTGCTGTGGTAGATGGTGGAGTTCAAATTCAATGTTTAAAAAAATTGTGGGATGAAGAATGTAATGATGACTATCAATTGAGTTCACTAATGCCCTTTAAGGAAGGAAACTGCAGGACTACATGTGACTCCAGACCTGATGTGGACTTTTAATCGTGCAGGTGGTAAAAAAGGCAATGTGGCTCTATGGTTAGCACTGCTGCCTCACAGTGCCAGGGACCTGGATAAATTCCCACCTCAGGCAACTGTCTATGTGGAGTTTGCACAATCTCCCCGTGTCCAAGTGGGCTTCCTCCCATAATCTAAAAATGTGCAGGTTAGATAAATTGGCCATAGGAGTAAACATAGAGTGGGGGAATGGGTCTGGTGGGTTACTTTTCGGAGGGTCAGTGTGGAGTTGTCAGGCCAAAGGGCCTGTTTCTACACTGTAGGTAATCTAATCTAAAAGGCATATGGTGTGCTTGCCTTCATTGGAAGGGGCATTAAGCATAAGGGTAGACAAATGATGCTGCAGCTTTATAGAACTTTATTTAGGTTACACTTGGAATATTGCGTACAGTTCTGGTCACCTCTTGACCAGAAGGATATGGATGCTTTGGAAAGGGTACAGAAAAGGTTTACCAGGATGTTGCCTGGTGTGGGAGATTTTAGGTAAGAATAAAATTTGAAAAGAAGGGTTTGTTTTCACTGGAACACAGGTGTTTGAGGGCTGACCTGACAGAGGTTTCTAAGATTGTGAATGGCGTGGATAGGGTGGAAAGTATGAGGATGTTTCTCAGAATAGAGGGGTCAATAACAAGGGTACATAGGTTCGGGGCGCAACGAGGGAAGTTTAAAAGAGATGTGTGAGACAGGTATTTCACAGAAAGTGATCACTTTGCCAGTGGAAGTTGTGGAAGCATCATAGCAGTATTCAAGAAGCAGTTGGTTGAATACATGAGTAGGAAGTGAATAGAGGGATACAGATCCTGTAAGTGAAGACAGTTTTAGTGTGGAAAGGCAAAATGTGGTGGCACAGGCTCGGAAGGCTAAAGGGCCTGTTCCTGTGCTGTATTATTCTTTGTTCTTTAGGCAAAAAGGGATGGGCAATAGATTCCAACTTAGCCAATGACACCCTCATCCCATGAATGAATAAAAAAAAGATTCTATTGACAAATCTGCACTAGGTTACTGACCATAAATGCATTGAGGAATATCTTTTAAACAGAGTGAACAATTATGCTTTAATATATTGCGGAGGTTGATGCAAAATTTCTGAACACGCAAATTAACATTAAAGGAAGTTTCACTGTCACTTTACCTGCACAAATCCAAGCGTATTTTGAGAGGAATTTTTTTGAATCCTGGTATGGAAGAATTTAAAAACAGGGCCAGGATATTAAAGTAGGTCACCTAAGCTATTTGAGAGTGAGGACAGTAAAATATGCAGCTAAAACTTGGGCAAGGTAGAGTTAATCAGACCTGGTTCCACTTCGGCAAAGAAACATGTGGCCAAGCATTTACGCAAGCTAAGTTAGCTTACTGCAACTTGCCCCAATTCAGCGAGACAACAGGAAAACAGGCCACATTCAACCTGTGCTGCAGCAGTTTGAAGTAAGTGATCTGATGCTAAGTGCCATGTACCCAAAGCATAATGTGATTGGTCTATTATGTTACCAAGGCTTGAAAATCAATATGTAATTGGTCAATAACAAGAAACCGATATATGATAGGCGCAGATTTTTGTATAAAAATATGATTGTAACTGCCGAAAGGCAGACTCTCTGGGTAAGGGTGACTGTTGTCTCTTTTAGGTCGAGTCTCTTCCGTTGCAGTGTGTGTGTGTGTGTGTGTAAAACGCGAAGCCTATCGTCTGCCTCAAAGTCTTTCAACACGACCCAAGTAGAATTGCGAGCAGTGTTGAAGCAATCCTTTCTGATGTACCTCAAAATAAAAACAATTTTATTGCACACTGAACTTCCTCAATGCTACAGCAACCCAGACATCATGAGGTCAGCCTTACCATAGCAAGATGCAGAGCTGAACTTCAAGATAAACACCAAAAAATATCTATGAAACCAAGGAGACGATGGCATAACACAAATGTCACTATATCAGCAACCTAGAGACCTAGTGTAACAGAAAAGATGGGTTCCAGTAAGTTAAAAGAAATAAGTTCCATGTGGCAGGAACAATGGGTCTCCCCAGGCAATCATAGAGTCAGAGAGTTTCTGCATGGAAACAGACCCTTTGGTCCAACTCAGACATGCAACCGGATATTCTAAACCAATTTCGTCCCATTTGCCAGCATTTGGCCCATATCTCACTAAACCCTTTCTATTCATATATCTATCCAGATGTCTTTTAAATGCTGTAATTGTACCCGCCTCCACCACTTCGTCTGGCAGCTCATCCATGCACCACCCTCTGTATGAAAAAGTTGCCCACTGGGTGTCTTTTAAATCTTTCCCTCTCACCTTAAACCTATGCCCTCTGGTTTTGGACTCCACTACCCTGGGGAAACAATCTCGACTATTCCCTAACTTATGATTTTGGGAAGAAGGTAGAAGTGGGCTGTATGGAGGCAGGGGACTATGAGCTCAGAGGCTGTGCAGATAGGGGGGAGATTCCTCAATAAGATGAGAATAGTGTCATTGATCGTAAGGCCACAGTTGAGGGGGAGATAGAAGGAGTTGTCTGAGAGCTGTCACTCAGCATCCACAACAAAGGGTCATTGGGTTCTTAAATCTACATTGTCACAACAGATGCTGCCAGACCTGCTAACTTTCTCCACCAGTTTCTATTTTTGACTCAGTCTAACATCAAATCTCCACAGTAACTGGTGAGTTTAAATTCATTTAATAAAGATGGTTTTTCTTTATTCTTCATTCATTCATTCTATGAGGGTGTCACTGGCTAGGCCGCATTTATTGCCCAACCCTAATTGCCCAGAGGGTGGTTAAGAATCGACCATATTGCTGGGGGTCTGGAGTTGCATGTAGGCCAGACCAGGCAACATTGGCATGTGCTTCAAATGTTTATCTCAGTAATGGTAACTGTGAAGCTATCAATGATCATTGTTATAACTCAACAATCAATGATGCCCTTTACAGAAGAGAACGTTTCCTCCTTACCTGGTCTGGTCTACTTGCAACTCCAGAACTATAACAATGTGGATGGTTCTTAACCATCTCCTGAAATGGTCTAGCAAGCCTTTCGATTCAAAGTCAATTATGGACAGGCAACAAATGCTGGCCTTGCTAGCTATGACCCTGCCCCATGAAAAAAAAAGGAATAAAAGGAAACACCAGATGGCTCATTTAATTGTTGAAGCGTGTACCCTTGAGGAAATCACCCATAGACAGTAGACTATTTCCTGCAAGCGGTGTTCCCAATTTCAATTGGAGATGGAGTTAGTTGATTTGAGTGAAGGTGAGGTTCATCAGTTGGGTTTGAAAGTTATTTAAGTAAAAAGTGAGGTCTGCAGATGCTGGAGATCAGAGCTGAAAATGTGTTGCTGGTTAAAGCGCAGCAGGTCAGGCAGCATCCAAGGAACAGGAAATTCGACGTTTCGGGCAAAAGCCCTTCATCAGGAATGAGGAAAGTGTGTCCAGCAGGCTAAGATAAAAGGTAGGGAGGAGGGACTTGGGGGAGGGGCGATGGAGATGTGATAGGTGGAAGGAGGTCAAGGTGAGGGTGATAGGCCGGAGTGGGGTGGGGGCGGAGAGGTCAGGAAGAAAATTGCAGGTTAGGAGGGCGGTGCTGAGTTCGAGAGAATCGACTGAGACAAGGTGGGGGGAGGGGAATGAGGAAACTGGAGAAATCTGAGTTCATCCCTTGTGGTTGGAGGGTTCCTAGGCGGAAGATGAGGTGCTCTTCCTCCAACCGTCGTGTTGTTATGTTCTGGCGATGGAGGAGTCCAAGGACCTGCATGTCCTTGGTGGAGTGGGAGGGAGAGTTAAAGTGTTGAGCCACAGGGTGTTTGGGTTGGTTGGTCCTGGCATCTCTGGGACGCCCGGACCAACCAACCCAACCACCCCGTGGTTCAACACTTTAACTCTCCCTCCCACTCCACCAAGGACATGCAGGTCCTTGGACTCCTCCATCGCCAGAACATAACAACATGACGGTCGGAGGAAGAGCGCCTCATCTTCCGCCTGGGAACCCTCCAACCACAAGGGATGAACTCAGATTTCTCCAGTTTCCTAATTTCCCCTCCCCCCACCTTGTCTCAGTCGATTCCCTCAATTCAGCACCACCCTCCTAACCTGCAATCTTCTTCCTGACCTCTCCGCCCCCACCCCACTCCGGCCTATCACCCTCACCTTGACCTCCTTCCGCCTATCACATCTCCATCGCCCCTCCCCCAAGTCCCTCCTCCCTACCTTTTATCTTAGCCTGCTGGACACACTTTCCTCATTCCTGATGAAGGGCTTTTGTCCGAAACGTCGAATTTCCTGTTCCTTGGATGCTGCTTGACCTGCTGCGCTTTAACCAGCAACACATTTTCAGCTTTGAAAGTTATTTCCAAAGGTTGTCAGATGTCCAGAGACCACAGTTGTTTTTTTAAAGGATCCATGGTAAAATGTTAAGGAACTTTTCCTGTACAAGATCGGTTAAATTTATTAATCCAGCAAAACACAGGTTAAATTTGCTACCCAGTAAAATACTGGACCAATATACTAATCTTGTATAAACAAAATTCATCACTGCAATGCTATACTGGGGCAAAGTGCAGCAGGCCAGGCAGCATCCGAGGAGCAGGAGAGTCGAGGTTTCGGGCAAAAGCCCGTCTTCAGGAATGAGGCTGGTGTGCCAAGCAGGCTGAGATAAAAGGAGGTGGGGGGTGGGGGGGCACTGGGAATACAATAGGTGGAAGGAGGTGAGGGTGAGGGTGATAGGCCTATCACCATCACCCTCACCTCCTTCCACCTATCGCATTCCCAGCACCCCTGCTCAAAATCCCCCCATCCCCCATCTTTTATATCCGCCTGCTTGGCACATCAGCCTCATTCCTGAAGACGGGCTTATGCCCGAAACGTCGACTCTCCTGCTCCTCGGATGCTGCCTGGCCTGCTGCAATTTTCCAGCACCACACTTTTCAACTCTGGTCTCCAGCATTTGCAGTCCTCACTTTCTCCTATACTGGGGCAAAAACTGCCACTCCAATAAAGTGAGGTACATTTTCATTCTTGAGCAACACAGGATTGATTAACTGCTTCAGTATATCAACAATAAATATCACACTAATAAAATGGTGGCATACAGGTGGAAGTCACCTGACCTAATGTGCTTGCACTGGCTCTTTGGTAAGAGCTAATGTTCCTCAGGGACAGAAATCTTGACCTAGCCTTGCATGCACATGATTCCAAACCCACAACGTGGTTGACCTTTACAACCCTTTGGGCAATTAGCGTGAGCAATAAATGCTGGTCTATGCCCATGTCCCATGAATGTACTCAAAAAATCCATGAGAATCATTCTTACTATGCAACTCTATCAAATCTGTGCTCAACCTTCTCTCCTCTGGAAAAAACAATTCCAGCTTCTCCACGCAACTGACATTCTATGGTACTCTCCAGTAAATTGTATGCTCAAGGAGTCCTTAACATCCACTCTAACATGCTCAGAATTGAGCACAGGACTCCAGCTCCCACCAATTCAGTTCTTTCTATTAGGAATATTGTGTGCAAATCTAGTCTCCTTCCTATCAGAAGGATGTTGTAAAACTTGAAAGGGTTCAGAAAAAATTTACAAAGATGTTGCCAGGGTCGGAGGGTTTGAGCTCCAGGGAGGGCTTGAATAGGCTGGGGCTGTTTTCCCCGGAGCATCGGAGGCTGAGGGGTGACCTTAAAGAGGTATACAAAACCAAGAGAGGCTATCACCTCCGCTATTAAGATGCTGAAGTGTGGGAAACGTCACTGTATCCTGGGGTGGGAGAGTCCAGAACTAGAAGGCATAGGTTTAGGGTGCAACGGAAAAGATTTAAAAGGGACCTATGGGGCAACATTTCCATGCAGATGGTGGTGCACATATGGAATGAGCTGCCCATGAAAGTGATGGAGGCTGGTACAATTACAATACTTAAAAGGTATCTGGATGGGTATATGAATTGGAAGGTTTTGGAGAGCTATGGGCCAAGCGCTGGCAAGATTAGAGTAGGATATCTGGTCGGCACGGACGGGTTGGACCCAAGGGGTCTATTTCCGTGCTGCACATCTCTATGACTGTATGAGTGTAAGAGAAATGATTTGCTTCTACACTTTCTTTGTGGCCTCTTTTCATCAAGGTAAGTATCTCAAATGCTTTTTGATTTGCACTTGCACCTTGCTGATACTTTCAAAGATTTGTTTGGGTGAACTTGAATCTATTGTTTTGCCTGCACACCATTTAAAACTGTCACATTTCATTTACATTGCTCTTTGTTTTTCTTACAAAACACTTCCCTGCATTAAATTGGAACTGCCGTATGCGTTTGCCCATTTCAACAGTCATCCCAAATTCTTTTCCTATCCTCTTCATTATCTGCTTTCCTGAGTTGACAGTCATCTGCAAACTTTGAGGATATGCAGCTCAAATCTAGGTCATTAAAACATTGAATTTAAACATTCATTCACTGGATTTGGGTGTCACTGGCTATGCCAGCATTTATTGCCCATCCCTGATTGTCCAGAGGGCAGTCAAGAGTCAACCACATTGCTCTGGGTCTGGAGTCACATGTAGGCCAGACCAGGTAAGGATGACAGATTCCTTCCATAAAGGACATTAGTGAACCAGATGGATTTCTCCCTCAACAATCAGGAATGGTGTCTTGGTCATCATTAGACTCTGAATTCCAGATTTTTATTGAATTCAAATTCTACCATCTGTCATGGCAGGATTCAAACTCAGTTCCCCAGGACATTGCCTGGGTTTCTGGATTAACAGGGTGTGGTGCTGGAAAAGCACAGCAGATCAGGCAGTACATGAGAAGCAGGAGAGTCAACGTTTCGGGCAAAAGCCCTTCATCAGGAATGGGCTTTTGCATGATACGTCGACTCTCCTGCTGCTAGGATGCTGCCTGCCCTACTGTGCTTTTCCAGCGCAATACTCTTGATTCTAATCTCCAGCAGCTGCAGTCCTCACTTTCGCCTCTCTGGGTTAATAGTTTAGCAATAATACCACAAAGCTATCATCTCCCCTATTAAGATGCTGAAACTTGGGAAACATCATTGTATACTGCCCCACAGTCTGAAAAGTAACTCTTTATGTCTCATTGCTCTCTGCTTTCTGTCCATTCGCCAATTTTGTATCCATGCCACCACTGTCACTGTCATCCCATGGACTTTAATTTTACTGACAAGCTTATTATGCAAAACCCTCTTGAAATTCCACGGATGCATCAACCCGCATTGTAAATTCAAAGAATTAAACAAAGTTTACTACTTATAAGCTCACAACAGTCTTTCAAGGTTCCCCTTATTGACAGTCACCAACTCATTTGTTTTTAATTTTTACTTTCCTCTCTTTTTTTTTTCCTTTTTCAATCTCTCTCTGTGTTTTGTCTACCTTCATTGATCGGACCTTTGGTTGGGATGTGATGCTCAGTTTGGAAGGACATTGGTGAGTCCTTTTCTGGAATACTGTGCTCAGTCTGGTCACCCAGTTATAGGAAGGATATTGTTCAGCTAGAGAGAGTTCAGCAGAGTTTTACCAGGATGTTGCAGGGTATGGATGGTTTGAGTTATAAGCAAATGATGCATCGGCTGGGACATTTTACACTGGAGCATAGGAGGTTGAGAGGCGTCCTTACAAAGGTTTATAAAATAATGAGGGGCATAGATCAATTTATTGGCAGTTGTCTTTTCCTCAAGTGGGGGAATTTCAAGACTAGGGGGCATATTTTTAAGGTGAGAGGAGACAGATATAAAAAGCCATGATGGACAGATATTTTAAACAGAGGGTAGTTCACGTGTTTAGGTTGGGATTATGGTCACCATGGACTGGTTGGACTGAAGGGTCTGTTTCCATGCTGTATGACTCTATGACTCTATGAACTGAATGCTTTTCAGAAGTTTCCCACTCCCATATCAATCTCCAAATCTTTAGCTTTGTGATGAACTAGAAATGTTAAAAAAAAGCACCAAACTAGATAAATTGCACATCATTGTGTAAAGACTTACGTCTTTAAATGATTGGAAAGGTCAGAAGATTGGAAAGAATATTACAAACAGCAAAGGAGGACCAAAATATTAATACAGAAGGAAAAATTAGAGTATAAGTGAAAGCTAGCCAGAAATATAAAAACAGATAGTAAGGGTTTTTGTGAATAATTTTAAAAGAAAATAATTAACAAAGTTAGGATTCAGGCTGCAAAGTCAGACTGGAAAATCAAGGAAATCAGTCTTCATTATTAAGGATACAATTAACATTCCAGAAGCAGAAATGAATCAGACAAAGGAAGGGAGGGAAGAAACCAGGAAAATTGCAATTATCAGAGATGTGGTATGAGTTAATTGCTGGAGCTGTGATTGACAAGTGCTCAGGTCCTGATGGATTTCATATTTAAAAGTACTGGTCAGTGAGACAAGTGATGCATTGGTTTTAATTTTACAAAACTCCCTTAATTCTGAGACAGTCCCATTAAATTGCAAGATAATGAATGTAACTCCTTTCTTCAAAAAGTGAGGGAGACAGGAAATAGGAAACTATAAATAAGTTATAGCAAGGCACTTTGATAAAGCAAAGGAAATTGGGCAGAGTCAACATGGTTTTGTGAAAGGGTGAAAAGAGTATTTAACAAAGTCATTAGAGTTCTTTGTAGATGTAACATGTGCTGTGAATAAAGGGGACCAGTGGATGTACTGTACTTAGATCTGACAGGCACTTTGTAAGTTTCCACATCAAAAGTTACTGTGGGAAATACAAACTCACTGTATAAACGGTGGTATCTTGGTATGGATACATGATCAGCTGGCTAATGGGAAGCAAATAATTGGCATAAATAAAGATGCATTTTGAGAACCAAAATAAATTGTCAACACGTTTCAGGTTGACAGAATGTAATGAGGGTGAATTAGTCCTAGTGCCTCAAAGATTTATATTTTACAAAAATCACTTAGACGAAGGGACAGAGTATGTTTGCCAAGACCACTGGTGACATAAGGTGGCTACAAAATAATGTAGATGGGTTAAGTAAGCAGGCAAAGATATGACAAATGGGACTGTAACATGGAAAAACACGGAATTATCCTTTTTGGCAGGAGAAATTTAAAAAATGCATATTAGCAGAATGAGTAGAGACTTCAGAACTCTGAAATGCAGAATGACCCGAGTGCCCTTAAACATGAATTGCCAAAACAGCTAGTATGCAGATACAGCAAGTAATCTAGTGTTACTTATGATGAGGAAGTAGAATGCTAAAAAGCAAGATAATGCTTTGGTTATACTGTTGAGACTGCATCTGGAATACCATGTATAAAATTGGTGTCGTTACGTAAGGAAGGAGGTAATTATGTTCGAGGTAGCTCATAGAAGGTTTACCAGACTGATGTATGGAATGAGACGGTTGGCTTATGAGGAAAGGTTTGACAAGCTGTACCTGCTGGAGTCTGGAAGAGTAGAGTCATAGAGTCATACAGTACAGAAAGAGACCTTTGGTCTAACTCGTCCATGCTGATCAGGTTTCCCAAACTAAACTAGGAACATTTGTTTGCATTTCCGTATCCCTTTAAAACTTTCCTACCCATGTACCTATCCAAATGTCTTGAATAGCAAGAGGAGACCTGATTGAAATACATAAATCCTGAAGGGCACTGACAGATAGTAGATGCTTCAGTTATATAAGGTACCGTTGAGACTCCATCGAGAATACTGTGTACAATGTTGACCAGAGTTGGAGTGCAACGAGGAACTAATGCCAACTTGGGAATTTGGCAGAAGTGGAAATTTAAATTCCGCCACGTTGATGTAGCTGTTAAATTCAATGGATAAACAGGGAATTGACAGTAAGTCTCAATAATGGCGACGACAGAGCTGTCATCAATTTCTGTAAAACTTCCTCTGATTCTCTGGTGTCCTTTGAGAAAGGAAATCTGTGTTCCTTATCAGGTCTCGTTTACATGTAACTCCTGACCCACAGCAATGGGATTGATTTCTAACTACTGTCTGAAATGTTTTGAAACTGAGGAAAAAATTTATTGTCTGCAGAAAGGTATCAATGAACTTGACTGAGGGCTGAAAATTGGCAAATGTCATTCAATTTGAAGAAGTATGAGATAATGAGTGTGCAGTTCTGAAGAAAGGTTGTACCTGAGATGTCAGCTTCTGCGCCTCCTAATGCTGCCTGGCCTGCTGTGTTCTTCTAGCCTCCTGCCTATCTACTCTTAAATGTCCTTGCAAGCCACTCAGTTTAGGGATAGCCTTCCATATTCCGTGAAAGAATAAAGGAAGAACATAAGTATTTTGTTAAATTTATAGATTAACTAGTTGAACTATTTGGTAATAGTTACAGCAACAGTTTTCTTTTGTATTCATTCATTAGATGTGGCATCTTTGACCTGGCTAGCATTTATGTCCCACTCCTAATTAAGAGTCATTCACATTGTGGTTAAATTCAATTAATAAACAAGGAATTGACAGTGAGTCAAGTAAGGATGCCAAATTTCCTTTCTTCAAGGACATTAGCAAATCAGATTACTTTTAACAACAACCTGCAGTGATTATACACAAAAAAAATCAAAGAACTGTGGAAGCTGGCAATCTGAAACAATAAGTGAAATTGTTGGTTAAAACTCTGGTTCCCCTTCACTGCTGCCAGATCAGCAGTGGTTACATGGTTGATAGAAAACAGTTTTTTTTTAAAAAGCCCAACAACCTGCCCTGAAAACTCTGCTCACAGTGTTGAAAAATTCCACTACAGCAGCTGAGACAATCCACAACATTCTAAAACAATCAGCCACATCTGAAATAAAACAAACGTGGCATTTTTCTGAATGTGAACTTGCCTTGTATCTCAATGAACCCTTTAAAAAATGTGTTCATCCCACATGTGGATCTTTGCCCAAAACTAGCCCATTCTGCCATTGGCTAACCTGTCATTGAAATTAGTCCATCCATTTTTGAGGTAGTGTTTACAAATAGACCATTAAACAGGGATGAAACCATTATGATCTCTTCAACTGAACAACCACAATTCTCAGGAGCAGAAAATTCAAAAGATTCACCAGTTCTCTGAGTGAAGAAATTTCTCCACTAACCACAACCTAAGTCCACTAATGTGAACTCAGCCATGACCCTGTCAAGATCTCTAAATATTTGATATATTCAATGGAACCCTGGTTAGTATATAAAACCATTCTACTCAATCTTACAACTTCTGACATCTTTCTTATCCCAGGAATTAATCTATGTTGCATGTTCTCTAAAGCAAATACATCCTTCTTTAGGTAAAGGGGCAATGACTGCTTGTATGCTGTGTTCAGTTTCACCAAAGCCCTATATAATTGCAAAAAGACTTCTTCATTGTTAGCCTCCAACTCCATTACTATGAAGATGAATGTATTATTTACCTTCCAAAGTAATTGCTGCATGTGTATGTTAATCTCGTATGATAACCAAGGAAGAGCGCCTCATCTTCCGCCTAGGAACCCTCCAACCACAAGGGATGAATTCAGATTTCTCCAGTTTCCTCATTTCCCCTCCCCTGACCTTGTCTCAGTCAAATCCCTCGAACTCAGCACCGCCTTCCTAACCTGCAATCTTCTTCCTGATCTCTCCACCCCCACCCCACTCCGGCCTATCACCCTCACCTTGACCTCCTTCCACCTATCGCATTTCCATCACCCCTCCCCCAAGTCCCTCCTCCCTACCTTTTATCTTAGCCTGCTTGGCACACTCTCCTCATTCCTGAAGAAGGGCTTATGTCCAAAACGTCGATTCTCCTGCTCCTTGGATGCTGCCTGACCTGCTGCGCTTTTCCAGCAACACATTTTCAGCTCTGATAACCCAGCACAACCAACATTTTCTAGTCTGGTTTTTTTCGAAAAAAAAATATTTTTTCATTGTTCCTGTGAAATCCAAAGTAGACAATTTAGATTGGCTTGTCGGAGATGTGGAGGTAATATCGCTGGACTTGTAATCCAGAACTTCAGGCTATGGTTCTGAGTACATAGGTGTGAGTCTGGCCATAACAGATGGTGAAATACAGTAGAAAATGTGTTGCTGGTTAAAGCACAGCAGGTCAGGCAGCATCCAAGGAATAGGAAATTCGACGTTTCGGGCATAAGCCCTTCATCAGGCTTATGCCCGAAACGTCGAATTTCCTATTCCTTGGATGCTGCCTGACGTGCTGTGCTTTAACCAGCAACACATTTTCAACTGTGATCTCCAGCATCTGCAGACCTCATTTTTTACCCGGTGAAATACAGTAACTGTCTGAATTAAAAATGTAGCCTAATTGCAACTTTCTAACCACTGACAATTATTGCATAAACCCTTCGGTTGTGCTGATGTCCTTTAGAGACTGAAATCTGGCAACTCTTACCTGGTCTAAAATTGCATATGACTCCAGACGCACTGCAAAGTGGTTGATTCTTAACTGCTCTCTGGGTAATGGGGATGAACACTAAATCTGGCCTAGCTTGCGGTACCTATTCCATGAATGATTTTTGTTTAAAAAGGATAAATATGATGATGTGACTTCTTGCTGACACACACTAACTATGTCCATTGTTGTTCTTTGCATTTTCATCACAGTTAAATTCTGACCTGTTAAAGTGCATAACCTCACATTTTATGACGTTATATTCAATCTGTCAAGTTTTTGTCCACCGGATTAACGTTTGCATATCCCTCTGCAGACTTTGTGTCATCCTCATCACTTGCCTTCCAAACCATTTGTGTGTCATCTGCAAACTCACAGTGGTAGAGTCATACAGCACAGAAACAGACCCTGTGGTCCAAACAGTCCATCTCGATGATCATCCCAAACTAAATTAGTCCCAAATGCCTGTGCTTGGTCCATATCCCACCAAATATTTCTCATTCATGTACTTACATAAATGCCTTTTAAACATTGTAATTGTACCTGCATTCATCACTATCTGTGCAAAAAAATTGTCCCTCGTCTTTTTTAAGTCTTTCTCCTCTCACCTTAAAAAATACCCCCTAGTCTTGAAATCCTTCACCCAAGGGAAAAGACACCTGCCATTCATTTTATTTACACCCCTCATTATTTTATAAATCGCAAGAAGGTCACCCCTCAACCTCCTAAACTCCAGAGAAAAAAGTCCCAGATTATCCAGGCTCTCCTTATAATTCCAATCCTCCATTCCCAGCAGCATCCTGATAAATCTCTTCTGAACCCTGTCCCACTTAACAATATCCTTCTGCACGATAGCAATTCTGTGTATTTGTCAGGCACGTTTTCCCTATTGTTGGCTATCACATTTATTTCCTCTCCTTTTGTTCCCTTGATTATTCAGTATTTCTTGTCCCCCTGCATGTTTTTTCCCCCTTTCTAATGTTTAAATCCCATGCCAAGTTTGCTTAAACTCTGACCTAAGCACAGGTCAGCCAGCCACAAAGTAACTGCCCTGTGCTCTACTGATGACACCTTCTGAAGTTGAACAGACCCTTCTTGCCCATGGTAATAGTCCATTGACCTGAGGGTCCTCAAGCCTCTCTCCTGCACCATTTCCTGAGCTATGGGTCTTTCACTTTTTTATTATATCCTGTCCTCACCAGCCCTCAGCATTGGGATTGATCTAATGATGACCACCTTTGAGATCCCAATTCTCTATTACCTGCTGAAACTATATGCAGGAACTGCACACAATGTTTTCTGTTCCTTTGTCACTGCTTCCTATGTAAAGCATTACTTTTCGATGTACACCTATTTTAGAAACATAGAAAAAAAATTACAGCATTAGGCCATTCAGCCTTTCGAACCTGCATCATCGTCAATGTGATCATGGCTGATCACGCAATTTCAGTATTCCATTTCTGCTTCCCCTCCGTACCCCGAGATCCCTTTAGCCACAAGGGTCAGGTCCAGCTCCATCTTGAACATATCTAATGAACTGGCCCCAAAAGCTTCCTGTGGGAGAGAACTCCACAGGATTGCAACTCTCTGAGTGAAGAAATTCTTCCTCATCTCAGTCCTGAATGGTTTACCTCTTATTCTTCGACTGTAACCTCTAGTTCTGGACTTCTCCAACATTGGGCAAATTCTTAATGCATCTAACCTGCCCAGTCCCAATAGGATTTGATATGACCTTGTCCCAATCCTCTTTAAAAATGCCTGTTCCGTGTCAATGACAGTGACATTACATTAGCCACATTTAGAAACTCTGTTGCTTGCTGAACCCTGTATAATAAATGGTTTCCTGGGCAGTACTTGCTCTGTGCAATCATGCACCCCAAAGGCACCTGTGAGGTGTTACAGGTACCCAATACTGGAATCAAGTTAGTGCAAGAGACATGGCTGAGAGAGGGCTTCCATCTTGAAATCCTTGGCCTCCTGCTTAAGATCATACGATCCTAAGACATAGGAGCAGAAGGTAGGCCATTCAGTCATGATTGATAAGTTTCTCAATCCCATTCTCCTGCCTTCTCCTTGTAATCCTTGATCCCTCTGACAATCTCTGTCTTAAATACACTCACTGACCTAGCCTCCACAGCCCACTGTGGCATTGAGTTCCACAGATTCACCATGATTTGGCTGAAGACGTTTCTCCTTATCTCCATTCTAAAAGGTCTTCTCTTTACTCTAAGGCTATGCCCTTGGGTCCTAGTCTGTCTTAACAATGGAAACATCTTCCCAACGTCTATGACAGATGTCTACCTCAGACAGTTCCAGTTTGAGATACTCTGAGTTCTCATGTGTCAGACGAACACAGGTCATCCATGTGAATGCCCCTTGGTTCAATTTATAGCTGACGTATCAGCCTCCCATACTAATAGTATATTTTGTTTTCACATGTGGCTAACACTTGTGTTGAATTTCTTTGCTTTGTAGAATCCCTACAGTGTGGGAACAGGCTATCTGGCTCAACAAGCGTACACTGACCTTCCGAAGAGTAACCCACCCATACCCATTCCCCTACCCTATATTTACCTCGACCCTGGACTTCACTGAACACCATAGGGCAATTTAACATGGTCAATTCACCTGACATGCACATCTTTGGACTGTGGGACAAAACCGGAGCACCCAGAGGAAACCCAGGCAGACACAGGGAGAATGGGAAAACTCCACACAGACAGTCACCTGAGGCTGGAATCGAACCTGAGTCCCTGGCACTGTGAGGCAGCAGTGCTAACCACTGTGTTACTGTGTCCCCCATCTTACAACTTTGGATGCCTTTACATGTTGCGCGTCTGTTCAAGGAAATCATCACCTTCGACACATCAACTAAACATTAGCCCTTAGTACGTACCTGTAATTCCTTGAGGTCTATCCTTTGTGTTGGCCGTGACATCACACCCTCAGTCTTTGACTGTTTTACAATGGTCTGCTTCGCACTCTCCAAGCGAAGAATTCAACTCACCATTCCAATATAATGCAAGTCACGTCAGTAATCCAATGCAATAAAACTAATTTCATCACCACTAGTGCAACAGACTAAGAAAAAAATGAGCAATTCTGGAAAGTACAACACAAATTCTCCACTCTGGCATGATCCAATGTAAACCCAATACTCTGGTTCGAAGGATGAAATCCAAAGACAAGAACAATGAAATGAAGAAACAGCATGAGTCAAACTGACGTCCACAGAATAGCCTGACTAAATGAAGGTAAACTCATCACTCCAGTGTCATTTTAACATGCAGGTACAGCTAGCAATTAGGAATGCGAGTGGTGTGAATGCACTTATTTCAAGGGCTGGAACATAACAGTGAGGAAGCGAAGTTACTGCAGTTATAAATGGCTTTAGTTAAGATCACAACCGGACTGCAGCACACAATTTCGAAGGAAGGATGTCTCTGTCTGAGAGGCAGTTAAACAAATAATCACTATAAAGAGACCATTGTCCTATGAGGATAGATTTGGGAACATTTTTACCTGGAATTTCAAAGAATGAGAGGCTCTCCCAATGAAAGTTATTCAAGTACAATAGTGGTTTAACTCACCACTCCACTGTAACAAGCATTAAGTGTAACATTCAGAATACCACACTGACCACTCAAGAACAATGTGTTAACCTCAACAATTCAGCCAAAATGCTGTTAGCCTTACAGTCTCCAGTGAAGCTCATGTTAACTTCAGCTGACCAATACAATGCATGTTAACCACAACAATCCAGTACAAATCATGTTAACATAAACTCACCAGCACAATTTGTGTTAAACTAAAATACATTTTATCTTCATCATTCTTTTCTAAAACAAATTTGAACACGTGTGGTTAGTCTCAACACATCAGCAGAGTGCATTATGCTCAACACAACAATACAATTTAACGTTAATGCTCCTGCACAATACATGATAACCTCAATATTCCAGAACAATATGTGAACGTTAATGCAATATATTTTAACCACACAATCTAGAAAAAACCTAAAAACTCCAGTCACATGCATGTTAGCCTGAAAACATCAGTATGTGTTAGCTTCGATATTTCATTGTAATACAAGATAACCTCACCATACCAGGACAAGAAAAATTGTTCTGCTCAAAACCCTAATGAAATAAATATTAACCTCAAAACTCCAACACAATATGCCAGTGCAATAACATTAAAGCAAAATCAAGAGTGTTAAATAAATATGTTAAAACCAACTTAACAATACAATGAAGCTCTGAAGAAGGGTCAAAAAAATAGAAATGGCTGGAAGTTCAGTAGGTCTGGCAGTACCTGTGGAGAGAACTCAGAGTTAACATTTTGGGTCGGATATTTCGGTTCTGAGGAAGGGTCAGAAATATCGTCTCTGATTTCTCTACACTGATGCTGCCAGATTTTTTTCAGCAATTTCTGTTTACGTTTCTGATTTCCAGCATCTGTGGTTCTTTTAGTTTGTTTTTCTGAAGTAAAATGCATGTAAACGTCATTAATATAGCACAATACACGTTACTCGAGTCGGACACTCAGCCGGAGTTTGTACATTCTTGCCGTTCTTTTTCCTTTTTCTCTCTTTTGGTTCTGGCCTTGTGGTTTCTTTTCACTTCTGCATTTACCCTTTCCACCAGAAAAGCACAGCAGTCAATGGCTGCAGAACAGGGCAGGGACAGTTACCAGGGGTCAGGAACAGAGTGGGGACAGTGGGAGGAGTTCGGAGTGAAGTAGGGCTGTGGGAAGGGTCGCGCAGTGGGGACAGTGGGAGGGGGCTCGCTGTGGGGACCGTGGGAGGGGGCTCGCCGTGGGGACCGTGGGAGGGGGCTCGCAGTGGGACCGTGGGAGGGGGCTCGCAGTGGGGACAGTGGGAGGGGGCTCGCAGTGGGGACAGTGGCCAGGGGTCTGAAACAGAGTGGGGACAGTGTGAGGGGGCCTGGAGTGGAGTGGGGTCAGTGGCCAGGGGTCTGGAACAGAGTAGGATCAGTGGGAGGGGAGGCAAGGAGTGGAGTGGGGTGGGGTCAGTGGGGGGGGGGGCTGGAATGGAGTGGGGTCAGTGGGAGGGGGCTCAGAGTGGTGTGGGGACAGTGAGGGGGGAAAACCTGGAGTTGAAGTGAGGACAGTGGGAGGGGGGAGTCCTGTAGTGGAGTGAGATCAGTGGGAGGGAGCTCGGAGTGGAGTCGGATCATTGGGAGGGGGCATGGAGTGGAGTGGGGTCAGTGGGAGGGGGGCTCGGAGTGGAGTGGGGTGAGTGGGAGTGAGCCTGGAGTGGAGTGGCGTGAGTGGGAGGGGGTGCCTGGAGTGGAGAGGGGTCAGTGGGATGGGGCCTGGAGTGGAGTGTGGTGAGTGGGAGGGGTCTGGGGTGGAGTGGGGTCAGTGGGAGGGGCCTGGAGTGGAGTGTGGTGAGTGGGAGGGGGCCTGGAGTGGAATGGGGTCAGTGGGAGGGGCTTGGAGAGGAGTGGGGTCAGTGGGAGGGGTCTGGAGTGGAGTGGGGACAGTGTCCAGGGCTCTGGAACGGAGTGGGGTCAGTGGAAGGGGGGCACGGAGTGGAGTGGGGACAGTGAGGGGGGGGACCTGGAGTGAAGTGAGGACGGGGGAGGGGGGTCCTGTAGTGGAGTGAGGTCAGTGGGAGTGAGCTCGGAGTGGAGTCAGATCATTGGGAGGGGGCATGGAGTGGAGTGGGGTCAGTGGGAGGAGCCTGGAGTGGAGTGGGGTCAGTGGGAGGGGGCCTGGGGTGGAGAGGGGTCAGTGGGAGGGGCATGGGGTGGAGAGGGGTCAGTGGGAGAGGGCCTGGAGTGGAGTGGGGTGAGTGGGAGTGGGCCTGGAGGAGCGTGGGGTCAGTGGGAGGGGCCTGGAGTGGAGTGGAGTCAGTGGGAGGGGGGGCATGGGGTGGAGGGGGGTCAGTGGGAGGGGTGGCATGGGGCGGAGGGGGTCAGTGGGAGGCGGCTGGAGTGGAGTGGGGTCAGTGGGAGGGGCCTGGAGAGGAGTGGGGTCAGTGGGAGGGGGCCTGGAGTGGAGTGTGGTGAGTGGGAGGGGGTCTGGAGTGGAGTGGGGTCAGTGGGAGGGGCCTGGAGAGGAGTGGGGTCAGTGGAAGGGGGCCTGGAGTGGAGTGGGGTCAGTGGGAGGGGTCTGGAGTGGAGTGGGGACAGTGTCCAGGGCTCTGGAACGGAGTGGGGTCAGTGGGAGGGGGGCACGGAGTGGAGTGGGGACAGTGAGGGGGGGGGGGGACCTGGAGTGAAGTGAGGACGGGGGAGGGGGGTCCTGTAGTGGAGTGAGGTCAGTGGGAGTGAGCTCGGAGTGGAGTCAGATCATTGGGAGGGGGCCTGGGGTGGAGAGGGGTCAGTGGGAGGTGGCTGGAGTGGAGTGGGGACAGTGGGAGGGAGCCTGGAGTGGAGTGGGGTGAGTGGGAGTGGGCCTGGAGGAGCGTGAGGTCAGTGGGAGGGGCCTGGAGTGGAGTGGAGTCAGTGGGGGGGGGGGGCATGGGGTGGAGAGGGGTCAGTGGGAGGCGGCTGGAGTGGAGTGGGGTCAGTGGGAGGCGGCTGGAGTGGAGTGGGGTCAGTGGGAGGGGCCTGGAGTGGAGTGTGGTGAGTGGGAGGGGGTCTGGAGTGGAGTGGGGTCAGTGGGAGGGGCCTGGAGAGGAGTGGGGTCAGTGGAAGGGGGCTGGAGTGGAGTGGGGCCGTGGGAGGGAGCTCGCAGTGGGGACAGTGGGACAGAGCCTGGAGTGGAGTGTGGACAGTGGGACTGGCCCTGGAGGAGCGTGCGGTCAGTGAGAGGGGCCTGGAGTGGAGTGGGGTCAGTGGGAGGGGGGCCAGGAGTGGAGTGGGGTCAGTGGGAGGGGGGCCAGGAGTGGAGTGGGCCAGTGGGAGGGGCCTGGAGTGGAGTGGAGACAGTCTTAGTGGAGTGCGGTCACTCGGAGGAGGCCTGGAGTGGAGTGGGGTCAGTGGGAGGGGGCATTGGAATGGAGTGGGGTCAGTGGGAGGGGTCTGGATCGGAGTGGGGTCAGTGGGAGGGGGGCACAGAGTGGAGTGGGGTCAGTGAGGAGGGGGGGTCCTGGAGTGAAGTGAGGACGGGGTAGGGGGGGTCCTGTAGTGGAGTGAGGTCAGTGGGAGTGAGCTCGGAGTGGAGTCAGATCATTGGGAGGGGGCATGGAGTGGAGTGGGGTCAGTGGGAGGAGCCTGGAGTGGAGTGGGGACAGTGGGAGGGGGGGCTCGGAGTGGAGTGGGGTCAGTGGGAGGGTGGGCTCGGAGTGGAGTGGGGTCAGTGGGAGGGGGGGCTCGGAGCGGAGTGCAGACAGTGGGTGGGGGCCTGGAGTGGATTGGTGATAGTGGGAATGCGGCTCCGAGTGGAGTGTGGTCATTGGGGGAAGTACTGGGAGTGGAGAGGGGACAGTGGGAGGGGGGCTCGGAGCAGAGTGGGGTCAGTGAGGGGGGGGGTTTCGGACTGGAGTGGGGACAGTCAGAAGGGCCTGAAGTGGAGTGCAGACAGTGGGAAGGGGGCTCGGAGTGGAGTGGGGTCAGTGGGAGGAGGCCTGGAGTGGAGTGGGGTCAGTGGGAGGGGGCATTGGAATGGAGTGGGGTCAGTGGGAGGGGTCTGGATCGGAGTGGGGTCAGTGGGAGGGGGGCACAGAGTGGAGTGGGGTCAGTGAGGGGGGGGTCCTGGAGTGAAGTGAGGACGGGGTAGGGGGGGTCCAGTCAGAAGGGCCTGAAGTGGAGTGCAGACAGTGGGAAGGGGGCTCGGAGTGGAGTGGGGTCAGTGGGAGGGGGGCTCGGAGTGGAGTGGGCTCATTGGGGGGGAGTGCTGGGAGTGGAGTAGGGACAGTGGGAGGGGGGCTCGGAGTGGAGTGGGATAAGTGGGAGGTGGCCCAGAGCGGAGTGGGGAGAGTGGCAGGGGGCTCAGGGTGGAGTGGAGACAGTGGGAGGGGCCTGGAGTGGAGTGGGGTCATTGGGAGAGAGTGCTTGGAATGGAGTGGTGTCAGTGAGAGGGGCCTGGAGTGGAGTGGGGACAGAAGGACGGGGGCTCGGAGTGGAGTGGGGACAGTGGGAGGGGGTTGGAGTGGAGTGGGGTCAGTGAGAGGGGTCCTGGGGTGGAGTGGGGACAGTGGGAGGGGCCTCAGAGTGGAGTGGAGACAGTGGGAGGGGGCCTCAGAGTGGAGTGGAGACAGTGGGAGGGGGCCTCAGAGTGGAGTGGAGACAGTGGGAGGGGGCCTCAGAGTGGAGTGGAGACAGTGGGAGGGGGCCTCAGAGTGGAGTAGGGACAGTGGGAGGGGGCTCGGAGTGGAGTGGGGTCAGTGGGAGGGGTCCTGGAGTGAATTGGGGACAGTGGGAGTGCGGCTCTGAGTGGAGTGGGGACAGTGGGAAGGGCCTGGAATGGAATGGGGTCAGTGGGAGGTCGGGTCTGGAGTGGCGTGGAATATGTGGGAGGCGGGGCCTGGTGCGAAGTGGGAACAGTGGGAGGGGGGCCTGGAGTGGAGTGGGGTCAGTGGGAGGAGGCCTGGAGTGGAGTGGGGTCAGTGGGAGGAGGCCTGGAGTGGAGTGTGGACAGTGAGAGTGGGGCTCGGAGTGGAGTGGGGACAGTGGGAGTGGGGCTCGGAGTGGAGTGGGGACAGTGGGAGGGGGGCCTGGAGTGGAGTGGGGTCAGTGGGAGGAGGCCTGGAGTGGAGTGTGGACAGTGAGAGTGGGGCTCGGAGTGGAGTGGGGTCAGTGGGAGGAGGCCTGGAGTGGAGTGTGGACAGTGAGAGTGGGGCTCGGAGTGGAGTGGGGACAGTGGGAGGGGGGCCTCGGAGTGGAGTGGGGTCATGGGAGGGAGTGCTTGGAGTGGGGTGGGTGCAGTGGGAGAGGGGCTTGGAGTGGGGTCGGGGCAGTGGGAGGAGGCCTGGAGTGGATTGGGGACAGTGGGAGTGCAGCTCCGAGTGGAGTGGGAACAGTGGGAGGGGCCTGGAATGGAGTGGGGTCAGTGGGACGAGGGCTTGGAGTGGAGTGGTGTCAGTGGGAGGGGTCTCCGAATGGAGTGGGGTCAGTGGGAGGTGGGAGGGGGGCTCATTAGGAGGTGGGAGGGGGGCTCAGAGTGGAGTGAGGACAGTGGGAGCGGGGACCTGGAGTGGAATGGAATATGTGGGAGACGGGGCCTGGTGTGAAGTGGGAACAGTGGGAGGGTGACTCGGAGTGGAGTGGGGTCAGTGGGAGGGAGGGCCTGGAGTGGAGTGGGGACAGTGGGAGGGTGACTCGGAGTGGAGTGGGGTCAGTGGGAGGAGGCCCGGAGTGGAGTGGGGACACTGGGAGGGAGGGCCTGGAGTGGAGTGGGGACAGTGGGAGGGGGGACCTGGAGTGGAGTGGGGACAGTAGGAGGGGCCTGGAGTGGGGCGGGGACAGTGGGACGGGGTCTCGGAGTGGAGTGGGGTCAGTGGGATAGGGGCTCGGAGTGGAGTGGGGACAGTGGGAGGGGCCTGGAGTGGAGTGGAGACAGTGGAACAGGGGCGGGGAGTGGATTGGGGACAGTGGGAGGAGGCTCAGAGTGGAGTGCAGACAGTGGGAGGGGGGCTCGGAGTGGAGTGGGGTTAGTGGGAGGGGGTGAAAATGTGTTGCTGGAAAAGCGCAGCAGGTCAGGCAGCATCCAAGGACCAGGAGAATTGACATTTCCTGAAGAAGGGCTCATGCTCGAAACGTCGATTCTCCTGTTCCTTGGATGCTGCCTGACCTGCTGCGCTTTTCCAGCAACATGTTTTCAGCTCTGATCTCCAGCATCTGCAGTCCTAAATTTCTCTTATTGGGAGGGGGGCTTGGAGTGGAGTGGGGTCAGTGGGAGGGGACCTGCAGTTGAGTGGAGACACTGGGAGGGGTCTAGAGTGTAGTGGGGACCGTGGGAGGGGGGTTCGGAGTGGAGTGGGAAAGTGGGAGGGGGACTTGGGGTGCAGTGGAAACAGTGAGAGGGGGGCTCGGAGTGGAGTGGGAACAGTGGGAGGGGGGCTCGGAGTGGAGTGGGAACAGTGGGAGGGGGGACTTGGAGTGAAGTGGGGTCAGTGGGAGGGGGGGAGCCTAGAGTGGAGTGGGGACAGTGGGACGGGTGCTCGGAGTGGAGAGGGGAAAGTGGGAGCAGGGACCTGGAGTGGAAAGGGACAGTGGGATCGGGCTTGTAATTGGGTGGGAACAGTGGGAGGGGAGGGCTCGGAATAGAGTGGGGGACCTGGAGTGGAGTGGGGTCAGTGGAAGGAGGCCTGGAGTGGGGTGGGGACAGTGGGAGCTGGAGTGGGGACAGTGGGAGGGAGCTGGAGTGGGGACAGTTGGAGGAAGCTGGACTGGAGTGGGGTCAGTGGGAGGAAGCTGGAGTGGAGTGGGGACAGTGGGAGCTGGAGTGGGGCCAGTGGGAGGGAGCTGGAGTTGGAGGAAGCTGGACTGGAGTGGGAACAGTGGGAGGAAGCTGGAGTGGAGTGGAACAGTGGGAGGAAGCTGGAGTGGAGTGGGGACACTGGGAGGGGGCTGGAGTGGGGACAGTTGGAGGAAGCTGGAGTGGAGTGGGAACAGTGGGAGGAAGCTGAAGTGGAGTGGCGACAGTGGGAGGGAGCTGGACTGGGGACAGTGGGACAGGGCCTGGAGTGGGGACAGTGGGAGAAAGCTGGAGTGGGGACAATGGGAGGGAGCTGGAGTGGGGACAGTGGGAGGGAGCTGGAATAGGGACAGTGGGAGGGAGCTGGAATAGGGACAGTGGGAGGGGGCCTGGAATGGGGACAGTGGGAGAAAGCTGGAGTGGGGACAATGGGAGGGAGCTGGAGTGGGGACAGTGGGAGGGAGCTGGAATAGGGATAGTGGGAGGGAGCTGGAATAGGGACAGTGGGAGGGGGCCTGGAATGGGGACAGTGGGAGGGAGCTAGAGTGGGGACAGTGGGAGGGGGCCTGGAATGGGGACAGTGGGAGGGAGCTGGAATAGGGACAGTGGGAGGGAGCTAGAGTGGGGACAGTGGGAGGGGGCCTGGAATGGGGACAGTGGGAGGGAGCTGGAGTGGGGACAGTGGGTGGGTGCTGGAGTGGAGTGTGGACAGTGGGAGGGAGCTGGAGTGGAGTGGGGACTGTGGGAGGAGGGACCTGAAGTGGATTGGGGTCAGTGGGAGGGGGCCTTGAGTGGGATGGGGACAGTGGGAGGGAGCTGGAGTGGGGACAGTGGGAGGGGGCCTGGAATGGGGACAGTGGGAGGGAGCTGGAGTGGGGACAGTGGGCGGGTGCTGGAGTGGAGTGGGGACAGTGGGAGAGAGCTGGAGTGGAATAGGGACAGTGGGAGGGGGCCTGGAGTGGAGTGGGGTCAGTGGGATGGGGCACGGAGGGGACTGGGATAGGGGCCTGGAGTGGAGTGGAGTCAGCGGCCAGGAGCCTGGAGTTATTGTTTTGGAACTGGTGGGACTTTGTCACATGGAAGGCTTTTTATATAAAGAGTGCAATGTTTATCCTTTTAGATATTTTTCTTATTTTCCAAATTTATACTATGTATATCTGTAACATACTGCTATATTTTTTCTTTATTTTCTCATCTTTTATACCTAAGGTATATACCTGGGTACTCTGTACCTGTGTTGATGATGTTGTACACGTTTCACTGTCGTCCTGCTTTTTTGTAAATTGAGAACATGTGACAATGAACATAATTCTAATTCTAATTCAATACACATTAAACATAACACTCTTTCCAATCTGTTAACCTCTGCACTTTTGTACAATATCTGTTAACATCAACATTCAAGTGATTTTTGTTATGATCAACACAATATATGTTAAATTCAACTCACCACTAATCCAGAATCTGGTTTCCAGCATCTGCAGTCATTGTTTTTACCTCACTAATACAGTACGTTATCCTTAACAGTCCAGCATAATATGTGCTAACATCAACACTCCAATACAATTTTTGCTAAAACCAACATATCAGCATAAGTCATGTTAGTCTCAGACTCTAGCATCATAGTTTTAAATCCCATGCATGTCAAACTCAACACTCAACACTTCAATACAGCACACACTAACCTGGAGACTTCAAAACCATACATGTTAATATGAATACACCAACACAACACATTAATCTCAGCTCACCTGAGCAATCCATATTCATATCCATGATGAGGAGGTGCCAGTGTTGGACTGGGGTGGACAAAGTTAAAAATCACACAATACCAAATTATAGTCCAACAAGTTTAATTGGGAGCACTAGCTTTCAGAGCACTGCTCCTTCATTCTCCTGACAATGGAGCAATGCTCTGAAAGCTAGTACTTCCAAATAAACTTCTTGGACTATAACTTGGTATGTGTTTTTTAACTGTATTGATTATCAACACACCAGAAAATGTATTAGCCTCAACACTGCACGACAACAGATGCTTTGCATCATCAAGGCACGACAATGAAGATTAAACCACAGCTCTCCAGTGTAATACAAGTTAACCACAATACTTCAGTTAAACACAAGATAACCCGAACACACCAGCACAATAACCTTCTTCTCAGTCCTACTGAAAATAATGTCACCTTCTACACCCCAGTACATTAACTTCAGTGTTAACTTCAATAATACTGCACAACAGATGTTAACCTCAGCGCTGCAGCACAATACCCATCATACACAAGAATCTTTCCAATCTGTATTAACCTCTACCATCTAACACAATAATCTCCTCCTCAGTATTCTTGTACACTGATGTTAAAAGTTAAAGCTCTAGCAAAGCAATGAAAACCTCAATATCCCAATACATGACACCCCATACTACTCCTTGGCGATGTGAAGAATGCCCTAGATGTGATCATACCGCTACAAACACTCTGGAGATGAATTTCCTGAGGCCCGATTCATTGCGGCCAGTGACTTCAACCAAACCAACTTCAAGAGGGCAGAAGTGGGTACTGCAGATGCTGGAAATCAGAGTCAAGATTAGAGTGGTGCTGGAAAGGCACAGCAGGTCAGGCAGCATCCGAGGAACACGAAAATCGATGTTTCGGGTAAAAGCCCTTCATCAGGAAGGCTTTTGCCTGAAAAGTCAATTCTCCTGCTCCTCAGATGCTACCTGACCTGCTGTGCTTTTCTAGCACCACTCTAATCTCAACTTCAAGAGAGTGCTGCCAAAGTCCCACCAACACATCTCCTGCCCCACTAGAGGACAGAGCATCCTGGACCACCGCTACATAGCCATCAAAGACACCTACCGCTCCATTCCCCACCCACACTTCAGAAAATCAGATCACAGCACTGGGTTCCTCCTCCCAGCTTACAAGCAGAAGCTCAAACAGGAAGATCCTTCACAAAAGGAAGCACAATGGTGATCCAAGGCTATGGAAGAGTGTCTCTGGGACTGCCTGGAATCATTGGACTGGACCATGTTCAAGTACTCAGCGGAAAACCTGGACAAGTACGCCACCACCATCACAGGCTTCATTAGTAAATGTATGGAGGACTGTGTACCAAAGAAGCCAATCTGAGTGTTGGATGCACCAGGAAATCTCTACTGAAGACCAGATGGGCAACAATCAAGCCAGACAACCCAGACCAATACAGGAGATCCAGATACGATCTTCACAAAATAATCACGGATGCCGAGATGCACGACCAGACCAAGTTAGAGGCCCAAACATACAAGACAGTCTCACACAGCCTGTGGCAAGGCCTAAATAACATTACTGAATATAAAATGAAACTAAGCAAGAGAGCGGACAAAGACACATCCCTCCCTGACGTGCTTAATGCTTTCTATGCTCAGTCATATAACTAAAGAACTGATCATTGAGTTCAGAAAGAAAGGATTAGGACACGCCCCAGTGGAACTGAAGTTGAGAGGATGGAGAGAGTCAAGTCCTTCAGAATGACCGACAACCTGTCCTGGGTTTCCCACATAGATTCCTCAGGCAACTCAAGAAATTCAACAAGTCCATAAAGATCCTGAACAACTTTTACAGATACATCATTGACAGCACACTGTCTGGGTGCATAATGGCCTGGTATGGCACCTGCTTTGCCCAGGACTGGAAGAAACTACAGAGGGGGATGTGCACAGCCCAGACCATCACGGAAGCCAACCTTTCATCCATGGACTCCATCTACACGGCACGCTGTCACAGAAAGGCTGCCAACATCATCAAAGACCCCTCCCACCCGGTAATGATCTCTTCCAACAGAGAAAAGATACAGAGGCCTGAACACACACTCCAGCAGCTTCTGTAACAGCTTCTTCCTGGCTGTTATAGGCTAATCCAAAATGGAGGCCAGGAAAATTTTCTGGCTGTAACAGCTGCTCCCATTTTGAGGTATTTTAGGTGCTGGGGGTGATTTCCTCAAATTCCAGGAGCAGCAATTACTGATTTATATGCTGTTGCATTATTTTGGAACTTTGGGGGGAAAAAAGACAAAACAACTGCAGTTTTAAAAGGGACAAGAACAGACAAATGAAGCACATGGTGAGGCCAGTGCAGGAGAGAGAGAGAGAGAGAAAGAAACTGACACCAGAGTGAACCTGCACAGTTACTGCCTTTGCTGTTGGAATTCATGTATTGCTGGACATCGGAGTTCATCTGGGAAAAGTAACAAACAGGAAATTCACAACTGATCTTGAGGAACTGTTTGGGTGAAGTTCACTGCACAGAATCAGATAAGTTAATTGTTTTAAGTGGCCGACAGAAAGTGAATAGAGTGGGTTCTTTTTTAATTATATGCTTTTTGAGATATGTCTCTTGATTAAACTTAAAATATAAGCCGCAACTATTATTCTAACCTGGGGTAGACGGTGTTATTTTCTGGGTCTGAAGATTGTGATGGAGCAAAACGGTCTTTAGTAGAGTGATATGTGCTTCTTGTCAGATGTGGGAGTTTAAAGAGAGTTTAATGGTTACTGTGGATTATATCTGAAATAAATGCTGTTGGTTGCGAATCTTATCAGATCGAATGGATCGGTTGGAGAGGAGGAATTTGCAACAGCAACAATATGTGATGGATGGCAGTTATAGGAAGGGCGGAAAGTCTCAGATACAGTCACATAGATGGGTTAACTCCAGGAAAGATAAGAGAGGTAGGTAGCTAGTGCAGGTGTGTTCTGTGGCTATACCCATTTCAAACAAGTACGCTGTTTTGGAATATGTAGGGGGTGATGGATTCTCAGGGGAATGTAGCACGAACAGCCGAGTTTCTGGTATTGAGACTGGCTCTAATGCATCGAGGGGTACGTCAGGTTCCAAGAGATCAATTGTGTTAGGGGATTCTTTAGCCCGAGAAATAAGAAAGGGATGATCACTTCTTTGGGATTGTTCTATAGACCCCCTAGTAGTCAGAGAGTAATTGAGAAACATACTTGTAAGGAGATCTCAGCTATCAATAAGAATAATAGGTTGGTTATGGTGGGGGATTTTCACTTTCCAAACATAGACTGGGACTGCCATAGTGTTAAGGGTTTAGATGGAGAGGAATTTGTTAAGTGTGCAAAAGAAAACTTTCTGATTCAGTGTGTGGATCTAGAGAAGATGCAAAGCTTGACCTACTATTGGGAAATAAAGCAGGGCAGGTGACTGAGGTGTCAGTGGGGGAAGTACTTTGCAGCCAGTGACCATAATTCTATTTGATTTAAAATAGTCATGGAAAAGGATAGACCACATCATAAAGTTGAAGTTCTAAATTGGAGAAAGGCCAATTTTGACGTTATGAGGCATGAACTTTTGAAAGCTGATTAGAGGCAAATGTTCTCAGGTAAAGGGACAGCTGGAAAATGGGAAGCCTTCAAGAATGCGATAACGAGAATCCATAGAAAGTACTGGTAGGTATAGGGAATGCTGATGACTAAAGATATTGAAGATTTGGTTAAGAAAAAGAAGGAAGCATATGTAAGGTATAGACAGGATAGATCGAGTGAATCTTTAGATGAGTATAAAGGCAGTAGGGGTATACTTAAGAGGGAAATCAGGAGGGCAAAAAGGAGACATGACATAAACTTTGGCAAGTAGAATTAAGGAGAATCCAAAGGGTTTTTACAATTACATTAAGGACAAAAGGGTAACTAGGGAGAGAATAGGGCCCCTCAAAGATCAGCTTTGTGTGGTGCCACAGAAAATGGGGGAGATACTAAACGAGTATTTTGCATCAGTATTTACTGTGGAAAAGGATATGGAAGATACAGAATGTAAGGAAATAGATGATGACACCTTGTCCATATTACAGAGGAAGAAGCGCTGGATGTCTTGAAACACATAAAGGTGGATAAATCCCCAGGACCTGATCAGGTGTACTTTAGAACTCTATGGGAAGCTAGAGAAGTGATTACTGGGCCTCTTGCTGAGACACTTGTATCATCGATAGTCACAGGTGAGATGCCGGAAGACTGGAGGTTGGCAAACGTGATGTCACTGTTTAAGAAGGGCGGTAAAGACAAGCCAGGGAACTATAGACCGGTGAGCCTGACCTCGTTGGTGGGCAAGTTGTTGGAGGAAATCCTGAGGGACAGGATGTACATGTATTTGGAAAGGCAAAGACTGATTTGTGATAGTCAACATGGCTTTGTGCGTGGGAAAACATGTCTCACAAACTTGATTGAGATTTTTGAAAAAGTACCAAAGAGGATTGATGAGGGCAGAGCAGTAGATGTGATCTACATGGACTTCAGTAAGGTGTTCGACAAGGTTCCCCGTGGGATACTGGGTAGCAAGGTTAGATCTCAAGGAATATAGGGAGAACTAGTCATTTGGATACAGAACTGGCTCAAAGGTAGAAGACAGAGGGTGGTGGTAGAGGGTTGTTTTTCAGACTGGAGGCCTGTGACCAGTGGTGTGCCACAAGGATCGGTGCTGGGTCCTCTACTTTTCGTCATTTACATAAATGATTTGGATGTGAGCATAAGAGGTACAGTTAGTAAGTTTGCAGATGACACCAAAATTGGAAGTGGACAGCAAAGAGGGTTACCTCAGATTACAACAGGATCTTGACCAGATGGGCCAATGGGTTGAGAAGTGGCAGAGGAGTTTAATTCAGATAAATGTGAGGTGCTGCATTTTGGGAAAGCAAATCTTAACAGGACTTATGCACTTAATGGTAAGGGAGTGTTGCTGAACAAAGAGATCTTGGAGTGCAGGTTCATAGCTCCTTGAAAGTGGAGTCACAGGTAGATAGGGTAGTGAAGAAGGCATTTGGTATGCTTTCTTTTATTGGTCAGAGTATTGAGTACAGGAGTTGCATGGTCATGTTGTGGCTGTACAGGACATTGGTTAGGCCACTGTTGGAATATTGCGTGCAATTCTGGTCTCCTTTCTATCGGAAAGATGTTGTGAAACTTGAAAGGGTTCAGAAAGGATTTACAAGGATGTTGCCAGGGTTGGAATTTTTGAGCTATAGGGAGAGGCTGAACAGGCTGGGGCTGTTTTCCCTGGAGCATCAGGTGACCTTATAGATGTTTACAAAATTCTGAGGGGCATGGATAGGTTAAATAGACAAGGTCTTTTCCCTCAGGTCAGGGATTCCAGAACAAGAGGGCCCAAGTTTAGGGTGAGATGGGAATAATATAAAAGAGACCTATGGGGCAACTTTTTCACACAGAGTGTGGTCCGTGTCTGGAATGAGCTGTCAGAGAAAGTGGTGGAGGTTGGTATAATTGCAACATTTAAAAGGTATTTGGATGGGTATATGAATAGGAAGGGTTTGGAGGGATATGGGCCACGTGCTGACAGGTGGGACTCGATTGAGCTGGGATATCTGGTCAGCATGCAAGGATTGGACTGAAGGGTCTGTTTCCATGCTGTACATCTCTATGACTCTATGACTCTAATGAATGGATTCTCTAGCCTCAAATAACACTGACCTTGCCAATGTTGATCTCGCCTAGCACTCACCCTGTGCAAGGTAACCTGTATGCCTCTGTCTAAGATGTTTTACACCTTGTGATCTGTATGTCCTTGTTTACTGTAATCCACTTGTACTATTCATAAACAAAGCTTTTCCCTGTACTTTGGTAAATGTGACAAGAAATAAATCAAATCAAATCAAACCAATAATACATGTTAACATTAACACTCCAATTGAATGCATGTCTTCCACACCTCAGTACCATATATGTCAAAATCAACATGTCAGCACAATGCGTGTTAAACTCATTGCAGAAATACAACAACCGTTAACTTCTATATTCCAGCACAATACACATTAACCTCAGCACACCACTAAAATAGATGTTAACTACAACACTGCAGAGCAATAATGTCAATGTTAATGCACCAGAACAATACACTTGAAGTTGACATCTCTGTAGTTTACATGTCAAAATCAAGCCTTCTATACAATGCAATTCAACCTCAAATCTCCAGTGCAATACATGCATACACTAGTACAACACGTTTCCCTCAACACATCAGCAGAATACATGTCACCATCAATATTCCAACTCAATACATATTAACTTGACATACCAATACAACATGTATGTTAATCTCAGCAATGCAGCATAATGTAGTTAATAATAACACTCCATTGCAACAATGTCATTCCCGACACTCCATTACATAAGAACTAGGAGCAGGAGTAGGCCATCTGGCTCCTTGAGCCTGCTCCGCCATTCAATAAGATCATGGCTGATCTTTTCAGCTCCACTTACCCACGCTTTCACCATAACCCTTAATTCCTTTGTTGTTCAAGAAAATATCTATCTTAGCTTTAAAAATGTTTACTGAAGTAGTGTCAACTACTTCACAGGGCAAGTAATTCCATAGATTCACAACTCTCTGGGTGAAGAAGTTCCTTCTCAATTCAGTCCGAGTTACAATATTGTTAAAGTTCACTTAAGAATGTCCCTTCAAAACAAGTTCTGGGATTTACATATGAAAGAACTGAAACCAACATGTCCATTCTGAAAGATAAGAGACTTAACAAACAATCCAGATCTTTTTCAATATATAATTTCAGTTACAACCCACTGTAAACTTTTGCTATAAATTCTGTATCTTACAATCTTATGCTCCACAACCATTTGACGAAGGAGCAACACTCTGAAAGCTAGTGCTTCCAAATAAACCCGTTAAACTATAATCTGGTGTTGTGTGATATTAACTTCATCAAGACTTGGAATGTTAGCTTGCTGTCTCTCCATGGCGGGGTGCTGCCTGACCCGTTGTGATTACCAGCAGTCTCTGTTTTCAGTTCAGATTCCAGCATTTGCAGTGATTTGCTCCTACATATTAACCTCAATGTGCCATTAACATACAAAGTAACTTCAACACTCAAGAACAATAATTTTTTGGGGTGGGGATGGTGTACGGTACTATTGCTAAACTATTTATCCAGACAGGAGAAAGTGAGGTCTGCAGATGCTGGAGATCAGAGCTGAAAATATGTTGCTGGAAAAGCGCAGTAGGTCAGGCAGCATCCAAGGAACAGGAGATTCGACGTTTCGGGCATAAGCCCTTCCTCAGGAATCCTGAGGAAGGGCTTATGCCCGAAACGTCGAATCTCCTGTTCCTTGGATGCTGCCTGACCTGCTGCGCTTTTCCAGCAACTCATTTTCAGCTATTTATCCAGACACCCAAGTAATGTCCTGGGGTGCTGGGTTTGAGTCCCATCATAGCAGATGGTAGAATTTGAATTCAATAAAAACATGGAATTAAGAATCTGTTTATGTCCATTGTTAATTTTTGGAAAAACTCATTTGGTTCACTAATGTCCTTTAGGGAAGGAAACTGTCATCTTCCCTTGTCTAGCTCACATATGACTCCAGACCTATAGCAATATAGTTGACTCCAAAATGCCCTTGGAGTAATTAGGGATGGACAATAATCACTGGCCTAGCCAGCATTAACCATATCCTATGAATGAATAAAAGAATTTACTCAGTGCTCCTGAACACGTTAAAGTCAAAACCCCAGTAAAGTAATTTTAACATCAACATACCAGTACAAGTAATGTTAAAATCAACACTCAAACAAAATACGCGTCAACCTCCACAATCCACAATCCATGTTAACCTCAACATGTCAGTATCATATTTTAATATCAACACACCAGCACAACCCAGTGCTCAAAAGTACTCCATGTTAACCTAACATTGCATCATAATACTGTTAACCCCAACACTCCAGCACAATAATGCTAACCTCATCACTCCAGTATACTGATATGAACATATTATGGGTGGCACTTCTGCCTCAGTACCAGGGACCTGAGTTTGATTCCAGCCTCAGGTGGCTGTCTGTGCGGAGTTTACACATTCCCCCTTTGTCTGCGAGTGTTCCCTCCTGGTCATCTAGTTTCTTCCCACAATGCATCCAAGGAGCAGGAGAGTCGACGTTTCGGGCATGAGCCCTTCTTCAGGAATGAGGAAAGTGTGTCCATCAGGCTAAGATAAAAGGTAGGGAGGAGGGACTTGGGGGAGGGGCATTGGAAATGCAATAGGTGGAAGGAGGTCAAGGTGAGGGTGATAGGCCGGAGTGGGGGTGGGGGCGGAGAGATCAGGAAGAAGATTGCAGGTTAGGAAGGTGGTGCTGAGTTTGAGGGATTTGACTGAGACAAGGTGGGGGGAGGGTAAATGAGGAAACTGGGTTACAGGGTCTAGTGGGATGCTGTTTGGAGAGTCAGTGTGGACTCAATGGGCCAAATGGCCTGCTTCCTTCATTGTTGGGATTCTATAATTCTAACATCAACATGCTAACATAATACTTGTCAATTTCAACAAAACAGTACACAACATGCCAAAGTCCACACTCTAGTATAATCATGAGGGGCATGGTTAGGGTGAATACCCAATGTCTTTTTCCCAGGATAGCGGAATCGAAAACTCGATGGCATAGATTTAAGGTGTGACGGGCAACCTTTTCATGCAGAGGGTGTTGTGCATGTATGGAATGAGCTGCCAGAGGAAGTGGTGGAGGCTGGTACAATTGCAACATTTAAAAGGCATCTGGATGGGTATATGAATAGGAAGGGTTTAGAGAGATATGGGCCAAATGCTGGCAAATGGGACCAGATTAATTAAGGATTTCTGGTTGGCATGTATGAGTTGGACTGAAGAGTCTATCTCCCTGCTGTCTCGCTCTCTGACTTTATGACTCTATAATGTTCTCCTCGGAATTTCAATACACTGATGAAAAAAATCAAAACTCCAGCAAAATAATGTTAACATCATCAGTCCAGTGCAATACAAGTTAATATTATTTTACCAGCACAATACATGATAAATTTAATACTCCAGTACGTTACCCTAATCACACCACTACAATTCATATTAACTTCAGCCCACCACTACATTAACTTCAACACTACAATACATTACATGCAGAAATCTAACAATCAAGTACAATAATTGTTAACCTCACCACTCCACTACGAGATGTTGTAATCAACACTCTATTACAGTAGATGTTAATGACACATCTCCAGTACAATAATATTAATGTCAACAGATCAGTATAATACATCTTAAAATCAATGCAGCAGTGCAAAGCATCTCAATGACAGGGAAGAAGTAAATGAATGTCTGTGGCCAAATTTGCAGATGACACTAAAAATGGACACTGCGCAACAATTGCCAGACAGGGATATTCCCTCCCAGTTGGGGAACACTTCAGTAGTCAAGGACATTTGGCCTCAGATCTTCGGGTGACTGTCCTCCAAGTTGGACTTTGAGATATACAACAATGCAGAGTCGCACAGCGGAGGCTGATAGCTAAGCTCGATACCCAGGAAGAAGCCTTCAACGTGGACTTTGGGTTCGTGTTGCACTACAGGTGACCCTGTTGCACTACAGGTGACCCCATTACACTATACAGTCTCAAACACAACTCACACACATACACATGATCACACTCACACACTCACGCAGACCCTCCCTCATACAAAAATTCTCTCAGGCACACACACACACCCACACTCACATTCGTGAGCACACCCTCTCATAGGCATATAGGCATATACTCCATCACAAACACACACACACTCTCTCACACACACACACACACACACACATCTATTGGGTGAATTTGCATTTGCAGATTTGTATTTGCAGATCCATTCTATTTTGTTCAAAAAGCATAGAATCTGTAGGCAGTCAGTCCATGTAACATTTTATAAATTCCTATATTGGAAATAGAACTGGTCTGACACAAGGTTGGAATACAGACAGATTCTAACCTCATGCCTTTAATGCATTGACAGAGCAGAGATGTCACCTATTTTTTAAAAACCTTGTTATCTCAGGACTGTGACTTAAAATAAGTTCTGGGATTTACAGATTAATGAATCAAAACCTGCAACCCACTCCAAGTGACTAAAGACTCAACAACAATCTAGGTTTGTTCAATACATCGCATCAGCTCTATGACACTTTGATCTTTTACCATAAATTCTGGGTCCTATGATCCTGCCCCACTCGCTTCGAGTCAGAGAGTCATAGAGATGTATAACATGGAAACAAACCCTTCGGTCCAACCTGTCCATGCTGACCAGATATCCTAACCCAATCTAGTCCCACCTGCCAGTACCCGGCCCATATCCCTCCAAACCCTTCCTATTCATATACCCATCCAAATGCCTCTTAAATGTTGCAATTGTACCAGCCTCCACCACATCCTCTGGCAGCTCATTCCATACATGTACCACTCTCTGCGTGAAAAGGTTGCCCCTTAGGTTTCTTTTATATCTTTCCCCTCTCAACATAAACCTATGGTCTCTAGTTCTGGACACCCCGAAACCAGGGAAAAGACTTTGCCTGTTTATCCTATCCATGCACCTCATAATTTTGTAAACCTCTATAAGGTCACCCCTCAGCCTCTGACGCTCCAGGGAAAACAACCCAAGCCTGTTCAGCCTCTCCCTGTAGCTCAGATCCTCCAACACGGGCAACATCCTTGTAAATCTTTTCTGAACCTTTCAAGTTTCACAACATCTTTCCGATAGGAAGGAGACCAAAATTGCACTCAATATTCCAACAGTGGCCTAACCAATGTCCTATACAGCCGCAACATGACCTCCCAACTCCTGTACTCAATATTCTTACCAATAAAGGAAAGCATACCAAATGCCTTCGTCACTATCCAACTACCTGCGACTCCACTTTCAAGGAGCTATGAACCTGCACTCCAAGATCTCTTTGTTCAGCAACACTCCCTAGGACCTTACCATTATGTGTATAAGTCCTGTTAAGATTTGCTTTCCCAAAATGCAGCACCTCGCATTTATCTGAATTAAACTCCATCTGCCACTTCTCAGCCCATTGACCCATCTAGTCAAGATCCTGTTGTAATCTGAGGTAACCCTCCTCACTGTCCACTACATCTCCAATTTTGGGGTCATCTGTAAACTTACTAACTGTACATCTTATGCTCGCATCCAAATAATTTATGTAAATGACAAAAAGTAGAGGGACCAGCACTGATCCTTGTGGCACTCCACTGGTCACAGGCCTCCAGTCTGAAAAACAACCCACCACCACACTCTGTCTTCTACCTTTGAGTCAGTTCTGTATCCAAATAGCTGGTTCACCCTGTATTCTGTGAGATCTAACCTTGCTAATCAGTCTCCCATGGGGAACCTTGTCGAACGCCTTACTGAAGTCCATATAGATCACATCTACTGCTCTAGTAAAAAGTGAGGTCTGCAGATGCTGGAGATCAGAGCTGAAAATGTGTTGCTGGTTAAAGCACAGCAGGTTAGGCAGCATCCAAGGAACAGGAAATTCGACGTTGATTCCTGATGAAGGGCTCTGGCCCGAAACGTCGAATTTCCTGTTCCTTGGTTGCTGCCTAACCTGCTGTGCTTTAACCAGCAACACATTTTCACATCTACTGCTCTGCCCTCATTAATCTTCTTCGTTACCTCTTCAAAAAACTGAACCTAGTTTCTGAGACATGATTTCCCACGCACAAAGCCATGTTGACTATCCTGAATCGGTCCCTGCCTTTCCAAATACATGTACATCCTGTCCCTCAGGATTCCTCCAACAACTTGCCCACCACTGAGGTCAGGCTCACTGGTCTATAGTTCCCTGGCTTGTCTTTACCACCCTTCTTAAACAGTGACATCACATTTGCCAACCTCCAGTCTTCCGGCACCTCACCTGTGACTGTCAATGATACAAATATCTCAGCAAGAGGCCCAGCAATCACTTCTCTTGCTTCCCACAGAGTTCTAATGTACCCCTGAGCAGGTCCTGGGGATTTATCCACTTTTAACTGTTTCAAGACATCCAGCACTACTCCTCTGTAATCTGGACATTTTGCAAGATGTCACCATCTATTTCCCTACAGTCTATATCTTCCATATCCTTTTCCACAGTAAATAATGATGCAAAATATTCATTTAGTATCTCCCCCATTTTCTGTGGCTCCACACAAAGGCCACCTTGCTGATCTTTGAGGGGCCCTATTCTCTCCCTAGTTACCCTTTTGCCCTTAATAGGATTTGTAAAAACCCTTTGGATTCTTCTTAATTCTATTTGCCAAAGCTGTCTCATGCCCCCGTTTTGCCCTCCTGATTTCCCTCTTAAGTATACTCCTACTTTCTTTATACTCTTAAATGTTGCAATTGTACCAGCCTCCACCACATCCTCTGGCAGCTCATTCCATACATGTACCACTCTCTGCGTGAAAAGGTTGCCCCTTAGGTTTCTTTTATATCTTTTCCCTCTCGCCCTAAACCTATGCCCTCTATTTCTGGTCTGCCCGAGCCCAGGGAAAAGACTTTTTCTATTTATCCTATCCATGCCCCTCATAATTTTGTAAACCGAAGGAGCAGCGTTCCGAAAGCTAGTGCTTCCAAATAAACCTGTTGGACTTTAACCCGGTGTTGTGCGGTTTTTAATTTTGTCCACCCAAGTCCAACACCAGCACCTGCTCATCACCAAAATACGTAGAAAGGTAAATTGTAAGAGGGATACTAAAAGTTACAGAGAGATATATCAATAGGTTAAGTAATTGGGCAAATAGTTGGCAAATGGAGTATAATGTGGAAATATGTGAATCTGCTCATTTTTCAAGACAGAACAAAAGAACAGAACATTATCGAAATGGAGAAAAACTTCAGAAAGTTGCAATACAAAGGGATTTGGGGGTACTTGTGCATGAAAGTCAGCACACAGGTCATCAGGGCGGCACGGTGGCACAGTGGTTAGCACTGCTGCCTCACAGCGCCAGAGACCCGGGTTCAATTCCCGACTCAGGCGATTGACTGTGTGGAGTTTGTACATTCTCCCCGTGTCTGCGTGGGTTTCCTCCGGGTGCTCCGGTTTCCTCCCACAGTCCAAAGATGTGCACGTTATGTGAATTGGCCGTGCTAAATTGCCCATAGTGTTATGTAAAAGGGAAAAGGTAGGGGAATGGGTGGGTTGCGGGTCGGTGTGGACTTGTTGGGCCAAAGGGCCTGTTTCCACACTGTAAGTAATCTAATCTAATGGAATGTTGACCCTTATTTCTCTAAGGGAGTTGGAGTATAAGGGTAGGAAGTCTTGCTACAACTGGTACTGGTCAGACTTCAACTGGAGTTCTGTGTGTATTTTTTGGTCCCTTTATTTAAGCAATAAAGCTGTTTCATTGGAGGCAGTCCAGAGAAGATTCATTGGAATGATCGCCAGTGTAGAGAGATTCTCTTAACAGCAAAGCCTAAACAGGACTCTCCTCACTGAAGTTTAGAATAGTGAGAGATGATCTAATTGAAACATAAAAGATTCTTAAGGGTCTTGACACAGTAACTACTGAGGGAATGTTCTCCTCATGGGTGTGACTAGGACCAGAAGGCATAGTCTCAGAATAAAGCGGTGACAATTTAAGACCGAGATGAGGAAAAATTCTCCTCTTGGGGGCATTGTGATTGATTGATTAATTGATTTATTGTAGTCATGTGTGTCTAAGTACAATGAAGGGCTTTGCTTGTGAGCAGTATAGAGAGATCATTGTAAACAAGGGCACACAGATCATTGGTGAATAAAATGTGGACAGAGTAAGGCATATATGTTATACGAATAAAAAGTGAGGTCTGCAGATGCTGGAGATCAGAGCTGAAAATGTGTTGCTGGTTAAAGCACAGCAGGTCAGGCAGCATCCAAGGAACAGGAAATTCGACGTATCAGGCCAGAGCCCTTCATCAGGAATGAGGAAAGTGTGTCCAGCAGGCTAAGATAAAAGGTAGGGAGGAGGGACTTGGGGGAGGGGCGATGGAGATGTGATAGGTGGAAGGAAGTCAAGGTGAGGGTGATAGGCCGGAGTGGGGTGGGGGCGGGGAGGTCAGGAAGAAAATTGCAGTTAGGAGGGCCATGCTGAATTCGAGGGAATCGACTGAGACAAGGAGGGGGGAGGGGAAATGAGGAAACTGGAGAAATCTGAGTTCATCCCTTGTGGTTGGAGGGTTCCCAGGCGGAAGATGAGGCGCTCTTCCTCCAACCGTCGTGCTGTTATGTTCTGGCGATGGAGGAGTCCAAGGACCTGCATGTCCTCGGTGGAGTGGGAGGGAGAGTTAAAGTGTTGAGCCACGGGGTGGTTGGGCTGGTTGGTCCAGGCGTCCCAGAGGTGTTCCCTGAAGCGTTCCGCAAGTAGGCGGCCCGTCTCCCCAATATAGAGGAGGCCACATCGGGTGCAGCGGATGTAATAGATGATGTGTGTGGAGGTGAAGGTGAATTTGTGGCGGATATGGAAGGATCCCTTGGGGCCTTGGAGAGAAGTAAGGGAGGAGGCGTGGGCGGAAGTTTTGCATTTCCTGCGGTTGCAGGGGAAGGTGCTGGGAGTGGAGGTTGGGTTGGTGGGGGGTGTGGACCTGACGAGGGAGTCATGAAGGGAGTGGTCTTTGCGGAACGCTGATAGGGGAGGGGAGGGAAATATATCCCTGGTGGTGGGGTCCATTTGGAGGTGGCGGAAATGACGGCGGATGATATGCTGTATACGGAGGTTGGTGGGGTGGTGTCCTGGTGGCGGTTCTGTCCTGGTGGCGGTTGGAGGGGCGGGGCTCAAGGGCGGAGGAGTGGGAAGTGGAGGAGATGCGGTGGAGGGCATTGTCGATCACGTCTGGGGGGAATCTGCGGTTCTTGAAGAAGGAGGCCTTCTGGGCTGTACGGTATTGGAACTGGTCCTCCTGGGAGCAGATGCAGAGGAGACGAAGGAATTGGAAATATGGGATGGCGTTTTTACAGGGGGCAGGGTGGGAGGAGGTGTAGTCCAGATATCTGTGGGAGTCAGTCGGTTTATAGTAGATGTCTGTGTTGATTCGGTCGCCTGAGATAGAAATGGAAAGGTCTAGGAAGGGAAGGGAGGAGTCTGAGACAGTCCAGGTGAATTTGAGGTCGGGATGGAAGGTGTTGGTAAAGTGGATGAACTGTTCAACCTCCTCGTGGGAGCACAAGGCAGCGCCAATACAGTCATCGATGTAGCAGAGGAAAAGGTGGGGGGTGGTGCCAGTGTAGTTGCGGATGATGGACTGTTCCACATATTCTACGAAGAGACAGGCATAGCTGGGGCCCATGCGGGTGCCCATGGCAACTCCTTTCGTTTGGAGGAAGTGGGAGGATTGGAAAGGGAAGTTATTCAGGGTGAGGACCAGTTCAGTCAGTCGAAGGAGGGTGTCAGTGGAAGGGTACTGGTTGGTGCGGCGGAAAAGGAAGAAGCAGAGGGCTTTGAGTCCTTCGTGATGGGGGATGGAGGTGTACAGGGACTGGATGTCCATCGTGAAGTTAAGGCGTTGGGGACCGGGGAAGCGAAAATCATGGAGGAGGTGGAGGGCGTGGGTGGTGTCCCGCACGTAGGTGGGGAGTTCTTGGACTAAAGGGGACAGAACCGTGTCAAGGTACACGGAGATGAGTTCGGTGGGGCAGGAGCAGGCTGAGACAATGGGTCGGCCGGGGCAGTCAGGTTTGTGGATTTTGGGCAGGAGGTAGAAATGGGCAGTGCGGGGTTGTGGGACTATGAGGTTGGAGGCAGTGGATGGGAGATCCCCTGAGGTGATGAGGTTATGAATGGTCTGGGAGATGATGGTTTGGTGGTGGGAGGTGGGGTCATGGTCAAGGGGGTAATAGGAGGAGGCGTCCGCGAGCTGGCGTTTGGCCTCAGTGGTATAAAGGTCAAACTACTACCGCGCCTCCCTTGTCTGCCGGTTTGATGGTGAGGTTGGGGTTGGAGCGGAGGGAGTGGAGGGCTGCACATTCTGAGGGTGAGAGGTTGGAGTGGGTGAGAGGGGTGGACAGGTTGAGTCGGTTAATGTCGTGGCGGCAGTTGGCTATAAATAGATCGAGGGCGGGTAAGAGGCCAGCACGGGGTGTCCAGGTGGATGGGGTGTGTTGGAGGCGGGAGACTGGGTCGTCAGAGGGTGGGCGGGAGTCTTGGTTGTAAAAGTAGGCACGGAGGTGAAGGCGGCGGAAGAATTGTTCAATATCTCGCCGCGTGTTGAACTCATTAATCCGAGGGTGTAGGGGAATGAAGGTGAGGCCTCTGCTGAGGACTGATCTTTCATCCTCAGAGAGGGGGAGGTCTGGAGGGATGGTGAAGATCCGGCAAGGCTGGGAGCTAGGACCTGGTCTGTTTGAGAACGTGGCTGAAGAGCTTCTGTGCAGAGGAGATGACCTGGGGGGTGCAGTGAGAGAGACTCACTGAAATCCTTGTAGAGGGAGGAAGAGAGCTTCTTCAAGGAAGGCATCCTTGCAAGAGGATTAGCAGTAGGTTAAAATCTTCGAGTAAAAAGTGAGATTTGCAGATGCTGGAGATCAGAGCTGAAACATGTTATACAACATGTTACGTGCACGAGACAAGGTTAACATTAATGATATCAACTTTATTTGAAGTTAGAAAGTCCATTCATGTCTAATAACGGCAGTGAAGAAGCTGTCATTTGAATTCAAGTTGTGGGAAGTCTTCCAAGTCTTTGGAACTCCATACTACAGAGAACTGTTGGGGCAAAGTAGTTGTGTATATTTAAGATTGCAATAGATAGATTCTAAATCAAGGATTAGAGGGAAAGGACAGGAAAGTAAACATGAGGAATGTTGGAAGACAGAGCAGGCTCAAGGAGTTGAATGGTCTCCTCCTGTTCCTGTTTCTAATGGTCTTTTTTATGTTCTTAAACTCAATGCTGGAGTACAATCAATATTAACCTCAACATTGCAGTACAATGCATGTTTTCCTCAACACTCAGGCCAAATACATGTGAACCTCAATATTCCAGTAATCCTTCTCAATGTCACAAATCAAGTCAAACTCAGCACTTCATACAATAATGATCTTCCCAGTTACCCAGTACATGCATGGTAAAGTCAACTCTCCAGTGCTCACATCGACAGAGTTATGTTAACATCAACACACAGCACAGTAGCAGAATATATGTTATCCTTAGTAGTGCAGTACAATACATGTTAACGTACCCCAAACCTGTGCACTTCAATTTTACATACTAATCTCTTAGTGGGATTATATTGAATAGTCTGAAAGTCTAAGTTAACCATATTAACTGGGTCTACCATATCAACTCTGGGAGCTGCATCCTTGAAAAACCCTGAAAGATTTGTCAAATGAATTTGAAGTTTACATTGAATTAACAGGAGACAGACAGACTTTTTAAATAGGAATGGGTTGAAGGGCTATAGAAAACAGGTAGGGAAGTAGAGTTAAGGCCGAGATGAAATCAGTCACAATCTTATTAAATGTTGCAGCAGGCTTGAGGGACTGAAATTGCCCCTCCCAGCTCTTAGTTCTTAAATACAACTTAAAATCAAGCAATATACAGGTTAACCTCAACAAGTTAAACTCAACACTCTTATACAATAATGTCACATTCAATGCTTCAGCACTAAACTTGAGAATCTTAACAAACAACATCATACATGTGTTAAATTTACATGTTAAATTTAACTTTCCACTAAAATACATGTCAACCTCAACACTTGAGTATAAGACATATTAATCTCTTAAAAATAAAGTCACCATAGCCTTTCCAGACCACAGGGCTGCATTTTTCTATGAGAAAAAAGAGAGAGAGAGAGGAAACTGATGATGGTTTAACCTGAGGGTCACCACACCTCAAGTGAGGGAAGAGTTTGAGAAGGAGAATCCTTTCTGGTAATTTCAGTTTGTGTAGGAATTGAACCTACACTGTTGATGTAATCCTACATTGCAAACCCGCCTTTCATCCAACTGAGTTAAATCAACCCCACACATGGTATGATACTTGTTATCCTCAACACACCAAGGCAATACATGGTAGCCTCAAGACTCCTTATAATACAAGTAAAACTCAACATTTCAGTATAGTAATGTTACACTCAAAACTCCAGTAAAATACATGTTAATCTCATTTTTCCATTAAAACTCATGTTAAACTTGACACTTAAGTAAAATATACATTTACCATAATACTGCAGTACAAAATGTGTTAAATTCAACCTAAAAAATCCAGCTCTTCTTCGTTAGCCTCAACATTCCAGCACAATGTGTTTTAACTGGAATGCTAAAGGAAATTAAGTTATCTTGAACACCACAAGACAATAAAATTAGCACTCTAGTAATTACGTGTTAACCTCATCCATAATATGTGTTCAAAAATGTTGTTGCTTCATCAAGACTTCATCTGACGAAGGAACGGCGCTCCAAAAGCTTGTGATTTCAAATAAACCTGTTGGACTATAATCTGGTGACTATAACCTGGTGTCTTCTGATTTTTGACCTTGTCCACCCCAGTCCAACACTGGCACCGAAAAGTTGTTCCTTGGCTCAAGGATACCCTATCCTTGATTTTTTTCAGAGGGGTAATAAACCAGGCCGGGCTCCGATCAGACTGGTTTGGAACATCGATTAAAAGGATTTTGAGAGGCCTTTTTGTTTATATCTAAACAGATGAGACTTCAGGCCAAAGTGGTCATGTTTTAGAAGTGACCTGTAGAATGAAAGGGGAGATGTCAGCTCTCTAGCTGAGCAGTAGGGTAAAAAATGAGGTCTGCAGATGCTGGAGATCACAGTTGAAAATGTGTTGCTGGTTAAAGCACAGCAGGTCAGGCAGCATCCAAGGAATAGGAAATTCGACGTTTCGGGCATAAGCCCTTCATCAGGAATTCCTGATGAAGGGCTTATGCCCGAAACGTCGAATTTCCTCTCTAGCTGAGCAGTTTAGTTCAGTCCAGAACTAGTTGGGAATTCAACAGTCAGCTGCATGGAAACTCTCTTTTCTGTCCTTCTAACTTCAACCTGTAAGCATCTGACCCTTTATTATACTGTGTTTTAAATGATGTTTGCTTATTGCAACTGTTGTGTATATTTGGAACAGCATAATTAAGTCTAGTTTGGATAGACTGAGTTCTGTAAGAGTTCTTTATTCTGTTCTTTGAGTTTCATTGTGTAATTTTGTAAATGTTTTGTCTGTTTTAAACCTGGTAATCAACTTTGCTAACTTAATCCGGGTAATTTTCCCTGTACACTTACTGAAACAAATTGCAAAGTTATGGTCTGGGCTGCCTGCTTAAGAATGTTTTGAGTGGTCTGGCCTAGTCCATATCTATATGTGAACTTCAACACATTAATACAATACAAGCTAATCTCAGCACTCTGCCAATTAGATGTTAATTTCTCCATGTAAGTAAAAAATGTTAAACTCATTTTACTACACAATACATGTTAACCTCTGCATCCCAGTATGGCATTGTCAAATTCAACACTTGTTACTTGTAGTAACTTTAACATACTCATGCAATATATATGTTAACACCAACAAATCAGCACAATACGTTAACCTCAATGTACCATGTTAACTTCAATAATCCATTAAAGTATTGTTAATCGTAACACTTCAATGTAATAATATTGACATCAACATTCATCCTGTTGAGTTCCACGCTGCACTACATGTTAATGTCAATCCTTCAGACTTTACAAGTTAATCTCAAATGGCCTGCACAATACTTGTTAGCAGGTACACATCAGTACAATAGATGTTGACATCAACACTCCATTTCACACAAGTTAATCACAACAGTCCAGTACAATAATGTGCTTAATACTCAAATAAATTGCAGTTCAAGTCAAAACTCCATTACAATATTGCTATTATGAACACAGCATTACAATACTTCTTAAAATCAGTACTCTAGTGCATTGTATGTTAACCCCAAAACTCCAGTGTAATGTGTGTTAACCTCAAGTGTTTCAAGTACCGCACAAGTTAAGCTCAACACTCTACTACAATAAGATCATAATCAAAACTATAGCACAATACATGATGACCTCAACAAGCTATACAATAAATACTGAACTCAACTCTCCACTAAAATATATGTCAACCTCCACAAGCCAGTAAATTACATATTAAGTTCAAGACATCAGCTCAATACATGCCAACCTCAACAATGTAGCAAAATATAAGTTAACCTTTACATTTCAGTCTAATAGCTATTGAACGCCATGCTATAGTAAATGCACTATAACTCCAATACTCAAGCACAATACGTTAACCTAAGTTTCACTGTGCAATACATGTTAACCCGAAACTCCAGTACAAGACATTAATGTTGATGCTCCAGTACAGTTAATTTAACATCAACACGCAAACAAAATAAGATTCACCTCAAGCTTTCAGCCACTACAACAAATATTAAACTCAATTCTCCACTAAAACATGTTAACTCTGACATTCAGTACAATGCATGTCAAACACAATGCACCAGTTTACAAATTAAGTTAATTTCAACCTTAACAATTGAGTAAAGTACATATTAACCTCAGCATTCTTGTAGATTATATGATTATTCCAACACGCTAGCGCAATGCATGTTATACTAAGCCCTCCAAGTACAAAAGAAGTTAATCTCAATAGACCAAAAAATACATGCTAACTGCAATACTCCAGTAAAATACATAAGATTTCAACTCACAAGTATAATATGTTAGCACAAACACCCATGTTAACATCTACTCTCCAGTACAATACATGTTTTCCTCAAATCTCCAGGACAACACATGTTAAACTCAACATAATAACACAATAAATGTCAACATCACAATCTAACATAACAATACGATATCCTGCTAACTTCAATAATGCAACAGAATATTGTTAACCCAGCACTCTCATACAGTAGTGTTCATATCCACACTCCAGTACAACATATGTTAAACACAATCCTCCAGTATGATGCCTGCTAAATTCAAAACACCTGCAAAATATTTGTTAACATTAACATACCAGTGCAATGTATGCCAACATCAACATGCCAGCACATTACATGTTAAACTTATGCAGCACACATATTAAACTCAAAACTTCAGTACAATTCATGCTAAAGTCCACACTCCAGAACAATGCAGATTAACATTAACATTCTAGCAAAATACACATTAATCCCGACGCTCCAGTAGAATACAGTTTAACCTCAACCCTGATTTGCACAGTATATGTTAATATCAACATTCTAGTATCATACATATTAACCTCAGCATACAAGTACAATGCATGTTAACCTCAACACTCCAGTGCAATGCGACTTAACCTCAACATACTGTACACTAGACGTTAACATCAACAAACCATCAGATAATCGCAACAAACCAGTATAGTAATGTTATAGAGTCAGAGAGTTGTACAGCATGGAAACAGATCCATATCTACCAGATATCTTAAATTAATCTAGTCCCATTTGCCAACATTTGGCCTATATCCCTCTAAACCCTTCCTAACTTGTACCTATCCAGATGTCTTTTAAATGTTCTAATTATACCAGCCTCTACCACTTTCTCTGGCAGCTCATTTCATACAAGCACCACCCTCCACATGAAAAAGTTGCTCCTTAGATCCCTTCTAAATCTAATCCCTCTCTCCTTAAAGTTGTGCCCTCTAGTTTTGGACTCTCCTACCCTGTTAACTTTATCTATTCAGTATAAAAGCATCAACACCCCAGAATGTGACATGTTAACCACAAAGACCCACAGAATGCTGGTTAACTTGACATACCAGTCCAATAAAATTTAACAGCAAAGCTTCATTCCACACATGTAAATTGCAACAGTCCAGTACAATAATGATTTCCTTAGTACCCAAGTGCTCAAATTAAAGTCAAAATTCCATTACAATATATAGACGGAGTCATGGAGTTATACAGCATGGAAACAGGCCCTTTGGATCAACTCGTTCATGATGACCAGGTTTCCTAAACTGAACTAGACCCATTTGCCTGCATTTGGCCCATATCCCTCTAAACCTTCCCTCTCTCTGTACCTGTCCAAATGTTTCTTAAATGTTCTAATTGTACCCATCTCTACCACTTCCTCTGGCAGCTTGTTCCATACATGCACCACCCTCTTAAAATCAACACTCCAATCCAATAAAAACTAACTTCAACACTTTAGTACAACACAAGTTAAACTTGATACTCGACTATAATCAGAGATGCCAGATAAAACTGCAGCAAAATACATGAGATTATCAACAAGCCAGAGCAATCCAGTGTTAAATTCAATTGTCTGTTAAAATACATGAATGTTAACTTCAAGACATGAACCTAATACATGTTAACCTCAACAATGCAGTACAATACATGTGAAACTCAACATTACAGTAAATGCATGTTAACAGCTACCCTCAAGCACAGTGTGGGCTCACCAAAAGACTGTGGTACAATACATCTTATTCTCAACACTCCAGCGCAAGATGTAAATATCTTCACTTCAGTACAGAAAATGTTAATCTCAACACATCAGCAAAATAGAGACTAACCTCAAATGTATAGAACAATACAAGGAGGATATCACAGTTGCACAAAGACAGGATATCTTGGAGGGCTCATCTAGTGAGGCAATATGGGTAGAAATCAGGAATAAGAAAGGTGTAATCACTATAATGGGGTTATATTCTAGGCCTTGCAATAACCAGCAAGAGATAGAGAAACAGATATGTAAGCTGAACAACAGGGTAGTGCGTGACTTTAACTTTCCCATCATTGCCTGGGATTCCCTTAGTTTGAGGGGCTTAGATAGGGCAAAGGTTGGAAAGTGTATTCAGTAGGGTTTCCTGAAACAATATGTGGATACTCCATGAAGGGAAGGGGCCATACTAGACATTATATTGGGGAATAAGTCTGGTCAGATGATTGATGTTTCAACGGGGAGAGCATTTAGGGAATAGTGATCATAATTCCGTAAGCATTAAGACAATTGTGGATAAGGATAAGCTTAGTCCTCAATGAAACTGCTCAGTAAGAGGAAGGCTAATTACAACAGCATTAGGCAGGAACTGGAGAAATTAGACTGAGAGCTTTTTAATGGCCAGGAGGTCAGAGATCAGGACCATGTGTTCTTTGAGAATGAAAGACAAAGTTGTCAAGTTTCGGAAACCCTGAATGCCAAGAGGTATTGAAAGGTTATTCAAAAAACAAAAGGAAGCATATGTAAGGTTTAGAAAACTGAAATCAGACAAGGCCCTTGCTGGGGCTTTGACAGAGATCTTTGTCTCCTCTTTAGTTGCAGCTAAGGTCGCAGAAGGCTGAAGAATGGCAACAGGGATAATCCAGGAAATTAAAGGCTGGTCCAGAAGATTGAAGTTGTACGGGATCTACAGTGAGTTAGTAAGTTGGATAAATTGGGTAGTTATGGAGGGATGTTTTCTGACTGAATGTCTGTGACCAGTGGTGTTCTGTAAGGATAAGCACTGGCATCTCTGCTGATTGTAATATATTTAAATGATTTAGATGAAAATGTAGGTGGTCTGATTGATAAGTTTATAGACAACACAGAAATTGGTGGAGTTGTGGATAGTGAGGAAGTTTATCAAAGAATACATCAGGATATAGACGAGTTGGAAAGTCAAGTAGAGAAATGGTTTTAGATTAGATTCCCTACAGTGTGGAAACAGGCCCTTCAGCCCAACAAATCCACACCGACCCTCCAAAGAGTAACCCACCCAGACCCATTTCCCTCTGAGTAATGCACCTGACACTATGGACAATTTAGCATGGCCAATTCTCCTGACCTGTGGGAGGAAACCGGAGCACCCGGAGGAAACCCACAGGGAGAATATGCAAACTCCACACACACAGTTGCCCAAGGCCGGAATCGAACCTGGGTCCCCAGTGCTGTGAGGCAGCAGTGCTAACCACTGAGCCACCATTGATGGAGTTTAATCCAGATGAGTGTAAGGTGAGGTCAAAACAAGAGAAAGTATATATTAAACAGCTCAGCATTAGCCTTAGTAGCATGGATACACAGAAGTATTTTGGGGTGCAAGGCCATAGCTCCCTAAAAGTAGCAACACAAGTGGATAAGATGGTAAAGAAGGTGTACAGCATGTTTGCCACCACACACCCCCCCCTCCTCCTCCCCCACTCTGCCAAGGACATACAGGTCTTGGACCTCCTCTACTTCTAAAGCCTGACCACGTGACACCTGGAGGAAGAACACCTCATCTTCCACCTTGGGACCCTCCAACCACACAGCATCAATGTTGATTCACTAGTTTCCTCATCTCCCCTCCCCACTTTATCCAGATCCAACCCACCAACTTGGTAATCCCTCTTGAACTGTCCTACCTGTCCTTCTTCCTTCCCACTTATCCACTCCATCCTCCACTCTGATGACAATCAACTCTCACCTGCATCTACCTATAGGCTTCCAAACTACCTTCCCCCCAGCCTCACTCCCCTCCTATTTACCTCTCAGCCCCATTCTTCCAACCTTTCCCACCCCCACATTCCTGATGAAGGGCATATGCCTGAAACATTGACTTTCCTGCTCCTCGGAGGCTGCCTATCCTGCTGTACTTTTCCAGCACCACACGTTTTGACCATCTCCATCATTCAAGATGCTGAATATGAAATTTGCCAAGTCATGTTGCAGCAGTGTAAGATGTTGGTCAGGCCACATTTAGGGTACTGTGTGCAGTTCGGGTTACTACACTACTGGAAGGATGTAGAGGCTTTGGAGAAAGGTTTACCAAGATGTTGAGTTAACGTTTCAAATCAGTTGACACCTTTATAATCATCGGACTTGAAATGTTAACTCTGCTTTCTTCCCACAGACGCTGCCAGGTCAGCTGAGTTTCTCCAGCAATTTCTGTTTTTGTTTCAGATTTCCAGCATCTGCAGTTTTATTTAGAAGGATGTTGTCCGTATTGGACTGTACTAGCTATAGGGAGAGGTTGGAAAAACTTGGATTGTTTTTGCTCGTGTGCCAGAGGCTGAGGGGCGATCTGATAGAAGTATATAAAATTAAGAAAGGTATGGATATGGAGTCTGTTTCCCAGAGGTGGAAATGTCAAATACCAGGGAGCATAGGTGAGAGGGGGATAGTTTAAATGTGATGGGTGAAGCAAGTTTTTTACACAGAGGGTTGTAGCTGCCTGTGACTCGGTCTCAGGGGTAGTGGTAGAAGAAGACATAATAGCAACACTTAACAGGCATTTAGATAGACACAGGAACTGGCAAAGAATAGAGGGATACAAGCTATACAGGAAGGGATTAGGTTAGAATTTCATCATTGTCAGCACAGAAATGGTGGGCTGAAGGGCTATGTTCTATGTTCTATGATTAAATTCAATGCACTAGTATAATAATATTACACTCGATATTTCAACAAAATCCTTGAGAATCTGAACACACTAATATAATTTATGTTAAACTCAACTGTCCACTAGCACTCACATAAACCACAACACTCCAGCACAATACATACACCTCTGATGTCAAACTCTACACTTCCGTGCAACACACTGAACCTCAGCACATCAGTATAGTACATGTTAACCTCAACATCCCAGTCATTACATGTTAATCCTAAACACCAATATGATCCATGCTAACCTCAACACTTCAGTGCAATACATATCAAAGTCATCACTTGTACCATACAGTTAAACCTCAACATATCATTATGTAACATGTTAAACTCAACACTCCTGCACAACACGTGTTAAACTCAACACACTAAAAAGAAACAGGTTAACCTCAAAACTATAGCATGATCCATGTTAACCTCAAATATCCAGTTGCAATACATCTTAAACTGAACATCACCATACAATACGTCATCCTCCAAACTCTAGCACAATATGTTAACATCAACACATCAGCACAATAACTATTATTCTCAATATTCCATTCTATACTAATTTCAACACTTCAATACAATGCATGTTAAACACATCCAACATCGGCACCTCCACATCATGGACATCAGTGGAATACACATTATTTTGAACATTTCACGATCATAATGTTCTGCTCAGTCCTCTTGTACATTGATGTGGAGTTTGCACATTCTTCCCATGTCTGCGTAGGTTTCCTCCCACAGTGCAAAAAAGCACCGGTTATGTGAATTGGCTGTGCTAAAGTATCCCGTAGTGTCCAGGGGTGTGTAGGTTAGGTGGATTTGCCATTATAAGAATAAAATGGGCAGGGTTTATGGGCATAGGGTGGGTGGGTCTGGGTGGAATGCTCTTCAGAGTGTTGGTGCAGACTCAATGGGCCAAATGGCCTTCTTCTGCACTGTTGGGAAGCCATGATGTTAAAGGGAATACCAGTACAATGCCTATTGACTTCAGCACACCACTACAATACACATTAAACACAACAATCTGAATACAATTTGGAAACACATCAGCACAGCGCATGTTCACACTCAGTGCTCCAGTACAATATATCGTGGTCTGAACACCCAAGTACATTATATGACAAAATCAAAAATCAAGTACAATACATTATAGAATCCGCATATCAGCATAATAAATGTAAAGTTCAAGAGTCCTGTACAATACATATTAACGTCAAGACTCCAATATAATGAATGATAAGTTCAAGAATCCAGCACAATGCATGAAAAACTCAAATCACCACCCAGCACAACACATTAACATCAATGCAATACAAATAAATCGTAATGTTCCTGGCCAATGATATTCTCCTCAGTACTCTGGTTCATTGATGTTAATTGGAAACTCCATTACATAGGTAGAGGTGAATAACCAAAGTCTTTTCCCCAGGGTAGGGGAGTCCAAAACTAGAGTACATGAGTTTAAGGTGAGAGGGGAAAGATTTAAAAGGGACCTGAGGGGCAACCTTTTCACACACATATTGAATGTGAAGTGGGAAGTGGTGGAGGCAAGTACAATTACAACATTTAAAATACAGTTGGACAGGTACACGGTTAGGAAAGGTTTAGAGGGTAATGGGCCAAATGCAGGCAAATGGGGCAAGTTTAGTTCAGGAAACCTGGACATCATGAACAAGTTGGGCTGAAGGGTCTATTCCTGTGCTGCATGACTTTATGACTCTATAAAATAAACACCAGAACAATTCACGCAACAAATAAAACTCCAGCACAAAACACTGGTTGTTAAAATTTAACACTCCATTTTAATTTCAATAATTTAATAGAATATATGTGAACCTCAACACTATAATACAATATATGTTAAGCACAATAGTCTAGGACAATACTCATTAATATCAATATTTCACTACCTTATATGTTAACAAGCAAAATCACACAATACTTGTAAACTTTACCACAACACTACAAAATATCAGTATAACACTGTTAACACTCCAGTACAATAAATGCTAACCTCAATACATGATAAATGCATGTTAAAAATCAACATCACATTACAATACCAGTGACATTAACACCCCAGCACAACACATGTTTTTACTTACCCCCACACTGCACAGCCAATACATGTTAAACACATCCATCTTTAAAATTCAAGCTAAGCTTTACAATCTATTACAAAGTATGTTAACAGCAACAGGACAGCACATTATAGATATAACATCAGCATGCCAGCACACTGCACATTCACTAAGTCATAGAATATAGAACATAGAACATTACAGCGCAGTACAGGCCCTTCAGCCCTCGATGTTGTACTGACCTGTGAAGCCAATCTGAAGCCCATCTAACCCACACAAATCCATTCTCGTCCATATGCCTGTCCAATGACCATTCAAATGCCCTTAAAATTGGCGAGTCAATTACTGTTGCAGGCAGTGCATTCCACGCCCCTACTACTCTCTGAGTAAAGAAACTACTTCTGACATCTATCCTGTATCTATCATCCCTCAATTTCAAGCTGTGTCTCCTTGTGCTAGCCATCATCATCCTAGGAAAAAGGCTCTCAATGTCCACCTTGCTAATCCTCTGATTATCTTATATGTTTCAGTTAAGTCACCTCTCAACCTTTTTCTCTCTAACGAAAACAGCTTCAAGTCTCTCAGCCTTTCCTCATAAGACCTTCCCTCCATAACAGGCAACATCCTAGTAAATTTCAGAACAGAAATGTGGAGACATTTCTTCAGCTAGAGGGTGGTGGGCCTGTGGAATTCATTGCCACGGAGTGCAGTGGAGGCCGGGACGCTAAATGTCTTCAAGGCCGAGATTGATAGATTCTTGTTGTCCCGAGGAATTAAGGGCTACGGGGAGAACGCTGGTAAGTGGAGTTGAAATGCCAATCAGCCATGATTGAATGGCGGAGTGGACTCGATGGGCCGAATGGCCTTACTTCCACTCCTATGTCTTATGGTCTTATGGTCTTAAATCTCCTCTTAACCCTTTCCAAAGCTTCCACATCTTTCCTTTAATGCAGTAACCAGAACTATATGCAATACCCCAAATGTGGCCGCACCAGAGTTTTGTACAACTGTAGCATGACCTCATGGTTCCAAAACTCAATCCCTCGACCAATAAAAGTGAACACACCATATCCCTTCTTATAAACCCTTTTAATCTGGGTGGCAACTTTCAAGGATCTACGTACCTGGACACCAAGATCTCTCTGCTCATCTCCACTACCAAAAATCTTACCATTAGCCTAGTACTCTGCGTTCCTGTTACATCTTCCAAAATGCATCACCTCACATTTTTCCACATTAAACTCCATTTTCCACCTCTCAGCCCAGCTCAGCAGCTTATCTATGTCCCTCTGTAGCCTACAACATCCTTCATCACTCTCCATAATTCTACTGGCCTTAGTGGCATCCACAATCTTACTAACACATCTTCTATTCCCTCATAGCAATGGACCCAAAACAGATCCTTGTGGTACACCATTAGTAACTGAACTCCAGGATGAACATTTCCCATCAACCACCAACCTCTGACTTCTTTCAGCTAGCCAATTTCTGATCCAACCCACTAAATCACCCTCAATCCCATGCCTCTCTCATAGAGATGAACAGCATGGAAATAGACCCTTTAGTCTAACTCATCCATGTCGACCTGATATCCTAAATTAATCTAGTCCCATTTGCCAGCATTTGGCCAATATCCCTCTAAACCCTTCCTATTTATGTACTTATCGAGATGCCTTTTGAATGTTGTACCAGCCTCCAGCACTACTTCTAGCAGCTCATTCCACCCCCTGCATGAAAATGTTGCCCCTTAGGTGACTTTTATATGTCCCTCCATTACCAATCTGCTGGAGCTATCACTGTAGTTGCATGAAGTGTGGTCCTATACTCAACAGGATCTGGGAGAGTTTGGTATCTAGAGAGACTGTAGGCTGTTTTTCTAAGCCTATCTTCAAAGTTTGGACTGCTCTTTCTGCCAGACCATTGGATGATGGATAGTATGGAACTATTGTTATATAACAAATACCATTCCACTTTAGGAAATGCCTGTTGGTGAACGATGGCCTGTTATCTGTGACCAACACTTCTGGGAGTCTGCATATTGCAAAAGCAGTTTTTCTAATGTCAGTTTTTGACGAATGAATTCAATGCCACTTTGAGTGGGTATCCACAATGACTAAAATGTGGAGGTAATAGTGTTGAACTGGCATTGGACAAAGTTAAAAATCACACAACACCAGGTTATAGTCCAATAGTTTATTTGGAAGCTTTCAGAGCTGCTCCTTCATCGGGTAACTATTAGGGCAGGATCATAGGACACAGAATTTGTAGCAAAATATCAAAGTGTCATACAATTGATGCATGTCTATGTTGATATGTGTGACACCTTGATCTTTTACTATAAATTCTGTGCCCCATGATCCTCACTACCTGATGAAGGAGCAGCGCTCCAAAAGCTAGTGTTTCCAAATAAACCTGTTGGACCTGTTGTGACTTTTAACAATGACTAAGAACATTGAGCCCATAAAAGGACTGGCATCGTTGACGTGTAACCGAGTCCAGGGTTTACCCAGCTATTCCCACAAATGTGAGGGAGCTGCTGGGGTAATGTTTGTCCTGTTTGGCACTCTGGGCACTGCCCCACCATTCAGCTATGTCTGACTCCAATCTTGGACACCAGTTATGACTTCTCACCAATATTTTTATTTTGGAACCCCTGGATGATCCTGCTGGGGTTCATTTAACATCTGGCGCGACCTTTGCTTGGGACATTGACTCTTCAGAGAATAATATGCCATTCTCTACTATGAGAGATTAGGTATTTATCCAGCTGGAGGACATTGTTGACAATGTGGAAGGGAAATTGAAGTCCTTGAAGAAGGAGGCCATCTGAGATGTTCTGGTGTGGAACTGTTTTGCTGTGAACTGACATAGAATCCCATTCTCATCTCCACTGAAATAACTCCACAGAGGCCAGTATCTCATCACCAACTAACCCTTTATTTGCACACACAGTCCTTTTCCTGATGAAGGGCTTTTGCCCAAAACATCGACTCTCCTGCTCCTCGGATGCAGCCTGACCTGCTGTGCTTTTCCAGCACCACACTCTCGCCTCTAATCTCCAGCATCTGCAGTCCTCACTTTTGCCTATTGATCCAGCTTTCTCAGAGCCAGCTCTCAGAGTGAACAGAATCTTTGACACTCCTGCTTATATCTGTCAGCCAGAGCTCCTTGATTGGATCAGATTGTCACTTGGCTGGAGGAAATGTGAGCTAGGTGCAGAGTATCATCAGAGACCTTCAAAGTCAAGTCTCCAGCATTTAGTCTGTACTGTGCATGTGAACTGCAGCCTGCATCATTTCTCTGGGTGTTCCTTTTTGCTGGCTACTGATAAAAGCTCAGGTCTAGGTTTGTCCAAACACTTGCCTCTCTGTTCCCCCACTAGGAGAAAGTGAGGACTGCAGATGCTGGAGATCAGAGTCAAAAAGTGTGGTGCTGCAAAAGCACAGCAGTTCAAACATCACCCAAGAAGCAGGAGAGTCGACATTTTGAGCGTAAGCCCTTTATCAGGAATGTGGATGTGGGAGGAGAAGGGACCTGAGAGATAAATTGAAGAATGTAGGGCTTGGGGGAAGAAAGCTGGAAATGCAATAAGCAGATGTAAGTGGGGAGGGTGATGGTGATACGTCAGAGCAGAGGGTGGAGCGGATAGGTGGGAAGGAAGATGACCAGGTAGGACAGTTCAAGAGGGCTGGTGCCAAGTTGGAGAGTTGGATCTGGGATAAGGTGGGGGAAGGAGGAATGAGGAAACTGGGTAAATCAATATTGATTCCATGTGGTTGGAGGGTCCCAAGGTGGAAGATGAGGCATTCTTCCTCCAGGCATCGTGTGGCTAGGAATTGGTGGCAGAGGAGGTCCAGGACCTGCATGTCCTTGGCAGAGTGGGTGGGGAGTTGAAGTGGTCGGCCACATGGCAGTGGGAGTTTTAGGGATGCGTGTCCTGGAGGTGCTCTCCGAAACATTCCTCAAGTTGACATCACATCTCCCCAATGTAGAGGAGGCTACATCAAGAGCAATGGACACAGTAGTTGAGATGTTTGGATGTGCAGGTAAATATCTGCCAGTTGTGGAAGGATACTTTGGGGCCTTGAATGGAGGTGAATGGATGTGGGTGCAGGTTTTACACCTCTTGAGGTGGCAAGGGAAAGTGCTAGGAGTGGATGGTGGGTTGGTGGGAGTGGGCATGGACCTAACGAGGGAATCGCAGAGGGATTGGTCTCTGCAGAATGCTGAAAGGGGTAGAGAGAGAAATATATCTGACTGTAGGTATTGAAAATGGTGGAGGATGATGATGCATTGAATCCAGAGATTGGTGGGGTGGAAGGTAAGGACCAGGGGGATTCTATCCTTGCTGAGAATGGAGAGGTGGGGTTCAAGGGCAGGAGGAGATGAGCTGGAGGACATTGTTGACCATGTGGAAGGGAAAATTGAAGCCCTTGAAGAAGGAGGCCATCTGAGATGTTCTGGTGTGGAATTGCTCCTCCTGGGACCAGATGAGGGGGGTTGTATTCGCCTACTAGACAATTCAGGAGGACACTGGGCACTGAGGAAAGAGCACTGGAGACTCGAAGAGGGCACTTTGATGTGATGTTCTCAAGGACGAGTAAGCTGCGTGGTGTGAGTGATGGTTCCACAGCGACTGAGATAAGAGAATGTGGTTGTATGTGTGAGACTCAGCCATTCTTGCGCTGTAATCTGAGCAGTGCAGGCCTTGTGCCCGCTGTGAGGGACAACAAGGGATTCTCTCCACTCTGCAGGCACCCTGCCTCTATTCCTAATGAAGGACTTCTGCCCGAAATGTCGATTTTCCTGCTCCTCGGATGCTGCCTGACCTGCTGTGCTTTTCCAGCACCACTCTAATCTAGACTCTGGTTTCCAGCATCTGCAGTCCCTGTTTTTACCTAAGGGATTACCAAGGTTTGTCTAGGTGCACAGTGGTCTCTCAAAGAGGTGCAGGCAGAGTGGATGCCAGTCTTTCAGCAGTTACCCACTGCATGATGACCTCTGAGTACAGTACTTAGTTAAATGCAGCTAGTATTGGACTTGAGTGATGCTTTCAAGGCAGGATAGGAGTTTAATGAGGCATGTTTGGCGAGATATGGTGAAACATTTTACTAGGCCTCACAGTGAGAATCCCTTCGATGCCCTCTACACTTCCCTCAGGAAAGCAACCAATATAACCAAAGGCCTCTCCCACTCCAGTTCCACTCTCTTCCACCCTCCTCTGTCGGGCAGAAGACACGATAGTTTGAAAATGCAGACCGACAGATTTGAGAGCTGCTTTTTCTTCGCCGTTATCAGACTTATGAATGGACCTCTCATATATTTGTTCAGGAGGGTTGTGGACTCAAACACTCCAATTGTTTCCAAGATGCATGCTATTGAGTGAGTTGGGCGAGTGGCAAGTGATGGGTTGATGGATCCAGTGAGCCCAGCTCAAGGCTCACAATAATGGTGGTAAGGGTGATCTGGACATTTTTTTCTTTTCCTTTTGTTTCTGCTTCTTTAATTTCAGCTCTTTTTTTAAAATTCTAACTATTATAATCTAATAGAATGGTGATTCTGTACATGTTTCACTGTACTCTTGTACTCAGATAGTCCATGACAATCTGATTTAATCTATTATTACTATTGATCTTTCTCCACATCTTCTCTGTAGCTGTAACATATTCTGTATTCTGTTCTATTACCGTGATTTACTTAGGTAAGGTATGACTGGTCTAAATAGCATGCAAAACAATACTTTTCACCATATCTTGGTACATGTGGCAACAATAAATCAAATGTTTAGGGTGAGAAAGGAAAGATATAAAAGGGAACAAAGGGGTAACAGTTTCACGCAGAGGGTATTGTGCGTGTATGGAATGAGCTGCCAGAAGAAGTGGTGGAGGCTGGTACAACTGCAACATTTAAAAGGCATCTGGATGAGTATATGAATAGGAAGGGTTTGGAGGGATATGGACCAAATGCTGGCAAATGGGACTAGATCAGATCGGGATGTCTGCTTGGCATAGACTAGTTGAACCAAAGGGTCAGTTTCTGTGCTGTATGATTCTATGACTATAAATCAAATCAATTAGTGGTGGAGTCAGGGAACCATGGTTATAAGCATTCAACAGTGACATTTTATTGAGAGCCTGTAATCCATTTCTGTCAAGTTAATGATCCCTTCTTGTAAGAACAGGAGTGGGCCATCTGATCCATTGAGGCTGCTCTGCCAATGGATAAGACAGAATGTTGTTAACATAACAGGTTCACGTGTATTTGGGCAATGGTATTGCTTTATAAACAGTCAGTATTTACTGAAGTCAAGGCTCAGAGGATGGAATCTGTCATTTCCCATTGTGATTTCACTGATCCGCTGCAGACAGCGACCCTGTATAAAGATTCTATGATCCACTGTTACAAATAATCAGGAGCAAGCATTGTGAAGAATCAATGATTCTCATTTGCAAAGAGTCATGGATTCACATTTATACAATGATTCTCATTCAGCAGTAGCAATCCACTTTTTTAAACTCATTGATCTATGTTTGAGAGTCAGTGATCCTTCTTTATAATGCGTGATTCATAGCTGTAAAGAGGCAGTGATCCCCTTTTAGGAAATAGTGAGGACTTGTAGATGCTTGAGAAGTCAGTCGATAGAGTGTGGCGCTGGAAAAGCACAGCAGGTCAGGCAGCATCCGAGCAGCAGGAAATTCAATGTTTTGGGCTTGACCCTTCATCGGGAATGATTCACTTTTGCAAATTTGCCTTTTGTATAGAGATCCTCCTCTACAAAAAAACTTATACACTTCATGGCAAGGTCCTAGGGAGTGTTGCTGAACAAAGAGATCTTGGAGTGCAGGTTCATAGCCCCTTGAAAGTGGAGTAGCAGGTAAATAGGAAAGTGAAGAAGGTGTTTGGTATGCTTTCTGTTATTGGTCAGAGTATTGAGTACAGGAGTTGGGAGGTCATGTTGCGGCTGTACAGGATATTGGTTAGGCCATTGTTGGAACATTGTGTGCAATTCAGGTCTCGGAAAGATGTTGTGAAACTTGAAAGGATTCAGAAAAGATTTACAAGGATGTTGCCAGGGTTGGAGGATCTGAGTCATAGGGAGAGGCTGAACAGGCTGGGGCTGTTTTCCCTGGACTTTATAGAGGTTTACAAAATTATGAGGGGCATGGATAGGATAAATGGACAAAGTCCTTTCCCTGGGGTTGGGGAGTCCAGAACTGGAGGGCATAGGTTTACGGTGAGAGGAGAAAGATATAAGAGAGACTTAAGGGGCAACCTTTTCACGCAGAGGGTGGTAGGTGTGAATGAGCTGCCAGATGAAGTGGTGGAGGCTCGTACAATTGCAACATTTAAGAGGCATTTGGATGGGTACATGAATAGGAAGGGTTTGGAGGGATATGGGCTGGGTGCTGGCAGGTGTGACTAGATTAGATTGGGATATCTGGTCGGCATGGACGGGTTGGACTGAACGGTCTGTTTCCGTGCTGTACATCTCCATGACTCAGTGATTCTACTTTTGTAAAGAGACAATGATCAGCTATTCCCATTGCCAAATCCAGCCCATTGCCCCGAGTTATTTCTTGTAACTCCAATTCTAATCCCTTCTTCGCCAAAACTGGAATTATTACAGCAAGAGTGGCATTGTCAACTAATCTGATGAGTTGATTAATCAGCCACCTACCAAATGTCACGCTCACTGCCTGCTTTAAACAAGTAACAACCACACTTCTGAGTTTAGCTCCGAAACATCTCCAAGTTCCTTTTTCAAGATGAGTCGAATTTCTCTGCTTAATTTCTCAAAAGTTAATCATCCTTACAAGCACAGAAATGTGAGAACTAGAAGTTTCAAGGGAAGGTCAGTGGGACTGCTACGGTTAATGCGTGGTTTGGAAGCAGAATGCTTTTTCTCTCATGCTGCAGTAGAAATAAACTCAGCACTACTTTCAAAATGTATTCGGAGAATACTTGTAGAGGAAACAAATACAGCTGTATGGTCAAAAACTAGGAAGTAGGGCTAAACTGGATGGCGCTTTGAAATGTTATGGACTAGACCAGATCCCCTCAAACTATATATTATGAAGGTAGCCTGGAGCCTACCTTTTTCTTATATTAAGGGTAAATGAAAAGTGCTGTGTTCCAGGTGCAATTCAATTGGTGAAACTACATGATATTATACAAAACACAATTTATTCATACACTGTTGATCAAATATAACAAAAGAAAGAATAAAGAAATGAATTGGCCCAGCTGTAACCGAGTTGGAATGCTTAAAAAATAGATAATGTAACTATAACTAACGAATGGTTCCAATATAGCAACACCTCATAAACACACCCCTTGCAAAAGGCAAATTTGGAAAACAGATTGTCTCACATGCAGTTCTCCAACCCAGGAGGAAAGAACATCAAAAGACAATTCTGAGAGACAGAGAACTCCAACTTTCAGCTGTAGCAAAGAGAGATGTGGCAGCCTTATGCAAGCTAGTAAAATCCTGGTTCTGTGTGTGGGAACATGACCACACCCATTCAGGCTGCTTCTATTGTTCCAACGTTTTTAAAAATCAAAGGCTTCACCAGTTGTTTATCTTCCTACAGACTGCTCAGCACCTGTCCCCCAGTCTCTCTCTAAAAGAAACCAGGACTAAACACACCTCTTAAAGCACCAATTCAACTCTTGACATGTAAACATTTTGTACGTTCCTGTAAACAAGATTACGATCCATCCTTTATAATACACTCATGGCTTACACAAGAGATGTAGTCTTAGAGAAAAACCATGACTCCAAGCGTTAATTCTGTTTCTCTGTCCACAGTTACTGCCTGACGAGCAGAGTTTCTCCACCATTTTCTCTTTTTTTCCCTCAGATTTGCAGTGACTGCATCATCTTATTTGAACTTTTGAAGAATGGGAAAGTTTGGGCTTGAGAGATGTTAGTTTAAAGTCCTGACTGGAACTTTCTAGGTGTGTCTTATTGTTACGAAAATTGGTGAGCCAGTGATCTCTTTTGGTTTAGTCTTATTGTAGTGATTTCTTAAGATGGGTTCAGTCAGTGCTAGCATGCCAGTGGATCCGTTAGCAAGAGCTAAGTGCAATTTGTGATTTGGAGTGACAAATCCAGAATTTATTGTGGCTAATAGCTTGAGCTGGGAGTTCACAGTTCTGAGGTGTTCAAGGATTCGTCTGGTTGGATGTCATGGATGCACCACAAGAAATCACACACTTCAGAGAAGAACAGAAACAAAAAGGAGAATCAAAATGAATTCCTGAGAGCTGTGGCACACCTTGGTTTTTCCACAAAAGAAGTGAAGAAATCCTCAACATTTTAGAGAGTACAGCAAATTCTTGAGAAGAAATAAAAGTAGAATAAGGACTGTGCTGCTCATATTCTTGGTTTTGACGAGTAAATATTTATGAACTACAGTGTAGTATCAGCTTTAAGTCTTGTACAACAAAGGTGCTTGCTTAAAACTGGAATTCAAAGTGGAATTATTTCAGTTCATAACTGGGAGCTCAAAACTATTTCTAAAGTTCTTGACCGAGATTGTAACGATATAAAGGCATTTAATAAGACTATAATGTTAGGATTATGGTCCAACAAAAACAGATATTGTGAATGAAACCCAGCAGGTCTGACTACATTTGTAGAGATAAATCAGAGTTAATGTTCAAGACCCGTTTGGAACACAAACATTAACTCTGCTTTCTCTCCAGACATGCTGCCAGACCTGCTGAGTTTCTCCAGTAATTTCTGCTTTGTTTCTTTCAGACTTTGTTTTACTTCAAGATTATATCTCATCTGCCAATATCTGTGAAGATAAAACAGAGTTAAAGTTTCTAGTCCAGTGAGCCTTCTCCAGAACAAGAGCCTCCAGATGCACGATCAGCCATTTCGATCGGGGGTTCATGGGGAATTTCTTCACTCAAAAGTTGGTGAACCTGTGGAAGTTCTTGACCGAGATTGTAACGATATAAAGGCATTTAATAAGACTATAATGTTAGGATTATGGTCCAACAAAAACAGATATTGTGAATGAAACCCAGCAGGTCTGACTACATTTGTAGAGATAAATCAGAGTTAATGTTCAAGACCCGTTTGGAACACAAACATTAACTCTGCTTTCTCTCCAGACATGCTGCCAGACCTGCTGAGTTTCTCCAGTAATTTCTGCTTTGTTTCTTTCAGACTTTGTTTTACTTCAAGATTATATCTCATCTGCCAACATCTGTGAAGATAAAACAGAGTTAAAGTTTCTAGTCCAGTGAGCCTTCTCCAGAACAAGAGCCTCCAGATGCACGATCAGCCATTTCGATCGGGGGTTCATGGGGAATTTCTTCACTCAAAAGTTGGTGAACCTGTGGAATTCTCTACTACACTAGATTGTGGAGGCCAAGCCATTAAACATAATTAAGAAAGAAATCTACAGATACCCATAGGCTAAAGGTGTTTATAGGTATTGATTAGATTAGATTACCTGCAGGATAGAAACAGGCTCTTCGGCTCAACAAGTCCACACCGACCCTCTGAGTAACCCACCCAGACCTGTTTCCCCATATTTACCCCTGACTAATGCACCAAACACTATGAGCAATTTAGCATGGCCAATTCATCTAATCTGCATACCTTTGGATTATGGGAGGAAACCCATGCAGATACGGGGAGAATGTGCAAACTCCACACAAACAGTTGCCCGAGGTGGGAATCGAACCCGGGTCCCTGGCGCTGTCAGGAGCAGTGCTAACCACTGAGGCACCAAGAAAGGAGGGCTCGATTGGGAATATGCCAGGGTATGGTTTTGAGATAGAGGATCAGGCATGATCATGTTGAATGGCAGAGGGGGCTATTATACTGAATGACCAGCTCTCTTTCTTAGTTTTTATGTTTCTCAAGTTAGTGTACCGGGTCAGCTAACAGCCAAGGAAGTATGTGATATCTTATCAAGTGGGTTTCATACCAGAGTAAGGATGTTCCACTGCAACAAAATATGATTTTTGCAAGATCTCATTTGGAGCATAACATTTATACTCCTTTCCTTAAGCACTATTAAATAACATCCATGCCACAGAAATTCCAGGCAATGACCATCAACAACAAGAGACAATCTGACCACCACCCTCTTGATATTTAATGCCATTTCAATCACTGAATCCCCTGCTATCAACATCCTGGGGTCACCATTGACCAGAAACTCAACTGGATTCCCATACAAATACACATAGCTACAAGAGAAGGTCAGAGGATAGGAGTCCTGCAGTGAGTAACTCACCTCCCATCACCCTAAAGCTTGACCATCATCGTCAAGGCACAAGTCAGGAGTGTGATGGAATACTCCCCAGATGCCTGGATGCAGGCAGCTCCAACAACATTCAAGAAGTTGACACCATCTAGGGCAAAGCAGCCCACTTGATTGGCACCACATCCACAGGCATCCCCTTCCTCCACCATCAAAATACTCAGTAGCAGCAGTGTGTACTGTCTCCAAGACGCACTGCAGAAATTCACCAAAGATCCTCAGATAGCACCTTCCAAACCCAGGACCACTCTTCTTTACTCATTGACAGGATGAGGGCATCACTGGTTAGGCCAGCATTTATTGCCCAGAGGGCAGTTAAGAGTCAACCACATTGCTAGAGGTCTTGAGTCACATGTAGGCCAAACCATGTAAGGATGGAAGTTTCCTTCCCTAAAGGGCATTAGGGGACCAGATGGGTTTTTTCTGCCAATTGACAATAGATTCATGGTCATCATTTGATACTTAATTCCAGATTTTGTTCTTATTAAATAAAGATTCGCAGGATTCGACCCTGCATCCCCAGAACATTATCGGGGTCTTCAGATTAATAATCTAGCAATAATACCACTAAGCCTTCCTCTCCTCTTACACTTCCACCTAGAAAGATAAGGACAGCAGATAGATGGGAACACCATGTCTTGCGAGTTCTTTTCCAAACCACTCACCATCCTGACTTGGAAATATATCGCCATTCCTTCAGTGTGACTGGATCAAAGTCTTGGTATTCCCTTCCAAAGGACATTGTGGGTCAAGCTGCAGCACACAGGTTGTAGCAGTTCAAGAAGTCAGCTCATGAAGGGAAACTAAGAATGGGCAATAAACACTGACAAGCCAACGATGCCCACCCCCTTCAAGTGAATGAACAAAATGCATTTGCATTACTGGAGATGCAACAAGGATTCACTAAATTGTTTGCTGGGTTGACAGGCTCCTCCAATCAGGATGGATTGAGAAGAACGTGGTTATTCACTTGCATTTACAGGGAACTCACTGAAAATATAGGATTATTTGTGAGCGTGTCGGGGTCCATGTTGAGAGCCTATTTCCTCGCTGGAGTGGAAAAGAGAACTCTGGCCAAAGGGCCAATAAAATTAAAATGATCAAAATCATTAAATTTATGAAAGTGATTTTCAGGGTAAACATCAAGAAAAGGGAGAACAAGACTTAGAGGCCATAAATCGAAGACAGCTACTAATAAACGCTATAGGGAATAGAGGCCAAAACGCTGTGCCTAACGAGTGGCTGTCATTTGGAACTCACTACCACATGGAACTGAACAGCAGAGAAATATGTTCGGGTGATCTAGTTAACAACATAAGAGAAAAATAAATGGAATGGTACGGCATGTGAAAAACATTAATATTATTGGTTTATTCATTCAAAGGATGCCGGCATCGCAAGCATCACTGACAGCATTTGCTGTTCTTTCCCAGAACATTTGAGAATCAACCCCATTGCTGTAGGTATGGAGTCATATGGAGGCCAGACCAGGTAAGGACAGCAGTTTCCTTCCCTCAAGGGTATTAGTGAATCAGATGGTTTTTTTTCCCCCCAACAATTGGCAATGCATTGATGGTTATCATTAGACTCTTAATTCCAGGTTTGTACTGAATTCAATTTCCACGAAATGCCATGGTGAGATTTAACCTGGAGAAAGTGAGGATGGCAGATGCTGGAGATCAGAGTCCAGAGTGTGGTGCTGGAAAAACCATACCAGATCGGGCAACATCCATGGTGCAGAAGAACCAACGTTTTGAGCATAAGAATGGTGGGATTTAAACCCAGGCCCCCGGGACATTACCTAGGTTTCTGGATTAAGAGTCCAGTGATAACACCAGTAGAGTATTACCTTCCCCCACATGTAGACCAGACTAGGTAAGGAGAGTAGATTTCCTTTCCCAACTTGTGAACTAAAAAGATCAACAACAGGCCAGTTTTTCTTTTGAATATTGAATTCCAATTTCACTACCTGCTCCAGTGGGAAAGCACAATCTCCAGTCCTCCAGACTGTTAGCTTAGAGATCCAGTGCACTAACCTAGTGCAATTAACACAAAGTCACCACCTTTCTCCCATGTCTGAGCATGGATTAGACAGGCCTTAGATATATTTCCAAGATGCACTTTGAACTCTCATCTCTGGAATTCCTCCCAATCCCTTTCTCAGGGAAGGAATTGTCTCATTACACCTTTTTCCTCCTTACCAAGGCTCCTTAAAACCTAGCTGTTACATCAAATATGGTATCGGCACATTCTCCTCCAAGCCACATGCTGACATTTGAACTACATTACCATTCCTTCAGTGTTTCTGGCTCAAAATCCTTCTCAAGGACAAATAGAGATGGGCAATAAATGGCCAATGATGCTCACAGATCATGAAGGGGAAAAAGAAACGAGCTCTTAATCTTCAGCATTAATATCTCCATGTCACGGTCAACTGCTTTACTATGATGCTGCTGTGAAGTACCTTAGACCATTTTATCCTGTTAAATCCATTACATAAACATGACAAATGCAAGCTGCTGGGATTGTGATTGCATTTCTTCAATCTCAGTAACAAGTTTGGTAACCTCTTTATAAGGTTTACCATTTAATGTTTAATTACTTAAGCACTTTCAAGTTGTTTGATATCATCTCCACAGTTCTGGATATTTGTTGAGATATTTGCCTTTGGTCACTGAAAAGCTGACATATGTCAGAAAGCTAAAGCTACCACAGTCCTACCAGACCATAAAGCTGCTCTCTCATTCCAGAGAGACGACTGGTGGTGGCTTAACCTGAGGCTTTTCATACCTCAGGCGAGGGAAAACATTGAGAATGGTAACCTCAGCTGGCTCACAAACCAGCCATCTACCCAACCAAGCTAACCAACAAATGTCTATTCACACCAATAAAGAACAGCACACATATTCAGAGAATCATATGGAATCAAATTACTGTCCTCATCTTTTCAAAAGAAAGCTTCCTGGTGTATTCCGGCTGTAGTGCTTGGGGTGTAAGGATATCTACATTGTTGTTGTGGAGGGAGTTCCAGGTTTTTAACCTAGTGAGATGGACTTGCGCCTGGAGGTGTTCTCTTGTATCTGCTGAGCTTGTCCTTTGAGATGAAAACAGTAACATATTTGGAAGGTCTTGTCCAAGGAGCCTTGGTGAGTTACTTCAGTGCATCTTGTAAGTGGTAGCTACTGCTGCTACTGAGCAATAGTGGTGGAGGGATTAAATATTGAAGGTGGTGGATGGGGTGTCAATCAACATATGTCCTGAATGATATCAGGAGTCTTGAGTGTTCTTGGACTCGTTAAAGCAAGTGGAAAGTGTTCCATCAATCTGTTGTCTTATGCTTTGTAGGTGGTGGACAGGAACTGGGAAGTCAGGAGGTGAGTTACTCATTATACGACTCCTAATCTCTGAATTGCTCTTGTAGACACAATATTTACATGGCTGATCCTGTTCAGTTTCTGGTCTTTAGTAATCTCCAGGAAGTTGATAGTGGGAATGCAGTGACGATAATTAAACATCAATGCCAATGGATTGATTCTGTCTTGTTGGCATGGTAATTGCCTGGCAATTGGGTAGTGTAAATGTTGCTTGAAACTTGTCAGCCCAAGTTTGGCTATTGTCCAGATCTTGCAACATAGACTGATTGAGGATCTGAGAAATTGTGAATAGTGACAAATATTGTGCAACCATTAGTGGACATCCCCACTTCTGACCTTGTGATGGACGAAAGGTCATTGATGAAGCCGAAGATGGTTGGGCCTCGGATCCTACCCTGAGGAACTTCTGCAGAGATGTCCTGACCTCTAACAACCACAACCTCTTTCTGTGTGCCAGAAATGACTTCAACAGTGGGGAGTCATTCCCTCAATTCCCAATGATTCCAGTTTTTTTAGGGGTCCCTGTTATCCCACATGGTTGATTGCAGCCTTGATGTCACATTTGTCCGTGTTTGAACGAAGGTTGTAATGAGGTCAGAAGCTGAATGGCCCTGGTGGAACCCAAATTAGGCGTCACTGAGCAGGTTATTGCTGAGCAGGTGCTGATTGAATAGTACTGTTGAAGACAACTTCCATCACTTTACTGATGATCGAGAGTAGACTGATGGGGTGGTAATTGGCTGGGTTGGATTTATCCTGCTTTTTTATATACAGGACTTAAGTGGGCAATTTTACACATGGATGCTATAGTTGTAGCTGGACAGGAACAGCTTGGCTAGGGGCATGGCCAGTCATACAGTACTAATGACAGAGTATTATTAGTTCCCATAACCTGTGCAGCATCCAGCGCTTTTAAGCTGTGCTTGATATTACATGAAGTGAATCGAATTGGCTGAAGACTGGCATCTGTGACGCTGGGGACCTCTCGAAGTGACTGAGATGGATCATCCACTTATCCCTTCTCACAGAAGATTGCTGCTCCTCTCTCATTGAGGACTCTCCTCCTCCGGTAGGTTAACTGCCTACCACTGCTCACAACAGAACATGTTAGGACTGCAGAGCTTAGACCTGTTAGTCATGGATAGCTTAGCTATGTTTTATCACTTGCTGCTGATTTTGTTTGTCACACAAGTAGGTAATTTTGTGTTGCTCCTAACATACCTTCCTGTACTCTCTATTGAATTTTTCATGTTTGGAGATGCCAGTGTTGGACTGGGGTGGACAAATTTAAAAATCACACAACACCAGGTTATAGTCCAACAGGTTTAACTGGAAGCACAGGCTTTCAGAGTGCTGCTCCTTCATCTGGTGGACAACCACCTGATGAAGGAGTGGCGCTCCGAAAGCTAGTGCTTCCAATTAAAACTGTTGGACTATAACCTGGCGTTGTGTGATTTTTTGACTTTGAATGTTTCACTCTTTGTTGCCAATCAAAACGAATCTGTAATGACCACCAGCTAGTCTCAGGCACTGAATCTGTCTGGATGCATTCAATGACATGGCTACCTGGATTAACCCACTACATTTGCCCTGACACCGTCCTTACTAAATGCTATCAAATGACTCTTACAATTGGGTAAAACAAATCATCGACAGATTCTGCAGAACATGTCTCCTCATCTTTTCCCTTCATCAAAGTTACACGACACCAGGTTATAGTCCAACAGATTTATTTTAAATCACAAGCTTTCGGAGCATTGCCCCTTTGTCAGATGAAGTGACTTTTAACACTGCCAACAGCGGCACCGCTACATCACGTTTCCCTTCATCAGCCGCACAGGAACTGCCCACAACTGCACAGTCAGGTAGGCATGGTATTTACTCCTTCCAGCATCTGCGAATTCTGGATAGCTGCCCCTCATGGGGTTTTTGAATCCTGCTTGAACTAACATATTGGAATACGTAGACCACCGTGATATTTGCTCAATGAGTTGCCATATTTTGGGGTTTTCTCCTGTGTTTACCAACAGTTGGTTCTGCCATAACTTCTCCAACGTGAATTGACTTTAACGCGATTGAAGAGTTTAGACCATCATTTGTAGAACACAAACTTTCTTTATCTGTAGTGACCATAATGTGATTCCAGCCCCATTTGTATAAAATGGCCTGGCTATTACACAATTTTCTTATAAAGCGAGATTGCACAAGAACGGAACTATCACATTATATCAGAACCAACTGTCTGTTTGCTAATGCAGCGAGTGAATCCATTACAAACCTCATCATGATATTTGGAAGATGATACCATCAAACAAGTTCAAAGGTTCAATTCAGTGTAGAATGAGCAGCTTCTTCCCCCAAATCAGCTATCAATGCTCAGGTTTTATGATAATTCATGAATTCACTATTTTAGTACAACATAAACAGGTTCCCCATTTCCTCATGACAACAAATTCACCAATGCAGGTCAATTCTTGAACGCAAGCATTAAAGTCTTCTGTCCAATGCATATCCTATCTATTGGTTCTGGACAGAATCACAGGATTGAGGGCAGATTCTTCATCCATAGTTCGAGTCCGACAGCATGGAGCAGGCCCTTTGGCCCAAATTGGTCCATGCTATAATGGTCAAGGAAGGGCAAACAAAGAAGGTGTTGCCCTCTTCTTGAACTGCCTTTTCCCAACCTGGTTTACAGACAGTGAGCTTTAGTATCACCTCCTTCATTCTGTGCATGAAATATCTCCAACTTGAAGCACGTGCCAAACCACCTTCAGTAGCCTCTCACTCATGGATTCACGTCCGTCTCCACAAACTCATGCACACAATCCCAGGCTGAAATCACAGCGCGGTGCTCACAGAGATTTCACTGCTGCTGTTGCTACCTTTTACATGCTAAACCCCCTCCGGATGCTGTGAAAGACATCAGCAAAGGACCTCTCCTCTGAATTTTGAGGGGCCATTTATCCCTCAATCAACAGCATGAGAAAAAAGCTCTGTTTGTGTGAGAGTTCACCGGGTATCAACTGGTGGCCAATTTACAACAGCGACTGCCCATGGGATGCTGTGGGGTGGTCGTGAGGTCAATTGGCGTTTCCTTCTTCCCAGTACCTCACTGTTCCACCTTTAATCCTCAGCAAACACAGATCAACTCAATAAAAACAAATTAACAATCAACGTCTACCTGAAACCGTCGCATGTCTCGTGGATTCCCAGCATTTTTCAAACAGTTTTGATTGCACTTGAGGAAGAATTTTAAGAAGAATCTGCAGAAATGAAAGAAAATTACTGTCAGCAGAATAAAACCAAGAACCACACATGCTGGAAATCTGAAACAGAAACAGAAATTGCTGACTCTTCGTCAGAACTCGGATGGCAAAAACAAAATGATGGTCAAGATTAGGTGTTAGGGACTTGGCTCACATTCAGATTTTACATATTGCCAAGCCAAATACAATTGATACTTCAGGATATAAATATATTGGAGAAGATTCAAAGAAGGCTTACAGACTAATATCTGGAATGTACACAGAGCATGCTGGATAAGTTCTGAAGAAGTCATATCGGACTCAAAACATTAACTTTCCACAGAGTTTCTCCAGCGTCTTTGTGTCTGTTGCAAATTTCCAGTATCCATAGTACTTTCTCTTTATTGAAGTAACTGCAATGAAGATTGTCTATTGAGCAAAGGTTGGACAATCCAGTAATCTTGTATCCCCTGGCACTTAGCAGACACACAGTGGCTCAATGGTTAGCACTGCTGCCTCACAGCACCAGGGACCCAGGTTTGATTCCTGTTTCAGGTGACTCTCTGTGTAGAGTTTGCACATTCTCCCCATGTCTGTGTGAGTTTCCTTCGGGTTCTCTGGTTTCCTCCCACAGACTAAAGGTGTGCAGGTTAGGTTGACTGGCTATGCTAAATTGTGGGGAGAAAGTGAGGACTGCAGATGCTGGAGATCAGAGCTGAAGAGTGTGGTTCGGAAAAGCACAGCCAGTCAGGTAGCATCCGAGGAGCAGGAGAATCGACATTTCCAGCATAATCCCTTCATCAGGAATGAAGAGCTTATGCTTGAAACATCGATTCTCCTGCTCCTCGGATGCTGCCTGACCTGTTGTGCTTTTCCGAACCACACTCTTCGGCTATGCTAAATTGCTCATGGTATCCAGCGAAGTGCAGTCTAGTTAAGTAGCCATAGGAAATACAGGGATATGTGGGATGGGTCTGGGGGAGGGGATGCTCTTTGGTATGGGCTGACGGCCTTGCTTCCATACTGCAGGCATTCTATGCTTCTAGGATGTGACTCAATTAAAGACAGATAAGATCCTGATGGGGTTTGGCTCATTCTTACTGGAGAATTGAGAACGAGGGGTCATGGTTTAAAAATCAATTGTTGCCTCATTAAAAGAGAGAGAAATAAAATTATGTTTTCTCACTCGTGTTTGGAACTCTCTTCCTGAAAACGGCCTTGAATATTTTTAAAGTAGTGGCAGACACTTTCTTTTTGAGTAATAGGTTGAAGGCATTATCAGGGTAGACAGGAAGGTGAATCTGAGATTATAATCTGATGTTATTGACTGTAGGAGCAGGTTCAAGGGGCTGGGTGGTGCACACTAAGCGTAGCAGCATGCAAATTAAACTTTTACTGAGCGGTCTTCCTATTGACCATTTCCCACCATTTTGCCATTTTTATACTTTGAGGAGAACTAAGGTCCTAATTACCCACACGACCGGTCTCCTGACAGGAAAGGCTGCCCTCGATCTTTCTCTAGCCAGACTGAATCGGGCAATTCCCTCCTGATTATCCCTTCCAGTCCCTGGCTGATCACCTCCCCACCCCTCACTCCCTGCAGCCTCCAGGCTCTCCCGCAGGGAACAGCAACATTTCACCTTACAGAAAGCAATGTAGCATCCTGTCGCATGAGAGAGGCACGAGAGAGGGGAGAGAAGTTGCAAAGAATGAACAGATTGAATTACACAGCAAGCTTGGAAGAGAAGGTTTAGAGGAGATTTCATTGATATTTCAAAATCCACCTTCTCCCCATGCCAGCCAACAGCTTTTCTCTTTCACCTTTGACACACTTTTAGAGTCGAGAGCGTGGTGCTGGAAAAGCACAGCCGGTCAGGCAGCATCCAAGGAGCACGAGAATCAACATTCAGAGCATAAGCTCTTCGTCAGGAATTTCCAGCGTCACATTCTCGACTCTGATCTCCAGCACCTGCAGTCTTCACTTTCTCATACTTTTAGAGTCAGAGAGTCATAGAGATGTACAACAGGAAATTGACCCATTGGTCCAATCGTCCGTGCAGACCAATTAATCTAGTCCCATTTGCCACCACTTGGTCCATATTCCTCTAAACCCTTTCTATTCATATACCTGTCCAGGGTTTAAATGATGTAATTGTACCATCCTCCATCACTTGCTCTGGCAGTTCATTCCATACACGCACCACCCTCTGCATGAAAAAGTTGCCCCTTAGATCCCTTTTAAACATTTCCCCTCTCACTCAAAACTTATACTGCTTCTCTTCTCTCTGATGTTCTTGAATTTCCTCCATTTATGTAGAAAATAGGAGCAGGAATAGGCCATTTGACTCTTTAAGTCTGCTCCACTACTCATTATGATCATTGCTATTCATTAACCTGAATAGTGTGTTCCCAGTTATCTCCCCATACCCTTCAGCCCTAAGTTCTGTCTGCAATTGTTTTGAAGTTGAAGGTACCTTTAAGAGAAAGTGAATGCTGTTTTGCGCTAAGAGCTTACAAGCACCTGTCCTATGACTAGCTAGCAGTCTCAGAGTGTACTGGAAAATTGAAAATATGTCACATTTGGCTGTGAAATAGATATCTGATTTGTTTTGTCAACAATTCAAATCTAACCAATCAGTTTAGATTTATGCCCAGGATACTAAAACCCAATTGAGTTTGAATTTAGTGTTTTTGCCAATCACGAACTAATGAGATGATCCAACGTTAGGAGTATTAAGAAGCAGATATTTTGAAAGTTTGACAGAGAGACCAACTGCCATCAACAGAGTAACTGCCAGTAAAACACTCTCTATCAAAGGTACTCTTTTCATATGAAACATCTTTGCAGTAAAAGACAGAAGACGACCCAGGGAGATCGCAACAGAAAGAAGGCCACTGGAGACGTTAGCTGCTATGTGGCTTTGAAATTAAGTCGATATAATTTTAATACGGGTTGTTATGGGAACAGTATATTGTTATAGAGCTCGAGGCAGATAACAAGCAGTTAGGAAAAGGGAAGCTTAGAGTTGTAAATAGTTGTTTAATGTTCATTTTTAGAGTTAAAGAATAAATTGATACTTTTTCTTTAATGAGAAGAATTTGGGAGCTCTCTGTCCCTCATACTTTTAACAGATTACGAAGCAAGGTAAGCTCTTCTGGGTGTTTCGGTGAATTAGCAGTGGGTTCGCTGCCATGTCATACCCGATAACAATCGTGCTCCACATTTCTCTCTCTCCTGAACCTAAGTGCATTACACTTTCCAACCTCACCCTAACCCCTGCCTTTATCCGTATCCCAGTTTTGTTACAATCTGTAACTATCCCAATGAGACCATTTGACACCTGACACAGAATGTAGACCTTTAACCCACCCTCTCAGTTTAGGAGTTCATTCAGCAACACAGTAAACTCAGCTCAATCTCCAGGACCCTAGCTTTCAGAGGTCCAACCCCAACTTTTACATCTTTAACTAATACAGCTACACCCTCACCAAACCCTGCAAGAACATGACCACCGCAAGCTTAGAACAATTCCCTCCTCTGCACCCCATTGCATCTTCTCCTTCCATCCATGCCTCACATCCTGCCTGAAACAGCTTCCCCCTCTCTCTTTCTGTTCAGGCCTGCCCTATTGCGTTTCGACTGATCATGGCCAAACTCAATCATGCCCTGTCAACACATTCCCCTGTGAGGAAACAGCAGTGGCCTCAGCAACACACTGACACACAGTTATACATCTTCAGGCAGATATTCCCTGCTTGTATATAACTGGAAAGCTATTAAATCTGGTGGGATGGCCAGAAAATAAGATATCACGAGATGCTAACGTAAGCAACGGTAGCATAGTAGTAATATCAATGGGTTAGTAATCCAGAAACCTGGCTAACATTCTGGGAACATGGGCTTGAATTTCACCAGGACAGGCAGCGAAATTAAAATTTGATTTGCTGTATAAGATCTAGTCGCATAATGACCATGTAAGCACTGTCTATTGTCCTAAAATCCCATCTGTTTCACTAACGTCATTCAGTGAAAGAAATCTGCCATCCGTATCTGGTCTGGCCTATTTGTGACTCCAGACCCACAGCAATACGGTTGAGTTTTACCTGCCCTCTGGGCAATTTGGACTGGGCAATAAATGCTAGTCTGGCCTACAACAACTATGCTCCATGAATGAACTTTTAAACATGCCATTGGAAGCTTGATCTGCAGCTTGCAAAGTTCTGACAGTGTAATATCTAGCTTCATCCTGCCACAGGGAACTTGCTGTCGGTTTTCAGCAGAACTGCGCTCTTCTACCAACCAAGTTTCCAATGTTTGAGGTCAAAGATTCTTCATCAGAGACAAAAATAGAAATTGCTGGAAAAGCTCAGCAGCATCTGTGGAGAGAATGCAGCGTTAACGTTTCAGGCCGAGTGTCTCTTCCTTCAAGAAATCCTTAATCAGACATTGCCCATGCAAGGGTCATGTGTGTTTATCTCTGCAAACGGCCTTCTGACCTGCAGAGCATTTCCCAGTTTTGGTAGATGCATGTGGAACTAGCATGGGTGAAGTCAGCAGGAGGAATGTTTAACAGAGAAACATTCAAACGTCATTTGAGGAGAACAATTAAAGAAAGTGATGTAAATGAGGAAGTGGCGTTTATATGATACCAGCCTGTTTTTTTGTTTTGTTTGAAAATGTGCAAATTGTCAGACTATTGTATTTTTCTGCTTCTTACCTCATCTCAGAGCTCAATGTTCTCTCATCATTTGGAATTTAATCTCAGTGATGAGAGGCTGCAGAGCTCTGAGGTGCAAATGGGTCTGATGTGATTTGATCTGATTGATTATTGTCACGTGTACTAGGTTGAGTGAAAGGTTTTGTTTTTCATGCAGTACACACAGATCATGCCATACAAAGCTCATAGGGGATCAGCACAGAGTGTGGAATACAAAACCAGAGGCGGCTGGAAAAGCTCAGCAGGTCTGGCAGCGTGAATGCAGAGAAATCAGAGTTAATGTATCAAGTCCAGTGACCGTTCCTCAGAACTTCTGAGCAAAGGTCACGTGACCCGAAACGTTAACTCTGATTTCTCTTCACACAAACTGCCAGACCTGCTGAGCTTTTCCAGCCACCTCTGGTTTTGTTTCTGATTTACAGCATGTGCAGTTCTTTCGGTTTTTATTGAAGAATACAAAGTTATGGCTGCAGAAAGTGCACGAGAAGTAAGATCGACATGAGATTTAAAATTTGAGAGGTCCATTCAAAAGTCTAATAGCAGCAGGGGAAGGAGCTGTTCTTGAACCTGTTGGTGTGTGTGTTTCAGCTATTGTATGTCCTGCCTGACGGAAGAGGTTGGAAGAGATTATAACCGGGGTAGGAGGGGTTTTTGATGTTGCTGCCTTCCTGAGGCAACGAGAAGTGTAGATAGATGGAAGTTGAGATGATGAATTCCTGATGAAGGGCTTATGCCTGAAACATGGATTCTCCTGCTCTTCAGATGCTGCCTGACCTGCTGTCCATTTCCAGCACCACACTCTGGACTCAGCACCTGCCATCCTCACTTTCGCCTCAGTGGATTGCGTGATGGACCAGAGCTGAAAAATGTGTTGCTGGAAAAGCGCAGCAGGTCAGGCAGCATCCAAAGAGCAGGAGAATCGATGCTTCGGGCATGAGCCCTTCTTCAGAAATGAAGAAGGACTCATGCCCGAAATGTCGATTCTCCTGCTCTTTGGATGCTGCCTGACCTGCTGCGCTTTTCCAGCAACACATTTTTCAGCTCTGCTCTCCAGCATCTGCAGTCCTCACTTTTTCCCTGCGTGATGGACCAGGCTGTGTTCACATGGATTTTGTGTGCAAGTTGCAAAAGGCTTCTAGGCTGGTACAACAAGTAATTGGGAAAGCTAATATCATCATTTATCGTGAGGGTAACTGACGACAAAGGTAGGGAGGCTTACTTCAATCGTACAGGGCATTGTTGACATTGCAATTGAAATGCTGACACGGCATTATTTTAGAAAGTGTGTGAATACATTGGAGACCATTCAGAGAAGGTGTACCAGATAAGTACCTGGAATGGGGTGGGTTATTTTACGAGGAAAGATTGGGCAGGCTGACCTATTATTGACTGGAGTTCAGAAGAGTTAGAGGGAACTTAATTGAAACATATAATGCCCTGTAGGATCTTGACAAGGTAGATGTGGAGAGAATGTTTCCTTTTTAAGGCGAATTGAGATGGTTTAAAAATCAGACGTCATCTGTTCAAAATAGCTGGAAAGTAAAACCCAAAGAACTATAGATGCTGGAAAAGAGAAACAAAAACAGAAGTTGCTGGAAAAACTCTCCAAGTTTGGCAGCATCAGTGGAGAGAAAGCAGAATTAAGTTAGAACAGTTCTGAAGAAGGGTCACTGGACCTGAAAAATTAATTCTGCTTTCTCTCCACAGATGCTGTTGGACCTATTGAGCTTTTCCAGGGGGTACGAAGGGGCAACACAAGCAGTTCTAAACAATGTGCAGCATCAGTGTGACCTACAGTTACATAGTGTTAATCTTTTAACGCATATTGAGAGAGTAATTAGCAAAGTACAAACTGCATAGTCAAAGCAATGGAGCAGGAGAAATACACTGACTGGATTCCTCTACAGAAAGTCAAATGGACTCAATGGGCTGAATGGCCTCCTTCTCAACCATGATAACTCTAGTAATCCATGCTGTGCCACTGCTGTACATAATATGGAATATGTTGTGATACAAGCATAATTCTCCCATGCTATATAACACAGTGTTACTGAGTAGAATAGTCTTGTATATATTATATAACTCACTGGATACTAACGGAACAGTTTGCAAGGCTTCTAGTGTGGAGTCCTATATGATTATCTTTGGGTCAATGGCAGAATTTATACATCATTCAGCGTAACCTCTCAACTCACAATTCTATCTCAATTCTATCCCAGCGTTCTATCGCAATCCTTTATTGGACATTATGTGTCCAGCTGCATTATTCACTGGGGAGCTGTCACAGATCATGTCACATCTAAAACATCCATTAACACATTAACCAGACCGAGAGGTGTTCAGATTCTGATTGGTAAAATTGGTCAGATCATAAATGAAAATCCATTCCCAGCCCCAGCTTCAATTAGCCACTGGGCAAAGATTCAAAGCTGGAGGCATTTAAAAAAAAGAATGCGACGGGGAAAATCTTCCCTCAAACTGAGACTGGTTACAGATAATTTTAGGAGGAAGTGAGGAACGTTTCAGAGAACACCTCTGGGACATCCGGACCAACCAACCCAACCACCCCGTGGCTCAACACTTCAACTTCCCCTCCTACTCCACCAAGGACATGCAGGTCCTTGGACTCCTCCATCTCAAGACCATAGCAACATGACGGCTGGAGGAAGAGCACCTCATCTTCCGCCTAGGAACCCTCCAACCACAAGGGATGAACTCAGATTTCTCCAGCTTCCTCATTTCCCTTCCCCCCACCTTGTCTCAGTCCCAACCCTCGAACTCAGCACCACCTTCCTAACTGCAATCTTCTTCCTGACCTCTCCGCGCCCACCCCCACTCCAGCCTATCACCCTCACCTTAACATCATTCCACCTATCGCATTTCCAATGCCCCTCCCCCAAGTCCCTCCTCCCTACCTTTTATCTTAGCCTGCTTGGCACATTTTCCTCATTCCTGAAGAAGGGCTCGTGCCCGAAACGTCAATTCTCCTGCTCCTTGGATGCTGCCTGACCTGTTGCGCTTTTCCAGCAACACATTTTCAGTACAGATAATTTTAGTCAACCTGCTCAGAGATACTTTGACACACGCACAGTGATTGAATCTTTCTGTCGGTATGACTTGGATCCCAATGGCTGTAACTCCTTCTCCTCCACGACGGCCCCCTCCCCACTCCCCACACTTGTCTCCTGACTGTGGGGCTTCTTAATCGGGGTCTCATGGAGAGATTCGTCACCATCTCCCATCATTTGTGTCCCTCCCTCTGTATCTTATCGATTGTCAGCTGGTCTGACCCCGCCAGAAGCTCAGCTAATGCCTTTTATTGCTCTCAGGTTTCAGTAATGAGGATCATTCTGTGCAGGAACATAATCCGCCCGCATCAGAGAAAGTGAAGGAGTATGGGTGAGGGCCAATTGAATTTAACCCTTTGAGTGCCATGCATCTTGATTTACAATGTTCAGCATTGTGTTCACATGCCTGTCAGGGCTGACAATCCCCGAGGGTATTTGGGATTTAAAGATTAATCTCCATGACACTGTTACAAGACTTTGCTTTAGTTCTTCCAGCCAGTAGAGTGGCTGTGAGTCACATATGCAACTGGCTCACTCATCGAAGAGTGTGGTGCTGGAATAGCACAGCCGGTCAGACAGCATCCGAGGAGCAAGACAGTTTACATTTCAAGCCTCAGGAGTGAGGCTTGTGGCCCAAAGAAGCTGAGAGATAAATGGGAGAGGGTGAGGAGTGGGGCTGGAGGAAGGTAGCTGGGAATGTAATTGGTAGATGGAGGTGGGGCTGAAGGTGATAGGTCAGAGAGGAGGGTGGCGCTGATAGGTGGGAAGGAAGATGGGCAGGTAGGACAGTTCAAGAGGGTGGTGCAGAGTTGGAAGGTTGGATCTGGGGTAAGGTGAGGAGAGGGGAAGTGATGAAAATGGTGAAATCCACATTGTCTCCTTGACCATGACCTCACATTGCATCACCAAACTGTCATCTCTTAGACCACCCACAACCTTATCACCTCTGGAGATCTCCCATCCACAGCCTCCTCATAGTCTGGGAACTCTACACTGCCCGGTTCTACCTCTTACCCAAAAATTAACAAGCCTAACTGACCCATCGTCTGGGCCTGCTCCTGCTCCACCGAACTTATCTCCGCATACCTCAACACTATCCTGTCCTCCTTGGTCCAGGATGTCCACACATACATTCAGCACACCACCTATGCCCTTCACCTCCTCCATGACTTTCGTTACCCCGGCCCCCAATGCCTCATCTTCACCATGGACTTCCAGTCCCTGTACACATTCATCAGCCATGATGAAGGCCTCCAAGCCCTCCATTTCTTCCTTTGACACTGACCCAATCAGTGCCCTTTCCACTGACATACTCACCCATTTGATTAGCTGAACTGATCCTCGCCTTCAACAGTTTTTCTTTCAAATCCCCCGACTTCTTCCAGATGAAAGGGATGTCCATGGGCCCCTCCATAGATCCCAGCTATGCTTGCCTCTTCATCGGGTACATGGAACAGTCCATCTTCTGAAGCTACACTGGCACCATTCCACACCTTTTCCTCTGCTACATTAATGACTGTATCAGTGCCACCTTTTGCTCCCACGAGGAGGTTGAACAGTTCATCAACTTCACTAACACCACACTCTCGTTCCCAATCACTATGCCTGCACATCATCTTTTTCACAATCTGGATATTGCTGGTGGGCCAGTGTAATTGCTGATTATTGGCAACTCGGAAATAATAATAGGGAATCAATTATTTGCCAGCAAAATTATCCTTCAAGTTAACCACATGAACCTATTTGGAAATGAGTGTGCTCTGTTATTTTAGGAAACTTGCATTTATATGTAGTCATAGTCATAGAGTCATATAACACGGAAACAGACCCTTTGGTCCAACCAGTCCATGCTAAACATAAACCCCAAATTAAACTAGTCCCACCCTCCTGTGCCTGGCCCATATCCCTCCAAACTTTCCTATTCATCTATCTATCCAAATGTCTTTAAAACATTGGCACCATACCCACATCCACCACTTCCTCAGAAAGTCCATCCACACCCGCTGGGTAAAAAAAAATTGCCCTTCATGTCTTTTAAAATCTCTCTCCCCTCACCTTAAAAATGTGCCTGCAAGAGTTGAAATCCCCTATCCTCAGGAAACGTTAGCTATCATTAACTCTATCTGTACCTCCCATTACTTTAAAACCCTCTATAAGGTTGCCTCTCAACCTCTTTGCTCCAATGAACAAAGTCCCAGACTATCCAGCCTTTCCTTATAACTCAAATATTCCATACTCGGCAACACCTGGTAAATCTCTTCTGGACCCTCTCCAGCTTAATAACATTCTTCTGATTTTGAGCTTAATCTTTTCTTTCTGATGTCTATGTGCTCCGAGAGACCTATGAGTAAGTTTCAAATACTCCAAACACTCTACACTGAGGTAAAGAAGCAGGTCCCGAGGGAAAAATATCAAGGCAGGGAATTACAGAACCTGGAGCCTCTGGGCAGCTAAAGGCATGGTCACCAGTGGTCAAAAGAAGAATGTGACTGATGCTCAAATGGTCAGAAATAGAGAAGGAAAAAGGTCTCAAAGTTTCAGAGGGCTGGAGAAGATTATAGAGATATGGAGGAGGCAAGACCCTGACAGGAGTCAATCACAAGAATAACCACCTTAATTTTGAAGCTTTGAAGAATCGCGAGGCAACATTTTCGATGAATGGTTATACAATGTAACAATTCAAACACTCAGGAGATATATCTTTTTAAGGTAAGAAACAGACGCATACACTGTTGCCTCAAACCAAAAGGAATTAAGGCCAGTCACAGAATCATACAGATGTGCAGCACAGAAACAGACCCTTCGGTCCAACTCGCCCATGCCGACAAGATATCCTAACCTAATCTAGTCCAAGTTGCCAGCACTTGGCCCATATCCCTCCAAACCCTTCCTATTCATATACCCATCCAGATGCCGTTTAAATGCTGTAATTGTACCAACCTCCACCACTTCCTCTGGCAGCTCATTCCATACACACACCACCCTCTGTGTGAAAAAGTTGCCCCTTAGGTCCCTTTTAAATCTTTCCCCTCTCATCCTAAACTTATGTCCTCTAGTTTCAGACTTCTCCCCGCCCCAGGGACAGTGAAAGAGAACGACTTTACTTATTTCGCAGACCGTCACTTTTGCAAATATTATCTATAAAAAGCGTAGAAATGTCTCCTTCCTCGACAGCCCACCCTTCCCCCAGCTCAATGCATTTTAAGAAAAAAACCTTATTAAAATAGAATAAATAATTAATGCCTGCACAGAGCTTATCAGCAATTATTGGTTTTAGAGCTAATGGGGACTGGCTAATGAGCGGGGAGGGGAAGAACTCTCTCACTGTGTTACAAACGTTCCTGTCTCATTGCCGATTGTCAAAAGATCAAGCGAGAGAGTGTAATGAGACAGCCTTGTGATCCATTACCCTGGCCGAGCCTGCATGTCGTAGCTTACTCTGTCCCGACCGACATAGCAGCAGTCATAAATCAACCAGCATTGGGGCACTGCTGTTCCACATACACTGCGGCCCAAATGCTAACAAACACCCTCATTTGCTGTTCCTGCCTGACCACTGCTTTTGATAACAACAACCATGTGCCTTGGAGTAGCACCACCCATGCAATAAGTCACCCTCCCCCACTTCCCCCAGGGGGCTTTGCTGGCACAGTTAAAAAACACAATGCGGACTGGGACAAGTGACCAAGCGTTCAGTCGAAGGGGGAGGGCATTTTTTTAAAAGTGTGGAGATATTTTTTTCATTCACAGTTGAGGGCATCGCTGGCTGGGCCAGCACTTACTGCCCAGAAAGCAGTTAAGAATCACCCACTTTGTTGTGAGTCTGGGGTGCTGTGTAAGCCAGACCAGATAACGATGCCAGTTCCCTTCCCTGAAGGATATTAGTGGAGTTTGGGGAGGACCAGTTGGAATTTTCCGACAATTGACTATGGTTTCATAGTCATCATCAGACACTCAATTCCAGATTTTTACTGAATTCACAGTGTAATGGGAATGGAACCCCGGTCCCCAGAACAATACCTGGGTCTAATGCTGAACAGTCCAGTGATAATACCACTAGGCCACTGCCTCACCGTTAACAACTTATATTGGAGAAGGTCAGGAGGCAGGCAGGTTTGAGGTGGAGGGGGGGGGGGGGGTATCAGTTGGTAGACAGGATGTCGGCTGATGAAGGTCTTCCAGAAGCCAGATGTGGATGGTAGCTCCGAACTGGAGGAGACAGAGGTTTCAGAGGATTGCAGCGCTGTGTGAGGTCACAGTGCAGACTGAGGCAAGGTCACGGAGGGGTTTGGATATACAATGATGAGAAATTCAAAAATAAAATTGGCCTGGACTGGCATTTGACACAGACCACATTGTTCCCCTTCATCTCACCTCCTCTGTTCCTGTCCCATTCCCACGCATTTTTTTTAGATTACCTACAGTGTGGAAAGAGGCCCTTTGGCCCAACCAGTTCACACCAAACCTCCAAAGAGTAACCCACCCAGACACATTTCCCTCTGACTAATGCACCTAACACTACGGGCAATTTAGCATGGCCAATTCACCTGACCTGCACATCTTTAGACTGTGGGAGGAAACTGGAGCACCTGGAGGAAACCCACGCAGACACGGAGAGAATGCGCAAACTCCACACAGACAGTTGCCCAAGGCTGGAATCGAACCTGGGACCGTGAGACAGCAGTGCTAACCACTGAGCCACCATGTTGTTCATTCAGCTGATAGTCAGTGGGCATCAAGTGCGCTAAGCACTTAGGGTTAGGGTTAGGGTTGATAGGAAAGAGAGACAGAGAGAGAGAGAGAAAGAGAAACAGCTACAGAGGATGACCACGGCCAGCATTTGGAACAGGCCGAAAAGATTCACTTGTCTCTCCCTGCTCTTCATTCTTATGCTCCTTCATTACAATGGAGGCAGTGTCCTATTAAAACAAATACGTATCTTAACTTTTCTCCTCTCGTTTCCAGAGATTATTATTTTAAATCTCACTCAAGGGGTGAGGCTGCCTATCTCTCTTTGCCCTGGAGCAGATGGTGGTGAGCTGGCTTCTTTACCACAGAGGGTTCTCAAGGCTGGGTCATTCAGCATATTCTGCGCTGAGACAGAGACATTTTTAATCAGCGAGTAAAGCACACCTTACAGAAAAAACTGGACTTGAGGGTAATCAGATCAGCCATGATTTCGCTGAATGACAGAGCCTACCTTTTACAAAAATGCATTCACTGGATGTGGATGTCAGCACTTATTGCCAAGTTATGGTTCGCAGCTGTGTCTTACGGTTTGATACAGATTTGAACTATTGGAGTCCTGAAGGTGCACAGCGGGTCAGCAGCATCTGTGGAGCTGGCAAGTAAATGTTCCAGGCTTCCCTGTTCCTGCGATGCTGTTTGACCTAACGTGCTTCTCCAGCTTCACATCTATTGACTGGCTTCCAACATCTGCAGTCCTTACTGCCTCCAAATCGTTGGAGTCCTGAAGGCAAATGTACACTCACTATTGCCATTAGTGAAGGAAACCGCAAGATTTTGTCCCGAGTGAGAATGATAAGTGGACAGTAAGTGTCAACCACTCCCTGAATAAATCGTTCCTGTCCCTCTTTGACCTCTGATGGACTCTGTTGACTATCAAGATCAGTGGTGCTGGAAAAGCACAGCACATCAGGCAACATCCGAGGAGCATGAAAATTGACGTTTCGGGCAAAAGCCTTCCCGGAACGTCAATTTTCCTGCTCCTCAGATGCTACCTGACCTGCTGTGCTTTTCCAGCAATGCTAATCTTGACTCTGATTTCCAGCATCTGCAGTCCTCACTTTTGTCTCTGCTGACTGTAAATCAATTCCTGTGGGAAGATCAGGACAAAGGAGGGGCTTTGTGATTTTGATGAGCAAACAGGTAACACTGTCAGGAGGCATAACACAGTAGAGAGACACAAGAGTTCAAAATTCATGCATTTATGCATCAGAGTGGAGGGGCCAGTGTTGAACAGGTTGGGGGGGAGTTTTGGTGGACGAAGTCAGAACTCACACAACCCCAGGTTCCAGTCCAACAGATTTATTTGAAATCGCAATCTTTTGCAGCATCCCTCCTTCGTCAGGTGAAGTGGAGGGAAGTGCTCAGGCACAGGTTTCTGACAGGACCAGCAAGGGAGGCCATGACACCTCACTATGGCAGCCTGTTCTGAGGCCAGCTCAGTCTTAGCTGACTGGAGGATTGCCCAGCACTGTCAGAAGAAGGTCACTGACCTTCTCCACTCTATCAGCATAACACTCCGATTTATCTCACACACTCTATCTCTGTTGTTGGACCCACCTCCCACCAAGCCTCATCCCTTACCATTCTCATTCCTACCTGCCTGCAGTTAGGGTTTGGAGTGCTTAGTGGGATAACAAGTTGAATAATAACAAGATAATCTAAAGCATTAATAAGGTGCTTAACCACAGAAGGCTGTGGGGGTTAGGACGCTGAATACTTTCAAGAAAATAATAGATTTGTAGAGACAAAAGATACAAAGGGAAAGAATGGGTGTGTGGTGTTAAGGCCGAGTTACGTGATCATACAAATGGTACAGCAGCCTTGAAGGACCAAATGGCCCATTCCTGCTCCTTTTTTTATGTTTCTGCATTTAATGCTTTGTAACCACTTTCATAAAACAGAAGGAATGAGTAGACATTGTGATTGAGGAGGGTAGACATTGTGAGGCAGGAACCATTAAACTTTGTAGATATTTATAGAATCATACAGCATATATACAGATCCGTCGATCCAACCAGTCCATGCTGAATAAAATCCCAAATAAACTGCCCGTGCTTCTGGCCCTTGTCCTTCCAAACCTTTCCCATACATGTACTTATCTCAGTGTCTTGTAAGCATTGAAACTGTGCCTGCATCCACCACTTCCTCAGGGAGGTCATTCCACACACAAGCCACTCTCTTTGTCCCTCATGTCTTTTTTAAATCTCTCTCCTCTCTCCTGAAAAATAATTGTGAAATCCCCCATCCTAGGGAAAAGACACCCGACCTATACCCCTCATTATTTTATAAATCTCTATTGTTTAACTTTATTGAAGTTGGATAAATGACTAGGCCCAGAAGAAATTTATCCAGGCCACAAAGGGAAGCAAAAGAAGAAATAAATTAGTCATTGACCATCATTTTCCCCTCTGGCTACAGTGTGGTGACAGAGTGCTAAGGCAATAACCTGATTTAAAGACAAGGGACAATGCCAATAATTGCAGGCCAGTCAATCTAGACAGAGCAGTAGGGAAGTCAGTGAAAAACATTCATAAGAGACAAGTCTACGTCTTCATTTATAGTAGACCGAAGAATCAAAGCCAGTCAGCAGTCATTTGTTAGAAAAAGATGTGTCTGACAAACTTGGTTGAATTTTTTGAGGAGTGAAACAGGGGAATCAATGAGAGGTGCACATTTGATGTAGTCCACGTGGATTTTCACCAGGTTTTTGACGAGGTCCCACATGCAGACCAGTCAGAAAAGTGAAAGCTTGTGGGATCCATGAGACAGTGGCAAGCTGGATTGAATATTTGCTCTGTGTGAAGAAGCAAAGAGTTATGATCACCAGTTAGTTTTACAACGAATAGGTTGGGATCCAATGGCGTACAATAGGGTCCACTCCTTGGGGTTCATGCTTTATATCAATGATCAAGACTGTGGGCAGCACAGTGGATCAGCGGTTAGCATCCATGCCTCACAGTGCCAGGGACCCGGGTGTGATGCCAGCCTCAGGTGACTATGTGGAGATTACACATTGGAGGATTTGACAGGATGGGTCTATATCTAATGGAGTTTTGAAGATACAGAGGTGATCATGTTGAAATCTATAAGGTCCTGAGGGTAACTGCCAAGACGAATGCTGATGATATTATGTTTATTTCTAGCCTCAGCAACTGTCTGTGTGGGGTTTGAACATCCTCCTCATGTCTGCATGGGCTTCCTCCGGGTGCTCTAGACTCTGGGTGCTCCCACAGTCTAAATATGTGCAGGTTAGGTGGATTGGCCAAGCGATATTGACCATAGTATCTAGTGTTGTGCAGACTAGGTGTAGCTATGTGAAATGCAGGGTTGCCGGGTCTGGGTAGGATGGTCTTCAGAGGGTCAGTGTGGACATGATAGGCTGAATGGTCTGCTTCTATACACTGTAGGGATTCTATGAAATAAATGTAATGGGCATGATTTAGAGCTTTGCAGATGATACGGAGAAATGGCCCTGTGCTCGAGTCTGAGGAAGCAAGCTGTAGAATTAAAGCAAGCTGGAGAGAAACACCTCATCCCTCCATTCGCGGCATTACTGCCTTCAGGCCTCAGTACCTACTTCCTGTCTATTACTGACCTCCACATCCCAGGGGGCTGACATGACATGGGTTGGTTTCAGCACAGCCAGTCCATTTTCACCCAGTCATATCCCCCATGATCACCCATCTAGCATCCTTTCTTACCTGACTTATTTCTGAATCCATTTGTCCGCTAATCTTTTCTCTCTATCTGGGCTCCGTTTTCAACTATCAGTTCACCTCAATCCAACCCCCTTCCCCAATTTTCAGCATATACCACCTTTGCCAGCGACCACCAATTCTGAAGAAGGATCACTGGACTCAGAACGTTAACTCAGTTTCTTTCTCCACAGATGTTTCCAGACCTGCTGAGTTTCTCCAGCAATTTCTGTTTTTGTGCAGATTGTAGGTATCTAGCACACAATTGTTACATTGCGATGAAGGCCATTCAGCCCAGTGTTTGCATGGGTACTTGAGCATTTTAACTCTGTGCCAATCCATTGCCTTCGCCCCATTACTCCTGAACATTGTTTCTATTTAAACAATTACCCAAAATGCTTCAACTGAACCTCACTTTCTGGCAGAAAATTGCATACCTTAACTGCTCACTGTGAGAGAAAGGATCTTATCCTCACCTCATATTTACTACTTTTGAAACAAATGCTTGCATATTGTGGGCCACTGGACCTCTTTCCTTGTAAGACTTGGAACAGTTTCATCCTTCCCATCTGAAGATAAGCCATTCCTGGACTCAGGAACATCAACTTTGTTTTCTCCTCTCTCCATAGGTGTTGCCGGACCTGCTAAATTTGTCCAACATCGTGTTTGTTTCAGACAGAATCATAGAATACCGACAATGGGGAAGGAGGCCATTCAGCCTATCGAGTCCACACTGACCCTTTGACGAGCATCCCCCCAGACCTTGTAACCCTGCACCTAACCTGAACATTTTTAGACAGCGGGAGGAAACTGGAGCACCTGGTGGAAACCCATGCAGACACAAGGAGAATGTGCAAACTCTACACAGACAGTTGCCTGAGGCTGGAATCGAACCCAGGTCCCTGGTGTTGTGAGGCAGCAGTGCTAACCACTGAGCCACGATGCCATCCTTCAGAATCTGCAGATTTTGCTTTTATTTTTTGCTGATGGGAGATTTAATTGAGGTGTTTACAATTATGAAAAAGCCTAGATAGAGTGGATAAGAAGGATCGGTTTCTGTTGCTTGGGTGGCCCATAACTAATGATTAAGTGCTGAAGCCTTTACGGTCAGAGGTCAAGAGCTGAAAATTCATATTCAACTTGATAGCTCTCTTTGCTGCTCTGAGTTAAATGGCCTCCGTCCTGTATTGTAATGTTTTTCTCTGCGTCTGGGTAACTTGTACTTATGGACTATTTTCGGGTAAAAAATGAGGTCTGCAGATTCTGGAGATCACAGTTGAAAATGTGTTGCTGGTTAAAGCTTATGCCCAAAACGTCGAATTTCCTATTCCTTGGATGTTGCCTAACCTGCTGTGCTTTAACCAGCAACACATTTTCAACTTATGGACTATTTATCAGGTAACAAAATATTCCATTCCATTTCAGAGGGAGTGTTATCAGACAAGATTTCACACTGAATCACACGAGCTTTGCGACAGGTTTTTAAATAAATTCATCGAATTAGATAGGTTTGAAGTGTTGTCTGTCAGGAGGTGAGGAAGAGGACAGCCATAAAAGAGCCCACATGGGAAAGGTACTAGGTAATGGCGTTGAGTGTCAATCCAGAACCCAGGTTAACGTTCTGGGCACCTGGATTCAAATCTCACCACCGGAAGATGGTGAAGTTTGAAATTAATAAAAATTTGGAATAAAAACTCATCTGGTTCACCAACATCCTTCAGGGAAGGAAATTGGCCAACCTAACCTGGTCTGGCCTACATGTGACTCAAGACCCACTGCAATGGGATTGACTCTGAAGTATCTTTGGGCAATTAGGGATAGGCAATATATGCCAGTCTGGCTCATGATGCCATCATCCCATGAATGCACTTTAACAAAAATATTGGGTTGGAATTTCCAGAGCTTGGCAGTTGAATGTATGACTACCTTTGGTGGAGCAATTAAAATTGGGGGCGAGGTTAGAATTGGAGCAACACAGAGAGAGGGAGTTATCAATAATCAACAGGTTTACTGGAGCACCTAGCAAAATTTTAATGATTGCTCGTTGCCAAGACTGCCCCAGTACAGCTAGGCCGAAACCAGGGATTTTCTGTCAACAGTGATCAAAGCAAACTCAAGCCCTTCACTCAATTCATTGGAAATAATGGGCTGTTTAGTTTCCTATTTAAGCCTCTTTACCCCTTTTTGAATGTGCATACAACGTGTGGAAGGAGCAAAGAGAAGGGACACAGACCTTTCATCACCTATCAGTAGGAAGTTCCTTAAAGCATTGTCAACCACAGCAGAGCCATTACATACAATCAGAGGGGGATCATCTCTAAACCATCAGGAAGGGATTGACAGCAAAGATTAAGCTGGGAGTGCGTGTATTGCATCGTTTTCTGAAATAATCTAAATAATTCTTTAGTAAAGAAGGCCTTAATTGGCCCTGCAGCCTCCCAATTACTCATCCATCTTGAGCAAGTTTCCAGCTTAGCCAAACCAGCCTGAATCTGCCTGATCTAAAGCTTACTACTACAGCATAAATAATGCAAGGAGGGAGATGGCAATTACAGAACCGTGCACAATCAAAATAAATATTTTATGAGGCACTAAAGCAGCTTCTGGAATGAATCTCTCTCTCTCTCTCTCTCTCTCTCTCTCGGCTTTTTCTCTGACTCAAGGAAGCTGGGGATATATCACGCTACTGTCTGCCCCCATCATGCCCCATATACAGACTCTGTTACTGGCCATAAGACCTCCCTTGCCATTGTTCAGTGAAAGTTGCAGAAGGATGAAACCTACATTTCCCTTGTGCTTGACCCCGTTTCCCACGTGGCTTTGTGTAGCCACTCGAAGGGTGAACAATGACAATGATGAGCCGATAGTGACTGCCGTTTCAGGACAAATACATCCCTCCTGAATCCTTAACTCTCCGGAATTCCCCTCAAGCTGCAAATTTCTATTTCATTTCAAGGAGCAGGGCAAGACTAACACAGTGTTGCGGGCTCCATTCTCCAAAGGATATTAGAATGCCAGCCTCCAAGAAGGTATCTGCTCGAAGAGGAAGAAGCCAGTCAGCGCTCTACACCAAATCACTGTCCATTGAAAACTGCAGAAACTTTCCCGCGTGAGTGTGGGCGAGAGGGTGAAGGTGGATGTGTCTGAGTGAGTGATCTCAAGAGGAGTGTGTGTATGTGAGTGTTACTGTGAAAACAGGTCAATGAATTTGCTCAAGTATATGTGACAATGATTGTGTGAGAATGCGCATGTCCGTTTTATGAGTCCTTTCATGTGTTATGGGTGTCATTGATCAAGCCAGCATTTGGTGTCTATCCCCAATTGCCATTCAATAGATGGCACACAATGCCATTTCAGGGGGCTGCTAAGACTCAGCATGTGTCCGTCCGTCTGTCCTGCACATTACCCTCAGATGTCCTGGGGCTAAGATAACTGACTTCCAACAACCACAACCATTTTCCTCTGCAGCTGGTATGACTTCAACCAGCAGAGAGTTTATGCCCTGATTCCAATCGACTAGAATAGGATAGAAATTTATTGTCACGTGTACTTTTACATGAAAAGTACAGTGAAAAGTTTTACAAGTTGTGCCATGGTCTAGCATGATCATAGGGTCATAGAGACACACTAGAATCATAGAATCCCTCCAGTCCCAGCCTATTTTAATAATTCAACCCTCCATTCCCAGCAACATCTTGGTAATTTTTTTCTGAACCCTCTGCCATTTAATAATATCATTTCTACAACAGGGCGACTAGGACTGCACACAGTACTCCAGAAGATGCCTCACCAATGTCCTATACAACCTCAACATAACATCCCAACTCCTATACTCAAAGATCTGAGCAATGAAAGCATGCAGGCTAAACAGCTTCTTCACCACCCTGTCTACCTGTGAAGAAAATGTGAAAGAATGTTGTCACTGAACTATCTCACTATGGGCCTCACTAGGCAGGTTGGGGGAACAAGCCAGGTCCTCTGTTCAACCATCTTCCTTCACTTGAGCCTGAATATAGATACCTCATGCCCTTTGGAGAGATACAAACAATGTTGCACATTACTGAGGAATGTCCCCTCTACATAGCTTAAACTCAACAAATGAATAGACTTGGCCTTTGGAGATTGGCACTCACTAATAAAACAAATAAATTGACATCAATGGATGTAAGGAGTTTGCTGCCAATTTTTCAAAATGGAGGCAGCCACTTGTTCCTCAAGCTGCATTATGCTTCAAGTCTAAGCACCTTAACAATGAGGCAGAGCGGTGAGAGACAAGGATCGAAAGTGAATCCTGCTCTCTGGATCCATCTAGCCCATGTGACCTCCTACCCCCTGTTCCTACGGCTCTGTGGGATACGAGTTGGCCTGCTTAGTCTCGTGAAGACCCATGGTGGAAAGGTGGCCCTGAATAGCTGTCATGTTCAAATCATGGGACAGGCACGATGCAGGATGTGGGAGCTGCACTCCTGAGAGCAGAGAAGATACGTTGAGGTGAGGCGGATTGAATAAAATTGCTCAAAATTATGGGGACCATTGATAGGACACAGAGAAGGAATTCCCACTGGCAGGAAACTGAATAACCCAAAAACACAGGTAAAGAGAATTTATTTTACACAGCTGCACTCCAGAAGCAGTTTCAATTACAAATTTCAGAATAGTCTTGGGTAAAGATTTGCACAGAATGAATAAAGAGTGGGAGCAATTAAGTAACTCTTTAAAAGAGCTGGTATGGGTCTTCTTCCCTGCTGTAAGATTCTATAATTCCAGTCATTTATTCTCAACCTGGTACTGAACAGTTCATGCATGTCAGTGCATGTAAGTGTATGGCATTCATTAAGTTAAACTCAAATCTAATACTCACATTGTCTCAGGGGTCAACTCCTTGAGTGGTGTAAAGCATGCAACAATATTTCAGATCAATAATTCAATTAGTCAACTAATCAATCAACTGACTGCCATCCCCACAATCCAATTTATTTTCATTCTTGTTGTCTCGCTGACTCATTCTTTTCAGTTTTCTATTGAACTATAATCATGACACAAAAGCAGGCCATTCAGCCCAACTAGTCCCTGCTGTTTGCTGCAACACGTCTCCTCTCTACCCGACAATGCTCCATTATATTTTAATGTAACGCTAATGACGCTGAACAAGTCATCGAAGGATTAGATGAGGAGGAATTTCTTCAGCCAGAGGGTGGCAACTCATTTTTACAGAGTGCTGTGGAGGCCAAGTCATTGAGTGTATTTAAGGCGAGATCGTTAGGTTCTTAGTTAATAAAGAGATCAAGAATTACAGGGAGAACGCAGGAGAATGGAGTTGAGAAACATTTCAGCCATGATCGAATGGTGGAGCAAACTCAATGGGCCAAATGGCCTAATTCTGCCCCTATATCTTACGGTCTAATGGTCTATTAAATTGCTCGAAGGGAATGGGTTCAAATCTCACCATGACACGATGGAATTTAAAATTGACGAATAAAATCTGGAAATGAAATCTACAGTTGAATATCATCAAATGCCATAGAAATCCATCCAGCTGCTCACTCATGTCCTTAAGGAAGGAAATCTGCCATCCTTTTCTGATCTAGCCAACATGTGAAGGTGCCTGGCAAGCCGCTTAGTTCAAGGGCAGTTAAGGACGCTGACATTATCAGGGACATCCATGCCCCATAAAAGAATAAACATAAAATGCCCACGTGTTCTGAAGAAGTGTTCGGCCGCACCTGAAACATTAACTCCGTTTCTCTCTCCACAGGTGCTGCCAGTCCTGTTGAGTTTCTTCAACATGTTTTTTATTCATTTATTCACAGGATGAGAGCATCATTGGCTAAGGCAGCATTTATTGCCCAGCCCTCATTGTCCCAGGAAATTTTGTGAATCATATTACAGTGGATCTGGAGCCACGTGTAGGCCAGACCTGGTAAGGATGGCAGTTTCCTTCCCTAAAGTGAACCAGATGGGTTTTTCCGACAATCAATTCATGGCCAGGATCACACGTTTTATTAAATTCATATTCCAACACCTGCTGATGTGGGATTCGAACCTGGGTCCCGGGAACATTACCTGAGTGGCTGGATAAACAATCCAGTGCTGATATCACTAGGCCATCACCTTCCTGGCTGAAAGAAAAATCCATGGACCATTTTACTCGTCATAGCAAGTGGGGACACTCCAAAGTGGGAGTTGCTGAGATGAAATGGGTGAGGGCAGTTTAGATCTCCCCAAACCACATTAGTACAATCCTCCCTCCCTCCTGGAGTCCAGCTGGAACCTCACTGCTTAAAATATATATTGCTTTTGTGTGAGAAAGGCCATGGGTGGGCCATAAAGTAGGCCACTTTAACCTGGACGGTCAGAGTAAGCCTGTAAAGGGTTAAGAACCAGTCCCTCTTTTAACAACATGACAGACTTATTTGAATCTCTATGTGGAATAGAGATGTCAGGTTACAAAAGGCATGACGTGCTCTCAACCGAGACCCTGAATAGAGCTGCTCCAACACTCAATCTATCAAAGGAATGTGAAGTTTATTATTAGACACCGACACACATTAGCCCTTGGCCCAGATATGAATGTCAGAAGATTATACATTCAATTTGTTAACCGACAAGGCCAGGGGTTTTGTTCTGCCACACTCTATACAAATGAGAAGCACTGAATCCATTTCTCACCATGAGATGTTTACTGTTTGCACTCTGCGATGCATGCTAATTTAGATTAATGCTATGTTTATTTGTGTGGAGGTGAAATTCTGAATGAAAGTGAAGTTTGTAATTTCAGAGAAAGGCAGACTCTGTGGGAGATGAGCCAGAGCGGGTGGCACAGATGGAATGAAAATAAGGCTTGCACTTCCACGGCATCTTTCACTCATGACGATTCCCATTCACCCATCATCCGCTTGGACTCCTGATCTGGCAACTTCAAATTTTAAAATGTGCTCAAATCACTCCCAAGTCCTCATTGCCACCTGACCCCTGCCAACAGACTTACAACTCTTCCAAATCTCCACCCTCTTCTGATTCGAGACTCCTTCATGAGTGAGCACATTTGTTTTGTATTCATTCATGGATTGTGTGCGTCCCAGGTTAGTGAAGCATTTATTGTCGAACCCCTAATTGCCAGCAGGCAGTTAAAGATCATAGAGCCACACAGAACATAAACAGACCTTCGGTCCAATCAGTCCATGCCAACCATAATCCCACCTACCTGCTCCTGGATCGTATCCCTCCAAACCTTTCCTATTTAAGCACTTATCCAAATGTCTCTTAAATGCTGTAATTGTACACATTCACCACATCCACCACTTCCTCCAAGTGCAAACCACCCTCTGTACAAAAAATGTTCCCCCATGTCTGTTTTAAATATCTTTCCTCTCACCTTAAATTGCTGTGTGTCTGGAGTCACATGCAGGCCAGACCAGTTAAGGATGGCTGCTTCCTTGCCTAAAGGACATTAGTGAACCAAATGGATTTTTCCAAAAATTTGCAATGGTTTCATGGCCAAAATTAGTCTCTCAATTCCAGGATTTTTAAAAACTGAATTAAGATTCACCACATAGGATTCAATGTCAGATCCTCAGAACAGTACCTCGGACTCTGGATTGATAGTCTCGTGATAATACCACTAGGCCAATGCCTTCTTGTCTCCCCACTACATGTGCTGAATCTCCCAACTCCAAAGTCCTTCCTAACCTTTCCGTCTCTTAGTGCTGTGTCACAATGCTCATTCAAACAAACCTCATTGGCCAAACTTCTATTGGCCATGGTGATGGTCATTTTCCTAATTATCCCCTCATGTGACACATTCACTGATGTTCACGTGTGGCATCGTGTGCCTTTGATTATGTTAAAGGCTTGTATTATTGCAGATTGTTGTAGTCGGCATAACTTGGGAACCGTGATTTTCTACTCAAATTTTTGGAATGGGACATCAGCCCCCAACTCTTGGTCTCACACAAGCGTGTCATTCACTGAGCCACTGTCATCTCAGGACTCACTCTGCTGTGACACAATTAAGCATTATACTGTCTGCAGGATTTTAATCAGCAAAACGCAGTTCAATATTTTCAATCATAGAGTTAGATTCATAGTCTCTTGAAGAGGTAGGACAATTGTATTGAGGTACAAAATCACATCTCAATACATGAATGACCAGATTTACTACAGTTTCTCACATCGGAGCATATGCAACTGTCTGATTTGCCCCTTCCTAGTCGACAGTAACTATTTGTGAAATATATTTGTGAAATATATGCCTATTTCACTAATTTGGACTTTCATAATTTCCCAGTATGGTTTGAGTTGGGCTTAGGATGCGTATGTTGTTAGAAATGGAGCTAGGATTGGAGTTATCAAGTTAACACAAGGGGTAGCATTAGAGTTAGGCTTTGAGTTAAGGTTTAAGATAAGAGTTCAGATTAGTGACTAAGATGAGCTCAGATTTAGATTAGAGTTAAGAATTAGCAATTGGATAAGAGTTTGAAGGGATTCTGTGGGACAGGATTTACACAGATTTGGACTGATTAGGAATAATCAGCATGGCCTAGAGTGTGAGAAATCATGTCTCACTAACATGGTTGAGTTTTTTGAGGAGGTGATAAAGATTGATGAAGGCAGAGCAGTAGACAGTGTCTATAAAGACTTCATTAAAGCATTCAACAAAGTTCCACATGGTAGTCTGATTAGTAAGATTAAATCACATGGAATCCACATAGATACAAAATTGGATACAAAATTAGATTGAAGATAAGAGACAGACAGTCATGGTGGAGGGATATTTTTTGGATTAGAGACCTGTGACTAGTGGTGTGCCGTAAGGATTGGAGCTTGGTCCATTGCTTTTCATCATATATATAAATGATTTGAATGTGAGTATAGGAGGCATGGTTAGTAAGTTCACAGATGACACCAAAATAGGTGGAGTAGCAGAGAGTGAAGAAGATTATTCAAAGTACAATGGGACCTTGATCAAATAGACCAATCATCTGAGGAGTGGCAGATGGAACTTAGAACAAAGAACAAAGAACAAGTCAGCACAAGAACAGGCCCTTCGGCCCTCCAAGCCTGCGCCGATGCATTTTTCCCTTCCATATTTAAACTGTCTTCACTTACAGAATCCGTATACTTCTATTTCTTTCCTATCCCTGTATTTGTCCAGGTGCTTCTTGAATGCCGCTATTGCATTTGCTTGCACCACCTCCTCTGGCAACGTGTTCCAGACACTCCCCACCATGTGTGTGAAAAACCTGCCTCGCAAATCTCTTTTAAACTTTTCCCACTCTCGCACTTTGAACGTGTGTCCCCTAGTAATTTACCCCTCCAAACTGGGGAAAAGCCTCATAATTTCGACTCTATCCATGCCATTCACAATCTTATAAAATTCTATCAGGTCGCCCCTCAACCTCCTGCATTCCAGTGAAAACAACCCCAGTTTATCTAACCTTTCTTCACAGCTCCTCCACACAAGGCAACATCCTAGTAAACCCTTTCTGTACTCTCTCCAAAGCATTCACATCCTTCTCGTAGTGTGGTGGCCAGAACTGTATGCAATATTCCATGTGTGACCTAACTGAAGTTCTATAAAGCTGCAGCATAACCTGCCTAACCTTATTCTCAATGGCTCTTCCAATAAATGCAATGCCATCAGCCTTTTTTAAATACCTTATCTACTAAGCTGCCACCTTCAATGACCAGTGGACCTGGACATCCAGATCACTCTGTGCATCAAGTTTAATTTAGATAATGAGAGGTAGTGCATTTTGGTAAGACAAACCAGGCAGGACTCATACATTTCAAAATACGGCCCTTGGGAGTGTGGCTGAACAAAGAGACCTCGGGGTGCAGGTGTATAGTTACTTGAGAATGGAGTCGCAGGTAGACAGAGTGATGAAGAAGGCACGCTAGCCTTTATTGGTCACAATATTGGGTGTAGAAGTTAGAATATCATGTTATCAGGACATTGGTGAGGCCACTTTTGGAATTCAGTGTACAATATGCCCTTCCTGAGGGAGGATGTCAATAAACTTGAGAGGGTGCAGAAAGGAATTACAAGGATGATGCTCAGACCGGAGTGTTTGAGCTATAGGAAGAGGCTGAATAGGTTGGGGTTGTGTTCCCTGCAGCATTGGAGACTGAGGGGTGACCTTATGGAGGTTTATAAAATTATGAGGGGCATGAATGGGGTAAAGGTCTTTTCCCCAGGGTGGGGGAATTTAAAACTAGAGGGCATAGGTTTACGGTCAGAGTGGAAAGATTTAGAAAGGACCTAAGGGGTAACTTTTCATGCAAAAGGTGGTGCATGTATGGAATGAGCTGCCAGAGGAGGTGTTGGGGGCTGGTACAATTACAACATTTAAAAGGCATCTGGATGGTACATGAACAGGACGGGTTTGGCGGGATAAGGGCCAAGTGCTGCTAAATGGAACTAGGTCAGTTTGGAACGTTGGGTCAACGTGGACGAGTTGGATTGAAGGGTCTGTTTCCCTGTTGTATGACTCCCTGACCCTATGACTCAATAAAGGTTGTCAAAGTATATGATACTAAGCTAGGGAGAATAATGAATTGTGAGGATGACACCGAGTGACTTTCGATGGACATTGACAAGGTGACCAAAATGGCAGACATCTTGCAGGTGAATCTCAATGCAGAAACATGGAGAGACAATACAGGCCTCAATGGGACAACTCCGAGAGGAGTACAGGAGCAGAGGGAACTCAGGGTTTATGTGCATGATTCTCTGAAGGTAACCAGGCAAGTTGAAACACTGTTAAAATGGCTCATAGAATCCTTGATTTTATAAATAAAGATATAGGGTATAAAAGCAAGGATGCTACACCCTTAAAAACCATGGATCAGACCACATTTGGAGTATTGTGTTCATTTCTGGGCGTCTTATTTAAGGAAGGATGTTAAAGTTCTGGAGAGAGTGCAACAAAAATTTACTAGAATGATAACAGGAATGAGGGATTTTAGATACAAGAAAAAATTATCGATATTTGAACTTATTCTCCTCAGAGCAGAGAAGATTAAGTGGTGACCTTATTGAGGTGTTCAAAACTATGAACAATTTTAATAGGATAAAGAAGGATATTCTGTTTCCACTAGTTGGTATGTCAGTAACTAGGGGGTCATAATGTCAAGATTGTCAACAAGAGAGCTCGGAGTGAGATAAGGAGAATTTTCTTTACTCAGAGAGTTGTTAGGATTTGGAGTGGGAGAGTGGTGGTGATGGATTCCAGAGGTTTCAAAAGAGAGTTGGATATATTTGAAAGTGATGAAGTGAGGCGGTATAGAGAGAAGGAGAATAGGAGGTGTCTTTGGGAGCTGATACAGACATGAAGGACCAAATGGTCTCCTTCTCTACTATAAAATTCACTGATTTTATGTTATGGGGATAAAGCTGGAACAGGGTACTGAGTTGGACAATCAGTCATGATCGTATCGAATGGACAAGAGGCTTGAAGGTAAAAACAATGACTGCAGATGCTGGAAACCAGATTCTGGATTAGTGGTGCTGGAAGAGCACAGCAGTTCAGGCAGCATCTGTGTGGGTTTCCTCCCACAATCCAAAGATGTGCAGTTTAGGTGAACTGTCCAGGCTAAATTGCCCGTAGTGTTAGGTGCATTAGTCAGGGGTAAATGTAGGAAAATGTATCTGGGTGGGTTGCTCTTCAGAGGGTCGGTGTGGACTTGTTGGGCTGAAGTGCCTGTTTCCTCACTGTTGGGAACCTAATCTCACTCAATCTTTTTATGTCAGCCCCAATCAAGGAACTTGTATTGTATGAGGTCCAGTAGCTGCCCTCATTACAATCACTGTGCCTAATGATTAAATACACCTTGTCGTGAAGTGACAAACCTTAGAACAATTTGAGAAGCAGAACCTCACTGAAGGTTGTCTAAGGACTGGCTAAGGTTTGACAGTACCACTTCTGGTGGGAGGGTGTAAGTGCAATATGACACATTTACTTGGCAAGTTCCATATTTGACTTTAGGAACTAGGTGACGGGAACATTAAAAGGACAAACAGTGTACGATATTAAAAGAGGAACAGTTGCTCCTCACCTTTTCACCTGCCACCACATAAAGGCATCATTGAGTCTTGGAGAAGCAAGTATCTGAAAGTGGTCCTGGGATATTCTGCCTCTTCTAAGCTGTTCAGTGTCCCAGTTCTAAGATCACTAAAAACTCTTAATATGCTATTAATAGGATAGGATTAATAGGATGCCAAGGATTGTCTCTATATCTATCTGTCTCGCTCTGTCACGTCTTCTATGTATCCTTATTGTTTTGCTGCATATCAGGTTTGCTCATTTGGCTCACTGTCTACAGTATGGTATAGATTGGTACAGTCAGTATAGGTTCTATCCCTGTGTTGGCTTGGAGGCCATTCTTGGAAAATTTCCTCCAAACCTTGCGTCAACACTTGCAGAGTGGTGTGCCTCTGACTCGAATGGAGGTGCTCTGTCTCCTTTGCAGACAATGTCTAACTGTTTTCCCTGTCTTGTATGACCAGAAAAAAAGCTTATGTTGTGGAAAGGCCAGTTCACTCATCAGTCCAGACAGCTTCCAGTCCAACAATGCCTTGATTTTGAAATGCCTATTCTCAACGGTATTTGCACGTCTTTGCTTCTGCTGTAATTCTGAAACTTCATCCAATTCAATCACTCAATGAGAAATTTGTACTCTTTCAACGCTTTGCCTAACCCCTCGCTTCCTGCAACCCCACCACTGGCAGCCTTATCATGTATACATGCTCTGAAATATTTTCTGCACCTCTCACCTCCTGTCTTGAAGAAGACTACTTTAACTTATCTCCTTAACCAAATATCGGTTTCCCATCGTAGGATTTCCTTCAGATCCAACATAACTATGAATCATAGAATTCCTAGAGTGCGGAAGCAGGCCATTCAGCCCATACTGGCCCTCTGAAGAGCATCCCACTCAGTTCCCTCCCCATAACACTGCACTGCATACAACTAACCCACATATTACTGGACACTATGGGCAATTTAGTATGGCACATCCACCTAACCTACACATCGTTGGACTGTTTAGGGAAATCGGAGCAAACTTTTAGATATGGGGAGAATGTGCAATCTCCATACAGTCACCTGGGAGTGGAATCAAACCTAGGTCCTTAGGACTACGATCCACCAATATCCCATAGAGTGATAGCACTCCAGAACAGGCAGTGTCTCTCACTCCAGGAATTCAGTGACTCACCTCTTGTTTCCCCAGCTACAAGGCACAAGTCAGGAGTGTGACAGAATACTCAACACTTGCCTGGATGAGTGCAGCCCCAACAATCCCTAAGAAGCTTGACACCATCCAGAACAAAGCAAATGGATTTACCTTTCATCACCAGTGCACAGTGGCAGTAGTGTGTACCATCTGTAAGATGCAACTCATCAGTACACCTCCAACAGCACCTTCCAGAACGATGTTGTCCACCATCTTAAAGAAATGGCCAACAGATGTATGTGAACATCATCACATTTTCATCCAAGCCACTAAGCCTCCAGACTTGGAAATATTTTGAAACAGTCAGGATTCTTAAGGGGTTTGACAGTGTAACTGCTGAGGGGATGTTTCCCATCATGGGAGAGTCTAGGACCAGAGGGCATAGCCTCAGATTAAAGGGGCATCAATTTATGATTGAGTTGAGGAGGAATTTCTTCTCTAAAGAGGTGAGTCATTCGAATTCATTACCACAGACAGCTGTGGGGGCAGAGTCCTTGCATTTACTTAAGGCTGAGGTAGATAGATACTAGATGAGTAAGGGAATCAAGGGTTACAAAGAAAGGGCAGAGAAATGGATATGAGGAGCGTCAGGTCAGCCATGTTCCTGTTGAATGCCAGAGCAGGCTCGAGGGGTTGATTTCTCCTGTTTTTCCTATGGTCTTATGGTGTTACATTGCCATTCCTTCACTGTCCCTGGCTTAAAATCCTGAAACTCCCTTTTACATAACTATACCCCAAGGATTGTCGCCGCTCAAGACAGCTGTTCATGACTACCTTCTCAAGAGCAATTACAGATGGGAAATAAATGCTGGCTGATCCAGCCATACTCACTTTTCAGAAATGAATATTTTTTTAAAAAGCCAAGCTGTTCCAGTAAAGCTACAACTCTGGCATCTACTCAACAATGTGGAAAATTGCCCAGTTGTTTCCCCATCCATTAAAAGCAGGACAAACATATACCAGCCAATTACCATCTCAAAAACCAGCTGTTGGACATGAGCAAAACAGTGGAAGGTGTCATTGTCGATGCTAAACATTGACAACAAAACTGCAATGCAGAGGTGCTTGCATGTGACTGAATGCGGCTCAGAACCCTACTCAAAGCAGTCAATGGGAATCAAGGGGAAAAGTTCCCACTGGTTCAAGTCTTACCTAACACTGAGGTAGGTGGTTATAGTTGGTGGAGCCCAATCATCTCACTTTCAGGACATCACTGAAGGAGTTGCTCAGGGTATTATACCATGCCTAACCACCTTTAGCTACATCTTCAAACTTCTTCCCTTCAACACAAGGTCAGAAATGATGATGTGCAATCTTCAACACCACACACAACTCCTGGAACAGTCAGTGCCCAGAGACAGCAAGACTTGAACAATGTTCATTACTTGGGCTATTTGTTTTTTTCCCCCTCATCAACCTATTCAGAGATGTTATTACACACCTCTGGGATAGCTGGGGCTTGAACCTGGGCCTCTCAATCCAAGGATAGGAACAATATCACTGCACAAGAGGGCCCAATGCTGCAAGAGTGGACAAAAAACAGCTGTTCCCCTTAGTTGAAAGATGAATAACATGGAGGCATCATTTTAAAGTGAAAGGCAGGAAATTTAGAGGAAATTTGAGGAAAACATTGTTTTACCCAGAAGGTGGTGCACTTTCTGGGAGGGCAGTTGAGGCAGGAAACCTTGAAACCCTTGAACTTCAATGCCATAACATTCAAGACTATAGGACTCGTGCAGAAAAATGGGACTGGTGTAGATTGTGGCATATTTTTGGCAGTACAGACTTGATCGGCCAAAGGTTCTCTTCTGTATCATATGATTCTATGATTCTAAGTTGCCTTATTGCCACACAAATGTAACATAATGACCATCTCCAACAAGATCAGGAGAAACAGAAGCAGAAATGGGTCATTCACAAAGATTCACAGTCCTCTGCACACTTTGATCCACAAACTTTGATGCACTACAGGTGGTCCCCAACTCCAAGCCATCTATGTAAATTGTGAATAATCACAGTCCCAACCCTGATCCCTGAGGCACACCACTCGTCACAGATCACCAACCAGAAAAAAATTCATTTATCCTAAAGGTTTAAAAAACTGAAATTTGACAAGGCTCCTGATTAGTAGAAAGGAAGCAGGAAAGAACTAAAACAAGGAACAAGGAGAGTTAAAGAAGGCCCTGGAAGGAGGAGGTTCCCAAGAGCATTTAATACTTTTAATAAGAGTAAAAGGGCTGCTCTGGAAAGGTTCATTGAAGGACAAAGGAGAGAATTTATGCCGAGCCAGAGGAAATGGCTAAGTACTTTGCGTCAGTATTCACCAAGGAGAAGGACATGGATGAGGGATGAAGATATTGATATTCTGGGGAATGTTGGTATTAAGAAGGAAGACGTGATGGGGAGCTTGAAAACATTAGGTGAACAAATCTCCAGGGCCTGATTTGATCTATCCCAGGATACTGAAGGGGACAAGGGAGGAGATGGCTAGGGCAGAGATCCTTGTATCCTCTTAGCAACAGGTGAGGTCCCAAAAGACTGGGGAACAGCCAAGAAGGGCAACAGGGACACACAGGAAATTCTCGGCCAGTGAGCCTTAGATCAGTGAGAGGGAAATTATTGGAGAAGATTCTTAGGGACAGAGTTTACTCACATTTGGAGAAGGATGGACTTATTAGTGATAGTTAGCATGGCTTTACGCATTTCCTCCACTTCCCGCTCCTCCGCCCTTGAGCCCCGCCCCTCCAACCGCCACCAGGACAGAACCCCACTGGTTCTCACCTACCACCCCACCAACCTCCGTATACAGCGTATCATCCGCCGTCATTTGCGTCACCTCCAAATGGACCCCACCACCAAGGATATATTTCCCTCCCCTCCTCTATCAGCGTTCCGAAAAGACCAATCCCTCCATGACTCCCTGCGCCCATACCTCCTCCCTTACTTCTCTCCAAGGCCCCAAGGGATCCTTCCATATCCGTCACAAATTCACCTGCACCTCCACACACATCATGTATTGCATCCGCTGCACCCGATGTGGCCTCCTCTATACTGGGGAGACGGGCCACCTACTTGCGGAACGCTTCAGGGAACACCTCTGGGACGCCCGGACCAACCAACCCAACCACCCCGTGGCTCAACACTTTAACTTCCCCTCCCACTCCACCAAGGACATGCAGGTCCTTGGACTCCTCCATCGCCAGAACATAACAACACGACGGTTGGAGGAAGAGTGCCTCATCTTCCGCCTGGGAACCCTCCAACCACAAGGGATGAATTCAGATTTCTCCAGTTTCCTCATTTCCCCTCCCCCACCTTGTCTCAGTGGATTCCCTCGAACTCAGCACTGCCCTCCTAACCTGCAATCTTCTTCCTGACCTCTCCGCCCCCACCCCACTCCGGCCTATCACCTTCACCTTGACCTCCTTCCACCTATCGCATCTCCATCACCCCTCCCCCAAGTCCCTCTTCCCTACCTTTTATCTTAGCCTGCTGGACACACTTTCCTCATTCCTGAAGAAGGGCTTATGCCTGAAACATCGAATCTCCTGTTCCTTGGATGCTGCCTGACCTGCTGCGCTTTTCCAGCAACACATTTTCAGCTCTGATTTCCAGCATCTGCAGACCTCACTTTTTCCTCCTTTATGCAGGGAAGGTCATGTCCCACAAATTTGAGTTTTTTTTAGGGAAGTTATCAAGATGATTGATGAGGGTAGGGCAACAGATGTTGATTACATGGACTTCACTAGAGCATTTGACAAGGTCCCTCATGGTAGGCTGGTCCAGAAATCCACAGTGAATTGGGAATTTGCATACATAATTGGCTTAGTCATAGAAGAGAGGGTAGTTGTGGAGGGATATTTTCTGACTGGAGGTCTATAGCCAGTGGTGTTCCATAAGGATCCTTGCTAGGACCTCTGTTATTTGTAATATATATAACTAATTTGAATGAAAATGTGGGTGGTCTGATTCATAAGTTTTGCAGATGACATGAAAATTGGTGGAGATATGGATAGTCAGCAAGTTTTTAGAGGATGCAACAGGATATAGATCAGCCAGAAAGTAAGGTGAAGGAACAGTGGATGGCGATAGTCAGGAGTTATTTCAGATGTGGAACTATGAAATAATAGGGTGCACAGCTTTAAGGTGAGAGGGGGCAAGTTTAAAGGGGACATGCAACACAAGTCTCTTACACAGAAGGTGGTAGGTTCGCTGGGGGTACCAGGGAAGGCAGTAAAAACAGATACAATAGTAACAATTAAGAGGCATTTAGACAGACACAAAAACAGGCAGAGAATAGAAGGATACAAATCATGTGCAGGCAAATGGGATTGGTTTAGAATGGCATCTTGGTTGATGTTGATGTGGTGGGCTGAAGGACGTGTTCCTGTGCTGTATTGTAGTAAAAAATGAGGTCTGCAGATGCTGGAGATCACAGCTGCAAATGTGTTGCTGGTCAAAGCACAGCAGGTTAGGCAGCATCTCAGGAATAGAGAATTCGACGTTTCGAGCATAAGCCCTTCCCAGCAACACATTTGCACCTGTGCTGTATTGGGCTATATTCTATTTGTCAATGTTTTGCACACATAGTAAACCCATCACACACTCTCAACCTCTGCAAACTCTTCAAAGGCAGGATCATCTGTTCCTGAGAAGTGGAGGGGAAGGTAGTCTGGTAGGTTGACATCTGGGGGAATGTTACCACATGACTGCCATCAACTGAGACCTCTTACTGACCAATTAATCATTACCACGATCAATGCCATTCCTGACAGGCTATAACATTGGCAGCCTTCCCGAATGGTCTAATGGAGTGGCCTGCCTGCTGGATGAGTGGGTCTGACTGAGGCAATGATCATGAGCTCGGATTGGGGAAGTGGGGCAGGGAAATAACCACTTATGGAGGCAAGCCTCAACTTGTTCCAACGCCATGGTGAACAGCACATGCCTTCGATCTATCCTGAAATGATACATTGTAAGGCCACTGCTCCATGAGTTGTAGACTTTTTGCAACACAGAAAAAGGCCCTTAGGATTATCGTGTCTCTGCCAGTCATCAAGCATCCATCTATTATAATTTCAATTTCCAGCAGCTCGGAATGTATGCTATGGTGTTTCAAGTGCTCATCTCATGACTTCCTAAATGTCTTCATTGTTCCGTTTTGATCACATTTTGAGGCAGTGAGTTCCAGTTACTATCAGTCCTCCAGATTAGATTAGATTAGATTACTTACAGTGTGAAAACAGGCCCTTCGGCCCAACAAGTCCACACCGACCCTCCGAAGAGCAACCCATCCAGACCCATTCCCCTCCATTTATCCCTTCACCTAACACTACGGGCAATTTAGCATGGCCAATTCACCTAACCTGCACATTTTTGGACTGTGATTCACCTCTTTTTGAGTACATTAAACACCACTTTTATTATTCGTTCACGAAATGTGGGCAAGCCAGCATTTATTGCCCATCCCTAATTGCCCAGAAAGCAGTTAAGTCTCAACAGCATTGCTGTGGATCTTAACAGGTCAAGGGTGTCTCAATCATTTTTCCATCTGCCACAACATCTACAGCAAAAAATAAAAGATTCCACCCTTGGGACCATCTTCACTCACTGATTTTGTAACCGGTACAATTTTTCTACACTTGTTCCTTTTGTACAAAGTCATTAGCATCAATTGTGAACTGTTGAGACTGTCGTACTGATCCCTCCAGCACTTCCCAGTCACAGGTTTCCATCCTGAAAATAACCCATTTATCCCAACTGCTCCTTATTAGTTAGCAAATACTTCATAAATTAATACATCTGGATAAAATGAATTGATATTTATTATGGATCGACCAATCTGTTGTAAAATGTGTGTGTGTGTGTGTGTGTGTGTGTGTGTGTGTGTGTGTGTGGTCAAAATGGAGATTGACGCATTTCTATATTTTAAAGGCAATAAGAGATTATGGAGGGTAAATGGCATTGAGGTAGAGATCAGTAGCCATGATCTGAATGAATGGAGGAACTATTTGATGGCTAAATAGCGTTCTTTTCCTCTTATTTTCCATTTCCTCCATTCACTGATGCTTTTCAGTGAAGGTAATCTGCCAGTGTTAACCAATTATCTTCACTCCACCACTGCCACCTGTTCCTGGACTTGAACTCTGGATTTCTCTCTCCAATCCTTTTAACTGTTCTTTGGCAGCTTGGTAAATGTAAATGAAGAACAAATTTTATTTTGATAGCACCCTTTATCACTTCTTCGTGAGACAGAATGACTTGCATTTATTTAGTGTCTTTCATAACCACAAACAGCGCCAAATTGCTTTCCATCAATGAAGTATCTTTGTAATTGTGGTCACTGTTATTAAGTAGAGGATAAAATAACACTCGATTTAATGATGCTGGTTAAAGGATAAAAATTTGCCAGTGTCGCCAGGGAGAACCTCCCCTATTCTTCTTCAAAAAAAAGCACAATGGAATCTTTCACATTGGCAGAGACTTGCTTTAACATCTTAACCAAATAATGATACCTTCTGACAGTGAAACTCTCCCTCAGTGCACTAAGGTGCAAGACTTTTCAGTGGAAAAAGCATCTTTTATGTCTCCATTTTATTTTGTAATCAATGTTGTCATGAAGGGAAAGCACAATATTGCATTGTCTCAGACATTAGTGAGCCAGATGGGTTTTTTTGACAATCAGCAATGGATGCATGGTCATGGCTAGACACTCAATTGCAGATTTTCATTGAATCACTGGACCTGGCAAGATTTGAACCCAGGCCCCCCAGACCTGGGTCTCTGGATTAACAGCCCAGCGATCATACCACTGACCATCATCTCCCTCTTGAGGCACCTTCGTCTTGAATGATAAGTTCACTCCCAGTTTAGATTAGATTAGATTAAATTACTTACAGTGTGGAAACAGGCCCTTTGGCTCACACCGACCCACCGAAGAGCAACCCACCCAGACCATTTTCCCCTACATTTACCCCTTCACCTCACACTATGGGCAATTTAGCATGGCCAATCTTGAAGTAGCAGATTGAGGAAATCAGAAATCAAAGATCCCACCACGGTATTCGAAGAGGAAATGGGTTGTCCTGATGATCCAGTCAACACTTTTTCATCAATCAACACAAATAAAACAGCTCAATCACTCATGGATCTCATTGCAAATTGTGGCGTAACCAGAAGTGGATGGAGGAGTATATCGTCTACCTTTTAACAAACAGCAGGACCTTAACACTCTCCAGTCTGAAAGAAAACCCTCTCCTTCAGTCAACCAGCGACACTTCAGTCATCAAGCTAAATCAAAGAAATCAAATTTACAAAACATTTTTCCCGAGGAAAGCAAAGCACTCCAGTATAGTATTAATTTTTATAATCATTTTGTGATCTGCTATAAAAATTACAACAGAAATGTGACATTAGTGCAGGTTCTTTCTCATGAAAGCATAGCAATAACTTTAATGACCTGAATTACATCTGTCTTTACGAGATGCTATAAAACTTTCATGAGTCTATGTGCATACTTTTCCATTAATTGGGGACAAGGAAGAATTTGATGGTATGGATCTATAATTTTCATTTCTCTCGCCAATGTGGGTTGATTTCCTAAAGGGGTTTGTGGTGTAATTTTCTTTCTTTCCCAACGTGAACGATTCAGACTGAGGAACATCTCACTCATTAAAGGTCACACTTTAGAGAGAGATTTCAGGTGCTACGGAGCAACTGGAGAATTGTGGGGAGTGTGATTCGCATTGAGCTGGAGGTGATTTAGTGTACAGGATTAAGAAGGGCTTGGTAGGGTAAATGGGGAGAAATCATCTCTGTTGTAAGTGGGGGCCCCAGAGGTAATATCATCGATGAAAGAGCTGGGGCAGAGAAAACATTTTGAAAGGGGGTTACAGTGGACCAGTCGGAGGTGGTGGACAATATCACTTTTTAACAGTAAATTGGATTGCTACTTACTTCGGGGGAAAGAACAATGGAACATGACGACTCGGTAAGCTTGTTCAAAAAGCCATGGATGTACAACAGGCAGTCCAGCTGGACAATCCCTTGATTTTGAGGTGAGGAGAACACACATTGGAGGGACATGCTTGAAAAGGTGAGGAATCTCGAGTGGTTCCTCCTTACACATTTCCCATTCTGCTTGTTCTTATTTACGAAATGGCAGGAGCTGGATCCACTGCCTCACTGGACCGCTGAACCATTATGCACAGGTCAAAAGGACTTTCGCCCGGGGTTGTACATATGAATGGTATATTGCAGCAAACTCCATTGAAGGCCAACGATTGACTCCAAATTCATACCCCATTCTGGCAATGGACGCTCATCACCCTCGTTCATGGTCACTGGTCCTAACTTGCAAGTCTGCACCTGGGGTTGGGTCAGGTGAGGTGCCTGAAGACTGGAGGTTGGCTAATGTGGTACTGTTATTGAAGAAGGGTGGAAAGGACAAGCCAGGGACTATAGACTGGTGAGCCTGACGTCAGTGGTGGGCAAGTTGTTGGAGGGAATCCTGAGGGACAGGATTTACAAGTATTGATTAGGTTAGTCCACATGGCTTTGTGCATGGGAAATCATGTCTCACAAACTTGATTGAGTTTTTTGTGAAATTAATAAAGAGGATTGATGTGGGCAGAATGGTGGACGTGATCTATATGAACTTCAATAAGGCGTTCGACAAGGTTCCTCATGGGAGACTGGGTTAGCAAGGTTAGATCTCATGGAATATAGGGTGAACTAGCCATCTGAATACAGAACTAGCTCAAGGGTAGAAGACAGAGGGTGGTGGTGGAGGTTGTTTTTCAGACTGGGGGCCTGTGACCAATGGAGTGCCACAGCATCGATACTGGGTCCATTACTTTTCGTTATTGATATAAATGATTTGGATATGAACATAGGAGGTATAGTTAGTAAATTTGCAAATGACACCAAAACTAGAGGTGTAGTAGACAGCGAAAAAGTGACCTCAGATTACAACAGGATTTTGATCAGATGGGCCAGTGGGCTGAGAAGTGGCAGATGGAGTTTAACAGATAAATGCGAGGTGCTGCATTTTGGAAAAGCAGATCTTAGCAGGACTTACACACTTAATGGTCAAGTCATTGGGAGTGTTGCTAAACAAAGAGACCTTGGAGTGCAGGTTCATAGCTCCTTGAAAATAGAATTGCAGGTAGGTAGGATAGTGAAGAAGGCGTTTGGTATACTTTCCTTTCGTGTTCAGAGCATTGAGTATGGAAATTGGAAGGTCATATTGTGGCTGTACAGGATGTTGTTAGGCTACTTTTAGAATATCAGAAGGATGTTGTGAAACTTTAAAGGGTTCAGAAAAGTTTTACAAGGATGTTGCCAGGGTTGAAGGATTTGAGCTAGAGAGGGAGGCTGAGTAGTCTGAGGCTGTTTTCCCTACAGCGTCAGAGGTTGAGGGGTGACCTTATAGAGGTTTTGCAACATTTAAAAGTCATTTGGATGGATATATGAATAGGAGGGGTTTAGAGGGATATGGACCAAGTGCTGGCAAATGGGAACTAGATTAGGTTAGGATATCCGGTCAAAAGTGAGTACTGCAGATGCTGAAGAGGCATCCTTGGAAGAGAATTCGCAGTAAGGTTAAAATCAACGAGACAAAAGGGATATCTGGTCGGCATGGACGAGTTTGACCAAAAAGTCTACTTCTGTGCTGTCCATATCTATTACTCTATTACTCTGTGACAGAGGCTATGGCAAAACAAAGAATAGCCTTAGTTTTCCCTTAAATTCTAAGATTAAGCCCAAATGCCACAAATACTGCCAAAGAAAGCATTGTTGCAGTGTCTTCTGGATCAATGGGGCTCCTTTGAGTATTGTCAGAAGTACTTTCGCAATAATCTTCCTTGAAATTGCTTATTCATTCTCACCCACTGTGAAAGGTGGCAGCCAAAGGTCACAATGCAGTATAACAAACCACAGAATCATAATCGTCAGCAGCATCCAGTGTGTTAACTGCCTGCATTATCAAGAGTGGCTGATGATTAACATCGCCTTGTCACACACCATCCTCTTATGAAATGGAAGGTGGTCGCAACTCCCAAGTGTAATATCTCACTGCAAATCCAATGCAATGAGATACTGTACATGCCAGAGTAATAAACAACTGCACAATCCAGTTTAGTAACAAGCTGTACTGCACAGTGAGACCAAAAATGTTCCCAAATATGGAACACCCCATGATTGGCGAGACTTTGCCCATTAACATCATGGTGGCTGATTGCTGGCTTCTGCTGCCAGATACTATACCATTGTAATTCTCTGCTTCCCTCCTCCCTGGAGTATTGTGTTCAGCATGGGCCCATCATTCTTTAGGAAGGATGCAAAGCAGACTTGCTGAAATGGCTCCAGGTACGAGAGAGTTGCATAACATGGGGAGACTGGGAAAACTGAGGTTTGTCATACTTTGCAAAACACCTGAGCATTTTGTGATGTTTCCTGCTCTGCTCCCTGTTGGAGCATGTGTTAGTCTTACTCAGTGCGATGCACAACAGAAAGATGGTGAAAAGGCTAGATTGCAATCACCTATAAAAAAGACCTTTTGACTTAAGATCTGTGCAACACATTCTTGGAAGTGCTGAGGTTGACTTCAGGAAGTATGAACAATTTGAAAGGCCTGCTTGCTTCGTGTGCATTGTTTTCAGGTACACATGAAATATAGGGAGAGGCTAAATAGGCTGGGGTGTTCTTTTCCCTGAAAGATGACGGGTGACCTTATCGAGGTTTATAACATCATCAGGGGCATAGATAAGGTGAATAGCCAAGGTCTTTTTTTTTTCGCTGGTAGGAGTGACCAGAACTGGAGGGCATAGGTTAAAGGAGAGATGGGAAAGCTATTCCAGCAATTTCTGTTTTTGTTCCTGCTTTTTCTTTCAGTTTTTAACTTAATCAAAGATCCTTTACCAACCCACTCACAATCTCTGCCAACCTTTTCCATCAGGCTGAAGATACAAAAGCTTAAGCAGCTGTACCAACAGATTCAAGAACAGCTTCTTCCCCACTGTTATCAGACTTAAAATCTGATTGAAGATTTGTAGCTTGGGTATCCATTGTTGTGGTTCTGCTCGCCGAGCTGGAAGTTTTTGCTGCAAACGTTTCGTTCCCTGGCTAGGGAACATCATCAGTGCTGTTGGAGCCTCGTGTGAAGCGCTGCTTTGATGTTTCTTCCGGTATTTATATTGGTTTGTTCTTGCCGCTTCCAGGTGTCAGTTTCAGCATGAGCCAAACTAACGTAGTTTACAAAATACCATGCAAGGACTGCACAAAACACTATATAGGACAAACAGGAAGACAGCTAACAATCCGCATCCATGAACATCAGCTAGCCACAAAACGACACGACCAGCTATCTCTAGTAGCCATACACTCAGACAACCAGCAACATGAATTTGACTGGGAAAACACCACTATCATAGGACAAGCCAGACAGAGAACAGCCAGAGAATTCCTAGAAGCATGGCATTCATCCCCAAACTCCATCAACAGACACATTGACCTGGACACCATATACAAACCACTACAGCTGAAACTGACACCCGGAAACGGCAAGAACATCCATCAACAGACACATCGACCTGGACCCCACATACAAATCACTGCAGCTGAAACTGACACCCGGAAGCGGCAAGAACAAACCAATATAAATACCGGAAGAAACATCAAAGCAGCGCTTCACACGAGGCTCCAACAGCACTGATGATGTTCCCTAGCCAGGGAACGAAACGTTTGCAGCAAAAACTTCCAGCTCGGCGAGCAGAACCACAACAATGTTATCAGACTTCTGAATGGACCTCTCAAATTTTAAATGTAAAAGTTGATCACACTCTTTGTGCACCTTCTCTGTAGCAGTAACATTGTATTCTCTGCTCGGTTCTATTACCCAAATGCATTTTGCATGCTATGCTCTGCCTGTACTGCATGCAAAACGAACCTTTTCACTGCACCCAAGGTGCATGTGACAATAATAAATCAAAAAACTGACTGGTCTTTGATTTGCTGGTCATATTTTTTACAACCTTTCTTGAACAAACACGGGTGGCACGGTGGCACAGTGGTGAGCACTGCTGCCTCACAGCGCCAGAGACCCGGGTTCAATTCTCGCCTCAGGCGACTGACTGTGTGGAGTTTGCACATTCTCCCCGTGTCTGCGTGGGTTTCCTCCGGGTGCTCTGTTTTCCTCCCACTGTCCAAAACATGCAGGTTAGGTGAATTGGCCATGCTAAATTGCCCGTACTGTTAGGTGAAGGGTTAAATGTAGGGGAACGGGTCTGGGTGGGTTGTGCTTTGGCGGGCCGGTGTGGACTTGTTGGGCCAAAGGGCCTGTAAGTAATCTCATCTAAAAAGAGCATTATCATTGAATCCCTACAGTGCGAAACAGGCCATTTGGTGCAACAAGCCCACACTGACCTTCTGAAGAGCAATCCACCCATCCCCGTCACACTGCATTTCCCCTGGTTAATACACTTAACATCCCTGAACACTTTGGGCAATTTAGCATGGCGGATCTACCTAACCTGCACATCTGTGGAATGTGGGAGGAAACCAGAGCACCCAGAGGAAACACACACAAACAGAGGGAGAATACGCAAACTCCACACAGACAGTCACCCGAGGTTGGAATTGAACCAGGTTTCTGGCATTGTGAGGCAGCAATGCTAACCCCAGAGCCACCATGCGAGACTAATTATGTTTGTAATTCTCCAATCCTCTGGCACCACCCCAAATATAGGGAATCTTAAATGGTCATTGCCAATTTTCTCAAATTATTCTCCCACTTCTTTCAATACCTCCCTACACACCATATCCAGCCCCAGTGCCTTCTCAAATTTAAGTGGCGATAAAGTTACCACTATTCCAGATGACTCCTCTCTCATTAAGGAGAGATGACTGGTGTTGGCTTAACTTGATGCTCACCACATCTCTGGTGAGGAATGAGGTTCACAAGCAGAAACCTTCACTGCAATGTTAGCGAGTGCAGATGCTGAACATGTACTGTAGGCATTACTCAATATTAGATCGCTAACTGAACCCCTTTGTAAGTTCCAACAGCTTGACCAATACTCTTCCTGTCTCGATGTTAAACATACCAGGTGACTTCATACAGAAGGAGCAGGAGAAGTTATTTTTTATGTCTAAAGGGAGAATATTGAAGACTTAGTTAAAGATTTTGAAGTTCAACCTTGATCTGACCAAGGTCGCTTCATTCCACAGTCAAAACAAGAAAATCAGGGGAAATTGTCCATGCCAAGCACTTTGATGGTGAAGGTACCATGTCTTGGTCAATGTATTTGGGTGGATGAACATTGAAGCTATGCCCAATATCACCAGTCCCAGAAAGATTGTAGTCCACATTAGCAGCTACTCATTCTCCTGAGCTAATCTTTACCAATTCCTCTGTCTGTCTAACTGTGTTTCTCCATCTCTGAGCTCCATATCCACCTATTATTTACTTCTCCACCCTCCCACTACCCTTTCTTTTGCATATGTGGCAACCTCCAATCTGCTTTGAACCTAAGATGGCATTGTAAGTGGCGACTTATCAAATTTTTCACTGCACTCATCTGATTACATGTGACAATAAAGCTAATTCATTCACTCTGAAGAAGGGTTACCAGACCTGAAACATTAACTCTGCTTTCTCTCCACAGACGTGCTGATTTTTCTCAGCAATTTCTCTTTTAGTTTGTGGTTATCAGAAGTTGTTTTGTAAAGAAATTTTGTTGTTTCGATATCTCATTGATATCTTGATAATGGTTCTTCGTTTCGGTCAGAAGAGGTTGAAGAATTTCACTGTAAAACTGGAGCCAAGCAGTTCGAAAACCCTGTATCTCCCAGCCCCCCCAGCATTCTAGTGCTGCTGAAAGAGGTCTACATCCTGTGACAAGGTCATCGCAGAAGTCTTTGTTCAATAACAAGCTTGACAGCAAATTCTATCTTTCTATTTAACACAGGACAATTTTCAGTTCTCTTGTAGAATAACCCCACAGCCATAGAGTCATAGAGACGTACAGCACAGAAACAAACCCTTCAGTCCAATTCATCCATGTCCACCAGATATCCTAAACTGATCGAGTTCCATTTGCCAGCATTTGGCCCATATCCCTCCAACCACTTCCTATTCTTGAACCATTCAGATACCTCTTAAATGTTATAATTGTACCAGCTTCCACAACTTCCTCTGGCAGCTTATTCCATACATGCACCACCTTCTGTGTGAAAACATTGTCCCTTAGGTCCCTTTTATATATCTCCCTTCTCATCTTAAACCTCCACTCGAGGGAAAAGACTTTGTCTATTTATCCTATCTATGCCCCTCATGATTTTATAATCCTCTATGAGGGCATCCCTCAGCCTCAGACCCTCCAAGGAAGACAATCCCAGCCTATTCAGCCTCTCCCTAGAGGTCAAACCCTGTAACCCTAGCAATATCCTTGTAAATCTTTTCTGAAACCTTTCAAGTTTAACAACATCCTTCCTATAGCGGTCATGATTTCTTTCACCCAGACAATGGTGGGAATTTGGAACTCACTGCCTGGAAGGATGATAGAGACTGAAACCCTTGTAACATTTGCATGTGAACTTGAGATGCCAAGGCATACAAGGCTATGGCCAAGTGCTGGAAAATGGGATTAGAATATTAGGTGGTTGTTTTTGACTACTATAAATGCAGTGGGCCTTTTTTCTGCACTGTAGATCTTCATAACTCTACGGCATCACTCATGTTATAAGTTAATATGTAAACATGCCTCAGATGAGGTTTCGCTTGCTTAAGCTTGATATTGATGGAAAAGGTGGAGAAAATGTGGGACAAAGTTGTATCTTGAGTCATGACACACCAGACATGAAACATAGGCTGTTCGGAGCTAGCCCAAAAGGTTCCAGGGAAAAACCACAGAGATGATAAGTTGAAGGACATGATTGAAGGCATCATAAAGAGAATCGATGAAATCACATGTAAAATTTAATGGGGGGAGGGCAGCTTTTTCACACTGAGGGTGGTATCTGCATAGAATGAGCTGCCAGAGGAAGTGGTGGAGGCTGGCACAATTACAACATTTAAAAAGTGTCTGGATGCATATATGAATAGGAAGGGGTTAGAGGGATAAGTGAGGACTGCAGATGCTGGAGATCAGAGTCTAGATTAGAGTGGTGCTAGAAAAGCACAGCAGCTCAGGCAGCATCCGAGGAGCAGGAAAATAGATGTTTCAGGTAAAAGCCCTTCATCCTGCCCAAAATGTCGATTTTGCGGCTCCTCAGATGCTGCCAGAGCTGCTGCACTCTTAGAAGGATATGGGCCAAATGCTGGCAAATGAGACTTGATTAGTTTACGCTATCTGGTCGGCATGGACAAGTTGGACCATGCTATATATCTCTATGTCTCTGTGAATCTATGAGCGAAGATTGGAGAGAGGCTCTGTCAGTACCATGTTGACCATTTGTGTGGGAGAAGTAATCTCACAAAGGGACAGCAGGACACCCTCCCGAGAATCCAAATTCTTCCCACAGTCCAGAATAAAGTCATAAAGAAAGTACAAATCAAAGAAAGAAACTGGAGGTTTGCCTGCATTATAGAATCCATTAGTAGATCAAAGTGAGTACAATGACAAACCAACCATTCTCACATCCCCAACTATTGAATGGAGTTAGTAGTCAATGTTGAAATTTTACACAGAGTCAAGCTAATGGATATTGAGACGGACATGCAGGGAAGAAAAAGAAAAAGGTTTTTTTTTATTGCTACTCATCAAATAATTATATTTTTAAATGCAGATATTATGGAAAGAAATATTTTTGCATGAAAATTACTCCGGAAGTTCAGGTCACGTATGATTTGGTAGTTAATTACAATAAAAAAGAATTATGCAACCCAACCTATTAAATTTACAGCTATTTTTGAAGTTGGGGTAGTCATTTTGTATTCTGGGAACTTACCAACAGGTACCATTACATATTACAATAGATAAGCTCGTTGGAAGTGAGGAGGGAGTGTAGTATATTACAAGAACGGAGCATTTTGTTAGACTGTCCACTCTGCACTCTCTGTTACAGAGGTGGAAATGAAATTAGCATGTACAGAGTACTGAGTATAGGAAGTGGAAGGTCATGTTGCAGTTGAACAGGACATTTGTTTGGCCACTTTTGGAATATTATGTGCAATTCTGGTCTCCTTCATACTGGAAGGATGTTCTGAAACTTGAAAGGGTTCAGAAAATATTTACAAGGATGTTGCCAAGGTTGGAGAATTTGAGCTACAGAGAAAGGCTGAATAGGTTAGGGCTGTTTTCCCTGGAGCGTTGGAGGCTGAGGGGTGACCTTATAGAGGTTTATAAAATCATGAAGGACATGGATAAATAGGGTAAATTGACAGTCTTTTCCCTGGGGTGGAGGAGTCCATAACTAGAGGGCATAGGTTTAGGGTGAGAGGAGAAAGATATAAAAGGGACCTAAGGGGCAACTTTTTCACACAGACGGTGGAATGTGTGCAGGGTATGAGCTGTCAGAGGAACTGGTGGAGGCTGGTATAATTGTAACATTTAAAAGGTATCGGGATGGATATATGAATAGGAAAGGTTTAGAGAGATATGGGCTAAGTGCTAGCAAATGGGCTTAGATTGTGTTGGCATATCTGGTTGGCATGGACTAATTGGACCGAAGGGTCTGTTTCTGTGCTATGCATTTCTGTGACTCTGTGACCCTATGTGCAGAGCAGTTCTTAAGATGAACCACACAACACTCAAAGTGTTAACTCTGTTACTGTTGCCACACTTGCTGCCAGATCTTTGAGCTTCTCCGGCATTTCAGACTGCCCTTGTTAGAGCAGAGAAAGCTAAGAGAAGATTGAGCAGTGCTCTTCAATATCATGAAGGATTTTGACTAAACAAATCAAGAGAACATATTTTACTGGCCAATACATGGTTAACTAGATGTCATAATTATCAAAAGGATTAGAGGGAGAAAGCAAAGTGTGGGCAGTAACAATTCCTACTGGGAATGATGAGAAAATTGATTACCAATCGAAGAATTGCCACCGGTGTCATGGGAAGAACTCCAGTGTGAAACACTGGGAATGTTTCTGTCTTTCTCTGTGAACAGTGTGGTTAAGAATACAAGGCTTACGGACTGTTGGGTACAGTAGGTACTGTTTGGAGTAGGGTAGGTGATGAGAAGACCATGGTTGGACTTGATCTCATCCAAGATTCACGTTGGTACATTCACTCGTACGAAGAATTCACTAAATAACAATAAAGGGCAAAAAAGGCGCATTGGTCAGCTGGGAAAATTGAAAGGGAAAACAGTGCAGTGAATTCTTGTTCTGATATTGTGCCATAATTCTTACATTCTGAGTTGTTGAAAAGGTCAACTAGTCCAGCTTGCGCTGGTGCAACTTGACGCAATGTATCTGCAAGTCTGAAACAACTGTAAAACAGGATTTTGGTCAGGGTGTGCCTGGAGTACTCCATATAGTTTTGGTCCCAGTATTTAAGAAAGAAGATATGGGCATTGGAGGCTATTCAAAAGAGATTCACTTGGCTGATTCTTGGGATGAAAGGGTTAACTTTCAGGAACAGTTAAACAGATTAGGCCTTTATTCATCAGAGTTTAGATAAATTAGGGTGATTTTGCAGAAGCATACAAGATTTTGAGGGGTCTTGACAGTGTAGATGTTGAGTAGATGTTTCCACTAATGGGGGAATCTCATACCTCCACCCACCTATGGCCATCCCCAACTAGCTTTCCCATAACTCCCCTCTTATTTATTTCTCAGCTACCCCGCAGCATCCACCCCTCCCCCCAGTCCTGATGAAGGGTTAAACCCAAAACATCAACTCTCTTGCTCCTCAGCTACTGCCTGACCCACTGTGCTCTTTTTCAGCACCACATGTTATCAACATAAAACTGAAATACAAAGGAAGCTTGTTCTTTCAGAAGGTAGTCAATACCTGGAATTCGCTACCCTAGAGAGTTGTGAAGCATTTAAAGAGAAGGTGGATAGATTGTTGAAAAATTGGGATATGGAAGGCTTTGAGAATGAAAGAAGAGTTGAGGCCTGGGATAAATCAGTCAAGAATTTGGTAAATAACTGGTAAGACCCAAGGGAGCTACATCTTATGCTGTTACTGTGTAAGAGAATTCCAGGACTTTGACCCAGTGACAGTGAAGGGATGCAGATCTAATTCCACGTCAGGATGCTGTATGGTTTTGTGTGGAACTTGCAGGTGGGAGTGTTCCCCTGTAATTGCTGTCTTTCACCTATTAGTTGGTAGAGGATGTGGGTTTGGAAGGTGGTGTCAGAGGAACCTCGATGAGTTATAGAGTCATAGAGATATACAGCACAGAAACAGACCCTTCAGCCCAACTCATCCATGCCAACCAGATATCGTAAATTAATCTAGCCTTATCTTCCAGCTTTGGCCCATATCCCTCTAAGCCCTCCCTGTTCATATACCCATCCAGATGTCTTTTAAATGTTGTCATTGTACCAGCTTCCACCACTTCCTCTAGCATTGTTGCAGTTCATCTTGTAGACTACTGCCATTGTGCACCAGTGGTGGACGGAGTGAATGTTTAAGGTATTGGATGGGATTCCAGACAAGCAATGTGCTATGTCCTGGATAGTGTCAAGTTTCATGAGTGTAGTTGGTGCTGCAATCCTCTGGGCAATAGGGGAATATTGCATAGCACCCCTGACTTGTGCCTTGGACATGGTGGACAAGCGTTTTGGGGAGACAGGTGATGAGTTATCCCAGAAGAATTCTGAAGCACTGATCAACACTGGAGATGCACAGGAGGCCAAAATCAGAGCAATGTGGGGCTGGGGAAGATTAGAGGAATGGGGTCAGGGAAAAGGCTAGATCATGGAGAGACCTGAGATCAGTGGAGTCATGTGAGGATGAGGAACTAATGCAGCAGAGACATACTGACATGGAGAAATGATCTGCTGGACTTTCATTATCCCGACAACCCCTACCCTGTGGAATGAAGGGAGAAAAAGCTTTGCTGATGCATAAACGCATGAACAAATTTCTCTTTGTACTTTCTCAAGTGTGCAGTGAGTGCTAATTCATCTGGTATTGTTCCCGACAGGTTAACAGTATCTCTCCCTCATCGGGAGCTGTGTACTTCAGGAGTGGATTGGCTCCTTCCTAACGGCGCGCGTTCCGTGTGGGATTACGCTCCCTGCTTCTCTCCCCCCTCCACTCTTTCCATGCCACTATATTTTTTTGTTAATTCTTTCCCATCCAGCCAACCCTGGCAGTTTGGGAGATCGCAATAAGTACCCCATCAACATGTTAATCAAATTACTTATGAAGAGAAATTGACAGCTTTCATTAATTATACAAGATTATTCTAATTGCAAATTCAAATTTATTCATTTAGAACAGAAGGTATTCAGTAATATTTCACCAAATTTGCATATTAAATGGGGATGCTGGTGTATTATGTATGATAATGTATGCACACTTTCTTTATTTTTAACTTGCAGGCCATATGTGCGGTTGCCGCTTAAGTAGGTGAAAAAGTCTGAACGTGTTTAATTTCCCTGACAAACACAAGACTGGGGCCTGTCAAGTGCTGTAAGTTCTGTGCCAATCTTCATTTTATTTTTCTGTTGATAATCACCAACCACAACGAGGTGGCTTGTGTGAGGAATTCCGCTTTGAAACACCCCCACCAAGCGTGTTAACCTTGTTTTTGATCCTCTCTCCAATTCTTCCACCCCTTCCCCTTTCTCCGCCCTCAGCCACAGACACAAGAAGGGGAAACGTGCACCGTCAGTTCCCTGCTCTGCGCTCCATGTTTTTATTCAAAGTGTTGTGTTTCTCCTGATCTACACATCTCTCCCTCATACAGCCAAGTCCTGACGCCCAAGACTCGTTCCCCTTCTCCTTTGCCTGCCAGAAGGTGTCCACTCCAATGAATGTATGATTCTACTGGTGCCTACTTTTTTCATTGAAAGACATGTAAAGTTAAGAACATAAGGTGTAGATGCCGGCCATTTAGCCCATTGAGTTCACTCGCCACTCAGTGAGATGATAGCTGATCTATTAATCCTCAGCTCTGCTTTTCTGACTTGGCTCTGAAACCCTTGGTTCCATTGCTGATTAAAAATCTGTCTCTCTCAGCCTTGAATATACTTAATGACCCAGCCTCGGCAGCCTTCCAGGGTAAAGAATTTCATGCCCCTCTGAACGAAGAAATTCCTCCTCACCTCTGTCATCTCTGAAGCTTCAGCACAAGGACCGATAGATTCAACAACAGCTTCGGCCCCACTGTTATAGAGTCATAGAGATGTAAAGCACAGAAACAGATCCTTGGGTGCAACTCATTCATGCTGACCAGCTATCCTAACCTAATCAAGTCCCATTTGCCAGCACTTGGCCCACACCCCTCCAAATCCCTTCTATTTATATACCCATCCAGATGCTTTTTAAATGTTGTAATTGTACTGGCCTCCACCACATCCTCCGGCAGTCCATTCCATACACACGCCACCCTCTATGTGAAAAAGTTGCCCCTTAGGTCCCTTTTAAATCTTTCCCCTCTCACCTTAAACCTATGCCCTGCGGTTCTGGACTCCCCCACCCCAGGGAAAATACATTGGCCATTTACCCTATCCATGCCCCTCATGATTTTCTAAACCTCAGCCTCCGATACTCCAAGGAAAACAGTCCGAGCTATTCAGCCTTTCCCTCTAATTCAAACTCTCCAACATCCTTGTAAATCCTTTCTGAACCTTTTAAAGGTTTATAATATTGTTCTGATAGGAGGGAGACCAGAATTGCAAGCAATATTCCAAAAGTGGCCTAACCAATGTTCTGCACAGCCGCAAAATGACCTCCTAACTCCTATACTCAATAAAGGAAAGCATACCAAATACCTTCTTCACTATCTTATCTATCTGCGACTCCACTTTCAAGGAGCTATGAAATTACACTCCGAGGTCTCTTTGTTCAGCAAAGCTCCCAACAACCTTTCCTTTAAGTGTATAAGTCCTGTTCTGATTTGCCTTTCCAAAATGCAGCACCTCACTTTTTCTAAATTAATCTCCATCTGCCACTCCTCAGGCCCATTGGCCCATCTGACCAAGATCCCATTGTAATCTGAGGTAACCTTCTTTGCTGTCCACGACACCTTCAATTTTGGTGACTTCTGCAAACTTACTAACTGCACCTCTTATGCTCACATTCATTTATATAAATGATGGAAAGTAGAGAGGACCCAGCACCGATTCTTGTGGCACTCCACTGGTCACAGGCCTCCAGTCTGGAATGCAAGACCCCACCACCACCCTCTGTCTTCTCAGTTCTGTATCCAAATGGCTAGTTCTCCCTGTATTCCATGAGATCTAACTTTGCTAACCAGGATACCATGAGTAACCTTGTCAAACACCTTACTGAAGCTCATATAAATCACATCTACTGCTCTGCCCTCATCAATCCTCTTTGTTACTTCTTCAAAAAATACAATCAAGTTAGTGAGACATGATTTCCCACGTGCAAAGCACTTTGACTGTCCCTAACCAGTCCTTGCCTATTCAGTCCTTTCATTATTAGACTTCTGAACAAACCTCTCAAGTTTGAAATGTAATGTTGATCTCGCTCTTTATGCACATTCTCTGCAGCTGTAACAGTATATTCTTCACTCTGTTCTAATACCCTTCCATACTTTTGTATGGTATGATCTGCAAAACAAATCTTTTCACTGTACCTAGGTACATGTGACAATAATAAATCAAATCAAATCAAAAGTCCTAAATGTGTGAACCTTTATTCGAACACATTCTTTGATTTTCGGAAAGTCTAGCTGCATTTCTTTTTCTATCTCCCTCTCTCCCATAAAAACACAGACCTTCTTGTAAGATCCAGTTCCCTCTCTTCCTTCCCAAGACCAAGATAATTCATTCATTTCACTTCCAAGGTCTGTGGTCCCTCTGCTCTGGCAGTCCCAGATCAGGGACACCGAGTGTAACAGGCCACCATTCCATTCCTGACACAGAGTCCCAACGGGAGAAAGTGAGGACTGCAGATGCTGGAGATCAGAGCTGAAAATGTGTTGCTGGAAAAGCGCAGCAGGTCAGGCAGCATCCAAAGGGCAGGAGAAGAAGGGCTCATGCCCGAAACGTCGATTCTCTAGCTCTTTGGATGCTGCCTGACCTGCTGCGCTTTTCCAGCAACACATTTTCAGCACAGGGTCCCAACACCCAAGCAACAACAAACCCCTCCGCAGCAAGAGTACCTGAGCCTATCCTGTGGAGTTACCTGTGAGTACACCTATGGGAGTTGCTGTGAGTATTCCTGTACCTGTCCTGTGGAGTTACCTGTGAGTACACCTATGGGAGTTGCTGTGAATATATCTGTGTCTGTCCTGTGAATGTACCTGCATAACTTTGTGCCTCTCTAACTCTTCATCTTTAATAAAGATAGAAATTGCTGGAAAAACACAGCAGGCATGGCAGCATCTGTTAAGAGAAAACAGAGTTAACATTTGAGGTCCAGTGACTGTTCTTCAGAACCCTGGACCCTCAAATCACCGGCCCCAGAATAAGTTGCCACAGAGCTTTCAGTGAGCAGTTATCAGCCTGACACCACTACACAGTGCTGTTTCGCAGTCTACATTGTTTTGTTCATAACAATAAAAAAATTGCATCAGTTTAGTGTCTTTAACAAAGTAAAATCCCCCAAGGTTCTTCAGAAGAACAAGCAGGATTCAACAGAATTTTTCATTGAGTTACATAAGGTGTTGCTAGGACAGGGTGTTGGTTATAATCATTCTCAATAGCAAAGGGAATTTTTTAAAAAGAAGAGAAAACCAAAAGAATTGGGGTGATAGAAATTAGAAACAGAAATTGTTGAAAGTGGCTTCGCAGGTAGATAGGATAATGAAGAAGGCATTTGGTATGCTTCCTTTATTGGTCAGAGTATTGAGTACAGGAGTTGGGAGGTCATGTTGCGGCTGTACAGGACATTGGTTTGGCCACTGTTGGAATATTGAGTGCATTTCTGGTCTCCTTCCTATGGGAAAGATGTTGCGAAACCTGAAAGGGTTCAGAAAAAATTTACAAGGATGTTGCCAAGGTTGGAGGATTTGAGCTATAGGGAAAGGCTGAACAGGCTGGGGCTGTTTTCCCTGGAGTGTCGGAGGCTGAGGTGACCTTATGGAAGAATTATGAAGTATGAGGGACATAGAACATAGAACATAGAAGGATACAGCGCAGTACAGGCCCTTCGGCCCTCGATGTTGCGCCGACCGAATCCTACCTAGCCTATACTAGCCCAATAACTTCCAAATGCCTATCCAATGCCCGCTTAAATGACCATAAAGAAGGAGAGTTCACCACTGATACGGGCAGGGCATTCCATGAACTCACAACCCGCTGTGTGAAGAATCTACCCCTAACATCTGTCCTATACCTACCACCCCTTAATTTAAAGCTATGTCCCCTAGTAACACCTGACTCCATTAGCGGTAAAAGGTTCTTAGTATCTACCCTATCTAAACCCCTAATCATCTTATACACTTCTATCAGATCTCCCCTAAACCTTCTCTTCTCCAATGAGAACAGCCCCAAGTGCCTCAGCCTTTCCTCATAAGATTTTCCTACCATTCCAGGCAACATCCTGGTAAACCTCCTCTGCACTCGTTCTAAAGCTTCCACATCCTTCCTATAGTATGGCGACCAAAACTGCACACAATACTCCAGATGAGGCCGCACCAGAGTCTTATACAACTGCAACATGACCTCAGGACTCCGGAACTCAATTCCTCTGCCAATAAAGCCCAGTACACCATATGCCTTCCTCACAGCACTATTTACCTGGGTGGCAACTTTCAGAGATCTGTGTACATGGACACCAAGATCCCTCTGCTCATCCACACTACCAAGTAGCCTACCATTAGCCCAGTAATCCATCATCTTGTTATTCCTACCAAAGTGAACGACTTCACACTTAGCTACATTGAATTCCATTTGCCACATTTCCGCCCAGCTCTGCAACTTATCTATATCCCGCTGTAACCTACCACTTCCTTCCTCACTATCCACAACTCCACCGACTTTTGTGTCATCCGCAAACTTGCTTACCCAGCTTTCAAGTCCTTCCTCTAGATCATTTATAAAGATAACAAAAAGCAATGGTCCCAAAACAGATCCTTGTGGTACACCGCTAGTAACTGCGCTCCAAGATGAACATAATCCATCAACTACTACCCTCTGTCTCCTTCCAGCCAGCCAATTCCTAATCCAAACCTCTAATGTATCCTCAATGCCATACCTCCGAAGTTTTAGCATTAGCCTACCATGGGGAACCTTATCGAACGCCTTACTAAAATCCATATACACAACATCTACTGCTTTACCCTCATCCACTTCCTTGGTCACCTTCTCAAAGAACTCAATAAGGTTTGTGAGGCACGACCTGCCCTTCACAAAACTATGCTGGCTATCCCTGATCACGTTATTCCTACCCAGATGTTCATAAATCTTATCCCTTACCATTCTCTCCAAGACTTTGCCCACCACTGAAGTCAGACTCACTGGCCTATAGTTGCTAGGGCTATCCCTACTCCCTTTCTTGAACAATGGGACCACATTCGCTATCCTCCAGTCCTCTGGTACTATTCCTGTTGACAACGACGACATAAAAATCCAGGCCAATGGCTCTGCTATCTCCTCCCTAGCTTCCCATAGGATCCTGGGGTAAATGCCATCAGGCCCAGGAGACTTATCTATATTCATCCTTTCCAATATTCCCAAAACCTCTTCCCTGCATATTTCCAGGGCATCCATTCTAATTATTTGTGATTCCATATTCACATCAGCAACAGTGTCCTGTTCCTGAGTGAATACTGATGAAAAGTACTGATTTAATGTCTCGATGATTTACTGATTTAATGTCATGTATAGGGTGAATAGCTAATGTCTTTTTCCTAGGATCTGGGAGTCCAAAACTAGAGGGCATAGGTTTAGGGTGAGAGGGGAAAAGTATAAAAGAGACCTAAGTGTGTTACGTGTATGGAACGAGCTGCCAGAGGGTGTGGTGGAGGCTGGTACAATTGCAACATTTAAAAGGCATCTGGATGGATCTATGTACAGGAAGGGTTTGGAGAGATATGGGCAGGTGATGCCAGATTTTACTAGATTGGATTGGGATATCTGGTCAGCATGGACGAGTTGAACTGAAGGGTCTGTTTCCGTGCTATATATCTCTATGACTCTATGTTGGAAAGCGCAGCATTAGCGGAGAGAAATCAGAGTTAACATTTCAGATCCAGGGTTACAGGACAGGCACAGATACACTCACAGGAATACCCATTGGAACACCCACAGGAATACCCACAAATACACCCACAGGTACACCCACAGGTACACCCACAGGAATACCCACAGGCACACCCACAGGAATACCCACAAATACACCCACAGGAACACCCACAGGTACACCCACAGGAATACCCATAGGTACACCCACAAATACATTCACAGGAATACCCACAGGAAGAAACAAAGGTACACCCACAGGAATACCCACTGATACACCCACAGGAATACCCACAGGAATACCCACAGGAGCACCCACAGGAATACCCACAAATACACCCACAGGATCACCCACAGGAACACCCACAAGAATACCCATAAGTACACCCACAGGAATACCCACAGATACATTCACAGAAATACTCACAGGAATACCCACAGGTACACCCACAGGAACACCCACAGGAATACCCACAGGAGCACCGACAGGAACACCCACAGGAATACCCACAAGTACACCCACAGGAATACCCTCAGGAACACCCACAGGAACACCCACACGTATACCCACAGGAACACTCACAGGAACACCCACAAGTACACCCACAGGAATACCCACAGGAATACTCACAGGAGAACCCACAGGTATACCCACAGGAATACCCACATGAATACCCTCAGGAACACCCACAGGAATACCCACAGGAACACCCACAGGAATACCCACAGGAAGAAACAAAGGTACACCCACAGGAATACCCACTGATACACCCACAGGAATACCCACAGGAATACCCACAGGAGCACCCACAGGAATACCCACAAATACACCCACAGGATCACCCACAGGAACACCCACAAGAATACCCATAAGTACACCCACAGGAATACCCACAGATACATTCACAGAAGTACTCACAGGAATACCCACAGGTACACCCACAGGAACACCCACAGGAATACCCACAGGAGCACCGACAGGAACACCCACAGGAATACCCACAAGTACACCCACAGGAATACCCTCAGGAACACCCACAGGAACACCCACACGTATACCCACAGGAACACTCACAGGAACACCCACAAGTACACCCACAGGAATACCCACAGGAATACTCACAGGAGAACCCACAGGTATACCCACAGGAATACCCACATGAATACCCTCAGGAACACCCACAGGAATACCCACAGGAACACCCACAGGAATACCCACAGGAACACCCACAGGAATACCCACAGGAAGAAACAAAGGTACACCCACAGGAATACCCACTGATACACCCACAGGAATACCCACAGGAATACCCACAGGAGCACCCACAGGAATACCCACAAATACACCCACAGGATCACCCACAGGAACACCCACAAGAATACCCATAAGTACACCCACAGGAATACCCACAGATACATTCACAGAAGTACTCACAGGAATACCCACAGGTACACCCACAGGAACACCCACAGGAATACCCACAGGAGCACCGACAGGAACACCCACAGGAATACCCACAAGTACACCCACAGGAATACCCTCAGGAACACCCACAGGAACACCCACACGTATACCCACAGGAACACTCACAGGAACACCCACAAGAACACTCACATGAATACCCACAGGAGCACCCACAGGAATGCCCACATGAATACCCACCAGAGCACCCACAGGTACACCCACATGATTACCCACCGGAGCACCCACAGGTACACCCACATGAATACCCACCGGAGCACCCACAGGTACACCCACAGGAATACCCACAGGAATACTCACAGGAACACTCACAGGAACAGCCACAGCCACACCCACAGGAATACTCACAGATACATTCACAGGAATACCCACAGAAATACTCACAGATACACCCACAGGAATACCCATAGGAACACTGACAGGAATACCTACAGGAATATGCAGAGATACACCTTAGGAATACCCAAAGGTACACCCACAGGAATACCCACAAGTGAACCCACAGGAACACCCATACAAATGCCCACAGGAATACCCACAGGTACACCCACAGGAATACCCACAGGAACACTCACATGAATACTCACAGGAACTCCCTCAGGAACACCCACAGGAATACCCACAGGAATACCCACAGGTACACCCACAGGAATACCCACAGGAATACCCACAGGAGCACCCACAGGTATACCCACAGGAATACCCTCAGGAACACCAACAGGAACACCCACACGTATACCCACAGGTACACCCACAGGAATACCCACAGGAATACCCACAGGAACACTCAAACGAATACTCACAGGAACTCCCTCAGGAACACCCACAGGAATACCCACAGGAATACCCACAGGTACACCCACAGGAATACCTACAGGAATACCCTCAGGAACACCCACAGGAACACCCACAAGTACACCCACAGGAATACCCACAGGAATACTCACAGGAGAACCCACAGGAGCACCCACAGGTATACCCACAGGAATACCCACAGGAATACCCTCAGGAACACCCACAGGAATACCCACAGGAACACCCACAGGAATACCCACATGAATACTCACAGGAACTCCCTCAGGAACACCCACAGGAATACCCACAGGAATACCCACAGGTACACCCACAGGAATACCCACAGGAATACCCACAGGAGCACCCACAGGTATACCCACAGGAATACCCTCAGGAACACCCACAGGAACACCCACAGGAACACCCACAAGTACACCCACAGGTATACCTACAGGTACACCCACAGGAATACCCACAGGAACACTCACATGAATACTCACAGGAACTCCCTCAGGAACACCCACAGGAATACCCACAGGAATACCCACAGGTACACCCACAGGAATACCCACAGGAATACCCTCAGGAACACCCACAGGAACACCCACAGGAATACCCACAAGTACACCCACAGTAATACCCACAAGTACACCCATAGGAATACCCACAGGAATACCCACAGGAGCACCCACAGGAACACCCACAGGAATACCCACAGGAATACCCACAGGAACACTCACACGAATACTCACAGGAACTCCCTCAGGAACACCCACAGGAATACCCACAGGAATACCCACAGGAATACCCTCAGGAACACCCACAGGAACACGCACAGGAATACCCACAAGTACACCCACAGGAATACCCACAGGAGCACCCATAGGTATACCCACAGGAATACCCACAGGAATACCCTCAGGAACACCCACAGGAATACCCACAGGAATACCCACAGGAATACCCACAGGAACACTCATACGAATACTCACAGGAACTCCCTCAGGAACACCCACAGGAATACCCACAGGAATACCCACAGGAATACCCTCAGGAACACCCACAGGAACACCCACAGGAATACCCACAAGTACACCCACAGGAATACCCACAGGAATACCCACAGGAGCACCCACAGGAACACCCACGGGAATACCCACAGGAATACCCACAGGAACACTCACACGAATACTCACAGGAACTCCCTCAGGAACACCCACAGGAATACCCACAGGAATACTCACAGGAACAGCCACAGGTACACCCACAGGAATACCCACAGATACATTCACAGGAATACCCACAGAAATACTCACAGATACACCCACAGGAATACCCATAGGAATACTGACAGGAATACCTACAGGAATATGCAGAGATACACCTTAGGAATACCCAAAGGTACACCCACAGGAATACGCACAAGTGAACCCACAGGAACACCCATACAATACCCACAGATACACCCACAGGAATATCCATAGGTACACCCACAGGAATATCCATAGGTACACCCAAAGGAATACCCATGGAACTACCGATAGAAATACCCGCAGATACACCTACAGTATCATGCACAGGTAGACCTACACTACTGTCCAGCAGGGTGTTCCATGAAGTTAGACACAATATCAAGAAAGGAACACAATATATAGTCACAAACCAGGATGGTGTACTCCATATGGTAGTTTTCTGATTTCCTGATGAAGGGCTTATATTCAAAACACCGACTCTCCTGCTACTCGGATGTTGCCTGTGAGGTGTGCTTTTTCAGCACCACACTCTTGACTCTGGTTTTCTCAAAAGTCTGCTGCCTTGGTTCTACAGGCTGTTAGTTAGGGATTTCAAAATACTGTAAAAAAACGATTGGTGAGTTACTTGTACACACATGATATACACTGCTATCATTGTACATCAGTGATGGCCCAAGTGACTGTTTAGGTGGTGACAATCAAGTGGGTTGCTTTGTCCTGGATGGTATTGAGCTTCTTGAGTATTGTTTGAGTTGCACTCATCCAGGTAAATGGGGAATATTCCATCTCAGTCCAGACCTGGAGTTTGTAGATGGTGGACAGGCTTTGGGGAGTCAAGAGTTGAGTTACTGTCAGATCTGTAGCCTCGGAGCTGCTCTTGTAATCATTGCATTTGCATGGCTAGTCTAATTCACCTTCTGGTCAATGGTAAGCCTTGGCAAGTTGACTTTGGGAGATTCAATGATGGTGTTGCATTGAATGTCAACGAGTGATAGCTCTTGTTGGAGCTGATCCTTGCCTGGCATTTGTCTGGCATGAATGTTACTTGCTATTTCTCATCCCAAGCCAAGATATTGTTCAGGTCTGGTCACATATGGACAAGTTCCTGCAAGCCTATTCCCATATTCAATGAAATCATGGCTGAACTTGGATCTCAACAGCACTATCCCACCCTGTCTACAACTCTGGTGTTTCACTTAGATGCCAAAATTCTATCACCACTTGCGAGTTCCCCTCCAAGCCACTCAGTATTCTGACTTGGAAATATATTACTGTTCCTTCACTGTCACTGGGTCAAAATGTTGGAACTCCCTTCCCAAGGGTACTATAGATCTACCTACACCACATGTACTGCGACGGTTCAAGAAGGCAGCTCATCACCACCTTCTCAAGGGCAACTAGGCCCAGGAAATGAATGTTGAACCAATGTTGAGACATCTCTCGAATATATTTTTAAAAATAATGTTTGGCCAGGTTAACTGGATAAGAAACAACAAGAAGGAATCTAAGAGATTCAATTATACTTACACTAACCTCTTCCTTGTTGTACATGAACCTGTTTTTACATTCTTTCATGAAATGTCCATGGCAAGGCCAGTATTTGTTGCCCATTTCTACTTGCTACTGACTGACTGCTTTGCTCGGTCATTTCAGAGGATAAATGAGACCTCACCACATTGTTGTTAGTCTGGGTTCATATATAATTCAGGCTAAGTAAACAACAACAGATTTATTTCCCTAAAGGGAATTACTGAACCTGATGGGTACCTTTCAATAATTGTTTCATGCTCATTACTTACCAATGTCTAACTTTCAATTGAATTGCAGCCATGCTGGGTGTGGAACCCAATTTGCCAGGGTATTGGGCTGGAACCCAAGGTTATTAATCTCGTGAAATTCCTACCAGGTCATCATCTACCCTTTTACTTCTCTCTCCCCCTTATAGAGTTCATACAGCATGGAAAAAGTCTATTGGTTCAAGATGTCCATGCCAACCAGGTTTCCCAAGCTGAATTAGTCCCACTTACCTATATTTGCCCTATATCTCTCAAAATCTTTCCTGTCTATGTACATGTCTAAATATCTTCTCAATGTTGTAGTATCTACCACTTCCTCTGGCAGTTCATTCACATGCGAACCACTCTCTGTGAGAAAAGGTTGCCCCTCAAGTCCCTTTTAAATCTTTCTCCTCTCACCTTAAAAATATGCTAACAATGGTTTTGAACTCCCCCACCCTGGGGAAAAGATCTTTCCATTCACCTTACCTTGCCATTTATGATTTTATAAACCTCTGTAAGATTACACCTCAAACACCTACGCTCCAGAGGTCCAAGTCCCAGCCTATCCAGCCTTTCCTTACAACTCAAACCCTCTATTCCCAGCAACCTCCCTGGTAAATCTTTTCTGGACCCTCTCCAAGTTAATAATATCCTTCCTAAAACAAGGTGATCAGAACGATACGAAAGTGAGGACTGCAGATGCTGGAGATCAGAGGTAAGATTAGAGTGGTGCTGCAAAAGCACAGCAAGTCAGGCAGCATCCGAGAGGCAGAAAAATCTACATTTCAGGCAAAAGCCCTTCATCAGGAATGGGTGATCCTGCTCTTCGGATGCTGCTGTACTTTTCTAGCACCGCTCTGATCAGAACTATACTCAGTACTCCAGAAGAGGTCTCACCAATATGCAATACAATTTCAACATGGCGTCCCAACTCCCATACTCAATAGTCTGAGCAATGAAGGCAAGTGTGTTAAATGTCTTCTGAACACCCTGTCTACCCATAATGCAACTTTCAAAGAACTACATACCTGAACCCCTACTTCTCTCTGTTCGACAACATTATTCAGGGCCCTAGCATTAATTGTATAAGTCCTGCCCTTATTCGTTTTACCAAAATGCAACACCTCACATTTCTCCAAATTAAACTCCTTTTGTCACTACTCAACCCATTGGCCCAATTGATCAAGATCCCTTTGTAATATTAGAAAACTGTCTTCACTGGCCACTATACCACCACTTTTGTTGTCATCCACAAACTTACTAATCATGCCTCCTAAATTTTCATCCAAATTTTCATATAAATTACAAACGGCAGTGGACCCATTACCGATCCTTGAAGAATAACCCGGACTACCATCCTCTGTCTCCTACCATCAAGCCAATTTTGTATCCAATTTATAAGATCTCTCGAATTCCATGTGCTCTAACTTTACTAACCGGTCTACCATGTGGAACCTTACCAAAGGCTTTATGAAAGTCCACATTGACAATGTCTACTTCTCTGTCTCCTCATCTATCTTTTTGGTTATGCCCTTAAAAACTCAATCAAGTTTGTGAGATATGATATCCCATGTGCAAAGCCATGCTGACTATCTCTAATCAGTCCTTGCCTCCCCAAATGCATGTAAATCCTACCTCTCGGAATCTCTGGCAACAATTACCCATCACTGATGTCAGGCTCACCAGTGTATTGTTTCCAGGTTTCTCCTTACAGCATTTTTAAAATAAAGGCACAATATTCGCCATCCTCTTGTCTTCCGGCACCTCACTCGTGGTTATAGATGATACAAATATCTCTGTTATGGGCAGCACAATTTCTTCCCTAGCTTCCTACAATGCCTGTGTTATTACTGTCACTAATCTCTTCCATTGCACATACTTGTAGAAGCTTTACAATCTTGAAGATATTTTTAAGTGTCTTGCCTGGTATGTTCTGTTTTCTCCTGTATTAATGGTTTGTTGGTCCTTTGTTGGTTTTAAAGCCCTCCTGTCCATCACGCACAAATCTTCATGCCAACATTATAAGCCTCTTTGTTCAATTTCATTTTAAGCTGATCTAATTTAGTTAGTCAAAGAGGGACCAGATTTTCCATTTCCTTCCTATTGTCAATGGACACATGGGACATTGCTTGTGTCCCTGTGAGTACATACATGAGTGCTCTTACAAGGGTCAACACAATTTCAGCCATTGTGACCCATGGTGGAGGATAATCAACATATCCTGTTGATAATAGTCATACTTGATATTATCCAAAAAGCATCAATGAGGAAATCTCTCGGTCAATGGCAAATAATTCGTCTCCTGACTCCCCAAAGCCTGTCCACCTTCTACAAGGCACAAGTCAAGAGTATAATGGAATACTCCCCACTTACCTGGATGGGTGCAGCTCCAACAACACTCAAGAAGCTCAAGACCATTCAGTCTTTGTCTTCTATGGCAGTCACTCAGGAAGGAAGACAGCTCCTGGTTTCATTTTGGGATTGTAGACGCTGAAGTGAATAAACCATCCAACGATGGGTCCTCACAATTTGCCACATGTGAGGTGGCTGCTGTTTGAAGAGGCCAGTGGTGGCATGTTCGGATTTTCACACACCCTAGGTGAAAGTGAGGACTACAGATGCTGGAGATTAAACTCAAGGATAGAGTGGTGCTGGAAATGCACAGCAGGTCAGGCAGCATGCGAGAAGCAGGAAAATCAGTGTTTCGGGCAAAAAGTCTTCATCAGGAACCTTTTCACACACCCTCCCTGATAACTGCCCTTCACCTCCTCTGGGCCTGTCAGAGACAATGCTCAAAATGATGCTTTTGTGAGTACTTTCAGTTTATTCCAGATTGCAACATCTCTATTGAAGGAAATGCTTCACTTCATCTCTCCAGCATTTTCTTGCCAATTATCTTAAATCTCTATCTTCCAGTTGTCAGTCCTCATTGTGGTAGAAACAAAGATTTGTTTTTTTTTGGAAAGTCGCGATTTGAAACAGTATTAATTCTCAACTGTTCTACACTCTGAAATACCTGTTCCAAAGGTCATGGGTCATGGTTCCATTGCCAATTGTTGGAAAAAAATCCAGTTGGGTCACGAGTGTCCTTTAGGGAAGGAAACTGCCATCCTTACCTTGCCTGGCATACATGTGACTCCAGATCTGCAGCCATGTGGTTGACTTTTAACTGCCTTCTGGGAAATTAGGGATCGACAAAAAATACTGGCCTAGCCAGCGACACCCTCTTCTCATGAATGAATAAAAAATACCAACTTTGTACTTTTTCAAAAGGTTACTGTGATGAAGGTAAACAGTGAAGTTGCCATACTCTTACCGGACCATTGGCTGCTGTTTCCTGATGGTGACTTAAATGGAGGTGACCACACCTCAGGGGAGGGCAGATGCATAGCAGCCTTAGCTGGTGCAGGAATTGAACCATCACTAACCAGCCATCCAGCCAACTGAGCTAAACTGACCCATTGCCAAAGCTGTGGGGCTCTGGGTTTGTAAGGGGAGCCTCACCAGACAATGGGTTTAGATTGATACATCACAGACAAACTCAGCACGCTGCACAATCATTATTCAATCACATGCATCCTTCAGAAGAGGATGCTACTTGATACCTGCATTTTCCTACCATTTTGAACAGATGTAGTTTTGTGTGTTCCTAAACAAAGACTCTCTTGCTTAGACTTCCAGCCCAATCTCAATCATTAAAAATGTATTCATAACTAAACCACTCACATGGAAGATTGTGGATTTAGAATATTGTGTCCAGATGTGGTCACCAGAAGGAATATGAAGGCTTTGGAGAGGGTCCAGAAATGGTTTACCAAGAGAGTATTAGGTATGAGGAAAGATTGGATAAACTTGCTTTGGTTTCACTTGGACATCAGAAGCTGAGGGGCAACCTGACAGAAGTTTACCAAGTTCTGGGAGGCATGGATTAGATGAATTGTCTGAGTCTTTTTCCCACGGTAGAAATAGCAATAACTAGGGGACATAGGTTTAAGGTAAAAGTCTTTTTCTTCATTATGTGTTGACAACATCACTGGCTAAGTACAGCATTTAACGTGCTTATCTCAAGGGCAGTAAAGAGTCAAAATCAGAGGTAACACCAAGTGGATTTTCATAGTTTGTGGATTTTGAGAGAACAGGAAGATGAAAGGAGGAGGTATTGGGAGTAAACCTGCCTTCTTAAAAAGAATGAAAAAGAATATGGCTTAATAATGGCTCTTGATTTCAATAAAGTGGTAAAAAAGACAATAGGAATAATGTTTTAAGAAAGGGAGAACAAATCTTTATCTTTCATGTCCTCAAGATATCCTGAAGCACTTAATGGGCAATTAAGCATGCCAAAAGTGTAGTCACTGTTGAAATGTTACAAACATGACAATCTCGCACACACGAAGGTCTCGCAAAGGGGAATGGTCTCAACAAAAAATGGTCTATTTTTTGTTGATTGATTTGGAGGTGTCGATGTTGGACTGGGGTGTACAAAGTTAAAAATCACACAACACCAGGTTGTAGTCCAACAGGAATCACTACCTTTCGGAGCACTGCTTCTTTGTCAGGTGGTTGTGGAGAATGAGATTGTCAGACACAGAGTTTATAGCAAAAGTTTACAGTGTGATGCAACTGAAATGATATATTGAAAAAGACCTGGATTGTTTGTTAAAGTCTTGTATCTTTTAGAATGACCGTGTTGGTTTCAGTTCTTTCATATGTAAATCCCAAAACTTTTTTTAAAGTTACATTCTCAAGCGAACTTTAACAATAGGTGCCATGTCAGCTCAGATAATGCATTGAAGGTGTGAGGTGCCCTGTGTGAGGCTGTCTGTGCCAATGCGCAGACTGATTCAATTTCTAAAAAAGGGATTTACAGAATCCTTCATGGATTCATGCAGTTTTTAGGGCTTTATTGATGTTGTTTGATGGGTAACTGTTGGGCAGGACATTGAGGAAAACCCTTTGAATCCTGCCATAGGAAAAGACAGACAGGGTGATGGTCCAAAGTCCCAACTAAAGGGCAGCACTTTTGAAAATGCCCCACTCCCTCAAGTCATACAGTAAATCCTAACTTCAAGTCCCAACATCTGCCATTGCGGGATTCAAACCCAAGTTCCCAGAACATTACTTAGCTCGCTGGATTAACAGCCCAGCAATTACACCACTACACCATCGCCTCCTCATATCAGCAGAGTTATCCGATGGGATAATACACTTTATGTTGGTGTGGACAGGATTGTGGGGGGACGGGGGTGGGAGAGTTTGTTTAATCTGTACCATCAAACAGAGAAGAGAGAAGAGGACAAGGAGAAAAGACAACTATCCTAAAACTGTAAAAAAATGTACATCCTTTCTACTATGTCCTCGAAAACACAGACAACAGTGAGCAGAATTTTTTCTCCTGCTTGTTTCTCTGGGTATTAACCAGCCCCTGAGGTGCTCATTACTGTCCTGTTCTTGGAGTACCTCAGCTCTGGTAATGACTTTAATTCCCCCCTGACTGCTGCCTGTTTCTATATTTGTTTGCACTGCATTGCACAGATAATGGGTAGACCTGCTGCTAAACAAACAAGGAATCTTCCAAGTGGTTACCACAGCAAAACACATTGCATTCACCAGTCCTTTAAGGGTTAACCAATGGTTTCACACCCTCGTTGCTTGAACGAGGAGTACATGAGTTTGCTTTCATCCATCTCTGTCATTCTTGTTTTCCTTTTGTTCTGCAGATGATGGCTCCCAAACCATGGAATAAGAGTAATTGGTCTCCTCGCTGGTCCTCTGGCCAATACTTGGCCCTCAACGCACATCGTTAAAACCTCATAGTTCTTTGTGGGAGCTCGTTTCTGTAAATTGACTGCTGCGCTTCTCCTACATTGCAGTGGTGAAACTTGTAAAATACGCAAGAAGAGGGCAACACAGATGGACAGAATGGTCTCCTCCTGTGCCTATATGCTTCACTGCAAACATCAGATTGTCAACTTTTAAATCCAAGGTTATGTGGTGTAATCTCCAGCTCCCTGCCCACTAACTCCATCTCACTTCACTCAACCACCCTTCGGTTATTGGCTGTCAACACAGAAGGAAGAACCCTGCACAGCACAGGAACAGGCCCTTCGACCCACCAAGATTGTGCCGACACATGTAAACTGAAAACCTTTCATCTCTGTGTGGTTGGTATCCCTCAGTTCCCTGCCCGTTCCTGTAGCTGTCAAGATGTTGCTCTGGATCACATGTAGGCCAGCTCAGATAAGGTCAGCAGTTTCCCTTGTTAAAGAGTATTATTGAACCAGATCAGTTTTTCCAGCAATGGATTCATAGTCATCAATAGATTCTTAATTCAAGATTTTCTTTTAAACTGAATTCAATGGCAGAGCTTGAGAATTTGAATACTGGAGCAAGGATGTTTTGCGCAGTCTTGATCTCCTAGTCTGAGGAAGGATATTCTGGCTATTGAGGGAATGCAGTGAGGTTCAACAGATTGATTCCCGGGATGGCAGGACTGACATGTGGATTGATTGGGCTTGTACTTGTTGTAATTTCAAAGAATGAGAGGGGGATCTCAAAGAACCATACTAAATCCTGATAGGACTGAACGGGCTAGATGCGGGAAGACTGTTCCCAATATTGGGCAAGTCCAAAATCCGGGGTCACAGTCTAAGAGTAAGGGGTAAGGACTGAGACGAGGAAGACCTTTTCACTCATGGAGCTGTGGACCTGTGGAATTCTCTCACACAGAAAGCAGTTGGGGGCAGTTCATTAGATATATTCAAGAGAGAACTGAACGTGGTCCTTGTAGCTGAAGGGATCGGTGGGGGGGGATAGGGAGAGGTCGGGAAGGGGTTACTGAGATTGCGTGACCAGCCATGATCATACTGAATGGTGGTGAAGGCTTGAAGGGCCGAATGGACTACTCCTGCACCTTGTTTCTATGTTTCAAATTCTGCCATGGCAGGATTCGGGTCCCCAGAACATTAACAGTCCACTGATAATACCACAAAGCCGTAGCCTCACTATTAAAAAGAGATGTGTGAGGCAATTTTTTTTCACGAAGAGCTGGTACGTGCCTGGAATGTGCTGCCAGAGGTGGTTGAGGAGGTGAATACAATGGACTGATTGGTCAAAGACAAGTGTTTGACGGAACAATGATGACCTTTGGCCAAATGTAGAAAATACCAGATTCTGTACTTTGTCCTTTCTTTCTTACAGCATGTCAAGACTCATCTATGACTTGCAGCTCCATTTTTCTGTCTTTTTACTCATAAACCTTGATTCCCTCAGAAATTAAAAATTGATTCTGTTGGGCTTGGTTGGAGGCTGTAGGAGTGTAGGGTGAGGTGACCTGAAGTGTACCGAGCCCCACCTATACCTTGGAAGATCATTATTAATCATGGTTGTTTATAAAATCAAATCCAAGGTCATTTCTGCACAACATTCTCATGTTCCTTGGATGCTGCCTGACCTGCTGTGCTTTTCCAGCACCACACTTTCAGCTCTGATCTCCAACATCAAAAGTCCTCACGTCCTCTCAGTACAACATCCTGACCATCCTCCAGTCCTTTCTCACTCTCATTAGCGCCCATGAATGATTCCTTACCACCCTTGCACTCATCATTACCTCCAAGCTCTGCTCTGAATAAAATACATTAAATGTAGCAACAGAAGTAGGCCATTCAGTCCATCAAGTTGCTCCATCATTTAATACAATCATGGCTGATCTGTCAAACCTTAATTCCACTTTCTTGCCTCTTCCCAATAACCCTCGATTCCCTTCCTGAATAAAAATCTATCTATCTCGACCTAACACTTGCCTAGCTGACACCCTCCTTTTTAATGATTTTGCAAGGATGTTCCTCATCCCAACCCCCGCCCCCAACCCCGGCTCCACTCCCTGACCTGATCTGACCTCTCAATGGTGTCCTTTTACCACTCCATCACCCACCTTCCCCCAACCACTGCATCAATGTGATCTGTTCTCTTCCTCTCCTTTTCTTGGTATCTCATGCGGGAGGTTGAGGAGATCCCATTCCTTCCCCCAAACTCCCAAGGCCCACATGCCAACCCAGTGAGTGACAAATAGAGAGGGTGAGAAAGAGAGAGAGAGAGACAGTGCGAGCTCAACAATGAGTGAGAGAGGCTGAACAAGAGAGAGAGTGCAAGACGCACACACACACACACACCCCTTAGTTAGACACTCTTTCTCATTCTACCCTTTCTCCTTCATATTCTTTTTCTAAATCTATTCACAGACCGAGCGAGACATGAGGGGGAGTACGGTGCATGAAAGTTAACCTGCTTCAAATCTCCATTTCAGATTAATTGCATACACGCCAGTTTAGAATGTTTGCCACCAGCGATACACACAGGTTAAACCCATAAGATCATAAGATGGAAGAATGGAATTGCATCATGTGGCCCATTGAGTCTGCTCCACTATTTGGTCATGGCTGATATGTTTTTGAACCCTATTCTCCTGCCTTCTCCCCATAACCTTCGATCCCCTCACTAATCAAAAGCCAATTGATGTATGTGTTAAATACTACTCAATGACATGGCCTTTACAGCCTTCTTCACTTAGCCTCAGTGTCTCCCTTTCCTGGAGACCAGAGTTTGGGGCCTAGTCTACCTCCTGCTGCTTCCTTGACTTAAATGAAAAAATACAAAACGTTTTATTAGCCAACTTGCTACTTGGCAATTTTTCATTGAATCATTCAGGATAGAAATGAACTTTTTTTTAGATTAGGTTACTTACAGTGGGGGAACAGGCCCTTCGGCCCACCAAGTCCACACTGACCCGCAGAAGCGCAACCCACCCATACCCCTACATTTACCCCTTCACCTATTGCTACAGGCAACTTAGCATGGCCAATTCTCCTAACCTGCACATTTTTGGATTGTGGGAGGAAACCGGAGCACCCGGGGGAAACCCGCACAGACACGGGGAAAACGTCCATACAGAGAGTCGCCTGAGATGGGAACTGAACCTGGGTCGCTAGAGCTGTGAGGCAGCAGTGCTCACCACTGTGCCACCGTGCTGCCATAATGGTCATTTATAGGAAATAGTCATAGAGCTAGAGAGATATACAGCACAGAAAGAGACCCTTCAGTTCAACTCATCACTGCTGATCTAGTCCCATTTGCCAGCACTTGGCCCATATCCCTCTAAACCCTTTCCATTCATATACACACCCAGATGCCTTTTTAATGCTTTAATTGTACCAGCCTGCACCATTTCCTCTGGTAGCTCATTCCATACACATACCAACCTCTGCCTGAACAAGTTGTCACTTTTATATTTTTCCCCTCTCACTCTAAACCTATACCCTCTAGTTCTGGACTCTCCGCCCCCAGGGAAAGATGTTAGCTATTCACCCTGTACATGCCCATTATACTTTATAACCCTCTATAAGGTCACCCCTCAACCTCTCACGCTCCAAGGAAAACAGCATCAACCTGTTCAGCCTCTCTTTATTGCCGAAACCCTCCAACCTCGGCAGCATTCTTGTAAATCTTGAGTCTTTGTTTTAAGTCATCAGTTAATTACTTTGTAATTGCTCCATCTTTTGCTTTACAGATTATCTGTTTTCTCCACACTTCCTTTTTTCGAGCTTCATGTCTTGTGTTGTGCCAAACCAAATCTCAGCTGCTGAGGAATGGAAGGATCACAAGGAGCCTGATTGTTTGTTGGACGGATGGCAAAACAGGTTATTTTCCCTTCAATCTAAACAGCAAATACTGCAAATGCTCAACATGAATGTGTGGGCGGCACGGTGGCACAGTGGTTAGCACTGCTGCCTCACAGCGCCTGTAGACCTGGGTTCAATTCCTGACTCAGGCGACTGACTGTGTGGAGTTTGCACGTTCTCCCTGTGTCTGCGTGGGTTTCCTCCGGGTGCTCCGGTTTCCTCCCACAGTCACAAAGATGTGCGGGTCAGGTGAATTGGCCAAGCTAAATTGCCCGTAGTGTTAGGTAAGGGGTAAATGTAGGGGTATGGGGTGGGTTGCGCTTCGGCGGGTCGGTGTGGACTTGTTGGGCCGAAGGGCCTGTTTCCACACTGTAAGTCTAATCTAAGTCTGGCAGCATCTGTGCAGAGAGAGAGACTGAGATCAGTGACTCTTCATCAGAACCACCGATGATCATGAACCTGAAGGAGTCACATTGGACTAGAAACATTAACACCCTCTTATCCACATATGCTGCCTGGTCTTCTGAGTATTTCCACTTCAACTATCTCACATTTGCTTTTTAAGTACTCAATGCTGTGCATTTGTAAATTTGGTTTGTTTCAGTTTAACGTGAGAAAGCATCTATCGCACAATGCAAAATCAAATTTTTCCATTAACAAAGTCAAAGGCTTTTGAAAGTTGCCATCTGGTTATAGCATAGGTCTTTGGACCAGTTTGGTCTAGTTTTTGGCAATCCAAAATCAATGGGCAGAAAGGCCAAACTGTACTGTATAATTATCAGGCAGGTTTATAGAAGCACATTGCAAAATATGAACAATGTTCAATGTTCAACAATAAGGAAAGAGCAGAGATTGCAAATGAGTGCTGTGTATCTATCCTCACAGTAGAACACATTAAGGTTTTAAAATGTGGGGAACGGAAGGTCTTCTGAAGATGAGTCCTAAAGTATTTAAATTAGTACTCGGCTTAATGCTATAAAAAACCACCTTCTCAAGAACAGTCAGGATGAGTAAGAGAGAAAGTGAAGACTGCAGATGCTGGAGAGTCAGAGTCGATAATTGTGGTGCTGGAAAAGCATCCAAGGAGCTGGAGAATCGATGTTTCAGGCATAAGCCCTTCATCAGGAATGCGCATAGTCAATGCTGTCCAAACCAATGAAGCCTACATCCCCCGAATGAATTTTAAAATTCCTCTGGACCTGATGGTTTTGTGGGTTTGTAATAAATTGCTGCACAGATAGTGAATGCTTTGGCTTTGATCTTCCAAATTACTTTGATTTTGGATTGGTACCCTTGAACTGGAAGGCAATCACTGAAACCCCACTGATGAAGAAAAATGGAGGAGAGAAAACAGAAAACTAAGCTGGGTAGGCTGAGAAACAAAAATGGGAAAAATGACGTGCAAATGAAGCTAAAGTTTTTCAGTGGAGTGAATGAAAGATATTATTGTCACATGCATTTTACAGTGAGCAAGACAATAAAATACAGTGAAAAGCTTTTGGTTTGGGTTTGCAATGAGCTGCTTGGAAATGTGGTGGAGGCAGGTACAAACGAGGCATTCATGAGGGCATTAGATGAAATGGTGCACAGGAATATGGGGGAAGAGGCAGGAGACTGACACAAAGGCACCATAGGCACATTTGGGGCGCCTCCTTTGGGGCGGTGCGGTGGCTCAGCAGTTAGCACTGCTGCCTCACAGCGCCATGGACCCAGGTTCAATTCCATCCTCGGGCAAATGCCTGTGTGGAGTTTGCACAATCTCTCAGTGTCTGCGTGGGTTTCCTCCAGGTGCTCCAGTTTCCTCCCACAATTCAAAGATGTGCAGGTTAGGTAGATTGGCCATGTTAAATTGCCTATAGTGTTCAGGAATGTGTAGATTAGGTGCATTAGTCAGAAGTAAATGTAGGGGAATAGGTCTGGGTTGGTTACTCTTCAGAGGGTCGGTGTGGACCTGTTGGGTCAAAGGGCCTGTTTCCACACTGTGGCGATCTAAGCAATTCTGTGATACTGTAAAGATCCTTTATCAGCAATGAGACAGCAGGGCGTGTGGAAATGATGATATCACTGAGCAGATTCCACATGGATTTATAAAAGGGAGGTTGCATTGTGAAAATCCGCAAAGATTTTTTTCAGGTTGTGAGTAGCCTCAACATTACAGATTAGAGGAAGCAGTGAGCAGACGCAGTTTGGTGACAGTTGGCCAGCTAAGATGTTCTTGCACAAACTTATGACTCTTGAAATTCTCTACCCTATGGATCGCTGGTTGTTTTGTGTTTAACAATTCAGACAAAGATCAATAGATTTTTTTGATGTAGAGATGCCAGTGTTGGACTGGGATGAACAAAGTCAGAAGTCACATGACACCAGGTTACAGTCCAATAGGTTTATTTGAAATCACAAGCTTTCAGAGCACTGCTCCTTCATCAGGTGAAGGCAAATACTCTGAAAAGCTCCGAAAGCTTGCGAATTCAAATAAACCTGTTGGACCCTAACCTGGCGTCGTGTGACTTCTGAATAGAATTTTTTGGCACTGAAGTAATCAGGAAGTATGTGGCTGGGGAGGGAAAACCACAATAAGGTGGAAGATCAACTGTGAACTTGTTGAATAGCCATGGACCAAATGGTCTACTCCTGCTCTTATTTATCATGTCCTTATAAAAGCCCTTGACATAGTGAAAAGGAGGAATGATGCTGCTGTGTCAGCGTTGCTGTGTGAGAACCTTAACAGTGAGTTCAGGCCAAGATTAATAAATTGCACAACCCAAGACAATTGACCAGCTGGCAAAGTTACCTGAGCGAGTTGCACAAGTGAAGAATCTAAATTTTCCACAAATTAAGCAACAGATGTAAGAATCATTCAGGGTGTGAGTTCAGGGCATTCTCTAGTCTCTTTCCAATTGGGACTAAGACTGCAGCACAAATGTATTCTTAGTTGAGGACAAATTGGCACTAAAACCCACTCTCTGAGTTTCCTACTCCACTGGGCTGTTCACAGTTGCATTTTTCCAATATAAAATCTCTTGCTTCAGGACATATTCTAATTAGAAAAGTAAGATTCATAAATTTCATAATCACTTTTAATTAGTGTGCGCCTATATTTGTCCTAATTTTGCTAATTAGGAAAGTCAGTGTTCATGGGTCTCCCCCATGTGTACGGCTCTTCTGTATTAATGGCTACAATTGCGGGCACAAATATTCTCCTTATCTTTCTAGGTCACTTAGAAGAGCAGAGTCACAGGCTTGCATACATATCGGATTTTGAAGAAAACAGCTCAGAAATGTTTAAATGGATCCGAGATATTGTGAAAAGTGAGTGACTCCATCCCAATTAATTTGGCCAACAGTTGCAGCACAGCATGATCCAACAGTGAAGACAGGCGAGACAGTTAATCTGATATGGAGTGAAAGCTACAGAGAGAAATGTAAGAGGTGCGGGAGAATTAAAACTGCAGTGGTCGGGACACTGATTGTTTTTTTGCTCCGAAGGTTAAAGACTTGGAATTCTCGGGTGAGTAACTTGACTCCTGTCTCTCCAAAGGCAAAGTGAGGACTGCAAATGCTGGAGATTAAAGTCAAGAATGTTGAGCTGAAAATGCACAGCAGGTCAGGTAGCATCCGGAGAGCAGGAAAATCAACGTTTCGGGCAAAAGCCCTTCATCACCTGCTGTGCTTTTCCAGCACCACACTCCTGATTCCTGCCTCTCCAAACTCTGTCCATCATCTACAAGGCACAAGTCAGGAGTATGATGGAGTAACCTCTCACTTGCCTGGATGGGTGCAGTTCCAACAACACTCAGGAAGCATGACACCATCCAGGACAACGCAGCGCAATTGATTGGCACCACAATTTCAACCCTCACTCTCTTGATCATCAGTGTACAGTGGCAATCAAGGGGGCACTCAGTGATGGTCATACAGTTATAGAGGGTTACAGCATGGAAACAGTCCCTTCAGACCAACTCGCCCATGCTGCACAGTTTTCACAATTTAAACTAGTCTGATTTCCTTGTGTTTGGTCCTTATCCCTACATACCTATCCCATCTATGTAACTGTCCAAATGTTTCTGAAATGACAAATTGTACTGGCCTCCAATACTACCTCTGACACCCTGTTCCAGACACTCACCATCTTCTGTGTGAAAGAATTGTCCCTATGGACCCTCTTGTATCTCTCCACCTCTCCTCTAGTTTTAGGCTGTCCAACCATGGGGAAAAGCTGTCACGTATCTACCTTATCTATCCCTCTCATGATTTTATATACCTTTATAACATCACCCCTCCGTCTCCTGTGCTCCAGGGAAAAGTCCCAGCCTATCCAGCCTCTCCTCATAACTTAAACTTTCCAGTCCAGGTACCATCTGAGTAAATCTTTTCTGCACTCCTTCCAGTTTAATAATATCCTTTCTGTAGTAGGATGCCTGGAACTACATGCGGTATGCCAAATGTGAACCCACCAGCATCTCATACAGCTGCAACAAAACATCGCAACTCAATACTCAGCGCTCTGACCAATGAAAGCAAGCATGCTGAGAGCCTTCATCATCACCCTGTCTACCTATGACTCCACTTTCAAGGGGCTATGAACTTGTATTCCCAGATCTCTTTATTCTATAACACTCCCAAGGGTTCTAACATTGACTGTATAAGTACTGCCTTGATTTGATCCTCCAAATTGCAACACCTCGCATTTATCTAAATTAAATTCCATCTGCCATTCCTCAGCCTGTTGGCCCAGTTGATCAAGATCTCACTGTATTCCCAGATAACCTTCTTCATTGTCCACCATACCATCAATCTTGGAGTCACCTACAAACGTACCAACCATAAATGCTCATCCAAATCATTCATATAAATGATGAATTGCAGTGGACCCAGCACCAATCCCTGGCCTCCAATTTGAGAAACAATCCTCAAAACCACCACCCTCTGTCTTCTACCTTCTAGCCAATTTTGTATCCAATTGGCTAGCTCTCTGTGGATGCCATGAGATTTAACCTTACTCAACACCTACAATGCAATACATTGGTCATGCCAATGAACGTCAAGAGTCAATTATTAGATTTTGTCTTATTAGAGATGGCCATCTGCCAGAGTATGTATGGCATAAATTAGATTCCTTGCAGTGTGGAAACAGGCCCTTCAGCCCAACAAGTCCACATCTATCCACCGAAGCGCAACCCACCCATTCCCCTACATTTACCCCTTTACCTAACACTACATGCAATTTAGCATGGCCAATTCACCTAACCTGCACATCTTTGGACTGTGGGAGGAAACCGGAGCACTCGGAGGAAACCCACGCAGACACAGGGAGAATGTGCAAACTCAACACAGTCAGTCGCCTGAGTCGGGAATTGAACACAGGTCTCTGGCGCTGTGAAGCAGCAGTGCTAACCACTGTGCCATTGGGCCACCCACTCAATGTTACTTCCCACTTGTCAGCCCAAATCTGGATTTTGTCTAGGTCTTGCAACATTTAAATATGAAAAAGTAACAAAGAGGACTGATGAGGACAGAGCGGTAGACGTGATCTATATGGACTTCAGTAAGGCGTTCGACAACAATCTCCCCATGATAGACTGATTAGCAAGGTTAGATCTCATGGAATACAGGGAGAACCAGCATTTGGATACAGAACTGACTCAAAGGTACAAGACAGATAGTGGTGGTGGTGGAGGGGTGTTTTTTCAGATTGGAGGCCTGTGACCAGTAGAGTGCCACAAGGATTGGTGTTGGGTCCTCTACTTTTTGTCACTTATATGAATGATTTGGATGTGAGCTTAAGAGGTATAGTTAGTAAGTTTGCAGATGACACCAAAATTGGAGATGTACTAGACAGTGAAGAAAGTTACCTCACATTATAATGAGTTTTGATCAGATGGGACAATGGGCTGAGGAGTGACAGATGGCATTTAATTTAGTTAAAAATGAGGTGCTGCATTTTGGGAAAGCAAATCTATGCAGGACTTATACACTTCATGATAAGTTCCGAGGAAGTGGTGCTGAACAAAAAGACCTCGGAGTGCAGGTTCATAGCTCCTTAAAAGTGGAGTCGCTGGTCAATAGGATAGTGAAGGAGGTGTTTGGCATGCTTTTCTTTATTGGTCAGAGTATTGAGTACAGGAGTTGAGAGGTCATGTTGCAGCTGTACAAGACATTGGTTAGGCCACTGTTGGAATATTGCATGCAATTCTGGTTTCCTTCCTATCGGAAAGATGTTATGAAAGTTGAAAGAGTTCAGAAAAGATTTACAAGGATGTTGCCAGGGTTGCACGATTTGAGCTACAGGGAGAAGCTGAACAGGCTGGGGCTGTTTTCCCTGGACTGTTGGAGGCTGAGGGGCGACCTTATTGAGATTTATAAAATTACAAGGAGCATGAATAGGGTAAATAGGCAAAGTCTTTTCCCTGGGATGGGGGAGTCCAGAACTAGAGGGCAGAGGTTTAGGGTGAGGGGGGAAAGATATAAAAGAGATCTAAGTGGCAACTTTTTCACACAGAGGGTGGTACATCTATGGAATGAGCTGCTAGTGGATATGGTGGAGGCTGGTACAATTACAGCATTTAAAAGGCATCTGGTTGTGAGGAAGTTAAAATGTCACAGAGGGGTTGGTTGCATGCTTTACTTCTCTTTCAGGTCACACTGGGGACTTTAGGGTTAAAAATCCAAAAAAAAATTACTGCAACAGCAACTGAAAGCCTGTACTCTTTCAATCCATACATGTGGATTCCCCCATTCCATGCAAGTAAGCCTAGACATGACCTTTGTCCTTTCCAGACAGAACTAATAGCCATGGCCCCAACCCAGTTAGCTGCCTCCCTCTCCCATTGTCTCACTTCCCCTCCATATTAGATAGGTATGTGAATCCCCATTCACTTCCCCTCCATGTTAACATAGGTACATGAATTCTCCCAGTTACCTCTCCTCCATATGAGCATAGGTATTTGAGTTCCCCATTTGTCACAGGCAAAATCTTTCTACTTTAATTTGTTTCCATCAACACATAATCAAGGAAAATATGATAATCGGTTTCTGTAGTCCATTCACACGTTGTTACAGGACATCGACATTCATCAGGTTTTGTAAATTCATAATTACCTACTTTAAATTATGTGATGACAATCATCCATGGGACTGATAAGTCCTTGTTCAATTTCTATAAAATATACTGTCTGGGTGTGTGAAGAAGAGATTTGTGAAGAAGAATCACTACAAGTAGGCACTCAGCTACTTTAGAGACACTTTGAATCTCTCGCCAGCTCTCCGATAATAAAGCTACTGCTGTTGTACAGAAAACTTGTGTCATCCGGATTTGTGGAACAAAGCAGACATCAACAGATGGGTATATGAATAGGATGGGTTTGGCGGGATATGGGTCGGATGCTGGCAGGTGGGACTAGATTGTGTTGGGATATCTGATAGGCATGGACGGGTTGGACAGAAAGGTCTGTTTCCGTGCTGTACATCTCTATGACTCTGTGACTCTGTAACTATTTCAATGTCTGAGGCAGTCGGTATCTGATGTATTTAAATGTGTACAGTACATAAAACAAGGTAAATGAGCTTCTAACACAGACTAAAATTGGCCAGTATGATGCTGTGGGCATCACAGAGATGTAGGTAACAAAGGGTTCGGGGTCAGGAACTAAATACCCAAGGATAAATGTCCTATCAAAATGACAGGCAGAGTGGCAGAGGGGATGAGATTACCTTAGTAAGAAATGAAATTGAATCAATAGTAAGAAGTGATACAAAGCCGGAAGACATAGAATCTGTGGGTGGGTACCACAAAGGAAGAAAAGACCCCGATGGGAGCTGTGTACAAGTCTCCCAACAATAGTCAGGATGTCGGGCAGAAAATAAATCAGCAGGTAATGAAAGCAATATTATAATAATCATGGGGGACTTCAATATGCAGGTGTACTGGGGAAAATCAGGTTGGTCATGGATCTCAAGAAAAGGAAATCATGGAATGTTTATGAGGTGGAGTTTTGGAGTAGCTTGTGGTGGAGCCCACCAGGAGCAGGCAATGCTGGATTTGATGATGTGTAGTGAGGCAGACTTGATTAGGGAAATTGAGGTGAAGGAACCCATTGTGGGCAGTGACAGTAATCTGATAGAAAATACCCTACGATTTGAGAGGAAGAAGCTGGAATCAGAGGCAAAGGTATTACAATTGAGTAAAAGTAATTAGAACGGCATGAGGAGGAGCTGCCTGGAGTTAATTAGAAAGGGATCCTAGCTGGGGAGATGGTGGAGTCGCATTTACAGAGAGATTCTGGGAGCAATTCAAAGGCACAGCAGAAATTCATCCATTCGCTGTTTCAGAGTTAGCACAGTGGCTCAGTGGTTAGCACTATTGCCTCCCAGTGCCAGGGATCTGGGATCGATTCCAGCCTTGGGTGCCTCTCTGTGGGGTTTTTGCACATTCTCCCTGTGTCTGTGTGGGTTTCCTCTGGGTGCTCCAGTTTCCTCCCACAGTCCAAAGATGTACAGGTCAGGTGGATTGGCCATGCTAAATTGCCCATAGTGCTTAGGGGTGTGTAGGTTAGGCACAGTAATCAGGGGTAAATGTAGAGTAATTGGGTAGGGGAATGGGTGAATTACTCTTCAGGATCATGGCCTGTTTCCATACCCTAGGGATTCTACGATTTTCCATGAAAGAAGAAACATACTAAGGGGAGGATTAGGTAGTCATGGTTGACAAGGAAAGTCAGTGACAGCATAAAAGCAAAAGAAAAAAGCATACAATGTGGTGAAGATTAGTGAGAAGTCAGAGGATTGGGAAGGCTTTAAAAACCAACAGAGGATAACTAAAAAAATCAATAAGGGAGAGAAAATGAAATATGAGAGTAAGCTTGCTAGTAATATGAAAGAAGATTGCATGAGTTTTGTTAGGTGTACGAAAGGTAAGAAGCAAGAGTGGACATTGGACTGCTATAAAATGTATCTGGGGCAGTAGCAAATTGAAAACAAAGAAATGATGGAGAAACTATCTGCATCAGTCTTTCCAGTGGAAGATACCAACAGTATACCAGAACTAAAAAAGAGTCAGGGGGCAGTGATAGTGGCCATCACTCAGGACAAGGGGCAGGGAAAGCTGAAAGGTCAGGGGGATGATAAATCATCTGGACCAGATGGTCTACCCCCCAGAGTTCTGAAGGAGATACCTGAGGAGATTGTAGAGGCTTGGTGGTGATCCTTCAGGAATCTCTGGAGTCAGGGAGGGTTCCAGAGGACTGGGAGATGGCTAATGTAACAGCCTGACACAGTGAGCTCACGAAACAGCAAGTTATTAATTCGCTAAACTCTCAATAGCCTTCTGAACGTAACATCGCATTCAAAAACTTGAGATTATAACCATCATCTTATTCCGTGTGTGTGTTTTTTTTTGTGTTGCACTCATACTGCCTTTCTTTATCTCCTTTGTTGAAACCAATTGGTTTTACATGGGAACACATGCTTCCTTTGAACACTACCTCTTTATTTTCATGACATCCATGACCGCTCTCTTTGGCTGAAGTCACATGACACCTGCTGTAGTCTAACAGGTTGGTTTGAAATTACAAGCTGTTGAAGTGCTGTTCGCTTGTCAGATGAATTGGAAGGAAGCGCACAAACACAGGATGTATAGAAGGGAAGATAATAGCAGGATAATCCCAAATAATTAAGAGTGTCAACAGAGAATTACAATCTGTGTGATGTGTTAGAAAACCTATTGCTTTCCAATCTCACCTAACCTCCACATTATCACAGAGCTTCTTCCTTGTTCTTCCCCATCCTTTCACTTTGTTAAAAATCCCAATATTGCTGCAGTCTGACATGAGGTCAGAGAGGTCAGTGAGGTCAGAGAGGGCAGAGAGGTCAGTGAGGTCAGAGAGGTCAGTGAGGTCAGTGAGGTCAGTGAGCTGTTTGGCTGCACAGATGTTGCTTGAACTGCTGAGATTTTCTAATATTTATTTTATTTCAGATTTCTAACATCTGCAGAACTTACTTTTGCATTCGACCCATCTGCTTTATGTAACTAGTTAAGCTTCCTGGTATATTTTACTTTCTGTCTCTTTATGCATTCTAAGATCCTTTCAATCATCAATCTTACAACTCTTCTTGGCAACAATCTACACATATTTCCAATAATTTTAATACAATCCTTAACTTCTCTTGTTAGCCATGGTTGGGACATTTTTCCTACAGGGAGCTTTAATCCTTAGGGGAATGTACATTTGTTCTATATTTTAAATTGCTTTTTTTAAATGTTCTCTATTACTCATTTACTCTCATAATTTTAACCTAGTTTTCCAATCCATCTAGGCCCCTCATACTTCAATATTTTGCAAAAAGTTAAAAAAAACAAGGAACACTCCATTTTTCAGGGGTGGCATGATTGCCCAGTGGTTAACACTACTGTCTCACAGCACCAGGGACCTGGGTTCAATTTCTCCCTCAAGTGGCTGTGTATATGGAATTTGCACATTCTCCCAGTCCCTGCGTGGGTTCCCTCCGGGTATTCCGGTCTACTCCCACAGTCTAAAGATGGGTAGGTTAGGTGGATTGGCCATTGAAGAGGGGTAGGGGCTTGGGATGCTCTTCAGAGAGTTCGTGTGGACTTGATGGGCCAAATGACTTGCTTCCACACTGGTGGATTCTATGATTCCATGATTTGTCACACACTTCACTCTGTACTCCTATTCCAACAACAGGAGAAAGTGAGGTCTGCAAATGCTGGACATCAGAGCTGAGAGTGTGGTGCTGGAAAAGCACAGCAGGTCAGGCAGCATCCGAGGAGCAGGAGAATTGACGTTTTGGGCTTATTGTCCTACTCCTCGGATGCTGCCTGACCTGCTGTGCTTTTCCAGCATCACACTTGCGACCAATTCCAACAGTCACCATGTGCTATCCATGGGCAACCCGTATTACCCACGCATTCTGCTCACAACTGGACTCTCAGACCCTTCATATCAGTCTATGCCCCAGTATGTACATCCATGCCAATCTAAGCTCCTTCACTCACTCTCTAACCCTTTATTAGTCCTGTGCCAACTTAGTATCAACTCATTCCTCACACATTAACCCTTGCCCTAAAGTGTGCAGTTACTAACACAGCCACCCCCCACATCACCCCCACCATGTACACTATGGGCAGACCTTGGTGAGATAATACAAAGTTCTTAAGTGTCAAGTTAAAAATACAGTATTTAAAAATAAACAAATTCTGTTCATAGAACTAATTTAATGTGTTTAAACACTTTTAAGTACTTATGAGAAAAAAAGCAAGCATTGGGATTCCTAGTCCAACTTTAAAGAATATGTAGTCATGTAGGTGTCTTAATTCAAATAGAAAATCACTCACTGTGATAATGGACAGTTGTGAAATCAGTCATGCGGCATTAACGCAGTAAAGACAAACTAATACTGTGAATGGAGGGACTGCAGAGATTTATAATAATGGTTCCTCATATGAGGTATTTCAGTTATGAGGACAGATTTAGGAAGATAGCATTTTATCTTGGATTGGGAAAGAGGAGATGTGATTGAAATATTCAAAATCATGGAAGGTATGGGACATAGTAAACAGGAAGAAAATATTTCCACTTGTAAATATCAGGATTTAAATTAGGTTGTAAAATTAGCAATACAGAGGAACCGAACAACACGGGCAGGAAGTATTTTGTTTGGACAATCGAATGTTTGGATAATTGAATACTGGGTAACATAGTTCAGCCAAGCATCAGGACTTTGCAACCTTGTTCAGATAATCTGAAATTCAGATAATCAATGTTCAGATCATCATGGTTCCTCTGTAGAAGGAAAAATGTTTTCACGAAATGAGTGGTTAGTGTTTGATCTGCATTCTCTGAAAATGTGGTAGAGACAAGCTTAATTGAAGCATTCATAAGGGAATCTGATGTTGATTTGAAAACAAATGTACAGGACAACAGGGAAAAGAAAGGATTTGACACAGGATGAGCAGGGACAGACATGATGGGCCAAATGGCCTCCTTTTATGATGTAACAATTCTGTTATAATACTCAGACTTATGTCAACATGTAGAGTGAAATAGGAAGCAATGGTTTTGTTAAACAGTCCAGACTATTTTTTCAAATAGTTCAAAGGCTGGGGTTTTAAATACCTCAACAATGCAACAGCTCATTTTGACAGTTCCGATACATTTTGTATGATGCAACCTACCTATACAGCATGGAAAACACCACGTTTCATTGTATATCAGTACATGTGACACCAATAAATCAAATCAAATCAAAATCAAATCTAATTTGTTAGTTCCATTGAGTTTTTGCAACTTTTACACATATCTACATTTTGCAATCCTATTTCCTATTTAAAAAGTGTCCTGCTTCTCCTAAAAGACAGCTGACCGTTCCACAAAACTTTCCTCTGACTAAGTCCCATGGGCTACCATTTCTCTCCCAAGGGGTACCCTGCTAATTCGAACAAATCCACAAACTACACATGCTCCAACAAAGTGTCATCTGCAAATGTTGTTTCATTTTTACTACTCATGACTAATAAATATCAACAAATGTTTGGATGTAGCTGTTTTCTAATATTTTGCAGGTACCACCATAAGACATGAATGTATAATTTAAATCCCACCCCATTTGTATACCTTCTCCCCTCCTGCAACTTGGCAAGTATGACCCCCTTTCCTGGTCCATTTCTCAGGTTAATGCCCCATTCAATCAGAGGCTACCTGTTTGGTTTAAAATTTAAACAAAGCTGGGAGGTTAATCTGTCAATCATCAGTAATGCTACATTCTACTTGGGACATGTCTACAATCACATTCTACTTATTAACCAATCTGCATTCTGCGCTTATGCAGAATACATGTCAATTTTCCCCATAAATTAATATCTTGTGAATTGCACTTATGAGTGCATGTTGACATCCTTTGACAAAACGTGTCTTTTCTCAACCATACTCAAGTTCTGCACTAGCACCAACTATTTCTGTCTTGATATTTTCAGGAATGATCCTTTCACTGCATTATCTTTATCTCACTATTCATTGTGGTGAGTTCCTTTCTGTGGAAAGAAAGTAGCACTCAGAGAACACTGTAACATAAAGGACATATAGTTCCAAGGCATGAGCGCAATGTTTGTTCCAAAATATTAGTTCCATTCAAGTCTGAAAAGCATCAGGGACTTGCAGAGTTTTAAAGAGATCTGTGGAAAGGTTGAGACAGAGTTAGTTCAAAGAGAAGACACAAACAGAGACTCTGCAGAAAAGAATTGTTAATCTGTTCAGCAGATATGTTAAAGCCGCTGGGTTCTATATTGTCAGAACTTAGGAAGAAGCTCTAGGAGTCAGTAGGTACATTATTAACAGTGTAGATGCAAAAGAACATATAATATGAGAGTAGGAGTAGGTCATTTGACACTTAGAGCCTGGTCATTCATGACGATCATGGCTGATCATCCAACTCAATACCTGGTTTCCAATTTTTCCTCGTACTCTCGATCTCCACTTATGTATAACTCCTCCTTCAATATTTTGGCCTCAGGCTGCTTTCTATAATAGAGAAAATTCCATGGGCTCCCCACTCTCTGGGTGAAGACATTTCTTCATATCTCAGTCCTACCCCACCTCCCTAGATAGTTACACCTGGTTCTGGACTCCTTGGTCATCAGGATCACTCTTCCTGTGTTTATCCTGTCCAGTCCTGTTAGAATTTTATAGGTTTCCATGGTGATGCCATCATTCTTCGAAGCTCCAGTGAGTCATAGAGTAATACAGCATGGAAACAGGCCCTTTGGCCCAAACAAGTCCATGCTGTGCCCACTCAGCTAGTTCCAATTGCCTGCATTTGGTCCATCCTTCCCATCTATGTACCTATCCAAATGTTTTTTTTAAATGTTGTTATTAAACCTGCCTCAACCACTTCCTCTGGCAGCCCGTTCCATATATGCACCATGCTCTGTGTGAAGAAGACGTTCCTCAGGTCCTCTCTCAACTTAAACCTATGCCCACTAGTTTCAATTTCCCATTTCTGGAAAGAAGACTATCTGCATGCATCCTATCTATGCCCCTCCTGTTTTGATAAAGTTAAAAATCACACTTCACCGGGTTACAGTGCAACAGGTTTAATTGGAAGCACTAGCTTTCGGAGCGCTGCTCCATCATCAGGTGGTTGTGGAGTACACAATTTTTTTATGCACAATTGTTTTGATAGACCTCAATAAAGTCACCCCTCATTTTCCTACGTTCCAAGGAATAAAGTCCTATCCTGGCCAACCTCTCCCTATAACTCAGGCCGGGCAACATCCTTGTAAACCTTCTTTGCACTCTTTCCAGTTTAACTATGTCTTTCCAATAACAGGGAGACGAAAACTGTACACAATACTCCATGGCCTCACCAATGACTGATACAACTGTATCATCACATCCCAACTCCTATATAGTTCAAATAGATTCAATTTCTCTTCATACATTAAGCTGATGAAGTTTAATCTCAACAAGTGTGAGGTGATGCATTTTGGGAGGTCAAATTCAAGAAGAAAGTATACAGTTAATGGCCAGACAATTAGGCGCATTGATATATAGAGGAACCTTGGGGACCAGCTCCATAGCTCCCTGAAAGTAGCAACAGAAATGAATAAGGTGTGAAAGAAGACATTTGGTTGGGGATTTAAGTCTAAACGTGGCAAGTCATCTGCAATTGCATGAGACTGTATCAGGCCATATTGTATGCAGTTCTGGTTGTCACACTATAGAGGATTTCGATGCTTTGGAGTAGGTGCAGAGAGGTTTACCAGGATTTGTCTGGATTGGGGTGTATGATCTATAAGGAGAGTAAGTAGTTTTTGCTAGAGCATCCGAGGCTGAGGGATGACCTGATAAAAGTTTTTTTTATTCACTTCTGGAAGGTGGCTGTTGCTGGCTGGGCCAGCATTTATTGCCCATCCCTAATTGCCCTTGAGAAGGTGGGAATGAGCTGCCCTGTGGAACTGCTGCAGTCCAGCTGCTGTGTGTTGACCCACAATGCCCTAAAGGAGGGAATTGCGGTATTTTGACCCAGCGACAGTGAAGGAATGGTGATATGATAGCACAACGCCCTTGTGCAAAGCAAGGGGTGGTGGGGTCAGGATCCTGCTCAACCTCTCTTGGTGCTCAGATATGACAGCCCTGGTGGGTTACTGCTCTCGGCTCCTAGCATATCTAACAGTGAAGTTTCATCTCAACTACTTGCGGCAGGAGTTCATCTCTGCTATCCTGACTGCAGTCTACCTCCCACCTGATGAGGAAGTAAAGACACTTGATGAAATATACACTGCCACAGATAGCCTGGAGATGGAATACCCTGACGCCTTGTTCATTGTTGCCCATCTCAAGTGCATGCGACGAAGACACTAGCGCCACATCTGTCCCAAGAGAAGCGCAAACACCTTGGACCATTGTTACACAACCATCAAAGATGCCTACTGCTCCGTCCCCGCTCACCTTTTGATAAATCAGGCTGTAAGGCTGTGCCCCTTCTCCCGGCTCACAAGCAGAATCTGAAGCATGAGGATCTGGTACAGAAAGTTGGATGGTGCCGGTCTGAGGTGGCAGACGTGCGCCTATGTGACAGTTTGGCATCAATGGCCTGGTCTATATTGAAGAACTTAGCAACCAGCCAAAATGAGTATGCTACTACCATGACAGACTTCATCAGTAAGTGTGTAGTGGTCTGAGACCCAAAAAAAAGTTCCCTAAATGGAAACCTTAGATGAAGTAGAATACCCACTCCTTACTCATACACTCATAGAGCCATAGAGACGTACAGCACAGAAACAGTCCTTTCGGTCCAACTCGTCCATGCCGACCAGATATCCCAACCCAATCTAGTTCCACCTGTCTGCATCCGGCCCACATCGCTCCAAACCCTTCCTATTCATATAGCCATCCAGATGTATTTTAAATGTTGCAATTGTACTAACCTACACCACTTCCTCTAGCAACTCATTCCATACATGTACTACCCTCGTGCTGAAAACATTGCCCCTTATCTTTCCCATCTCACCCTAAACCTATGCCCTCTAGTTCTGGACTCATCCAATCCATGGAAAAGACTTTGTCTATTGATCCTATCAATGTCTCTCATGATTTTATAAACCTCTATAAGGTCACCCCTCAGCCTCCGACGCTCCAGGGAAAACAGTTCTAGCTTATTCACTCTCTCCCTATAGCTCAAATCCTCCAACCTTGGCAACATCCTTGTAAATTTTTTCTGAACTGTTTCAAGCTTCACAACATCTTTCCGATAGGAAGGAGACCAGAATTGCATGCAATATTCCAACAGTGGCCTATCCAATGTTACGTACAGCCACAACATAATCTCCCAACTCCCGTACTCAATACTCTGACCAATAAAGGAAAACATACCAATTGCCTATTTCACTATCCTATCTACCTGCAACTCCACTTGCAAGGAGTTATGAACCTGCACTCCAAGATCTCTTTGTTCAGCAACGCTCCCTAGGACCTTACTATTAAGTGTATAAGTCCTGCTCAGGTTTACTTTCCCAAAATGCAGCACCTCACATTTATCTAAATTAAACTCCATCTGCCACTTCTCAGCCCATTGCCCCATCTGATCAAGATCCCGTTGTAAGCTGAGGTAACCTTCTTCACTGTTCACTACACCTCCAATTTTGTTGTCATCAGCAAACTTACTAACTATACCTCTTATGCTCACATCAATAGACAATAGACAATAGGTGCAGGAGTAGGCCATTCAGTCCTTCAAGCCTGCACCACCATTCATTATGATCATGGCTGATCATCCTCAATCAGTATCCTGTTCCTGCCTTATCCCCATAACCCTTGATTCCACTATCTTTGAGAGCTCTATCCAACTCTTTCTTAAATGAATCCAGAGACTGGGCCTCCACTGCCCTCTGGGGCAGAGCATTCCAAACAGCCACCACTCTCTGGGTGAAGAAGTTTCTCCTCATCTCTGTCCTAAATGGTCTACCCTGTATACATCCAAATCATTTATATAAATGATGAAAAGCAGTGGGCCCAGCACCGATCCTTGTGGCACTCCACTAGTCACAAGCCTCCAGTCTCCTACTCAGTCCAGAGCTGAAGCGTTCAAGTCACATGACCCTGACCTATATGGGGAATGCTAGGTACGACCTTCACAAACCCATCAGGGATGCCAAATGGCAATCTCAGACCGATCTAGACTAACCACACATTGACTGTGGCAAGGCTTACATGATATAATGGGTGACAAAGCGAGGCTGATTGCATCCCTCTCCGATGAGATCAATGATTCAATGCTAGTTTTAAGCAGAAGGTCAGTGAAATGATGTCACCTGCCCTGACAGCCTCGGGTACACCTGTACCCACAGTCACCACCACAGACATTAGATCAGTCTTGGTAAGAGTGAACCCATAGAAAGTGACTGGCTGGAGACCCCAGTCATGCACTCAGATCCTGTGTGTACCAGCTAGCAGGTGTATTGATAGACATGGTTAACCTCGCTTTACTATAATTAGAGGTTCGCACCTGCTTCAAGAAAAGCATGATCATCTCAATTGCAAAGAAAAATCAGGCAGCGTGCCTTCATGATTACTACCCAATGGCTCTGGCCTCCATCATTATGAAATGCTTTCAGGGGCTTGTAATGGTTCACATTAACTGTAGCCTCCCAAATTGTCTTGATCTGCGACAATTCACCTACTATCACAGCGGGTCCATTGTAGATGTCGTTTCCCTGTCTCTATGCTCATTCCTGGAACATTGAGGAAACAGGGATATCAAGGATATCAATGTCAGACTCCTATTTACTGACTTTAGCTTTCAACACCATAATTCCAAACAAACTCATCTCCAAACTCTGAGACTGGATCCTCAATTTCTGGACCGATAGTGCGTAGTCAGTGAGGATAAGTGACAACACTCCCTTCTTACTGTTGTTGGAATACTGAATGGACTCACAAAACTCTTAACATTTGCTTGAACCTGTGTTTTTGTTTTTTTCCGCTGTTTATCTATTTATTTATCTATGCTACTGAACTCTCTGATCTGCCTGTATTTCTCCTCAGACAAAGCTTTTTACTGTGCCTCGGTACACATGACAATAAATTCAATTCAATTAAGTTCAATTGTGAGTGAAAGTGAAGGAACCCTACACGCAATATATGATCTGTGCACCTGAGCAAGATTAGCCCTCAGGTTTAAATAAGAGTCAGGGGCAACACGAGCTTGGTGAAACTAAGTTGGACTTAGTTTGTAATGTTTGATCAGCTTGGCTAAGCCATTCCTGAAGAAGGGCTTATGCCCGAAATGTCGATTCTCCTGCTCCTCGGATGCTGCCTGGCCTGCTGTGTTTTTCCAGCACCACATTTTTCAACTCTGGTACTCCAGCATCTGCAGTCCTCACTTTCTCCTAAGCCACTTGTGCCCAATGCTGCTTATTTTTTATCAAAGCACTGCTCTTCTCTACAATTTTACTGACTGCAAATTTTTCCCTTCCCAATGTAAAGTGAAGATAGGCCAGTTTAATCCTTACCACTTCCTACAAGGATCACTTCATCAAAATAATCAATGTTTGCTGTGAAGAATTTTATCCTTTTGTTGCTGCTCCCGCTCGACATTATTCTGCCGAGGAGCCTTTTCCCTACCCAAATCATGTTGACAATTACTGTCTAGTTTCTGAGCAGGATGCACAGATAGAACAAGCAGCCATTTGATAGTTCAGAAGTTCCACAAAGCTGAAAATCCTGCTCATTTTGTTATCTTGCCCTCGACTATTTTCAATCTGCATTAATGACATAGATTCCGGAACAGAAAGTACAATAGCCAAAACTGCAGGTCACACTGAAACAAGTGGCAATAAAACTAAAGCAAGTTGCAATATAATAAATAAGAAATTTACAAATGGACATGGATACAGAGGGTCAAATCCTGGCAGATGGAGTTTTACATGGATAAGTGAGAGGACATTCACTCTGGTAGGAGGAATAGAAAGGTAACATAAAGTCATAGGGTCATAGAGATGTACGGCATGGAAACAGACCCTTCGGTCCATGCCGACCAGATAGCCCAACCCAATCTAGTCCCACCTGCCAGCACCCAGCCCATATCCCCCCAAACCCTTCCTATTCATATATCCATCCAGATGCAAATGTTGTAATTGTACCATCCTCCACCATATCCTCTGGCAGCTCATTCCATATACATACCACTCTCTGCATAAAAAAAGTTTCCCCTCAGGTCTCTTTTATGTCTTTCCCCCTCACCCTAAACCTATGCCCTCTAGTTCTGGATTCCCCGAACCCGGGGAAAAGACTTTATCCATTTATCCTCTCTATGCCCCTTATATTTTGTAAACCTCTATAAGGTTACCCCTCAGCTTCCGACGCTCCAGGGAAAACAGCCCCAACCTGTTCAGCCGCTCCCTGTAGCTCAGATCCTCCAACCCTGGCAATAACCTTGTAAATCTTTTCTGAACCCTTGCAAGTTTCACAGCATCTATCCGATAGGAAGGAGACCAGAATTGCATGCAATATTCCAACAGTGGCCTAACCAATGTCCTGTACAGCCGCAACATGACCTCCTAACACCTGTACTCAATACTCTGACCAATAAAGGAAAGCATATCAAACACCTTCTTCACTATCCTATCTACTTGTGACTCTACTTTCAAGGAGCTATTAACCTGCACTCCAAGGTCTCTTTGTTCAGCAACACTCCCGAGGACCTTTCCATTGAGTGTGTAAGTTCTGCTAAGATTTGCTTTCCCAAAATGCAGCACCTCACATTTATCTAAATTACATTCCATCTGCCACTTTTCAGACCATTGGCCCATCTCTTCAAGACCCCATTGTAATCTGAGGTAACCTTCTTCACTGTCCACTACACCTCCAATTTTGGTGTCAGCAGCGGACTTACTAACTGTACCTCTTATGCTCACATCCAAATCATTTACATATGTAAATAATATAAATGGAGAGAAATTTCAGAGTGCTTTGGTGCAGAGGGATCTGAGTGCCATTGTACATGAGTTGTAGAATTCTAGTATGCAGGGAAAGCAAGTAGTAATGAAAGTAAACGGAATTTTGGCATTTAATACGAAAGGAATAGAGTAAAGAAACAGGGGAGAGTTGTTGCAAATAGATAAGAAATTCTTCCTTATCTCTCTCTTAAATGTCCAACTCCTTGCACCACGATACACTTGGATACAAAATTGGCTTGACAGTATTAGACAGAGGGTTGTTTTTTGGACTGGAGGCCTGTAACCAGCGGTGTTCCACATGGATCAGTTTTGTCATTTATATAAATTATTTGGATGATATTTTAGGAAACATAGTAACTCTGTGGATGACACCAAAATTGATGGTAAAGTGGGCAGTGAAGAAGGTTATCTTAGATTACTAAGAAATCTTGATCAATTGGGCCAAAGGGCTGGGAATGGAAGATGGAGTTTAATTTGGATAAATGCGAGGTATTGCATGTTGGTAAAACAAATAAGGGCAGGATTTATACAATTAATGATAGACTAGTGACTTAGAACAGAGAGACCTTAGTGTTCAGGTACATAATTCTTTGAAATTTGCATCACATGTAGGCAGGATGGTTAAGAAGGCGTTTAGCACACTTGCCTTCATGATCAGACCTGTGAGTATAGGAATTGGGATATCATGTTGAGGTTGTACAGGATGTTAGTGAGGTCTCTTCTGGATTACTATATACAGTTTTGGTCACCCTGTTATAGGAAGGATATTATTAAACTGGAGAGGGTTCAGAAAAGATTTACCAGGATGTTGCTGATAGCAGAAATTTTGAGTTGTAAAGGTGGGCTACATAGGCTGGGATTTGTTTTCACTGGAGCGTAGGAGGTTGAGGGGTATAGAGGTTTATAAAACCATGAAGGGCATAGATAGGATGAATAGCCGAGGTCTTTTCCCTAGGGTGGGGGAGCTCAAAGCTAGAGGCACATTTTTAAGGTGAGAGGAGAAAGATTTAAAATGGACATGAGGGGCACCATTTTTACAAGTGGTTCGTTTGTGGAATGAACTGGCAGGGGAAATAATGGATGCAGGTACAGTCACAACATTTAATAGACATTGGGGCAAGTAGATGAATAGGAAAGGTTTAGACGGATTTGGGCCAAATTCATTCAAATGGGACTGTTTGGCTTGGGACAAGGTCAAGTGGACTCGTTAGATTGAAGGGTTTGTTTTCATGTTGTCTGACGCTATGATTCTATGACTCTAAGATTATCTCCTCTGGTCTTAGACTCTCCCACAGAAGGAAAAAAACCTGTCAAATCAACTGAGAATCTTGCCTGCTTCAACAAGGTCACCTCCTATTCTCCTAAATTCTAATGAATACAGGCTCAAACAACTGAATTTCGCTTGATAAGACAGTCCCTCAATACCAAGTACCTGGCCAAGAGAAATGATGATATGGTATCAAAGTACACAGCTTACCTTCAGCCACTCTATGAGTTTGTTTTTGAGTATGCAATATACAGTAACATCAGTAAGCACAGAAGTTGGACCATGTGTGAGTCTTATAGCCATGTAAATTATGAGTGTTGTAAACAAATGCACCTGACTTAAGAGCCCAATTGTACAGGCTACAATGGGCTTTTATGTATAAAATCACAAAATACACGGGTATTCAAATCATGAGGGGTCTGGCTAGAGTAGTTTGGGGAAAAAAATTGTTCCTATTTATGAAAGAATTGAGATCAAAAGATTTAAAGCACTTGGCAAAAGATGCACTGTGACATAAGAGAAGTAAATTTCACCCAGCAAGCAGTTAAAGTGAACAGAGAGAAGGCAGGAGAATCGGTGAAGATGCTGATTCAGAGACCGAGTACAAACAGGCTGGGGCTGAATGAACTTCTTCTGTATTTTGACAAAAATCAGCAAAAGAGCAAAAGAGGCTGCACTTCAGTTACCTCGGATTACAACAGGATCTTGATCAGATGGGCCAATGGGCGGAGGTGTAGCAGATGGAGTTTAATTAGGATAAATGTGAGCTGCTGCATTTTGGTAAAGCAAACCAGGTCAGGACTTACACACTTAATAGTAAGGTCCTGGGGAGTGTTGCTGAACAAAGAGACCTTGGAATGCATGTTCATAGCTCCTTGAAAGTAATAGGATAGTGAAGAATGCGTTTGGTATGCTTTCCTTTATTGGACAAAGCATTGAGTATAGGAGTTGGAGGTCATGTTGCGACTGTGCAGGACATTGGCTAGGTCACTTTTGGAATACTGCATATAATTCTGGTCTCCACGCTATAGGAAAGATGCTGTGAAACTTGTAAAGGTTCAGAAAAGATTTACAAGGATGTTGTGAGGGTTGGAGGGTTTGAGCTATGGGAAGAGGCTGAATAGGCTGGGGCTGTTGCCCCTGGAGCGCAGAGGCTGAGGGGTAACCTGAGGTTTATAAAATAATGAGGGGCATGGATAGGGTAAATAGACAAAGTCTCTTCCCTGGGAGGGGAAAGTCCAAAACTAGAGGGCATAGGTTTAAGGTGAGAGGAGAAAGATTTAAATGGGACATAAACGGCAGCTTTATCACATAGAGGATGGTGCGTGTATGGAAGACGGTCTCAGAGGAAGTGGTGGAGGCTAATATAGTGACAACATTTAAAGGGCATCTGGATGGGTACATGAATAGGAAAGGTTTAGAGAGATGCAGGCCAAGTGCTAGCAAAGATTAGTTTAGAAAGTCTGGTCAGCATGCAGTAGTCGGACTGAAGGGTCTGTTTCTGTGCTGTAATAGCTCTATGACTCCATTTGTTACAATGACTCCACTTCAAAAAAGATGTTAAGCAAAAACAGAAGTTGCTGGAAAAGCTCAGGAGGTTTGGCAGTATTGCACATAGAACATAGAACATTACAGCGCAGTACAGGCCCTTCGGCCCTTGATGCTGCGCCAGGCTGTGAAACCAATCTGAAGCCCATCTAACCTACGCTATTCCATTTTCATCCACATGATTATTAAATGACCATTTAAATGCCCTTAAAGTTGGTGAGTCTACTACTGTTTCAGACAGTGCATTCCTTGCCCCTACAACTCTCTGAGTAAAGAAACTACCTCTGACATCTGTCCTATATCTATCACCCCTCAAATTAAAGCTATTCTCCCTTGTGCTAGCCATTTACGGGCGGCACGGCGGCACAGTGGTTAGCTCTGCTGCCTCACAGCGCCAGAGACCCGGGTTCAATTCCCGACTCAGGCAACTGACTGTGTGGAGTTTGCACGTTCTCCCCGTGTCTGCGTGGGTTTGCTCCGGGTGCTCCGGTTTCCTCCTACAGTCCAAAGATGTGCTGGTCAGGTGAATTGGCCAAGCTAAATTGCCTGTAGTGTTAGGTAAAGGGGTAAATGTAGGGGAATGGGTGGGTTGCGCTTCGGTGGGTCGGTGTGGACCTTGCTGGGCTGAAGGGCCTGCTTCCACACTGTAAGTAATCTAATCTAATCACCATTCGAGGAAAAAGGCTCTCACTATCCACCCTTTCTAATCCTCTGATTACCTTAATATGTCTCAATTAAGTCACGTCTCAGCCATTTTCTCTCAACTGAAAACAAACTCAGGTCACATCCATTAGACTTTCCTTCCATCCCAGGCCAAATCCTAGTAAATCTCCTCTGCACTCTTCCCAAAGCTTCCACGTTCTTCCTATAATGCGGTGTCCAGAAATGTTCACAATATTTCAATTGCAGCCGCACCAGAGTTTTGTACAGCTGCAACATAACCTCGTGGCTCCGAAACTCAATCCCTCTACCAATAAAAGCTAACACACAATATGCCTTCTTAACAGCCCTACCAATCTGGGTGACAACTTTCAGAGATCTACGCACATGGACACTGAGATCTGTCTGCTCATCTACACTCCCAAGAATCTATTACTCTGCATTCCTGTTACTCCTTCCAAAGTAAATCAGCTTGGAAGGAGTATTTTTGAAGAGAGATCAGAGTTAACGCTTTGTGCCTGGTGTTATTGGAGCTGCACCCATCCTGGCAAGTGAAGAGTATTCCATTGGACTCTTGACGTGTTCTGAGGAAAAGTCACCGGATGCCAAACATGAACTCTGATTTCTCTTCACAGATGCTACCAGTCCTGCTGAGTAGCACCAGCAAATTCTGGTTTTGTTTCTGGTTTACAGGATCTGCAGTTATTTTGGTTTCAAAAAGATGTTAATTGACTGTAAAAAAAACTTTGTCAAGATTAGAGGTGGTGCTGGAAAAGCACAGCAGGTCAGGCAGCATCTGAGGAGCAGGAAAATCGATGTTTTGGGCAGGAGCCCTTCATCAGGAATGAAGGCCCATTCCTGATGAAGGGCTCCTTGCCTGAAACATCAATTTTCCTGCTCCTCGGATGCTGCCTGATCTGCTGTGCTTTTCCAGCACCACCTCTAATCTTGACTCTGATCTCCAGTTACTGCAGTCCTCACTTTCTCCTGTAAACAGCTTTCGCCCATCATGAACTTGGGCAGGCAGTATGTCCTCTCTTTTCTTATTGAAATCCCAGAGAAGTTGAAACTGCTCCCTGCTCCTGATTGTTAAACTTTATTGACCACTGGGTGGACAGAGCTGGATTCAACAAATTCTGCCCTCAATGATTTATCGCAGTTACATCCCAACCGTCTTGATTTTAATCCAGTAACAGAGCAGCAATAAAGCTGAGGAAACAGTTATGTGTCCAGCCATGCACTAACTCTCCAAAACTGTTTTTAACGTGCTGAAGATGAGTGTCCATCTTCCATTGTTCCTTTCCCTTTGTGACTGAGTGACAGCCGACATTCATGTCCTCCTGGGTGGCAGTCAGCAGCATCAGATGACTATCAAGGTAGACAAATGCTTTGAAATGTCAGCGTTTGAATATTTTCCCACTATCAGTCTCTTATGATCATCTCTATTCTTCTGGTCTGGGCTGCCTTTTCTTCTCCGTTTCTGCTATTTCCTTTATTCTGTTTTACATTTCGGAGTCCATGGAAAATAAATACTTGTATTTTTGCGCACAACAGAAACATTAACACTTTTCTCTCCTCAAAGAAACACGCAAACTGCTGATCATTCTGGATACTCCGAACTGAAGAACGGTTGTGTTCAGACTGCCAACAATCAGTTCCAGTTTTCTATCTGGTGAGACACACCCCCCCTCCAAGGCTCCTATGCCTAATGGGGTACAGGGTTCTAGGGCAATTGTGCTTTTGGGCAGCTCATCCCCTGTTACTTAGCGTCATAGAGCTACACAGCACGGTAACAGACTCTTCAGTCCAATTGTTCATGCCGCCCAATTATCCTGAATTAATCTATTCCCATTTTCCAGAACTTGGACATATCCCTCTAAACTTTTCCTATTCATGTACCCATCCAGATGCCTTTTAAATGTTGTAATTGTACCAGCCTCCACCACTTCCTCAAGCAGTACATTCCATACACGCACCATGCTCTGCGTGAAAAAGTTGCACCTTAGATCCCTTTGGTATCTTTCCCCTCTCACTCTAAATCTATGCTGTCTAGTTCTGGGCTTGGGGTAAGAACTTGGCTATTCATCCTATCCATGCCTCTCACGATTTTATAAACCTCTATACGGTCAGCCCTCAGCCTCTGACGCTCCAGAGAAAATAGCCCCAGCCAATCTCAGCTCAAACCCTCCAAGCTGTATGTATGACCCCAGATTCAGAAATAAGAGAAGGCTATTCAATGCCTGGGACTGTTCAGGCATATGATCTGATCATGCTGATTCACCGCTTCCAGCACAATACCACACAGAAAGGAGGCCATTTGGCCCATCACATCAACACCAGCTCAGTGGTAGAACTCTGAATTCTCCTCACTCGTATTCTCTTTCCCCTGTAAAATATTTATATCCTTCAAGTGTTTATCAAATTCTGATTCTGCTCCTTTTAAAGTTCCTGATCTCAGTAACTCAAAGCAAAAACAGTTGTAAGACCTACATGCTGTTCAGGAGGGAATTCTGGGATTTTGAGCCAGCAACAGAGGACATCACGGTGGGTCAGCAGTTAGAACTGCCGCCTCGCAGCACTAGAGACCTGGGTTCAATTCCAGACTCGGGTGATTGTCTGCGTGGAGTTTGCATATTCTCCCTGTGTCTGGGTGGGTTTCCTCCCACAGTCCAAAGGTGTGCAGATTAGGAGAATTGACTACACTAAATTGCCCATATTGTCCAAAGATGAGCAGGCTAGGTGGACTGGCCATAGGAAAATGCAGAGCCACGGGGATAGGGTGGGGATCTGGATCCAGGTAGGATCCTCTTTGGAGTGTTCATGTAGATACAATGGGCCAAATGGCCTCTTTCTGCAGTGTTGGGATTCTGCAATTCTTTGACACTGAAGAAACGGTGATACATTTCCAAGCCAGGATGGTGAGTGGCTTGGAAGAGAATGTGGTGGTGTTCCCATGCATCTGCTGCCCTTATCCTTTGAAGTGGAAATAGTTGTGGTTCGGAAGGTGCTGCAAGGATCTTTGGTGAACTTCTACAGTGCATCTTGTAGACAGTACACACCACTGCTACTGAGCGTTGGTGGTGGAGGAAGTGCCTGCGTGGGGATGTGGCACCAAACAAGCAGGCTGCTTTGTTTTGGATGATGTCTAGCTTCTTGAGTGTTGTTGGAGCTCCACCCATCCAGGGCAATTGGGGAGTGTCCCACTGGACTCTTGATACGTTCTGAGGAAGGCTCACTGGACCTGAAACATTAACTCTGATTTCATTTTACAGATGTTGCCAGACCTGCTGAGTTTTTCCAGCAACTTTGCTTTACAGCATCAGTAGTCTATTTGGTTTTCATTTCTTGACACGTTCTGTTTGATCTCAGACAGTACAACTTCATTTCTTCCTTTTTGTAAATTGTCCCAAGTGACTTGCAAAGCTTTGTTTCAGTAAACGCATTTTAATAGCAGGGCTTGAACTTCCTATTTACCCAGGCACAGGCACTGATAGGTCAGTGACCTCAGATTAACAACACATTTTACTCACAGTGGCATATGTATGGTATTAATTCTCCATCATTGTCCTGGCACCAAGAGACTCGGCTTATTCCTTTCACTCCTCTGTTCCTCAACTTTTATGTATCCAACAGTATTTCGAGGGCCAGATTGGCTCAGGTTGGCATGGCGACAGGGTATCAGGAGGAGGCGATTGGGAGTTGTACAAAGCTGACCAGCTCCAGCCTGTGGGTAGAAGCTCTGAAAACGTCGCAATCTGAAAGCGGAAATCTATTTCTCAGCAATGGAATTTTAATAACGTGACCAATTCCCTGTCTTAGTCTAGATTCCAACCTTCCCTCTACCGTACACTGCAGGTTGTTCTGCCATAACATGACAGTTTTGTTCCCTTGCAATCCGACAGTATAGTAAATCATGCTGTACAAGATCACTAATAGAAAATTGCTATACCCACTCAGTAGAAGGTTGGCGTTATCCAGACTTCATTCACAATTCATCAATCGCGTTATGGCCATTTCATATTCGTGAAACACACATCTTCCCAGAACAAGATTCGAATACAGACAAAAACCAAAAGCTCAGCAGGTTTGGTGGCATCTAAGCAGAGTTCTGAAGAAGGGTCACTGGACCCGAAATGTCAACGCTGCTTTCTCTCCACAGATGCTGCCGGAGTTTCTCGAACAATGTCTGTTTCCATTTCTGATTTCTGACATCGGAAGCTGTGCGGTCGCGACCCGGAAGCAATTTTACCTCCACAAAATGGCTTCCTGAATCAAAATCCAGCCTCCCTTGTATGACCCAGCAAAAAAAAAAGAAAATCAGAAATTGTGGTGCTGGAAAAGCACAGCTGGTCAGGCAGCATCCGAGCAGCAGGAGAGTCGACATATCAAGTATAAGGCCTTCATCAGGAATGCGGAGGAGGCCCAAGGCAGCTGAGAGATACATAGGAGGGGGGTGGGGCTGGGGGGAAGGTAGCTAGGAATGCGAGAGGTAAATGAAGGTGGGGGTGATGGTGATAGGTCAGAGTGGAGGGTGGAGTGGATAGGTGGGAATTGAAAACTCCAACTTGGCACCGCCCTCTTGAAAAAATGCAGTCCTCACTTTCTCCCAGCAAAAACAAAGGTCAGACATTTTTCATCAGAGGTTACAAAAAAAAGACCTGTGTTAAATGGCCCTTTGCCTCATTCGAAATTGCTTTACAGCGGAGGCACTGCTTTCAGAGAATAGCCACTGTGCCTTGTGGAAAACGCAGCAAGCGCCCACAAGCAGCAAAGCGATAATGACCAGATCATCCATCCCTGTTGTAAGATATTGGTCAGGGATGGATAAACATTGGTCAGAGCACAGAACAGAGTTTTTGACAAGTTACGGCTAAACCAGAAACCAGCTTAATATGATTGCACACAAGTTTTGGTTTCCTTACTTGAGAAAGGGTACACTGGCACTGGAGGGAGAGCAGAGGATGTTCATTGGGTTGATTCTGGAATTGAGAGATTTGGCTTATGAGGAGAGACTGAATAGACTGGGACTGTACTCAGCATGGGGGGGTGAGGGTAATCATACAGAAGCTTATAAAATTATGAAGGGAATACGTAAGATAGAAGCAGGGAAGTTGTTTCCACTGGGGATAATGAAATTAGAACTGGGGACACAGTCTCAAAATAAGGGGGAGCGGATTGAGGACTGAGTTGAGGAGGAACTTCTTCACCCCATGCGTTGTGAATCTGTGGAATTCCCTGCCCAGCGAAGCAGTTGAGGCTACCTCTTTGAATGTTTTTTAGGCAAAGAGAGGGTTTTGAACAGTAAAGGAATTAAGGGTTATGGTGAGCGGGTGGGTAAATGGAGCTCAGTCCACGTAAAGATCAGCCACGATCTTATTGAATGATGGAGCAGGCTCGAGGGGCCAGGTGGCCTACTCCTGCTCCTGTTCCTTACATTCTTATGTAAATATCCAAGTGCCGGCTGTCTTGACTGCTTTTCCCCATTCCCCAGCTCTGAGGAAAGTCAGCCTTTCATTACAAAGTACACACCAGAAGTTAGTTGCAAAACGAAGGACAGTTATGTAAATTAAAGAAAAAAAAGCTGCTCGTCCTAATCACTTCCAAACTCAGAAAGGTGTCTTGTGTTCCACCAGACCCTCGATAATACAGTCCAAATTATTCAAAGTGATCTGGGGCAGAGGTATTTGCATTGTTAATGAACTGATAGGCTGTGCTGGGCTCCCTTACATCTGGCACGCTGAACCAGACCCACAATCCCTCTCATTTCTCAAAGCTGACAGCTTTGTCCCTATCGCTTCCTGCAATGCAATCAGACAGAGGGAAAATTAATTGTCATCCTTTCTAATGCGTTATTCACCTTGAAAGGTCCCGATTCCCAGATCCTGGAATTCAGTAATGATGCCTTTAACTCATTCTGTGTCCACAGGTCCACACAGCTTGTGCGTGGAGAGAAAACTCTTGGGAGAAGCTAGAATCCTGTAGCAGGCAGGATGTGTCCGGGAGGGGATGGAGGTGGAAGGTTTTGTGTGCTGTGTTGAGGGTAATGGTGGTGGGGGGGGGAGATGTTGGGAATTGGTGCTTGTGAACTTAGGGCTCACCCACTTCAAAAAAATCATCACGAAGATTTGATTTGACGCTCAGTTCTGTTGTATTTTTAGAACACTGATTTTGCTCAGCCTGCCACTGTGCTTCCTCTCTCTCACACACAGCAATGCGCAATCAGGGAAAATGTGTTTGTCTTCATAGAGTTCTGTCAGAGATGCCACCTCTCACAATGTCTTCCCACCTCCTGTTCCATACCATCGCCAAATCCCAAACCGGTTGCCCATCCCTAACTACCAAGCCCTGCTAGGCCATTTCAGGTGGTGGGTAAGAGTCCTGCAGGTCTGGAGTTACGTATAGAGACAGTGCCAGGTGGGAATGACAGTTTTCCAACCCATTTTGATCTACCCGACAACGTGAACAATTGTCCATATCTCTCCTGTACCCAAAAAGCAGGGCAAATCCAGCTCGGTCATTTACCACCCCATCAGTCTCCTGTGGGAAGCAAGAGAGGAAATTGCAGAACAGTTGGCAATGATCTTTTCATCTTCACTGTCAACAGGAGTGGTACCAGGGGACTGGAGAGTGGCGAATGTTGTGCCCCTGTTCAAAAAAGGGAATAGGGATAACCCCGGGAATTACAGGCCTGTTAGTCTTACTTCGGTGGTAGGCAAAGTAATGGAAAGGGTACTGAGGGATAGGATTTATGAGTATCTGGAAAGACACTGCTTGATTAGGGACAGCCAGCACGGATTTGTGAGGGGTAGGTCTTGCCTTACAAGTCTTATTGAATTCTTTGAGGAGGTGACCAAGCATGTGGATGAGGGTAGAGCAGTAGATGTAGTGTACATGGATTTTAGTAAGGCATTTGATAAGGTTCCCCATGGTAAGCTTATGCAGAAAGTCAGGAGGCATGGGATAGTGGGAAATTTGGCCAGTTGGATAGAGAACTGGCTAACCGGTCGAAGTCAGAGAGTGGTGGTACATGGTAAATATTCAGCCTGGAGCCCAGTTATAAGTGGAGTTCCACAGGGATCAGTTCTGGGTCCTCTGCTGTTTGTAATTTTTATAAATGACTTGGAAGAGGGAGTCAAAGGGTGGATCAGTAAATTTGCAGATGATACAAAGATTGGTGGAGTAGTGGATAGTGAGGAGGGCTGTTGTCAGCTGCCAAGGGGCTTGGATATGATGCAGAGCTGAGCTGAGGAGTGACAGATGAGTTCAACCCTGTCAAGTGTGATGTTGTCCATTTTGGAAGGACAGATAAGAATGCAGAATACAAGGTTAACGGTAGGGTCCTTAATAAGGTGGAGGAGCAGAGGGATCTTGGGGTCTATGTTCATAGCTCTTTGAAGGTTGCCACTCAGGTGGATAGAGCTTGTAAGAAGGCCTATGGTGTATTAGCGTTCACTAGCAGAGGGATTGAATTCAAGAGTCGTGAGGTGATGTTGCATAGAGTCATAGAGTTATAGAGATGTACAGCACGGAAACAGACCCTTCAGTCCAACCAGTCCATGTTGACCAAATATCCCAACCCAATCTAGTCCCACCTGCCAGCACCCATCCCATATCCCTCCAAACCCTTCCTATTCATATATCCATCCAAATGCATCTTAAATGCTGCAATTGTACCAGTCTCCACCACCTCCTCTGGCAGCTCATTCCATACATGTACCACCCACTGTGTGAAAAGGTTGCCCCTTAGGTCTCTTTTATATCTTTCCCCTCTCACCCTAAACCTATGCCCTCTAGTTCTGGACTCCCCGATTCCAGCGACAAGACTTTGTCTAATTACCCTATCCATGCCCCTCATAATTTTGTAAACCTCGATAAGGTCACCCCTCACCCTCCGATGCTCCAGTGAAAACAGCCCCAGCCTGTTCAGCCTCTCCCTATAGCTCAAATCCTCCAACCCTGTCAACATCCTTGTAAATCTTTTCTGAACCCTTTCAAGTTTCACAATAACTTTCTAATAGGAAGGAGACCAGAACTGCAGCTGTACAGTACCTTGGTAAGGCCACATTTGGAGTACTGTGTGCAGCTCTAGTCACCTCACTTTTGAAAAAGTGTGAAAGCTTTAGAAAGGGTCCAGAAGAGATTTACCAGGATGTTGCCTGGAATGGAGAATAGGTCGTACGAGGATAGGTTGAGAGTGCTAGGCCTTTTCTCATTGGAACGACGAAGGATGAGGGGTGACTTGATAGAGGTTTGTAAGATGATCAGGGGAATAGATAGATTAGACAGTCAGAGACTTTTTCCCCAGGTACAACAGAGTGTTACAGGGGACATAAATTTAAGGTGAAGGTGGAAAGTATGGGGGGGATGTCAGGGGTAGGTTCTTTACCCAGAGAGTGGTGGGGGCATGGAATGTGGGAGTGGCAGAGTCAGAATCATTGGTGACCTTTAAGCGGCAATTGGATAGGTACATGGATAGGTGCTTAAGCTAGGACAAATGTTCGGCACAACATCGTGGGCCAAAGGACCTGCTCTGTGCTGTATTGTTCTATGCTCTATGTTCTATGTTCTATAATCACCAGCAAAACGATGGAAAGGATCATCAACAGTGCTGTCCAGCTGCACTTACTCAACAATAACCTACTCAGTGATGCCCAGTTTGGGTTCTGCTAGGGCCACTCAGTAACTGACCTCATTACAGTCTTTGTCCAAATATTCACAAAAAGAACTTGAACACCGGACATTAGATGAGATTGCTACCTTTGACATAAACCAATAGTTGACTGGCTGTAGCATCAAGAAGACCAGGAAAACCTGAAGTCCATGAGAAACATAGGAGAGTCCTTCTGTCATTAGAGTCATACCTGGCACACAGGAAGATAGTCGTGATTGTTGGAAGTCAGTTATCCCAGCTCCACAACATCTTTGGAGTTCCTCAGCACAGTGTCTGAGGCCAAACCTTCATCACCTGCTTTATCAATAACCTTCCATCCAACACAAAGCGAAAGGGTGGAGATGGTCAGTGATGGGTGCATGATGTTCAATGTTTGCAACAGCTAAGGCATCTGTACTGTTCAGTTAAATATAGATCACTTCCTTTAATGCGCATTCTCTTTATTACCAGCATTAGCCTCACTTTTCCTTGACTCCTACTTCTTAGTGCTGGAAAATGGGATTAGAATAGATAGATGTTTATGGACCAATTTGGACATGATGGGCTGAAACAGACTGCACACAAGAGGTGGAAGACCTAGAAAAATGGTTCACTGAGAACAACCTAGCTCTCAATGCCAGCAAAACCAAGGAACTCATTATTGACTTTCGGCAGGATGTTACTCATGCCCCCCTACACATTAACAAGCACAGAGGTGGAACTAGTGGAGAGTGTCAAGCTCCTGGGTGGTCATCCACAACAAGCTTTCTTGGACTCTTTGTGTGGATGCACTGGTTACAAAGGCCCATCTCTTCTTCCTCAGGCAACAGAAGAAATTTGGCTTGACGGAAAATACCCTTGCCAACGTTTAAAGATGCGTCATTGAGAGCATTCTGTCTGGATGTATCACTACCTGGTACGGCAACTGTACCATTCAACATTGGAGACGGTTACAGAGTGTGGTGAACTCAGCCCGGACAAACACAAAGGCCAATGTCCCATCGATAGAATCCATCTACCAGGCCCTCTGTCAAGGAAAGGCTGCCAGCATTCTCAAAAATCCATCCCACCCTGGCAATGATTTTCTACAACCTCTATCATCGGGGAGAAGGTACAGAAGCCTGAACACATGCACCAGCTGGTTTCGAAACAGCTTCTACTCTACTGTTGTTAGAATACTGAATGGACTCACAAACTCTTAACATTTGCCTGTACCTGTGTTTTTGTTTTTGCCGCAGTTTACCTACTACTTACTTATCTTTGCTACTTAACTCTGTGATCTGCCTGTATTGCTCGCAAGACAAAGCTTTTCACTGTGCCTTGGTACACTTGACAATAAATTCAATTCAATTCAATTCAATTCAATTCAAGGGCCTCTTACCATGTTGATAAAAACTCTTTGACTGTATATCTCATTTGCTGTAACAACTGGTGAGGTCATAGTGGTGACTTCCTTCAAGACTTTGACTCTCCTGAGCTGGGAACTCTGTCATAAAGTCATAGAGTTATAGAGACGTACATCACAGAAAAATACCTTTGGGTCCAACATGTCCATGCCAACCAGATATCTCAACCCAATCTAGTCCCACCTGCCAGCACCTGGCCCATATCCGTCCAAACCCTTCCTATTCATATACCCATCCAGATGCCTTTTAAATGTTGCAATTGTACTAGCCTCCACCACTTCCTCTGGCTGTTCATTCCATACATGTACCACCCTCTGTGTGAAAACATTGCCCCTTAGATCTTTCCCCTCTTTTATATCTTTCCCCTCTCACCTTAAACCCTTTAGTTCTGGACTCCCCCAACTCTGCCAGGGAAAATACTTTGTCTATTTAAGAACATAGAACATAGAACATAGAAGGATACAGCGCAGTACAGGCCCTTCGGCCCTCGATGTTGCGCCGACCGAATCCTACCTAACCTATACTAGCCCAATAACTTCCAAATGCCTATCCAATGCCCGCTTAAATGACCATAAAGAAGGAGAGTTCACCACTGATACGGGCAGGGCATTCCATGAACTCACAACCCGCTGTGTGAAGAATCTACCCCTAACATCTGTCCTATACCTACCACCCCTTAATTTAAAGCTATGTCCCCTAGTAACACCTGACTCCATTAGCGGTAAAAGGTTCTTAGTATCTACCCTATCTAAACCCCTAATCATCTTATACACTTCTATCAGATCTCCCCTAAACCTTCTCTTCTCCAATGAGAACAGCCCCAAGTGCCTCAGCCTTTCCTCATAAGATTTTCCTACCATTCCAGGCAACATCCTGGTAAACCTCCTCTGCACTCGTTCTAAAGCTTCCACATCCTTCCTATAGTATGGCGACCAAAACTGCACACAATACTCCAGATGAGGCCTCACCAGAGTCTTATACAACTGCAACATGACCTCAGGACTCCGGAACTCAATTCCTCTGCCAATAAAGCCCAGTACACCATATGCCTTCCTCAGAGATCTGTGTACATGGACACCAAGATCCCTCTGCTCATCCACACTACCAAGTAGCCTACCATTAGCCCAGTAATCCATCATCTTGTTATTCCTACCAAAGTGAATGACTTCGCACTTAGCTACATTGAATTCCATTTGCCACATTTCCGCCCAGCTCTGCAACTTATCTATATCCCGCTGTAACCTACCACTTCCTTCCTCACTATCCACAACTCCACCGACTTTTGTGTCATCCGCAAACTTGCTTACCCAGCTTTCAAGTCCTTCCTCTAGATCATTTATAAAGATAACAAAAAGCAATGGTCCCAAAACAGATCCTTGTGGTACACCGCTAGTAACTGCGCTCCAAGATGAACATAATCCATCAACTACTACCCTCTGTCTCCTTCCAGCCAGCCAATTCCTAATCCAAACCTCTAATGCACCCTCAATGCCATACCTCCGCAGTTTTTGCATTAGCCTACCATGGGGAACCTTATCGAACGCCTTACTAAAATCCATATACACAACATCTACTGCTTTACCCTCATCCACTTCCTTAGTCACCTTCTCAAAGAACTGAATTTATCCTATCCAGGCCCCTCACGATTTTATAAACCTCTACATGGTCACCCTTCAGCCTCCGACACTCCAGGGAAAACAGCCCCAGCCTGTTCAAACTCTCCTTATAGTTCAATGAGGAGATTGTATAGAATGGACCCACACTCTCTGCAGTTTAGAAGAATTATATGGGATCTCACTTAGGCATATAAAATTGTTGGGGGTCTTAGCAGAAATGATGTTGAAAGGCTGTTTTCCTTAGATAAGAGATCAGCCATTTCGGACTGACATGTGGAGCAATGTCTTTACTGAGAGTTTTTCGAATTCTCTCCCCCAGAAGTTATAGATACTCAGTCACTGATGATATTTAAGAAATGTTTTTGATAAGAATCACATGAGATTGTGGTCAGGCAAGAGACAGCAGTTTACTTACATCAGCCATGATCGCACAGAATATAAGAACAGACCTGAGGGAAAGAATGGCTTCCACCTACTCCTATTGCTTATGTTCAGTACCATGTTGGTATTTATGGAGGTCCCAGTAAACTTTGCCAGAGGAGCATTTTTCCCACTTGAGACCTATAGTGACCAAATGCTCAACATTTTTCGAAGTCTGATGGCACACTCCAATCTCTGAAGATAATGTTTCTGAGCTGATGGTGATAGAATTATCTGATGTGAATTGTTCTCCTTATCTCAGGATGTTCTGGCTATGGAGGGACTGCAACATAGACTGATTGCTGGGCTAAGGGATTGGATCACTTAGGAGGATGTTCACTGGCGTTTCGAAGAATGAGGAGGATGGGTGGATCTAGAAACCTATGAAAATCTACCAGGAGTACACAGGGAAAGCACAGGAAGGATGTTTACAAAGACTGGAGAGTTGAGAACCAGGGCGACCCAATTGGAGGCTATGGATTGGGAAATTTAGGACTGAGATGGGCAGAAATGTCTTCACCCAGAGAGTGGAGAGCCCGTCGAATTCTCTGCTAGAGAAAGCAGTTGAAGTGAAAACCTTGAATGTTTTCAAAATGGAGTTAGATATTTTTCTTCAGGATAAAGGGATCAAAGGGTATAGAGAGAAAACAGGAAATAGTGTATTGAGTTGGATGATCAGCCATGATCAGTGTTGGAGCAGGTTAAAAGAACCAAATGGACCTAAGGGGCAACCTTTTCACACAGAGGGTGGTGTGCATCTGGAATGAGCTGCCAGAGGAGGTTGTGGAAACTGGAACAATTACAACATTTAAAAGGTATCTGGATGGGTAGAGGAAGGGAAAGGGTTTAGAGGGATATTGGCCATGTGCTGGCAAACGGGACTAGATTAGGTTAGGATATCTGGTCAGCATAGATGAGTTGGACTGAAGGGTCTGTTTCCATGTTCTACATCGCCATAATGCTAAGAATCTAGTTTCTATGTTTCGAGGATGTTTCTATGTTTCGAGGATGTGAAGACTTCATGGAATCAAATAGCATAAAAGGAGACCATTGTGTTCACTGTGCCTGCACCAGCTCCTCTTGGGATTATTCAATGTGGCTCACTGCCAGTCATTGATTTTGTTTTTAGTCAATCCCCTTGTGAAAGTTAATGCTGAAATAACATCAATCATTCCTTCTGGCAGTGCATCACACCAACTCTCTGGGTACCACAATTTCTGCTTCCTTTGCCAGCTATATTTAATCTGTGATGAAAAGTTACTTAGTCTACTAAAAACGTTCATGATTTTTGAATACCTCTTGCATTAAATCTCACGTATTGAGGAGAACAATCCCAGCATCTCCAGTCTCTGCACTCAACAGAAGTTTCTCATTCCTGGTACCATTGTCCTTAGTCTCCTCTGCACCCTCTCCAAAGACCTCAACATCCTCCCTAAAGTGCTGTGGCTCGAGTGGAGTGAGAGATTTACTCATACTTTCTGAAAGAGTTTGATTAAATTCATGCGAAGGGACGATCCTTTGGTTGGGAAGTGTATGATGAGAGCTCACTCTACAAATTTCACGACAATTACTTGAGCACGATTGTGAAAAGAGACGCATCTTCAAAACCTTTCATCTTACACTCGTCAGGACAGAATCACAAGAATACCAAATCTCAAGGGGAACAATAATTTATACTACATTTGATGCTTTGGCTGCAGGTACCTTTTGGTCAGTAATTAGTCCAATGGGAATGAGGAGAGAGGCAAACAGAAATCTATTTACTCAGCTTGACTTTAGGGAGTGGTTGAGAATAGGAGGGAAAAATTAGAATTGTAGAATTTCGAAAAACAACTCTAAAGTCAATACAATTTTTTTTAGAATGCAGCTCCTGTTGTAATGTGGAAAACTCAGCAGCCAACCTGCACACAGCAAAACCCTGCAAAAACACCAGATGTTGTTTGGCTACTTTGAAAATGCTAATGCATCATCAGTCCAGACAGCTCTGCGGATGTAAAAACTCCCTGGCAATATTCCGAAGAAAGGCAGGGGGGCTTATTCTGTTGTCAGTGACCAAAGCCATTCCAGAAAGGGATGGTCTGGTTATCATAGAATTCCAACAGTGCAGAAAGAAGCCATTCAGCCCACTGAGTCTGCACCAACCCTCCAAAGAGCATCACATTCAGACCCAACCCTCCATCATATCCCCATAACCCCACATTTATCATGGCTAAGCCTGCACATCCCTGGTACACTATGGGGCAATTTAGCATGGCCAATCCACCTTAGCCATACATCTTTGGATCATGGGAGGAAACCAGAGCAACTGGAGGAAACCCACACAGACACTGGGAGAACAGGCAAACTCCACAAAGACAGTTGCCCGAAGCTAGAATTGAACCTGGATCCCTGGCGCCGCGAGACAGCAGTGCTACCCACTGAGCCACAATGGCACCCTCATCAAGTTCAAATGAGGCAGGTTCAAGGGAACCCTAACTAATGGAGCAGCCAACAGTAACATGGTCAGTGGGGTCCGTGGGGGTTTTGGGTGTGGAGGTTAATCATGTCAGAAGCAGAATGGACACACCTCATTATCTGAGGGTTGAGATTCATTGAGCATTGTACCATAGATGGAGTGACTTAGCTGCGTCTGTGCAGTGTGTTACTCTGTAGTCTGAATAATGGGAGATTCTTACTGAGCTGACAACAATTAGAGAGCCCCGGTTGAATCACCGATGATTCAGGATGTCTCATTCACTGAGTTTTTTAACCCTCCCGGGAATAGATCAATTCCTGGTCTAAGTGACCCAATTAGAGCAAACAGGCAGATCCTGCAGGTGATGATCCCATACTTTTGCATTCATTTTGTAACCTGATACCAGCAAAAAACAAAGCCTACTCAATAATTCACTTGCACATCATAGATTGGGGCGGTGGAGCTGGGAGGGGGATAGAAGTCCACGATCCGATCACATCGACCTGTTGCAGTTTGGATTAGATGTATCATAGAATTGTAGAATCCCTACCATGTGGAAGCAGATTCTTTGGCCCAACAAGTCCATACTGACCCGCCGAAGAGTAACCCACCCAGACCCATTCCCCTACCCTATATTTACCCCTGACTAATGCAGTTGACCTACACATTCCTGGACACTATGGGCAATTTAGCATGGCCAATCTACCTGACCTGCACATCTTTGGACTGTGGGAAGAAACCGGAGCACCCGGAGGAAACCCACACAGACATGGGGAGAAATGTGCAAACTCCACACAGACAGTCACGTGAGGCTGGAATTGAACCTGGGCCCCTTGCCTGCAATCCCAGACGTGGTTATATTCAGCCCACTCTGGTTTGCAAATGCAGCGATTTCTCGTTGACAATGAGGCAGCGCTGAGGTGTATGAAGAACAAAATGACCCATGGGATGGTTGTGAATGATGCAATGAGGGGGAGGCAAGTGAGAAAGCTGGGGTGGGGAGTGAGGGGATTAGATTAGACTTACAGTGTGGAAACAGGCCCTTCGGCCCAACAAGTCCACACCGACCCGCCGAAGCGCAACCCACCCATACCCCTACATTTACCCCTTACCTAACACTACGGGCAATTTAGCATGACCAATTCACCTGACCCGCACATCTTTGGACTGTGGGAGGAAACCGGAGCACCCGGAGGAAACCCACGCAGACACAGGGAGAACGTGCAAACTCCACACAGTCAGTCGCCTGAGGCGGGAATTGAACCCAGGTCCCTGGCGCTGTGAGGCAGCAGTGCTAACCACTGTGCCACCGTGCTGCCCGAATGTGGGGAGTGAGGGAATGGGAGTGGGGAGGGAGGGAATGAGGGGGAAGGGGAGTGAGGGAATGGGGAAGAGAGTGAGGCAGTGAGAGGGAAGGGAAGTGAGGCAGTGAGGGAGAGGGGAGTGAGGTAGTTGGGCGGAGGGGCGTGAGGTCATGGGGAGATAAGTGAGGTAGTGGAGGGGAGTGGGATAGTGGGGAAAGGAGTGAAGTAATGGGGGAAGGAAGGGAGGGAGGTAGTGGGGATGAGGGGAATGAGGTAGTAGGGAGAAGAGGAATGAGGTAGTGGGGGAGGGTAGTGAGGTAGTGGAGAGAGTGGAGTGAGGGAGTGGGGAGAGACTGAGGTAATGTGTGGGGAGGAGCACGAGGCAGTGGGGGAGGAGTGGAGTGAGGGGCTCGGGGAGGACACTGAGGTAGTGGATGGGGAGGAGAGTGAGATAGTGGGGGGAGGAGAGTGAGATAGTGAGAGGGAGGTAGTGGAGAGAGGGGAGTGAGGCAGTGGGGGAGGGGGAGTGAGGCAGTGAGTAGGGAGGGGAGTGAGGCAATGGAGGGGTGAGGCAGTGGGAGGAGGGGGAGTGAGGCAGTGAGTGGGGAGGGGAGTGAGATAGTCAGAGGAGTGAGAGTGAGGCAGTGGGGACTTGCTGAGCTTTGAACAGAAGAGGATCACAGCGATGACTCAGTATCAATGTGCCCCCTTTGGGTGTCGCCTTCCTGGGTTAGGGATGCCAATGTATGTGAGGTGGTGACAGATAATGAAACAGTGAAACACTGAATCCACATGAGAGCACACAATGCCCAGGCTCCCATTCCCACCTGAAAGACGGCACCACTGACAATGCAGCACCACGTCTGTATGGTCCAGAACGCCTTGGCCTACATCTAGCAGCTGGACTACAGCTGACAAATGCTCAAAGTAGACAAGCAGGAGGCTGGAAGAACACAGCAAGCCAGGCAGCATCAGGAGGTAGAGAAGTCAATGTTTCGGGTCTAACCCTTCTTCAGGACTGTGGGTGTGTGTGGGGGAGGAGCTGCAGATAAAGGGGAGAGGAGTTGGGGAGGGTTTTGCATGGGGAGAGGGGTGGAGTGGTGATATAAGGATAGGTGAACACAGGTTGGATGGTCGATAGGAGGAATGAAGCCAATTGGTAGCTGGAAGGAAGCATCGGTCAGAAGAATGGAAGGGAGGGGGAGGGGCTGGGAAGAGAGTAGGGGGATGGGAGGGGAGGTTATTTGAAATTGGAGTACTTCATGTTGAGTCCTGTGGGCTGGAGGCGCCCAGGGGGAAGATGAGATGTTATTCCTCCAGTTTGTGGTTTGGTTCGTTGTAGCAATGGAGGAGGCCAGGGACAGTCATGTCGGAAAGGGAGTAGTTAGGGGAATCGAAATGGGTGGTGTCTGGGAGGTCTGATTAACACTTGTGGGCCGGGCTGTGATGCTCGGCTAACCATTCCCTCGGTTTATGTTTGGTCTTCCTGACGTAGAGAAGACCAACTGGGAGCACCTGCTCCAGTAAAATTGGAAGAGAGGTAATTGAACCTCTGTCTCACCTGGAAGGACTGTTTACTGCCCAGGATGGAGGTGAGGGGCATGGTGCGCCAGCAGGTTTTGCATCTTTTCCGGTTGCAGGGGAGGGTACCTGGGGGTTCACTAGCGGGGGGGTGGCGTGAACCAAAGACTGTTGAAAGGAACGGTGCTTGCAGAAGTCAGAGAGGGATGGGGAGGGGAAGATGTTCTTGGTGGTGGGGTCTAGTTGGAGTTGGCGGAAGTGTTTAAGGATGATGCGTTGGATGCGGAAACTGGTGGGGTGGCAGGTGAGGACAAGGGGACTCTGTCTTTATTGAATTGTCAGGAGGGGGTGTTTAGGCCAGTGGAACTGGGAATGAAGGAGGTGTGGTGGAGGGCTGTTGATGACGGCGGGGGGGAGCATGTTGTTCAAAATAGGTGGACATCTGGAATGCTTGGGAGGGGAATGTCTCCTCAACCCAGCAGCTGCAACGGAGATGGAGTAATTGGGAGAATGGGATGGAGTTCTTGCAGGATTCTGGGTGGGAGGAGGTGTAGTCCAGGTAGTTATGGGAGCCTGTGGGTCTGTAGTAAATGTCCATCTGCAGTCTGTCGCCGGAAATGGAAACAAAGAGGTCAAGAAAGGGGAGGGAGGTGTCCGAGATAGACCACTTGAATTTGAGGGCAGGGTGGAAGCTCTGGGCGATGTCGATGAACTGCTCCAGTTCAGCCTGGGTGCAGGATGCAGCAGCACCAATGCAGTCAGAGGATAGTGCCTAGAGATGCCAAGGCCACTTGCAACTCATTTAGCATAAGAGAGAGGACATTGTCTCAACAACCACCTCACGGTAGTTACTCAGTAACCCCCACTCCGCGGCACAAGCTAACTGTAGAATTACGCTGTTTAAATATTTTATCACTTGCTTCGGTGATGTGCAGATATTTTGACAGCCTGGGTGATTTACACAAGCGGACACTGAGAATGTCAGCCTGTAGATATATCACAGCAGCATTTTGCCTGGCTATCACTCACTTGCATTAACTCTGCTACAGCTAACCTTCTTTTACTCCCTTCCAGGGTTTATTTCAAAGGTAAAGTCCTAGAATGACACAGCACAGAGAGAGGCCTTTTGGATAATTATGCTGCCTTTTCAATGGAGCTATCTAATTAATAGCACACACCCCTTCTCTTTCCCCACAGCTCTGTAAATGATTTATTTCTTCCCTTCATGGAATTATTCAATTCCTATTTGAAAGGTGCTATTGGATCTGCTTCCACCGCTCTTTGTGGGAATATAGACCCGACAGTGGGTCACAACAGCTCATGACATGAGAAAACATCTCTGTGTGTCACCTCTCGGTCTCTCGCCTTAACCTCCTTAAGGCTGGCTTTAAATTCAATATTCATATTCCATCGGTAAGAGTGGAAGATGTCAAAACAGAACTAGGCCATTCAGCCCATCAAGCCTGCTCCGCAGTTCAATGAGACCATGGTTGATCTGATAACCCTCAAGTCTACCTTCCTGCTTCTTCATCTAACCCTATCTCTATAACCTCCTCCAAATTTACAAACCTCTGACACCTTTGTAATTCTTCAGTTCTGGTTTCTTGGGTTTGTGCGTTAGGGAGAGGCTGAATAGGCTGAGGCTATTTTCCCTGGAGTGTCATTAACCTTGTATCATAATTTATAAATTTATAAAATCATGATAGGGTGAATAGCCAATGTCTTTTCCCCAGGGGAGAGGAGTTTAAAATTGGAGGGCAGAGATTAAAGATGAGAGGGGAAAGATTTAAAAGGGGCCAAAGGAGCAGTTTTTTTCATGGACAGGGTGGTGTGTGGATGGAATGAGCTGCCAGAGGAAGTGGTGGAGGCTGGTACAGTTACACTTAAAGGCATCTGGATGGGTAAATGAATAGGAAGGGTTTGGAGGGATATAGACTAAATGGGACTAGATTAAATTAGCATGGACAGGCTGGACCAAAAGGTCTGATGCCATGTTGTTCCTCCTGAAATCTCATCTCTCTTCACCTCTCTCACCTCTCTTAACATAATCCATACCAGCTGCCGCTTTGAACTCACCTTTCATTACCTGCTCAGAGATTCATAACACCATAAGATGCCATTCAGACCATTGAGTCTGCTCTACTATTCAATTAAATCATGGAAAGATTTTTTTTAAACTGGGATTATTTAAGCAGACTCATAAGTTTAGCTGAGCACTCATCATTGTAAAGATAAGGTCTGTGCTTAATTGCCCATAGTGTCCAGGGATATGCAGGCTAGCTGGATTAGCTATGGGAAATGTAGGGCTACAGGAATAGGGTGAGGAGTGATTCTGGGTGGGATCCTCTGCAGAGGGTTGGTGTGGAACTGATGGGCTGAATGGTCTCTTTTTGCACTGCAGGGATGCTATGATTCTAGATGATTAGACAGGACAAGAGTATTTTGGATTTGTTCCTTCATGGCACCAATTGGTGTAACAAATCGACCAGGAACCCATTCCAATTTCCTTGATGAGCAGACCTGTTGGAATCGGTTTGGATCCCTGGACAAGGAGACTGAGTGCAGTGGTGAAGTAATGACAGTGTTAATGGATTGGCAATCTAGAGTTCCAGGCTCATCCTCTGGGGGCTCCGTTCCCATTGTGTAGCGATTGTAATGAGGTCAGCCAGGTAGACCTCACAGAATGTGAGTTCCTTGACTGGGGCTGTTAACCTGGTCCGATCAGGGAGCCCTGGCTGACAGCCACAGTGAAGAAGACTCGCTAGATCGAATGACCTAATTTTGCTCCTATATCTTATGACTTATGGTCAGAAGAATGGTCCTTAGATGCTGCCAGCATCATTGGAAGACATATCACATCAGACCAGGAGGGAGAAGTCATCTCCAATAAAGAGGGAACAATAATTCAGATCTACAAATCATCTTTAACACAATGATACATTCCAAGGTGATTTACAGGAGCATTACAAAGCAAAGTGTGACACTAAACCACATCAGAAGATTCATGGTCAGGTGCTGAAAAGCCTGCTCAAAGAGATGACATTTTGAGAAGCTTCTTGAAGAGAGAAAACAAGCTGAGAGTGACAGAGAAGTGTTGGGAGGAATTTACAGAACTTGGGGGGCTGAAGCAACTGAACAACACTGAGAGAAATAACAAGTGTTACAGAGTGGAAGTGACGCTGTTTAATTTCATTTCTTTGAGACTTTGTACCAATTGATAGGACTGAATAGGTTGCTAGGTCATTTCAGAGGGTATTTGAGAGTCAATCACATTGCTGTGGGTCTGGAGTCACATGTCGGCCAGACCAGGTAAGGATGGCAGTTTCCTTCCCTAGAGGACATGAGTGAGACAGGTAAGACAATCACAGTGATTTCATGGTCATCGGTAGATTCTTAATTCCAGAATCTTTTCCCAATTAAATTCACATTCCACCATCTGCTGAGGCAGGATTCGATCCCAGACTATTTGCTGAGTTCCTGGATTAATAGTCTAGCAATAATACCACTCAGCCATTGTCTCCTCCTCTCAAGGGCAATAAATGCTGGCCAGCCACATCCCACAATGAATTTAAAAAATGCAATGAGATGTCAAATCGAGAGGCCTGTCTGCCTTTTTAGTTGGTTATAAAAGATCCCGTGGTGACTATTAAGAAGGGGGAACCCTCCAGCATCCTGGAAAGTACCTACTCCTCAAAGAATAATGCTGGAAGTTACAAACAAAGTGCAGTTTGTGGGATCTTGCTATGTCCCAATTGGTCGCCACATGAAGAAATAGGGACAGAAGTAGACCATTCGGCCCCTTGACCCTGCTCTACCGTTCAAGAGGATCGTGGCTGATCTGATCATCATCACATCCACTTTCCTACCTTTTCCCGATAATCCTTAATCCCCATTTTATTGATGAAAATGATGCTGACAGCCAGCATTTTTTTAAAAGCGTTCGTTTTTGCTGTGAATTTGTAATTTGGGGCAAGCCCAATTGCTAAGATGTGCACTTGAAATGTTGAATTCTCACTTCCTTCAATAAATCATTCAGTCAGAAAATTAGCAAGAAATTACGCAAATCGTTTTGATGAGCAAAATAACAGAAACACCCGGAATTTTTTTTTCCCCTTATTTCTTGTAGTTATCTTTTCCTCTCTCCCTCTCTGGTCAATCACAATGTAAAATTAATGAGGCCGTCTCAATTCTTCTCCGAAAAAACTGATAGGTTGCTGTCTTGAATTATAAATCGCTATTGATTTTTTTTTTCGGAGAGCCACAAGAGAGACAGGTGATTGTCAACTGACACGAAAAATACACTCTGCTTGTTGCAGCTCCACTCACATATCAAATATATATGAGTTGGAGGCACCAGTCACACATCAGCTTCCCAAAACAACATCAAAAATTAAAAAAGAATAAAATCCCCAGCAAACATAAACAATCTGTTGTAAATATTCTGCAGGCTTTTCTTTTTGAAAAGCCAGGAAAGAGTTTTGTCTGACCTCATGCTGTCTCCACCGGGAGGGCCCAGTCAGTCAGTTTTGTTTTCTAAAGAAAGGTCACAGGATCCAAAATGCTACCTCTGATTTCTCTCTGCAGATGTTGCCAGACCGGCAGAGATTTTCCAGCAATTTGTGTTTTCGTTTCAGTCAGTTTTGTTTTCGGATTATATTAGTTGAAAGGTGAGGTGCTTCACTGAATAGAGTAGAGAGGCAGGTCAATCCAATATTTGGTTTGATTTGATTTGATTTATTGTAGTCGCATGTAGCGAAATTTTGCGAGCAGTACAAGCAGATCATAGCAAACAAGGACGTACAGATCATAAGGTGCTTAGACAGAGTGAGGCTTGCAAGGTTACAGCTACATAGTTTGTCTCACAATTCTTCTGAATTCTAGAGAGTATAGGCCTAAACTGCTCAATCCCTCTTCATAAAACAAAGCTCTCATCTCTGAAACCAATCCAGTGAACCTATCTGAACTGCCTCCAATACAATTAAATCTTTCCTCAACTAAGGGGACCAAATCTGCACCCTATACTCACTGTGCAATCTCACTAATGCCTTGTATCATTGCAGCAACAACTTCCTTACTTTTATAGTTTATTCCTTTAGCAATAAATGCCAAAATTCCATTTCCCTCCATCTAACCTGCTGGACCTAAATGCTACTTTTCTGTGATTAATTCACAAGGACACCCTCTGCACACTGAAGGTTCTCGCCATTTAGATCATAAATTGCCTTTCTATCCCTCGACCAGAGCAAGGTCTCACTTTAAACTTCATCCACCAAACTATGGCCCATTCACTGAACCCAATCCACAACCATTTGCAAGTTTCTTATTTTTTATTGCAACTTGCTTTACCATCTATTTTAATGTCATATGCAAATTTGGCTACAGTACTGTCTATCCTTGCATTAAAGGCATTAATATGGATGGTAAATAGTTAATGCTCAAGCATCCAACTCTATGGCACCTATTTCAGATTAGATTACTTACAGTGTGGAAATAGGCCCTTCGGCCCAACAAGTCCACACCGACCCGCCAGACCCATTCCCCTACATTTACCACTAACACTATGGGTAATTTAGCATGGCCAATTCACCTAACCTGCACATCTTTGGACTGTGGGAGGAAACTGGAGCACCCGGAGGAAACCCGCGCAGACACGGGGAGAATGTGCAAACTCCACACAGTCAGTCGCCTGAAGCGGAAATTGAACCCGTGTCTCTGGCGCTGTGAGGCAACAGTGCTAACCACTGTGCCACCGTGCTGCCTCACTGGTTCCATTTCGCCAAGCAGAAAAAGACCCTTTTATCCCAACTCACTCCTTTCTGTTCCTAACCCAGCAAGGAATAACCCTTAACCCCGTGAGATCTTACTTTGTGTAGTAACCCATGTGCAGCACTATCTCAGATGACTTCTGTAAATCCAGATACTCGGCATCTAAAGAATCCCCATTATCCATTTTGCTTGTTATATCTTCAAAGAACACTCGCAAATTAGTCAAACACAGTTTACCTTTCACAAAACAATAATGGATTGTGTTTTGACTTTCCAAGCGTACTATTCCTAGTACCATCATAATGTTATTTCCCTATAACAGATGTTAAACTGACTGGTGTATAGATTCTTACTTTCTACCTCGCTTCCTTTGTAAATTTATAGTTACATTTTTCCAATCCACTCAAACCTTTCCCACATTCAGAGAATTTTCTAAAGGCGCTGTCTCTGCAGTCTCTCATATGGGGAAGAATCAGAGTGGACTTGAAACGTGAACTCTGCTAGATCTCCTGAGTTTCTCTAATATTCTCTGTGTTAATCACAGTATGATGAAAGCAAAATCTGGTTGATACTGGCAATCTGAAACATACACAGAGAATGCTGGAGAAGCTCAACAGGTCTAGCAGCATCTAAGGAGAAATTAGATTAGATTCCCTACAGTATGGAAACAGGCCCTTCGGCCCAACAAGTCCACACCAAACCTCCGAAGACTAACCCACCCAGACCCATTTCCCTCTGACTAATGCACCTAACACTATGGACAACTTAGAATGGCCAATTCATCTAAACTGCAAATCTTTAGACCATGGGAGGAAACTGGAGCACCCAGAGGAAACCTTTGACAAAACAATAATGGATTGTGTTTTGACTTTCCAAGCGTACTATTCCTACTACCAGACATGGGGAGTATGTGCAAACTCCATACAGACAGTCACCCAAGGCTGGAATTGAATCTGGGACCCTGGTGCTGTGAGGCACCAGTGCTAACCACTGAGCCACCGTGAGAGAAACAGTCAACATTTTGAAATTTCCTGATGAAGGGCTTATGCCTGAAATGTTGATTCTCCTGCACCTCGGATGCTGCCTGACCGGCTGTGCTTTTTCAGCACCACACTCTCGATTTCAAATTCGAAGACCCTTTCTCAGAACTGAGCACCACACAAGAGTATGAGAGTTAATTCTCTGCAGTGAGGTTTTGTTACAATTCTTACAACTAGTATTTTCTTGTTTCCTTTTTTTTATTGCTTTCATATTTACTATTTGACTGAAAACTCAATATGGTCAGAAGAATCGAGGACAAGCCACAAGCAATAGACATTTAAGACACTAGCTCAGCAAAGCGAGTACTGAGTGAGAGAGTCACACCATTCTTTATCTCTTTCTCCTATCCTCTATCTCTTCCTGATATGACTCCAAATCACTCCATTTTCTGCACAATCTTTCTTTCACATTACTTGGTTGGTTCCAATTTATACCAACATGTCCCCAGACTTTGTTATCAACTTGCACATCCAACACTATATCCTTTAGAAGCATTTTGAGACTGGGGGAGAAGTAAAAATCTAATTAATAGTGCACATTGCTCAAGTACAAGGTTCAACTAAAGGTACCATGTTAATGTTGTTGCGTGAGTGCAACTGAGTACATGTGAGTGTGTGTGTATAAGGGGGCACATGTTAGTGCGTGATCCAAGTGTGTGTGTCAGTACAAAAGTGCATGTGTGTGTGCATGTATAATTTGTGAGTATAAGTGTGTGTGTGTGTGTGTGTGCGCGCGCACATGTATATGTGTCTGTATGCAAATCTGCATGCACGCACATGTGTGTATGTGCGTTCAACATGTGTGAGTACTTGTATGTAACATGTAAGAGTGTACGTGGGTGTCTGCAAGTGCAAGGGTGATTTTACCAACTTCTCTACAGATGGTCTGAACGCTAGAGAATGGGACCCATAAAATGGTACCACAGGTAGTGGGTGAGCACTCCATCAAATCAGGGAACTGCCTGGGCACTTCCGACCCACTCAGAGGAGGGGAGGGCTGCCTCCTCATGGGTATTCTGCTACCCAAAGAGTGGCAACAGTGAGCCCTGCTGGCAACACCCTCACCTGCCCCTGTTAAACCCCACTACACAACTGAGAACTCCATCTGCCAGCTCCTGAGTGCACCCAGTAGGTGCAATCCCAGGAGTGACCACCAGTCCTGGGGGCATTGCTGAGCTATCAGCTCTTCAATTGGCCAGCAACTGTTGGCAGCAAACTTTCATCCCTCTTTGCCCCAGCAGGACAGTGGGAAAACATGCTCAGGAGCGCCAAGGATGGAAGGGTTAGGGGGTTCGTGACTTTTGACCCAAATCACTGGGGCCCCTGTCGGGCCTGAATAAATCTCACCCTATGTGTGATAATGAATGTATTAGCACACGTGTGCATGTGTTTGTGTGTGTCAGTGTGTGTCTGTGTGTCTGTGCGTATGTGCATATCTGTGTGTGTGTGTGTCTTGTGTCTGTGCATATGTACATGTCTGCGTCTGTGTGTTTGTGTATCTGTGTGCATGTCTGTGTGCATGCGTGTCTGTGTGGGTGTCTGTATGTCTGTGTGTGTGTGTGTGTGCGCACACGAGTACGTTAGTGTGTGCATATGTTTCATCTCCCATTCCTCTTGCTTGTCTTTCTTCTGCCTTTTCAATAGGGAATCTACAGCAGGACCATTAGTTTCTCTTCCCTATGTGGATCGAGAGGCTAGCTGCCTGAATTCCATTTCTGAAGTTGGACCATATGATTCAAGATCTCTCACATTTGAGTTTAGAGGAAGTGTTGAGTCTTCAGGGGAAAAGTGGTCTGTCTGATTCTTGAGGTAGCTGATTGGGACCTTTAACATGACAAATATCTCTGGGAGAACAGACACAGAATTTGAGGCCATCAATGTGAGTCAGCCAGTAAGAAATGAAATAGGGAGTTCAGAGTGGGGTGAATGACAGACCACCATAATACACCAACCCCACATCAACAACAGCCTGCATTTGTGTAGCGCACACAGCTCACTAGTCCCATGACACTTTTTCGGAGCAGAATCTGACAAAACCTGACAACCAACCACACAAGGAGATAATAAGATCAGGTGACCAGTAGCTTTTGTTTAATTCACTCATGGGACTTGGGCATCATGGGTCAGACCCACATATTTTACATATCTCATGTTGCCCTTGAGAAGGTGGTGGTGAGCTTCTTTCCTGAACCACTGCAGCTCATGTGTGGTAGCTGGACCCACAATACCATGAGGAAGGAAATTCCACAGTTGTGACCCAATGACAGTGAAGAAACAGCGATAGATTTCCAAGTCAGGATGGTGATTGGCTTGGAGGGAAATTTGCAGATGGTAGTGTGCCGATGCATCTGCTGCCTTTGTCTTTGTAGATGGAAGTGGTCATGGATTTGGAAGGTACTGTCTTAGGAGTTTTGGTGAGTTTCTCAGGTCAATTATATCGATAGTAGCTACTGAGCATCAGAAATGGAGAGAGTGGATGCTTATGGATGTGGTGCCAGTTTAGCGGGCTGCTTTGTCCTAGATGGTGTCAAGCCTCTTGAATGTTGTTGGAACAGCACCCATCCCGGCAAGTGGGGAGTATTCCATCACACTACTGATTTGTACCTTGTATATGGTGGACAGGCTGTGGGAAATCAGGAAGTAAGTTAATTGTGGCAAGATTCTGCACCTCTGAACCTAGTCACACAGGTAGGTTTAAGAGAGAGATGGTAGAAAGTTTTAGGGTGAGAATTCTAGAGATTTAAGTCTAGGCAGTTCAAGGTATACCTTGAACTGTCTAGAGAGCCTAAAATAAGCGATAGTTAAGAGGCCTGCAGTGGAGGAACACAGTGACAGTGGATTGTGACCTGAAGGTGGTAGAAAATGTATGGAGAGGTGAGGCCTTGGTGCAATCTGAAAATAAGCTGCATCAGAACATTATTTCAATGAGCCAATGCACACTGCAGCACAGAGGAGCTACGCAGAGCAGAGGAAAATCACCCATATCATGTATTCAAAAAGAATACCCAATGAACACAGTGCGCCAATTTCTCAGCAACAAACTCAAACAAGCAGAGAAAACACGTCCAGAAATCCTAGTCACTCTCCCCGACATCAAAGACATCTCGGAAATGACTGCCAGACTACTCAGACTCCTTGGAATCATGGTAGCCCACAAACCGACCAACACACTAAAACAGCAGCTAATGAACTTGAAAGACCCTATACAGGCAATGAGCAAAACTAACGTTATTTACAAAATATCGTGCAAGGATTGTAACAAACACTACATTGGACAAACAGGCAGAAAACTAGCCACGAGGATACATGAACACCAACTAGCCACAAAATGACATGATCCTCTCTCACTAGTTTTCTCACATACAGATGAGGAAGGACACCACTTCAACTGGGACCACACATCCATCCTAGGACAAGCCAATTCCTAGAAACATGACATTCCAACTGGAACTTTATCGACAAACACATCGAGTTAGCCTCCATCTACCACCCCCGAGAAAAGGAACCGGAAATGACTTCACCAGAGGAAATAACATCACCAGAGGAAATAACATCACCAACCAAAAGAAACCCAAACATATAAATAGAAAGCAGGAATTTTCAGCATTGCTTCGCACGAGGTCCACTGAAGATGTTACCTAGTAAAGTAACGAAATGTCTGGAAATGAACCTTTCAGCTCAGCGAGTAAACCTACATCCAAAACCTCAACCTGAGCTACAAATCTTCTCAAAACTCACTGAGAATAATAGTGAAAAGTTTAGACAGTACCAAAGTAAGAACAAGAGAGATAATGGTCTGGTGGTATTATCAATAAACTATTAATCCAAAAAGGAGAAAGTGAGGACTCCAGATGCTGGAGATCAGAGTCAAAAAGTGTGGTGCTGAAAAAGCACAGCAGGTCAGGCAGCATCCGAGGAGCAGGAGAGTCGACGTTTCGAGTATAAGCTTTTCATTATTCCTAATGAAGATTTTATGCTTGAAACGTCGACTCTCCTGCCCCTCAGATGCTGCCTGACCAGCCGTGCATTCCAGCAGCACACTTTTTGATTATTCCAAAGATCCTGGTAATGTTTCTGGGGACCAAGGTTTATCTTTGTCAATTGTCCCAAATGAAGCCCCAAATGATTCACTAATGTCCTTTAGGGAAGGAAATTGCCATCTTTACTTGGTCCGGCCCAACATGTGACTGCAGACCCACAGCAATCTCATAGAGTCATAGAGATGTACAGCACGGTACAGACCCTTTGGTCCAACCCGTCCATGCTGAACAGATATCCCAACTCAATCTAGTCCCACCTTCCAGCACCCGGCCCATATCCCTCTAAACCCTTCCTATTCATGTCCCCATCCAAATGCCTCTTAAATGTTGCAATTGTACCAGCCTCCACCACTTCCTCTGGCAGCTCATTCCATACACGTACCACCCTCTGCGTGAAAAATTTGCCCCTTACATCCCTTTTATATTTTTCCTCTCTTACCCTAAACCTATGCCCTCTAGTTCTGGACTCCACCACACCAGGGCAAAGTCTTTGTATATTTATCATATCCATGCCCCTCATTATTTTGTAAACCTCTGTAAGGTCACCTCTCAGCCTCCGATGCTCCAGGGAAAACAGTCCCAGCCTATTCAACCTCTCCCTATAGCTCAAACCCTCCAACCCTGGCAACATCCTTGTAAATCTTTTCTGAACCCTTTGAAGTTTCACAACATCTTTCCGATAGGAAGGAGACCAGAATTGTATACAATATTCCAACAGTGGTCTGCTTGCCACTTAGCTGCCTTCTGGGTAAGTCAGGGTGGGTAATCAATCCTGCCCTGACTGATGATGCTCACATCCCCGTGAATGAATATAAAAAAACCCCAAAGAGTACAGAAGTGATAGGTGCATGCTGGGACAGGGGCTCTGGTGCATTGACTACATTGATCATACACTGTGACGGAGATGATGAGTATAATATTAGAGTGAGGGTAAGCTCTACCCATTCCCTCACTCCAGTCTATGTCCATGGAGAATGTGAAACAAACCCACTTCATTAAAGAATTGCATTCGCCACGATCTTTTCTGCCTCTGTGAAATAGGAGCCATGGAACCAAAGACTCCAGGAAGAAAACGTTTTCCTCCATTGCTGACAGATCAGCGTTTGCATATGAAGAAAGGTAATTGGATGCTTAGAAATGGCCTCTCCTGTGTTTCACAAGGAAGAGGACCACAGTGACTGAGAAGTGAGTTCTGAGTCACAGCGCGTCTCACCCACCCCCTTCTGGTACCCTTCGCAGTTTGTCACACTTAATTCTCTGAGACTAAAGTTGCTTCTCTGTGTTCCTTCTCTGTTCATGCTGGAGAGTGGAGCCAAATCAACTTTGCAGTTCAGAAGTAGGGCCTTTGATCCACATTGTGTGTTTCCCTCAGATTCTTACACCAACCGGATGACTGCTGTTCGCACCATCATCAGCCTTGTTCAACATTGCTGTCCGTAGATGGAATCTATCTGAGGGGTTCTTTTATTGCTCTGTTCTGTGTGCAGTCAGTACATGTTGCTACAAACCACAGTCTCACGTGTCCCATTGATTGCCTGACCTAGTGCTGTGGCTGAGTGTCGAGAACTCTTGATCCACTAAATTAAAGAGCAGCAAGTTCATGGCCCACTCCAAGAACTCAAACACCTAATTCAACACTCGTGAGGACATTCTGTGCAATGGGGGTGCTATCATTCGGATGCCACATTAAACAGTGCCTCTCTCTGAGTAATTGATGCCATTTTGAAGAGGAACCCACTCTGTTTGTCCAGGGTCAGGAATAATGGAGCAATAGTTGGCCATTCAGCCCTCAAGCTTGTTCTGCCTTTCAGAGAGATCACTACAGACCTGTGGCCTAACTTCATATATCTGCTTTTGTTCCATGTCTCTTAATATTTTGCTTCACAAAAATTAATCTATCTCACCTTTAAAATGAATAACTGATCTACATCCGCAGCCATTTATGGAAAACAGTTGCAAACATCTACCTCGATCTTTTTTGTGGAAGTGTGTGGAAGTGCTTCATAATATCTCTCCTAAACAATCTGGCCTTAATTCTTGGGTTATGTCCCCTATTCCAAGTAGTGCCAACCAGTGGAAATAGTTTACCTTTATCTACCCTGTTTTTTCCTGTGAACATCTTGAAGACTTTGATCAGATCACCCTTTTGTATAACAGCAGCATAACCTTGACATCCTTGTACTCCAGTTGTCTTGATATAAGGGCGAATATTCCATTAACTTTTTTGATTATTTTCTGCACCTGATTATGATATTTTAAATATTAGTGCACCTGAATCCCCAAGTGTCTTTAGACATCCACTGTATTTAATTTCAAACCATCTGGCGATATCCTTTTTTTCAGTCTAAAATGGAACTTCATACCTGCTTATACTGAAGTCTACCTGCCACAGTTTTGCCCATTCACTTGGTCCATGAGAATGCCTATGTAATTTTATGGTATCACCAACACTGTCCAGAATGTCAATGAACATTGTTTCATCAGCAACTGTGGGTATATGAATTTTGATGCCATTATCCAAGTCATTAGTAAAAATGTGCAAAGTTGAGGCCCTAACATAGACCCTTGTGGGACATCATTGGTTAGGAATTCCTGCCAATATTAGTATAGACGCATTATGCCTACTAATTTGCCAGCTGTCAGTAATTTGCCCTCAATTCTATGGGTTTCTACCTTAGTTAACAGCTTCTCATGTGATACTTTATCAAACATTCCAATTTCTATCCATTAATCACTAACAGGCGAACAAGAGTAGGCCATGTAAATTAGAGTCACAGAGTCATTACTGACAGCAGGGAAACTGACCCTTCAGTCCAATCAGTCCATGCTGAACACAATCCCAAACTAAACTAGTCCCACCTGCCTGCTCCTGACCCATATCCCTCCAAACCTTTCCTGTTCATGTACCTATCGAAATGCCTTTAAATGTTGTAATTGTACCCACATCCTCCATATCCTCAGGAAATTCATTCTACATGCCAATCACTCTCTGTGTAAAAAAAAATGCCCCTTACCTCCTTTTTAAATCTTTCTCCTCTCACTTTAAACATCTGCCCCTAATCTTGAAATCTCCAATGCTCAGAAAGACAACCATCATTAACTCTACTGATAACCCTCATTATTTTATAAACTTCTAGAAGTTTGTCTCTCAACCTCTTATGCTCCACTGAAAAAAGTCCCAGCTTATCCAGCCTTTCTTTATAACACAAACCTTCCACGCCCAGCAACATTCCAGCACATCTCTCCTGAATCCTCTCCGGCTTAAAAATATCCTTCCTATAACTGGGCAACCAGAACTGGACAGAGTACCTCCCGTCCTATTCATCCATTATCCTTAGACACCAGAAACTATTTAACCAGTTCTGAATTTAAAATTCCCTCTCCCAGAATACATCTGTTGCCTCACTCCTCCCTTCTGTCATTCCACAATCTCTCAAAAATCATTCATCAGAATTGTTTTCTAGAGCAACATATAGTCATATACAAATTCTGTGTGCCATATGTAGGTTAGACCAGGTAAGGATTGCAAATTTTCTTCCCGAAAGGACATTAGTGAACCAGATTAGTATAGCATTTTCTTCCTTCCCTCCATATTATTATTCAATTCTATTTTCACCAGCTTTTATGGTAGGATTTGAACTCATGCACCCAGAACATTAGGCTGACATTCTGGATTACTAGTCTATTGACATTGACACCATTAATCTCCCCAAAGTTTCAAGTGTGAGACAAAAAAGTACAAAATAGGAGCCAAAGTAGGCCATGCAGCCCATCAAACAGAGTCGCCATCATAGAGTGGCACTGTGGCACAGTGGTTAGCACTGCTGCTTCATGAGACCTGGGTTTGATTCCAGCCCCGAGTGACAGTCTGTGTGGAGTTTGCACATTCTCCCTGTGTCTGTGTAGGTTTCCTCCCACAATCCAAAGATGTGCAGATTAGGTTGATGGGCCGGCTAAGTTGCCCCACAGTGTTCAGGGATGTATAGATTTGGTGCATTAGTCAGGGGTAAACATGCAGTAATAGGTTAGGAGAGTGAGTTTGGGTGGGTTACTCTTTAGAGGGTTGTTGTGGTTTTGTTGGGCCTATTAGCCTGTTTCCGCACTGTGGGGATTCTTGGGGAATAGGGATAAAATGTTCTGGGTAATTTCTGGATTTCAATACTGGCACTAGCAACTTTCATTGTAATGCTGCAGCACTGTCTATTCAGGGACTTCACACCTTTATAATGTAGTTCGTTGAGCACTTGAAGTGTAATAGACTATGGGATTAGTGTAGGTAGTAGTATATCTTTGGTGGTACAGACATGATGGGTCAAAAGGCCTCTTACATTCTGTATGATTCTCAAAACACAGCACAGACCAGAGGGACGTTTTAATATTTGACAATATTATAAATTGGGCAAAAGATGATCAGCAAGTCCTCGAAAGTCCCACTCAAATATCAGCAGAGATGTAAAGTGTGTTTTTGATGAGATATTGCACATCGATTCACGGGGCAGAAGATGCAGAGGAAGTTCAGCACTTTCAGGGTCCCCTCCTTGACCTGGTGACTTTACTAACATTTCTTCAGTGTGTCACTGTGTCAAAATCCTGGACCTTCCTTCCTGACAGCATTGTGGGTGTAACTGCCCCATCATTCACCACAGCAGGTCAAGATATATGATTCACCATCACCTTCTCAAGAGCAATAAACGTTGCACTTTGCAGTGGTACCAACACCCAGAGTGCACGGGTTTTCAGAAAACTTTAACATCCAAAACAGAGAAACACTTTGTACTCCATGAAGAGCTCGATACAATATGTTAGGTGGATCAATATACCAACGTCAATAGTGAAGCTACAAAGCTTGCAATGGATTAATACCCACTAGGGGATTCATTTTAATCAAACATACTTGGTGATAGTCTGAAGGGACATGACTAGTAGTTTACTTGCAACCAGTGTGTTGAATAGAAAATATGTTGTCAGGAAGGTATCGACACAGACTTAGAAACTAGGAACAGGTGGTGGCCATTTGGCCCTTCAAGCATGCTGCATCATTCAGTATGATCATGGCTGAGCCTCAATCTCAATGTCATATTTCCACTTCCTTTCTATATCCCTTGATGCTTTTAACATCTAAAAATCCATCAATTTCTTTCTTGCATCAACACAATGACAGTCTCCACAGCCTTTTGTAATAGAGAATTCCACAGGTTCACCACCCTCTGTGCAAAGAAAGATTTCCTCATCTCAATTTGAAATGGCTCACCCAAATCCTAAGACCCTGACCCCAAGTTCTAGACTCCCCAAAAATATACTCCCTGCATCTAATCTATCCAGCCCTGATAGAATTTTATACGCTTCAATCAGAGTCCCTCTCATTCTTCTAGAGCCATGTGAATATACACCCAGTCAAACCAATTGAGCCAACCTTACCTCATATTACAGCTGTGCTGTCAGTGTATCAGTCTAAGTGCGGCGCGGTGGCTCAGTGGTTAGCACTGCTGCCTCACAGCACCGGGGACCTGGGTTTGATTCCCACCTCAGGTGACTGTGTGGAGTTTGTACATTCTCCCCATGTCTGCGTGGGTTTCCTCCAGGTGCTCCAGTTCCTCCCACAATCCAAAAATGTGCAGGGTAGGTGAATTGGCCATGCTAAATTGCCCATAGTGTTCAGGGATGTGTACGTTAGGTGCATTAGTCAGGGGAAATGTGAAGTAATACGGTAGAGCAGTGGATCTGGGTGGGTTACTCTTCGGAGGGTCAGTGTGGACTTGTTAGGCCGAAGGGCCTGTTTCCACATTGTAGGGATTCTAATTCTAGTGAACCTTTGCTGCACTCCCACTATGGCAAGTATATCTTCTCTTGGGTAAGGAGACCAAAACTGCATATTGCATCCCAGGTTGGACCCTATATAACTGCAGTAAGGCATCTCTACTTCTGAATTCAAATCCTCTTATTTACTTTAATTAACTGGTATACAAGGACACCCAGATCCCTTTTCTAATGTATCACCATTTAAGTAATACTCAGCCTTTCTGTTTTTTTGGTCCATAACTTTACACTTATCCACATTGTACTGCATCTGCCATATGTTTGCCCACTCACTGAGCTTATCTAGATCACCCAGCTGTACTTTTTCGGCACCACACTCTTGACTTTAATCTCCAGCACCTGTAGTCCTCACTTTCGCCTCGATCACCCTGAACCTCCTTGAATCCTCCTTACAACTTACACCCCCACCTAGTTCTGTGTCATCAGCAAACTTGGAAAAATTGAATTTGGTTCACTCATCCACATGATTTCTATACGTAATGAACAGCTGGGACCTGAGCACCCGGCTCTGTGGTACCCCATTTATTTCCACTCGGTTGCCAATGTGTCAACCAATTCCTAATCCATGCCAATATAATACCTGCAACCCTTTGTGCTTTAATTTTGTAACCTAGCCTCTTATGTGGGACTGTATCAAAACTCTTCTCCAAATAAAAATAGACAACATCCATTTATCTATCTTGTCTATCTTACTAGTTGCACCTTCAAAAACCACAAGTAGATTAGTTAAATCTATGTTGGCTTTGGCTAATTCTATTGATGTTTTCTATGTGCTTAGTTATTATCATATCAAGGGCCAAAGGGCCTGTACTGCACTGTAATGTTCTATGTTGTTTATTATAGATCAGCATTTTACCTGTTCCTAATGTTGGCCCTAATTGGTTTAGATCGAACCAGGCAGCCAATCCAGTTGCTTCTTGGTATGTTAGGCTGAATGCTTTGTCAAGTACAAGAATATAAAAGGGATACCTTTTCTTCCTCAGGAGGCTAAGGAAATTCAACATGTCCATAAGGACCCTCACCAACTTTCAAAGATGCACCATGGAAAGCATTCCAACTTCATACATTATGGCTTGGGATGACAACTGCTTTGCCTAAGACTGTAGGAAACTAAAGGAAGTTGTGAACACAGCTCAGTCCATTATATAAGCCAACCTTCCATCCACTGACTCCACTGCTACTGCGTGCTACCGCAGAAAGGCAGCCAACATCATCAAAGACCCCTTCCATCCAGGTTATAATCTCTTCCAACCAAGAACAGCTTCTTCCCTGCTGTTATTAGACCACTGAATGGATCTCTCAAATTTCGAATCCAATGCCAATCTTGCTTTTTGTGCACACATTCTTTGCAGCTGTGTTCAATCATCCCACAACCTTTATTAAATTTTAAATGTAAATGTTACTCTCACTCTTTGTGTATCTTCTCTGCAGCCGTAACATTTTATTCCCCTCTCTGTTCCAACACCCTAATGCACCTTGCAGGGTATGATCTGCCTGTGCTGCACATAAAATGAAACTTTTCATTGTACCTAGATACATGTAAGTGGCGACGGTCCTTGCAGTCGAATAGCTCTCCTTACTCCCCCTCACTCCCCTTCCCTTCTCCCCCTCTATCCCCTTCCCCCTCCTCCCTCACTCCCCTTCCCCTTCTCCTCCCTTATTCCCCTTCCCCCTCTCCTCCCTCACTCCCATTCCCTTCCCTTCCCCTCCTCCCACATAGACCTACAGGGCAACCTTTTCACACAGAGGGTGGTACGTGTATGGAATGAGCTGCCAGAGGAAGTGGTGGAGGGCTGGTACAATTGCAACATTTAAGAGGCATTTGGATGGGTATATGAATAGGAAGGGTTTGGAGGGATATGGGCCGGGTGCTGGCAGGTGGGACTAGATTGAGTTGGGATATCAGGTCGGCATGGACGGATTGGACCAAAGGGTTTATTTCCATGCTGTACATCTCTATGGCTCTATGACTCTTAATCAAATCAACTCAAAAGGCTATGTGCAGTACTGCATGAAACATACCAATGCAATAGCTGCCAAATCTAGTTCAGGAACCCTGGGAGAAGACCCATTCACAATAAATCCATGTGAATGCAGCACTGAACTTACAGAGGAACTTTCAAACGAGCAGAGCAAAAGTAAATCACAGGAATACAGATTCAGATTAACACCTCCTCTGAAAGGGAAACAATGAAAATCCTAAGTCAGCAGTGAGTATTGAGTTACGAAAAGATAGAGTGGTAGGTGGATTCCAAACCAAGACAAAATGAAGAGGTCCAAGCAGTTTAGTTCACCTCTCTACAGGAATACATGAATCATTGCTGGACTTGGCTGAGCTACTGCCCTGAAATCTGACCAGTTACATTGCAACAAATGTAGGATTGAGTGAATCTGCCAATGGTGGAGCAGAGATCTATCCGGAGTATCGGAGGAAGGATGCAAATGCATTGGAGAGACTCCCGTTTTGCATGTGGATTGATGAAGTTGGGACTGTTCTCCTTGAAGAGAGGAAGGTTAAGAGGAGCTTTGAAAGAGATTTTCAAAATCATGGGTGGGCTGGAAAGAGTAAATAGGGAGAAGTTATTCCCATTCATTAAAGAGAGATGACGATCCACGGTCCATCCACGGATGCCACATTACCAAAAGGATGTGCTCGCTTTGGAGATGGCAGAGAAGGTTTATGAAGGTGTTGCCTGTTAGGGAAGGTGCTAGCTATGAAGAGAGGTTGAGTAGGTTAGTTTTGTTTTCATAAGAAAAAAGGTGATTGAGGGGAGACCTGATTGAGGTCTCCAAAATCATGAAGGGTGCAGACAGGGTAGATAGGGATAAGCTTTTTCCCAGAGTGAAGGATTCAGCAACGAGAGGTGAGAGGTGAAAGCTTAAGGGGGATACATGTGCCAAGTACTTTACACAGAGGGTGGTAGTTGCCTGGAATGCGTTGCCAGCAGAGGTGGTAGAGGCAGGCAGGTAGATTCATTTAAGATGCGTCTGGACAAATGCATGAGTAGGTGGGGAGCAGAGGGATACAGATACTTAGGAATTAGGCGACAGGTTTAGACAGTGGATTTGGGTTGGCTCAGGCTTGGAGGGCCGAAGGGCCTGTTCCTGAGCTGTAAATTTTTTTTGTTCTTTGTTTTTTTTATTAGAAAATGCGAGGGTATAGGTTTCAAGTGATGTACTAAAGAAGCAAGGGTAAGGTGAGATAAACACGTTTTCACACAGTGAGTAGTAGCAACATACTACCTGAAAATATGCTGGAAGCAAATGAGGAATTCAAGAAGGGAATTGGTTAGAAGTAGGCAGCAGGGAGATGGAAAACGGGCAGGAATTTGGCACTAGGGAATAGAAATGGTGTAGGCATGATTGGCTGAATGGCCTCTTTCTGCGGCATAACAATTTTGTGACATCTAGATACAGGTAAAGGCCACCAGAGTCTGACAAAGATTTTCACCACAGTCTCCCCAACATCCCAGCCTCCTTTGATAGGTCAGTCCTATCTCCCTGCCTTCTTGCGTGTTCGCTCAGTCCCCCTTTCTTGAGAGCATCCCACAATTGCACCTTCCCCCGATTTTGCAGGTGATCATTTTACAAGTGCAGGAGCAAACAGAAGGTTTCCCTTCTACTGGGGAGGTGATGACCTAGTGGAATTATTGCTAGCCTATTAGCCAGAGAGTCTGGTTCAAATCGCAGTTGGTGAAATTAAGTTCAATTTTTAAAACAACCTGGAATTAAAAATCTCCTGATCACAAGGAAATTATTGTTGATTGTCAGAAACACCCATCACTAATGTCCTTCACAATATCAAATTAGAGCACCTTGAAAATTTTCTCTTTCCCAGAGGAAATGATCCCAACTTCTTTAAACCTTTCCCTGTAACTTAATATTTGATTTCTGGAACCAAAATTGACGGTCTGAGGAAGGGACACTAGACCCAAAACATTAACTCTGATTTCTCTCCACTGATGCTGCCAGACCCACTGAGCTTTTCCAGTAACTTCTGTTTTTGTTCCTGATTTGCAGCACTCGCAATTCATTTCATTTTTATTATGGATATCTCCTTGTTCACCTCCCTTTGCTCCCCCTGACATCATTATCAGCCGCCAGGACCCAGG